>NC_142087.1:13750000-15000000 GCF_054644295.1 Miniopterus natalensis
TGCTCTGCACTGGTCCCAGTGCTGGGTGCTGTTTTGTGCTCCACCTGGACCCCTCACATAACTCTGAAGAGTGTCATGAGCTCTGTGCCATGATGAGGACATGGAAAGGAGAAGTTAGGGAGCTTACCCAAGGTTACATGATTGGTAAGGAAGGAGGTCAGGATTCAGAGCCAGGGTGGACATGTCAGGAAGAGGCAGGAGGCTCAGCTCCAGGAAAGAAAGAGGTGTGGCAGGGTGAGTGGGGCATGGAAGGGCCAGGGGGACCCAGGCAGGGTTTGTGGGAAGGTTAGGCCCAGCAGCCCTCACAGACCCAGCAGCCCTGGAAACCCAGTGCGTTTGCACATGCTATTCCCTCTTATCCACACATCCTGCCCTGCCAGCTCCTTCTACTTGGAACTCTCCCTCCAAAACTCAACTCAAAGACCTCCAGCCCTCTAAGCTGCATGTCCCCCACTGAACTTGCCTTTGAACTGGCTCATCCACCACATCTCAGAGACTCCCTCTCCTGTATGCCCCATAGCCCCCACAGCCCCCCACAGCCCTGGCCTCTGCTTAGTTCAGGGACCGCTCTTCATTTCTGTCAGCCTCCCAGTGGGCCTCTTAACCTCCAGTCTTGCTTCCTTCCAATCTGCTCTCCACTCCACAGCAGAATGATCCCTCAAAAAACCAAAATGTCAGGAAGAACAACTGAATACATGTATTCAGACACATCCTTCTCCATACACATATGTACAGAGAAATCTTCTGGAAGAACGGTCCCAAAAGGTCACTAGGAATTATTTCAGGCTGATTCACCCATTCATTCACCAAAGTGTTAATAGCACCTACTCCCTGCCAGGATTGTGAGGCACAGATATGATGCCCTGGCCTTCCTGGAACTTCCTTGTAGAGGGACGCAGCAGGAGCGAGCAAATGAACAGAGATGGAGATGGACATTCACAGATCATGGAAAGCCCTGCGGGGAAACAAACAGGGGCTTCGACAGGATGGCTGGAGGAGACCAGGTCTACAGACAGCTGCTGTGCAGAGAAGGGCCTGGAAGGTCAGAAGGGACGCAGCGAACAAGGCTACTGCAAGCAGTTCAGATGAGAGATAACAGTGGCTTCGACTAGGTGGTGAGGGCAGAAGTGAGAGAAGAGGGGGGCAGCGGGGGAGATGCTGTAGGTCAGTCCACATACTCAGCACAGGTCCCTGCCACCCGGCCCTAGTTCCTCCATCAGATTCACCGCTGGCTCCAACCACCTGGAAAACTCAGCTCAGGCCACTGCTGGGAAGCCAGACGCCTAGGCCACACTGCCTCCAAGGCTGAGGCCCACTCCAGAGGCAGGGTTTGGATTGGCAGTGCCAGGCCCTACCTGCGGAGGCCAAGCCCCAAGAGGCCTTCCTCAGGAAGAGGAAACCAGCAAGCGGTCAATGGTGCCACCTGCCAGACAATTTGTGTACTGCATTCAGATGGGAAGGAAGGGGGGTGTGGTCATGTGCGTATAAATATATTGTCCAACCAAGCCCCCAAATATATCTCAAATCCCTCCATCTCCACCCTAGAGGTTGACTGCAGGCCACCATCATATGTGCCCTGGCATCCTCACCGGTGTCCCCATCTCGACTCCTACCCACATACACTCTGCTTGCCACAGAAGGATGCTCCTACACATCGGACCACACTATTCCTCTGCTCAGAACCATTCTAGAACTCTGTTTATATCTGATTCCAAATAATTGTAAAAAGATATTTCTGAGATAGTTGGGGAAAGATTAACTTAGACTAGGTACTAATGATATTAAAGTATTACACTATTGTCTCTACTTCTGTGTGTGTTTGAAAATTTTCATAATAAAAAATGTTTAAAAAACAAAAACCATAAATATGCACAACACAAGAGGATACCAGGTAGAGAGGAGTGATGCAAAGGCCCTGGGGCAAGAGCATACTTGAACCACAAGGGGACCAGTGTGGCTGGAGTGGAAAGGTAGACGAGGTGTGCTCAGGAAGGCAGCAGGGCCCAACCACAGAGGGCTTCGGGGCCACAGTGAGGTGATCCTCCTGTTAGCCTCCTGCTGTTGATTCTCAATAAAACAAGAAGTTGATGAAACACATATCACAGACACGAGGTAATACTAACTCCAAAGCAGAGAGATGAATCTCAGCCAACCAGCTCCAAGCAAAATCCTACCCACTGCCCCACTAAAAGCAACGAAACCGAGACTGAAGCTTCTCCACATCAGACATTCTCCGAGGCCCCTTCCTCTAACCTGCAGTTAGTTCCAGGACTTGGCTGGGAATGTGCACAGAATTCTCTGGTTAACAAGACACTGGACTTACAGTGAGGCCTGGGATACAACCCCAGCTCAAAGGTCTGCTCCAAGCCGGTCACCTCCCTTCCCTAAGCCTCAAGTTTCCAATCTATAACATGAAGCACTAGGCCTAAATTAGCCCTACCAGCCCAGGATTGGATTTCCCTCTGGAAGACAACTAGGACAGGAAGGAACAGATGGAGATGGGACCTAAATGGCCCTCAGTCTCCCCACTGTCCCTCACCAGCTGTGCCCCCAACACGAGCCTCAAATCTCCTGCTGTTCCCCAAGACAAGGGGGCTATAGCTCTTATTCAGCCTGTTCAGGAGCAAAATGTCACAGACCCAAAGGCTCCAGGTGTAAAGAGCTGGGACAGTAAGAAAACTGCAGAGACAGGGAAACCCACCCAAAAGAACCCTCAGGAGGAAGTACCTACTGTGACGTGCCGAGTGAAGGGTGAACCCTAAAACCTTAGAATCAGGACTTTTAATGATGGAGTGAGACAAAGGGGTTTGATAAGGGGAGGGGGAAGTCACAGGATTCCAGCTTTATTTATAGCATTTTAGTTTTTTACAAGGACAATGTATGTAGACACCTGTGTGAAAAACACCTGATTTTAAGGAAAGGGAGAGAGGGAGGGAGGCAGGGAGGGAGGGAGGGAGGGAAAGAAAAAGTTTTCTCTGGGGTAGAAGACACTAGAATGAAGGAAATTGATTGGAACTCTCTCCAAAACCCTAAGTGCTGTGAGTCGTGGAACACATACACAAAGCATGCTCATTGGAATAACCCTGAGGTAAGTGAAGGGGGGCTATCACCCTCTGCACAGGAGGAGCCGGGCTCAGGGAGGACGCAGCTCGCACTCGCTGGGCCTGGGCCGGAGCCCGCCCTCTGGCCCCTGCTTATGCTGCGTGCAGGGTGAGAGAAGCCCTAGTTTAATCTTGCTGCTGGTGGCAATGCCAGAATGACGACTAAACCACACTCCAAGCAAGTTCTCCTCACACTGTATACCTGTGTGTGGTGACGGATGTTCAGCAGACTTACTGCCGAGATCACTTTGTAATATACATGGGTATCAAATCATTATGTTGTGCACCTGAAATATAATGCTATGTCCATATGTCTCAATTAAAAAAGAAAACAGCCCGGCCAGGCGTGGCTCAGCAGTTGAGCATCAACCTAGGATCCAGGAGATCGCAATTAGATTCCCGGTCAGGGCACATGCCCAGGTTGCGGGCTCGATCCCCAGTCGGGGGCGTGCAGGAGGCAGCCGATCAATGGCTCTCATCGTTGATGTTTCTATCTCTCTCTCCCTCTCCCTTCCTCTCTCTGAAATCAATAAAGATATATTTTTAAAAAAGAAAACAGACTCCAGAGACCATGTTCTAACCACCACAGCCCAATGTCGGCCCATAGGGCCCATGTGATTTGTAGAACACTGTGCTGCCCACAAGCAATGCCACTGTCCCGGAGGTGGGCCTGCCCTCAGCAGGGATGGCCCCTTTTGTATAAAGTGAAGAAGACCCACACCCACCTCCCTCCCGGACACCCCCAGAGAAAGGGGCTTCTTACCTGGGGTTCTCAGAGGCTTTGGATGGCAATATTGTCAGCACCAGAGAGGACTTTTTGATGGCTGAACAGGAGGCCACCAGGTTCATATGGGGAATGAACCTGACCTGTTGACACCAGTTGTGATGGAGAGCCTGGGAAGAGAGCAGCAGTGGTGGGAGACCCAACCCAAAGACAGCCTTTCAGGCCCAGCCTCCAGAACCATATGGCAGGTGTTGGGGGCAGGAGGGACCCAGAGATCACCAAGCCCAATGCCTTTTAGTGATCACAGCTCTGACAAAGTACTATGGCCCGCAGCCCTACCCCAGGCCCTGTGACCAGGGGTGTGTGGCCATGACTTGTTGGTGAAAAGGCCACTGTCATGTGAACTCTTGTTTATCATTTAGAGGACAGACAAATCTGGCCCATATTAATATTGTCTGTCACCCCCTCCCAAAGCGGGAGAAAGGAGGGATTCGAGTCTACGGGTCCTCTTACCCTCAGCAGCCCCAGCACAGATTAACCTATGCATCCTGGCTGCACCACTGCCCTCCACGTTTGTCAGGACACTGTGTGGAGTACCTGAGAACGTTATCTGGTGCAACTTGGGCAGCAAAAGGTTGAGACTCACAAGTCAAAGGGGTGGCCTGCCCACACAGGCTCCAAATTCTCCAGTTCCAGCCCTGGGGTCCGCCCAGTGCTTGGCCTCCCAATCCAGAGGCCTCCTCCCTGGGACAGGAATGGAGGAAGTGAGTTGGAAGGGTCGTCAGGCCCTGAGCTACGTTTTACATGCCTGTCTCACTGAATATCACAGTGGGCACCAAATCCAAGGCACTGAATGGGTCACTTAGCAGCTTGGAGGGAAACCAAGCCCAAGATGAGATTCCCACAGAAGATGGAGAAAAGGAGTGCTCATGTGGGACTCCCTGAGAGGCTCCCAGGGCCTGAATGACTCCACCTGCTCTAAAAGAAGCATGGAGGAGCCCTGGGCCACCCAACTCAGACTTCCTAGAGTGTCAGATTTATTCATTCATTCATTTAACAAATGTACGGGGAGCCCACAGCCCCAGACCCTGGAGACAGCAGAGAAGAGAGCCAGCTCAGTGCCTATCCTCAAAAAGCTGTCATTCTCATGGGAGTGGCAGGACAATGGAAGGAAGATACCAAGGTAAGAGGTGGTAGCTGTGATCCTGTGATCTGTAATAAGAAATATGTATTTCATCTTTGTCCCTGATTCTGGCACAGAGCTCCTAGCACGCTGGGCATTTCCTGAGTGATAAGAGCTATAAAGGTGTGTGATATTCATAAGAAGCCCCTCTCAGCCAGTTTATGTAGAGGTGACCTTTGGAAAACACCTAAGGATGGGGGCTGGTTACCAGGGGAAGCAACCATGTGACTGGAGGGTTGGAATTTTTAGTTCGAGGGAGAGGAGAGGAGGTGGAGGTTGAATTCAATCACCAACAACCAATGATTTAATCAATCTGGCCTGCGTAACAAAGCCTCCATAAAAAGTTCAGAGAGCTCCTGGGTTGGTGAACACATGGAGGTTTGGAGAGAGGGGTGCCCTCAGAGAGGGCAGGGAAGCTCCAAGTGCCTTCCCATATACCTTGCCCTACGCATCTCTTCCATCTGGCTGTCCCTGAGTTATATCTTTTTATAATATACCTGTAATCTAGTAAGTAAAACATTTCTCTGAGTTCTGTGAGCCGCTCTAGCAAATCAATCAAACCCCAGGAGGGAGGGGATCATGGGAACCTCCTTCCTATAGCCAGCCGGTCGGAAGCACAGGTCACAACCTGGATTTGTGACTGGCATCTGAAGTGAGGGGCAGCCTTGTGGGACTGGCCTTAACCTGTGGGATCTGACACTAGTTGTGTTGAACTCTAGGACACCCAACTGGTGTTGGAGAATTTCATGGTGATGTGGGGGGGAAACACACACATTGTGGTTAGTGTCAGAATCCTATAAGAGTGCAGGGTGAAGGGATAAAGGCAGAGGCAGGCGGTGGGACTGTTCCAGGCAGATAGGTTAGGGATCTGAAGGAAATACAGGCAGGCATATAGGTACCTAGAGGAGGAGTATGTCAGGCTGAAGGAACAGCATGTGTCAAGGCCCTGAGGAGGGAAAGGACTTCATGCGTTTAAGAGAGAAACTACTGCGGGGTTTTGAGCAAAGTAGTGACATGGTTGTATTTCTGTCTCATAATTCCTCTGGCTGCTGAAGAAAGCAATAAGTAGAGAAAGGACATAGGCGACAGCTAGTAGCCACATCCAGGTGAGGCGGTGTCTGCGGGGACAGGGGCTAAGCAATGAAGGCAATATGTGAGACAGCCAGGCCTGGGATACAGAAAGAGCTGGAAGGGTCCAACAGGTGCCTCCACCCTGTTCCTACAGCCTAAGACTGAACCCAGGGGGCAAATCTACTCTTTGCATTTATTTTTGACAGGTGTATGTACACATAACTACCATGGTAACAGGCCAAGGAAAGCTACAACTTACCTTCAGTTGGTAACTTCTATATAAAGGAGACTCCTCATTTAAGAGCTTCTTCATGGAAACACTGATCCAATGATCTGCTGGGGTAGAAAACCGAGGCCCATGTCACCAGTTCTCCTCCTTTGCTAGACGAGGAAAACCTCAGAAGTCACCTTGAGTCTGTTTGCAATACCTGTATGTCTCAAAAGCCTTTTCCATCCAAATGCTCATTCAAACCTCACTGTGTCCTAGTGAGTTCAGTGGGGGGAACACAACACCCAGAAAACAGACCCCGCAGGTTAAGGCTGCAGCCCAGAGCCCCCCCCCCCCCCCCAGCAGCTCACAGCAGAGCTCAAACCAGGTTTCCAGGCTCCCCACTCTTCCCAGCTGCTACAATCTAAAACAGCTGATTCTGTTAGGCAGCTCTAACTTCCCTGGCGTGGAAAATGAATTGAGGTCCTGGGCTCTACTCATTCTGAAAAGAGTCATTTGGGAGTTTGCCCTCATGCTTCAAACTACATGCGCCCCTTATCCAGCAAACACAAGTTCCAAGGAGCAGCTGCATGCATGCATTGTATACTGAGCACGTCAGGAGCAACTGCACCAGGCACAGCCCTGCACTCCCGGAGTTTAGAGTCTCCTGACTCTGAAAACCTCCCATGGAAGAGCGCGGTGGACCCTCTGGGGCCAGCTGCACAGCATGACACAGATGGGCAGAGGCAGCAGTGACTGGGGACACAGCAGGGTTTAAGGAGGTAGGTTAGAAGCCAGGACAGTCTGGGCTCAGGTGTGAGAAAAAGATCCAGATAAAACAGAGAAAGGAGAGAGGGGATTCCGGGCCTTATGTCAAGCATTTTCTGCTGCAAGGTCACCAGCCCCATCTTGCAAGGGCAGGAAGAGGCTTGAAAAGGAAATCCCAAGGGATGGAGTGTTGCCCAAGCTCACTAAAATGGGCAGGCTCAGCATGGGAGCAGGAGGAAGGAAGCTTAGTCCTGGCTGGGCTGCACTATGACCCGTTTGCCTGCCTGTGGCTGCCACTAGGCCCACTAGGCCAGGAGAGCTCCAGAGGGCAGGGGAGGCAGTGACTGCGCACTTGCTATATGCTTCACACGACGCACTCTCCTTGCATCTCACAGCAAAGCCACAGACTGAGTGTGCTCATCCTATTTGAATAAGGGAACTGAGGCACAGTGAGGTTAGGAAACTGGTTCAAGGTCACACAGAGCTGGTCTGTCCGACTCCTTCCAAGTCAACATGCTGCTGGGCCCACCTTCATGTTTGTCCCCAGCCTTTAGTCAGCATGGGGCATGGAAGGATGCCAGTCCAACACTCCAGCTTCATCTGTTCCCCATGCCCCTAATTTCCTGTCCATCACCTCAGCTCAAAGACCACCCCCCCATGCCAATTCTCAGGGTGGCACAGAGCAACCGAAGCAAGCACCAGGGAGAGGCTGATGAGGCAAGGACATAGCAGGTGTCCACCCACTGCTGCATCCAGAGCAGAATGCATTTTCTGTTCAACCAGGAGGACACTGCCCCAACAAGCTTGGCAGGAGATGCCACTGAGGCCTGAGAGCCCTGAAGGATGTCCTGTTCAGAAACTCTGCCTAGAAGCCCAAGGGGCCACTCTGGTGTTCTGGATGGAGGGGTCAGTATCCCCGTGGGCTGGGGCCCCTGCTGGCCTCACCATCCTCTGAATGGGGCAAGCTGGATGCCCAACATTGTGCATTGAAGGTTTGACCCTGGACATGGTCCAACTCAGATGAGTCCCTGACTGCCCCAGGCCCCAGGGCTTCAGGATCAGTGCCCCTTGGCAGAGCTTCCCCAACAGCACCCCCCTTCAGCACTTGGTCAGTTTGGTATAGAGCTTAGCAAGTGGCTCAAGTGCAGACTCTGGAGCAGGCCTGCTCAGATCCCAGCCACCATTTCCCCCTGTGGGGCCTGCGCAAAAGCTTCACCCCTCCGACCTCTGCTGCTCCTCTCTTAATGGGCTATGGCAACGGCAGCTCCCTCCTGGTAGTGTGTGTGAGGGGGGGAGCATAGGAGGAGATGTGCCCACAGTATTCAGCACAAGAACAGTCAACAAATGTCACTGTGCTTACTCACAGTCGGGTGGATCCAGTCTCCCACGAGGACCACTCTCAGGGCAGCCGCTCCACCCCACCCCTACCCACCAAAGGTGGCTCACAGCCAAGGAGAGCAGAACCCTCCTCACAGTGATGGAGGGAGTTAGCACCAGCATCCCAAGGCCCAGAGTAGGCGAGTGACTTCTCCGAGGTCACACAGCTGGCATGGGTTCTTTCTTCCTGGGATGAGGAGGGTCATGAGCCCCCCTCCACTGACTCCTACCTATACAATCTCCCGCCTTCAGAGAGATTGCCCATCTCCTCTGCCCCCTCCGGTCTCCCTGCTGCCACCCCATCGCCACGTCTCCCACAGGCTGCTCTGAGCTGAGCATTTGGTGCACTGTTGCTTGAAGGAGCCAGGGGCTCTTGAGCAGGGAGGTGGGAAGAGGGAAGAGTACCCCAGGGCAGAGCCAGCTCCCCCCATTCCCCATCATGTTAACTACCCCACTTGGAGGTCCTGGGGAGGATTCGGGGGTTGAACAGCCCATTGGCCACATTGTTGGAGGTAAAGATGATGACGTTGCCTTTGGTGTCTCCGAAGCAGAACACACCTTTGTGGTAGTCAGACCTGGGAAAGATGGAGACAGAAGAGGCCATGGAGTGAGAGGGGCGCCCCCGGCTACAGTCCTCACCTCCTCCCAGTGCTCCAGGGCCTGTGTCCATCGAGGCATGGAGGGCAGTGTTTGTTCTCAACAGCTGACAAACATGGGCCCAACCACCCAGATCCAGACCATTGATGATCCAGGTCCAAAAGAAATGAGCATTTTTAAAAACCAAAATAAATGAATCCCTGGTCTGCCAGCTCTTTGTCAAGTCACCCCTCCTGCTGGGCTGTGGCGCATCCAGAGTCCTCACTCACAGTGGGACTAGCCTCGGCGCGGCTTTGGCCGCCAACTTGGTGGAAGAGAGGAAGAGGAGCCGACGACTCTGAGGTGTGAGTGGCCATGAGAGGGAACCCCGAGGGAGCAGGGGCCTGGAGGAAAGAGGGCACGGGCACGCAGGATGGGAATCTTTGCAGGGCTGCTTCCAGAGAGGCTTTCTGGGGTCTCAACCCCACCGAGTGATGTGGCCACTGCCAAGGCCCTGCGCCGATCTCCTGTGAGACTCACCAGTAGTCCATAACCAGGGCGCAGCTGTCCAGGTCAACGAAGGTGAAGGCCCGGACACATTTATGATTACTAACATCAAAGAACTCTGGGAAGAGACAGAGGAGAGGCTCACATAGAACCCAAAGCCACGTCCCAGGCCTTAGGGTCTCTGGTGGCAAGGAGCAGTCGCTGCTCACCACCCTGCAATACCCCCACAGGACTTGAATCCATGCTCAATGTTGGCTCAGTGACAGATCTCTCCAGGTGCAGATGCATGACTCCCAGTGGCTAAGAGCAGGCGGGCAGCTGCCAGGGACTCACCTATCTTCTGGTCAGTGGATGCAATCGCAACTAGGTTCATGTTGTGGAGACACACCATGTCGATGACCCACATCTGCTGGTTTTGGAACGGCTGGATCTGGTTAAGCTGCCCACAGCAAGAGCAGAGGAGACCTGGGCTCAGGAGGCTGCCCCAGGACCCATCCTGCCACCCGAGGCCCTGGAGCCAGGCAGAGACCTGGGCATAGAGCTCAGCTACTAATGACTGTCAACTACTAATGATGGAATCTTGAATAAACTCCCTAACCATTCTGAGTCTCAGTTTCCACATCTATAAAGTGGGCTTAAAAAACTGATATCTTTACAACCCCTTTTTAGAACAGTTTGACAAGTTCATCAGTTTTAAATGTGCCATTTGTGATCCCGGGATCCATTTCCAGGACACAGCTATGGATGTGTTCACAGAGAAGTATATGCAAGGGACACTACCCAGACATTCACAGTGAGGGAGCTGTGTACATACTAATGAAGAATAGTTGCCAAGATACATTATTAAGAGAGAAAGCAAGGTGAAAACAGCATTATAATGTGCTACCATTTGTATACTTAGAAAGGGGGTAGTGTATGTGTAGGCTGTCCATGGAAGAGCACCCCAAAACTGGTCACAGCAGTTGCCTCCTGGGAGAGGAATTAGGGTCTGGGGGAGAAAGACTGACTTTCCACCATCTGCCCCCCTGTATGCCTGAACCTTTTCCCCCCAGTTTAAATGAGATATAATTGGCATATAACACTGTGTTAGTTTTGTTTGTTTTGTCTGAATCTTGTTTACCACCTGCTGGTGTCACCTGACCAGCATGGCTTATTCTGGATAGATGGTCCTGCCAGGCTGTGAGGAATGAAAGGAATCGTGAAAGCTAAACCATCTGGTGTGCCCAGCACTTGGTAGGGGCGTGGCAGGCTTGGGAGCCCTTCTGTGCTCTGATGCCAGCCTCACTTGATACTGTGCAGACAGAATTTGAGCCGGCACTCCAGGCGGGGGACACCACGAGCAAAGGCATGTCAGCAGAAATGAACTGCTGTGTCCAGGAAAAAGAGGACCCGGCCTGACAGGCGTGGGTGGGAGGAGATAGGAGACGACTTGGGGGGCCAGCTAAGGAACTTGTATTTTACTCCCTGAATAACAGCACAGGCTCTGAACTGAAGAAAGAAGAGAAGGGTTCCATCTGGGAAAGAGGGAAGGGCTGTTTTAAGGCAGTTCCTGTGGGTGTATATTTAGGAGGGACGGCAAAGGCAGAGGCTGGAAGCAGAATGTTCCGACAGAGCTCAGAGCCAAGACCAGAGGCCTGTGCTACCAGCTGGGGCAGTGAAGACAATGGGCCAGGGCTCCCCTGAAGGCCCCTCTTGCCCAGGGCTGGGATCTAACCTACACACAGGGAAGTGACAATAACACCCATCACTTATGGTCAGAGGAGAGACCATGATTCCTGATTTCTAGGGAGTTTCAGTGACCTGCCTGAGGTTGCACAGCTCGAAGGTGAAACCCAGACTCTGCCCCATCCCAGGGCTTTCCCTCTGCATGATGGTGGATATGCAGCCGATGGTCATGGACAGGGCCTGGCGACTCACTCCTGACAACATCTACTTGAAAGCAGCCCCTCGAGGAAGAATGCCCTGGTCTCCTGGGCCTTCCAGGAGAGCCTCCCTCTGTACTTCTCAGCCCTCCCGGGCTTTGGCCCTTGAGGAGCACGGAGGTGACTATGTAGCAGCCACAACCAGGAGCTCCGGCTATAACGTGCCCCCTCCCCCAATAAAAGCACAGAGAAAAAGCAGGTGGAGTGTGCCCAAAACTCCAGCCTCAGGAACACAGTATGAATCCCCCTTGGTACTGGGCTACTAAGAGCACCCAGGAGTGTTGCTGGATCTCCCCAGGCCTTAGTTCCCACCCTAAACAACTGGGAGACAGTGGGGGGAGACTATCTAGAATCCCCCTGCCTCAAGGCATAACCCCTGATGCAACTGTAAGACCTGCTGCCATTACACGGGGCTGATAAAAGCCCTCATGCTGCTGGCAGCACCTCAATAAGCCTTCATTTTCCCGAGAGCTGTGCCTTTGTTACTTGCGAGACTGGCCTGATGACACAAGTACACAGTGGGTTTGCTTGAGTGTTTAATCTCTCACTGCGCTTGGACAGAAACTGACAGCACAAAGACAATAACGATGACAGCGTATGTTCATCAGGCACTTGCTGTGTGCCTTGCCCTGCTCCAAGCACCATGCATGCATTATGTCAGTAAACCCTCCCACTGCCCTGTGAGCAAGTACTATTACTACCCCATCTGACATGAGGGAAATGGGGCATGGAGAGCTCTATAGTATTTGGTCCAAGGTCACAGAGCTGGAAGGTGGTGTGTTGGGGTTCTAAGCCGGGCAGTCGGGCTCCAGTGGCCAGGCTCACAACCACTGTGATTACCTGCCCGGTCTGGGCAAGGGATCTGAATCAGCAGGATTTGGTGATTGTGTGGGTGTAACAAAGAAAGGAAACGGGGCTGATCTCCAACCCAGGAACGTTTCATTGAGATGGGGGCACAGAAGAAGCCTGGTGGGCAGGAAGGGCTACAGTGACATTCAGTTTGGACAAACTGGGTTCAAGGTGTCTGCTGGACACCCAAGTAGAGTGGACATGCAGGTGGAATCTTGCTTACAGAGGAGGAATATGAGGCTCACAGTCCCACAGTGAAGCCAGAACCAGGACCCAGGAGCTGTGACTGCAAGTGAGGACTGCAGAGTCCACAGGCCCCAAGAGGGAGCCCGCTCTGGGCCCAGGGTGTGGAGGCAGAGGCTCTCTGACCACCCCATTCATGCTCCACATGTGGGCCACACTCACCCTAAAGGAGCTGATCAGAGAGAAGGACTCCGACCAGAACTGCAGGATCCCGTCCTTGGTGACAGTCAGGAAATTCCCAATCTTCTTGAACCGCTGGATTAAAAACTCCACTTTCACAACCTCACACCCATGATTCCTGTGGGAGGTGATGAGAGAGAGGAGAGTCCAACCAAAAACAGAACAAAGACACAGAGGAGGAAGAAAACGCCAGCGGGAGGTGACTCACTCGCTTGCGCGCACACATGGACACTATTGACACACTCTAGCAGGCCCCACGAGACCTGGGACTCTGCCCCTCCTCCGAGCAGATTGCCACCATTATCAAAAGTGGCCAAAAGGGAAAGAGACCCATGTATGATGCTGGTATGAGAGGGGGCTCCCCAAGCAGTAAGCCTCTCCTGAGAAAGAGCCAGTCAACCTCCTCATCATGGGCTGGGGCAGATGAGATGGAGAACAGAGGCTTTTGCAAACCTTTTGTTGGAAAAATGGCCCACAGAAGGCGAGTAGAGTAGGGCCTGTGACTGAAAACTGTATAACAACATTGATTCCAGCAACTGCTCTAGTGCTCCAAGGTGGAGAGGGGACTAGCACCCAAGAATGAGAGAAAAGTGGGCGAGAGGGCTACGAGAAATCAGGGCCCCAGGCACACAGTTCTTCATCTCCAAGGACATGCCCTGAGCTCAGCAGACAGCTTCTGGGGCAGGCCTGGCCTCACAGGCAGCCGCACTCAGCCTTCCTGCAGGCCTCAATGCTGCCTCCAGCGGTTCTTTCCTGTCCCAAAGTTGACTAAGCCAGCTACCTGACAATTAAAGGGCACCACTATTTTGACCTCCCAACACAGCACATGCTCTCCTATTTGATATACCCACACTTCTGGGCCCCAGCAAGGCAGGGACCCAGGGGATAGCCATGTGCTTGGAATTATGTCCTGGTTACCAACAGAGCTGGAACTAGAGCCCAGGCAGGCACTTTGACCCCCACTCCAGCCACAGCCCTTTCAAAATGACATGTCCGGTGCCTTAAAAATAACCCCGTCACTGTGAAATTCTACTGCCTTACCATCCCTGCAGGAGAGGGAGGGAGGTGCTGTTCTCTCCCGCATGCTCTCAGCCCACAGCTCTGTCCAGACCCTCACGAATATTATGAGTCTCCCCTCTAGCTGTCGCCTCCAGTTCTGCCTCATCTGTCAGGGCCAAGAGAGTGTGAGGAACAGACAGGACAGGTGAGAGCTATGAAGTGAGGAGAGCCCTGGGAACTGTCACCTCACGGAGTCTTGGTCTCCTCATCTACACAATGGCAGCACCTCCGCCTCCTAGGGCTGCAGTGGGACCAAGATGGGGCATTTGGCGAGTTGAGCCCATGCTTGAGGCAGGTCAGCCAACCTTTAAAAGCTACCCTTTCATGCAGGTAAGAAAACATTATTTGGCTATTTTCTCCACCAAGCCAGAAATGTTCCCTGGGTTTGAGGTTGGGCATATAAACAGGGGAACATAGGGCACGCTTCTTGACATTTTTGGGTCAGGCCTTTTGGGTACCGCTGGGAATTCAAGTGTCCCAAGGAAATAGCCCTGTTCAGACCCGCCCTTCCAGCCCGGGGAGAGGCTCCTTACAGGGGGATGATCCTCATGGGCAGGTGGAAGCGCAGGTGGTACTGGTTCTTCCTCATCAGCTCCTTTCCCTGGAACTCACGCATCATATAATCCACACAGTGCGACTGCCTCGGGAAGGAGCGCAAGGCAGGGAGGGTGTTGGCCCGACGGTCTGAGCGCCGGGCTTTGGGAACCCCGCTCAGCTTCCAGTATTCTCCCCATCTCTCCCAGCCCCTTCCAAGGGGCTCTGGGAGACCCCCTCCCTCTCAGCCTGGCAAAGGGAAGTAGCCTAGCAACAGAGCTGCTCTTGGATCTGAACTCTGCGAGGGGCTTATTGGCAAGTGTCTGTGAAGGGGGCACAGCAGCTTCCCTCCCTAAAGCATTTCTGTCATGTTGGTCAGCGAGCTCCGACCTTTCTCATCCTATGGCACCAGAAGCTAATTACTAAAATTCTGCGGCACACCAGAAAATGTAGTTTTTGCCCATCTGATGAAAAAAAAATAGGTATAATTTTGATTTGTTCACACCAGACGGCTATTGTTGTGTTGACTGTTATTTTATTTGACAATCTAAGGGAAAGAGGGCAGTGCCACTGACTAAATAGTCAGGTACTGCGTGTCTTAAAAACTTGCGGCACGCTGGTTGAAATCGCTGCGCTGTGTACACCTTCACATCACTCCCACGTCCGGCGTCTCAGCTGAGTCTGCTCACTCACCCTACTTTATGGATAGCAAGACTGTGCCCATCTAAGTAGAGATGAGTTGCCCCAGATCATCTATCGCATTAACTGCAAGGGAGGCCCCGTGCGCGCCCACTGGGGCAACTCTGGGCTCTACTGTTAGGCCTCATGAAAATATGGCCAAGGCCAAAAAGGGCCACCCGGTAAAGCTACGACAAGAAATAGGGAGTTATTAAGAAATATCATTGTGTTGATGGCAGAGAATGCTGGAAACATGTTTATAACATAATATTAAGGGAAATGAAGAAAAAAAGAAAAAAAAAGACCCAGAATGTAGTCCTAAGCCCAGGGGGAGGAATGATGGAGCAGTTAACACATGGGCTCCTGAGGCAAACCCCCTGGGTCTAAGACAGGCTCACCTGCTAACTAGCTCTGTAACCCCGGGCAAGGTTCTTAACATCTCTGTGCCTCAGTTTCCCAACTTGTTAAGTGGAGGTAAACAACAGCACCCACCCCATGGAGTCCTGTAAGGTTTGCGTAAAAGTGCTTAGCACAAAGGCTGGTGTGAACACCAGTTATCAGTGTCATCATGGTGACATCAACATGACAGGCTGTCTTTCTGTACTTTCCTGTGTTCTGGGTTCTTAAATGCCGTAGAGTATATGGTCATTGTAGAACATTTAAAATCAGAAAAAAGCAAAAGCATTATTTTTAAGAGGTCCTAAAACCTGACTTATTTATTTTTATTAACAAAAACAGATTTGCCTGTTCCTGAGTGACCGTAAAGGGCCATGAGATGGTTGTGGCATTGGCTAGGATCCTGAGCTGGACGGGAGGCTGGCTCAGTCCGTCTCAGGCAGGGGCCACGGACATTTGTCTTACACTCTCCTGAACCGCAGGAGGGGAGTGAGCTGTGCTGAGCCCTCAAAAGTCTCAGGAGGACCCCCTCAAGGACTCTGAGGTTCCCAGAATCCACAGGAGGCTTTCTGATGTTGCCCCCATCTTCAACTGAGCATCCAAGGCCTGTGCCCTCCAGCCTCCCTATGGCTACCTGAGGCAGCAGGGGAGCCCTCCTCACCCAGGTGATGAAGCCATTACAGTGTATGTCCACCTTCAAAAACAGCGCCTCTAGCATCTTCTCTGACACAGTGCTCAGATTCCCCTTCATGGCTTTAATGAAAGCCACCTTGTCCAGGGCTTCAAGAGAGAGAAGAAAGAATACTGTCTACTCTGTCACAACCCACCACCAGCCTCAGCCCTCCTGGGTGTCTGGGTGCTAAGGGGGGACCCAGAGGATCCCATGTGCCGGGTTATCTGTTGCATCATTTGTTTAACATCCAATCACCCCACAAACGCTGTCTGCACACCTTCCATGCAATAGCACCATGTTGGCCCCCACTGCTGGGGGCGGGGGAGGTGTATTAAAAAAGATCAGATCCCATTTCTCAACACGTAAGACTGACCAGGCATCGAGATGAAGAAAACTGATTAAAAATTTAAAAAAAGGGGGATGCCCAGCTGGGCATGGCTCAGCGGTTGAGCGTCGACCTAGGATCCAGGCGATCAGGGTTCGATTCCCGGTCAGGGCACATGCCCGGGTTGCGGGCTGCAGCTGGTCAATGACTCTCTCATCATTGATGTTTCCATCTCTCTCTCTCCCTCTCCTTTCCTCTCTCTGAAATCAATAAAGATATATTTTTTTAAAAAAAGGGGGGGTAGAAAAACAAAAGGAAATAATGGCAACGAAGAGACATAAATTCAAACATACAGAGGGAGAGGTGAAGTGCATCTTTTAAAGGCAATTAAAGTACAAACTTTGGCTGGAGGGAAAGATGGGGAGGGAGAGGAGAAGGCAGGGATGAAGTATCTTCAGTGCTAAGTTTGTGGCTCTAAGGGACTCTGTCTGCAGATGAGTCAATAACCTCTGTTTAGGTTTTTTAAAATAATCACAGTATTTATAAAATGCTTCTAAAACCCCCTCCAAGTATTTGGAGTCCTTGCCCTGGCCTGAAGGCCACGCATCACCCCGCTTCTCTCACCCACACCTCCAGCCACTGTCCCCAGCATTCTCTGCTCCAGCACAAAGGCCCCACACTGATTCTCACACCAGAGCACACTCCCACCTGAGGGGCTTTGCACTGTCTGGTTCCCCCACAGGGAAGCCTTCCTGAGGACTAAGGAGGTCCCTCACCCCCACATCCGGCTCTACTCTCCTCCAGCCCATGAGCTCCAGGAGTGCAGGACTGAGCCTCTCCCTCCATGACTGGGTCCCCCAACTGTTTCTGTGAGCACTAGGATGTGACGGCGATGATACTGGGCGCCAGTCTCATCTGTGTTTATTCATGCTGACCACCTAATGAGAGGGCTCCTGAGGAAACTATGGCACAGAGAGGTGAGGTCCCACACCCAAGTCTCGCAGCTGGGAAGTGGTGGAGCCGAGGCTGAGCCAGCAATCTGGCTCCAGAGGTCCTGCTTTCATCCCACTCTATGCTCCTCATGAAACACCCAGCACAGTGCTACAGCCATGATTATTATTTACTGGTAGATGGAGGAACAAATGAAAGCCTGAACAAAACGTGTCCTGCTTAAAGAAGGGTTCATCTCATTTACCTGGAGCTAGAGCCAAGAGGCTCAGGCATTTTGAGTGGCACTTCAGGGTCCTTCCGCGTATAACATGGACATCAGATGACAGTCCATGAGCTACAGCCTTCCCCTCGGGACAGGGCCGGGAGTCAAAGTGCCTTTGTGCAGTGTTTAATGAACACACTCCTCAAGAGGGCACTCCAGGGATCAAGTCCTTTCCCAGTGTTTCAGAAACAATGGATACTGCTCACTGCCGTATTATTTTAATATACCTCTTCTCACAGTCTACCACATTTTGTTTTTTAGAAAAACCAGAGAGTAAACACAAAGGTATTTTAGAAAGGAAATGTACACAGCGGGGGCCAGGAAAGACCCCTGCTCATCGCCTCTGAAAGGAAGCACTCACCCATCTCCTGGCAAACTGTTAATTGAAAGCTCTCAAAGCTTGAATGTGACAATATCACTTCCCTGGGGAAGGGGTCACTATTAGGATCAGGCAGGAGGGAACTTTGGGGGGGGGCTCTCTGACTTCTGCCCGCCCACTCCACTGAGCCACCAGTGATCTGGAACCACACCCGACCATGACTTTCTTGGTCTTGGGGCCTCCTCCCAGTGAGCAGGGACCCCACCGGCCACTCCTGCCTCCCTGGGCAGCTCTGTCTCCTGTCTCCTCCAGGCTCTGTTGCCTGCCCTGCCCTGTCATTCTGTGTCTGCCTCTTCTCATCACTGTCCTTTGCTTTACTGCTTGAAGCTCTCTTGAATGACCTCATCTATTCACCCATCTCTACATCCCAGGAGAGGATTTCTCTCCATGTCCCTGACTCTATTTCCAAGTGTCCCCCCTGGCCCCTCCAATTCATGTTTAAAATCTAACTGATCTTTATCCCCAAACTTGCGGTCTTTTCTTGTGTTTACCATATTTGCTAATGGTATCACTTCCCCCGAGTCACTCAGGCTAAAAACCTGAGGCAGGTTCTCAATGACCTCCCTCCTAAATCCTCATAAGAATCCTATGATCCGGGAATGGAGGTCCTGTCATTCTCCCCATCACACAGGTGAGGCCACAGAGGGCACTGAGCAGCTCGGGGATCTGTCTAAGGCACACATTTGCACAGCGGGATTTGAAACCAAAGCCCTCCCTCCTCATCATGATCACTACCCTCCGTAGGGCTGGGACTCTTACAACCAAGCCCTCTCACATCCACCCAACCTCCTCAACAGGTCTAGATGTGTCACCTTCTCGTCAACCCCACTGCTAAAGTTCAGGGTCCCTCCTGACCTGATCACCCCTCCATGACCCCCTTCCTCCCCGCCTTGCCCCAGGACACCCCTCCTCCCTCTAGTGCTGCAGCTCCCCTGTGCCTCTCCTCTGCCACTGCCTTCCTGGAAGTGCTCTCCTCCCTGTGTCCTGGGAAACTCCTGCTTCACCTTTCCAGGCAGGTTTCTAGCCATTCACATGTCTATTCTCAAGTGCCCCCCCTCCTACTCCACCCCCAGCCCCTTCTCTTCCTTCCTCTTTCTTTGTTTGTAATGCCAAGGGGTAGAATTATGGACTACTTTCATATACTATAAGCATTTTTTTAAATAAATACTGTGTGAAAACTATTTAAGGAAAAAATGTTGTTTCCTAGCCTCCCCTCTGCCCTGGGGGAAATAAGCACGTGCTTCACAAGGATTCCCAGAATGCAATCACAGAGCTGGGCTGCGCAGTGTGGTCACACCCTTCCTTCACCTTCTCTGGTATGTGGGGGGCTACACAGGGTGTGAGGGGCCCAACAAAGCACAGGCTCTGGTGTCAGAGGCCCCAGGCCACTCCATTTGGGCATGTTGTTGATATGTGTGAGCAAAGAAAGGCCCCAGGCTCCTCAATATATGCACCAGGACACCAATACCAGCTCTGCAGAACTCCATGAGAACCAAATAAAATCCAACAGAGGACTTTATAACCCACAAAACTCTGTCCCAACACTGATTTTTCTCATGCCTGGCAGTGCTGGGTAAAACGTCTACTGGGGACACTGTGCCACTGATGTCCACCCGGGAGCACCTGCACAGAAGGTAAGATCCATGCTGGTTCCAGGCATGGGGCTGCAGGGCCCCCAGCCCAGTGCTAATCCCCCAGCCCGAGCAGCCTACGGGCTCCCCCAAGCAGGCCCGAGGGGGTGCTTGGGCTGTGGGCACATGAACACTATCAAAACCTCCCAAAGACAGGAGGGCACTCCTCTTAATGAACCACAGACCCACCTCAAAGACCTCGGTTCAACTGACAGAAAAACTAAGGCTGGGAAAGGGAACTTGCAGAACAGGGAGGAGAACCCTGTCCTCTCCCTTTTCCACGAGGCAGGCACAGTTGGTCAGGGTTCCCGAGAAATGGCATCAAGCCCATGCTCAGAATCCATCTGTTTTAAAGACTTTGAAAGGAAAAATCGATTCTATTTTCTTTTACCTGACATCAGCTAAAGCTGAATTTTCCTTTCCTTCATTTAAAACCATGACCAGTTATTTTTAAATGAGGAATCTCTTTTACATTGATATGAAAAGATTACCAAGATATAGTAGGTAAAAAGCAACAGAAACTTTAGTACAACTATTTTTTTAAAGCAAGGAGCAGACAATTGAGGGGATCCTTTTACAATGTATACCAGTATCAAAACATCATATTGTACACATTAAATGTATTATAATTTTATTGGCCAATTACACCTCAATAAAGCTGGGAAAGAAAAAAAACCAAGGAGTAGAACAGTGTGGGCTGTAGGCCACCACTGCATATAAAAAAAGGGGGAAGCGACTATACCCACTTCTGTGTTTGTCCAGCAGAGGGAGACAAATCTCTGTATAACAAAAAGGTATGGGAAAGTTTATTTTGAATTCTGAACTGCATGACTCTTTTACGTATTCAAAACAAACACAATCAAAATCGTGGCCAAAGTGGCACTGGCGGGGTCCTCCAAGACACAGTGGTGGCAACTCCTGGCTGCCAAGCACAAACACAGAAGAAGAAATCCAATTAGGAATCATCTCATCTTCAGGTCAGACACAAATGGTCCCTCCCCAGCCTCACTTTGCTTATTTGTAAACTGGGGATGTGTTATCCTTTCCTGCCCACATCACAGTGTGGCTGTAGAACTCAAAAGAAACTGATGGGGTGAGTAGACAGGGCCCCAGCGTTGGTGTTCATAGTTTAGTGTATATAAATAAGTGCCTTTCAGTATTCCTGTTACTTAACTTTATGTGTGTCATCCCAAGGCGGAAAAAATCAAGGTGTGAAGGGAGAAAACACTTGATACACAGAGGATGTTCTTCACAATGTTATTTAAACTCAATAAGACCCAAATATCCAAATATAAAGGAACAGCTTGGTCAACCAATAGAACACTTGTGTTCATTAGTAATGATGGTTTGGAAGACCACACAACTGTATGAAAAAGCCCTTAAGGTATCAACATTAAGAGAAAGAGGAGGGTCTAGCATTATATATATATTACAATTACAGACATGTAGAAATACACATAGCCATATGTGGCAGAAGCCCTGTGATGCCCGCCTCCTAGTGTTCATGCCCTCCTGTGATCCCCTCCCCTTGAGTGTGGTGGGACCTGTGACTCTTCTAACCAATATGGCAAAGGTGATGGAATGTACAGGACCATGTGCACATGGTTACATGACTATGCTGTAAGACTGCAGCACCCATCTTGGTGGAGTTTCTATCTCCCTAGCTGGCTTGAACCTTGAAATCAGCCATGTTGGAGAATCCCACATGGCCAGGAACTGTAGGCAGCTCTAGGAGCTGAAGGCAGCTTCTAGCCAACAGCCAGAAAGAAACAGAAGCCCTCAGTCCTGCAACTGCAAGGAGATGGATTCTGCCAACAGCCGGGATGAGCTCAGAAGTGGATCCTTCCCCAGTCAAACCCCAGATGACAGCACAACCCCAGCTAACATCTTTACTGCATCATAGTGAGAACCTGAGCAGAGGAGCCAGCTAAGCTGTGCCTAGACTTCCCACCCACCAAAACTGTGAACTAATAAATATGTGGTAGTTAAAGTCAGTAAGTTTGTGGGAATATTCTTGAGCAGCAATAGATAAGCCGTACGTATAAAATTGTTTGGAAAAAAATATATCAAAATGCTGTCCAGCGTTTACATTTAGGTGTTTGGATTAGGGATATTTTTTCTAGGTCCCAAATAGCCTCCAGTATGTTTATAATACTTATATAACAATAAGTTTTAAAGGAGACAATGGATGCAAAAATGCTTGTCAACTCTGAACCCCCCACACATCACAGGGGGGTCCCACCCTGTGTAAAAGCCAAGAGACTAAGCCCACAATGCAGCTTTACCTCCAGTCGAGTTTACGTTGTCCTCAAATATTTTCTCCATTATGGCCAGGTGTAGCTCCGTGAACAGCTGAGACTCATTTTGGAAGTCAGATATCTGGCTAAGGGTGACGGATGGTGCCAGGGATCTATTTAGGGGGGACAACTGGAACAAATATGACAAGAACGGGGACTGAGAAGGTTGATTTCCTGCCCTGGACATTTCTAAGCTCGTCTTATTGAAAGGGAAACCCTTTGGGGAAGGACAGGGCGTGTGGTGTTACCGTGTGTGACTAAGTGATGCAAACAAGTTTTGGCCACTTTCAGACCTAGGAAGACCAAGGAAGATCTAAACTGCTTCTCCTGACTTTGGCAAGTTCCCCTTTTACAGATGCCACAACTGATGCTCAGCGAGATTAGCAGACACAGCCAAGGTCCTACCTCACACATAACAGGACTCTAATTTACAAGGTGCTTCAGTTCAGTAATCATATTGTTTCAAATCTTCAGTAGTCAAAAATTCAAGACCCCAAGGGATCGAACTCCATGTTCCCCAGACAATTTGATGCACTCTGACTAGTCCAAACACCCCCCTGGGTCAGCTCATGCAGACCCCTCCATCAGGGGCTTGCAGCTTCCTGCTCCTACTCACCTTCCTAGATCCCCTTCCCACCCCTCTATCCCTCAACAATCAACAATGCTCTCTCTTTAGATCCTACACGTGACTCATTCTGACACTTGGCACAATGCTTCAGGTCACTAAAGGCTCAGGTCCTCAAAGTCTGCCTCCCCCAAAAGACTGCAGGTGTGGACTATGACCCAACACTGCTGAGGGCTGCTCACCAAGACACGCTGCTTTGGGCTCAGGAAGGCTGGTGGAGGCTGGAGCATTCATTCCCCCACCCCCAGTCCCGTCAACCGGGCAGAACGCTCATCTCCTGTGCACGTTCATCCATTCACTCATCGTCTACACACACCTGTTGAGTGCAGGGCACACAAATGAACAGAATGGAGACCTGCCTTCATGGAGCCAGGCAGATGAGCTAGTTAATGCTCTCACCAGCCATGCAAGCTCTCCGATTAGAAATCTGAGCACCATCTTTGGCTAGTCCCTCTTCTTCCTGTGTGTTCTTACTGTCCCTCCTATTAGTCCTGGGATCCTTCTCCTACATCTAAACCCTCCTCGCACACATCCCTGCCCCACCCTGAACCCTGGCCTTTTGCTGGAAGAAGGACAATGGCCTCCACTAACTGGGACAAGAGTTTGGCCTTCCCTCTCAATCCACCTCCCAACACTGGCACCAACCATCCTTCTGGAAGGCAAATCTGATCATCTCTGACAGCTTCCAGGCTACTCCTACCCCCTCCAACTACTGAGTGTGGCATTCAAAGCAAGGCAGCTCTGACCTGTCTTTCTAGCTTCAATGCACACACCATGGTCCAGGCACACCAAGGGCTCTCCAACATCCCCAGACACAAGCATTCCACTTTTACTCACACTGTTCCCTCTATGTAATACCAACCACCTCACCCAGAGGTGACCTCCTCCCCATTCTTCAAAGTCTGGCTCAAATGACACCTCCTCCAAGGAGTCACCACTACCACCTCTGTGCTCCCAAACTCTTTGTCCATATCTCCCATGCATGTGTGATACTAGTGAATCTGTCCATGCATGTAGACAGCAAGGGCTAGAATTCTGCCTGGCTTCCTACTTCCAAGCTAATTATCTTGGGTATATTACATCACTTCTCTGAGCCACAAGTGTCTTCACTGGCAAAAGAGATCCACAATACTCAGCTTGCAGGGTTGTGGTAAGACTGAAATGACATCCAAACACATGCAAAGCCCCAGCAAACTGCAGTCATACAATAAATGGTAGCTCCTGTTATTACTCCTCTCCTAGTGAGCTCTTTGAAAGCAAGGGCTTATTTATCTTAATTTCATCTTAATTTAATTTATACCTATTATCTCTATAATTCCCCAGTCCCGAGCACATAGTAGACACTAAATACTTATCTGGCTTGATAGTAATTTGTACAGCCCATCACACCATTATCATAACTAGGCTGAAGAGAATTGAGTTTAGTCAGTGGAGAGGCTGCCGTTGGAAAGCCTCAGATTCGCTGCATTTGGTCCATGCAGTGCTTTAAAAGGAAAACCAGCCTCCCTCAGCACACGCTTCGGTTACCTATCAGCCTTGTAAATATCTGAGTCTGCAAATCCTGGCGAGAGACTGGTAACCGAAACAGACTTCTATTCCATTCTATGCTGACGAGCGATGTTGGGTGGCTCTGGAACACCCCCTCCCGTCACCAACTCTGATGATTTCCTTACCTCTTGAGGTTGAGGACTCTCTTCTAAGTCCTCAGAAGATACTGGCCTTGACCTGGAATAGGGAACCATCATCACTTTAACTCGTCTTTGTAAGGGCCCTGTGGGAGGCTGGCGTAGTTGGGTCGCAGGAAGGGGGAAAGGAAGTCAGGGTCAAGGCAAGGGGTGGCTGCGCCATGTCCACGGACACCCCAGCATGCACTAGGTGAGCATCCCTTTTCCTGCAGGGGCTGCTCCAGCAGGAAGCTTTTCCAAGCTTACACCTGAGTTTTCTTTCCCCTGATGGAAAAGGGTTGTCCTACTGAAACCCTGGGGCTTCTCAAGTTACCATACTCCTGGCTTAATGCCAGGGACTTCCTAAAAGGGGTCACCTATTTTACAGAATTAGGAAAGGCTTAGGAGGCCATGAGGTGGCCCGACTACAATTCACAGATTACAAAAACAAGGTCCAGTGGCAGGCCTGTGTCCAAAGGGTCAAAGACATGCGCCAGAGGGGAAGCAGGCCAGGCTTCTGACCTTCCACTTCCTACACCCCGCACCCGCCCTCTGCTGCCCTCAGAGACAGGACTTCGAGAGAGAGGTGACAGATCCCCTTGCACAGTAGCAAAGTGTTAGGGGAGAGTGTGTAGGAGAGGTCTGTTCCCTGGAGCTCTGCTCTGAGAATATAAACGACATGTTTCCACTGGGTCAGTGGCACCTCCACAGAAGATGGAAGACAGTGAGTTCACCTCTTTAGCAAGTCCCACCAGCAGGAATGGAGAGGGTGCCTCTAGGATGGCAGGGGGAATGGCGAGGGAAGAGTGATGCCCCACACATGCTCAGTACAGAGCAAATTAGCCAGCGTGGCTTGGCAAAGGGCTCCTCAGGGAGGGGAGGAAAGAGTGGGAGAGACTAGAAAGAGAAAAATGGAAGTAGAACGTAGCATTTTAAATTACCTCGCCAGGGGGGGCGGATGAGAGGCAATCACGAACATTCGTCAGCTACGATGGGACAGCGGTGTCCTAACCTAACAGTGTCCTGGCAGCAGCTCACATGTAAGAACCAAAGGAGAGAGGTGAGCCAGAGAAAAGATGTGGAAGCCAAGAACCAGGGTAACGGAGGGAAACGCCAGAATCATTTCTAGAAAAGGGAGCAAAGAGGGAAAGCGGCCTAATGCATGCTCTGCCGAATTGTCCAATTAGAAATAAAAAGCAAATACCTGGAAATATGGGGACTGAAACTTGAGGAGTGGCTACATTTAGGAGACAGAAAGAAGAAAAACACAGGACAGGATGTCAGCTAGGAGGACAGGATGCTTCAGAGTGGGTTAAGATGGTAAGAAAATGAAAAGGCCACTGAACGTGGCCATTAAAGGTCACCAGTGAAAAAAGGCTGCAGCTGTGGATTTGTAAGTCCATTTCCGTTAAGCACATATTCGAGTGTGTGTTAGCACAAGCAGAGAGAGAGCACCTGGAAAATTATGCTCCATGTGTAATGGCAGTTATTTCTGGCAGGTGAGATTACAGGTTTCTAAATCTCTATTATATTTTTTACTTCCAAAAATGTCCATGGCCACCTTTAAAATTTATTTCAATGGTGGGTGGCGATTGAAATTACTCATGTGTGAAAGACCACTGTACAAGAGTGGTTGCTGAAACATTGTTCATCGTGGCAAAAAATGACGTGAATGGCTATCAGAAGAGGGATGGCTGAAAGCTCAGTACACTTGTACTGGGAACATTACCCAAGCATGCCAAAGGATGAACCTGGCCTTCAGCAGACGGCTGAGGGATTTCCATGAGACACGAATAACTAAGAGTGCACGTATGATGCCAATTTTTACAAAAGAATGCAAATAGGTATGTGTTTATACATATTAGAATACCATATACACACAGACATACTACGTTTGTAAACAGGATTACCCTTAATAATTATGGGACCAAGGCAAGAGAATGTAAGTCCACATAGCAAGTCTCATCACTTTATTTAAGTTAATATACTATTAAATAAAATATTCTCTTCTCCTACCTTGACAAAAGCACTTTCAAAACAACCTGGAAGACCAGTTTCAAATTTAGAATTCTTGAAACTCCTCAGCTCAATGCCAGAAGTTGCGGTGTGGGGAGAGGCAGCCACCAAGCCCTCTGCCCAAGCCCATGCTCTCTGTCCTGCTCAAGAGGCTTGTGGATGGTGGCATGGACATGGACACCCCAGTCCACACCCCCAGCTGCACTTCCCTGTTGCCTCTCCACAGCCACAAGCCTAAGGAGGGTTGCCTCAAAGCTGATGCACTGGGAAGCAGACCCCACAGACCCTGGCATCAGGTTCAAAGCCAGTTAGCCAGGAAATTCCAGTATTTAGAGCAGTGGGGGAGAGGAGCCTCTGGGTGGCCATGTCCTCTTGGCCCCTTGGACTCTTCAATAGGTGGAGAGGGATATGGCAAGAGGGTCTACAGCCTTCCTGCCTGGGTCTAAGGGAGGGACGGTACTGTCGCTATGTTCAAAGTCATGAGTACAGAGAAAAACACGAGCGAACACACTGGGGAATTGAAATGGGTTATAGGGAGTTGGGGGCTAATGTGGCAAAAGGTGGGCAAAGAGTAAAGAAGTGCAAAAAGTCTGCACTACCCAAAGGCAGAGGTAGCATGACATTTATGGAAAGCATGGGTACGTTTTGAAGAAAACAAGCATGTTTTGTTTTGCTTTAAAGTCTCAACAATTAAAGTAACACCACCAATGAGGGAGCAAAAGGTCACTGCATCATCCTGGTGGCCACACTCAGGACCCATCACTTGGGTGGTATTACTGACAAACATGAGTAGCCTGAATCAGATCAGGAGAAATGAAACAAACCCAAACTGCAGGCCATTCTACAAAATAGCTCAGTTTTACTCTAAAAATGTCAGTGTCATGAAAAACAAAGGCTAAGGAACTTAGTCCTAAATTAAAGGTGACTACAGAGAGGCAACAACTAAAGGCAATGAGTGATTCTGAATTAGATCTCAGACTGGGGCAGGGGGGTGTCTAAGGGCCATTAGGACCATCGGACTCCGCATTCTCAGATAATACTGAATTAACATTCCCTGCTTTTTACCGCTGCACTGTGGTTATAAGGGAATGTCCCTGTTGTTAGGAAATATACACTTCAGCATTTCAGGGTAAAGAGGCAGCATCTAATTTATTCCTAAATGGCTCAACAAACATATACAATGACAAAGCAAATGTGGCAAAATGTTCACAATGAGTTAATGTGGGAAAAGAGGAGTTCTTTACACCATTCTTACAACTATTAAGAAAATGCTAATTATTTCAAAACTAAAAATCTTATGAGAAATGTGTTTAACTGGAAGAGAGAGAACTCTGTTCACAGTCTGAGGCAACAAGCGGAAAGACATACTGGTGGAGGGCAACAGAGATACCCAAGATACTAAGGAAAAGGCTAAGGAGCAGCGAGAAGTGCCGATCTTTGGACACGGGCGAGAAGGAAACTTCAGATGCAGAATTAAGTTTCTACTTAGAACAAGAACAAGTAAGATCAGGGGGAGCCACTTCTCTTGGCCTCAATCTGTTCCCTAAAGTTTACCTGCTCTGGGGCAAGGGCCAGGAACTGCACAAGCCTGGACACAGGAGTGGAACTTGAACAGCCACTAGCGCCACACGCTGGGGATGGGAGGAGAGTAATGGGTTTGCTGAATAATTAGGTTGCAAGAGTTCATAGGGGCAGATGCCTTAAGGCCAAAGGCAGGTAAAGCAGTCCTGGAAGTGGGTAAGAGATGCTCTCCAGTTCAGCCTTTGATCTCAGGCAAACGTATGTTAGGGCCCAGGTGTCCTATCTTCTAGAAATGACTTTATCCCCAAACCCTCACTCACCCTGGCCCAACATCATCTCCCCAGCTAATCTCTAAGGCCACATTGGTTTTCTCCTTCCAGCTTGAGTGAGACATCTTGGCCGCTGTCCCAGCATCCAAAGTAGCTCCTCTATGAAGTCGCCATGGAACTCCGGGGGTTTCCACCTAACTGCAGTCAGCTGGCCACACTAAGAACCAGGAAATGAGACGAAATTCCATGTGCAGAACACAGAACGGAGCATCAGAATCCATCCCATAAACCATAACAACGCAGCCATTTTTCACCCAATTGGAGACATTCTCTTTATTGGTGAAGTCGAACTTACAGCAGACAGTGACAGGAGCTACAGCACACATCGTCAGGACAAGAATGAGTACAAAATGTCCCACAGGACAAATACAGCACAGAATGCCCACCTCTCATGGAAACTATGGGAATGCCAGGGAGCCTGGTGATAAAGCAGGGTGCACCAAAACCAAAAGGCCACTGGCCCCCACAGTTGGGACAGGAAAAGAACACAGCACCTCTCTTAACATGTCTCTGCATGAGCGCCAATCCTTTGAAAAGAGGAAGGCTACACGAGCATTGTATGTGAGATGGGGATCCTATAAATCCAGACATCAGAGCAGGCCTGCACTTGGTACAGCACTACTCCCTTGGTCCATAGCACAATACAGCAGGACAGGTTGGCCGAGGGTAAATTTCTTGGGGACATGAAGTACAGATTTAAAGATATCCAGCTAACTCACATTTCGGGGTGACCTACATGTTAACTGACCACCACTCCCCAGCCCTACACCACAAAGAGAACACCAACATACAGAAAATATTTCTGCTCCGACTTCATCAATATTTTGTCACATTGTAGAACATTAAAAGTAGAGTGGTCCAATGAAATGTCATAAAAGATGCAGGTCTTTTAAATCAGTTTTACTAAACTACGTCTTAATAAGCTAAGAGGGTTTATTTTTTAAATACAAGGCTGATGGTCCCACATTTGACTGTTTGCCAGTGAGGGGTTTTTTGGCTCAGTGCTTTCATTTCCAATTCAGTGTTATCATTTCTACTTACAATAGTTCCTGCATGTATCAATATTTTTATACAGGCTAAATATGCTAAATTCTGTCCTAATAAATACACTTTTCCCTCCCTGGGAAGAAACATGAGAAAAAAAAGAGAAATACTAAGATGCGTTCTTTTAGGTAAGGAAAAGTTCAGAAAACTCCCATCTAAAAAGAATGAAAATACATTTTTTTAAAAAAACAGAGGTAGGAGGGGAGTGCATTGAGAAGAAAAAAATCTTCTACATAAACCTCTGCACAAAAGTAGTTCTGAAAAAAGTTCCAAGCCCCACTTGAGACTAGTCCAGGCATCACCTACCAATCCCAAGGAGATTCTGATGCCCAAGAGCAGAGATGGGATGCTGCCAGAGGAAGCAGCTCCAGTTGCCAGGGCTGCAGGGACACAGACACAGTTAACTGCGCCAGGGAAGGCACCTCCACCCACTTAGCAGCAATGCCAATATTGTCCTCTCCAGCTTTACCACTGTGGGTTTCAAAACGTCAACATCTGTATCCTAATATACAGTTATATGTCAATTATTCCTTAATAAAGTTTAAAAAAAAAACTTACAGCCTCAGCTTTTATATAATTTTTCAAAGTTTGTAATATACAACTTGGTTTGCTAAATAATTAGTTTGTAAGAATTTGTAGGGGCAGATGACTTAAGGTCAAAGGCAGGTAAAACTGTCCTAGACATGGGTAGGAGGGGCTCTCCTGTTCAGCCTTTGATCTCGGGCAAACATATGTTAGCCAAGAACAGAGGCTTTTTCCTTTTCAAACACAAACAAGATTGATTTCAAAATGCCATAATTCAAGAAAAAAAGGCAGATTCTCAATGTGGCTGCTCACCTATCTCCCCTCCCCCCAAAAGAAGAGCACTTCTTAAAGATTGGGGGGGAGTCAGAGAGTTAAAAATTCTTGGGAAATTTTTAAAAATAATTCTTTCATTTGACATTGAATTATTATTTCTTTTCTCATCCTTTAAAATTAATAGGGAGGGAGGTGCACACACAGGGACAAGCTGGGATAGCCTATAACTACCTGTAAAATACACAAATAGTTTATTCCATTTTTCCAAGCAGCATTTAAAATATCAAAGTAAAAACAACAGTCGCATATAATTACACATGGTTAACTCTCACACTATTTTGTAGAAAAACATATAAAATGCTCCCCAAAATAGGCGCTATCAGGTTAGAAACCTTTAGAATACTAAAATCCAGATGACCTTGAGGTATGCTTAAAATCACTAGAACTACTTCAAAATATATAAACGGGTCCCTAAAGAAGAAATATAAATAGCAACATAATAAAACAACTGAAGCAAGCAAGAGAGGAAAGAAATCTGAAGGTCACTCAAGCTTAGACAAGATGAACAGTGACAGACCTGGGTACAATACATCTGGATTCTCGCACTAAGCGGAGATTTGGGGTGGATGGGTTAGCAAAGCTCCCCTGCAGCTTGCTGCAGCCTGCAGGAGAAAAGCCAAACACATTTGCTGATCCACTTCAGAGGCTCTGCTTCTCTTGTCACAGCCTCTTCTTTTAGAGTCAAAACTTTTATTGAAACACAAATGCTGTACACTTCACAATTTCATTGTCAATTCTCAATGTGTGTAGCTGATGCTGAGAAACACTGTGCTTTTCTTTGGACCAAACTGTCCCTCAACTGATGAAAATTGGCCTCCAGCAACAACAGTTGCCAGAACTGGGCACTCCCCTACTCTTTTCTGCTCCAGGATCCTACTGGCTTTTACAGGCCTAAGTAACTTTTCCTAGCCCAGAAGGGGTCTAGGGGAAACCATTCTAGCTCTCTGAGCCAATGAAAAGCTGTATTCTGCAGAAGGGATGCAGGACCTGGAGGAGGACCTTTGTCTCAACTCCTGGTCCTTGGCCTCCTGACCATAAAAGTCTCCCTCGTTCATTTTGGTAAAGGTCAGAGAAGGGCTCTAGCCACATGCTCCCTTTGCATATTCTGTCTACCTACTTGTATGTTTATTTAACCTTGGACTTAACTTTAATAGTCTACAAGTTGTGAATCATTCATAAGGCCTCTGTTCCCACTAGAAATTAGTAAAAGCCATAAAGCTGGCTTTGTTAAGACTTTCCCTGATGGACTGAATCTCACTTATCAGCTTCCCAAATCTCCTTCTACCATCAAAACTAAAAGTTAAAGACATCAGTAATTAGAATAAATTACTCTTCCTCCTCTTCCTCATAGCCACGTCCATCCTATCCTCACCAGTAATTCCTAAACTGTGAAAACCATTCAAAGTAAACCAGGAAAAAGTTAAGGGAGAAATTTTATTTATTTATTTATTTATTTATTTTAATCTTCACCCAAGGGTATTTTTTTCCATTGATTTCTAGAGAGAGTGGAAGGGTAGAAGGGGGGGGAGAGAGAGAGAGAGAGAGAGAGAAACATTGACATGAGAAACATCGATCGGTTGCCTCCCACATGCGCCCCAACTGGGGACAGGGAGGCTGCAACCAAGGTACATGCCTTTGACTGGGAATCAAACCCAAGACCCTTCCGTCTGTGGGTCAACACTAACCACTGAGAAAAACTGCCCAGGGCAGAAATTTTTTTAATTTTTGAGGTAAGACATCTCATAGAATTCCCAACTGCTGACAGATCACTTCGCAATTCTAAATCTCTCTTGATACAAAGTTCTGTAGACTTTGGTGGCTAACCTGGTTTGCTTTCAAATGCTCACAGGACAAAGATTTGCCTCTTTCCACCTGCAGAAACACCTCTGTGAAGGCTATTTTCATTTTACATTTCAGAACCTGAGAGCCTCCGGATTTAAAATTTAATTTATATATATGATTTAAGATCCCAGATTGAGGGGCCTAGAAATCTGACTCTAAAGCTAGGCCTGCTTACCTAGATAACCAAATTAATGAAGCTATCTGACTACAACCTCAACAGAAAGTTTCTGTGCTCCAAGGACTAAGGTAACATTACTTTCCAATTCAGATTAAGCTGAAGGGGAAACAGACCTTCACAAGTTTTAACTGTGTAACAATCTGGCTCAAGTCTTCCTGATCAATGGTTCTAACTGGAGTTAAGTTCATGTGAAAGTACAGAAACCCTCCCTGGGCTTTCTTTCGAACAAGGACTCTGCATACTCAGTTATGTCTTCACATGTGAAAACTATGAGAAAAAAGTACCAAGCATCAGAAATAAATATGAACTCTAATGGTTTTAACATTTTATAAATGGAATGTGTGAATTCAAAAATATGACATATTCCTAATATGAAATCAACAGCAACAGTGTCAGACCAGCAAAATGACTGATCATTCACAAACACTGACCACAGGCTCAGGTTCAGCTTGGTTCAAAGCAATGACTCCCCCTCTGTTGGTAGCCGTCAGATTTGGGTCACCCACATACTAGCAAGCTAATCTGATTAGGCTGACCAGGTTTACTGCCTAGGTTTTATTTGTGGACTATGGTAAACTCTGATGCACATCACAAATGGCCTCATACCAAATCTTAGAAAACAATCCTTAAAAGAAAAACTTCTCTAATCTCTTTGGTTATAGCAACAGAAAATGCTTCCTTTTGAACACCATACTACATTCTTCAAGAAAATACAATTTTTAAATCAGTGATTCTGAATTATTTAATCACTGAATCTTCATTTAAAAGAAAACGGTGAAGTGTGCGTTTAAACCTCTATTTCACTTGGGGGGAAATGCTGAAAACCATAGTCGGAAAAGTGAAAGGAATTGGGCTCAGTACCACCAAGCTGAAAAAGAAACACTGAAAGATCTTATTATTTTACAAAATACTCAAAGCCTATCTTAAGGAATGCCCTCCTGATTTCTCAGGACACAAAACCCTGCCCTAAGCTTTTCTGATCTAGAAACAGAATTTCAGACTGGACCTGAAGAACCGATAAGGGGCCATCTAACATCATAGTTGCTATCAGCTCACTCTGATCCCAACAAGCACCCAATGAGGGAGGCACTTCAACGTCGTCATTACCATTTTGAAGGTCAGAAAAGGAGAGATCAATTAGCTCAAAAGTCACAAAGCTAGGAGCGACCTAGAAGGACTAATCCCCCTGCCCACCCACCCTGCCAGAATTAGACTTGAACTTGCAGGCATATATATATAAGAGTAAAGTACAGGTCTGATAACTACAAGCCTAGGCAACCTGAGGTCCACAGTAAAAGGCAGATTTTCAATCTCCTGACTTGAAATTTCTGGGGATGGACTGTAGAAATATGTCAATCAAGTTCCCCAGGTGATCCTGAAGCCCATCAGTTTGAGGATCACCAGCATGAGTGAATCCTAAATCCAAATCCAGCCAGAAAACCCATTTGTTTACCTATCCTCCAAGTAAACCAAGCAGCTTATTCAAATTTACTGTACCCGTGACCTAACCTAAGTCAGACACATCAAAAGACTTTATGTGCCTCAGCCTAAAGAGCCAGGTCAATGGACTTAGGTCAGAGGTACACACAGTATCACCTTTACTCTTTCCAAGGTAACTTCTCAGTTGACATTATCCAACAGTATCTTCACAAACTCCATGCACTCCTGGAGGTATCTTCTTATAGATTACCAACACATATGGTGTTGAATTCCTTCTTAAGGTGCATACATAACATTTCAAGGAAGTGTTAATACCATTAACTTCTAGAGGAAGTAATGTGGGTGTAACCCTAGTCAAAATCATCAAGTTGAGTTTACAGAGAATCCAAATTGTGGTAGGTACTCTAAAGATCATACAAAAAACTGCCCTCTACCCATTTATTTCATATTGAAAATGGGAGCAAGTCTCCTTTTGAACTCATTTCTTAGAGCAGAAAATTTTAAAAGGGAGGAAAAAAAGGTGAAAATTTCAGTTTATTTTATAGGTTAAGATTGTGCTCACGCCCTTGAAAAATACTTTCAAGAAAAAACTAACAAAAAGTATCTCCCTATGGTCCTGCTATCTCAGGAGGAAACAGCCTTAAAAAAAGGCTTTACAGGAGCTTGACCAAGCCTTGGACTTAGGCAAGACTTCTCACAGTAACATGAGAACGTAAAACAGCAGGAGGCTGAGAAATGTAATGTGAATAGAGGGGAAGAAAGGGATAGGCTTAGAAATAAGCACATTTGAAAAAATGTGAAAGATTTTTAAAAGATCAGTCCTAATTTAAGAAAGAAGCATCAGAACCTTATCATTTGAACCTAAAAGAACATACCCAGGGCAAGACAAATTTAAGAAGACATGACACTCTTGAAATACAGAATTTTATTTAGAAACTGTTTAAAGTAGAAAAAAACCCTGTCAAGAAAGACCAGGTGGAAAATGGGTTCCCAATAAAATGGAATTTAAGGGCAACAAAAGTCTAAAAGGCCACAAAAGAGAAATAGCACCACTGTTATTTGAACAATGGCTAGTTACTTGCATTTTTGGCATTGTTAATCACTGAATCTGGGTTTTCCTCTGAATTCCACACAAAGCATGCACTATACAACAATTTATCATAAAATAACTGCTTTCTACACACATTTTAGGACAAACTACCACCAGAAACAAATCAATACAATTACATTAGGGGCTAAACAAGTTCAGTAGTGGGTGACACACATTTTGCAGAATTCTGCCAAACAAAGGAACTGAATAGGCTGTCGGCAAAGCAAATGAGTTAAGGAATGAAATATTTTAAATATTAATAATTAATTCAGACATGGTACTGTATTTTCTGCAAAAGAAAATTAACATTTATTTAGTAACACGCTAACGAATTTTATCTCCAAAGAGATTAGTGCACTGGCAAAGTATTCTGATAACAGTGGAGGGCTGTGGACAGCAGGTACCAAAAACACCCAGCCTTGCAGATCCCAAGGTAGCAATGGCCTTCACTGATCACTCCCTTTGTCAGAGGTCCAAAAAGAATTTGCAGCATGATCTCCTGCCTGCTGAACTTCCACTCTAAGCAGCAACTTTAAGGAGCCAAAGAGGAGTCCCCAGTGGGCAAGGGATGCAGAGAAACATGTTAAATGTAAACTTAAAAGACAGCAAAATGGGACACAAACCCCCATTCAAATCCCAGAGATGTGGGCAAGTCCCCAAAAGTAGTTGTTAGATTTTAAAACACACCTCATTCCCAAAAAACACAATTCACAGAAATTTTAGGGGTAACGAAAAATTGTCAGAGAAATGCTCAATGAAAATCAAGCTATTCAACTCAAACATCTCCAGGCTGAAACACACTCTCTATTCATTCAGCCAACAATGCCTCTTGCTTCTTAGCAGAGATGCAATTGGTCAAGGACACCAAATGGCTTTACAGAGCAACTTTTAAAACTTTCCTTCTGGGCCAAGGTTAGGCCTATGAAGATTCAAGCAGCCCTGCAAGGCCTGTGAACAGTAGGTTCTCAAGGTTCTAAGGTCTGGCCCTTCCTTCCCAGACACAAGGGCAACACACAAACTCTGTCAGGTTACAGTTTATATTTTGAAATATGCAAGCATATTTTAAATACTTTTAAGGCATTTATTTATTAAAACGTTCTCTGCCAAGATTTCACATTAGCTTAAAATTCAAATCAGTCTTTACATTTCTCTACTGAGGTCTCCACCTCAGTGTATCACATGAAAACACCTTCTCCAGCAATCAGGGTTACCAGCATCCATATGGAGAGCCCATGGTCAGCCTCTTTGTTCCCTAAGTGAACCAACTAGATGTTAATACTGCTCTGCCACAAGATAAAAGCTCCTAACTCAAACTTATTGGAAAAAAGAGTGAAACTTCTGCAAAGTGCACTTTAAGAAGAGGTACTTTTTGCTTATGAAAAGAAACCAGTGAGTCCTCTAAAAATAATAAAAGGGAGTATTTTACAGTTAAGCACATGATTCGGAGTGAAGAACTCAGATGTTGTTCTGCTGGTCCAAGCTGTTAATACTCTTCTTGTTCCTCCTGTGGGCCCCCTTCATCAGGTATCACAAAGCCTTCCTAAAATGGAGAAGAAAGAAGGAAACACTGTTACTCAACACTGAATGACCAGTTTCTACTGTAGGTTCACTTCCCTCAATTTAAAGTCAGTAGTTCTTCCTTTGTCTGCCACACACTTGGCATTTAATGGCACAAGGCCAGGGGACAGCTATTACTTAGGCAGTGGAATCACATCTCCCAAAAGCCAAAAACTGAGCATAACCAAATGGTGATGGATGTGTATACATTGTCTCGGTTATGGTGATGATTTCATGTCATCAAGTTGTACTTAAATACATGCAGTTCATTATGTCAATTCTACCTCAATAAGGTTGTTTAAAAAAGATATAAGGTTACCCTCAACAATCCCTGAGGTCACCATAAAGTTCAGTACCATACCATCTCTTCTCAATAAAGTGTCCACAGGCAGCTTTTCCTTCATGTATTCCTTTGACTGACTTAGGAACCATGCTGCTATTTAGGAGTGTTGTGGGTGTTTTAAGTGTTTACACATGAACTACACCTCTGCAAAAATAGCTAAAGACTGACCTAACATTAGTAGATGGGAAATCGGCAGACTTGTGGCTCCCACCTCACACCAGCTCAGCATTCTGGCATATACTAATGGCTATAATAACATAATAATTAGACTTCCCTTTCAACCATTATCTTATTTTTTTAAACAAATCTCTATGGCTGAATTTACTTAAGATATGACTCCACTAAAATAATACTCAGGCTAGACCAAGGACCCCTGTATCCTCATCATCTTTGTTTTCATTATCTGGCACAGAGCAAGCCTGAAATAAGGTTTATTTAACAAATTATTGACTTTTCAGTCATCTGTTTTAATCCCTCAAATTCACTTGATATGTTTGGAGGACAGTATTAGTAACAGCATGTACCTTGTATCTGTATACTACATACATATTACAAATTAGACACATGCTGTATTTGATCCTACCTTGCTAGGAATACAGAAAAGTTATAATACAGCCACTAAACAGTGGATACAGCAAGATACCAAATCCCACATCTAGGAAAAATCAGTCTTCCCTAATCAGCTAATGTTATGATTAGGATCAGCAGATTCGGCTGTGCAACACACATGGATTCCTAAGAAACCTGAACACAGAACACTCTGAGGAAATGGGAATCGGACATGCTCTTTGGAGGGAGGAGCAAAGGTACACTCTGATAGCTATGGGCAGCAAACATCAAGAAGGGCCATGAGCCTGGGCATGTGTGGGGCCCCAATAAAATGCAGGCAGCAACTCAGGCTGAGGGTTCCAAGCTGCAGGGTGTGGAGAGGGAATGGGCAGGATGATCATTCTGTGGCCCTCATCACCTACCAGTAGCCACAAACTATAGAAGCAGGGCACACCAGCCACCTACTTCTTCCTATTCCTGCCTCAAGGGTTCACAGACCTCAAGGAAGGGCTAAAACTGGGAAGAAGTGCCCTCTGGCTGAATTTGAGGGGTCAAAGATGAAGTACTTTGTGAATGCTATGCTGGAACACGACAAGCATCAGCACTGAGTTTGCCAAAACCAACTAGATAAGACTCATTTTCTCTTAGGTGGCAAAATGGCAAATATCCTCATGTCAACACGTACATCTGTGGCATAGAGAATATCCACAATCCTCTGCAATACCGGGTTGTTTTCCCCCTCGTTCTCCTGGCAAATCAATTCAATGTTCCTTAGCTTTCCAAAGTAGAAATCTCTTTCTTTCTCCAAGTCTTCGACGGTAAGTTTCAATACGTTGACCTGCACGAGACATTAAAAAGGGTGAGACACCTGGCATTCGTGTACAAATAACATACCAGACAAATGTCTAATCCAAAAGGAGATGTGGTCTTTCATCAAACTCTCTAACATGGACAAAAACCCCACTTTAGTTTAATGTCAATTTTCTTCAGCCCCAGATAAATAACATGGGCTTGTTCATAGCCACTTTGACTATAATAATTCTCACGAAATGGCAGGCACCACCATGAAACACTCAGGAACTTCTTAGGGACTGAGAAAAGATCCAGGAGAAAAAAACTATGGGAGCCTGAGACAAATACAGAAGCAAAATCCAGCCCAGCAGGGCAGCTGACAATCATAAACTGAGTCCTTACCATTGCTCAATCAAGTTTAGACCTTTTTGCATGTGGAGGTCAATGGAAAGAGAGGGTCTGGTCTTGGGGAATGGGGTTGAAATGCCAAGCCAGGAGGGGAAAACTAGCTCAAGATGACCAACACTAGCCAAAGATAGCTAGGACTATGGGAGGCCTGGGCACAGAAAACTCAATGGTTTTTCCCCTCCACCCCACCTGTATACTAAGGGAAGGAGGTCAATCCTTAACTCAAAAGAAAAGCATCTTCTATGGAAAGAGTCCTGGCACCTGTCTCTCTCCAAAGAAAGAGAAGACAGAAGAGGTAGGGAACAAACCCTACCACATCCCACTGCTAGCTCCCTCCATTGAGCATCTCATCAGCTCACCACACATGCAGCAGGAGCCTTCAGGAGCTCCACTAAGGGGCTCTCATTTCCACAAAAGGGCAATGAAGAAATCAGTCTCAGTGCTTAGGCCAGGACTCCATCTAGCCAAGAGTAATAAAAGTCATAACAATTCTCCGGGTCTTTATGTATTTTAAGCATGGTGCATCTTCATTCCAGTGTATTCAAATCTGTGACATGTGAATTCACTTTAACTCTTACTGAATGTAAATTGCAAGGCAGATTATGCAGCATAAAATCCTCAAAGGACTTACAGGCTAGAGCCACATGGAAAACCAAGCCAGGAAGTGAAAGGAAAAGCAGGTGCAAACAATTTGGGTAGCAGGGACTCAGAACCAGAAGGTATCACAGAAATCTAGTCCAACCTTCTGAACTTATAGCTGCAAAACCTGAAGTGAACAGCTGATCTAACTTCCCCACAGCCTGAAGAAGAAGCCAAACACAACTATAGGGATCAAGTACTGCCCCAGGTGGACAAAATTCCCCCTTCATAATCTGCAGTCAAGAAGCACAAGAGATGTGGAGCAGGTGACTAGAACCAGCAAGACCATTCTATCAAAGATTTAATGTCAATGTTCATCATCAAAGGCCTTAACAGACCAAACCAGAAGAGTCAAGGTTCTATTCCTTTATCAACCACAGAAATCACTTTTTAAAATAACTGAAAATTTTCGATGAAGTGCTACCATCACCTAATAACCAGCAAAACTAAATTGTCCATTTCCCCTTATTCTCCCCACCCCTGCTTTAACTGCTACAAGTTGTCTTTCCTTAAACTATCAGTTAACCCCAAAGTGCAGTACAAAAAGGGATAGAAGGGCAAGGGTTGACCAACCCCAGCAATAATAAGCTGCCTTGGATCTTCAGCTCCAAAATCCAAAAGCCTGAGAAGAGGCCTTCTAATCACATTAGTGACCAAAAAGGAAAGGAAAACCAAAATAGCTTAAAAAGGTATGCTAGCTTGGAGTCCAATTATATACTTATGTTTCATTAGTGCCTCCCTCACAAACCCATTAAAACCTTCTCTGGCCTATGCACCATCCAAGGCACCAGAACCCAGCCTTCTGGGTCCCACCTATAAGGCCAAAGCAGCAATCAATGTTGCTCTTAGAACATTCTCTTATAGTAAAGTAATAGCTATAACCTAAGAAGCCCCAAGAAGAATGCTTAGGACTTGCACTGGCCAATCTGGCAGCTATGAGCTACACCTGGCTATCTGAGCCCTTGAAATGTGGCCAGTGCAACGGAGATAGGCTGTACACACTAAATACACACTGATTTTCAAAGACCTAGTAGGGCCTTCAAATGTAAAACATCTCATTGATAATTATTTGTATTGATTACATGTCAGAATGATAATATTTTGGATAGGTTGGTTGGGTAATGTGTTATTAGAGTTAATTTAATCTTGTTCCTTTTTACTTTTCTTTAATGTGGCTACTAGAAAATTTCAATTTATGTATGTGCCTTACACTTCTGGTTCACATTCTATTTCTATTTAAGTGTTGCTCTGGAATAAAATCAAATAAAGGTAAATTTCTCCAGGATGACAAGAATGTGGAATTGCTGCAGATTTCCCAAGGATATGAACCCTACAAGGCAATTTGTATAGAATACACTCTTCTTCTCTTAGCCTAACAAGCCCATCTGGCTTTATTTCTCATATTGGTCATAACCCTCTGACCTCCACACCTTTGTCAGGGCCACAAATTCAAATATTTTCAGGGGCCAGAAAGACCATGTAATGAGACAAAGGAATGAGTAACAGGATGTGGGAAAGACTTTGGCAACCTGGAGAGAAGCTAAAATCTTTCATATTAAAAAATAAATAAAACCTTGTGAAGGCCAAAGTACTTCTGACACAGGGCTGAACCAGCTGGGTATGAGCTGCGTTCAAATTCCAGTTCAGGTTACTTAACCTCTCTGAGCCACACTATCCTTATCTGTAAAACCTCACACGGCTAATGCAAAAGTGAAATTAAAGTGCTTAATAACATAATGGCTTATGCACTCTAAAAATGTTAGCTATTTTTGTTTTTGTTATTAATGTTCGCATATTCCATACATGCTAACACTTGTGTACGTATTTCACACACACAAAATTTTATTCCTGTGAACTTTTAAAAATCACTTCAGAACCTATCTCACTGTATCAAGACAATGAACAGAAACCATAATAACCACAACTGCTATTACCCCATTTATCCCAACACCATTCAGGCACTTGACATAACATCAGCTCATGTAATCTGCTCAACTGCCGTGAGCAAAATATGAGCCCACTTCACAGGAGGTAGTAAATTCAGAGAGATTAGCTGACTTGCTCCAAGTAGAAGTAAGTGGCAGACAGAGCCAGAACAATCCCCAAATCCATGCAACCCAAAGCCTATGTTCTATCACACAGGACACTAGCTGAGACTGCTGCATCTTCTTCTGGAGGGTACAAGATCAACCCTGTGCTGGTCACCTAGACTCACCACTGATAACCCTCACTGTTTTTCTGAGACTACTTCCTTATTCTCCAAAACTTCTATACTTCAGTGACAACACCCAGAGGATGCTCAAGGCAGCCGCACTGATGGGGCTGGTGACACTCCTGAGACACCTAAAATGATGGGCTACACGCAAATCAGAGAATTATAAATTTAAAAAATTAAAATTAAAAAAAGTTCTTTGTGCAGGCTTTTCTGTCCTGGTCTCCCAGGTGCAGAGACTGGGTTATAAGAGGTTCAGGATTAAAATGAGACTGTGTCTCCCAGGTTTTAGGATGTGGCTTTTAGGAAAGTAAGAGTCCAATCTCAAACTCACTGGGATAACAAAGCATCCCAATTTTAAAACTGGGATTAATCAAGAGAATCATTCAAAAGCAAACAAAATAACTACAAGGATTAGTGAGAAAATGTTTAAAAGTCTAAAATTTGTTCTGATCCACAGACCTCAGACAAGTATCTTCAGGATATTAACTAATCCTAAAGAAGACATTTCAAATCACTGACCTATTAAGAACAGAAGAACAACAGGCTTTTCATACCAGTTCCACTCTCAACTTGGATTTCAGCAGAGAAACTATGAAATCCTTTTTTACAAATTATTCAGAAAGAAACTCTCCCATATCTTTTGTCAGAGCCAAAATTCAAGACACTGTGAATCCCACAGAATCCTAACAATGTTCCAGAGACATTCAACAGGGTTCTCTTGTGTAGACTGGTTGCCAAACTAAGACATTAGTTTCTGTCACACTAACAGATCTCAGAAATGCCTGACCTCCCTCATGTACCTCCACTCTCTCTCACACTGCTCCCCACACAGCACCTGATGGGCTCACACATGTCACGACGAGGACTGTTTCAGCAAGCAGACAAAGTAGGTCTTCCTACAAGAACACGAACAAGCCTCCTCTGGTCAGTGCAGCAAGTATCCTTTCCCCTGACATGACTCTAGTCGGGAACACAGGAGGGACCTACCTGCTGCATCAGTTCGGCTGCTTCGTCATCCCCGTTGCCCACACCAGGATTCTTTCGCACCACACCCGGGCCAGCCTTAGGGGTTGCAGTAGTTCTGTGTGTTGCAATGGGCCTCTGTGGAGCTGAGAGAAGAGCAGAGGTCTTTTTAAGAGCAGAAATTTCAAAACCAAAAAGAACCCACCAGCCCTGGCCAGGTGGCTCAGTTGTTGGGGTATTATCCCATACATCAAAAGGTTGCAGGTTCGATTCCTGGTCAAGGTGCATACAGGAGAGAACCAATCAATGTTTCTCTCTCTCTCCCTCCCTCTCTCTAAAATCAATAAACATACCCTCAGGTGAGGATTTAAAAAAAGTAAAAAGAACCCACCAGACAAGAGGAGGCTGTGACCAACTGCCCTCCAAAGTAATGCAGTAAAGGGACCCAATGTGGAGAGCCCAGCATGCATGACAACACCCCCAAGTTTGCCCAAAGTGGCTTCTTATCTTGGTAGCAAAGCACTAATTTTAGCCACAATCTCTTGGGCTGGTAGTAAGTCCTCCTGTGAGGTCTTTTTGTCATTGGGGTGAATAGAACTAACCCAGCAGTTCCAACCAAAACTACCAGCAGGTCAGCTTCATGGTGCAAAGGCAAACTTCACACCAGGAGTGAGCTCACAGTTCCAGCTGCTGCTGTGCACTAACAGTTCCCCACCTAGAAAATAAGATGCCCCCTAACTCAGAACCTCAGACTTCTTGGACTGGGAAGAGCAGGGTGGTAGAGACTGCTCTTACAACTAACGACTTCAAAACTCATATCTTGCTCACCTTTTAGAAAGTACTTAGAAGAGTTAGGAGAGAAAAGCAGCACAGCGACCAGGATTTACAAACTTCTCTAATAGCCGAAAGCAGACAAAGACAAGGAAAAAGTAGTAAAGCAGCCAACCTATCTACAAATTAAAATAATCAAGTCTGGGCTACCTCATGGCAAATGTTATCATCACTTAAGATTTTGTTCATTCATTCAGGAATAATTTTGTAAAGCTTGTACATTATGCCAGGCTTAGAAATACCTGATTTTCCTGACACCCCAAATTATTCAATAACCATAAGGCCTGTCAACTACAGTAACAGGTATTTCCTCTGGATGATCTCTAGTATGTTTATCTCTAGTAAGTTTATCCCAAAGGCTAAACGCTTAATGCAAGTCTCCACTTGCCTGTTAGCCACATCTGAAATATGAAATGCACAGGGTTATCTATGCAGTTCCCCATTCTAAGTAGCTAAGAAATAAAAGTACTCAATATTTGGAGAAATTGGAACTTTCATATACTCTGCTGATGGGAATGCAAAATGTTTCAGCCACTCTGGAAAACAGGTAGTTCTGCAAAATGTTAAACATAGAGTTAGCATACGACCCAATAATTATGCTCCTAGAGTATATACCCAAGAGGAATGAAAACACATGTCTACAAAGAAACTTGTATAGAAATGTTCATAGCAGCATTATTCTTAATAGCTAAAAACTGGAAACGACACAAATGACCAACTGATGAATAAATAAAATGTGGTATAGGCATACAAAGGAATACTGTTCAACCATAAAAAGGAATAAAGTCCTGATACATGCTACAATATGGATGTTGAAAACATGCTAAATGAAAAAAGCCAGTCACAAAAAGACACATATTCTATGATCCCATTTATATCAGATCATGTAAAAATTAAAAAGCACTCAATGTCCTCCTCTTCCTACCAGATGGATCAGCCTCTTTCTCAAGGTATAATGGGACCTTAACTAATATTCTTGCTACCTTCTGGAAAAGGAGGTGTTAGCATCTGTAGAACATCCATCCTGCCCCAAAGTATAGGTATATTCTATAAATATACTACTACAAACACACTTTGGGTAACCTCCTGGCCAACACTTTTTAGAGAAGGTCTCTAAAAAACAGCCCCCACCCCCTGCCTCCCAGATTCTGCTGGAATCACAGCAAGCCAAAGCCACTTAACAGCTCAAATTCTTGGGAGGGCAGGGAAGCAGTAAGTAATGTACAGGAAGCTGGTCTGCAGACAGAATGATGATGCAGAGAGCCTAGAACAGTTCCTGAAAGACCTAGAAAGCACCTTTAGTTCCTGGGAGGTAAGGTCTGACTGTTATTGGGCTCCGTGTACCATCCTTGTGTTCAAACTAAAGCTCTCTTTTATGTGAGCTAACCTGAGGGGTTTCTACTCCAAATAAAGAGCCTTGGCAAAACTATACAGTAACTCATTGAGACCTCAAAAGCAACCCTCTGGGGCGCCTATTCAAATTCCTGTTTTATAGAGGAGGAAACTGTAGGGCAGGTAAAGTGGCCCACACAGCGCTACAGAGACCTAAAAACAACCACAAGTCTGCCTGATGCCACAATCCATGCTCTTGCCACATGGCTGGGATTAGGCTCCTTAAGCTCCCTAAGGCTACTCAAAAATTCTGGTTAAATGTTGAATGTATTAATGACTGAATGAATGAATACCTGGAAAACTATTATTTGGAAATGATGTTTCTGTTTGGTTTTTTACCTGCACTGCTAGAGCTGAGAGGTTTCTTCGGTTTGTTCAGAGCTGGAGCAACAAGGGAGGGAGCCACTGCAGTTTCTTGACCTTGTCTGGCAGCTACAGGGTCATAGTCTTTTCCATCATAGTTTGCATCAAAAAACTTCTTGAACCACTGAACGAATTCAAAATTGTCCTGAAACTTTCCTTTTACTAATCTGTCCACAGGAATTATCTGCAGAGAAACATCAAGACTGTTTATAGCCCAAAGCAAGAGGCTTTTGGCAAACATCAAACATGTCAATGCATCAAATCAATATAAAGCTCTGCCTGCCAAGAAGAGAAAAAAATAGTTTAGAAGCAAGAACTTAGTACAAAGTAAGCCCCTGAAAGTTTATAGAGCAAGTTTCATCCAGTTTGCCATCCACAGAATATTTCTACCTACCAAGCCCCCTCCAAGTCCATCAAAAGGAATCAAAAATGCAAAAGGAACAAGTATCATATACAAGTCACATACACAATTCCAAACATATCCTAAGATGTAATTCCACTGTAAAGAGTAAGTCTCCTGTGAAACTTGTATGGCCACAGTACCTGTCACAAAGTATAAAATCCAGAGCACAAACTAACCAGAGGTATCTACAATAAACTGTGTTTAAAAATAATAATAAAAATTCTGCCTTAAAAGTAGGTCAAGGCACAGAATCAGTCCCAAGATAGATTTCTACAAAATGGTATGTTTTTCAAGTAATTTCAATCCTATTAAAACATACTTTAAGGATTCTGTAAGTTTTGTTATTACAAGAATACTGTGTTATCAGCTATTATTTCAAGTCACTGGACTATTGCCCAGAGTTTACCTTCAGGGATTCCAATTGCAATGGTAGTTTTATAAAGAACCTGTAATAATCTGAACTATACCCATCCCTCTGAGCAAATAAATATAAAATTACTTTGTATGATACTGAAACATTTACAAATAAACACATTATGTCTGGAATTTCAAAATAATTCAGGAGTCCAGGTGGTAGGGTAGAGGTATAGCTGAAACAAAACTAGATATGAGTTGATAATTACTGAGGTATATAGAGGATCACTGCACTATACTTTTGTTTACTTTAGAAATTTACCTTACTAAAAAAAATTAAATTCTATAAAAAGAAAAAGGTAGGTTACTGTACATAGTAAGCTGCACCTAGTTTAAACTATGCCTGGTAACTAAATGATATTCTTATAATATACATGCATGTTTTATACAGTGTAGAGGCAAAACTAAAATAAAGACTGATTTCAAAGTAAATAAAAACCAGACACACAAGCAAGATAATTAGGAGACGATTATAAGCTTTATTAAAAAAAGTATTTTCCCCCAAAAATGGCTTAAAAGGATAAATCCTTCTAATGGGTGCAGGGAGAAACTGCTCAATTTTACAATAATTATGCACCGCTTAACGATGGGAATATGTTCTGAGAAATGTATCATTAGACAATTTCATCATTGTGCAAACATCATAGTGTGCACATACACAAACCTAGATGGTATAGTTGACTACACACCTAGGCTAAATGGCATAGACTATTGCTCCTAGGCTATAAGCCTGTTCATAATGTAACTATACAAAATCTCACAAGATTAAATCAAGCACAAGGAAGAATGATGCAAGAGACGCAGTAAACACAGGATGTACGAGGCTGCTGCCGGCATGACACAGCATACTGTTTTACAGCAAGCTTTTTTTTTAAATAGAAAGAGCACACTCTAAAATAACAACTAAAAAGTATAATATAGTAAATACATAAACCAGTAACATAGTTGTTTATTATTGTCAAGTATTATGTACTGCACATAATTATATGTACTACATACTATACTTTTATACAACTGGCAGAGCAGCAGGTTAATTTACACCAGCACCACCACAAACACTTAATGCTTTGTGCTACAGTGTTGTGATGTCACTAGGTGACAGGGATTTTTCAGGTCCGTGTTCTCATACAGGCGATCCTTCATTGACCAAAACATTGTTGTGTAGCTCATGACTATAATCTATTACCTACTAAAACAGAGATGATATATGTCCTAATGAAGCCTAGTGGACAGTGTTTCTGGTACCTTCAAATAACCTTGGGGGCAAGAGGAAAATTCCCAACCCACAGGGATCTTCTTGTACCCTGCTTTTACAAGTCAAGTATTTCTAGAATCTTCTTTATTAGAACTACTTGTTGCACTACATGGGATGCTTTACAGAAGTAAACCCAGAGATTAGAGAGTTAGAACTCAGACTAACAGAGATTAAACAGGTTGACTCCTACAGATGGTTACTAGCTTCATTATGAAGAAAGAAGACAGCGAGGAAACTGGGGTAGGAGGATAGAGGGAAACTCTGCCCCGGCACATTCTATGTTAACTGGAGAAGACAACTATACAAATTGGGAAAAGACAATGTCCATAGTCATGGGCCAGCATCTGTATCCTTAGTAACAATCACTAGTCAAGAAACAGCCTTAAATGAAAGAATAAAATTTACCTACTTTATCAACACCCATCCTCTTAAAGCCTGCTTGTAGTATTTTGAAGTTCTGGATGTATTCATGCTCTAGCTTAGCTTGAAATTTCACTTTCTTCAAGGCAATGGAGCCAGGGAACAGCATGTCCATAAACTGACAATAGGCAGCCCCTGAATGAACAACAACAGAAGAATAAAATACACAATAGGTCATTAAATGCTATTATTAAAGGAGCAGGGTGAGCTTTACCCACTTAACCCAGGAACAATTTTAAAAGTTGTAAAACGGACCTATAAAATCCAAATGCTTCAATACCAAAAAGACTTAGAAGTCTTTTTTCTTTTAATCCTCACCCGAGGATATTTTTCCATTGCTTTTCGATAGAGTGAAGGGAGAGAGAGGGATAGAAAAGGAGAGAGGAAGAGAGAGAAACATCGATGTGAGAGAGACACACTGATTGGTTGCCTCCCGCACATGCCCTGACAGGGCCAGGGATTGAACCTGCAGCCCAGGCACATGCCCTTGACCTGGAATGGAAGCCAAGACCCTTCGGTGTGCAGGCCTATGTTCTAAACACTGAGTGAAACCGGCCAGGGCTTAGAAGTCATTTTAAAAATCTGTAAGAAGACTGTGGTGCCCAACCAGGCGTGGCTCAGCACTGACCTAGAATCCAGGAGATTGTAGTTCGATTCCTGGTCAGGGCACATGCGTGTTACGGGCTCGATCCTCAGTTGGGGATGTATAGGAGACAGCCGATCAATGACGACTCTTTCATCATTGATGTTTCTAGCTCTCTCTCTCCTTCTCCCTTTCTTTCTCTGAAATCAATGAAGATAATTTTTTTTTTTTTTAAAAGCCTATCAGGCTTTACCTGATAGGTTCTTCAACACACTTGCAACTTGGAAGACAATGATCGGGGGGAAAGGAATGTATGTGTCTATGAAATTTTAAAACTACTCTATTAGAAACCAACATAACAATAAAATGACCACTGCAAAAAAATAAAAAATAAATTAACGCATAGAATAGAAAAACGTAAGCAGAGGTTACCATTTTCTGCTTTTTTCCCCAAAGACATACCCTCCTCCTCATGAGTGGGAGAAGAGATTTCCCAAGTATTTCAAAGATCCATCTTCTGGCTTAGGTTAAATTTTTTTTTCTAATATGTCTGTCTTCCTGAGCTTTTCACATCTCTAAATAAACTTAACTATGTTCATTGCAGCATTATTTACAAGAGCGAAGATACAGAAGCAACCTAGGTGTTCAAGAGATGACTGGATAAAAAAGATGTGGTATATATATACAATAAAATATTACTCAGCTATAAAAAAGAATGCAATCTTGCCAATTTCAACAACATGGATGGACCTAGAGGGTATTATGTTAAGTGAAATAAGTCAGACAGAGAAAGACAAATATTGTATGATTTCACTTACATGTGGAATCTAAAAAACAAAACAAACTCAGATACAGAAAACAAACTGATGGCTGCCAGAAGGGAGAGAGATGGAGGGTTGGATGGAAAAGGAGAAGGGAATTAAGAGGTACAAATTTCCAGTTATAAAAAACCCATGGGAAAGTAAATGTACAGCATAGGAAAGAGTCAATAACATTGCAATAACTATGTAGGGCAGGTATCAGATGGTTACTAGACTTATTATGGTGGTCACTTTATAAGGTATATAAATGTGAAATCACTAAGTTGTGCATCTGAAACTAATATAATATTGTATGTCAACTGTGCATGAAAGCACACCCGGAGAAGCAGAGCCACCCTACAGATTGGCATCTTCCTCTGCCACAGGACAAGAAAGACAAGTGCCCCTGCACAGCTTCTATGGTCTGTTTCAAGTGGGGCTGTTATACAACCCTAAGGTCTCTGACTGGCCCAAACATTCTAGTAGGTACCTGGGAGCTTCTGCCTGGCTTGGAACACAGAGCCCAATGTCTCCAGTTCTACTGGCCCAAACCACAGCTGTGTTCAGGGTGCCCCACTGCTGCCGTGCTCTGGAAGACAGTTTTGCGCACTGCACAGCTTCCAGGAAGCCAAGCACCACTGCAGACTGCTACGAGCAGCCAGGTTGGGTTGCCTTGTACTCCCCCACCCCAGGGGACAATAGCACAGGATACGGCCACTCTGAGGTCTGGAACTCAGGAAAACTCTTTTTTTTTTTTAAATCCTCACCCGAGGATATTTTTTCCATTGCTTTTCACAGAGAAGTGGAAAGGGGAGGGGGGAGACAGAGAGAGAAACATTGATGTAAGAGAGAGACACTGGTTGCCTCCCGCACAGGCCCCAAGCAGGGCCGGGGATCGAGCCTGCAACCAAGGTATGTGCTCTTGGCTGAAATCGAACCCAGGACCCTTCAGGCTATGGGTCAATGCTCTACCCACAGAACCAAACCGGCTAGGGCCTCAGGTAAACTCTTGAGTGGTAGCCCTGACCCACACGGACACATAGAAGGGTCAGAATCAGGTAACTAAATGGTTGTGCTTCCGTGAACATCTTACCTGGCCCTGGTTTGGTGATGACAATGCATTGCGAGCCATTGGTGCTCACACTTGGCTACAGCCCACGAGCTCAGTTCCTCTGTAGACATAGGTGGAGCGAACCTCTAGGCTAGCACACTGCACCTCTTAGCTTCACAGGAGGTGAGATTCTGGTTTTTAAGAAACGTACACAGCTATGGAACACATATGAAATTTTGGTCTGCTTCCCTTAAAATTTCCCAATCATTTTTAGAAAATATGGAGTATGTCAAAAGCCATTTTACACATTAGATTCCAAACAGAAGCTGAAAATTAATCAACAATTTAGTTGATGAGATTGTTAAATTTCACATGTGATGATGTACTTGAACAGTGTTAGAATTTTATTTGCTTATATTCTTGTAGATGTTTTAAAAAAACATGTATGTGAACCAACAAGAAAAAAAATGGAAGCAACCTATATCTCCCACAGTAGGAGTAATCAATTACATAAATGTTTAGCATATCATCTGCCTGACAGAATATTATGTAGGCATTCAAAACACATTTTTTTACTTCTTTAGGAAAAGCTCAAGATTTAATATTAAAAGAAAATATTTATTTATAATCAGAACACCAAGAAGAAGTTAAATGTTTAAAAGAAAAAAGTGTATCAGTTGCTTTATACAAAAGGGCTGAAAACTCCTGGTCTATAAATGTCTCCACTAGGTATAGAACAGGTTAAAAGCGACCCTCCTTCCATGCTCTGCCTTAATAACAAAGGCTGGTAACCCAACAGGGCTAAAAGAAGACCTCTCTTAAATGGCCACTATCCCATCAATCTGCGACAGAATAAGCCCACATAATTTGTGGCTTAAGGATGCGGACAGACTTAGGGTAGGACCAGCTGTGCCATGGCATCAACTACCAAGTCTCACTAACTGCCACAGCCCCACCCTACCAGGATCTGTGCTGCAAGCAGAGAACACAAAACTAGGACACTTTATGGCCCCTGCTCCAAAAGTTTGCAATATCTCAAGGGCACTGGCTCTCAGTACTTTTGGGTCAAGAGTCCCTTGGAGAATTAGATGAAAGCTGCAGCCAACATTCTACACAGAATAGATGCTCCCCTGTCAGAAAACTCCCAGCCTTCTGGGTCCCACCTATAAGGCCAAAGCAGCATTCCTCCTCACTATCGCTCAATAACTACGATTCGACAAGAAACACTCAGTAAGTATACACTAAGTCACTGGCTTTCACTTGGCACTCCTCTAAATGCTTCTCTATGAGGTTATTAAAAATCTGTGGCTACTGCCCAGCAGGGCGTGGCTCAGTGGTTGAGCATCAACCTAGGATCCAGGAGATCGAGGCTTGATTCCCGGTCAGGGAACATGCCCGGGCTGCGGGCTCAATCCCCAGTGACTCTCTTGTCATTGATGTTTCTGTCTGTCTCTGTCTCCCTCTCCTTTCCTCTCTCTGAAATCAATAAAGATTTGAAAAAAAAAAAAAAATCTGTGGCTACTAATCAGAGAACACAAAACTAGGAGACTTTATGGCCCCTGCTCCAGAAGCTTGCAGTAGCTCAAGGGCACTGGCTCTCAGTCCTTTTGGGTCAAGAGTCCCTTGGAGAATTAGATGAAAGCTGCAGCCAACATTCTACACAGAATAGACGCTCCCCTATCAGAAAACTCCAGATTAAGAACCCCCAGCGTTTTAACTCAAACACACAGAAAACACACGACTACTAAATGGAGGAGTGTTCAGGCTTACGGGGGTAGGTGAGGCTTGAATCGTCTTAGAGGACAAATACAATGTGGGAATAGAGAGCTGTGAGGCGTCATTAATGCAAATATTAAAAATCATCCTCAAGAAATTTAACATGGGAAAAACACTATTTTAATTTTAAACATGGGAAACAAAACTGTACAACGCATACGCTTGTATATGTTACTGCCAAAAATCTGTAATACCAACAGATTGGAAACAAACTAAATGTCCATTAACATGGGACTGATCCAAGGAAATTATGGCACTACACAGTCATATATATGATATATGGATATGGAACACTCTCCAGAATATACACTGGGATTAAATATGCTACCATTTGTGTGAAAGGGGGGAAAAGACACACCCACACAAACAAACACACAGAACATGGATAGATGGATGTTTTTGCTTGTATTTATACAAGCCCTCTGGCGGCTACCCGGCTGATAACACTGGTTTCCTCTGAGGATGGGAACTGGGTAGGTGGTAAACAGTTAAGAGGGAAACTTATCACTGTTTTATCTTTTTGTTCCCTTTGAAATTTAAACCATTTTAAGACTTTCAAAAAATAAAAACCATATACCATGGAATACTACGCAGCTGTAAAGAAGAATCTTATACCCTTTGGGACAGCATGGATGGGCCTGGAGAAAATTATGCTAAATGAAATAAGCCAGGCAGAGAAAGACAAACATCACATGATCTCGCTTATACGTGGAATCTAAAGAACTTAATAAACTGATGAACAGAATAGATTCAATGACATGGAAGCATAGATCAGACTGATGAACGTCAGAGGGATGGAGGAGGGCGGGTGGGTGGAGGGGGAGAGAGTAACCAAAGAATTTATATGGATATATGCACAACCCGAGGACACAAGACAATGGTGGGGAGAGGGACTGGGGATGGGGATGGGAGGGGGTGGAATGGGTCATGGGGAGAAAAAGGGACATATGTAATATTTTAAACAAAAATAAAATTTAAAAAAATAAAAAAAATAAAAACCATATATAAAGTATGTCAATTACATTTAAAAATTATAGGAAAATACTGAAAGTATAGCTAAAATGAATATCCTTGGGTAAGCTGTTTAACCTCTCTGTGCTTCACTTACATATGTGTAAAATGGTGTTGATAGTCCTAACCTTCCCGGTTATATATGTAAAGCACTCTGGAAAGTGCCTGGCCTATAAGCACTTAATAAATAAAGCCATAATTAAGAAATAAAATACAGCTCAAAGATAACAATGGCTGTCACTAACTTGTGACCTTAGAGTGGAATATGGTTTTCTTAATGTTTCAGTAACAAAGACTTAATCAGTTACAATCAGAAGATAATACTTCCTTGGGAGGCAGCTGATCGATTTTTCTCTCTCACATTGATGTTTCTCTCTCTCCCTCGCCTTTCTTCTCTCTCTAAAAGTCAATTAAAAAACAACATATCCTCTGGTGAGGATTAAAAAAAATAATGTCTCTTAGAAAGGCTGCAGACTAACGTGGTAGAACAAGAGAGAAGTGAGGGTGGGGAAACCTAGAGGGAACCTAGTACCGTCAGGGGCCACTATGGAGGCAGTGAGCAAACTGGTAAGGGGCTAGATCTGAAACACCCTTCTAAGGACATATAGAACTTTGTGAATTAGACCCTGATGCTTCTCAGGCCAGCAACACTGGAAAAATGGTGATATCATGGCCCCAAATGAAGTATCTGGAAAAGGGAGTCAATTTGAGGAGAAAAAGTGGGGTAGGTCTGGTTAAGGGTGAGGTAACACACTTCAGAGCAACATAAGCAAGACAGACAAACTGTCTTATAGAAACTCAAGGGCTGGCAGGGCCCCACAATAAGCTGGGGAAAAAGGAAATCTAGCATTTGCCTGGGAGCATGTGAATACCTCTCTTATTCTGTGCAGCACAGGAACAATGGAGGAGGCCAGGCTGGAGGGGAGAAGGCAAGAAGAGAAGGGGGAGCCAGGAACTCTTTCAGCGAGGGCCACTTGACATGTTCAAAGCACCATGCTGGGCCCCTAGAAAAGTGCAGAGGGGCCTGAATATGAGAATGGAACTGAGGAAACAGAGAATGGGTGATAAAGGGCAACCAGTATCTCCTTTTGACACAGGCAATCCCTCATCAAAATCCTTCTCTGTGCCCTGCTGGCGTGGCTCAGCGGTTGAGCATCGACCTATGAACCAGGAGATTGCAGTTCAATTCCTGGTCAGGGCACATGCCCGGGTTATGGGCTCAATCCCCAGTAGGGGGATGTAGGAAGCAGCCAATCAATGACTCTCTCATCATTGAGATTCCCCCCCCCTTTCTCCCCACTTTCCTCTTTCTGAAATCAATAAAGACATATTAAAAATAAATTGTCTCTGTGATCATGTTTGTTTTCTTGACTAGCTCTCCAAAACAAGAAAACTACAGAATGTAATGAATCTTGAACAACCACCTACCAACTCTGTTACTGAACGTTATCCTCACCTTATTTCACTACAAGAGCCTAGCAAAGGCTCATTTCACGTTTGGGGGGAGGGGAGGAGCACAATACTGACAAAACTCAGCCATTCCACAGGCAGCCAGCCTATTAATACCATAGGTCCTCTCGAGAGGAAACCCTGTTCCTGCCTTTTAAAGCTTGTGTCGGTAGGAACCTTGAGTCAGCTGGATCCTCGTCTCCTCGGCTCTAAGGACAGGGGGCGCCAGGCACCAGACTCAAAGACTACTGGGATTCTGCTTGGCCTCAGCACACACAAGGGTCTGAGGAGGCTCGCTTTCTCTCCGACTCCAGTTCCCTGGCAGCAGACCTTCTTCAAGGACACAACAGTATCTGCAGCTTATCCTGCTTGGTCTCATACTGGAAGCTGAGGCCCAGTTTTCTAAACATTAACGTGAAACACAATGCAACCATCTACATACTTTGAAAGAGTAAGTGTCCTGCACTTACCACTTTTACTGGGGAAAAGCATTTTATCTAGGAAAGGCAGACAGCAGGCAAAGTAGAAATTCTTCACAGATTTTCAGAGATAGTATCATTGTAATTAATTACAGGTAATTTATATTTAACTCTCTTCCAAATGCCTTTTTTTAAAAAGATATAATGTGTAGCACAGTGGGGCATGGCTCAGCAGCTGAGCATTGACCTAGGATCCAGGAGATATTCGATTCAATTCTCGGTCAGGGCACATGCCCAGGTTGCAGGCTTGATCCCCAATCGGGGGGCGTGCAGGAGGCAGCCAATCAATGACTACTCTCTCATCACTGATGTTTCAATTCTCTCCCCCCCCCCTTCCTCTTCTTTGAAAACAAAAAAGATATGTTTAAAGAAAAAGATATAACATGCATACAGCAAAAAGAATGTGGTCTGTGTGGTCAGAAAAACCTGGGTTCAAAACCAGGCAGTCTCCTCACCCGTAAAACAAGGTCAGCACTCATCCCACAGAATCCATATCTGACAGCACTTTTCACAAGTGAGCCTTACAACAGCCCAAAAGGTCCTACACTACCCTAGTGCATAAATGAGGAACCAGAACATTAAGAAACTCCAGTCACATGGCTCAAAGCAGACTGAAGCCTCATCCTGGCTATCATGACAGCTTCCTGTCTGAATGATAAATCTGGAGCCAGATCAGCACATGTACAACTTATCTACACATGAAAAGAGAGCTCATTTTCCAATTAACTAAGTGAAATGTACTTTGAAGTATACTTATAAAACGAGGTAAATTTTAGGGAGAAATTGGTGAAAAAGCGGGCTCCAGTGAAAACTAGAATGACTTCACCCCCACATTAGTCATAAATCATGAATCAAACAAGTGCTTTAAAAGCCTCAAATAGGAATGTGGTAATAAAACTGAGGAAACTAATAGAAAAGGGGGGAAAGCAGTCCAGATGTAAGGCTAACAACCTGCACCTCTGATTAACAAAATAACTCATGTTTAATCAGCATGACTCTTGGGCACCAGTGTTTCACTGAACAACTTCACATGGAATCTCCCTCTGACCAACTGTAAAACTGAGATTAAGCTTCACAGGGGAAATAACAAGAGGAGCTAATGAAACTAAGACCAAAACTAGGACACAGCTATAAAATAAAGAAGTACAAAGCTGAATTCATTTTAAAAAATCGTATAAATAAGAGCAATAATTTTAAATTGACCCAAATGGCACCAGTTGGTAAAGGAAAAGTCTAGAGAGCAAGTAGAGTACAGGGGTTGAGAAGCATAGGTTCTCTATTTGAATGAATGTTCACGTCTCAATTTTGTTCTTGGTTGTATAATCCTGGACTTGTTATTCAATTTCTCTAAGCCCACTTATTCATCTGTAAAATAAGATTAATAAACATCCCTACCTCATGGAGGTATAGAGAAATATTTGAAAACCATTTACATAACCCTGGCACACAAGTGTTCAATTAAATGACTGCTGTCATTACTAGGAGAATATGAGGATTTTAATTCTCTATCCCATAAACAATATAAGAATTAAGGTAGCAGCAGAATACATGTCTCATCTTTCTTCTGGCATATTCTTGACTTCACCTCCTATCCTGTAGTAAATCCAGTTTTGATAACCCTGACACATTCCTTATACCAGGACAGTCAGGGGTAGACAGCAGACCTCCCAAAAGGTGAGACAGTAAGAGGAACCAACCCTGCCAACACCTTGATTTCGGACTTCAGCTTCCAGAACAGTGACAGAATACATTTCTATTGTTTTAAGCCAAAAGTATATATATTCAAATTTTTTTTTTAAAGGTGAGACAGGAAGTCTTTACAGAAAATAGAAACTGATAACACGTTTATGAAAAATAATTACCAAGAACCTAAAGTTCATACCCTTTGAGCCAGTAATTCTATTTATAGAAATCACTGAAGAAATAAACAGAGATAAGATTTATGTTAAAAGCTACTTAAGCTAGCCAAAGTCACAATGGAAAAATTAGAAATAACCTAAAATGTCCAAAAATTGGGAAGATATTAAACAACTCCAGCACATCCATTGAAAGAAACAGCATATAGTTGTTAAAAATAAGTAATTCAAGGGACTGAATGACACTAAAGAATATCCACAATATAAGGTTAAGTTGAAAAAGTGCACAGAAAAGTAAAAGAAAACATCTGAACAGTGAAAGCTTTCTCAGACTAATGGAACTCTCAGCATTCTTTTCCTCTTCTAGTTTTCTAAATGGTATATACAAAAACATTCGTATATACAAAAACAAAACATGTTTTTGTTCTTTTTTTAAATCATTACCTCTCTGCCAAATTTTATTAACTATAAGTTCAATAAAATTGTGGCTAAAATGGCATTTGCCTGACTTTGGTCTTGTGCTACTTGGAATAAGAAATGCCATTGACAGGACCAGGGTGAGTGGCTCGGCTGGTTAGTGCTGTCGCAGTATGCCAAGGTTGCAGGTTTGATCCCCACTCAGGGCACATACAAAAATCAACCAATGAATGCATAAGTGGAACAACAAATCGATGTTCCTTCCTCTCTCTCCCCTCCTTCCTCTTTCTAAAATCAATAAATACAATTTAAAAAGAAAAAGAAATGCCACTGATAAACAAATATAGAACTAGAACAATTATAATTACTGTCCTCAAATAAAACATTTTAAATCTAAACGTGAAAGAGCAAGAATGGGGACACTGGGGCTAAGCTGCAGGCCTCAGAATGCAGTCTCCATAGCAGGAGATAGAGACTCACAGGCCAGCCAGAAGCATGCTCTTTTTAAACGCAGTTCCTTTCAGAAGTGAAACCAGAGCAGGGCTGAGAAGAAATGGGGCAGACCTAACATAAAATCCGAACCTGTAGCTTTTGCAGTCAGATACAGACCTGCAGATTCCCGAAGGACCTGCAGGCTTTCCTGGAAAAGTGGTCTAGTGGATTTCTCTTACCTGAGCACAACTGTTCAACCTTTGTCAGATTCAACTGCAGGGACTCATTGATCCAGGCCAGCATGTCATGTCGACTTAGGTTATCACTGGTGACTGACGTTGAATAAACGTTCACTGCCATCTTCTATAGCATGTGAGGAAAAGAGAAGGGTTTGCATTAGTAAGCATGCAAGGGAGAACGAGCATTTCCTTCCTACAGAGTCACACCAGACCTGTGGGAACTCTGAATTTTTAAGTCTCATCTTCCTCCCCAAGAGGCCAAATCAAGACACCAGGATTCTAGCCATAAGCCTGGAGTAAACATGACCTGAAATGAATTGCCCAACAATAGCCAGCCTAAAATTTAGACCCCATTTTAATGTAATTGGTATAAAGTTTTAAGCTACAAGGAACACTAAGGAAAGGTTAAAAGCTTTATGAAGGGAAGCTGATGCACAAACAAGAATGTTCTGTTTAGAAATCATCAGTTGAAGTTTATCCATTAACATATTAAAATGTTTATAGTAGTATTCTTCAGATGGTAGGCTTTTTATTAATTCCTCTTTATAGTTTTCACTATTTTCCAATTTTTTTTTAAGAACGATACTCCCTTTTATAATCAAAAACAAGCTTTTCAATAACCTAAATACTACAAAGGTGGTGGCAAATGGTCTCACAGTGAAGAGTCCTTGGTAGTAATTCTCTGCTGAATCACCTGGACACGGGAGGGCATCTGAGAACCTAAGTACCAGGAGCTTCACAGACACTTGTCATTTACCCCTGACAATTCTCTGCAAGGTTCACTTGATTCTCCTCATTTTACAGATGAGGAAAGAGTGTTTCAATATAGAAACCCTGCAAAGTGGCAGCCAAGCCTACCTGGCCCCATCGTCCGCATTCTTTCCCCTCGCCTAGAAAATGCTACCCCCTCACCCTTCTGCCAGGCTTTGAAATTTAAAACAACACACACATAAAAGAAACACATTAACTTGAAATGCTATTAAATGTGGGTGCCATCATCATCCTCATTCAATCTACAAATGTTACCAAGCACTGTTCTAGGGACCAGGAAACAGATAAGCAGTGGAGACAAGTGGCTTGTCTACAGAGTTCATATCCTAGTAGTGGAAGTCTAACAGACCAAGTACACAAACAAATCTCGTTTCTTACCGATCACTAAGGCAATGGGGGGGTGGGGATGAGGCAGGGAAAGTCTCTCTGAGTTGATGTTTGAGCTCAAGAAACAGAAGGAAGCACCCATCTGGAAGAAGGGTGGCTATAGCCCAGTGGACAAGAGGGACAGCAGGAACAGAAGTGGGAAAAGCGAAGAAACCAGGTCATGTTAGGACTCTGCAGGCCAAGGTAAGGAGTTTGGATTTTAGTCTCTAACGGTTAAGGGTTGTAGAGTAGAATCAAACTCTCATTTAAGTTTGAAAATGATCACCCTGACTGCTGGTAGAAAACAGACAACAGGAAGGGAAGACTCAAGCAATATGAGCTAAGGACAGGCTAATCCAGATCTAAATGAAATCCTGGGGCAATTCCCATGAGGACACACAACTGTGAAACACTGGATTTCATAGTGACTTTGACAATAATTTTCCTCATTTCATGAGACACCAATATTACCAATGGGGGGAGCGGGGCTGAGAGCAAATCTGGGACCACCATAAGACTCCATGCTGTCTTGGGGCACTTCATGCCCTCCACCCAGTGACTAGTATATGAGTTGGTCTTCCCACCCCCTGTCTTTTGCACTAGGCTCCTGTAAGCCTCATGTCACAGCTACAAAAGGTGAGGGTTGGAAGAGACAGAGATCTACCCATTCAACCCCTTTTTATGAGCAGGGTGACTGAGGTCTGGAGAGGTATGTGACTTATCAAGTCTGTGCCCTCACATCCCCCACAGCTCTTAGCAGAGTGCCTTGCATACAGTGGGCGCTCAGTAAATGCTACTTGTTTTGAGGTCGGCAGGACAGTGTCAAAAGGAAAAAAAATGTATCTATATAAACTTTTTTCAGAAGCAAACCATCAACACTTTTACAATCTTAAACAATAAAACTGTTATACAAGAAGCCAGCACAATTTAGCTCCTGACTCCACTGGGAAATTAATCCCCACATTCCCAAAGCACTTCATTCAAACGTCTATGATAGGCATTATCGGACTAGACTGTCATTATCTCTTCATTTCTGAATCATTCCAGGACCAGATTTGGGCCAGAAGGCAATTTGCTCTATGAAAAGAGCTGAGGATTTCAAGCAAGGAGGACCTGAATTTGAACTTGAGAATGTCATTCATTAGTTGTATGACCTTGGGCAAGTTACTTAACTTCAAGGCACCTCAGTTATGAGTTAATGCCGCCACCTATCTGAGAAGAATCAGGTGAGGTTTAAATGAGATAGGTACATAAAATACTTGGCATGCTATCTGACACAGAACATTAGGTCCAGGGCAGGGAGGGATCTTGTCTCACTCATCCTAACTCTGGTGCCCAAACCAGAGACCTGCCACCACCATCCCTCATCTGGATCCATTGCCACAGCATTCAAATTTGTCTCAATCTGTTCTTACAAAGCAGCCAGAGATAATTTTCTGAAACACAAATCAGATCAAGTGTCTCCCTGTTTAAAATACTTGAATGAATGAATAAATGGCATGCATACTGTGTGCAAAATGCTATTATCAGGTACCAAGGGAAACACGCAAACAAAAAACATGGTCCCAGACTGAGAATTTGTAATCTATTTTGGCAACATTCACACATACATCAGGTATTGTGTGTGTCATGCTACCATAAAATGTAAGCAGCTGGTTAAGCCACGTGTGACTCCTGACCACACCCCACCTCTGAAAACGTTAATGGCCTTTCATCATCATATAATTTTAAACTCTTTCATTAATAGTATATTAATATCCGGTCCTATGTGCTCCACAAACTCTGCAGCCACTTAATACATGGGGTTAGGCACCCTGTGGATGTGCCATAAACATCCACTGACTTAACCAATTAGTTGGCTTTTCCAAGCAATCAAAACAGAGCCCAGTTCTCAGAGTTACAGCTCCCCCTTCCTCCGTAAGGATTCCACTGCTTGGCCTCAGTGGAAGACCCCATGATCACCCTGCAAACCACCCTTAAATGACTCCCTGAACCAAGTTTTAACTGCCATGAAAAAACTTCCTCTTGCCCCCTCCAGGTAGCTATCTTCTTTCAGCAGTTCTCCTAGAAGGCTCCCAAACTCATTTTGATTCAATGCGAGTTGATAAGCACCCTATTACTTTTAAGTCACCATACTGAGTGCTATAGAAAGAGGGGGAGATACCACCAGAAAAAAAGTGATGTAACCCTGGATAAACACCTCACCTTTCTGGATCAAAAACGGCTCAGCTGTAAAAGATGAACAGTATCTTCTGCACAACGTGGCAATGGGGATTAAATGAGAATCTAAGTGAAAACACTTCAGTGAAAAGTACATCACGTCCTAAGCTTTCCTATGAATCAGAAAATGTGCTAGTCACTCTGACGAACCATGATAAAAGGACACATTGGAATGAAACATGCTCTCTAGGTTCGGACCTCAGAGAGGCAGTGTAATATAGAGGTTAAGAGCCTGGAATCAGGAGTCACAGATGTGGGTTCAGCCACTTGCTGGACAGCATAAAGCAAACCACTCCTCCTCTAAGAATCTAAGTCCCCTCATTTATAAAATGAAGATGCTATCTCTTAGAGACTGAGTGATATATTAAATGACATAATGACCCATCAAGCACTTAATACAATGCCTGGCACATAGCAACTGCCCAATTAGCAAATTATTATTATTATTACCACTCTTAGACTTAGACACATCCCATTAGATGTGGATGCCAGGCCTGGTGTACCTTCCTTCAATTGGCCTCAGGATCTTCAACCTCCAAATGGGGCAGAGGCCAAGCTCTGCCCTATAGCACCCCAGGGCAGCTGTGAAGCAGGAACTGGAAAAGCACTGTTCATATATTGTCTTCCTAGCAGTTACATGAAATTATCTTGTTTATGTATGCATCTTACTTCCAATCTGTCTCCCCACCACAATGTAGGCTCCTGTAGAGCAGGTCTTTGCCCTCCTGCTCCTGGTATATAGCCAGAGCTTAGCACGGTGCCTAGCACCTAGCAGACGCTCAACAAATAGCCAACGAAGAAAGGAAGGAGTCCATTAAGCTGGCTTGGTCTCTGGTATGCACTGCGTTAGAGCTTTCTGTATGTGGTATTACCTTTGTCCCCATTTCACAGATGAAGAAACTGAAGCCCAGAGAGGTTAGTGTTATAGGCAGTTAAAAGACATGAGCAGAGCAAGGATGACATGCCAGGTACTGAAGGTCACCAGGGAGGAAAGCCCTGGGTACCTAGCAAAGGACAACTGTAGGGTGGGACCTAGCCCCCAGGGTGACCTTTCCTCCCATAACATATCACTGGTCACACAGTTTGGGCCCCCTGACCCTTCCTCCCTAGAGATAACATCTAGGCCTCAGTTGTATTTCAGCACCAGGTCCAGAAGAGCAACAAAACCACCCAGGGCTGACCTCAGGACGAGCATTGGCTAGTGACCCTCCTGCCCTGGCATTGACTAATCAATCAGTGGAGACCAAGACCCTGAAAGGACACATGTGGAAAGCTGATGAATAATCTAAAAAGATCTTCCCCTGGGATCTCCCCTAAAATCTCCACCCTTAAAACCCTTAGGACCACGAGGACCCAGATCTCTCTCCCTCCAGGGAGCATGCCCTCACCTTTCCCTTCCCCTTCCTCCCCCTAGGCGCATTACCACTACCTTCCTCACTCCTGAGCTCCAAGGGCCCTTCCTTTACCTCTACAACTTGTTTCCTAAACCCATTTCTTCCACAAATTACTTCCTCTACCTCTGTGATTTATAAGTAAATGTTCTCTTACAGTTGCAGTCTTGGCTCTGAATTCTTTCATAGCCAGAACTCAAGTTGCTCAGAAGAGAGGTTGCTCAGCCCAGGTCCCATTGGACCCCACCGGTCTGGTACGTTCCCACTGCCTACAACAGAAGCACCTGCCCCAGGTCGCACAGCAGGGAATCGAACCCTGGTCTGAATCAAAACCCTAACTTTTAATCATTAGGCAACACCGCCTACTACAGTGGGGGTCCCCAGAGCTCCCAGCAGGACTCACTTCAACAACATATACCCCCTACCCTGAGTGGGCCACCCAGGAACCTCCCGCCACCTCTGTCTGCCTTCCACACCTCGGCCAAGGCCCAGAAGCCCCTACGCGCCGTGGGGCAGCCCCTGCTTCCGGCCCGAAGCCCCGCCCCCCCGACAGAAAGAAGCGCGCCCCCCAGCCCGCGCGCGCCGGGTCACGGCCCCGCCCTTCCCCCCACCCGGCCCGAACCGTACCGCCGTGAGGAACGGCCCGACCACCGCCCGCAGGGCCCGCCGGCGCCGGCCCCGCCCGAGGCCCACGCGGCCGCCCCCAAGATGCCGCCCCGTGCCCGCCGCCCCCTGCCTGCCACCCGGCTCACCGGCTCTCGGCGGAACCACGTCCACTGCCGTGCCCGGCTCCGGTTCCGTCTTCGTCTCGTTCAAACCGTCCGACCCCGCCCGCCCGCGCAATGACCTCACACGCACCCCCCCGTTACGCGCCGACGTAAAGGCTCGTCATCGCCCGCCGGCTCCTTTTATAGAGACTTACCGCGCTCCCGGGGCGGAGCCCGGCCCTTGACCGACGGCTGAGGTGCTCAAAGGGCGGGGCACCGGCTGGCAGGGCGCCGCGGCCACGTGGTCTGCCGCAGCCAATGAGGTCCCGCCTCGGGGGGGTGACTCCGCCTGGAAGGCGGGATCCAGTGACCAAGTCTCCGCCCTCGCAGCCCCCCACCAAAAATATGGGTTTGACAATGAATTCAGACAAAAATGGGTTATTAAATAAAGATGCTTGATGGAGGCTTTGAGGAAAAACTTTAAAAAGTCACCTGAAAGACACATTCTGTGACCCTGTTATCTCATCCGTTTATTTTCTTATTAGTATAAAGTCATCTTGCTTGTTTAAGCCTTTTTGTCTGCCTTTTCATAAATTCCACCAAAGCAAAAATATTCTCAGTCCTGTTCCACCCGTGTCCCAGTGCCTGATACATAGGTGTCCTTAAGAGACTTGCTGAAGGAATGAGTGACACCCACATTACAGAGGAGAAAACTGAGGCCCAGGGAGCTGGGTTGACTAGCTCGGCGTCAGAGGCTGATCCAGGCTTCCAGCCGGTTTCCTGGTCTAGATATCACTTATTCATGTATTCACAAATACCTACATTCCCTAGGCAGTCGGGTCCTAGGGATCTGATGGTTAGCAAAAACTATACGACCTCTGAGCGCCTAAAATTTCCAGTCTGGCAGGGGAGGCACAAATCATAACCAATGACGCAAATAATTGTTTAATCGCTGAGCAGACTTCGTGCTATGCAGGAGCAGAATGCGGCAAGGGCGATGGCACCTCCCTGCAGGGAGGAGGGCCCCGGAGACTCCTCCTGGGCAGGTCTCACCCGGCGAGCTGCGGATGCCTGGAAAGATGTTAGGGGAAGAGTGTGGGGTGGGGAACTGGGGCAGGAGTTGTTTACCGATCGGCCTGGAGGCACTGAAATGAGCGCCGCCGGTTGTCTGGTATGTAGTCTCCCAGAGGGCATCGCAAGGAGACCTGACTTCACCTGGGTGGTGCAGGAAGGCTTCCCAGAGATGGTATTTGCCCTAAAAGAGGAGATGTTAACCTGGCAAAAGGGTTAGGGTAGGGAAGGGCAAACAGGATACAGCAAGAACCCGGTACCCAAAGGATTATAGTAATAGTAGCGTTATAGTGAATCCATAGGAAGCACGGATAATGGAGCAAAGAGATTTGAAAGCACTTGGGAGTATCTTTACCCGATTACTCATGCTTCATATCGACGTGTGCTGCCCTCATTTTATGCACAAGGACATTAAGTTTCCAACAAGCCAAGTGAATGTCTTAAGTAGCAAAGCCAGCAGGTCTGGGTTCAAATCCTGACTCTGCTAGGAGTTAGAATTAAATGAGATGTGTAAAGTTCTTGACTATACTCCTAGCACGTGAGAATATACTCAGTAAATGTTAGTGATTTCTGTGCCCCTTTTGATTGATGTTAATATTCAATTAATGTCAATTATTGTCAGCATTACCTAAAGGCCATTCTGGCTGGAGGGCAGGACATTATTAGTGTGGTGGATGAGATCCGGTGGAGAAAGCCAATTCAATCAAGTGCTAGACTAGGAGTTTGGGCATCCTTCTGGAAATGCGGCACATCACAGGAGGCTTGTGAGCAAAGGCCTCGGAAACCAAACTCATCTATCCTCCCAAGAGACAACACCAGGAGTGGTGAGAGAGGGGCATGTGATCTGCTCAGAGTACATTCTAGTCCCTGAGAAGGGGTCAGATTGAGCCTTCACTGCAAAGGGCCAAAGGGTAAAAAGAAAAAAAAGAATTTCCATCCAGAAGGAGAAATAGCTTTTGGGGCCGTAATATGCAACTTTAAACAACTGTTTTAATATGTAAACTCATCACAGATACAAATGGTGAGTCTCTTCTCCAAAAGCAAAACAAAAAAACTGAGACTTCAAGGCCTGAAGGTTTTTGTTTTTTGGTGGTGGTGTTTTTTAATCCTCACCTGAGGATATTTTTTCCATCGCTTTTCAGAGAGAGTGGAAGGCGGAGAGAAAGAGGAACATCAACATGATTGGTTGCCTCCTGCACACACCCAGAGCCCACAACCGAGGTATGTGCCCTTGGCCAGAATCAAAACCGAGACCCTTCAATCCGAGGGCTGGCACTCTAACCACTGAGCCAAAACGGCCAGGGCCAAGGCCTGAGTTTTTCAAATGTGTGACAAGTTTCTTGAACTTAAAAATGGTGTTGGGAGGTCTCAGCTGCCTTGAAGACCTTTAGTTCATGAAGGACACAACTGCAAAAATAAGAAATTATAATGCCGAGAGCTTTGTGCTGAGATATTCTCCCACCTAGCCACAGGGAAGGAGAGCCCAGATTAGGGAATGGCTCCTAATCTTGCTTTGAAATGGGAACAAAGAAGGCTTCCTGGGAGAGGTAAGAACCAGAGGACTAGTCAGGCAAGGCAAGGAGAAGGCTGTTCCAGGCAGAGAACGGCATGTGTAAACACTCAGAGTAAGCAGTTGCCAACTGCAGGAATACCAGTCTCCGCTTTGTCTCTGCAATGCTGAGAGCTTCGGATGAAGCACCAGGGTTTATATGTACACTCTTCTGTTGGTATATTTCACAGTGAATGAAAAGCTTTAAGAGTCAAAAGTAACCAAGTGCAATGTGTGATTCTGTAATGGATACTGGTCAAAATATATGTATTTATTTATTTATTTATTATATTTATTATTTCTTTTTCTTCCTCTATAAAGGCATTATTGGAGCAATTGGGGAAATGTAAATAAGGTCTGTAGACTAGATAAAGGAGTGAATGAATGTTCATTACCCGATTGTGATAAATGTACCGGTCTTTAGGAAATACACAGTGAAGGAATTAAGGGTAAAGAAACATCATGTCTGCAACATACTCTTAAATGGTTCAGAAAAAAATAATAGAGAAGATGACAAAACAAATGTCGCAAAATGTTAACATTTGAGGAATTTGGGTGATGGGTATTTTTTCTGACGTATCTCCTCGGGCGAGGGAAACAAATGAATAAAATAAACAAATGGGACTACATCACACTAAAAAGTTTCTGCCCAGCAAGGGACACCATCAACAAAATGGAAAGACAACCTACTGACTGAGAGAAGATGATACCGCTGATAAGGGGTTAATATCCGTAACTTATAAAGAGCTCATACAACTCAACACCAAAATAACAACAATCCAATTAGAAGATGGGCAAAGGGCCCTGGCTGGTAGCTCAGTTGGTTACAGCACCGTCTCGATACACCAAGGTTTCGGGTTCGATCACCAGTCAGGCATAAATAAGTGGAATAACAAATCGATGTTTCTCTCTTTCTCTCTCTCCTCTCCCCCTTTTCCTCTCTCTCTCCCCTTTCCTCTGTCTCTCTCTGAAAATCAATAAATTTAAAAAAAGATGCTCAATGTCACTAATCATCAAAGAAATGCAAATTAAAACCACAATGAGATATCACCTCACACCTATCAGAATGGCCATCATCAATAAATCATCAAACGACAAGTGTTGACGATGTGGAGAAAAGGGAATCTTCCTGCACTGTTGGTGGGAATATAGATTGGTGCAGTGACTGTGGGAAACAGTATGGAGTTTCCTCAAAAATTAAAAATGGAACTGACTATGACCCAGCGATCCTGCTTCTGGGATTATATCCAAAGAAACCCAAAACACTAATTGGAAAGAGTATATGCACTCCTATGTTCATTGCAGCATTATTTACAATAGCCAAGATTTGGAAGCAGCCTGAGTGCCCATCATTAGATGAGTGGATAAAAAAGCTGTGGTATGCACAGCTGGTGCTGCTCAGTGGTTAAGTGTCAATCCTGAACCAGAAGGTCACAGTTCGATTCCAGGTCAGGGCACATGCCTGGGTTGTAGGCTCAATCCCCAGTGGGGGCGTGCAGGAGGCAGTCGATCAATGACTCTCTCTCATCATTGATGTCTCCGTCTCCCTCTCCCTTCCTCTCTCTGAAATCAATAAAAACATCTGTGTGTGTGTGTGTGTGTGTGTGTGTGTGTGTGTGTATGTTTTTTATGTATATATAAGGCTGTGGTACATTTACACAATGGAGTACTACTCAGTTGTAAAAATGGAAGGAAATCTTATCTACTGGGACAGCATGGATGGACCTGGAGAGTATTATGCTAAGTGAAATAAGCCAGTCAGGGAAAGAAAAACACCATATGATTTCACTTACATGTGGGATCTAATGAACAAAATAAGCAAACAAAATAGAAACAGACTCATAGATACAGAAAACAGACTGGCGAGTGTTACAGGGGAGGGGTGTTTCTGGGACTGGGTGAAAAAGGTGAAGGGATTAAGCCAAAAAAAAACCCAAACTCAGAGGGAAAGGGGGGTGGGAGGAGGCGGAGGAAGGCAAAGGGGGTAATGGAGATGGAGGGAGACCTGACTTTGGGTGGTGAGCACACAATATAATATACTAGTGATATATTATAGAACTGTTCACCTAAAGCCTATATAATTTTATTAACCAATGTCACCCCAATAAATTCAATAAAAGTTTAAAAAATAAATTTAACAAATCAATAAAGTTAAACAGAAAAAAGAAAGGAAGAAAGAAGGTAGAATGGATGAAGGGGAGGAGGGAAGGAAAATAGGCAAATTGCACCCCAGGCTGCAAAGGGCAGCAAGTAATTTCAAGCTCCTGCAAAACAAAAAACAAAACTACACATACCAAAAAAAATTAAAAGTAAAGAGATAGATGCAGGTGAGACCAAGGAGAAACACTAGTGGATGTTGGTTCCACCTCACAATTCCTTTACCACCAGCTGCACGGCTTGGTTTGTTATGGGGGCTCTCAATCTCAGCTCTCTTCCCTATAACCATGGCGATCACAGCCTCACCCCAGGGTTGCTAGGAGGGTTCTCTAGCAAGAACAGTAAAGCAGCTGCCATTTGCTCAGCAGTCTTCCACGCGCTTCACCTACGCTGAATCCTTTGATTCACACATCAGCCTTAAGAGGCTGATCATTTTATCACTGTTTTACAGTTGGGTAAACTGAGGCAGAGAAGCTATGAAGAACACCTAAGGTGGCGAATCAGGAGGAGGTAAAGCTAGAATGGGCACCCAGCCTGGCTGCAGAGAGAAATCAAGGACCAACCCAGGCCTGGAATAGAGGATCACTCAAGAAGCAGCAGTTGGCAAGAAAACCCTAGGAACTGAGGTCTGGTGGGAGATCCTGTCTGTCTAGTGCTGTCCAGAGGCCAGTCCCTGCACCCCTAGGCAAGATCCTGTCCACCCCTATACAATCTCCCTAACAATGAGCAAGGGGACCCTGTGGGGTGTGGTGATGGACACAACTTCAGTTCTAGATGCTACTGTTGCTATATAAGCCCAGCTCCTGTGCCAAACCTGGGGGAATATTACCCTGTCCTTCCTTTTTAAGACTTGATTATCAATACATTAAGAAATAATTAATACATTAGTAAATATCAGGTATCACCATGATTATGGCACCCAGTCATTCACACTGCGTTGTTACCAGCTTGCCTTATCACAATACCATCCAATTCATGTGAGGGCTTGCTGCATGCCAGGCACCAGGCAAAGCACTTTACCCAGATCATGCCTTCCAACACTCACAGCAGCCCTAGGAAGTAGACAGGACTTATGATCCCCACCTTTTAGAGATAAAACCAAAACAAAACAAAATCCAAGAGTCACTTGCCCAAAGTGACCCTGGCAACATGCCAGACCCTGGATACAGCCCCAGGCAACGGGAATGACTTCAAAAAAAGGCCTGCGTGTGATGCAAACCCCAACCCCTCGCCCCAGATCGGAGGAATGTCCATCCCCTTGCCACTGAGCCTGCGATCACTCCCATCCAAACCTGGCCATCTTGAGAAAACAGAAAGAACTGCCCCCACAGAACAGGCCTCCCCCGGTCTGCTCCACAAGCAGGCCAGGACACCAAGGGCCCCTCACCTGGAAGGCTGGTCCATCTCCTCTCTTGGGGTTTCGAGGCCGGGACTGTTTATTTTGCTTCATCTTGTCCTGGCATTTGGTGCAGCACTGAACACAAGATGGCTTAACGGGGCAGCCAAGGCCCCTGGGGTCTCAATACCTCAGAGAGAAGTGCCAGCTCAGCTTGCTAATTGCCCATTGTCTCACCATAGCGACTCCGGCTGAAAACATAATGGGCTTCTCCTTCGCTCCATCTCTGGGCCATCCGTTTAGGAGCTTGACCTTAGGGCACGCAGCTGCAATCGGGGAGGAGCCAGGATTATAACCTATCCTACATGTGAAGAAACAGAGGCTCAGAGGTGCCAAGTCCAACTAATGCTCACAGGATACAGTACACATGCACCCCTCGTTTACACACCTTTCTCCCTCAGCACACCAGCTGACCAGAATTAACCTCTGGAGTATTTAAATCTTTGGGCTCCTTTTCCCTGACTAGGCTAGGGGTGGTGATATTACCAAAAGGGGACCTGGCCCTTAGAGGGTCTCCCTAGGGCTGGCAGGTAGTGTGTGGGTTCTTGACTTCATGCAGGAAGATTTCACAACAAAAGCCCAGGTGATTTTGAGGGTTAGCTTATTAAAGCTGGGGACAGTGAAACAGGGAAGGGCTTAGCATAGAAGCAACAGGAGATCCTCGGCTAGGCTCCTTTGGTTCTCTGAAAATGGTATAGGGAAGAAATGAGCTAAGGCGGGGCTGCTCACTGGGAAGTCAGAGGAAAGGGAGCCTTGGAGACATCCATTTGTTGCTCCACTTACATGTTCGTTGGTTGGTCCTCGCATATGTCCTCACCAGAGATTGAACCAGTAACCTTAGAATATCAGGACAATGTTCTAACCAACTGAGCCATCCGGCCAGGGCTTAAACCTTTTATTCTTACATTTCCTTGGTTTAGGGAAGATAGGATTGACTACACAGGTGCAAACTGCTTGGCTGTTTAACTGTTTCCCTATCTCACTTGTAAGGAATTTTCCTAGCCTCTTGCTATCCTGTCTCAGGGAGACACAAGGCTCATGGCATACTAGGCTCTGGGCTTGGGACACCTGGCTAAGTGGTCCAGGTAAACTTGAAGATGGAACTACAGAAGGGAGTTGCAATGCTAAGCTTAGAAGAGCAACAGGTCCACAATCCTCCCCAAAAGCTGAAGCCACGGGCAGCTAGGTTAGAATCACCGGGACACCCCCAACCAGTCCTTTCCCTGGGGCCAAGTCCCCTCCCCGAATGTGACTAAACAGCAACATGATGACCTGAGAACAGTGGAATGAGGTGCTGGAGAATCCCACAAAGGCACAAAGAGCTGGGAGATATAAAGCCTTTAAATGAACTAGAAATCCATTTGCTAGCCCAGTGTGGTCTCTGGAACAGAGGCATGGAATTCTCAGTCTCCACTCTACACTCAATCGAAAACTCCAAGTGAGGTCCAGAAATCTCTTTTGAACAAACCTGCCAGGGGTTACTGATACACTGGAGTTTGGAGGCCGGGGCCCTAGACCTTGCCTGCTTAGTCACCACGTATTCTGCACTGTGCTTGCTGAGTGAATGACCTATTCCAACAGCCCACCTTTTCACTTTAGTAAGGCCCTTCTCCCATACCCCAACCATCTGACCTGCAAAAAAATACAAGGGACACCAGACTGTTATAGAGAAATACTGATTTTAATCCAACATAAAGTAAACTCTAGGCATCCATTCATCTTTCAGCCTAAAAATTAACAAAACTGTTGAAACAAGGCACAATTTTTTCCCCATTCTTGTTATGTGACTCCGGTTACAAAAAAAAAAAATTTTTTTTTATGAAAATGGTAGAACAAAAATAGAAGTCTGAGACTTTTATTTTTAAGTGTATAAAAAAAAAAAACAACTCCCACAAAACCTGTCAAAGTTATTCCTTATTCTACAAAATAGCACCAGTAAGAAGAGTAAAGGTGTTAAAAACCATTACGACAGCATTTCTGAAATGCAGCTTGTCCAACCTCCTGTTATCCTTAAAAACAAATTATCACGGAATAAAAAAGGACTTTAAAATCTCTGGAAGGAAGGTGGAGCTTTTATTGCAGTTTTCCCCCTGCAATCTTAGATGAGGGGAAAGTGCGAGGAATGTGCTTCTACCCCTGGCTGTCACTGCGTCTGTGTTTAAAGAAAGACTGAGGAGTTGGGGTCATACTTCTAATCTGGGGGACCTGTATCTGCGATGTCTGGAGGGTGCATTTGGGGGGGTCCTTATCTAAGCCTCCCTTTTCAGCCCCCTCACATGGGGAAGATAGAAGCCATACCTGCCTACATAATATATGGCAGCTTATAACCCCAGCCCACCCCTTCCTGAGCTCCCCGAAGGGTCTACTGCAGTCACTGAGAGGGATTTAGCTAAAGATGGCCCTTCCCTTGGGTCTGTGGAGGGAAAAATACCCTGAATGTGATTATGAGGTCATCCCTGCTGAAATCCTCACCAGTGTGAAAATTTTTCAATGCGCCCCAACAGTGTGCATCCCAGCCCTTTATACTGAGGCCAGAGGAACGTGCTGGGTAAAATCAAGAATGGCAGACATAAATTCCTCTTCTGCCCTAGGAACAAAGCATCCTGGTCCCTTAAAATGTCCCTCAGCTACATGTATACCAATGCACATTGCTGGAAACAAGTTGCCGCAGACGCTTAAAAAAAAGTATTGCAGTAACTGTCTCGGTGACTTTTCAGCCTTAACCTGAGTAGTGGAGAGCTGTCAGTAGTGTGGTTTTGGTATATTAGCCATTGTTTCTGAGTGGTAAATCCAGGAGGGAAAAAAAGCCATCTTTACTAACTACTTCAAGTTTCAAAGTTTTAGAAGACAACATGAGCACCGTGTTTGGCTGTTCCAAGCAGCCAAGGTGAATTGTGCGCAAGGAAGTGGCACCTTGGGCTCCCCCAGCCAGGAGGGTGTCAGGCAGCTCTCACCCAAGGTACATGGTGTGACCCCACCACACAGCTGAGCTGAGGAAGGACAGAGCCTGGGATGCACCGCCTGGGTCCCAGCTCTGCCCCACACACCCCAGTGCCTGGGGCACTATTCACAGGCAAAGTAGTCCTTCAAGGGGGCGAAGAGGTGTCGGATGACAGGCACACTCCAGGACCTCCCGAGCAGCTTCTGGCGGGCACCACGGCCCATGTTGGACACATCCGTGTAGTGTACAGGAAAGCCGAAGATCCTGGGAGGGGGCACCAGAGTGAAAGACAGGGAGTCAGAAGTGCACTTCGAGCATGCTTAGTGTCGCTGGGACATCCTCACCATGGCCCCATGCGGCACCACTTTCTGCGCTTTGTCCAGGCTTACTATACGAGCCCTCCGTTTTTAATTTTAGGAAGACACCTTTTTTTTTTTTTTTTTTTAATCTTTTCATTTTTATTGGAATTAATTTAAAACTTACAGAAAAGAATACTTTTGTACCCTTGACTCATTTGCACATGGCCCTCTCTTGACGTCCAGGTCAGGTACAGGGTTCTTCAGAACACAACTGTTACTCATGAGGGCACGTGTTATGTGCATCCCAGCATTACCCCATGCCTCTGGAACATAGTAGGTGCTCAGTGGACCTTTCTCAAATGAATGAATGCCAAGACAGCCAGCTAGAAGACAGAGGTGTATCTGTCTTCAAACCACAAGATGGGAGAAGTTAGGCAATTTCCTTCATAAGGAACAAGGACACTTGCAAAAATGAACCTTACTGTCAACCATCAGATGCTCAGGCAATTTGCGTGAGCACACTGAAGCGCCCCGCGTTCTCTTTCCCTCTTCAAACCCAGTTGCTGGATCAAGAGCCAAGCTGGACTTAATGGCAGATAACAACCAAATATACTGAAAGCCTTTCTTGTGGGATTTTCCCAGGCCCAGTAAGAGGTTACAGATATAGTGGACTTCATTCTTACTCAGGGTTTACACTAAAAAAACAAAATCACACCAATGGGCCAATGCTGAATGGATATTAAAGAAATATGTAAAGTTACGACACTTCGGGCCTCTGCTTTAATTTGAATACATACTGATAGCCATCTGCACCAACCCTCGTATCACAATTCTGGCCCAACATGTTAGGCTAGGGTCTCAAGAGACAGTTGACCCAGCAACACAGGGGAGGTCAGGGGTTCTGACCACCCCGACTCTGTGCAGTTGAAAATCCAAGTATAACTTTGAGTCCCCCAAAAGATAACTATTGGTAGGTCACTGTTGACCAGAAGCCTTACTGATAACATGAGCAGTCAGTTTGTGTATATTTTATGGTAGTAAGTGATAAAACAAGTATCTACATATATTTTATTCATTTATGGCACACCTAATCTTTTCTTAATTTTTTTTATATTCCTAGACGACATGATTCATCGGCCAGTTTTGTTGCAAATCTACAGAAAATTTTCTAATATATTTATTGAAAAAAATCCACGTATAAGTAGACCCGAGCAGTTCAAACCTGTGTTGTTCAAGGGTCAACTGTACAGAATAATCCACAACACCAGTCTGTTTCCATTAATCGGAAATTACTTTTGTACTAAGAAAACTACTGTTTATTAAAGAATAAAACTGGTTGTAGAACTGAAATATCAGGAATGAAAATACTCTATCAAATCCTTCAAGATGTAGCCAAAAATGTAGAGAGGAAAATTCATAGCCCTTCTTACATTTTTAACAAAAATATTCTAACAAAAATAAGAACAAAATAAACAAGAATAAAAGGAATGAGAAAAATAAATTAAAACCAGAATAGAAGAACTGAAATTTAAGAGCTGGTTCTTTGAATCAAAATGGATAAGCTACCAACTTAGCCAAACAAATAGAGAAAGCAGACTGTGGCTAAGTAGGAATCAGTTACAGAAGACCAAGTTGGCAGAAGGAATCTTCTGAGAAAGAGCAATGGCATGTCAGTGGGGTTTTCTTTAGCTGGTTCCTCTTACATCCTAGTGTCCCAGCATGTTGAGGCAGGCAGATGCCAGCCAGGGCAGTGCAGCCAACACAGACAGATGGTGCTGTCTAATGACCTCATGTTTCACAGATTCCTCACCACCACCACCCTTCCACCATTTCTGGCAGGAAATAAGGATTAACCCTGAAGAGGTATTACTCCCAGCCCCACTAACATAGAAAGAAGGTCAGTGGGTCCACGTAAAATAAAGGCAGGCAAGCCCAGTTTGTGCCGCTGGCCTTAACCACATTTCTTCCCCTTCCTTTCTGTCTGCATTGTTTCCCTCTCCACACGCAGCCTCGCTCACCTTTCTAGCTCAGTGCACCACAAAACATCTTCTTTGCCATTCATGACAACAGGGAAAAGCTGGTTTTTCCCCTGCCTGATCGAGTTCGACTTGGTGGTTATTGTCTGTACTTTCTTTAACTGGAGATGAAACGACATGGAGTGAGCGCAGGGTGAAGGGTTCCGGGGTGAGTCAAGGCTCACAAGGCCCTAGGGAAGGTGGGGGAGGGGAAGGCGGGGAGTGGGCGGGGGAGAGAAGGTTGCAGGGCTGGGCTCCCAGAGGGATTAAGAACAGGAGAATTGGAAAGACAGATACATTTTGTGCTTCCCACAAATGCCAAGAACTCAGTGCACAGGAAGTACCAGCCTCAGAGGGAACGAGAGATAGAAGCGTGACCATGAATGAGATCTCACGGTGCCGAGAGAGCAGCAGAGCTGCTGGTCAGGCAAGGTTAAGCAAAATGCAACAGTCTCCCCACGATTACAGCATGGTCAACCAAACCAGGGTCTTGGCGGAGCTTAGCTTGATATAAACGTTAAGAATTAAGTTTATGGACATCTTAGTATAATTACCTATGACTTGTCAGATCATTTTTTTCCTTTGGCAAAAGTATTAATTACTCACTTCTTGGGAGGAGCAGCTGAAGTCTTCTGTGTCTCTATGGTGTATGTATTCACGATTGGAAAGTCTAGTTGCCTTTGCTCATATAGTGATTATTTATCAAGAAACTCCTACTCTGTGCTTAACAGGCAGGACAGAACAATTATGTGGGGAAAGAGGCCCAGCACCAAGGAGTCACATGGGAGGGGAGAGGGGCAGGAACGAATTGGACACCAAGGTCAAGTCCCCACTTGGAGGTCACCAAGTGGTCACCAAGTGTGTTTCCCGCAGACTGTTTGTGAGCACACCTTACCTTTGCTGTCCTATTGAACTCCAAGCAGTCCTGCAGCTCGAGTTTATCATTCTTTGATGCTATCACGGGCCTGAGAACAGCCAAAACCCATTACTTTCTACAACCTGTCAATGGGCCTTGGCTAGGCACCTCCCAAGGTGGGAGTGAGGGGCCTAAGCCTGCAAAATGTGCTCTGGCAATGAATTTGCTACAAATACATGATGAAAACGATCCTGGCATGAGCACAAAACTGTGCCAAAGCCAGGGACAGACGAGTCCCTTGAAGGGGCAAGCCCAATGTCTAGGAATAAATGCACCCCGTCTCAAATTTTAGTATCAGTCAAAGCCAGGCTCCCATTGAGTAGAGCAGGATTGGGGAAGCAGACTGCAAGAGTCAAGAGAGCCCCTCTGATCCCAGCCCCATTGCTGAGTGATGACCTTGAGCAAGTTACACCAGACCTGTGTCTTGGGAGCTTGGATTAGATCTTTTGTGGGTCTGCCTGCTACAAAGAGCATCTCAAAGCCATGATTTGGTCGCTTACTGGTAAGGATGCAGCCACAGGAGGGTCTAAGGACTAAAAGTGGGTGCAGGTAGGAAGGACAGGAGGTGGTTCATAAAACACTAATTATCCTTGTAACTTGCACCATGCAGAGAAAGGCAAACAGGCACCCAGAAGGGAGTGGAGCTTTAGAATCAAAGTGGTTGAGCAGTTCCAGAGCAGAAACCATCAAGAGCTCCATATGCACAGCTGATCAACACCTCGGCAGCCCCTGTGCCAGGAACTTCAAGGTCACAAACAAACCAGATGTAAGAATGGAAACGGTGCTCGCAAGAGGGGCCATGGAATCACACAAAACATTCCCCTAGATTCATCAGTCTTCCTTGACCTCACTTTCCACATTTCCAATGCCACCTATCCCCATTCCCAGCTTTTCCTAAGAACCCAAGGGAGATGAGGGATTTGGAGGAAAGGACACAGCTCAGACCTACCTATTTCCCTATTTTAGGATTTAGATCTAAAGAAACTAAGGTTTTGTCATCTCCAGGCTGTTGGGTCTGTGACCCCTGGTTTATGCCTGAGTCATCATTCTAGAACCCTATAGAGCCGGCTATAGTGTTACAGCTTGGTTCTCATCACAGCTCAGACAGCAAACTTTGTGGCATTTTTGCTGACTCTGATTTTCATCTTATACCCCAGCACATCCAATGCATCAGCAAATCCTGTAAGTTCAACTCTCACATTATCTAGAATCTAATCCCTCCCTCCTAAATTCCAAAGAACCCGGAGTTGCAACCCCCCAGGGTGCATTGAGTATGAATGGCACCTCCTGGGGCACCACCCAATAACCAGTCAGCCCTTTTCTGAAGGCCTATGACCAGCTCTTGTTTCTTTTCACTTCTGCCCTCATCCCACTCTCATCTGTTTTACCAGAAACTACCATGAATCCAGGACACAATTCATCGGCTTCAAACTTCCCGTGAATGCCCAAGGTAAATCTACGTGGTACCATGACCCATAGGCCCCACATAATTTGGCCCATACTTCTGAGTTCTCTGTCTTCATCTCACAGCCTCTCACCAAATAAGGAACACTCTTCTCTGAACTGCTCTGTGAATGCCCTGCCACCCCCACCCCCTTGCCCTCTTCCTTATACCTAGAATGTTCTCTCAAATAACTACGGCTCCATTCCTACATTCAGATCCTTGCTGGAATGAGAAGCCACCCCCATCAACTCTTCCAATCTACCACCCCCTCCCCAGCCATGACCCTGAAATCATTTCCTGTCTTCTCTACCCATCCACCACTAGCATGTGAACTACATGACAGAAGACTTACATCGGATATGTTTACCACTAACCGGGCGGCATGTACAACAGTGACTGCCACAGGAAGAGCTCAGATGTTGAGTGAACGAGCCCACTTCACCCCAAACATGGCGCTGCATCACCTGACTGGGTGACCAGCCAAATAAAAATGCAAGATACCCAGGGAGAAATCATCCCAGCTACACCAGTACCTTCTTGCCTGTCTACATTTGGCTAAATGCTAGAGTTATTTATGCTTTCAACACTTCCTTCTAAAGGAGAATATTTTTAAGCTTAACTCATTTGCAAGTCTAGGATGTCAAATTACCATCCCATTTCGTATCTTAATTAGAACACCACACAGCCCTGAAACCACATATAGAAGATAACTAATCCTCAGTAATATGAAAAAACTAATGAAAAATTGAGGAAAGTTCTTGGTTAAGAAAATCTAAGGGAGATAGGCTTTGGGCTACCAATTGTCATCTCAGCTCTGCCTCCTGCTTGGCCATCTCAGGGAGAAAGGCATGTCTAACAATCTCCTTCCATTTCCCAATGGGACAAGCAACTGGGAGAAGAGGTGGGGTATAGAGCACCAGCATCCCTGGCTGGGAGAAGACACCGGTCTGCTCCAGCACATAGCACTGTAAGAACCAGGCCCCTGGGCAGAGCAGGAAACAAGTTGAAGCAGACCGAGGAATCTTGGACTGAGATTCCCAGGCAGTTGTACATCTTAACAGATGTCAATCTATAACACCAGGGATTGGTCGGAAGCCCAGGGTGGGGCCATTTCTCAGCAGAGCCAACTCCTTCTAGAATACTCAAACATAGCTGTCTCGCAAAAGTAAACAGGGACGAGCTCACACCATTAGCTGCATTTCACTTGGCTGATACCTGACCCACTCAGAGCCCCCTATTACCTGTTCATCCCAGGCAGGTTGCCCCAGAAGTATCGGGCCCTATGAGCAGCAGACACTTTGATGGCATCAATCATCACTGGATTACACTGTAGGGAGAAAGAACAGCTAGCTGATAGGATCCCACAGAAGAATCCAAGTAGCAACCAGAGTGGGGGACTTGACCTGGGCAGGTGACAGGGCTGCTCCCTGGCTATGGAGGACACATGACTCCTGCCAGCCAAGGGACAGACCAATTCTCAGCAAGAAGCTGGCTAAAGGACACAGCTAGTGCCCCCATATTAATGGTGGGAAAGAGACCAGATCAGATCTGCAGGTTCTGAGATGGTATGCCCTGGGGCAGGCCAGATTATTATGAAATGCACAGGTGGCAAGGGCAGCTCCAAACCAAAATCTGGTAAGCCGAGCTCCTGGTTATGGGAATGCAGTGTTGGAAAAATATTCCTGTGCCACCCATCTGTCAGCTTCACACAGCATGAGAGAGCTAGCTAGTTCTATAACCGTTGTAACAGAACTTGAGCTGTAAAGCTTTGGAGAAAATTAAATTATGCAAGTATTTACTACAATGCTTAATGCATATTAAGAAGTGGATAACAAACTTGCCCAAGGCCCTAAAGAAGCAATTCTCAAGATAGGGATAGGAAAAAGCTTCCTAGAGTTAAAGGCTTAATCAAAGCTCATGAAGCCTCCAAAAGTAAGTGATGGTTTCATCATCTGACTTCAGCGGGTTCATGATGAACTTGGAGATCAGCTTTTCTCAAAAATAATGGAACCAAAGAGATTGAACAAAAGAGAATCAACCAACTGGAATCCGTGACTCTGGGGTCTATCCAGATCTTCAGTCAAACAACCGAAATCATTCCCAACATAGAACCCCCCACCCTCACTGCCAGCAGGGCCTTCCCCACTCATGGAGTCTTGGCAGTCAGGACCCCAGGTCCCCTCACCTCCAGGAACCGAGAGATGTCCCTCTTGTCGCCAACTTTCATGGCCACCACATTCTCAAACATCCAGAAGAAGGGCCGGTCGTCGCCCTCCTTGGGTCGTGAGTAATTCAGCAGGTGGTAGAACTCGAAGAAAAGTCGGCCTGTGCCCTCTGAGCCCACAAAAGAAGATGGATGGCCGAAGTCAAACCCACCCTCCACATTGAAACCAGTAGGTTCCCAATGACTACCTGAGGTCAATGCGTTACATTCCCTCTACCCACAGTGCAACATTTTCTAGTATGTCAGGGAACTGAGGATTCTCAATGGGGCATGGACAGAGCCGACAGGTAAGGCTAGCAGGAAGCAAATAGCTCCTTCTCAGGCCACCGCTGGACCAATAGTCAGGTCACATAGGGTCTCGCGGGGCCACCAAAGCAAAGGGATGCTCACCATACAGGCCTTTCCTGGCAGGGTTCACATTTGAGAGATCATTGCAGGGGCTTCCTCCAATCACCAAGTCAAAAGGGCCCCATTCTTCAATCTGAGAGAGAAAACCAGTCTCAGGGGAGGATGGGAGTGAGGGTGCAGGGACTGACAGCCTGGGTTCCAGGTAACCAGGCAAGAAAGCCCGCCTGCTATGGCCACAGGTTCTCTTTTCCCAACCCAGGGGAAGGCGGTGAGCATGCGTGGGGCTCAGGGCCTGAGGGAGGGTGGTACAGAGTCCACAGGGGTGCAGGCTGCCCTCACATTTTTCTTCGTGATGTTCCTGACGTCATTCACATATTTGATATTGCCTTCGTGCTTAACTGTTCCCACCGCAATGGACTCTTCACATACTTCAGAGGCGACATACTTGTCTACTTTGATGCCCAATTCTTTGAGGACCAAGTAACCTGTGTGGGGTTGGGAAGACACAAAATGCACCTCCAGTGACTCTACGTCAGATCCAGAACTCAGACCAGACCCAACAAGAACATGGTAGCCCTCATGTGAACCCCTGCAGATGGCACAGAAACTACACAGTGGCAATACCAGGCTCCGCAGAGTGTGGACTTTTGTGAAGAAAATCAGTATGTATCAACTGGTACAGCCCACTGATAGGACCTATTAAAACTAACAGGTCTATAGCCACCGCCCTAGCATCTACCACCCCAGCATCATCAAACACAGACACAAGGACAGGAATCTTCACTAAAAACATGTTTAGAAAATAACCTCAAAGTCAGGGGACAATGGCCAAGGCTGTGTTTTTTACTGTGAGCTACCTGTGCCAGGATAAACAGGTCTGTAGGACCCAGCGGGGTGGGGAAACAAGCAGCTGGCCAGGACCTGAGAGTCACTAAAAGCTGCCAGTGTTTTAGGTAGGTGGACACTGGTGGACACACATAAGCACAAATGATGCTAAATGCATAGCACCTCATTTCCACTGCTTCCTGCTCTGGTAAAATGGAGATCTTCCTAATGCTTTACAGGGCAATTTTGAGGATTAAAGGGGATAAATCAAGGAAAGCTCCCAAGGGTGACAAGCATGTTGGTTATGCATATTCTACACATGTAGGAAGGGGGGGATGGGAGGGGAAAATGGAGATATTAATATATATTAATCTCCAGTATATCCATGCTTATGGAATAAAAAATAACTTTCCAAGACATCTGCATATAATAAAAAAAATAATGCAACAGGACCAAAGTGGGTGAAATAAATGGTGGAGAGGTTTGAGGAGAGAAACAAGAAGCCATTCGTTTTCTCAAAACAGGTGACAGATGATCCCCAGGGGTCTTGCTTGGTATTGAGGACAGACACCTGGACCAGGTGAGCAGCATCCCAAGGGGAATTCCAAACTCACCTGTGGCAATTCCATCAAACAGGGACAAGACTCGAATGGGCCGCCTTCGGGCTGCAGGAATCGCAGGGTATAACTTGGGGGCTTCCTGCCAGGTTAAAGAAGGTCATAGAGGTCAAGGTGCAGGGGAAAGGCTTGACCTCTGGGAGGGGCGAGCTGACCTTCCTGAGGGACTCAAACCCTGGGTTCTGCCATTTCTTAGCTGGGATCCCCTCAGGAGCTTTGGCACAGACTGGCCATTCTACCCTTAAGACATGGAACACAGAGACTTTGAGACAGATGCACACACAGAGAAGGACACGTCTCCCTAAACAGGAGAGGCCTGAGGCCTGCCTCACATATCTACAGAATACAGCCCAGGAAAATCCACTCCCACTACAATTAAAGACTACGTCAAAGGCTTCTCTTCCCTCTTCCTTTGTAACTCAGAAGACCTGGTTAGGTCTATAACCATTTCTTCAGCAGGCCCTCGAAAATCCATGAAAGGCCACGAAGGAGGGGAGGAAAAACCTCTGGAGAAGCCTGAGGCCTGTACACAGGACATGTCAATCAAGTACGAGGTGCTTACTCATTTGTATAAAGGACCTTTCTATGAAATCTTGCCAACAGACTTCCAGAGCATTCCAGACCCCTCAACTCCCGTGGTGGGTGGTGCTAGGCGCAGAAACCTGTGCTTACGTATTCAAGCCCCGTGTCGCTGGTGAAGAAGGACTGCAGGCGCACGTTCCAGTCCTTCCGGCGCTGCAGGACCCCGTGGCAGCGCTGCGGGAGGCACATGTAGCAGCTCCAGGGCTCCTGCAGCTTGGCATCTGCTGCTGTGCCTGTGCCCACCAGCACCTCCAGGCACTCCACACAAAAGCACCTGTGCCAGAGAGAGGAGAGAAGGGAGGCCTAAGACATCAGGCCTTTGTCTGACATACTTACCTCCTCCCCCAGGACACAGGAATGCACTGGCTGAAACCTTCTGGGGCCCAGCTGCTCCTCCCCATGGGCTGGAAGGCCCTACAGTGTGATGGGGGCAACACTAACCTCTTCCTTGGATATCAGCACCCTCGGTCCACAGGCTCTGCACAGAAAAGCTCTCTACCCCCAGAAGTGGCTAATCTCCAGGGGGACCTCTACACCCTGCTCCCCAAACTCAGACATCCTTGTCTTAAAAAGATGAGAACCATGACCCCTGCAGAGGAGTGACTCTAGACCCTGTCCTCAGGTCCACTGACTCCCAGTCTGTGCCTGAGTTTTTCTGAGCTGTAGGAACCACAGGTAGGACTTGGGAGCCTTGGGGCCCGCTGGGTCTCACCCATGGGCGGATGCTCACCGGCAGCAGCTCGTGTTGCTGCACAGGAGCAGCTCGCGCCCCTCGCAGCACACGGTGCAATAGGACTGATAGCCATCGTCATCATACATGTAGAACAGCTCGAGGAAGCGGTCCTGGTGGCCAGAGAGAAACCCTTATCAAATCAGGGACCAGGGACCCCGGGCCCTGCTGCCTCGCAGGACAGGGCATTGATGGCGTGGTGCCCTTTACAGGAACTACTGGCTGGGATGTGTATGCCACTGCAGATGGCCTCCTCTGTGACAGCTCCTGTCCTCAGAGGAGAGGGCGGGATGATGGGGGCCAGGGAGGGCCTCACTAGAACCTTCCCCAATGGCTATATGCAGGTGATCTTCTCTGGAGAACTACAGGGAAGCTGTGGAAGAGGGAAGGTGCCGCCAAGTCCAGGGTGGGGATAGGACTTACCCGGCAGGTCTGGCAGAGCCCCCCCTCAAAGAGAGGGTGGAAGGACACAGGGTTTTTCCTACCACAGGACAAACAGCTGTCTGTAAGAAAGACAGGCACGCAGAGCTGCAGCTTGTGACAGCTAGGGACCCAATGCCAGCTGCTAAAGCCTTGGGTCTAAGGTTCTTGAACATTTACACCAAGCTAGCAATATACCAAGGACACTTCATGCTTACTCCTTTCAACAATGCTCCCTGGCTAACATCCCCACTCCAGACGTGGACACAACTCTGAGCAAGGGCCCCTCAAATACAGGCACAAGCTCCAAAGGCCTGGTACAAAAGTCTTTGAGACTCTTTAAAGACTGGGACTTTGGACTATTCACGGTGACACCAATTTGCTCACTGTCACATCATAAAAGGACTTACTAATGACCATACTCTACAGCCATAACTGCAATTCCAGAACCCAGGTCATTAACTATTAGGCCATCCTGGCTTCCCTTCACACCAGCTGGTCAGGACTGATTCACATCACTGACCAGGTGGGCAGGGCCTTTAAAATGCAAAGACCAAGCATCCCCAGCCAGGAAGCAGACAGATGGGCAGAGGTGCCTTTGGGGTGGGAGGATTATGGGTCAGGGTTCCAGGATCATCAGGGGCTGCTCCAAACTCAAGCTCTCCCTATGGTTCTCTGGGAAAAAGGAGCAGGGTTGTTCTGTTCCCCAGCACTGAATAACCATTGAATAAGCATTTGTTGCCTAAAGGACATCAAGTGCGGGAAGCAAGGGAGCATCAGTCCTGCCTCACATGTTCTGAATCCCATTTGGTAGCATTCTGGGCAGAGGTTGATTCCAGTGGCAATTCCCAGCTAGGGCAACGGGACCCGAGTTAGCTTGAGAGAGTGACAGCGATGAAGTGCGTGAACCTTTTACCTCAAAGCCAGTTCAGTTCTTGTTTGGAAAGACTCACGATGCCATAGATCATGGCTTCAGGTTTTGGGTTGTCCTGGCCAAAGGGCCCTAGTATCCACTCTGGCCCCAGCCCACCTCTCCTGCTCACTTAGATTAGGGGCAGAATCAGTCTTGGTGAAAATCGGGCAACTCATTCTATAAAATGTCACACTGTGGTGATGTCCACACCTGAACCTGAGGTCAAGGCAGAGGGCTCTGGGTTAAACCCCGGCAGGGCAGACAAGCAGTAAAGGCCTGGAGCACTACCCAGGATGGGAAGCGAGGCCTGCGAGGGAGAGCATTACCTTCCAGACTGCTCTTGTTGTTGGCAATGTCCAAAGCCATTTGCTCTGTTGAGGAAAGGCGTGAGATGGCGTCAGGGAGCCTCTTACTGAGCCATTAAGCCATACCCCATTGCTGAGCAGTCCTCATAGCCTGCCCCCCTGGTAATGGGTGATAACGGTCCCCCAGCCTCCTCACACCCCACAAATCACCTCGACTCTGGTCTTCCTCTCCTCGGTCTTTGCCATTGTTATAGCAGTTTGTCTTGAGGCGCTTGGGTGGGGGGCAGTAGTCAGCGGAAGTGGCCGAGTCATCGGCTGTGCGTCTTCGAGTCTTGTTTTCTGTGAAAGGGAAGGAGACGGCAGCCAAGGCTGGTAGGAGGTGCAGGGAGAAGATGGGCCCGGGACAGGTCCATGCTAGGCCTGGGCGCCAGCTGCATTTGGGCCATGACAGGGGTCCACATTGGGCATTACGCAGTCCCACTATGGGACATAAGTCAAAACCCCTCACATACCTAACATGTTTGTAGGGTTTTAAACAGCTTTAGATGTTTAGGCCCAGTGCAAAGAACATTAGACAAAGGCTAATCCACAGCTGAAACCTGAAACATTTGTTCATGATACCCAATACCATGGCTGATAGTCGCATGAAGCTATTGAGCACTTAAAATATAACTTGTGTGACAGAGGAACTGTACTTTGCACTTAATTTTAATCAAAAATTTAAAATTGCCAACTGATCCAATTAACCAGTTCATTTGGAACTTGGCTGAGTGAAAATTTGGAACTTAGACATTTGTGAAAATATAGATCAAGTATTTCTAACAAAAATTTCGCGTTCAAATTGAGATGTTGTAAAACACATAAAGTATGAGATTTTGAAGACAGAACTAAAAGGAAATGCAAAATATCTTAAAATTTATCCTGTCTGTTGGAAATGCTCAAATGTTGGAAATATTGGATTAAATTAAATGCATGATTAATACTAACTGCGCCTTTGTTTCTTTTGCTCTTTTCAATGCGGCTATTAGAACATTTTAAAAATTATGTTATGTAGGAATTCTTTACATTTCTTTAAATTCCACTTATATTTTATGTCATATATATATATATATATATGCACACACACACACACACACATATGTATGTGTATATATACACACACACAGTGTAATCTATAAGGGACATGGTTAAGTTTGACTCTGCCCCTAGGAAAGAAAATTATGCAGCTATTAAAAATCATAAGGACTCTTTAGTGACATTTGACAGTGCTCATATGATTAATTTTGCAAAATAAAGGGAAAGCAGGAATCCAACTAGTGTACAGAAAAAGTTGGAAGGATGTGCACACCCAACAAAGTTAACCTGGATGGAGGGCTTGTGAAGGTTGAGAGTGAAGGGGCGGACGAGAGTTCAGGTTGAGATTTCTTTTCCAGTGACCACTGTATAGGCAAAGAAATGGAAAGAAAGTGCAGAGAAAATAGTGCATAGGCAAAAGATAGGAAGGGAATACCGTATTTCCTTGATTCTAATTTCCCACTGCCTGCACGACGCACCTTCGACTTATTAACCACTTTTTATGGGGGGGGGGTGGAGAGACAAAACAAAACAGAAAATACTGTGTTAAATGTAGGAATTATATGACAAATCCTGGACTTCAGGCATCCTGAATTTCCCGAAAGTGACAATGTGAAACTATACATCTTATAATGAATGAATTATGCTCTTGGTCAAAATGTTAAGATAGGTTGTGCCTCTTTTGGAGGTGGCTCATGGGTTTGCGATTTTTGTTGTTTAAAAATATCTTCCAAGTTCTCTCCCATGAGCAGAGTTTAATTTTTCCTTTTAAAAGTAAAGGTGCTAGTGAAGATTCCATCTTGATCTCCTGTTGACTCAAGTTTTCAGAACAGATCAATTTCAGACCAGGGAAGCTAGAAAAGCCTGGGGGTTCCCAGGGTGAAAAAGCACGTCTCCGAGACTGGCTGGTTGCCGGAAAACTGGGGTGGGGTGAGGGGCAGCAGGGGTGGCTGCATCTCCCAAGGGTGCTCCCGCCAGCAATGGCAGTCAAGGCTGCCACAGGGACCCATTCCCACCTGGTTGTTTGTTGTTGGGTTTGAGGCCCTCGATCCCGGTGGGCTTGAAGCCCCCATGGGCCCACTCCAGCATGGGCTTCAGCTGGTCCTCCAACGAGTCTCCGGGGCTGCTGGGGAAGGTCTTGCCAGCCCGCACCCTGGCTTTCTGGCAAGATAAAGGCGAGTCTGTGATGAACAGCAGGGGTGGGTGCTCGCCAGGCCGCACCCAGGGACTCCCCCAGCTGGGGCCTGCATTCCCCTTCACACTGGGCCCTTTCATAGCCAGGCAGCTGTCCTGGGTATGGTATGTGACAGGGAGGAGTGGACCGTGCAGGGGGATAGACAGGAGGCTACAGGGGAAGAGTGAAGTCTTTCCATGCAGGCACCAAATATGACCGTTTGCCTGCAGAGAACTTAAATGGTCAGCTCCCTCTCAGAGGGCAAAGGATCAGAATTAGCTCTGCTGCTTTTAGATATAGGAGAAGTATTATCAACTCTAAGAAAGCTCCAGATTGCTTGGTTTATTTTCCTAATGAAGATGGGGAGGTGTCAAGTGTTAAGTCCTATTTCAGAAGCACCATGAGGATTCCTAACTAAGCAGAGGCTGGCTCATAAATGCTGGACAAAGGCCACTGACCTTTTCAGTTCCAAGTCAAGGTAAAGGGAAAGAGATACAGCCTGATGGATCCCACAGACAAGGGAAAAGACAGCTGTCCTCAGCTACTGCCCAGTGTTGGCCTCGAACAGCACCACTTAAAAGGAAGGAGGTTTGAATGGCTCTGGAAAGGCATTATTCACTGTTGTAAACACTGTCCCCCACTTTCCAGTGCTCCTCCTTCTTAACTCGGTCAGCAATATACTAAGAGAGCCACCAGGGGGGAGCTGAAGTGGTACTGAGAGTCATGAGGAAGCCTCAGATCCCTTCCTTTCCTTCCCAGCCTGGCCCATTAGGCCAGCATGTTTGCATTCACCTCCTGCCTGGCGGCCCTGTCCCTTCCAAGCCATCCTTGGTTACACTGTGGCCTGAGCTGGCTTTCTGTATGTCTCTTGTCTTAACCCTCCTCTGGGGGGCAGGTCCTCACCACCCACCACCGTGTTACCTCCAGAGCGTGGTACATGGCCTTCCTATAAGAGACCAGCTTATTGAAGGTCGCCAGATTAAAGTGCTGGCTGAATAGCCCCAAGGCCACCAGCTTATCTGCAGAGACCTAAAAGAGAAAGACATCATCAACATCCACCTACAGCCTGCCTCTGGGGTGCCCTGTCTCTCACAGGGTTATTCCAGGGGATCAAGTTCAGAGTAAAAAAAAGGAAAAGATAAAAGGAGAAAATAGAAACGGTGTATACACTCCTGATGCACCTGGTTGCCAGGTGTGGATGACACTGCCAGTGTGAGAGATGCTGCTCCAAGTGCACACAATTAGATGCGCCCTGAATCTGTATATATTTTAAGAGCAAATGATCCACATGGTCCCTGGTGTGGGCCCCTTGCCCCTCAGTCTTGAAATTCTCTGTGGATGCTTCAACACCAGGTTTTGCACATGCTCTTCCCTCCTTCGGGAGTGTGACAAATAGCTGTGAGTACTACTTAGACTTTTATTAATTGAACTTTGTATGTTTAGAGAACAGTGCTTGGCACAGCATAAAACACTTTTTCGCTCTTGTGATTTGTTGATATCTGCCTTCTATTGGGGCTAAAGATCCATAAAGTCTCATGTCGCAAGTCCCAAGGTCACACGGGGACCAATCAGGCTGCAGTGGGAAGGGATGAAACTAGGTGATTGGGGTGCTGTTCAAATTGAAAAGACACACGTGATGCTTCATTCTCCATGGGACGTGCTCCCGCTCACATCTATTTTGCACCTCGAGTCTGCGGTCCCATGAGGTGGGTGTTCCTGTCACCAGGCAACTCTACACCCATTCTAGGGCTAGAAGAAACTGGGGCTCAACATAGTTGTGCCCTGAAATGCAGATGCTGCTCCCAAGGCCAAACTGCTGCAATGCAACATGCGGGCTTAGCACCGGGTCCCGCATGTAAGCCCCCCCCATAACGCCAACAGTCCGACACTTCATCTTATTAGCATCAGATCCAATCTTGCAAAGTGCCATTTGGTGTCTCATTGAGCCAAAGCAGTGACAAACAATCCATGTTTTTTCATTTCACAGGAGTCATTGCCCACATACCGACATTTAGATGCTTCAGGGAGGGCAGAGGCCTGGACGTGTGTCCTTCTGCTCCCTCTGCTGGCCAATGAGGACATCAGCAGGCAGGGAGACTTGCCCTTGGGAACTTCAGTGCTTATGGCAAATAGCCCAAAGGAAACCCAATTCACAGGAAAACCAGAACCTCAACTTGAGGGAAAATCCAACAAATGTACTGGGTGGTCTTTCATTCCCACATCTGCCTCCATCCTGACCCAACCTGCTGTGTCCTCACCTAACCTCTGGACATACTGAAGGTTAGACATTCCATCGCAAGAAAACTATTGTCTGCACCATTCTGTTAAAAACCCGGAGACTTCAGAATGTGCCTTTCAACTGGATGTAAGAATCACAACAGCCTAATTCATGTTTAATATCACTCTTACAGGAAGACTCTCCAGAAAGATGAACTGAGAATAGCTAACATCAACAATCAAGAAACCCTGAAATAACCAACTGCAAAGTTTTTTATTACCGTCACCAGAAAATCTCTAGGGCTAGTCAGAGGTACCTCTCTGCCACCTCTCCAGGGCTAAACTAGGTTCAGAGGGAGAGACCACCCTTCCTGTTTCTGCCCCAGAAAAAGAAAACCAACAGAGACCAAGTGGCCATGGACCCAAAGGACTTTCCAGCTCTTTGTCTCCTCTAAGACTGAGCTCTGGGCCCCACAAGACCCTGTGTGTGTCTGTTTAAGCCAATTCACAAGGGAAAATTTGTTATTCCTCCTAGATACAGAGTCAAACATAGCCTCACCCATCTGGAAAAAGCAAGTCACAGGCTGTTATCTTAAAAGGCAACTGCAAACAGAAAGGACAGAAAACGTTGTGGGGGGGTGCGGGCCCATTAGAGCCTGCCTTACCCTGGACTCACCTCGGAAAACTTGCCATCGCCAAACCACTGGACCCACCGCATGCCGGACATGGCCTGGCGCTTGGAGGTGACCTTCCAAGATACCACCATGGCAGGCCACCAGGAGAAGCCCTTGATCTTTCCCCACACGAGGTCCCCTATTCCAAACTCCTTCCCATCCTAGAAGATAAACCACATGAAGGAATTCTAATGAGACAGACAACGTGGGCCAAGGAAAACTCCTGCCCGCCCCACTGACCCCAATGGCAACCGCCTCAAGGTCCTACTTGGGGCTTCCTTCAAGTGTCCGGGAGACCTCCTCAGAACATTATCTACCCACCTCGAACATTTCATGGTTGAAAAACTGTAAGTGAGAATGGCTTAAAAATAAGGGGCAGTGGGCCCTTGCCAGGCAGCTCAGTTGGTGCCAATACACCAAGGCTGAGGGTTCCATCTCAGATCAGGGCACATACAAGCCACAACCAATGAATGCACAAATACATAGAACAAATCGATGTTTTTCTCAAAGAAAATCAATGTTTCTCTCCCTCAATCTAAAATCAATTTTTAAAATCTTTTAAAAATTAAATTAAATAAAAATTCAAAAATAAAAATAAGGGGCAGTGCATCAGCAGGATTGGTAGTTTAATAGGAACATGGGATTTATTATATTAGATCTGTAACATTTAACCTAGCATCTAGGAATGAGAAACTATCAATTGAAAATTCACAGGAAATAAGATGAGAGTAAAATGACCATCAGCTGAATATTCCCAGCACAGGCCATCAGATGGGATATCACAAAGCCATTAAAATGCAAAAGAAATCATTTTGGCCCTTTTCCCATAGCTTGTCATAAAATGTGAGGTACCCATAAAAATAAGCATGTTACTAAAATATATCTATAGTATGATCTACTCCAAAGTAAAGTACATAGAATAAAGGATTTCTACACGATATATGCACATACGTATGTACTAGATATGCAGCATGCCTGAGTTAAAAACAAGCTGTGTGTTGATATGAACACGAGATGAATTATACAATACAATCGACTACAGACATGAAAGTGAGACATCCTAGTTCCTGATAGGTGAAAAATGCCAATCAATTATATGTATACTACAATCAACAGAATCATTTATTATAAATGTATAAACATTTCTAGGTATAAATATGTTTATAAAGTACATACATTTCTAGGTATAAATATGTAATGTTCAGAAAATGAGGAATCAAGTGCTTGAGATGTGTCTGGGAGACAAGAACGGTATGGGATCATGTTACACGTGGGAAATGTATTTGAAGAATGAACTCAAATATTATGGCAAAAGAGGTAAAAATTGTAGTAATAGTTCCCTCTGGGTAACAGTCTGCTTTTCTCCTAAATTCACGCCCTCCCAGTGGTACCTGATACTCAGTGCCGTCTAGATCTCTGCCCTCGGCATACACCTGTGAGGAGTCCAAGCTCTCCTGCTGGCTGTCCTGAGCCAGGCGGGTGTAAGGGGTACTGCTGCTCTGGGGCAGCACACTGTCATCTGTGAGGTCGATGGTGAGGTAGGAGCTGTCGGGGGACGGCCACGGCGTGCCTGCTGCTGATGCTGCCCGCCGCCTCAGGGACTGTGGACAGAAGGACACACAGCTTGGGCCATAGCAAACCAGGTGGGTGACCAGAGACCAGTGGCACCCCCAATTGCTTCCCAGGCAAGCAGAAAGAGGGAAGACGTGAGTTAAAGAGCACAGAGACCACTAAGAATGGTTTTCCAGGACCAAGTATCGCTTAAGTGGTGGGAGAAGGCAAAGCCGCTTCCATCAAAACAGACAGTTGAAGACAAAGGTAAAATTATGATGAGTGATGCCAAGAGGCTCCCAGAGCCAAGCTCAGAGAGGACCACTGGCTTCCTAGGTGCTGACTGTGTGCCCAACCTTGCAACTGGAGTGCAGAGTTGCTGTAAGCCCTGGGCTGCCTCAAGACAGTCATGAAGACACCAGAGAGACAAGACAGTTCTGGAAGTCAGTGGTTTCGAGCTGATTTCCGAGGAGGGGCAAGAACCCAGTCAACAGGTAATTCTTGCATTCCCGCCACAGTTCCATCCAGGATCAGGCCAGGAGACAAGTCATCAGGCTTAAGAGAGAAGCCTACCCAGCACCCAGGAGAGAAAGGAAAGGCAAGACCCTGAAAAAGAGAGGAGCATGAAGAAGAGAAGCGAGTTAGGGTTATACACTGGCCCCCTTCAGTGATGCAGTGAGCAGACCTTCCGATTAGAGACGGGGGCAGGGGGCTGAGCATCCGGGGAACCAACCCTGGTAGCTGAGAACTCCATGGGGGACTCGTCCAAGTGATTGCGGCCCTGCCGGCCTCGGGTAGAACGTAGGGAGAGCCTGTGCCTCTCCCGGCCAGAGGCACTGCTGTTATTTCGGGTTCGCACCTGGAAGCAAGAGGATAAACGCGAGGCCTTTGGTGACTGCCCGAGGCACGTGGGCTCAGGCAGGGGGCTGAGAGGTCTGGGCACAGAGGTAGCCTCAGGTCAACAGAAGTGTGTGAGGTGGGTAAGTGGGGGTGCCAGGGAGACTCTAGACTGGTAACTTCCCACCCAGAAACTCCCGTTGATGCGATAAGGGGTTAGGTTAGCCAGCAGGGCTGACGGACAATCCACAGAGGTCCCACTGCCTGCCGCAGCTGAAACTGGCACCTGCAAATTGAATCAAAAAATAAAATCCATAAACCAAAAAAAATTTTTTTTTCTTCCAAAAAGCATAAGAGTAATTATTGTATTCTTCAGGAAGGTCCTGGATCCTCAGGATGGAGAAGCCCTTGGGCTCCTTTCTCAAAGCAGCATGAGCTTGGGAGTTGGAGACCTGTGTTGGAATCCTACACAAGAGTTAATGTTGAACCTTTGATAAGTTATCAGAATCTTCTCTCATCTGTAAAAAAGAGGATACATGTCATACCCTAGCACAGAGTGGATTATAAATTGCAGCTGCAATGGTCACCAAGTGCCAGCTGGCTCTCTGAACATACTGGCTGACTGAGAGCAATAAATGTCTTCTATTTCCAGACCTTCAAGTCACAGAATCCACCCACAGAAGTGACTCTCATAGGTAACTGGCACTGAGCCACCCACATGCCAACTCTATCACCCATGGGCACTTCCCAAGAGTGTCTTAAGAGTTTAAAAACTACCATGTGAAAGAAAACCTTCACACTGATATTTCATAAGCCTTGCTATCATTTTTCTAATGTCAAAACATTTGTTCACCTCTCTTCAAAGTCCCCCAGGAGATCCAAAATATGTTTTTTTATACAGGCCTATGAGTGGTTGGAGGTGGTGCCTTGGCTCAGGGGTGAGGACTTACAGCTGGGCTTTCAGACCGAGTCCTGGTTTCACGGAAGAGTTTTGGCATCACTGGAGTGTCGGAACCATCTCCATCTTCCCCTTCGCCATCTCCGTCACCCGTCAGATCCTTTATAAATGAAACATGAGCTTCAGGATATCATGAACAGGTCATATAATCAAACTAGGTTAAAAAGGAATAGTCAATCATATTGAAAACAATCTTAAATTGGTCTAAGTAACCTAAAAATATTTCTAACTACTTAATTTTGCTCCCAAAAGATTTTACAGTGGCTCACATCACAGGATCATGAGTTGAAGACATGGGGCTGAAAGATAAAGCCCCAGTGGAATCAGAAAGCCAAAGAAAAGGCACATCTGTAATATTTTAAACAAAAAAACAAATAAATTAAAAATAAATTAAAAATAATAAAAAGAGAAAGCCAAAGAAATGGTGTGATGGCAATACGCATCGTGCAGACTTCTGCGCCTATGCCTCAGGCTGCTTTGGCTATGCCTAGCAGGGAGGCCTGGTCAGTTTCAGTGTCTGGGAGAAATTGCAGCTTCTTGATACAATGACCAGGAAGAAATGGCACCAGTTCTATATCAAGTCATGAAACCCCCGAGTGCACATCCCATGCTGCACACCAAAACCCAACAAAAACTGAGCTCAGAAACAAGAGAGGTGGTGTATGGCCCAAGGTCTGACCTGGCCAGTCTTAAGAACTTGACCTTTCACTTGCCAACTATGTGGCTTTGAATAAGTCCATTCCTCTCTTTAAAATTGGAACAACAGCGCTGGCCAGTGTGGCTCAGTTGGTTGGAGCGTTGTCCCATACACCAAAAGGCTGCCAGTCAGGGCACATACCTAGGTTGTGGGTTCAATCTCCCATCAGGGTGCATATATATAGAGGCAATGATTGATGTTTCGTTCATGCATCAATGTTTCCTCTCTCCGCCCCCCCTTTCCCCTGTCTCTAAAATCAGTAAAATCATATCCTCAGGTGATGATTTAAAAAAATTAAGTAGAATTGGAACAACAGTACTCTCCTTATAACACAACAGGGTTATAGTGAGAATGAAATAAAGCACACTTCACCCAATGCCAGCACAGAGAAAATGCCCAGGCAGGAGCTTTCATTACTATTACTGGTAACTATCTACCAGAACAGCTGTCCTGAGTCTCTCATCCTGCACACTATCCCCATCATCTGGGTGCCCACCTGAACAGAAGCTATGAGGGGGAGCTTTCATTTGTCCACGACTTTTATCCATGACTTTGTCCCTTATGCCTGACACTTGTTCTTTGAAAAAAAGGTAACCAAATTGACAAAACTCTAGGATAATTAACCAGACAGAGGGCATAAGTAATGCCAGGAAAAACTGATCAAGTAGAAAACTTGATATTGCAGCAAGTGTTAAAAGATATTGTAGTGATTGCTAAAAAATTCCCTAGAATAAGCCAGGCAAGTTCTTTCCAATGTACATTAAGACTAGACACAGGTATATAAGAAATAAAATCATACATCCATTTTATTCATGAATAGATGCTAAAAAGTAAATCAAATTCAAAATGATGTGACCAAGTTGAAGTTGGCCTCATTCTGGGAATAAAAGGACAATTTGCTACATTAGGAATTTATCAATGTAATTAATTGATCATCCAGTTTGAGAAACAAGTAATTTAAAAAATTATGCAGGAACCAGCTAGTAAAAAAACTTCATAAGTAATATAAATGTTCATGATTTTAAAAAAAACTTGGCATATAACAGCAGCAAATGCCATCCTGAGTGTGAGGTTGTTCAGAGTGCTGTGCCTAGCAGTTCTCAGATTCATCATTCAGCAAGTATTTATTGGGCATCAATTTAGGTGGCCTTGTGTACCCCGTTTAATGAAAGTAAAGGGAACTCCCCTGAATCCTGACAAAGACAGAGTAGAGCCCATACCTGAGTATAACTTAGCAAGCTGGAGACCTCTCTCTTGGACAGTCGTGAGCTTGATCTGCGGCCTGCAGAGGAAAGCGAACCAGAGTCTGTGTTCTGTGGAAGGGGCAGCGCCAGGCAGGTCAGTAGCCATGGCTTCCTTTGCTGCTGGACAGCCTTCTGTGGCCTCCTCTGGGTTATGGCCTGGGATTTCACTAAAGCCACTGGCATCCTCAAGGGTTAACTCTTAGCCACTCAGGTCTCATAATCACCTCAAAGTATTCATAAAGCAACAGTGAGCAGGGCCAGGCACGTTGTAAGACCCAAAACAATAATACTAAAGGTTCTTGTGAGAGAAGGCATCAAATTCCTTCCAGAACTGTGCTGCCCAATTCAGTGGCCACTAACTACACTTAAATGAACAATCCGGTGCCTCCCACATCAGCCGCATTTCAAGTGCTCACATGTGGCTAGTGGCTACTGTAGGGAATACAGAAATAGAACACTTTCACCCGTGCAGAAAGTCCTATCAGACAGTGCAGCTCAAGTAGTTCTCAAAAAGAACATGGGACAATACAGGATTTCTTAACCAGATGGGTTAGAAAGCCTCGGTGGGGAGGATCCCAGGTCATCTGACCTGGGAACTGCTGAGGGGTGGGGGGGAAAGGGTGGAAACGGAAACAAGCCTCAGCCACTCCAGCCTGAGTGTTTTTCCCCAGTCAGTCCCAGATGCAGGGGACACCCCGGCCCCACTGCAGAAGAGCAGAAGACCCCAGCCTATGCTGCGACCACCCCCATTGTGACTGGGGGAAAAACAGGGATCGTGACCTTGGGGTCACCTCATCAGTCTCAGCTGAGGTGGGAGGAGAGGAAGGAGGCCAAGGGCCGTGGCAGGGATGAGAAACGGGCTTGGCTCTGCCCACATCCTTCCCGTCCCTGGGAGGTGTGGAGGTTGTCAGGGACCAGACCCTCTCCCCACAATCTGCCTGCAGCCTGCTCGAAGGGATGCTCCCGCCTGTCCCAGCTGTGGTCCAGTGTCTGCCCCACCGCACCTCCCCACAGGCCCGGCCACCTCTGATCTCCGGGGTGCTGATAGCCTCCAGTATCGGGGGCGAGGGCGCGTCCTTTGAGTCGGAGGACTGGTTGCTGCAGTCCCCATTGGTGAGGATGGAGTCTTCCCTCCCGCTGGCGTCCTCCTCTCTGCTGAGCTGTCTGGTGTCTCCCTTCATTGTTTCCTGTGAGAGAGTCAGAACGGATGGGGTAGCAATAAAGCAAGGGCTGGAGGGGGCAGCATACCCCCAAACTTCCCACCTATGGCTCTATGTCCTCAGGCCAAGAGAGACTCTAGGAAATATTCTCAGGGTGATGCTCCTGCCCAAGGACCCACCCAGACTGCCCCCCATAGCCTGCCCCCTCACCAAACTCGGAGGCTCGGGACTTGGTTCCATGTGACCGGGCTGCCCGAAGGCTCAGATGCCAGCACCCAGGACAGAGGAGGAGGCTGGGCCTTGGTCTGAGGCTCAGGCTGCTCTGTGCAATTAGCTGGCCACTTCAAACAATGCCATTTAGGAACCGCCTGCCTTGGCCTTGTGTGCCGCCAGTCTTGGTCCCCTCTGCCCCTGGCCCCTTCTCCCTGCCCAGCTTCTGCAGGGCCTCAGGAAGCCAGTGCATTATTTTCCCTCCTGACCCCTTTGTTTGCTCTCTCCCTTCCCCTCAATCTCCAGGTCCTCTTCCCACCGCCCCCTCCTCCCCCACAGAACAGCTTCTCTCTTCTCCATGGCAGCACAAGCCCCGCCCCAACCCAACCTCAGGGACCCATTGGTCTGCTGGTCTGTCGCTCTTTCCTCTCCTCCCTCACCAGCTGGGGCTCAGAGTCCCAAGTTCCCAAGAATGGAAGGGATAAGAGGAGGCACAGGCAAAGGACTGGGACAGTTAACAAGAGGCATGCCCCCCATCTGCTCCAGCCTTACCCCGCTCTGGGCCTCTGTCTCCCCACTGCTGCCCCTCCTGGTCACGGCATCATCACTAGGCTATTCAGCTAAGACCAGCTCAGGCCAGGTCTTCATAAATGGGTTCAAGCGCTGTGTGACCTTCCACCTGGCCCACATTTGTTGGCAGCAAGAACCTGTACCTTTCGCTCATTTATTCCTCCTAATATCATTGTAGGTCCATTTTATAGAAGAGGAAAACTGACACATAGACCTTACTACTGTTAAACAAATATCCCATCTAAAAAGTGGGGCCAATGCAAAATTAGAGCCTAGGTACAGGGTGAGGCACTCAGACTGCTATTTTCTCTCTTTTTTCAATTTTTTAAAAAAATTTTATTGATTTTTTTTTTAGAGAGGAAGGGAGAGAAATAGAAACATCAATTTGTTGTTCCACTCGTCCATGCATTCATTGGTTGATTCTTGTATGTGCCCTGACCAGAAATCAAACCCACAACCTTGGCTTATTGGGACCATGATCTAACCAACTGAGCTACGGCCAGGGCCAGACTCCTTTTTCTTAGTTTCCCCACAACAGCTCCAGAATATTTGGCACAACTTTATGACGTGGAACCCAGCCTAGGAAAGCTTCCCCAGGGAACGGCTGCCTGCAGGCATTAAGCACTCCTGGCCCGAGCCCCGTCTCAGCCGGAGCCCTGTCTCGGTCCCTGAGCCCACCTCGGGAGCTTACCACATAGTGACAGATTAGACAGAAAGCCAGATGACACAAAGTGCCAGGTGACTCACATTAGCATCCGGGGTAGGGGTCCCTTCTAGAAGCATCACCTAGACCACAAGGCTGCAGTGGTGACGCCGGCGTCATGCCGACCAGGGGGCGCTGTGGGACTCCCTCTGAAGGTCCCACAGCGCCCCCAGGTGGATTCCCAATGTAACTGGGGGGGTGGGGGTCCCAATTCCATCCTCTGCAACTGTCCATTCCCCAGACGTGGGCGTAGGGCAACTAACTACCCTCTGCTACTCTCCACATGGCTTAAGAACCCGTACCCTTCAAATCACCTGGGAGGCAGTTAGAACTGAAGAATCTCGGGCACCTACTAAATCAGGATAGACATTTTCACAAGACCCATGGATGATTAATATGCAAGTTAAAGAGGCACTGTTCTGGATATAAATGTATACACTGATAGAGTATAATGTGGCATTTACCCCCATTGGTTCTAGGCTGTTGCAGGTTCAGTTCCTCTCAACACATGTTAAGGAATCTCACCAACCCCAGGGAAAAGGTAATGTCTGACCCGGCCTAATCAGCTGCTTCTCAGCCCTGACTTGGAAGAACAGGCTAGCTGACCTATGGCCAGTTCCGGTGAGACCAAGCAGCCAGAATCCCAGGAGAACTGCTGGAGTGTGGTCCAAAGTAATAATTAATTTCCTGCATTTCACCCCAGGCCAAACCAGTGAACTAAGTAACCTGGGTGGCCTGGCACGAGGTGGAGGCTGGGCCATGGGTGTAAGACCCCAGGAGGATCCATGCGCAGCTCTGTGGAGGAAGGGGTACTCATGGTTTCTAATGAGGAGCTGGTAGCAGATCATATGCTGAACTTAAGGGCATGACTTCCCTCCTCTCATGTGGGGGACCCAGACTTCCCTCAGACAGCCCCTAACTGGGTCAATCAACTAGACAGGCTCAGGTGAGCCTACTGCCCAGAGCCAACAATGATTAACTACCTCAGGCCTTCCCCCAAGGCCTCAGCATTGCCAACTTGTGCTGCCAGCCTGCCTGAGGGACATGTGAGCAGAGCCCTTTCCCAAAGCCAGATCTCAACATTCAGGAAAACTCTGCCCCTGGAATCAGATCCATGGGCCCTGGAGGAAGATTCAGGGAAGAAAACCAACCAGCTATAAGCGTCCCAGCTACCTGGGTGCCCTAGGGTAAACTAAGCAGGTAAAAATACTCTTTCCAGTTATATAATTCAATGTGATTTCATAAAATATTCCTTCCGAGTTTTCATCACTCTGGGTTTGCGATGACATTAACTTCCCTAGTTGCCTTTCTGCCACCACACACACCAGCGTCCAGAACCTGCACCCATGACTGGAAGATGCCCAGCTCTGTTCCTCTACCCCTGTCCACATTCTACAGAGATAAGTAAAGTCAGCCCCAGGTGTGAACCGCTGCTGTTCCCTTGGCTTTGAAGCCCTCCCACCTCCCTACCACTTGCCTCCTTATTGCTCAGATTCCAGAAACCACATCTCAAAAGCAGGGATGCTTTCTCCCACAGGCCTCTGCCTCAGAGTACTCCCTCAGAGTAACTTGAGGAGTAACAATCCTCAAGTAAAAATACAAATCCCCTCACATAATATAGTAATTTTTTCAGTGTTAACTAGATGTCAGGCACTCTTCTGTGCTTCACCTGTATTAACTCATTTAATCCTTAAATGTGGTAAATACTATTAGCCCTATTTTACAGATGGGCAAACTGAGGCAGATAATTTAAGTAACATAAGACATACTTGATCAATGTGACTTGAAGTTCTTGAGTCCAGGGAAGTTAAGTAAGAACACACAAATTTAACTATGCATGCTCTTGGCAACAGGAAGAAATCAGCATCAGGGACTGGTGTGTAAGGATAGATACAAATCTCCCACACCTCATCCCATATATCTGTTTGGCTTCTAGTGACTCAAGATTGACATTTCCCGGATAATGTATTCCCCCAATACAAGCCCACTGCTTTATCTTGTGTGATCATTCCAGGGCTAAAGGATAAATTGGCTATGTTACCTCCCTGAAAGAGGTGGCACCTTCCTATGGGATTTTCCCAGAGTGGCTGGCATACCAGCTTTCGAACTGCGCCTTGTCACTAGGCAGTTGTAGTAACAGTTCCCAGGTTCCTACTTTAAGCTAAAGGCAGTAGGAACATCTCTTAACCTGCACTCCATACTGAGGCAGGTCCTGTTATCAATCTGCTCTCAACAGGTTCAGATGAATTAAGTCACCCAACAAAGTAGCAGCCCTAAGACTCATGCCCAGGCAGTCCAGGACACGTGCCTGTAACTGCTGTACAGGATAAAGTTAAAACAATGCACCCTCCCCATCCCAGGGGCTACAGTTTTTTGGCTGATGGAAAGGGTATACCAGCAGAGTATTTACCTTCACAGGAGATAGTGATCGAACCTCTTGATGCAGAGTGAACCCTGACTGACCCTCTCCCAGAGGTTGGGGTCCAGCACGTGATTGAAGGGTGGGCAGCACTGAAAGGTGGGCTCACCCTCAAGGTTCTTCCTGCAAGGCCCTGCCTCATTAGTAAAGGGTGCTCGTGTTCAAACTGAACCAGGTCAGACGTGTACAAATGCAATGTGGCAGACATCAGGGTGAGTGGCATCCCCAATTAGACTCATGGAGGAGGCCCTGAAACGCACCATCCCCCCAACCCATCCATGAAGCTGAGAAGTGATGTCATTCATTTCCTCCAGGCTGGCACCAGCAGCAGAGCTATTTCACAGCACCTTGTAAATGTTAATTACATTAATTAAACTCACAATGCAGGAAAGGGGGTGGGGAGGTATAACCAGGAAGTAGGTGGGAGGGAGGCCACTTGGGTATCCCCGCCCCACCATCAGTGCCCCAGGGCTTAGATTCAGTGAAATAAAAAGGGAGAGGTTGAAAGATATTCCCACCTCCCCTATTTAAAGAAAAGCCTTCTCCACAGCCTCTGGGAGGGGACTCTAGACTTCTGAATCTTCCCCCTTGAAGGGCAAGTCTTTCTTAGCTGCTCCCGCTGTCCAAGATTCCAAAAGCATATCTGAAATGGAGCCCTTATTATGCAGCTCAGCAAAACCAAACTTATGACTGTGAAGCTCGTGGGGGGGGGGGGGGGACGGCAGACCCCCTGCCCAGGCCCACACAGCAACTAAATGACGGCGATTGAGGCCTCATCCAGGGGACAGGTTTTGAAACACCTTAAAAACAGTATGGTAAATAGTTATACAAGGTAAACCCAGGGAAGAACACCCCCCAAGTGAGTGGAAAGGCTGGGAGGCACCAGGCATGGGGGAGGGTAAGTACAAAGGCGAGGGGGCCAGAAAATAGAACTCGAGGTCCCAGTTCATTGCCTTTGCTTGATAAGGAATCTCCACTAAATTCCAGAATAGATTAGATTCACACGAAAGCAAAAGCCCTCGATGTTTTTCTCAAACCCCAGGTTTTATCATCTGTAAAATGAAGAGACTCTGCCTAATTAATTCCCTGCATGGTTGGTGCTAAGGATCCCAAAGGAGGTGACAAAATCCTGAGACATGGAAATAACGCATTCCCGTCTGCCGTCTTGCCAGACTTCCCAGCTATGCCTCACACAAAGCAAAGTATCCCTCATCCCTGATGACTCAGAAGGCATTTGAGAATTGCTCAGTGCCTCTAGGTCTTCTTATAGCAAACACTGACTGGGCTTTTGCATATTTATCAGAATTATCAAAAGAATGGATCCCAGTAGGGGTCAAATTGGACAAGTATAAAATATTGGCTATGTGAGGATGTTCCTTGCAGCATTGCTCATAATAGCAAAATACTAACAAACACTTAGATGTTACATCTGTGAATGGGTTGTGATAAAATTATGTACCATTACCTTTTAGACAATTCACAGAAAGAAAAAACAAACTAGGACCATAAAGATCTGAAAAGATATGGCAAATTAAACTGGAGTTTATAGTCAAACTTTTTACCCTATATAAACAGAGTGCAAGCAACCAGCCCCCTTCTCCTACAGTTATTTGAGAAACCCTTAGAAGGGTGTTCAAATGGAGAAGGAAGCCAGGAATAACCAGCAGAATGATGAGTGGGGCAGCATTAAGGAGCAGAGGGTGCTGGGAGCTGCCATGCCCACTCCTGGGACCATGTGTGCCCCTTGACAAAACCAAAGTCAAAGAGCCCTCTGGCTGCTCCCAAGGAGGTGAGGAAGGAAGGGGACCAATATTCTGAAAAGCCACTGCCTTGGCTCTGCCCCTCAGTGGGCTGCACTCACTGCTACCGCCAATGCCTTAAATCTCAAACTGTCTATAAGCCAACACAGTGGAGATATTGAGTAAGCCTATTGGCAATCTGACAGTATGATCTAAAAGGCCAACTGTCCATATATCCAGGTACAGGATCCTACTGCTAGAAACTGACCTAACCCAAAGTTCTCACTAAGACCTGTGTGCAAGATGGTCACTGCTGTCCCATTTGTCACAGCAAAAGCTGCAACAAATGACCAGCAATAGAAGGTCTGGCCAAATTACATGCAGTTCAAGTGGGGAATACTACTGAGGTCAAGAACAAGGTAACTATTTTTAGATGAGGCCATGTAAAGTGAAAAGTCTGCACACCTCAGTACAATCCCATTTACTAATTTGTTAGCACATGCATTAAGCCATGTTCCTCCCCCATTTTTTTTTCTCTAACTGTAAAAAGTCTGATCTCTCAGGAAGGTCCTTGTGAAGAAACTGACTGACCACCATATGCTCGTGTTAATTTTATAATCAGAAAGCAGACTTCAAAACACAGACGTCCAAGAATCATTTCTTCCTTTGAAAGTGGTGGTTCAAATGATCCTTTCAACCTAAAACTATCTGCATGGTATGAGGCGGGAATCTCATCTTCCCCTACAAGGAAACCCAGACACCTAGAATAACTATGCCCCAACTCCACCTCATTTATAAAGATCCACTATGTACAGAGGATGTTTCTGGGCTCACTTTCCTTTTGTCATTTACCCTTTGCCACCACTTTCAACCATCATAGCTTTATAAGTGCTCACACCTGCTAAGGCAAGCCTGCCAACCTTATTGAAAAATTTCACCAATATTCTCCTTGGATATCACCACGTTTGTGTTTTCTTATTTTTAGTTTCCCTCTTTTGGCCCCAAGATTTCTTTTCTATGGAGATTAGTAGCTCTGCACACACAAAAAAATTTAGACAGCATTTCTAGTTGCTTCCATATGGGAGCACTTACAGATTATCTCCATCATAATCAGAAAGTAAGTCCTGTGTATTACTTTTCTTTTCTCATCCTTACCTAAGGACATGCCTTTTATTGGTTTTAGAGAGAGAGGAAGGGAGAGGGAGAGAGAAACATCGGTGTGAGAGCCACACTGGCCAGGGCATTACTTATTTTTTTATAACACAAAATTTTCAGCCCTGGCCAAGCGGCTCAGTTGGTTGGAGTATCCTCCCGTACACCAAAGAGGCTGCGGGTTCAGTTCTGGGTCAGGCCACATCCCTAGGTTGTGGCTTCAATCCCCCATCGGGGTACATAAGGGAGGCAACCAGTCAACGTTTCTTTCTCTCTCCCTCCCCCTTCCTCTCTCTCTAAAAAAAACAAACAACAACAACAAAAAACCAATAAAAACGTATCCTCGGGTGAGGATTACAAAACAAAATTTTCACAATACAAAGGAAAACTAAGAGGTAGGAGGTAGAGGGAGTGGGTGAAGGTGGTCAGAAGGTACAAACCTCCAGTTTTAAGATAAACAAGTCCTGGGAGGCGTGGGGCATATGGTTAATACTACACTGTACACTTGAATGTTGCTGAGTGTAGAGCTTAAAAGTTTTCACCACAAGAAAAAAAACCCTGTAACTATATGAGGTTAAAATAAAGGGAATTATATACAGAGATAGGCTTTTTAAAAAATATGCTTTTATTGATTTTTTATAAAGAGAGGAAGGGAGAGAGAAACAGAAACGAGAGGGGAACATCTATCAGCTGCCTCCTGCACGCCCCCTACTGGGGATTGAGCCCACAATCTGGGCCTGGGCCCAGACCAGGAATCAAACTGGGGACCTCTTGGTGCATGGGACAACACTCAACCAGCTGAGTGACTTTAAAAAAACTAGCCAGTTACCTGGTGGTGGGGTTTCAGGCCTACCCACCTCAGCACAGGGGTGCAGCAGGCCGGCAGGCAGAGCGCCTTAACCCAACACATCGTGCGCCCTGCCTGTTCTGCGGGTCCAAGCCACGTGAGGACAAAGGTCTCAAAGAAATTTAACAGCATTTCAATCCGGATTCTACCCCTCACGGGCTGGGTGGCCTTAGGTAATGGCTACAATCATATTTAATATTGAACAATCACATATTAATATTTAATATAACTGTGCTTATAGCTCAACACATTACATCCTAGGACAGTTCCAGACACTGTGAAAGGCCCCGCTTACCCATTCATCAGATAGGAGGTTCATGCTATGTTTCAGGTACCATGCTCAGCGCTGCGATTCAAAGGCAGACAACGGCCAGACAGCCCCTGTCCTCATGCAGCTGCCAGTGGGTTAGGAGGGTAGAAGGGAAAAGAAAGCTAGGAGACAGGATAATAACAAGGTTGGTTCACCCCAAAACCTACACAGCTCTTACACTACAGGTATCCTTTTGCCAAGAGCTCAAGAAGATAAGATTCCACCCACACCTTTATACACATTTGCTCAGAATTCTCCAAATCCTATCATCCAGTTGCACACTTCCTCCCATATAACCCAGAAAAACCCAGAACCACCCAGAAAATCTGTCAACAGCACCTGCCTGTTCAGGCATCCAGCCTAGTTAACACTCCACTTCTCACCTCATCCCAGGTGAGCTGGTTTCCTCTCAATGTCTCCTGTGGGTTCCAGTGCTGCAGCTACATGACACTCTGAGCAATGCCTACTTTTGCTGCTTTAGCCAAGTCACAGAGCATAGTCATGGAGCCAGGGTGCCAGGGGCCCAGCACTGTGCTGGCTGCTGGGAACACCGACCAAGGGGCAGTATCCCTTCTCCAGGATCTGGAGTCCAGTGGAAGCCCTGGAGCCAGCCCCAGTGGGGGCCCAAGCATGTCCACTTGCAACAGGAAGCAAATGCAACTGCAAACAAATGCTGTTTAGGAAGAGGCCCAATTAACGTCAGAAGGTAGGGCTGCAGGGAAGGATGAAAAAGAAATAATTAGGTACCCCCCATGTTCCCGTCCCCAGCCTGTTCTAGAGGCAACCAGTCCTCCACCCAGCCTGCAGCAGAGGACACCTGACAGAGGGGTCAGACTGAGGGCAGACTGAGACCTCCCCAGCAGTACTCTTTCCCTGCAGCCAGGCCTGTACCTCCCAGGCAGGGTACTAGAAGATTCCTCTGCTCTGGGAAATAAGACAGACCCAACAGCAGAGAATTTCCTTCCAATTTTGGGAGACCAAAAGACAAGTTCAAGTCATTGCTTCACAAAGAGGCCCTTCAGTTTTCAAGTCCCACAGACAATTTTGGTCCCTCTCAAATATGGAGGTAACATTCAAAACTTAAATATTAAAAATGAAAACAGTAAAAACAACTATATTCAGAAATAAGTATTAGAAGGAGCATTGAACACTAGGATTCACTTTCTCAGGGAGATAAAAACAAGATGAAGACACCATTATAAATGGAATTTGTAGAACAAGAACTCTTCAAAGCACAAGACAGAAGTTCAAATAGAGGGTTGGCAGCTGAGGATATCACCCAGAAAACAGAACATTAAAGACAAATGGCCACAGGAGATTCCACCAGGCCAGGAGACTCAACATCTAACTAATAAGAATTATAGAATGAGAGCAGGGGGGAAAAAAGGGAGGGGATGATCCAAGGAAATTTACTCTCAGCCTTAGGATGAGAGCCCCCGCCCCCAGCCAGGTTGGGCCCTCCTCCCCCTGCACTCCCTCTCCCACATACCTGGTCAGCATCACCTGTCTCCAAAAGGAAATTTATTGGTTAAGAACCTTTTCCCACGGACAACTGTTTATCTCTCTCCCACCCATCCATTCTCAGTCATTTTTGGAAATGCATTTCTAATTTCCTGCTCATTATTTCACAAATTTCCCCCTCCCACAAATTTTGAAGACTGTAAAAGACCATTTTTGAGAAAACTTAAGTTTGAGCCTTAACTTGCAAAACCAAAAAGCAGAGGGTTTGGGGGAGGGGAACAGGCAAGGGTTTGCACAAGGGCAGAGGCCATAAACCACACTGGATGGATGGATGGATGGATGGATGGATGGATGGATGGATGGATGGATGGATGGATGGATGGAAAGACAGAAAGAAAAAGAAAGAAAGAAAGAAAGAAAGAAAGAAAGAAAGAAAGAAAGAAAGAAAGAAAGAAAGAAAGAAAGAAAGAAAGAAAGAAAGAAAGAAAGTCTCTGTGGGTGAAGTGACTTAAGCAACTGGGCCAGGCAAGCTGCTCAGAGAACATGAACAGAAGCCAGTGACTGCAGATTCCAAAGAATCTCCTCCCACAGTTACCCAAAACTGTCCTCCATCTGCTTGTGAAGCCGGTCCCAGGGTGACAGCAGTGCCCTCCTAAATCTAAGACTTCACCTTCCTTTCTTCACTACTCTGTCCTTTCCATGGGATCCTCTCCCTCCACTTAGGTAGGGCTCCTGGTCCTGACTACATTTTCCTCCAATCCTGGAAGAAACTGAGGCCCCAGAAGGAAAGCAAAGCACGGGTTCCCTTGGGACCGAGCTCACAGGTGAGGACTAGTTTCTTCTTAGCACTGGAAGGTGAATTTGGTTTTCATTTGTATCAAATACAGTAAAAGTCAGTTTCTGAAATATTCAAATTTCTTGCACAAACAGTACCCGGCTCTTTGCTCACTCCCTGGAAAAACCTGACAATGCTAACAGGACTGTATTTCTTCCTGGAAGTCAGCCATAACCATTTACCAATACTTGAGTGTTTACTACATAACATGCAGCATTTATTGAACCTTCGGCATGTGCGTTTTTAAATCTATAGCAATTCAACTTATTTAAATGTCAACATCCCCTGGGATTGGCCAACAATGATCCCTATTTTACAGAAGGAACAACTGAGGCTCAGTTCACCAGCTTATAAATGGAGCAAATAGGGATATAAATCCAGATTCAACTTTAAAGCCCAAACCCCTTTGGTCTTTCTATTGCCTCGGACAAATAACACGACCCAACAAATAACAAACATTTTACAATATTTAGGGACCCCCATCTAACTTGTTAATGACAAACTAAACCTTGCTTAGCTAAAAGGCCCCTGGATTCCATTTAGTCCTTATAGTCACTCTACTGGGTACTTGTGAACTTGTACCCATTATACAGACATAAACAAAACAAAAATCAAGAAAGGGGTGGGAGTTCTGCCTACAACCTTAAAAAGTAGGATGCAGCAGCCCTATGTGCAGGCTTCCTCTGCCATCTACCAGGCCACTTCTTCCAGCCATGGCCAGACACACCTGTAACCTGCCCTGGGCGTTTTCCCTGCTGAAGTGGCAAACTATGTCCTGAGATAGTGGCAGATGAGAAAGCATTCTGAAAAGAACTAGCCACCAAGGTGTGTAAGTGACCGGGTATGCCAGAACCTCAGTTCCATCAGCTGTAAAAGGGGCCCAGCGAGAACATCAGCTCCCCACAAGAGAGACAAGTCCATCCATCACTTTACAAAGAGGGTGGTGTGCAAGGAAAATGAGGTATTCTGGACTCCTCCAGCCCAAAGAAAATGAAAAATCACCCTAAATTTATGATCTTTAAAAAACTCACTCAACAAGCGCATGCCTCAGTTGAGGTCCTGTAGCTATCAAGGGCTATGGGGAGGGGGATCTTGCCATAGGGTAGGACCCAGAGTTTCAGTTTTAGCGAGGACCATGTCAGATGAAATTGGAAAAGGTGGCTGAGACTGGAGGCCGGACAGCTGGCATGAGAGCTGATCTGAGACAAAGGACTCAATCTCAAGATAAGTTTTCCTGGAAGAACTTGCCCAAAGCCCACATCGCAAGCAGGTCCCTGGGGTTGCAATAATGAGGGAAGACAGGCACTTCTGAGACATAGGCCCCACGTGGCTGGAGGAAGGGAAGAAAGGGAAGTAGCCTCCCCCAACTTCACCTCCCTAGCTCCTCCCCTTAGCCCCCTGCAGCTCCCAGATGCTCCCCCCCACCACCACCACCTTCCAACATTTGCAAGGGGAGGGGGTTATGCCTATGGTTTTAAGGAGCAGGATGCAGCCAACCCCAGACCTGGCCCTTTGTCTCAGCCCTCTCCACCCCAAAGGGGAAGGGAAAGGATCTTACTTAGATCTACAATTAAGGATTCACGGTAGGCCCCAGGCTTGCGGGCGGGGTTGGGGGGGAAAGGTATAAAATGGCCCCAACCCATGATAGAAAACCAGGGCTCCTTTCAAAAAAGAACAAAGGTGCTCCTTCCTGCCAACTCCCAAATCAAGGACAATTATTTGGAAAAACTTTCATAGCTGACAGGAACAATACCTTGGTGGAAGAAGGCAGGAAAGGAGGGGCCAGCAGGGGTACCCCCTTATCCCCAAGTCTTATTAGTGGTTACCCTTAAAAGAGGGGCTATTGGTCAATTAATGCAGATGTCAACATTCACCACCTGCTATGTCAAGCACTATCCCTTTGAGTCCCCACCTGAGCTTAATGTGGTACGTGGTAAGGGGCCATCCCACCCACTGGATATCTGAGGAGCGGCAACGGTTAGAGGTTAAATCATGCATAAACTGGTTTAATTCTTACATAATCTGGGGTTATTCGTCATGTTCCCATTTCACAGATGTAATAACAAAGATATAAAAAGCAAAAGACTTCCTGGGACAGATTTAAACATGGGCCAAAGATTCATGCAACAACTTAAAGAGGGCAGCCTCCTTAGCCCAGATGCTAGATAATGATGCCAAGAGTGGAAACTTTTATTGAGGGATTACTGTGTGCAGTTCCTATCAAATAGGTACCATCATCTCAACTCTAGGAAAAAAAAAATCGAGGCTGCACCTGGGGGGTCCAATGGCCTCCACTCAAGAAGCAAAGCAGGTCAGCCTCCTGGGAACTTTAGAGTGAGCCGGGGCAGGGATTTGCTTCCCCAAACCAACTGCCACCAGTTGGTCAAAACCCAGAGCATCCAGAAGTCAGGAGGTGGTCCAAGGTTTATACTCTATTTTTAATTCTGTTTTAACTCATGAACTTTTCGCCTTGAGGGCAGAGGATCGGGAAGCAGGTGCGGGGAGGTGGAAGCATAGAGGCCCAGCCGTCTCCCTCGGCCCAGGGGCTAAGGGAAGCGGGCAGGCTGGAACCGCCGGCCTGGGGCTGGGGCTAGGGCTGGGCCCGCAACTCTTGCAGCCTTTCCCTGCCACAGGTGAGTAACTGAAGCAGGAAAAGCTGCGCCCAGAGCAGCTCCTTGCTGCCAGCTTACCAAGTCCGCCCTCCGCTTCCCCCTTCTAGCCTGGGAAGTGGGACTCGCATGCACCCTCCCTCGCCAAGCAGTCGCACGGCGGAGGAAGCCTGTCTTCTAGGAGGTGGCGCTAGGTACGAGTCTTGAGGCCTCAGCTTGCAAGTTTGGAAAGTGGGACCAGCCTCACCGCGGAAGAGGGAAAAAAGGAAAGTGAGCCCCCAGGCAGGCAGAGCGGCGGGGCAGGGCGGCGCCGCCCCCCGCGGCTCCGCGGGCCAGGTGTGCCCGGGGACGGCGGCCCCCCCGAGGGCATCCCGGCAGCCCGCCGCGCCTCGCCCTCCGAGGCTCAGGTAGGGCGCACCGGGAGCCAGGGGCCCTGGCGCGCGGCCCGCCCCCTGCTCGCCGGCACCCGCGCCCACTCGCTGTTCTGTCTCGGGTGGGGGGAAAGTTCTCTCAGCTGAACCCCCAGGTCCAAGTCAGAAGGCACGGACGTCGGATGCCCCAACTCTCTCTTCTGTTCAGCCCCCCTCCCCAAGGAGGCTCCCTCTCCAGCCGCGGCCAGGTAAGGGCACCCCTCCCGCTGAGCCCCCCTTCCCTCCAGAGGGTCACCTCCTCCCCGCGACGCTAGACCCCAGGAAGGCCGCGCGACCCTCCTCCCCTGGAGTGACCTCCGCCCTCCTCGGGGTCCCGGGCTCCGGCAAGGGGAGCCCTTCCACTCGAATCCCTGCAAGACACACCCCCGGCCCCCCCTTAGCCCTGCCCGCTTCCCGCAAGTGGGGTCCGGGACCTCTCCCCCCCGGCATGCCTGGTGCCAGCCGGCTGCGAGCCGCCTGCCCGGGAGGTACCGGGGACAGGGTCCCCGCTTGCAGCGCCCGCCCCCCGGCCCCCTCCCCCACCGGCCCAGGAACCCCGGGACGGGCGGGGCGGGCCTCCCCGGGGCCGCGGGGCGCTCACCTGTCGAGAGCCTGGCGCGGGCGCGGCTCCGAGGTCGGGCCGCGGGTCCGGGCAGGCGGGCGGGAGGTCGGCGGGCGGCCGCGCCGGGCGCTCGGCTCGCGAATCTCCGGCGCCGATCGCCGAGCTGCGTTTACTTGGGCCGCTTAACCCCCGCGCTGCCGGCCGGGCGCGGCCTCTGGCTCGTCGGCCTGCCAGCGGGCCGGTGGCGTCGGTCGGGGACGCTCGGGGCGTCCACGCGGGCTGCGGCCGGGGGCAGCTGCTGCGAGCGAGCAGCGCGGGCCGGACGGGGCAGCGCGAGAGGGTGGGCAGGGGGCGGTGCCGCGCCCCCTTGTAGCCCCGGCCCGGCGCTCGCCCCGCCCCCGCCCCGGGGCGCCCCCGCCGCAGCCACTCAGAGCCCGGCCTCCCCGCGGGGGGAGCGAGGGGAGGGGACGAGGGAAATTTGAAATCGCTCCGGAGCCTCCCTCCGCCCCTCCTCCGCAGGCACCGCCCCCTGCCCCCGGGCCTGTTAAATCAGCCCGGGACGCCCGGACTTCACGCGGACCCCGCAGACCTCCCCGACACTCGTGACTCCCTCCGAGGCCCCTCTCCTCTGTCCCCCGCCCCGACCCGGGGCGCGTAAACACCGACCTGGGTGCCGGGGCCCAGGAAGGGGAGTGTCCCCACAGCAGCCGGGTCCCCTTCACCCCCGCCTCCGGCGGCAGGGTCACCTGGGCGCTGCCGGGCCCCTGCTGCCAGCCACCCGGTTCTGGACCCTCCGACTAGTCCTTCCTTCCGTGCCCAGGCTCTTCAGCCACCCTGAGGGGAGGGGAGGGAAGGGAAGGGACGGGGAGGGAAGGGGAGGGGAGGCGGAAAGGCGGGGTCCCTGGCTGCCTGGGTCCTCGGGTGCAGCCTGCATCAGCAGCAGGAGAACCCCCTTTCTGTTAGCAGGCCTCAACTTCCTCTACCCTTAGAGGGGCGCTGAACTATTGGAAGCCACACTTCCTAATATGTATCATACCTGGTATTCATACTTCTAAACAGGGTGGGGCCAACGTAGGTTTACAGTTGTGAGTACGTGACACACAGAGTTTATTCTTGTACTATTATTTATTAATTATTGTATTATTTTCCACACAAACAACTGTAAACCTACATTTGCCCCACCCTGTGTTTGTTTTTTTTACCTGCTTATGTGTATTAGGCTATGAAGGCAGTATCTCTGTGTCTCAGCACACAGTAGGTGCTCAATAAATACGTGTCAAATGAATGAAAGAACAAATAAATGATGATATGATGGCCTTCAAGGCCCTATAGCTGGCTCCTGCCTGACTTTCCAGGCATCTACCTGCTCCCCTTCCTCACATCACTCTTTCTCACCTCTTTGCTGTTCCTCAAACACATTGAGCATGTTCCTGGACATCCTTTGCCCAGATGTCTGCATGGCCAGCTTCTCACCATTCAGTTCTCTCCCAAAAGGTCACCTTCTGGAAAGGCTTTTCCTGACCATGCCCCCTGAACCATTCACCCTCTCCATCACACCTATTTCATACTCTTTGTTCCACTTACAGCTATTTGAATCATTTTGTGTAATTCCTTGTTTACATCTTTGTTTTCTGTTACACACACACACACACAATCAACTCTACTTCATGAGGGCAGAAAACACCTGTCTGTCTTATTCCAAGCTGTATTTCCATTGCCTACAGGAGTTCAATACAAGTTTGATGAATGACTGACTGAATGAGCACAGGTTTCCTACCTCCTGGGCTCCAGCTCTCTGAGTAAAACCAGAGCTTTATCCCTTCACCTTTTACCAGGTATTTGCAAATAAGTACATGGCAAATACTCTGAGAGCTGCAAACGTTTCTAAACTTACTGGCTTTTGTTCAGCCTAGGAACTTGAAGAGGCTAAGGAGATACAAAAGTGAAATATGTTCAGCAACCAGTGGAGCCTCATGTGAATAGATAGCAGGAACTCCTTGGCCTCTGGCATAAACATTCAAAATTGGGTTCCAGTCCATTGGTACAGAAAGAAGAGGTATGTCTGTAGAGGAAAGAAAACATATGTGAGCTGGTGGGCCTGTGGGAGAGCTGCTAGGCCTCTGTTTTCTGATCATAAGCCAAGACCTGTCATGTGGCAAAGGATGTCTGTGCACCACCAGGAATGCCTGGAAGGCCTAGTTAAGATGCCAGAGGGTTGAGTTTTCTGGAACATGGCAGACATTTCTGGGGACAGTCTAACAATCTAACTCCAAGAATAAAAAATAGAGTGTCCGAATTAACAAGTTGTCTCAGTCCTGTCATTTGAAAAAGAGAGTGAACACCAGGAGAACCATGAAAGAAAAATGGCATGATGTCTCCCCAGGGCACATTCACTACCTCATTTGAGCTTCACACTCCAGGAGGAGTCAGCAAAGGGGAATTGAGGGCCCCTTTTCAGAGGAGGGGACTGAGGTCCAGAGAAGAGAGGGACTTGTGCAAAGTAAGCCAGTCATGCAGTCTGACTTTGACTGAACACCTGCTGTGTGGCATGTACCTGACTGAATTCAGACGGGGAGACCCAAGACTTCCATGCTGGTTGGGGAGTGTCAGACAATAAACATAAACAAATAATAACATGTCGGGTATGGCTAATTCTGAAAGGAAAATAAAATGGAGACTGGAGTGATACAGCCTGACTCAGGTCAGAATCCAGCTTGGCATGTGGGAAGGACAGCCTAGAGGCCAGTGTGGCCAGAGAAAAGGAAGTGAGAGAGGGAGAAATAACTGGGGATGGGGGAGGGCAAATTTTGCAAGATCTAATAAGCTTTGGTGACTTTGGACTTTGGCTGTCACAATTTGAACCATGATCTGACTCAGATATTTAAAACAGACCCAAGGAGGGAGCTGTATGAAACGGAGGCTGGTACCTGACCTGCAAGACTGAGAAGGGTGGCCTGGACCATGGTGGGAGCAGAGAAGGTGGAAAAAAGTGACTGGATTTAGGATAGATTGTGACTAGATTGTGGAGATTGAGCTGAGTGGTGCTGATGGCCGCAGGGGTAAAGGGAGGAGTGGGGGTGACAAGGATGGCCCCTGGTACCAAGGGTGACTTACCCTGAGCACCTATGGGAAGGGAGGCTCATTGACTAAGCGAGGAAGGCTCCTGGAATGTGGATTTGGAGGGGAGTTCAGTAGATCTGCTTTGGCCATGTGAATGTGAGTGTGGAGTCACACCACTGTGTGCAGGGCTAACGCCCAGGTCCCCTGCCTCTCACTTAGTGCTCCTCTCACTCTGGGCGGTAGGACATGCCATATACATCTCCTACCCCACACCCTGTCCTCCGGCGTGCATTCTCAGAGGGACTGACCCCATGTCCTAGGGGGAGACTTTTTATCAGACTGTGGTTTGAATCCCACCTCCAAGATCACGTGAATCTGATAAATCACCTGGTCTCTCTGAGCCTCAATATCCTCAGCCATAGAAAGAGAATCCTTCACAGAATTTCCGCTGGGACAACTGAATGAATTTAAATGAAAACACTGATGCTGGATTACCCAGCTGGGCAGACAAAGCTCCATCCCCCAAAGAAATATATATATTTATATAGGGTGTCCCAAAAAATGTATACACACTTTAAATAATTATTAATTCCAATGGGTTAAGTCTGAAAAGAAAGAAACATCAATTGAGCCATCAGCTGTTAAGTATGTCTACATTTTTGGGGGGGGATACCCTGTATCTTTAACCCTCACCCGAGGACACACTTTTATTTTTTATTGATTTTTACAGAGAGAAGAAGGGGGAGAGAGAGAAAGAAACATCAATTGATTTCATCTTGTACACACCCTTACCAGGGATCAAACAACCTAGGTATGTGCCCTGACCAGAAATCAAACCTACAACCTTTTGGTGTAGGGGACAGCCCTCCAACCAACTGAGCTACCCAGCCAGGGCAGAAGTTTTTTTTTTTAAGGCAGAAATATCTTTATGAAAGATTTTGCTTATCTGTAACTGAAAAAATACTTTTTAAAAAGAAAGATTTTGCTTTTATTTTCACCGCTGCCCCCCCCCCCAAGATTTTGTTTCTTGATGTTTAAAAAAACACATAGGTGTTACTATACACATGCAAAGGCAGCAGAGAGCATGGAAAGCTAGAAAAAAACTTGTTTCTAGACTGATTTCAAATCTTCCTCTGGTTGCATACCAGTAAAACAGTGTTTACTTAAAAATTTATTGTAGCATCACAATCACTGTAGTCATGATGGAAATCAATGTTTATGAAGGAAACAACAAAAATCCTGTGATTAAAAGTCATTTGTTTCATCATAAAATAAAATTAAAAAAAGATAAGAAAATGTCCCTGCTCTTAGGAAATAAACACTAAAGTATTTAGGAGTAAAGGAACACAATGTCACCAACTTGCCCTTACATGGTTCAGAAACAAGATGCGTATATATGGGAGAGGGAGAGTATAAAGCAATTGGGGCAAAATGTAAATAAATGGAGAATCCAATTAAAAAGACATTCATGAATTCCTTGTTCTAGTCTTACAACTCTTCCATAAATTAGAGATTATGTTGAATGAAAAGGTGCCCATCTCCCCAAAATTAATGTTGGCTCTAGCTGGGTAGCTCAGAGCATCTTCCCGATACACCAAGGTTACAGGTTCGATCCCCGGTCAGGGCGCATACAAGAAGCAACTGATGTATGCGTAAAAAAATGGAATAGCAAATCAATGTTTCTCTCTCTCCCTCCCTTCCCCTCTCTCTCTCTCAAACTACTAAATTTTTTTAAAGAACTTTTTAAAAGACTCGATATTATCACTCTATTCAGGAGATAATAAAATACAATACAGGGCCAACACTGGAAAATAGCTGTACATAGCCCTGGCCAGGTAGCGCAGTTGGTTAGAGCATCATCCTGATGCACTGCCAAGGTTGTGGGTTTGATCCCCAGTCAGGGCACATACAAGAATGAACCAATGAATGCATAAAAAAGTGGAACAACAAATCGATGTTTCTTTCTCTCTCTCAAATCAATCAATCAATAAAAATGTTTTAAAAATAGCTGTACATAAAATTAGATAAATTGGCTACATTTTCCAGAAGAGATTCAGTCATTGTAAACAAGGAAGGAAACCAGGAGGGAGCCTCAATGACTGCAGTGTTTCAAGCAAATGTCCCCACATGCCCTTGAGTGACGATGGCCCTAGGTAGAAGTGGTCCTTTTAAAAAGCAAGAAGAGGAGGAGGCAGTGCCAATGCACAAACCATGCCTCCTGGCCCGCCAATGTTCAGCAGTAGGCCTTGCTGAACTCCTGGAGTGCCCAGCGCTGTTCTCAGTTGCCTGCGTGAGTTAGGTATACTCTTTTCCCAGCCCTTGTGCTAATAAGTCAAGACATCGAACTTATACCTATGTTGTGGTTAAATATATTTGTGTCGAATTATGCCATCATTTTTGCAGCTCTTAGAGCAGCTACAGGTTTTTAATAGCACATGCAAAGTACTTAGCACAATGCCTGATGCATTACAGGTAATTTCTATGTGGTAGGTATTTTTATGAGCAAATGACTTCATTTCTCTGAGCCTCAATTTCTTCATCTGTAAAATGGAGGTAATAGCAGTACCTACTTCATAGAATTGTTGTGAGAATTATATATGAGTTAATACATGTAAGGCATTTTGAACAGTTCCTGGCACATGTAAAATACCATAAAAGTGCTTGTTACATTAAAAACATACATTGTTGTTAATAATGAATATACACTGCTCTGCTCTCCTGACTGTCCCAGCTCTTGGCAGGTTTGGATATATGCCCGCTCCCTGCCTTCTCAGTGTCACATAACCCTGTCCCTTGGGCTCCCAGCTGCTAAAGCAAGCCCAGTTCATCTCTAGGTCTACAAGCAGTGTCTAGTATCATGAGCCTCATTTTACAATCCAGGAAACAGAGCAGCAAGGGGAAGCAGTTTGCCTGAAAGCCATAGCTGGTTGGTGGCAAAGATGGGACGAGCCTCCCAGCTCCAGCACCCCCCTCCCCCACCCCTCTGAGTGTGCTATGCTAAGGAGTTTGAGCCTCAGTCATCTCCCCATCTAATTGGAATAATAATAATTGTAATGCCTACTTCCCAGAATCACTGAGGGATTCACAGAGCCCAAGTAAGTGAAAGAACCTCATTGTAAAGTACTCAGTCTTAATTGCAGTGTCATAAGAGCCCATGTTCATTTGCAAAGTGGGTTCTTCACCTTTCATTTTCAACAGGAATGCCCAGATTTCTTTCTGGCCCAGCTGACCATTAGAAGGAATTCCTTTCTGTTTTATTATTATTTTTTTTTAATTTATTTGAATATTTTTTTAATTGATTTGAGAGATATTGGAAAGGAGAGAGAGAAAAACATCCATATGAGAGAAACATCAATCAGTTGCCTCCCATACACATGCCAGCAGAGACTCAACATGAAACCTGGCCATGTGCCCTGACTGGAAATGAACCTGCAACCTTTCGGTGCACTGAATGATGCTTAACCAACTGAACCACACCAGCCAGGGCCTATCTATTGATGAGAGAGAGGAGAGAGAGAAAAATACATTGATTTGTTGTTCCACTTACTTATGCATTCATTGGTTGATCTTTGTATGTGCCCTGACTGGAAATCAACCCACAACCTTGGCATATTGGGGGTGACACTCTAACCAACAGAGCTACCTGGCCAGGGCCTTATTGACTTTATTAAACCACATCCAGGCACTGTGGTAAGGACTGGGAAGAAAGCAGAGAACAAAAACAGGCTCAGTTCTGGTTCTGCCCTCCTGGAGCTTACAACTGAGCAAAGGAAGCAGACATTAATTTAACTTATCTGGTGAAGAACTGTGAGATTGCAATTGTGTTAAATGCTAAGAGAAGGACAGGGTATAAAAAGGGGAAGGATTAAGTCACAGGGCCTGCGGAAACATCCCTGAGAAAGTGATGGTCAAGCAGAGATCAGAGAGAACGAAGCAGTTAAGCCGGCTGAGGGGTAAGAGGAAATGTGTTCTGGGCAGTGGGAACAGCACTTGCTAAGGACCTGTGAGACGACCAGCACTGCCCACAGAAAACCTGAGGGGAGGCCCATGTGGCTGGGGCACACGGCTGGAAAGGAAGATCGAATCAGGTGAAGAAGGCAGGTGCCATGTCATGCAGACCTTAAGAAACGAAGTCATTGCAGGGTTCCCAGCAGGCAGGAAGGTGATCAGATAGGAGTAAAGTATTTTGCCCAGTGTCTGGCACAGTGGTGGCCAGTAGAAGACCAGAAAGCCCTCCCTTTATTCTGCAACAGTCTCTGTATCTGTAGGTAACATTTTATGCCCATTTCTCCATATATCAAGTGAATGAATGCTTTGAGTTATTATTAGTAGTAATAATAGTAATAGTACTCCTAATTCGCCTCTCCTGCATTGCCCAAGAAAATCATTTTAAAAGGTGTATGACATGGTTAAGGAAGCACAGCCTTTCTGCCCATTGCTCTTGTGATTTCTTTGTCGCTTGGGGCCCAGCCCGAACCACTGATTGTTTTCTCCATCCTAAGCCTTAGAACAGAGAGCATGCCTTACTCTTTAGAGATGGCCCTGTGGCCCCTCCAAATTTGTTGATCGTGAAATGAGGTAACACTTTAATTCATTCACACTTGGTTAATTTCTACTTTTTAGGAAGCTATTTGAAAAAGTCTTGCTTTCACCACTTGCTACCTGCTCTGGCAACCTCACCTGTCTTAAGCGTAACTTCCTCCATCTGGTGAAGGTTGAAAGGGACCACGTATGTCCTCATGCACACTGGCAAGGCCTCAGCCTAGAGCTCTCCCGGCTCCTTTCTCTCATGCTTCCACACCAGAGCCATCAGCAAATCTGACAGTTCTTCCCTCCAGTCAGACCCATAATCTAATCTTCACCACCCTTCCATTGCCACCGCCCGGTGCCAGCTGCCACCGCCCTCGCTCTACTAGAGCACCGCAGCAGCCTCCTTAGGGGTCCTGTCTTCTACCCTTGCCCCCAGCGTCTCCTCTTCCAGTGCAGCCAGGAGAGTCTTTACAGCTGACTGTGCCCATCTCTGTTTAAAGCTTTCCCATGACTCCCCGTCTCACTCAGAGCAAAAGCCAAAGTCCTTCCAATGGCTCACGATGGCCCCATGACCTTTATCCAATCCCGCCTCTGCCATCCTCAGCTCTCACCATGCTCGCTAGCCCCTGTGCTACTTGAATACACCTTTGAGGGGCAGCTTAGCTATCTGCTTGACCACTGCTATATGGTGTTCACTGGGCACCTAGAATAGCGCCTAGCTCATCGAAGATGCTCAATAAAAATTTTGTTGGTGAGCCAGGGAACGTAGGTTTGGGACTCACCCAGAGCAGTTATCTTCTCTAAGGCTTGGTTCCTCCCTTAAAAGAGGGCTCCCAATGTTTTCCTCATGGTGTTGTTGTAAGTTACATGGTACATGGAAATGCATGTTATAGAATACTGCACAGATGTTATGGTGAAGAGGTCCTGTGGCTTAGGGCATTGGCTTCTAACATCTCTGTGACCTTGGGAAGGTCACTCAAACTCCCTGGTCCTACCAGTAATCTGCTTCAGAAGTTTATTGAGGGTTAAATAAGAAGCCACGTGGAAAGTGAACACAAGGCCTGATATGGAATAACATTAACTACTGTCATTGTTGTTGAGGGACTGGAGAGGAAGGATTCCACTTCCTGGATTTGCTGTGGATCCGGACTCTGCCTCCTCTTTTGTTCTGGATAAAATAGAGGGGATGAACCCTCGTTGTCCAAACCTGTCCTTATCTCCTCTGGGCAGGCCCTCTCCCTCAAAGCTTCAGGAAGTCCTGATAACCCTACAGGCTGGGCTTTGGAAAGTGATTACAGCGGTGCTCACCCTTTACTCCCAGGGGATACATTCCAAGACCCCAGTAGATGCCTGAAACCTCAGATAGTACTGAACCCCATTATACTATGTTTTTTCCAATACATATATGCCCATGATAAAATTTAATTAGTAAATTAGGCACCAGAAGAGATTAACAACACTAAGAATAAAATAGAACGATTATAATACTATGCTGTAATAAAAGTTATGTGAATGTAGTCTCTTTCTCTCTCTCAAAATATCTTGTTCTGTACTCACCATTCTTCTTGTGATGATGTGAGATGATAAAATGCCAAAACTATTCTGAGTCTGTGTAGCCAGCCCTTACTTGCAGTGAGTTGCTCGGTGTCACTTGTTTCAGGGGATCCCTTGCCAAAGTCTTTATATAGGTTCAGTGCTCTCTGGCACAACACATTGCCCTCAGTAGAAACACTTTTCGGTTCATGTCCTCCACCCACAAATTTAATGTCCTTTCTAGCTTAACTAAGCACTCACCAGGCACTGTGGCCATAACTTTATAGCTTGAGGTGCCATAGCAAAACTAGCACAAATTTCATTTTCCTTCTTAACAATTTCACTGATAGATTTTTTCTTACCATAAATCTTAGCAACCTCGGCTTATGATTTTTTTCTTTCTCTATTAAGTCAAGAACTTTCACCTTTTCACTTAAAGGAAGCACTTAACGGCTTCTCTTCGGCATATCTGAATTGCCAGCATCACTATGCTCTTTGGAGCCAACATTAAGTAAAATAAGTGTTACTTGAACAGAAGCATGGTGAGGATGACTACTAAGTGACTAAGGGGTGGGAAGCATACTCAGCCTGGAGGTGCTGGACAAAGGGATGAGTCACGCCCTGGGTAGAATGGCGTGAGATTGCATCAGGCTACTCAGAATGGTGCACAATTTAAAACTTATGAATTGTTTATTTCTGGAATTTTCCATTTAATATTTCCAGACCATGGTTGGCCATAGGTAACTGAAACTGTGGAAAGCAAAACTTTGGATAAGTGGGAACTACTGTACTCAGTTATGTTGACCTGGAGAGTAATGGGAGAAGGCAGGGTGACATGCCCAAGACCCCAGGGCTTCCCCCTTGACTGTTATATTCTTTTGTCCAGGGCCTGACAACTCAGTCTGCTTAACTTTCATTCATCTTTCAGGTCTACTTACACCTGGCTTCCTCTCTCCAGCACCAGGGGTTTGAACCTGCTCACAACCCCCACTCTCCTTCCTAGCATTTATCCCTTTGTAATGTGTTTGAGGGACTTCAAATACAGTCTGTCTCCCCATTAGATTGTGAGCTGCATGAGGGAGGAGTAGTAGTCTGTCTTGTTCACTGCTGTATCCCCAGTATCTGGCAAGGGGCCTGGCACATAGTTGGTGCTCAATAAATATCTGCTGAATGAATGAATGAATGAATGAATGAATGAATGAGTGAATGGACGCCTTAACCTTCAAGATAATAAATGTGGTCCAGAAGAGAAAGTTCTCCAGGTAAGTCCTCCAACGTTACACCCCCTGGTTGTGTTCACAGCACCCAGCAGTGATTTGCATTGCAGGGCCAGGACAGGCATTCCTGAGGAGAAAAACAAAGCAGACAAAAGAGATCTGAGCCCTCATTTTCTTAGGCAAAGGAGTCCTACCTTGAATTTGAAATAGAGGGTGAGATTCCCAAAAGGTTGGAGTCATTATCACCCCCACCCTCAAAACTAGGCCCTTTAAAGAGTAAATTTCTAGAGGGGACAGTTTAAATGTGCATTGGAGTTTAGGCCAAGGATCTTGGAAAGGCTAAAACCTTACTCCCCAAATTACATATTTCAGATTTGTCTCAAGGAAAAATATTGGGATTTGGAAGAATATTTTTAAACAGACAAGCAAACTCATCACCACACCCTACGTAAAAATCAGAATTGGAACTGTCCTAGGAATCTAACAATACAATATTGTTTATATTAATTCACATGTATAAGAATAAAAATCTAAAAATGGAATTGCCCCCTCTTCCTCAGCTTCCAGAGAACTCAGAGTCAATTTGACAACTAATCAGTAATCTCTCCAGGGCTCCCTGTGTTGGTGAGTTTGCATCCAACCTGGTCCCAATTTACTATTTTCATTTTTTTAAACTCCCTTTTTACAGGTCTCATCTCCTCTGCCTAACAGCCTCCCAACAGGGGAGATTTTATCTGGTTCACTGCTTTGTCCCAGCACCCAGCAAGATATGGGGGTGCATAGTAGGTGTTCAATAAAGACATGTTCCGTGAATGGACAAATGCGTCTACAAGGCTGACCTCCAAGCTTCTTGGGCAATTGGCAACTCCCACCCAAATGGAAGGTACTGACCTAGCAATTCCATTCTAAGACCCAGTAACTCCATTCATAAGATATCCGTACATGTGGGAATGTTCTCTCTCGCATCGTTTGTAAACGTGGGCAAACCCTAAGTGGTTAAATCAGATAGGACTTTTCCATACAATAGGACCCTACACAGCTGTGAAAAGAACTACCAAGTCTTTAAGTGCTGATAAGGAGAGAGCTCCAAGACAGACTGCTAAGTGAAAAGGCAAGATGCTATAAATAGTGTAAACAGTGCACGTATGAGTCCATGGTTCAAAAAATAGTAATACGGAGAAAGCAGTCTAATAGGTCATTCTGGAGCGATCCTGATCTGCTGCTCTCAGCCCTGCTCCTAACCAGCAAGTGACTGGGTAGCACCTCCCTAAACTCCATCTCCCCTCCTACAAAAAACAAAGATAAGAGTTGAGACCTCCTGGTGGCATTGCTGAGAGGATTAGGAGGGAAAAATGCATGTAAATGGCCAGCACCTCTCCCAGAGTGCGTGCATAAACATATATTTGTTAAAATAGAAAATGATTTCCATTATGACAGGATGGGAACAAAGATCATTTAACTTTTTTTAACCCCCCTTTAAAATTTATTTTGTAAATAAATTCAAATTTATGAAAGAGTTACAAGAATAATACCAAGAACGCCTGTATATTCTTTATCCCGCCTCGCCTCACCCACTGCTAACACTTGCCGTATTTGCACGAACCCTTCAACTTTTTCCTGGAACATTTTATGCTCCGCTATCTTAAGTACTTTCAGCATGTATTTCTTAAGAACAGAGACATTCTCTTAGATAACCAAATACAATGATCAAATTCAGGAATTAAACATTGGTACAATATTCTTGTCTAATCTTTAGCTGTGTTCAAACTTCATCAATTGTCCCAATAACGTCCTTTTAAAAAATTGTGGTTAAGAAAAAAACCCCCACATACCATAAAATTTACCATCTTAAAACTATTTCTAAGTGTATGGGTTTAGTAAAGTATATTCACATTGTTGTGCCAATAATATCTTTTATAGGAATTGTGTACCTCCATCCAGGATCCCGTATTGCATTTAGTTAACTTGCCTTTTTTAGTTTCTTTTCATCTGGAAAAATTCCCCAGACTTCCTTTGTTGGTGACTTTCATGACATATGTGTTTTGAAAAGTTTAGGCCAACTGCAACTTTGTATTTTTGTTGTGTGCTTTTATAATGAAGGAGCTAATACGAAAGGTGTGATTAGAAATGAAAACATGAAAATTGTCCATAGTTTTTGTTTTGTTTTCAGTTTTTGGTAAAAGAGGACCTGGAGTTTGTCCCTTCTATTAAAATGCCCTTGAGCTTCCTGGTGTTGAGTTGTGCGAGTTCTTTATATATTTTGGAAATTAACCCCTTACCAGATATATCACTGGCGAATATGTTCTCCCATACAGTGGGTTCTCTTTTCATTTTGCTGATGGTTTCTTTTGCTGTGCAGAAGCTTTTTAGTTTGATGCAGTCCCATTTGTTAATTTTTTCCTGAGTTTCCCTTGCCCTCAGAGACATATCGGCAAAAATATTGCTGTGAGAGATGTCTGAGATTTTATTGCCCATGTTTTTTTCTAGGATTTTTATGGTTTTGAGACTTACATTTAAGTCTTTTATGCATTTTGAGTTTATTCTTGGGTATGGTGGTCTAGTTTAATTTTTTCACATGTGCCTGTCCAATTTTCCCAGCACCATTTATCGAAGAGACTGCCTTTACTCCATTGTGTACTCTTGCCTCCTGTGTCAAATATTAATTGACCACAGAGGTGTGGGTTGGTGTCTGGGTTCTCTGTTCTGTTCCATTGATCTATATGCCTGTTCTCATGCCAGTACCAGGCTGTTTTGATTACAATGGCCTTGTAGTATGGTTTGATATCCGGTATTGTGAAACTGGAATAAGAAGGTGAAGGGATTAGCTATAGAGCATATATGCATACCCCTCGGACGTGGACGATAGTTTAATGAAGATCGAGGGAAGGAGAGGCAGGATGGATGGGAGTGGGCAAAGGGGAGGGAAAAGGAGGGCACCTGCAATTATGTCAACATTAAAAATAACATTAAAATTTTTTAATAAAAAAATGCCCTTGGGCAACCTGCAGGATCCTTCCGAATCTCACCAGTTTCAATGTCAATCTCCTGGTTGTGAGACTGCTATAGCTTTGAAAGATGGGATCTGTGCATTGAGAGGAACAGAGTGAAGGGTATAGAGATTTCTCTGTATGATTTCTTACAACTGTATGTGAATCTACAATTATCTCAAAATAAAAAGTTTAGTTTTAAAACTGTCCTTTGACATTTCAGAGAGTGAAGGGGCAACCTTTCTCCTAGGGAGAACTTGGCCCCTTGGTGAAATTCCCAGCAGGAATCCCCATGCCTGAGAAAGGACTTCTTAATGAACTTCTTTCACTTGCAGGGGTTGGAGGAGGGGGGCCTCCTTTGCTTTCCACAGAGACATTTTAAAGTGAATGAAGGGAGCAAGGTCCCTCATTAAGAATAAAATGAGACCTGCTGGGGCAGGGTTCTTTAGAAGGGCAGCCTGGCCCCAGGTCTGCATTTCCTGACACAAAGTTATCACATTAACAGTAATCACTGCCCCTTCCTTTATCCAAGAGGGGATTGTGAAGAATGTTGGAAACACCATTTCTATCTATTGTCTTTGTTAGTAGTGAAGTTCTTAATAAAACTGAAAAATCGTGAAGACGTAAATAGGCAACCATGGGCGTTCAGTAGAATATTATGCCACATTTTATGATGATGTTTTTGTACCATTCGTAATTGAAGCCAAGAATAGTGTCGTCTGAGATTCTGAGCCTTCTTTTAGAGCACATGAACTTCTACTTGGGGTTGAGGGGATGCGGGTCGTTGGCAGGATCAACCTGCCACCAGGTCGCTGTTCAGGCTGAAATACTAATTTCCGGGTGTTCTCAGTTATGGTCTAGCCTTTCCTTACCTTGAAAGTTTGTCCATCCTTGTGCTATTTTGAACCAAGAAACCCTGAACATAATATCCCTTGACCCTTCTAGGAATTTCTCCCCAAAGAAACAATCAGATGTGGAAAAAGAACTGTGTACAGGGATGCTTTTTGCCATGTTCTGTTTATAAGATAAACAGAAAAATTGGAATAATAATGACAAGCATTTATTGAGCACTTACCATGGGCCAGTTGCTGTGCTAAGTGTTTTACAAGCATTATCTCATTAATCTTTTCAAGTAGGTTCTATTAACATCTTCATTTTTACAATTGAAAAAGGAAATGGAGACAAAGAAAAGTTAGTAATTTGCCCAAGATAACATCATTAGTAAGTGGGGGAGACAAATGCATAAACAACAGCAATAACACAATGTGATAAGCGTTAACATAGAAGTAATATGAGCAACAATAGATAGGCAATGCAAAGTGTTACCATTACACATGGTATGTATTTGGGTGCTTAAAATAAAGCCCTGCACGTGGTAGGCATTTAAAAAATGGTTGTTATTTGTACTTCAAACTTGAGTGTGCCCAGCAATCACCTGGAGATCTTGTTAAATACTCAGATCCTGAATCAGCAGGTCTAGGATAGGCCTGAGAGTCTGCATTTCTAACAGACTCCCAGATAGTGCCCTTGCTGCTGGTCCAAGGACCACACTTTGAATTTAATAGCTTGGGAGAGCCCTGAATATGTAAAAACAAAACAAATCACAGAAACCCCAATGACCTGTCATATGGAAAAAGACTGGAAGAAAATACAGTTACTATCTCATTGCAGTGTTGGCCTGCAGTTTCAAGTAAATTTCTTTCCCTTTTTAAATTTTCTGTCACATAGGCTAATCACATTCCACAAATATTTATTAAGTGCCTCAGCATCCGTCACTGGAGGAGCAGAAATAAAGGAAATCCAGTGGTTTCCTCAAGGATGTTTTAAAAAAATGAAACCTAAAGTAATTTAAAGAAACGCACTTAAAATGGGGCATTTCACTGTACATAAATTAAAACTCAACAAAGTTGATTTAGGACTTAAAGATATGAATAAATATAATGCTCTGACAGGGATCTTTTTTAAAAGATTAAAAATATTTTAAAATAAAAATCACTAGATGATGAGTCAGGAAGTCCCGAGTTCAATCCCTGTGTGTCTATAGCCGGAAGGTTTACTCTCTTCCAGGTACCTTGAACTTGGAAGCACTTTGTGCTTCTTGGCATCAGTTAGTTTTAATGATTTCACACACACATGAATATCACGTGTGTGTCATCCTGAATAAACTCGCTTCTTCTGGACGAGGCGCCGTATCTGGTTTTGTCACTGTGTGTCCCAACGCCTGTCCTGGCATCTGCCCGACAGTAGACACTCCTATTATCTGTTGAATGAATGCATGAATGAAATAATGATTAAACAGGAGGAGTTTGGCCTCTGGGTAGAAGACATTTTGTTCATAACCATCCAGAAGGGATTTTTTGGGAAGGTAGAGAAGAAATCCTGCCCATACTCCCTGACCCCATATCCCCTCCGCACTGCCTCCATACTAAGGGTACAGGGGTAGGTGAAGGAGCCCTTGGGCTTGGAGATCAGGCCCTAGCTGGAAGGAAGCACGCCTCCATTTTCCAGTGGGGTGCTGGGGAATTCGAGGGGCCCTTGGGAAGAGAGCCTGGGGGTTCAAGTGTTTCAGGGCTGCAGTAATTATCAACTGTCCCAATCACCTCTCCTCAGCCACCTGATCACTGCTCTCCCTGGCACTATCACAACCCTTGCACTTTATATATATATGTCTTTATTGATTCCAGAGAGAGGAAGGGAGAGGGAGAGAGAAACATCGATGAGAGAGCCATTGATCAGTTGCCTCCTGCAAGCCCCTACTGGAAATGGTGCCTGCAGCCCAGGGATGTACCCTGCCCAGGGATGTACCCTGCCCAGAACTGAACCGTGACCTCGTGACCTCCTGGTTCATAGGTCGAGGCTCAGCCACCGCGTTAGGTCAGCTCCTCCACTCCAGCTGCTCTCAAAGTGTATCCGAGGGAGGCGGCTGGAAATGCAAAGTCTCGGGCTCCACCCCGGGCCTTCCCAGCCTGCCGCCGGGGGTGGACCCAGTAACCAGCCTGGAGTAAGCCGGGCAGATGCCGGAGGCCGTCCCCGCGCGGGCCGCGGGCACTGGGCCCGCTGCGCGGCGTCTGCAGCCGCGGAGCCTGGCGCGCGGGGCCGGCAGCGACTGTCTGCTGAGCGCCGCGGCCGGAGCGGGGAGCCGCTGGTGCAGGACGCCCCGCGCGCCAGGCTGCGGGCCAAACAATTCGGATTAGCCGCCCAGAGGTCCTGTGGGGACGGTGAAAGGGAGGCCCCCGGGACGGCCGGCAGGGACCCCCGTGTGACCCCTGTGGTCCTCGGGCACTTCCACTGGGCGCAGGGGCTCCTCCCGGACGCCGGGCCCCGCGGTCTGCGCGCGTCCGCGAGGGCGCCCCGCCCCACACCGCGGGGCTCGCGCGTGTCCGCGGCTCGGCGAGGGCGCCCCGCCCGGCTCCCGGCGGCCGGGGGAGGAGCGCCGCGGCGGCGGCGGCCGGTGGCGAAAGTGCGGCTGCGGAAGCGCTGCCAGGCGGCGGCCGAGGAGGAAGCTGGGGCGGCGGCGGAGCGGCGCGGGCCGGGGGCCGCCATGGGCCGCCTGCACTGCACGCAGGGCCCGGTGCCCGAGGCTGTGGGCGGCGACATGCAGCAGCTGAACCAGCTGGGCGCGCAGGTGGGCGCGGCGGGCGGCGGGGGCTGCGGCGCGGAGGAAGGCGGCCGGGCGCCCCGCGTGCGCGCGGCGGGGGAGGGGCTGAGCGGAACCGCTGAGGCGGGCTCGCGGGCCGAGGGGCGTCCGGGGCCTGAGGGCGAGCGGAGCGCTCGGGGGGGGGGGGGGGGGCCTGGGGCCTCCGACGGGGCTGAGGGGCGTTCGGGGGAACTAAGTGATAGCCTGGGGGCGTTGCGAGGCTGAGGGCCCGGGAGCGGCGGCTTCTGGTGGCCGGGGAGGGCCTGAGACGTTTAGGAGGGAGGCCGAGGCGGGCGAGAGAAACCGCCGGGCGCGGGGCTCTGCGGGCCTGGTGGCGGCGCCCCCGCGCGCTCGCCGGGAAAGGGAAACGCCTGGGCGCCCCGCAGCAGGGCCCGGCCGCGGTAGCGGAGCTGGCAGAGCCCTCTCGTCCCTCTCCCGGAGCCCGCCGGTCAGCCCTGGGGCGCCCTGCCGGGTGCGGGTTGCGCGGCCCTCGACGCCGCCGAGGCAGCGGGAGCAGACAGGCTGATCGGCGCTCCCGGCCCGCGCTGCGGAGGCGCCGGCCCCCGCTCCCCCGGCCTGTGACTTCCCGGGAGGCGGGGCCGCCGCGTCCCCCGCGGTCCCCGCGGCTCGCTGCGCGCTCCCGGGGCGGCGCTGACAGCCGCGTCTCGGGCCGCCGTGTCCGCTGGGGATGAGTTGCCAGCCGCGCGTCTAATTGCACGTCTTCGTAGAGACCCATTTAAACATGAGAAAGAGACGGGAAGTTAATGTTTATTCCTAATCCACTATATCAGAATATTTCAGCGTGTAATCCACCTAGAAATACCGACGAGACGCTTGACTTCTTGGCTCTGTTTCCTGACTCCGGGGTATTGTGCACTCGCAGCCGCCTCTGGTTAGACTGCACTTTCCGGGTGCTTTGTGGACACCCGGCCAGTGGCTGCCGCGCCGCACCGCGCCCTTCCCAGGGCTTCATGTGCGCGAACCGCCCTCCGGGTCGGTACTGCTACAAACCCCGTTTCACAGATGAGGCAACGGCACTACAGCTGTCACTTATTCACTGATCGTGTACCAGGTGCCAGGTGGTGTTTTACCTGCTCAATGGCGGGCAACGCTAAAAGTTAGTTGCTAACTTTATTCCCATTTTACGGGTAAGAAAAGTGGTTCAGGGAAATAAAGTGACCAGTTCTGTGCGTGTGTTTAAATATGTTTTTTATTGATTTTTAGAGAGGGAAAGAGAGAGAAACATCACTTGGCTTCCTCCCTCACGCACCCTTAAGGGGGATGGAGCCCCGAACCTGGGCATGTGCCCTGACCAGGAACTGAACCCACGACCTTTCTGGGCACCAGGTAACACTACACCAAGGGACCACGCCAGGGCTAAAGTGACCAGAGTATAGTCAGGCAGCCCGGAAGTGATGGAGCCAGGAATTCAGGACCAGATGTCTGATTTCAGATCCCGGGGAATTAAACACACTAGAGTGGGCTTTGCATTTGAACTCACAAACCAGGTAGCTCAGCTGTTTCTTGTTTATGAGTAGGCGTTTTCTAGAAGACTTCCATTTGCAGAGTAAAACAGATTCTGCATCAAAAAAGCTTTAAGCATCCACCCGAAACTAATGCAATATTGTATGCCAACTGTACTTTAATAATTTTTTTAAAAAAACCTTTAAGCTACTGGATTGTATGATCCCTAAGGTTACCTCCAACATGGCAGTCTCGGAAAATACAGACCATTTCCTTTAAGATCAGGGCTTGACGCATTTTCTAACCTTGAAACATACTCTAGACCTTTACCTTTGCTTTTAATACAGAATGCTTTTTCCTGATAAACAACTTAGCAACTCACCAGCAGGCCATTTTTTCCCCCTTTTATTGGGGGATCAAACTTTTTCGAATACTCTATTAGCTGAATTTCTTTTTAAGCCTGTGGCCCAGGACTACAGGAGAAAAAGAATCATTTTATTAACGTCAGCATCACCATTCATTCATTGCTCATTCAGCGGATATTTATCTGAATGCCTGTTACATACCAACTAGCCGCTAAACCCGGTGAGGTTTACAAAGCCTGTTGTGCTGGGGAAGTTGTGATCTGTGAGAGCGGGTCAGCAGTGGAGATGCAATACAGTACTAAGTGTATCTGCATGTGCTCTCTACTGCCTGTGCTCAGTCCTAGGTAATGTGGAGCCTTGAAAATAGGTGAGATTAAAAAGTAATCAGTTTTAGAATGGTTATGGGAGAGGAAATTCAGAAAAATATAAAGAAGAAAACAGATGGCCTACAATCCTCCCACCTAGCTATAAATGAAAGCAACACACACATTAGAAAATTCCAACAGTATCTGAAGGTATAAAATAAAAACAAAACACATATTTCTCTTGCCCCAGAAATAGTCATTTTAATAGTTTCTTGTATACCTATGATGAAAAAAAGTCTGCATCTTTTTTTTTTGGAAATCTGTGGCCCAGGACTAAAGGACAAAAAGAATCTTATTAATGTCGGCATCACCATTTATTTATAGGCCCCTATCCTTACATATAAGTATCCTTTAAAAAAATTTTTTTTTTCATTAAAGGGATTGTGTGATATTCCTTGAAATGGATCTACCATAATTCATTTAGCCAATCTCCTATTAGACATTCAAGTTGTTTTCAGTTTTTTATTTTTGTGAACAGTGCTGTCAACAAACTGCTTTGTGTAAATGTGTCTGGGATTACTTTCTGAACATATCTGAAGGGTGCACTTGCAATGGAATTATTAGGTCAAGGGGCATGGTCATTTAAAAATTAAATGCAGCCCTGGCCAGGTAGCTCAGTTGATTAAGAATGTTGTGCGTTGGCTCCCCAGTCAGGGCACATACACGAATCAACTAATTAACTCATAAATAAGTGGGACAACAAGTCGATGTCTCCCTCCCTCCCTTTCTCTCTCTCTTAAATAAATAAATACACTTTAAAAATTAGATGCAGATTGCCAAATTGCCCTCCAAAAATGTTGCTCCAGTCTATCCTCTCATCAGCAGTGTGTGAACATTTGTGTTTTCTTGTACTTTGACCAGAACTGATGTCATCAAACTTTTTTTTGAAGATCTGATAAGTGAAAAAAATTCACAGCGGTATTTCTTTGTTTTACTAATTTGCATTTCTCTATTCTGGAATGATCTGGAGCACCTTTTCATTTGTTTACTGGTAAGAATAATTAAGGTTTTGATTTCGTGGATAGTCACAGGCAGGTGAGCATTCCAGGGAGAGACAGCTATGCAGATACAAAGGCAAAGAATGGGGGAAAGTATTCAAAGAAGATTTATTCAACAAATATTTACTGTGCCCTTACAATAATTAAGGTGCTGTGACCATACAAAGCCATGCAGAGAACCTCTGCCAAGACTTGTTCCTTATCTGGATTGAAAATTCTAAGTGCCCCCAGGCTAAGTTCCAACAGGGAGGTTAAGAATCTGGGTAGGTCCCTTTCTTGTTGGAAGTGTCCTAGTATCTTGTCCTAGGCTTTGAAGGACCAGGAGGGTTTGGGAAAGTGAAGATAGGGATAGGGGCCTATAACAGCTGACAGACCAGATTAGCTTGAGGCCCCTATTGAGAGGAGAAGTGGGGGATGAGACCTCACAAGGGGGTTGAGCCTAGTGCTAGGCTGAGGCCTGGAAATGGCAAAGCAGTTGGAGGGCTTCTGAGCTGCCCTTTTTTTTTTTTTTTTAGAGGCCCTGGGTAGCATAGGAAATTCAGTTGGCCAAAGATCTGATAGTTCCACAGATTTGTGCAGAAGTAAAGAGAAACCCACAAGTAGTTTGAGGACACATTCTCAATCCAGTCCTGATTATTGTTTTTACTATATAGAATCAGAAGTTAGTTAAGGCTAATACCCAAATTATTCTCAAAAATACTGGAGAAAGACAACGCCTAGATCAGCATTGGTTAAAATGTTTGGAAGTTTTGAGAGAGCGGACACTTCCAGGAGTGTAAATCTGTGCAACTTCTTCACAAGGTAGTTTGACAACATTTTCTCAGAATTTAAAAAATGCATATATCCTTTGACCTTGGGTACTTTTAAGAATTTATCTTACATATGTCATAAAGAAATACGTGGGAGGATAGTCATTGCAGAATTGTTTAATAATACGAACAACACACACAAACTAATGTTCATCTTTAGGAAGCTAAATTATGCTAACTATACAGCTGAATGCCACGCAGTTGTTAAAAGAGTTGGTACACTTATATCTGTTGACATGATTGATCTCTGATAAAATTGAGTGAAAAAAGGCAAGGTGCAGGGAGTGGGTTCAGTATGATTGCATTTATATTTAAAAGAAATTAAAAGGAAAAAAATGATAGGAAAGCCACAGAGGTGTTGGCAATAACTACGTATGGGGAGTAGGACTGAGGTAGAGGGCAGGGAGAAAGAGAAATGTTTTATTTTATAATCTTTTATGCTAGTTGGGTCTTTTAAAAACCTTGCACATGTATTGGTTTTATATTTTCAAAGACTAGGGTTTCTTTTGTTTTTAAATTTTTTATTTATTGATTGATTTTAGGAAGAGAGGAAGGGAAAGAGAGAGAAGCACTGATTTGTTATTCCACTTATTTATGCATTCTGACCAGGGATCAGCCCGGGAACCTTGGTATATCGTGACAACGCTCTAATTAACTGAGCTACCCGGCCAGGGCCTCAAAGACTAGTTTTAAAAGAGAATACATTTTAGAGTAAAATAATACAGAACTATGCCAGGGGTTTGTGTGGAATTTCGTAGCTCTTAGCAAAAGGGCAGGTACACTCAACAATCATATTACATGTACAGCTTTGGGGACTTTGAGCTGAAGTATCTGCTTGTAACCTTTATTTTTTTAAGTTGTATTGCTTCAGGAAGGTGGATCTAATGGTTATGGCTATGATAATTGCTACAGTTTGTTTAGCCTCTAGCTTGGCACTTTGCATATGCCACCTTTAGTATGTTCTAGAAGCTATGTATTATTACCTTTGTTTTTCTATGGGGACTGAGACACAGAGGCTAAGTGACTGGCCCAGAATCATGTGGTGGGGTAAGTAGCAAAACACTGATTCACATCTGGGTCTTTTAAATTCATTTTTTTTTTTTTTTTAATGTATCTTTATTGATTTCAGAGAGGAAGGAAGAAATAAAAACATCAATGATGAGAAAGTCGTCATTGATCGGCTGCCTCCTGCACGCCCTGGGGTTCAAGCCCGCAACCCGGGCATGTGCCCTGACCGGGAATCAATCCATGATCTCCTAGATCCTAGGTCAATGCTCAACTGCTGAGCCACACCTGGCCGGGCTGGGTCTTTTAAATTATTTTCCCCACTGTGCCACATACACTCCACTGGGAGGGAACTTGGGAAAATAATGACATAAGTCTCAGTCTGCTTGGGCGGCTATAACAAAATAGCACAGACTACATGGCTTTAACAACAAATTTATTTCTCACAGTTCTGGGGGCTGGTAAATCCTAGATCAAGGTGCCAACAGATTTAGTTGCTGGTGAGAGCTCTCTTCCTGGCGTGCAGATGGCTGCCATCTCATGTGTCCTCATATGATATGTGTCTCTCAGAGAGAGAGAGCTCTGATGCCTCTTCCTCTTCCAAGGACACCAGCGCTATGGGATTAGGGCCCCACCTTTGTGACCACATTTGACTTTCTTTACCTCCTCATAGGCTTTATCTCCAAATACAGTAATAAATTCAATATATGAATTTTTGGGGACACAAATATTCAGCCCTTAAAAATATAATACCAATAAAGAGAAGATTTACATGCACAAAGTAATAAGAGACTGGTCTAAGACAATGTATAATAAAGTGTTAAACTTTACTGTTTTTTATATATATATATGTATGTATGTATGTATGTATGTATGTATGTATACACACACACACAATGTTTCTGTGGGGGAAACACCCAGAAATGTGGATAGACAAAACAGAAGAAAATAAAAATCACCCAGAATTTCACCACACAAAAGTAAGTGCTTTTAAAAAGCAAGGTACAAAAAAAGTTTGTAGGGTATGTTACCATTTGTGTCAGGTGGGGGAAGAAGAATTTATATATTTGGATTGGCTTATGTTTGACTAATATGTGGAAGTATAAACAAAAGAAGCTACTGCCATTAATGTTACAGTGAATTTCCCTTTTAGGCTGTGTGTGTGTATGTGTGCGCGCTTTCTCCCATACATTTGGACCCTTGAGACGTATGTGAGCACATGTGCATGCACACTCACAGTCTCAATATATATCTCTCAAGTATCCCAATAAAATATACAAGCTTTTTGGATATAGTGACACAGATTTTTTGACACTGGTGGTAGGTATTGTGAACATTTGTAACTTTAAGATGATCAACACCTGTGTGTGATTCTTTTCTCCCTTAATGGTCTGTGGTTGGATGGGATGTGGGAACACTGACCAGAAGTAGAATTTTACTGACGTTCTGTGTTACTGTCTTCACAGCAGTTCTCAGCCCTGACAGAAGTGCTATTTCACTTCCTAACTGAGCCAAAAGAGGTAAAGTATTTTGTGATAAGGAGAGTTCCCGAGTGAGGTCTACAGCCCTGAGATGCTTAGCAGGTGAAGGCCTCATTTGTGCTGCTCCCTTTCTGCAGGTGGAAAGGTTTCTGGCTCAGCTCTCTGAATTTGCCGCCACCAATCAGATCAGTCTTGGCCCCCTCAGAAGCATCGTGAAAAGCCTCCTTCTCGTTCCAAATGGTGAGTAGCCTCTCAGCAGCTGAGGTCAGAGACATTCCTTGAACATTCCTCCAGTCCACAGAGTAGGCAGGCGTGCTCTGGGCAGTGAGCCAGAGCATTCAGTAGTGAACCAGACATGGGCGGGAATCGCAGTCCAGGGAGGGAAGCCAGGTCAACAGATAACCCTAGTAGAGTGTAATAGCGTTGCAGTTCAAAGTGTAGTCTGCATCCTGGCTTCCGTCCCCAAAATGTTATCTGGTCCTTTACACAGTAAACACAAAAATTGAGAGTTAGCATTTAGAAACTTTTACAGCAATTTGACCAAGTCTCTAAAATCTATTTTTTTAACACAGTGCTTGGTGTGTGTGTGTTTTTAATGTGGTAAAATATTTGTAACATAAATTTATTGTTTTAATCATTTGGGGCTTGTATTTTATATGTGGTTTTCATTTCCTGTTTCTAGGAATTAATTTTCATTGTATTATACAAAAATGTTGATCTGTGATGGATTGAAAACAAAAAAGGTACACATGGTTTGAGAAGCAGAGTTTGCCTAGAGCAGTCAGGAATTTTCTAGCCGGGAGGAAGGAGATCAGAAAGCTGTGACTGTAGGGATGTCCATTGTAGCACTGTATATGATAGAGAAAAATTAGAAACAACTGGAGATTGGTGTAAGGAGTTGTGGTCCATTTTTACCAGGGGATATTTTGGTGGCCAAGAATCACGGTTCTAAGTTAGATGGACCTGAGTGTGAATCCCAGTCTGTCACTTGATAAGTAGTGTGACTTTGGCCAGGCACCCATCTCTCCCAGCCCCTATCAACAACCCATCGTTAGCAGCACCCCTGCATCTAAGGTTTAGTTTTTTGTGTGTGTGTTTTTTTGGTGTGTGGGTGGGGCTTGTTTTGAACATTGAGATCATGTAAATAAAATGCTTAAAACAGTACCTCAGTAAAAGGTTGGTCTTGTTTTTCAAATTATGTAGTAATTTAAAAAGATGTTGTTGAGGAAAATGTAATGATACAGAAAACCTTTCACAATATACTGTTTAATAAAAGTAGTAGTGCCCGGTAGTGGGTGGCAGGACTGCAGGTTGTTTTGAGTGTTTATTTTTGGCTATGTACTCTCTGAAAATTTGCTAGAAGTAATTTGGCAATTTAAAGTTAATTTTATTTAAAGAGAGGCAACATTTGAGCCTAGTCTTAAAAATCAGTAAATGTTAACAAAGCTGAGAGGAGTAAAACAGCATCCCTGGTTTGCACAGTTTAAAAATCACTAATAAGCTGATCTTCCCAGGCTTTCAGCCAAATGGTGCACTGAAAGTTGGGGTGTTAAGTTTGTTTGTTCCTGTTGGGTGTCTTCCCATATCTTAGTGCAGATCTCTTTCTTTTGCCCCGTCTTGTGCTCCAGAGGTTCTGGAGGCTTGAATCGGAACATCTCTGAAGTTTTCAACTGTGAGATTTTATGATTCTCTTTGTGCGATTGTTGCTTTTTTTTTTTTTTTAATTTTGTTGTTGAAAGTATTATAGATGTCCCCTTTTTTCCACCCATTGCCCTCGTGGAAGGTTGGGTGTTTTTCAAGCAGGATTGATTCTAGAAGGTCGTTTTCTATTGATACCGAGAACACTGAAGAACTCAGCATGCCAGTCCAGCCTGGGCTTTTGGAGGCTCACTGAGTTTGGGTGTTGTTCACATCACCTAATGGAGTTATTTGACCTTGGACAAACCAGCCTCTTGGAGGCTCAGTTTCTTATCTGAAAAATGGAGTAATAAGAGCAGTTTATGGCAGTGGCATTAGGAATAAGTGAGTTAATATATATAAAGCACTCAGTACAGTACTTGTTAAACTTTAGCTTTATTTGTTGATAGTTCAGTTAGTTTCAGCCCCATGCCTCAATATCAGGTTATAAAATAAAATTTTCCTTCATCTCATGGAGAGGATCTGAATTCACTTCTTGATTATTTAGTGCCCCAAAGCTTTCAAGCTTTTCAAATTCTAGAACGGAAGTCTCAGGTTTGCTGTACTTCTCAGCTCTCAACAGATTATTTCACTGTACTTTTTGTTCCTATGCAGCCTGACCTTTGTCTTCCTGCAGAGTTTTCCTACTTGAATTCTCCACTGCTAAAGTGACTCCTAAGCATCCGACCTTGTAGCTTGTCAGTCTCTTGGCCTCTTCCGCATCCCTTGGTCATGTGTTGTTTTCGTTCCAGCCCCAGAGGCCGCCATCCCAGAGCAAGTTCTTGGCCTTTTTGTACCTGATTGTGGCAGCACCATCTTCACGTCTGCTCTCCCATCCCAGATTCCAGTTTGCCCTGGAGTACACGTCTACTGCACAGTGTGGAACGTGTTGCTCCTCTCAGCTATTCACGTAATGAAGCCTGCAGTCCTTAATTTGGTATTCAAGGCCTTTCCCAGTCTGAAATGTAGGACCCTCCTCCTCTTCCTCTTGCCTCAGCCTGGTCCTGCCTGTGCAGTTAGACCTCAGGGTCGAAGCATAGCTGGTTAGAGCTGAAGGGGCCTCAGGAACCCTCCAGATCAGTCTTCCCCAAATTTGTGTTTTCTTTCTTTTTTTTTTTTCCTTTAATCCTCACCTGAGGATATTTTTTCAATTGATTTTTAGAGAGAGTGGAAGAGATGGAGGGAGGGAGGAGGGGAGGGGAGAGAGAGAGAGAAACATCGATGTGAGAGAGACGCACACAGACACATCATTCAATTAGTTGCCTCCCGCACCCCCCCACACACACACACTGGTGCTGGGGATCAAACCTGCAACCCAGGTACCTGCCCTTGACCAGGAATTAAACCTTCGATCCTTTGGTGCTTGGGCCAACGCTGTAACTATTCTGCAACAGCAGCTAGGTCCCCACATTTGTGTTTTCATTTAGAAAAGGCTTCAGTGGCCAGGCAGAGTCAGAAGATACTGTCTCCCCACCTCCCTAGCCTTGGAACCTTGGAGATTCACACACATTAACAATCTCAGTCTCTGAAAAATCCTGCTTAACCAGTATCTGTAAAACAGTTAATCATGGAACCCTTTATTTTTTGTCACAGGGAGGGTCAGGTAAGAACTTTGTAAAGTGATAATCTGGTCTAATCTTGGTGTTGGAGATAAAGAGAGTCCTAACAGAAGAGAAATGACTTGCTTTGAACCCGTCTTGTTTGAGTTAAAGCCTAGTGGAATTTTTTAATGTTTATCTTATACTATTTAGTATGTAATTCAAAAACACCTGACTTCAGCAGTTAATCAGCCCATGGCAAAATTGTTTCATCTGTATCCCACCCACTTCACCTCAGGCTGCTCTCCAAACAATTATTTTAAAGCAAATCTAAATCCCTCAGACATCATATCATGATGAATGAATTCCTAAATACCTAGTTATGTATTTCTAAAAGGACTTTTTCAAACCCTTATCAAACCACAATGCCATTATCGTATCTAAAATTAAAATATGCAGTCAGGGTTCATATTTCCCCCTTATCTGCATTTTGTTTGTTTATAGTTGGCCCCTACATTGCATTTGGTTGCTGGGTTGCCTTTGTATGCTTACTTGTCACTATGGCTACTTAACAGCTCTGAGACCTTGAGCCAAGTTACTGAACCTCTCTGAGAATCAGTTTTTTCAGGGATAAAGCATAGCTAATATGAGTACCTCATACATTGTTATAAGAATGGAGAAAGATAATAAATGTAAAATGCTCGCTTCAGTAAGTGGTAGCTGCACCACTAATATGATTGTCATTATCATGATTAGTAGTCTCCTGGATAAGATTACAGATAACTTGGTAGTAGGGCCACTTTTTAAGACTGTTGTTTGTTTTGTTTTTAAATATATCTTTATTGATTTCAGAGAGAAGAAGGGAGAGGGAGAGAGAGAGAAACATCAATGATGAGAGAAAGTCATTGATAGGCTGCCTCCTGCATGCCTCCAACTGGGGATCAAGCCCTGATCGGGAATCAAACCGCAATCTCCTGGATCCTAGGTTGATGCTCAACTGCTGAGCCATGCCGGCCAGGCAAAGACTGTTTTTTGTTTGTTTTTGTTTTTTAAATATATCTTTATTGATTTCAGAGAGAGGAAAGGAGAGGGAGAGAGAGAGATAGAAACATCAATGATGAGAGAGCCATTGATCGAGCCCACAACCCGGGCATGTGCCCTGACCGGGAATCGAACCCCAATCACCTGGATCCTAGGTCGACGCTCAACCGCTGAGCCATGCCCGGCCGGGCTGTTTTTTATTTTAATGCTTTGCTGGTCCTTGTTTTTTATTTTGTTTGTTTATTTTTTAAGAAAAAGTGTTAACTCCCTTTTCCCACTCCCAAAGGGATTCTTTCTGTCTAGGGGGGAAATCAGGATTGAAAAATAGTTACAAATAGTATTTAATCAACTGTTGAACAACCTTTGGATCAACTGTTGGAAACCCCAGGATTTCCAAGCTTAACCTGCTCTATTACTTTTCTCTGTAGCACTTTTCACCTTATAATATACATGGCTCACTTATTTGTTACATTATAGTTATGGTTTTCTCCTCCCAGTAGAATGTAGGCCTAATGAGGACAGCGGTTGTCTTTTTGGTTCAGTGATGTTTCTCAGAGTCCAGCATAGTGCTGGCATATAGCAGGTGCTCAGTAAATCCACGTACAGAGACCAGGACCTCTGTTCCCCTAAGAGCCTTGCAGGGGTGGATTCAGGGGGCGAGCCTTCGGGGTCTGTAATCACTGAATGAATACAGTTCATCATCCTCTCCCATATCCGTCCAGGAATTTTCACCAAGGCTTATTTCTGTTCCTTGGGCTTCCTTTATTGTACTGAATAAGCTTATATAGATTTTCGGCTAGAAGAACAATGTTTGCTCGTTTTCCAACTGTTCCCTGGCAAAACTGAAATCCTTACCTTCATACACACCTCTGTCTTATACAGCATACTGTTTGATGGCAATGAAGTTTTGCCTAAGGCAACCATTCCAGTGGAAATTTGTGCTAAGGAATTTATAAACCATCCCTGATGGTTACCTGTGTTTAAAGAAGGACATTCTCAAATTTCATCAACTAACATGTGCTGATGATGCCAGCCCTGGAGTTCACACAGTTTTCTGTCTGGTGTAGGGTCTAGGCTGCAGGCCTGTCTATTATAAACTCCAAAATTGCTGAGACTAGATCTTAAATGTTTTCACCACAAAAAAGAAATGATAATTATGTGACATGATAGTAGTGTTAGCTGATATTATGGTGGCAATCATATTGCAATATATAAATGTATCAAATCAACACCTTAAACTTACACAGTGTCATATGTCAATTAGATCTAAAAAATAAATGAATGAATGGAAGGAAGAAATGGATTAAGGGCTTGAGGTCCTGCATGAGGCCTAGCATGAGACCTAACTTGTTGTGGCTGTGGGCATGCTAGGCCTCAAATATATATATTTGCCAATCCTCACCTGAGGATATTTTTTCCATTGATTTTTAGAGTAGAAGGAAGGAGAGGAGGGAGAGGGAGAGAGAGAGACTCGATGTGACACAGACACATCGATTGGTTGCCTCCCAGACCCGCCCTGACCGGGGTAGGGATCAAACTGGCAACCCAGGTACATGCCCTTGACCAGGAATTGAACCTGCAACTCTTTGGTGCACGGACCGGCTCTCTAACCAATGAGAACACCAGCCAGGGCACAAATACTATATTTTTAAGTATGACTTCTGCCTGGCAGAGGTAATGGCAGGATGGAGAACTTACCCTTTGGTCCCTGCATTTGGGAGTGTTTGTTATCAGTCACTGTCAAGGCATTGCCTGGTATTGCTTCACTGGGACAGCATCTCAGAATGACCTGATGTAGAAAGAGCTTAGGTTTGGGGACACTCTGGCCTATAAGCTACTTGTCTCTGCTATTTGCCAGCTGTTATGGCCTGGACAATTCATTTAATTGTTTTTTTATTTTATTTTTTAATTAAGTAACATTTATTTTTTAATGAAAGAAAAATACAAGAAAGGAAACAAAAATGGCTCACAATTTTACCACTTTTATATTTAAAAAACCTACGTGCAACTAGAAAATTTTACTTATTTTTAAATATGTTTTTATTGATATTTAGAGAGGAAGAGAGAGGGAGAAAGGAACATTGATGTGAGAGAGAGACAGTGGTCAGCTGCCTCCCTCATGCACCCCTACCTGGGATTGATCCCGCATCCTGGGCATGTGCCCTGGCCAAGAGGAGAACCGTCACGGGATGGCACTCAACCAGCTAAGCCACACCAGCCAAGGCCATCTAGAAAATTTTAAAATGTTAGAAAGGCAGAAAAGTCCCACCCAGTTCCTTTCCCCAAAGATACCCACTTTTAAGTGGATGTGTTCAGGAAAAATGTGCCTTACATCTGCTGCTAACTCTTGGATGAGGGTATAATTACAGTTATAAATAAGAGTATCATACTGGCTTCACACAAAGGATCATACTATGCAGACTGTTCTTTCCTTTTTAAATTACATTTTGCAAATTCACAACGAGAGCTATCTCCTTTCTAAAGGCTACATAGTGTTCCATTGTATGGATTCTTTCATTCAGAATATTTTCTTTAGTGCCACCCAATAAATAGTGCCAGACACTTTTCTAGGAGCTTGGGGGACAGCAGTGCACAAAGTAGACCAAGTTCTTGTCAGACTGACATTCTAGTAGAAAAATTGACAAATGTTTAACAAAACTGGGGTGTTATAGCCCTGGCCGGGTAGCTCAGTTGATTAAATTGTCACCTTAATATGCCAAGGTTGTCGGTTGATCCCCAGTCAGGGCACATACAAGAATCAAGCAATGAATGCGTAAGTAAGTGGAACAACAAATCAATGTCTGTCTGTCTCTCCTTTTAAAATCAATCAGTCAATAAAATTTTTTTTAAATGTGGGTAGTTATAAATGCAATACAGAAAAGTGCAGCAGTACAGGTTATAAGTGAAGGCAGTGCCACTCAAAATAGAGTGGTCAGGGAAGCCTTTAGGAGGTGAGATTCAAGCAGAGACCAGAATGAAGTGAGGGAATGAGCCATGTGCTGATTTGAGGAAGACTGTTCCCAGCAGAAGGAACCGCAAGGGCAAGTGCCTAGAGGTAGAAACCTGCCTGAGATGTTATAGGAAAAGCATAGTAAGCAAGGGAGAGAGCTGAGGTGTTCTAGAGGAGGCCACTTTTTGCAGGGCATTGTAAGTGCTTTGGATTTCAATGTAAGTGCAACCAGAGCTATTAGAGGGTTTTGAGCAGCAGAGGAGAGCCATGGTCTGAATTAAGTTTTAACAAAATCACCTTGACATCCAAGCTGCTGTGTGGATGCACCAAAAGCAGCCCATTGTTCCTGACTTTTTAATCTCTACTACTGACATTGCTAAGGAGCTTCCTACGTTCTCAGGGTACTTTTGGGGTGACTCTGTTGGGTGAATTCTTGGCAGTACAGTTGTTGACTGTACATTTTCCAAATTTTCTCCCCCAAAAGCTTGATCTTTACTTTCCTGGTAAGTTAAAGGTTTCAATAATAATGCCCACTTCAGAGTACTGTGGGATCATCAAGCAAAATGCTGGGTTTGAGCTGAGTATATATGAAGGAGCTGTACATGTGATAGTTTGAGTTCATTGGATTGGCTAGGAAGTGACCCCCTTCTTGGAAGGCCTTTATGGCCAAGGTTTCCTGGGGTCTTGCCTTTTTTTATTTTCCTGTGGCTTCCTTGCTGTGACTGATTTTGGAGATAAAAGATTTCCTCCCTTTGTTTACATGGTTTATTTTGCAGGGACAACAACCTTTAGGATTGTTTTTCTGGAGTGAGATGGGGGTGGGGACTTGGTTTCAGGGCATTACTTCAGTGCCCTCCCTGGATGGTGGTGGATGTCTTCATATTTAATTAGTCATCTTCTGGAAGACTAAGAAGTGGAAAATTTTAGATCAGTTGCCAAATTGTGACCCTGGGCTGTAGCCTGCAGGTTCATCATTGAGACGCCCAGATTCCTGGCAACACTTTGCTTTCAGGAATTGGAGCTTGCGGCCAAAACAAAGCAGCCCCCACAGGGGAGTGTTCCGGGGCTTCTGAGGGGAGGTTTGATGCCCTCCTGGGAAGGGACTTGTGAATTATAAAGGCCAAACTGTGTAGTTCATCTGGGTGTACTTCCTGGTTTTCTAGGCAGCACTGTCCAGTAGAACTATGTGGATGGAAATGGTCTGTAACCTGCACTGTCCAGTACCGTGGCCACTGGGGCCATGTGGCTATTGAGCACCTGTCACTATTGCGGCTGAGGAACAGAATTTAAAATTTTATTTAATTTTAATATATTTAAGTAACCACATGTGTTCAGTGGTTATGTGTTGCACAGTGCAGTTCTGGGCTGTGGCCCTGTGCCCAGCCCGCCACTGAGCTTCCCCCGCTTTGCTGCAGGGAGCGGTAGCCTTACTCTTCCCTTAGGCCTGGCTTCCTTATTAAGTTCATCAAGCCTTTCTTCTGTCTCTGATGTCTTCCAGACTTTTGGGGAAGGTGGGGGGTAAACACTTGTGTTGTACATTAAACAAAATGGTTGTCTTGTTCCCCACGTGTCTCAATGTGCCTTTTCTCCCCGGCTAGGTTGAGATCTTTACGGAGCTTGCTGAGTTTTGCCTACTCCTTTTGTCATCTGTGTTGTATAAGTTGTGCCCATTAAATACTGTCAACTGATTAACTGATTTGACCTATTTAACTTATTTCTCCCCCTTTTCCCAGGTGCCTTGAAGAAGAGTCTCACAGCTGAGCAGGTCCGGGCTGATTTCATAACTCTGGGTAGGTCATCCCCAAGGTTGCTCAGAGTGACAGGCCTTGCAGCTCTATTATATTAATTCTCCCTATGTTCTCTCATAGGTCTTAGTGAAGAGAAAGCCACTTACTTTTCTGAAAAGGTATCACAATTCTTCTTAATCAAAGTCAATTAAGATCACTTGCTTTTATTTCACCAAAAGAAACAAATGGAAAATGCCCACTAAGGAAATGCCATCAATCATTATGTGTCATTTCCCCAGCTTAATGTTTTTCATTTGGTTTCATGCAAATAACATGCATCCAGCTTTTAAATTGCACTATTTAGTGCACCCCACTGATTTGACTAAACATAAACGTCATACAGTTGTTTTTTAGTGCACCCCACTGATTTGACTAAACATAAACGTCATACAGTTGTTGTTCCAACATGGATTAAATCTGGAAATGAAGGAAAACATTTATATTGTCTTCTGCCCCTTTATACTCCCCCAACCCCTAGATCTGTGCACAAAGACCAGACCTTCCCACTGTCTTTATAAATAACTAAGCGTTGCTGTGGGGGGGTTGGATGAAGAGGGAGGATTTTTCCCATTGTTATGACTTTGGCTTTTTGCTTTTGTTCCAGTGGAAGCAGAATGCCCCCACCCTTGCTCGACGGGCCATAGGTCAGACTCTGATGATTAACCAGCTTATAGATATGGAGTGGAAATTTGGAGGTAATTAGTTAGAGCCAGTCTCGGGTCCCTTGGGTGATGTAGGGCTGGGTTGCAGAGGCTTTTCGATAGCTTCAGTGCGGAAGAGGTGTCCTCTGTCCTCAAAGATGATTGGGGCCAGCAGCTGCCTCTCTGTATTTCCATCCACATTGAGCATCTGTTTCTATCTGTGGCTCTTTGATATGTTGACGTCCCGAAAAGCACATTTTGCTGTCCTCATACCCCCATGTGGCTTCTGCTGCACAACCTGCAAGATTGGGTCTTCAGAGTGGGTCCTCAACCAGCCACTTACTATTTTCTCTTTTGTGTCATAGTGACTTCTGGGAGCAGCGAACTGGAAAAAGTGGGAAGTATTTTTTTACAAGTAAGTCTTCTCTTGATCATTAAAAATGGGTAGACTTTTGACTTAGTTAAAATTTATTAAACCTACCTTGGGTTTCTTTAAATATCCAATTAAATGGATGTTCCACTCAAGTGCCTTGTGTAGTTCAGAGCAATGTGGCAGCCAAAGACATGGTCTCCAACAGGCTTACTAATAGGACCCAGGTAATGTTCTTAAAAGTCTGATTGTTCTTGTAATCGTGGGACCTGTTAGGAGTTTTGATGGACAATCCAGGCTGCTCCTGTATAACCCTCAAGTTAGAAACTGGATGCTTTCATGTTTAAGTGAAAGTTCAGGTTTCAAGAATTTCTTTGCCCAGTTGTCATTTTAATTTAAAATTTTTTATTTCTTCTTTTTAATCAGTTAAAATTGGTGCTTAAAAAAGGAAATCAAACTGAAAATTTATATATAGGTGAGTCCGAATTCCCATTTGAAACTCTTTCCTTTTTCTCTGTTCTCTTCACTCAGTGGGCTCATGTAGCCCACCGTAAATCATTTCTTCGAGGAAAAAAGTCATTACTAAGCTGTGTTACAACCACTGCCTTTCCTCTCCTAAAAGATGGTACAAAGGTTATTAATTAATAAGCCATCAGCAGGTTGGAGACCCCAGAGTTGAAGAACCTTTCTGAAAAATGGGGGGAAAGGAATGGCAAAGATTGGAAGAGCAAGAAGCTCTTACTTTAGAAGTCACATTGAGCATCCTGACATCTTTATGCTCCGGAGTTAGGCCCTTTTAAACCACCCTCCTTTTTTATGGGGCTGAGAAATTTCCTATGTTCAAGGCTCTCAGTTTTTTATTACTACCCATCAAGAGCTGCTTGGTTGTACTAAGCCAAAAAAGAAAAAATATTTCTGGGTGGAAATTAATTTTCTTGGATGAGTCCGTGGAGTTGGAAACATTTACCTGAAGCTGAATTTTCTTCCCCCAGAATTAACCTTGCCTCAGTTCTACAGCTTCCTGCACGAGATGGAGCGAGTCAGAACCAGCATGGAGTGTTTCAGCTGATCTCTGTCCCCCTGCATCTCCACCTTGTCCCTTCCCCTGCTGCCTCTCCTTCTGTGAGCGACTGTTCTGAGAAGCACCTCACTCACAGGCCAGTAGGGCACTGATTTGGCCCCGCTTACTTCTTGGGAGCCCAGGTGCAAAGGCTTCTGACAAACAACAGGATTAAGTACTTAAAGAGCCCTACACAATTACCCTGTAAACTCTTTGTTAAGGGAACCTCCACCACCTATCTTCCAGGACACTTGTTAGAAATTCAAACAGGCTAGCATCTCAGGTTCAGGGAGGAAATAAGTGAGTCACCTCCCCATCAAAGTTCCAGAGTAAACAAGTGGTGCCATTACTGAAGATACAGGCTGATCGCCCTCCCCCCAAAAAGCAAGGGCTTGTTTATGACTGAGGGAGAGGCTGGCTCTGTGAATGACACGTGGGGAGTCCCCTACAAGATTTCTACCCTCTATGGTTTTGGTGGTGGTACATTGCTAATTAGGTTTTAATGGGGCATCTATATATAAATACACATTTGGTCTACTCTGAAAAGAACTGAGGCTTAACTGTCTTCATTTCCGGTTTTGCCCTGTTGTTTTGTAATGAGGCAGGCCTTTGTTTGAGTTTGTTTTGGTTCAAACTGACCACATCTGTGGTTAGATGATTAATAAAAAAAGGTTCTGAAGAAAAGGTCTGCATCCAGTTGTCTTTATGTATGAATTAAAGAGTCATCTGCCTTGCAAAGAGCTAATGATCTGATCTTCAAAACTTTCCTCCCTGGTTTTGGTGAAGGCCTGGGTCTTCAGTGAAATTAGCTGTGATCCAAAGTTGGAATTTGTAAGAGTTCCAAAAAACACTTTCACAGAAACATCCCGAATAATAGCTGACCAAGTATCTGGGCATAGTGGCCTACCTAAGTTAAGACACAAAATTAATGCCCTGGCCTCTGTGGTTCAGTGGTTGGGGTGTTGGCCCGTGGACCGAGGAGTTGTGGGTTCCATTCCCAGTTAAGGGCACGTGCCTGGGTTGTGGGTTCACTCCCCGCCCCTGGTAGGGGTGCATGCAGGAGGCAGCTGGTTGGTGTGTCTCTCCTCCTTCCTCCCTCCCTTCCACTTTTCCTGAAAAGCAATGGAAAGAATATTCTCAGGTGAGGATTAACAACATCAAAATTAATCATCACAGTGCCAAACCTCTAAAGAGATTGTTCCAATTTATGTAAGATTACTGTCCACAAGTACCAAAGAACAAATTGGTACCTTTGAACAGAGTATCCAAGAGCGTCCATGAGGTTTCTAAGGGCCTCATGTGCCTATCATTAGAATCTAATGTAAAAAGAATTCACAGAATGTCAGGACAGGAAGGCACCTAAAATACAATCTAGCCCAGCCAGCGTGGCTCAGTGATTGAGCATCGGCCTATGATCCAGGAGATCGTGGTTGGATTCCTGGTCAGGGCACATCCCTGGGTTGCGGGCTCGATCCCCAGTAGGGGGCGTGTAGGACGAAGCCGATCAATGACTCATCATTGATGTTTCTATTTCTCCCTGTCCCTTCCTCTCTGTGTAAAAAAAAAAATCAATAAAAACATATTTAATAAAATAAAATGCAATCTAGTTAAATTCACTCATATTACAGATGGTGAACTGGAGGCCTGGAGACTGAAACTGGGTCTCTGGCCAGTGGTTAGTGGTGCCCCATGAGCCGCAGAGTCCTGCTTGGTTCAGAAATGGGATCCTGAGTGACCTGAAGGGGATTCAGCCTAGCAAACCATCCAGGGTCCAGTCAGGGTTCTCTGTAAGAGTTGTACCTATCTGGCCACTGGACAGATTCTGACGAAGGAGCTCCTCTTGCCCCACCTGGATCACAACAGTGGCTTCCTGGTGCCTCCCCCTTCCCTTCTCCAGTCTTCAACCTCACAGCTTCTACAATCTGGCCTGTTTCCTACATGATCACTCTTATGGTAAATTTCATGTCAGCAGACACCCAAACACTCATGATTCTGCATGATGTCCAGGTAAAATCTAAACTCGGCACACCAAGTCCCACCGTGTGGCCTGCCTACATCTTCCACCTCTCCCATTTCCACTGCCTCCTAGCAGGTGCCCTGTACTAGAGTATCTAGTCTACCAGATGCTGACAGCCACCACGCCATGAAGCCATCTGCCTTTTCTTCCCTTGGGCCTACCGTGCTTCCCCACACTCCAAGATGTAGTGTCCAGGTCACTTCCGAGGGCCCACCTGACAGCTCTGCGCCGTAATAGACACCCTCCGGGTCTCCTTTGCAGATCTGCTGCAGGGGCCAGGTGTGTAGGCTCTGGAGTTAGATTGCTTGGGTTCCAGTTCTGGACCCTGTGCTATCAACTGTGTGCCCTCAGGCAAGCTCCTAACGTCTCAGAACCTTAATTTCCCCCAGTTGTAAACCAGGTACAGTTCTTGCCTCACAGGGTTATCAGGTAGCTCACTTAGCACAATGCCTCTGTTCGGCCAAAGGTGAGCTCTTCATTATCAAATGTAATTACGTTTTTCAAGATTCTCTTCCCTGCCAGCCTGTGGGTTTCTTGATAAAAGACTTACTTTTCAACTCAGTAACCCCAACACTTGACATCAGTCAGTTCCACTCCTCTCCACCCCCACGTGGTAATAGACCCTATCGGTAGCTGAAATGAAATGAGGGTGCGGATAGACCCGCCACGGAGGCTGTTAACAAACAAACCTGCCTGGCTGTAGAAGGAGAAATCTGGGGAAGCTTTATCTGGTTTGATGGTTGCTCTGTTTTAACAGTCTTTAGTGTAAGGTAGCCAGGCTGGGCGCCCATCTTCCAAGAGCAGTGGAACCCCTTGCTCCCTGACTCACAAACATTCTCGGGGCACCTCCTTCGGGCAGGGCTCTGCCGGGCCCTGTGGGAGTAGGGCGATAAGCTGACTACCGAGATAACCAACAGTGTGTCTTTACAGGACCCGATTTCTATCGAGAGGAGATGATATCCTCACTCCCATTTGCTATCCCATTATGAACTCCAGGAACTATGCCAGCCCCTTTGTTGCACGGGAATGTTGTCACAGTGACAGTGCTCGAATACAGAGCATTGATTAGGCCCTTAGGCCGTCAGGCAGGGATTTTGCGCAGTGCTGGGGGATTCGAGCAGGCGCTCTCACCACTAGCTCTTCGTCTTTGCATCAGTTCACTCTTGCTACTATTGCGCTTAGAAATCTGCTGTCTTGCTAACCTGGTCTTTAGCTGTAGGTTATTATTTTATATTTTATTTACTTTCGGAGTGTAATGTTCCTTAAGGTGGCAGTGGCCAGGCCAAGAGAAGATCAACCAGAAATACCTGTATTCTTCCCCTGGAGGAAAAAGGACTATCTGGTTGGGGTTGGGGGAAATATGTATCGTTCAGCTCTGATACTGGTGATATTTTTTAAAAAGAAGAAAAAAACAGGTGATGACCAGGGAAATCTCCAATAGTCCAAGTGGTCAGCCGCTCCCCAATGGGACCTTACACACGGGCATTTGCTGGCGTGTAGAAATGGACTTTTCAAAAGACAGATAACCCAACAACAAATATTTTCCTAAGCATACTTGGTCTTTTCTAGATTGTTTTTTTTTTTTTTTTACAAATGGAGTATTTCACAGAGGCATTTCAGAATTTCTGTGAAAAGTGCTACAGATAATGTCTGACGGATGATACCTTGTATTTGGGCAGCGCTATACATTTTTTTAGGGGAGTCAGGTTTGTTAAGGCACATTTTATATGCAATAAAATTCGCCCTTTTTAAGTGTACAGTTCAATGAGTTTTTATAAATGTGTAGTCATAACTACCACCACAATCAAGATATAAAATATCCATCAACCCAAAAGTGATACTTCATGAAACTTTAGTGTCAGCCCCCTCCCCTCGTCTCCAGTCCTGACAACCACTTACCTGATTCCTATCCCCACCTTTGGCCTTTTCCAGAATGTTGTACAAGTGGAATAATTCATTATGTATTCTTGTGTGCTTAGCTGCTTCCACTAAGCATAATGTTTTTTCTTTTAATCCTCACCTGAGGACATGTTCATTGATTTTTAGAGAGAGGATAAGGGGGGGAGAGAGAGAGAGACATAAACATCGATCTGTTACCTCCTGTATGCACCCCTACTGGGGACTGAACCCACAACCTAGGTATGTGCCCTGATCGGGAATCAAACCCTCGACCTTTCAGTGGACAGAACGACAGACACTCCAACCAACTGAACCACACTGGCCAGGGCAGCATAATGTTTTTCAGATCCATCCATGTTATTGACATATCAGTAGTTTTTTTCTGTTTAAGCCGGCTTGTATTCCATAGAATGGCTGCATTCCAGTTTTTGTTTTTTTTATTTAATTACCTGTGACCAGTGGATTGGGTTGTTCATCCTGCTCTGATAATTATGAATAAAAAATAACTATAGTTTCTGGCATTCATTCCATCTTATACATAATCTTCCCCGCCCCCTGCCAATATGTTTTTATTGATTTTAGAGAGGGAGGAATGGAAAGGGAAAGAAACATCCATGTGGAAAACATCAATCGGCTGCCTCCTGCACGCCCCCTACTGGGGATCCAGTCCACAAGCCAGGCATGTGCCTTGACCAGGAATCTAACCTATAACCTTTTCTTTCTTTTTTTTTTTTTTTTTTTATATATCTTTATTGATTTCAGAGAGAGGAAGGGAGAGAGGTAGAAACGTCAATGATGAGAGAGTCATTGATCGGCTGCCTCCGGCACGCCCCCGACTGGGGATCGAGCCTGCAGCCCGGGCATGTGCCCTGACTGGGAATCGAACTGCAATCTCCTGGGTCCTAGGCCCATGCTCACCCACTGAGCTGTGCCCGGCGGGGCTCACCTGTAACCTTTTGGCGCATGGTACTACACTCAACCAACGGAATCACACCGGCCAGGGCCATATACATAATCTTGTTTGAAGATCAGGAGATCTGAGAGCTGGGTGGTGTTACACCAGTGTCTGAGAAAAGGAACACACCAGGTGTTACACTTGCACTAGGTCACATGACAATAATTGGAACTTTGGTCTTCTAACTCCCTATTGGAAAGGATGTTGTTTGCTTTTTATTAAGATGTAATCCGCAGTCTATGAAATTCCAATAAGAAAGGTTTTAACAGAACTTATATAAATTAGGAAGTATTACAAAATCAACCCCCCACTGAAACATCTCCAAGAATGTTTTATTTCTCAGCCTGTGTTAAAGCAGAAAGAATCTTAAAGTATCATCTCTTGATTCAAATAGGGCTCCTTTGAATCATGGGTAACACTATGATGAATAAAGCATACTAGTCCAAAATAAACTAAAATTTTTATTAGCAAATCATTGAAAACCATATAGTATCAGGCAGTAGAGGTCTAGTGATAGACTGTATGGTACAGGTATATAATGGGATAGTGTGGAGCCATTGAAACTAACAGTGAAGAAGACAGTATTAGGAAAAGGGCTATGGTCAGGATGAGGCCAGAAAATCAGGTTGCAAAACAGGAAGATCAAGGTGAACCTGCTCTTGTAAAAAACTGTTAACGTAGAAATAACTAAGTGGATAAAGTTGGCATAAAGGAAAACGTTATCAGTAGTTATTTCTGGGCCATGGAATTACAGGTTTTTAATTTTTTTTCTTTGATTATCTAGTTTCCAAAATTTTCAACATAAGCAAAAATTAGTGTGTTCTGTTTATAGAGATAATACCTGAAAGGTGCACAATAAAACATTCAGACAGAACTGAAAAAAGATAAAAAGTTAGAACAACTTTATTCCCTGACCCCCAAATTGCTAAGAACATGTTATTTTTGTAAAAAAATTCTTTCCAACCAAAACAACTGAATTTCCTCCACACCGACCACCTGAATTATTTCTAGATGCATTGTCTCTAACGCGGTGATGATTCCCCAGGCCTGGTCTGGGCCCATACCTGGGAGTCTTCAGTTCCTCCAGCTGCTGGTCCCACTTACCTCTCAAGGCCCCTCTGGAACCAGCTCCTTACCGTTTCTTTTCATTGCCTCTCCTATCTTGACAGTCAACACTAGATGCAGAAAAGCTTCAGTTGTATCACTACTTTCATAAAATCCAGAAGTAAGGAAAAGAGGCAGAGGAGAAAGAAAAAGGGAAAGGAAAGGGAGGGTAGAAGATAGGCAAGATGGAAAGGAAAGAAGGAAGGAAAAAAGAAAGAAGCTTTAATTCGTTCCTTCCCAGGACTTGCATTTCCTCCTCTAATGCTTCCTGCTGATGTAAAATGAGTTTGAGCTTTGAAGTCAGACTGGGGTTCAAATCCACCTCTTACCATCTGTGTTCACCGGCGCACTCGTTCGGTGAGAATATTGCCCACTCACTGTATACCAGCTCCACAGCTAAGTTGTGTGTGACCTGTAGGAGGTTTGCTTCACTCCTCTGCACCTTTGAGGTTGAGCTGTAAAATGGATAAAGTGCCCGCCTCACGGGGTAACTGTGAGGATTGAATGAGGTCTCTGTAAGGCACCAAGTCCAGTGCCCACTTCCGAGTGGCGCGCCATCACCACTGTCACCTCTCTTTGAGTTGTTAGTTTTAAGCCACAGTATTTGGAGAAAAAGGAAAATGAAACATAACGAAATTTTTACCTGAGGACTAAAATGAATGGCTAGACCAGTGGTTTTCAAAGTGTGGCCTTTAGACCAACATCAGCATTACCTGGGAACTTGTTAGAAATGCAAAATTATTGGGCCTCACTCTGGATCCGAGTCAAGAACTCTGCGGGTAACACCCAGGGATCCGTGTTTGTGACTGGCCCTTGGGAGGTGATCCTGATGCATGCTCCAGTTTGAGAGCCACCCAGCTATAGGCACCGTCCCCTGCCTTAGAAACACCCCTGAAGGTTTTTAATATATACAGAATATGACCAGCCTAATGGGGACCCTGACAAGATTCTTCCTCTAACAGATGCCTCAGGACTGTGGTCTGCGCAGCCTTGAAGTCAACACAAAGTTGGGGGCATCCCTGGAAACACCCTGACTTCCCCAGGGTTGTGGGGAGACCAGCAAGTTACGAGCCTCAGCCTCTCATCCTTGAGGAACTTTAAGTCAACTTCAAGAAACTCAGGCAACATACAGGAAATCGTAAATCCCTGTGTACAGGCTGCAAGTGGTGGGGAGGGCGCTGGGTTCCAGTGCCCGGTGAGGAGAGGGAGTGAATGGTCGGGAGGCCTTGCTGTGGGCCCTGACAGGCTGGAAGATGGGTGTCCAGGGCCACACCTCCTTTCACATGGCCCATGTGTTGAGGGAGATCAAGAAGCCGCCTCTGGCCTCTTGGAGAGACCCTTTACCTACTGTTGACTAAATAAAGGCTTTGAAAGGCTTATGGGATACGGCGGCTTTCACATCAAAGGGCTCTTACAAAATGGCCTGGTGATGAGTTAAGTACAAATGAATCAGAAACAGATGGACTCAATTTCCTAGAAAATACCCCTGGGCTTCCACAAGAAGAGGGAAAGTGCTCAGTCAAAGGCATTGTGGGTTTTTGCTGATCCTAAAATATGCTCAGCGATTTTGTCTGAAACAGAGCCGAGATGTTGGGACTCCAGGTCATTAGAAACTCCAGGCTCGAATCCTGCTAGCTCATCGGCTGTTCTGGCAGCCCCCTCACCAGCTCTCAGTGGCCCCGATGGAGACCCCCATCAACTTGGTTCTGCTCTGGGTCTGCAAAGGCTGGTCAGAAGTGCCAGTGAGACCTTCCTCTTCTCTGTGTTGGTTCCCTGGCTATAAAACTCAGGAGTTAATTTAGATGATCTCTTAAGGCCTTTTCAGCATGGGTGTTCCATGAGTAATAATAACAGCAATTGCCAACATTTACCGAGTGATTCCTTATGCGAGGCACTGTGTTAGGTGCTTCATATACATTAGCTTACTTTACTGCTTTTAGAAACCCTGAGTTAGAGCTATAATTATCTCCATTATACTGATGAGAAAACTGAGGTGCAGAGAAGTTAAATAGCTTGCCCAAAGGTCCACATCTGGTGTAAAGTAGAATCTAAATTTTAACCAAGTACTAAGGCATCTCTTGGTAATTTCTAGTCTGTCAATGCCTGGCTTGCATTCTTTTTTTTCTCCTCTTCAATTTATCTTTATTGTTGAAAGTATTACAGGTGTCCCATTTTTCCCCCCAATTGACCCCCTCCACCTTGCTCCCACCCCCTCCCCAGGCCTTCACCCCTTTATTGACTGTGTCCATGGGTTATGCATATATGCATATAACTTCTTTGGTTAATCTCTTCCCACCCTCCACCCCCCTTCCCTCTTTCCTCTGAAATATGATCGTCTTTTGCACGCGTCAGTGTCTCTAGATCTATTTAGTTTGTCAGATTCTTTTGTTCATTAGCTTCTTCTTAAAGAAGACCCTTCAACATTTCCTGTAGTGCTAGTCTGGTGGTGATGAACTCCTTTAGCTTTTTCTTATCTGTGAAGCTCTTTATCTGACCTTCAGTTCTAAATGATAGTTTTGCTGGGTAGAGCAATCTTGGTTGTAGTTCCATGTTTTTCATCACTTTGAATATTTCTTGCCACTCCCTTCTGGCCTGCAAAGTTTCTGCTGAGAAATCTGCTGACAGTCGTATGGGTGCTCCTTTGTAAGTAACTAATTGCTTTTCTCTTGCTGCTTTTAAGATTCTGTCTTTGTCTTTGACCTTTGGCATTTTAATTATGATGTGTCTTGCTGTGGGCCTCTTTGGATTCCTCTTGTTTTGGACCCTCGGTGCTTCCTGGACTTGTAAGTCTATTTCTTTCTCCAGGTAGGGGAAGTTTTCTGTCATTATTTTTTCAAATAGGTTTTCAATTTCTTGCTCTCTTCTCCTTTTGGCACCCTAATAATACGAATGTTGGGCCGCTTGCAGTTGTCTCAGAGTTTCCTTATACTATCTTCATATTTCTGGATGATTTTTTCTTTTTGCTCTTCTGGTTGGGTGTTTTTTGTTTCCTCATGTTCCAAATTGCTGATTTGATTCTCAGTGTCCTTTACTCTACTGTTGAGTCCCTGTAAATTATTCTTCATTTCAGTTTGTGTAGCCTTCATTTCAAATTGGTACTTTATTATGTCATCGATTTTCTCAGTTGTTTTTGTAATACTCTTACTAATATGCTTGAGCATCCTTATAAACAAAATTCTGAACTGTGTATCTGTTAGCTTGCTTGGATCTATTTCATTTAATTCCTTTTCTAGAGATTTCTTCTGTTCTTTCCTTTGTGACATGTTTCTTTGCCTCCACTTTTTGGCTGCTTCCAGGTGTTTGTTTCTATGTATTAGGTAGAGCTGTTGTGTCTCTTGGGATTTGTAGAGTGGCTTTGTGTAGTAGGTGTCCTGTAAGGTCCAGTGGCTCAGCCTCCCCAGTCACCTGAGCTGGGCCTTCTAGGTGTTCCCCTGTGTGGGCTGTGTGCTCTGACTTGTTGTAGTTGAGCCTTGGTTGCTGTTGGCATCACTGGGAGGAATTGACCCTGAGGCTGTGAGGACCAGCTGCAACTACAGCCAGAGAGCTGCTGTGCTGGAGACACCCCTATGGAACAGGATTTACTTCAGTGGAGCTTTGGTGTTCACCAAGTGTGCCCCTTGAGTGTGTCACTCATGGATGTGGTAGGGTTGTAATCCAGCGTGGTCAAGTCTGACCACCAGGTGCACTGTCTCTGGGGCCTCCTGGGAGGTTCAAAGTCAGCCTCTGCCAGTGCCTTGCCCAGGGCCACCCAGCATGAGCTACACAGCAAACCGTAGTTGGCTGCTACTTGTGCTGGGCTTGCAGGTTTCCAGGAGAGGCCAAGCTATGCACCAATGCAGGCTGCCACTAGTGCCAGGCCTGGGGCCACTTATCAAGCCATATGGGGCCTGCTACTGCTTGTTTGAGAGATTTTTGGAAAGTCCTAAGCATAAGGCTTGAGAGGCCACTTGTACAGAAAAGCCCCTGGAAATGGCCTGGAGGAGCTGCAGGTGGGGAGGGGCGGGGCCTCCGGGAATCACAGGGCGGGGCCAAAGGTGTGAGTCAGGTGCTGGCGATTCCAATATGGCGCCTGCCTGCCGGCTGTGTGTGGGAGGACTCGCCAAAGGAGCCATGGCCTCTGCCAGCTCTTCTGCCTGGGAGGAAGCCGCCCCTCCACCTCTCGCCCCGACTTCAGGCAGGTTAGTTCCTCCCTGAGTGCCTCAGGTCCTTTCAGGCTGCTGCCCGGCTCTGGGCTCAGAGGGAGCGCGTCTGAGTGAGTCCGTGCCGGGCCCTTTAAGAGGAAAGCCTGGGGCTCCCGCAGCCTCCGAGACCCTCAGCCACAGTCCCCGCTGGATTTCACAACCCCAAGTTGTGGGGACGTCTCTTCCCGGCCCTGGAGCCCTGGGCTGGGGGCCTGCTGTGGGGCTGGGACCCCTCCCTCCTCCGGGAAACCCCCACCGCCGAGATGTCCCTCCGGGTTTAACCGGCAGCACCGGTGTGGGCCCGCGGCTGTGTCTCCGCGATTCAGCCCCGATCCGCCCATGTCTGCGCCCCTCCTACCGGTCTCGGTGCTTCTTCAGTTCCCTGGTTGTGGGGCTTCTGTGCAGCCAGATCTCAGGAGGCTCTGAGTGATGGTGGCTCTGTGTTTTAGTTGTGATTTTGATGTGGTTGCGGGAGGCGGCGGGTTAGCAGTTACCTGCGCCGCCACCTTGATCCTCTCCCCTGCCTTGCATTCTTGTGGCCACCTCCTAGTCCTTGGGTTGGTACTGAACTCTGACTGCCCTGCTTGAGCTACCTGGCCAGGGCTCTAAAGTTTTTTGCACCTGGCCAAAGTCACCTGAAAGCAAACTTACCCTTGCTCGTCCTCTGCTCCCCCAGATTCCTATGTGCCTGTGTTTAGGTGCTGGGAACACAGCCTTGCTCTCAGGGAGGTGGGTGTCAGCTACACCAGTGGGACAGAGGTCCACTGAAGGAGTGTGTGGGACACAACCTAGGAGCCCAGAAAGACCCTGTCTGACTGACTGGGGCGAAGCACCAACGTGAGCGAGGCAAGCGGGCAAGATGGAGAGATGGTATTGCTGTGGGGGAAAGTTCCCTTGCAGGGAGGTAGGAAAGGGCATGGGACATGGCGCTGTGGGAGAACTAGACAGAGATTAAGATGACACAGGCTGCCCGGGTGTTGGAGAAAATGCCAGGAGAGGAGGCCAGGAAGGCAGGCAGGGGCCACAATATACCAGGACGTGGTCCTAAAAGGAATCTTGGGCAGGCATTAAGCAGGAGAGTGACAGGAACATCCGTGCCCTGCCTTCTGGTCTCGCCTTTCTCCTAGCTGTCTCCCAGCTCGAGTGGGAGTGAAAGCATTAAGGGCAGGGGATGTGTCCAGTTCAGCCCATAAGAAGAGCTCAATCAGGGTTCCCCAGCCCTGGCAGTTGGTGGCAGTTGGGTGGCTTTGACCCTAAATATCCACCTCCTACAAGATGACCAAGGTCCTCTGACTTGGGGCAGCTAGAATAGTCTGGAAAGCAAGCCTCTGGGCAGTGGTTTTTAACCCTGGATGCACCATGGAATCATCTGGGGAATGTTTGAAAACACCAGTGCAGGATCTCTGGTAGCAAAGGAGCCTGGCGTCGGTGTTTTCAGAAGCTCGTCGGGTAGTTCTAGTGCGTGGCCAGGGTTTGGAATCCCTGACAACATTCGATGTGCATCAGTCTCCCTGGGTACTTGCCTTATCCCAGTGCAGACCTGTGAATCAGCCTGGAGTGGCACAGGGAGGGATCAGGGCAGCTGCGAACCCTCCCTCCTACCATTCGGATATATTTGCCTTGGCTTCTGACATGGTAGTCTGAATCCTGGTGGGTGCTTTTAAGTGCTGATTAGAGATTGATCAGAGGGTGACCCAGATGCAGCTTGAAACCCTTCTCATGAAGTGGCAAGTGTTTCATGACTGCCACTCTTGGAGACTCAGAGAATAGAAATAATGGCAGTTTGTGGAGTGTCTTACAGAATGCTCTCATACCCCATCCACGTCAGGTGCTTACCTGGGCGGGTGGCCAGAGTAGCCCTGTATCAGGGCTCTAAACTTTTGGTACCAACCCTACCATCTGGTGCTCTTTTGAGCCTCTCTCTCATGAACATTGAATAAGAACAATGAGCCCTGCCCGGCGTGGCTCAGTGTGTGAGCGTTGACCTAGGATCCAGGAGATCGCTATTCGATTCCCGGTCAGGGCACATGCCCTGGTTGTGGGCTTGATCCCATGGGGGGCGTGCAGGAGGCAGCTGATCAGTGTCTCTCTCATCATTGATGTTTCCATCTCTCTCTCCCTCTCCTTTCCTCTCTCTGAAATCAATAAAGACATATTTAAAAGAAAAAAGAGCACTGAGTGAATGAAGAGGATGTGCTTGACCATTTAGCTGGTTGACTTGGTGATGTGGACAGAGAATAGAGGGACTTGAGTGCCAGCCTGAGGGATTCTAACATATACAATGAGAACTCATTCAGTTGGTTTTTCAAAATTGATTTAATGGAGGAAGGGGGAGAGAGAGAAACATCGATGTGAGAAAGACATATCAATCAGTTGCCTCTCGCATGCACCTCAACCAGGGATCGAACCTGCAATCTAAGTATGTGCCGTGACCAGGAATCAAACTCACAACCTTCTGGTGCATGGATGATGCTGCAACCAACTGAGCCACACAGGTCAGGAGTCAGTTTTCATATAACAAATATTTACCGAGGCTCTGCTTGGCCCCAGGTATGTGCTAGGCCTTGGGGGTACCATATAAACAAAACCAACCTCACGGGCTTAGTCTACAAGTGGAGATAGACTGTAGATAGATAAAGAAATACATAATTCACTTGTTATGGGTTAGAACAGGAACTATTTTCATGCAAGGGTAGAGAATGTGTGAGGGGGGCTTCTTATAGTGGTCAGGGAAGGTCTCTGAGGAGGTGACAAGGAGCCTAGTCCTGCAGGATAAGGAGCCTGACATGTAATGAATGGAAGAGAACAAGGGTGGCTTGTGCAAAGGCCCTGAGGCATGCTTGGCGTATTTGAGAAACGAGGCCAGAGCGGCCGGAGAAGGTGTGCAAGGGGAAGTGTAATGAGGTGGGGGTTTGCAGGGTCTGGGCATGCAAGGCTGGTTAAGGAATTCAGTTCTTCAGCGAGAGAGCAGCCTGTGCTTTATCTCCCAGGCAAGAGAGAGCAGGAGGGTGCGAGTGATGGAGAGTGAAAAGAACAACTTGGATCATCACTTACATTTCAGGGACATAGGCTCCGAATTTGAATTCACATGTGGCCTGGGGCAAGCCACATCCCCTCTGTGGACCTCAGTTTTCCTCTGGCCGAGGGACCTATGTCTAGCAGGTGTCCTGAGAGCCTCTAGCTCTCCATCCATAAACTGAAGATAAAGAAGGGCTACCACTGGTGTCACCATGATAGTGAAAACCTTTTGGAAGCCCCATTGCTGACATTTGTTCATAACTGAGTGAAGCCGCTGCTCTTCCTGACTCTGCTGTTGTCCCCAGGGCAGGTGACCAGTGAATACCGATTTACCGAGGCCGAGCCAGCTGGCCTGCACGGTGGCTTCATTCTTCCTTATACCAGGAGCACAGTGTCAGGTGGCTGGGGGAAAGGTGGAAGGGAGGGGGCTGGAGGCCATGTGCTTGTGTAGCTGGCTGGGGACAGTGGCTGGGGTGAGGCTGGGAGCTGGGTGCTGGGGAGGTGTCACATTTTATGAATGATTTCCTGACAGGTAGAGAGGCTGACTCAGCTGGCAGCCTCCCGTGGGCTGGTGTGTGGGGCCTGCTTTTCCGGAGCCGAATACTAATCTGCCTGGGGCAGCTGGCTCAGGGAAGGAAGGGCCTCCAGCCCGGTGGGGAGGACAACTGTGCATCCTTGGCGGTTTTTCTCCCCCAGAGCTTTTCTTAGCTTGTCTGGGGTGGGCTGCGGGGGAGGCAGCAGGACCCACCTGGCCTCTCTCCTTTCTTTCCTTCTCCCAGCCCCTCCCCACTGCTCCTCCTCAGAGCCTGCTGTCAGCAGCTTTCAGCTCCACTGCACCTCATGTGGCACTGCCTTCAGCAGACGTGTGTCTGTGGAGGGGGTGAAGGCTGGTCCCCAAGAACCCCTCTGCCCCCTAGCCTCTGTACCAGAAAGCTGTCCCGGAGGCGGGACGAGCTCTTAGAAACCAGGGGGACAGAGGGAGGAGGGATTCTGCCTTCTGCGTCCACTCACCAGCCCCTGGGAGCTCTCTCCCCAGAGAATTCCCTCGCTGGCTGTGTCATCTCCCTGAGGTCAGAGAAACCATGCCCGAGAGAAACCCAGTGCATGCTGCGAGGGTGGGGGGATTTTTAAGCCTGTCTCAAAGCCTGGGAAGAAGACGTGTGTCTCTGGGCTTCAGTGTATTTGCCACCAGAGAGGGAAGGGAATCTGTGGAATGAATGTCTGACTACCCAGTAGGTATCAGCAAGGCCTGTCATCTGCCCCAGGAAGAACTTTCCCTTCTGTGGGGGTTATTTCATTGAGTTCTTACTACAACATAAAGAAGCACTTATTATTTCCCCCATTTTACGGATGAAGAAACAGGCTCAGAGAAGGGAATTCATTTGCCCAGTTACACAGCAGCTAGTAGGAGAGTGAGACTTCAGACGGAGCCCCAAAGCCGCTCCTTACACATCCCTCCATGCCTGTGGAAGGGAAAGCCCAGCCCATAAGAAGGTGATTTGGAGGAAAAGCCCCTCTTATCATGCACCAGATGGGACGTGTGGGATGAGAGTCAGGAGCTTGAGTCTGACCTTGGGCAAGCCGTGCCCTTTCTCTGCTCTTCCGTTATCCCTTTCCTACCACAAAAGGTTCAAACTAGATACTTTTGAGATTCCTGCTCGTGCCAGTGTTTTCCTTCTGAAATCCCCTCACCAAGGCCCAGATTTTGAAGGGCTGGTGCTGGCTTGCCTGAGAGTCCTGACCAGCTATGGCCACCAGAACACCTCCCTGTGGGTCTTAGCTTGTCTTCCAAGGCATGCTCAGCTCAGGAAAGGAAGGGTGCTACTGGTCAATGGAAGCTGAGCCCTAACCCCAGCTTTGCCTGGAAGGATCTGCATGACCTTGGGAAAGTCACTGGCCTTCCCAGGGCTCAAAGAAAGGGGTCCATGACCCATGTCCTGCCTCCCCTCCACCCTACGCTCAGGGGAGATAAAGGATGCCAAGTGCTCTGGGCCACCCAGTTTCCTCCCTCTCAGGTGTTGATTAGATTTGGCCTGCTGTAATTATCAACACTTGGAAGCAATTTGCAGGCGACTGCAGGCAGTGGGAGCAGAGGGGAGGAGGCAGCCTGGGGGGTGGGGGTGTAGAAAATCTAGTTGCTGAGGAGCATCTGGGTCAAGGTCTTCTCCCAGGATTTTCTGCAGGCAGTTGGGCCAGCCCCCTCATCCTGGTCTTTGTGCCTCACCCCTGGGAATAGGCCCCACCCTGCTAGCTGAGAGGGGCCAGAAGTAGCAAGGGTGGCTGGTGATGCTGGAAATAAGAGGAAACAAGTTGACAAATTTACACACACTGGGTTTGTGGAAGCCCCTGTCCGTGTTACCTTGGAACCAGCATGTAGCTTTTCCTTCTTCCAACCACCCCTCTTACTGCCTGAGGGCCCATGGGCAAGTTCATTATCGCTCTGTGCCTCAGTTTCCTCATCTCTGAAATGGGAACAGTGCCAATTCTGGGGCTGTTGGAGGAGTACATGAAGCTAGTGTGTGTTCTTGGCACCTACAGTGAGCCAGTCAGTGACAGCCATCGCTGCTGGGTGGCTGTTACTGTTCTTGGCATTACTCCTGGCCTGGCCTACTTCTTATTTTGGACACTGTCCCTGGATGGAGGTGACCATCTCCTTTGTCTCCCAACAGTTCCTCGGGGACTTCCATCTGAGCACCTGAACTGTACTTGTGTCTTTACACATGTCGCCCAACTAGGCGGTGAAGTCCTAGAATTCTAGGGCTCTGCACCCCCCACAGACACCCGTTATTGTTGGATGGATGTTTTGACAGTTTCAGCAGATGGAGGAGGGGAGGCAGGGCTTCTCCTTTTGCCTTGTGTCTCGCCAGCCTCTCCATCACTTCCTCCGCTGCTCTGGCTTCCTGTGGCCTCCCAGGCTAACGCCTCATTCATCAGGTGCCATCTCCTCCAAGAGGCCGCCCCCCCATTCCCCATTGTTCTTTATGACATTTGACATCAGGTGCAACAGTATGTTTATTTGTTACCCCTTTTATTTTTTATTTTTTAAATATGTTTTAGAGAGAGAGGGAGGGAGAGAGAGAAACATCAATTGGCTGCCTCCTGCACGCCCCCTCCTGGGAATCCAGCCCGCAGCTCAGGCAGGTACCCTGACCGGGAATTGAACAGAGACCTCTAGGTTCATGGGTCAACGCTCAACCACTGGGCCACGCCAGCCCTGCTGTGTGTTATCCCTTCTATTGCCTTTCTCTCCTTAGCCCATAGCTTGGTGCTGAACAAATGAATTGTTGAGTGAATGAATGAATGATGAATGATGAATGAATACTTCACTTAGGTGGGTACAAACCGGAGGTGAAACCCATGTGAGGAGCCAGATCCCATGGGGCCTTGCTCACCACACCAAGTGCTGCTTCTGGAGGGCGGGAAGGCCAGAGGGTCTTAAATGAGGCAACAACAGCTTGACCAGAATTGTGTTGTTAAAAGGCCTTCCTGTCACCTCCTGAAGGGTGAGGAGAGAGGAGGGCAAGAGACCAGACTAGAGGCTGCCACAGCCTCTTTCTTCTCTCCCTCCTTCCTTTCTAGGACTCACCCTTTCTAGAATGGCATCCTGTCAGCTCAAAGCCCAGTTCCTCATGAACTGTCATCGTAAACGTCCTGGGGGGCCAGGAGAAAGATTCTTTTTAACTCTTTTCTCCTCCTTGAAAGGCTAGCTGAATGAAAAGCTACTGCGCTGGGGACAGAGAAGGGAAAAGTGCGGCACGCCTGGGCTGAGGGGCGCGCGGATCTTCTAGGCTGGGAACCAGGCCCAGAGAGGCAGCCCAGGGCCGGGAGCAGACCCATGCCCTCAGGGTGGGCGCCCATGCACAGTGTGATTGAAAAGTGACAGCCGCCTGCGTCCCTGCATCAGAGCCTAACTGGAGGGGAAGGGGCTGCAGGAAGCACACCAGGCGTTGAGGGGGGGGATGACCTAGAAACTCCGGAGTATCCTGTGGGAGATTGTGAGGAGGCATCCTCACTTGCTGTCACTGGGTGGGAGTCAGCCTGATCCTCTGGGCAAGTGGTGGGTCCTGCTGTTACTAGCTGTAGGCAAGTCCCTGCTCTGCTCTGAGCCTCAGTGTCCTGGCCATGCCCTGGGTGGGCCTTTGGCAGAGGGGGTGGGGGTGGGAAGGAACCCGTGGTTGATGTCATCTACGCCCCTCTGATGGAGGCGAGGAACCCTTGCCTGGATTCCTTGCGGTGGAGACACAGTCGTGTGTGGGTGTTTCGGGGACGTTCGCCTACCAGGAGGGCCCCAAACCTGAGGAAAACGGGGTACGGAGTCAGGGGTCGAGGGAAAAGGGTAGATGGATGACTCCCAGGAGATGGGAAGGAAAGAGGGCACTTAGGGGCCTGGAAATTGGCGAAAACGCGGAGAGCAGAGGAGGCAGCAAGTTACAGGGTTGAGAACACACCCGACGCCTGGGTCAGCACTTAATTTATTTACTTTATATAGGTTACTCTGGGCCCCGGGTCTATTTTGTGGCCTTGGCTGTGCAGGGCCTCTTTTTATAGGAATAATAAGATTTATAGCATCAGTTTGTCATGAAGCTCACAAAAGACACTGTATAAGTCAAGTTCCAAATTCTAACAAACTGAATTCTGACTGAGGGCCTTTGAGAGACGAAAACTGGACAGAAATAAGGCCAGCAGAACAATGTAAGAATTTAGGAGTTAGAATTGCCTTTTTTGGGTAAGGGGTATTGTTTGTGAGGGGGGGCAATGTGGATGTAAAGCATGTAGATATTGTCTATAACAAAAGTTCCGAGGGTGAGATGATGTCCTTTGAGAAGGGCTGGGTAGTTATTTGTTTTTGCCATTTAAACCCAGGCGTGCTGGGCTAACCTGACCAATCCCCTGACCTAAAGGCGCCTCCTAGCGGTTAGTTCTAAAAATATGGAACGTTTTTTAGCTTGTTTTTTCTCCCCTGTTAAAACAACACATTGTACTTTTTTTTCTTGAGTACCAAACCAATAAATCCAAATACAACATGTTCTCTGTAGGAAGAATTCCTGGAACAAGGGCTGGATTTGTGGACACGAGCATTTTACACATGGGCAGTTTACATCTAAGCCTCTTTCCAAAAAAGTTTGCAGCAGTCAGCATTCCTTTTTGGCTTATTTAAATATGATTACCAAGATGAGACTGGATGACCACTTCCCCACAGTGTCCTGTCCCGTAAAATGTAAAACACAAACAAAACACCCAACAATAAATAAAGAAAATCTTAAAAGAAAAGAAACGTTAGGGAGCCAGTCTTCTCTAAAGAACATGGACCAACCCTGCCTTGCACTCTGCAGCTGAGCGGGCAAAGGTTGGGAGGAGACAGCTGTGGGGAGAGGTTTGCCACACAGTGACCTGCCCAAGGTCACACAGCTAGTGGGTCCCATCTGACTTTGCTTCCCAGCCTCTCATCTTCAGACCCTTTGCTGACCCCTCTCCCACTCCCATCCCCAGCTTCTTCATTCATTTCCACCAACAAACAGCTCTGAGTGGCTACTACTGTAGCCAGGCTCTCTTCTTCATGTTGGGGGTGCCATAGTGAGCAAAAGCAATGTGTCCCTGCAAACTTGAACTATCTCACAGATAAACGTGTGATTGCAAACAAAGCCAAATGGCCGGGGCAAGCGGAACAGATGAATGCAGCATGGGGGAGTCTGCAGTTGGCCGGGCACAGCCTTTGTCTATCCTGAGAGCATGGGGTGACCATGAGGAGTTTTTAAGCAGTAGGGGTGACTGAGTGGGAGACTGTGTGGAAAGAGCAGTGTGTGCTTTTGAAGCTGCTAAGTCTCTCTAAAAATACAGAATGTCTGTCTGTCCCTCACGGGCTCCACCTGGGCCTGCTGGCCCACAGGACCTGCTGTGGCTGGGGTTGCCCAGATGCTGGGAGTGCGTGGCCGTTGAGCCCACCTCCGGCAGCTAGGTCTGAAGCACCGGCTACTTCCTCCCTTTGCTCTCTTTGTGGTTGGCTGGTGGGGCTGAGGCACCCCAGGCCAGTGTTGAGGGGAGTGGGAGGGGGCAGCTGGACTGTCCTAGGAAGGACCACAGGCCTCCTAGCTCCCAGTTTGTCCCTGGTTCTGAGGGCCCAGCTCAGCCTCCTCCTACCATTTGTCCCAGCCCTGGGCTATCAGGAGGGAATATTTCCAGAGTTTCTCCCCACCCCTCCCCACTTCCTCTCCCCAGCCTCTCCACAGGCTGAGAGGTGGGACAGAGAAGGGACCTGGCCCTCACTGCAGAGGGGTCTTGGGGCTGGAGCAGGGGCACGGGGGTGTGTGTGCGCTTTTTATGGACACTCCTTTTCAGCCCTGTTTTGTGTGTTTTTTTGCTAGTTTCTGTTCTTCCTCTTCTCAAGTCCTGAGTCTCCCAGGCCTGATGCATGTCTCAGTCAGAATCCATTTCCCACCTGACAACGTTATCTAGGCTCCTCCCCAGCCTTCTGAAGCTCACAGCCCAGTGGAAAGACAGCAGAGCCAGGCCAAGTCAGTGGAGAAGCGCTTCTTTGGAACTGTGTGTAGCAGGTGCTGTGGACGTGGGGAGGCTGGGGAAGCAGGGGAGGCAGTCCCAGAAGAGTCCCTGGCTCCCTCCCCTGGCCTCCAAAGACAAGGTCTGGTGCCTGAGAAATTAGGGAAAGGGAAGGAGGAAGGGAGCAAGAGAGAGAGACACACACTGTGGTGAATATTCCCCCCAGAACTAAAGCCACTTAACTTGCAGGACTGTTCTTTATTCTGAGATGACGGCCTTCCTAATTTTCCGTGTTTTAATGTCCTTTCCAGAAGATACTTTGTTGTTGTTCTTTTGTCTGTTTTGTGTTTTTAAAAATATTATATACATATAAATATATATATAATTGTTAAAATATATGTTTTTATTGATTTCAGAGAGAGGAGGGGAGAGGGAGAGAGATAGAAACATCAATGATGAGAGCGTCATTGATAGGCTGCCTCCAGGACGCCCCCCTGGGGATGGAGCCCCAACCCTGGCATGCGCCCTGGCTGGGAATGGAACTGGCAACCGTGCGTTGCTCAGGGGGACAGCCAGCCAACTGAGCCACACCAACCAGGGCTGGGCCAGCACTGTTGTGACTCACCTGCTATTAGCATGTGGTTCTCTGTCTGCACTGAATAAAACCTTCCTCCCCCTGTGACTCAGAGTGGTCGAAAAAGTGGTTTGAATCCAACTTAGTGGGGTTTGTACCATCTTAGTGTCGCCCCAAGCTGCCGGCTTGGTGATGTCTGAAGGAAGAGATAACCAGCAGTTTCAATTGAGAGGTCGCTCTGTGTAAGAGCCAGAAATTAGAAAATTTAGATTGTGCATCCTGTTGTGCCTCAGGTTTGCCGAGTGACATTGGGCAGGACCCTTCCTGTCCCTAGGCTTTAATTATCTCACCTGTTAATAATAACAACAGTAATAGATAGCACTCTACCTACCCTTTGCGTGTTTATTATCTTTTTCCCCCACAGAGTGGAGCCCAGCCCCCACCCCTCCCAGCAGGCGCTCTGCTCTTGGCCCAGAGCCTGTCTCTAGGCTGAGGGGGGTGGGGGAGATGGGGGGGCACTGGCCAGCATTTGAGGGCTCTACCTGCTGCCGGCCAGGGTTTAGCTGAAGCAAAAGCAGTGACCAATGGCTATAAGCAGAATCCAGGGGCTATAAAAGAGGGCCTTTGGGCTTTGCTGTGTCTTGCACCCCAGGATAGCTGAGGTAGACTCGGACTTTGCTGAGGCACCCCAGGGTCCATCTAGCCCTTCTACTCACCACACGGTGACCTTGGCCGGTCATTCAGCGCCACTCTAAATGAGGATCAGCTCCCTGCCTCGAGCCGTTGAGGACCAGAGGGAGGGCTGTGTGTCCAGCACCAATGGGGCACAGCGTGGAGGCAGAGCATGGGGACACATAGGTGCTCAGGCCATCCCAACGTCCCTGTGAACAGCACCCCTCCCCTCTGTCAGCCACCACTGCGGGACACTGGCCACAATGGGAACAAAAGGCATGCATGGCCTAGGTTCCTGAGCAAAGGGTCCCCACTATAGGAGGACCACCAAGTCATCGCCTCATTCTGTTTTCACCCTGAGACCCCCAACTTTGGCAGGATCTGGAGGAGGAGATATCACCATCTCTGAACAAGGCCTGTGGGTGGGCTCTGACCGCAAGCTCCGAGTAAGCCAACAAGTGACTCCATGGCTGAAATAGTCCAAGAGGAGAGCAGGAGCTTCCAGGACCAGGAGGCAGCGGCCGGGATCAGCGCTGGAAGGAAGTGAGGGCACCATTCTTGGCACTCCCCTAACTTTTCTGGAAGCCGCTGCTGTGGCACAGACCCTGAGGGCGAGAAGAGTGTGGGCTGGAGGAGGGCTGGATCCCTCGCAGAGTGGAGCAACTCCTGAGGGCGAGCACTGGGCCTGCCCTTTCCAAACCCCGGTCTTGAGTGGACCCAGACAGCCTTTGTGAGATGGGGGGCCAGCACCCCTGGGCCGTCACCTCTCAGGTCAGAGGAAACCCAGAACGCTGGCACTGGAGGGCCCAGGGAGACCAGGTGGACCAGGTGCTCCCTTCCCGCATCAGGACTCTGAGAGCCCGCGCGAGGTCCACGGTGAGAGGGTGACAGCCCAGCTCTCTAGGCCCCCTGTCGCACTCAGCAGCTTCGAAAAATGCAGGGAACACCGAAGATGGCTCCGGCTGATAAGGAATGTTCTGATCTCAGCCCTCAGAGGAAATGTGCCTGCTGCAATTGGCCCTTCCAGAGGGCCTGCGGGCGCCTGGGCTCTGAGAGGGCAGTGTGCCCTTGTTGGGCAGAGGTGGCTGGCGAATCCCGCGACCTCTGGGCCGGGGTCCCGCAGCTCTGGCTGGGTCTGGGCTGGCCAGTGGGCCCAGTGGCCACCCAGCTCAGCGTGGAAGGTGGGTGTCGGGGGCAGGGTGGGAGGTGAGCTCGAGCAAGGGCAGCCCCCTACTCTGCTTTTTGTTTTATGTGTAATTATAAAAGCAGTTCATGCTTATTGTAAAATTTGGACACTACAGAAAGGTAGAAAGGAAAGAAAATTGTCTGTCATCCCACTGCCTGGAGATAACTGTGCTGCTATTTTGTTGTATTTCTCTCCAGTCCTATTTTCTATAAGGATCATACATATGTATATATGTGTGTATTTTAACTGTAATCACGCTACAGTAATTCTCCCCCACATTGCATTATATCGTGAACACTTTCTCACAGCATTTAAATTTTCTTTAAAGTTATTTAATGGCTATATCATATTCTATTAATAATTTATTTAGCCTTATTTTTTCTCTTATTCTGACTCCCTTTTTTTACCACGGTACTTTGGCAGTTTTTAAAATTTCACTTAACAATACAAGTCCAACTTTTAGGCTGCAGAGATGGAGCAGTTATCGGATGTCCTGTCTGGCATTCACACTGAGCGGAACCCCTCAGTTTAACATCTGGGTGACAGCAAAGGTTGAGCATTTGGAAAAACCAAAAAATAAAACCCACCCTCACTGGGGAGGTTTAAAGTCTGCATATGCCTGCAGCTCATGCTAGGCTGGAGTGCTGCCCAGCATCACTGGTGTGGGTCTGGAGGTGCCTGGCCTCCTGGGTGGCATCCTGGGATGTGAGCTGGTGGAAAGGGCTGGGCAGTCCCCAATTCACATTTTGCCTGTGCCACGAGTTGACAGTGTGATCTTGGGCAAGTCCTTTCACTGCTCCGCTTCTTCACCTCCTAGGCTGTAAAAATGAGCCATATGCTGGAGTGGCTGGACTCGAATGCCATGATCTTCCTCTGAGACAGTGTTCTGTAAGTGGGGAGCAAGAGAACAAAGGCATGGTGGGGCCTGGGTGTAAGAGCCGTGAAGCCCCTCCAGCTCTGAGATTCTCTGATGTATCCCCAGCCCCTCGGGTCTGTGGCTACATCCTGAGTGGCTGGTCTTTGTTGGCGTCCGTTGTCCAGACTCCAGACCCCTTGGAATAGCTCTGCTCTCCCCAGGGCCCCGATTTAGTCCCTAGGGAAGCACTAACCAGGTTCCTACCCTTCCGGATCCCTGCTCCGTAGCTTGGAATCAGGCCCAAGTGTGGCTCATGGAGGACCCCTAGGTCTGCTGTTTCCCCCAAACCTTCCAGAGAAATTCCCCACTGTATTCAGGGCTCAGGGTCCTGCAAGCAGGATTTCTGGAGGTTCAGGGCTGAACACAACTAGAACATATGCTTCAGAAGGGCAGGAGCCTCATGTTTCTCATTTACTTGGCACCCTCAGTGCCCAGCCTTGGGGCTGGCCTACAGTAGGCTGTCAGTAAATACTAGCTGACCCAGGCAAGTGGTGGCCTCTGCCTGCCTCAGTTTCCCTTTTTTATTCTGCCTTGCTAGGCAGCGAGCTCTGAAAGCAGAGATGAGCCTAGTTTACCTGAGTCCTCGATGCCCAGAAAAGAGACTGGCACGTGGAGAGGGTCCATGAATGTGTAAACGACCAGAGAGCAGATAGATTGAGGAGTAAGTCATGTCCTAAGAGAGTCAGAGCTCACGATGCAGGCCCTCCCTTCTCCTCACCTCCCCTCCTCAGTAGGTCCCTTCCCTCCCTCTGATGGGTTTTGGATGGTCCTTTTCTCTGCCCCTGCTTGGTTAAAACTGGCCACCAAGAACCTCTGAGGCTTCCTGGCTGCGTCACTTTGGAAAAGTAACTTGACCTCTCTGAACCTCCACTCCCTCTTCTGTAAAATGCGGCTGATATGACTCATTGAAAGGATTTTTGTGAGGCTTGGTGCGGGGTTGCCTGGCATGGTCTGTGCCTGGCAGGTAGTGGGCACTTGTGCAGAAGCAGCCCCGCTTGTTGGCAGTGGTTGCCCCTCTGTCCATGGTGTGAGCTCTCCTATGAGCTGGCTGACCGACTGCCGATTGACTGATGGAAGGGTGTGGGATGATCTTGGGCTGGGAGAGGAGGTGGTGGAGGGTTATGGTTCCCCTGAGGCCTGGCAACTGTCCCTGGCACCTTGCCCTCGGCTCTGTCATTCCATGTTCTTTCTCTTGCTGGGAAGGCACAAACTGTAGCTGGGGGCTTGGTGGAGACAGGCTCAGCTCCCCTGGAGAGCTGCTCTCCTGTCTCTCCCGCAGTGGGGAGCCTCGGAGTGTTCACACCAGGCTGCCCCGTACAGGGCAGGAATAGCAGCTGCATAATGAAGGCCCCCAGGCCCTTTTAGCCTGTCACTCAACTCCCTGGGCCTCCAGACTTTAAAATGGAGGAAATACAGTCAGACTGAAGATTTACAGGTCTGAGGAGAGGAGCAAATGAGATGGTGTATATGAAAGCACTCCGAGGGCCATTGCCACTCATGCTCCCCCCACGGGAGTGGGCAGCCTGCCCAGAGCCCCTCGCAGTGGGGGAGGCTGCCTGGTCCTGACACACGGTTGCTGTGGGATGTGGGCAAGTGACTCTCCTCTCTCAGCCTCAGTGTTCTCATCTGCAAAATGTGGGCAGCCACCCTTTCAGGTTCCTGGGTGGATCCACTGAGGCCACAGGATGGATTGTCTTTTATTATTGAGTTATGAGAGTTTTATATATTCCGGTTAAAATTCCTTATTAGATATATGATTTGCGAATATTTTCTACCATTCTATGGGTAATCTTTTTGTTAATGATGTTCTTTGCAGCACAGAAGGTTTTGATTTTTGATGGTGTCTAATTTATCTTTTTTGTTGTTGCTGTGATTATGGTGTGTTATATATATATGTGTGTGTTTTAGAAAAGAAAGCAAGAATTTATTGACTGCAGCAAAAACACGCTTAGGACAATGAAACAAGCACAGGCATAGACGGAGCAGCAGGAGAGCCCAGGCTGGGCTGCTTTGGCTCCCTGGGAAGGCAGAGAAAAAGGGACCTTGGAGACGGGGTCAGAAGGTAAGACCTGGATGAGCTTCCGCTGCCCAATCCTCCCCTGGTTGCAAGTCTCATGGGGCCCCTTAGAGGTTAGGATTAGTGTCATATTTAAAAAATGAATTCTAATGCCTGCTCTTAGGTCATTTCTTCTAAGAGTTTTATAGTTTTAACTATTACATTTAGGTCTATCATCCATTTTGAGTTAATGGGTGCAAGGAAGGAGTCCAGCTTCCTTCTTTTGTATGTGCTCGACCAGTTGTTCCTGTATCATTTGTTGAAAAGACGAAAAGACTGTTCTTTCCCCATTGAGTTGTCTTCACATCCTTTTTGAAAATCATTGACTGTAAATCTGAGGGTTTATTTTTGGACTCTCAATTCTATTCCATGAATTTATAAGTCTATCCTTATGTCAGTACCACACTGTTCTGATTACTGTAGCTTTGTAGAATGTTTTGAAATCAGAAATGTGGGTCTTCTAACATCGTTCTTCTTTTTTCAATATTGTTTGGCTATTGGGAGTAACTTGAATTTCCATATGAATTTTATGATCAGCTTGTCAATTTCTGCAAAGAAGTAGATTGGAATTTTGATGGAGCTTGTGTTGAACCTGAAGATCAATTTGGGGAATCTTGTCATCTTAACAATATTAGGTCTTTGCACCCATAAGCATGGGGTGTTTTCCCATTTACTTAGGTTTTCTTTAATTTCTTTCAACAATATTTTGTAGTTTTAAGAGTATAAGTTTTCTAGTTTTTTGTTAGTTATCCCTAAGCATTCTTTTTGATGCTGGTGTAAATGGAATGATTTTATTAATTACATCTTGAAGTGTTCATTGCAAGTGGGTAGAGATACAATTGACTTTTGTGTGTTCATCTTGTATCTTGCAACCTTGCTGAACTCATTTATTAGTTATATATATACTAGATTCCTTAGGATTTCTTCTTTCTTTGCCATATGGATGCCTTTGTTCCTGCCTGAGTGCCGTGGCTGGGACCAAGGCCCTCAGGCAAGAATGAATAGAGGTGGTGAAGAGCAGGTATCCTTGTCTTGTTCCTGATTTCAGTCTTTCATCACTGAACATGGTACTACTGTAGTAAGGCTTGTTTCGGTGTTTCCTGAGATGTTGGCTGGTGACAGCCTCACTACTAGCTATATATGAGAAGTACCCCCGTTCCCTACCCCCTTGCAACACAGTAACCCCAAGTTTTCGAGGTGAGAAACCTAGGACCAGGGAGGGAAGGTGCTGCATGCCTCATCACACAGCTGCTCAGCTGCTACGGTCCAGCTGCCCATAGTCACTGGGGAATGAGCCTCCTGGACACCCAGTCTTCCCTCCCCTGGTGGGGATGCCTTGAGACCCACCAAGAGCAGCCACTGGTACAGAGAGAGGCCTGGAGGTCTGGGTTCCGTTCTGGGTTCAGCCACTGACTTGCCGTTATGACCTTGGGCCTCAAGTTTCCCTTTAATGAGATGGGAGGGGTGGTACATTTTGAAATCCTCTAGTCCTGACCACCCACCCTTAAACCTAGTGGCCACCAGAGGGCGCCACAGACCGGCATTTGGCCCAGCTTGCACGGGGTCCTGGGGAAGCTGAAAGGGTGTTTCCAGGAGCCACTAGTTTTGCTTTCATGGGCTTCCTTGTGGCTAGACCTGCCCAGGCTCTCTGGCTGAGCCCTGGTCGCTAAGGAGGGAGAACAGAGATATTGCCCCCAAAAGTGACCTTGCACTCATCCCTGCCTGCTTTGGGTTGGCTGCCTAAGGCCAGGGATCCCAGCGTCAGGGTCAACAGCCTTGAGTTTGTCAGCCTCAAAAGGTTGTCTCTGGGCCTCTTACAGGCACCGCATTCTTTCCCCACTGCAGCAGGAAGCCCCCGTCCTGGTGGGTGCCTGGTGTCCTGGAAAGGGCACATCACCCCACTTCAGATGTGGATGGGCCCTGCTGGGGGTCCTGGACCACAGCATCCCCGATCCCTGGGTACCTCAAGTGACAGACCCCAGAACCACAGAAGCAGGCACCATGGATAACAGGGACCTCCTGGCACTTACCAGAGCAGAGTATCCGACCCACTTTGTGAAGGGCTCTATCAGCCCCCTGCAGGCTCCCCCAAGTCTGATTTTACCCTCTAAATACAAGCAAAACCTTTGTTTTGCAAATCAAGCTCCAAGACAGAATAGCATTTCTCAGCCCCTTGCTCAGAGGGTTGCCTGGAGGAGACCCGGTGCTGCGGAAGTTGCCTTCTCAGAGGGTCTCATTCTCTCTCCTTGTGTGTTTTCTCTCCCCTCCCAGACTGGTTTTCCTTGAAGGCAAGTGAGCCTCACATTCTCCTCAGTTCCTCCAATGGTGGATGGCTCAGGACTTGGGGTCCAGTAGAAGGTCAACAAATGTCACCGTGGGGCACCCCCAATTCCCTCCTCTCCTCCCTCTCAAGGGTCCCAGGGCTGTCTTTGTCCCTTCCTTAGCTGTACAGCTTTGGGCCAGTCACCTGACCTCTCTGAGCACCCACTGTGTTTTCTTCTTTGCTGTTGTACTTCCCTCAAAAGGTTGCCAGAGTTGGGGAGAATGTGAGAGCCCACGTATGAAAGGTGACATGCTCCCCCTGTGTTGGGTCAGGGGTGTCACATGGAGAAGAGGTGGGTGGAGGGCCGCACCTGCCCAGGTGCCCCAAGTTGTCAAATTACAACGAGGACATTTCCTGGCTTGTTCTATGGACCAGACACTGTGCTGAGTACCTCACCTGGATTCTCTCTCTTGATCGCCTCAGTGTGACCCTCTGAGTAGGCAGAATTACTGTCCCCAACTTTGCAGATGGGGAAACTGAGGCACAGAGCAATTAGCTACAATGGGGTCCCACAGCTGGCAAATGGTGGGGCTGGGACTGGTACCCAGATGTCTGGTCCCTGGAGCCCATGCTTTTAGCCACTGAGCCCTTTAAGCTGATGTGGGGCGGGGACAAGCAGCTCTGGGGTCTTTCTGTGACTACACAGGGACCTCCAGGGGTCAGAGAGCATTAGTTCCAGTCTTCCCTTTTCCAAACTGGGGTGCTGAGGCCAGAAGGAGCACCATCTCTGTCTCTGTCTCTCTCCCACAGGGCATCTGGGGCAGAGCAGGACCCTGACTAACATCAGGTGTTGTTACAGCAGAAAAATTGGGTGGTGCCTAAACCCCCAAGAGTCTCAGAATCTAGAGCTCTAAAAGCCACCTTGGGGTCTCATTCCCACGGCCAGCCTCCATCTTGGTTGGACGCATTGTCCAATTTGGGGTCTTGGGAGTGGGGGGGAGGGAGTACCTGAGAGGCTCTAAACGAACCCCCCTCCAGCCCAGGCCCTGAGCACCAACACGCCCCTCCTCTCAACACCGGGCCTTATCAGGAAAGCAATTTGGGTTGGTGGGGAGGGGGAAGTCCGAGGCCTCCGGCTCTGGCAAGGTGGGAAGGAGAGATAGGGAAGTGGGGAGGGGCTGGGGCCTGCTGGGAGGCCTGAGGATGGAAGGCATGCCCAGAGCCAGCATGGTGGGGGGCTTGCGCCAAGGCTGTCCTTGCTGGCCTGGCCCCTCGACATGGATCCATGCTGCTCCTGCCTCCCCTGCTTGCCAGGCAAGACGCCCGCATCTTTAATTAGCGAGCAGCAGCCTCTCCCGATTCATCACAGTCACTGTTTAATTAGCCGCGCACAGGGCGCCCCTACCCCCCAGCTCTGGGTTGAGCAGCCGCCTCTCTCACGGATGCTGCCACCACCTCCTGGTGTCCCCTATCACCCCCCATACTTACTCTGCTCCCCAGACTGGGGGATGGGGCAGGCACGCCTGGCTGAAACCTCAAGGAGGTTGTGGGCACTGACGCTTGCATTCAAGGCAAGGCATCGGCAAACATTATTAGGGCCTCCGGGCTGCTCCAGGCTGGCACTGGGCAGAGCCCAGGCTGGACAGAGGCGGCTGGCCTCCGTCCTATCTAACTGCTCAAGAATGGCTTTTCCCTTTGGGAGGTGCTGGGACCTCTCTCCAGCTGGTCCCAGAGTGCTGGGAAAAGACTGTGATAATCCTCCATGTTGCTCACACCCCACATCCAGGAAGGAATGACCATTCCCCACCCCACCCCCCTGCCAGAGCCCAGCAGGGTCCCCTGAGAAGGCTGCACCCTGTGGGATGTTGAGAGCCCATCCCCCAACCCTGCCTCCCCCAGTAGCTAGATCCTGGAGGCCCGGGACAGGCAAAGGGAGATGGTGGGGGTCCCAGCCCCTGGCTGTGTCTGCAGGGCCCTGGGAGTCAGGGGCACAGGAGTGAGCCCCAGTCTGTGACTGAACCAGCTGCCCTGTTTCCCTGAAGCCCTGGGAGAGGCCCCACAGCCTTCTGGGCAGAGCCAGGGCAGCCCCCGCCTGTAGCCGCCAGCTGGAGGCAGGAGCTCAGGTTCCATCCCGGCCCCGCGCCCCGGTTTGTCCTGTGGCTTCAGGCAAATCAGCTGCGCTGGGCCTCAGGGTCCTGGCAGAGCAGCGTGAGGACAGGCGAAGGGCCGGCCTTCATCCTGGTGCCCGAGGAAGGGGCTGGAGCCCGTCCACTCCGGCATTGACCATCCACGTAGCCTTGGCCAGCTACCAAACTGCGTTGTGCCTCAGTCTCCCCACAAGTAGTGGCTATCTCGTGGGTTGTCGCGAGGAGTAGACGGTTTGCAGTGTTTAATGCACTCAGAGCAGCGCCTGAGGGAGAGTCCTCAGTAACTGTTGGCTGTTTTTGCCGCTGTTCCCATCCTTGTGCATCAGTATTTACTGCCAGGCATGAGGGGCTGGTGGCAAGGGAGGCAACTGCTTTTCAGAGTTTTCCTTCCCATGGGGAGAGCAGCTGAAACAAGTAAATAAATCAGGGAAAAATGCAATTTCATCTGAAGAACTCTGCAGTTTAGTTGAGGGTAATTCGCCAGAGTTAATTTCTTAGTTTTGACAAAAGTACCACAGTTAGGTCGTGGGCATTAGGAAAACTGGGTGAAGTGTATATAGGAACCCTCTGTACTTTTTTTTACAACTTTTCTGTGAATCTAAAATTATTCCCCCAAGAAAGTTTATTTAAAAATATACAATTTTGGGTAATGGTACAAACCACAGAGAAAATAAACGGGCAAGAGATATAGAGAAGAGGCTGTGGGCCGTTTTATACAGGATGGTCTGGGAGGGCCTCTCTGAGGAGGCAACACTTGTGAGAAACTGGTTAAGGGGAAGGAGCCAACCTGGAGGAGATCAGGGAAGGGCCCGACAGGAGGAGGGAACAGCAAGCACAAAGGCCTGGAGGCAGGAATTGGCTGAGGAGGTTTGAGGTCCGCGTGCAGGGCGGGAGGGGCTGGGTGGCTGCTGAGCTCTGAGAAGGAGGCAGCTCTCCTTCAAGCTCATTTGTCCTTTCAAAGGACAGGAAGGAGGAGGGAGACTCTGGGCCGGAAACTGTATCTAGCACTTTCCATGAATTGGTACCTCATTTTAGTCCTTCCAGTTACTCTGTAGGGGAGGTACCGTCATCTCACTTACAGGTGAGATGGTGGAGGAGCGGCCATCAACCCACGTCACCTGGTAAGCGACAGGCCTATGCTTGGAAGGAGAGACCTCATGGACCTTGAGGCTGCACTGGGGTCTTACTGGGAGTCAGGGCCAGGACAAGGCCTGGGTGTGGCTGCAGACAGGTGGGCTGAGCTGGGAGCAGGGACACCCAAGACATGGGGGCCTCTGGCCAGCATGAGACCGTGTGTCAGGGCAAGAAAGCATCTTTGTACGAGTTACATAGTCAGCCTCAGTAATGGTCACATTACACGTATGTCATACAAAATTCTGAAGGTACAAAATAACATAGAGACAAGTTTGGTCCCCTGCCACCCACTTTTCCTCCCCAGAGATGCCCTCTGGGGCCTGTTTCTTGTGCATCCTTCCAGAGCGAGTCTGGCTGGCAGCACCTTGACCACTCCACCAGTAAGCGATCAGCCTGCCCTGAGGGCCTGCTAGGCACCACCTGCCAGAAAGCCCTAGTTGTCTACCAGCCCTTGCTGTACGTGTATCGAGCTCTCAGTTTTAAATTGGAGCCAACTGAGGCACAGGGAGGGTGAGTCACTCACCCAAGGTCACACAGCTAAGAGGGTTTGGACTCTGGGTCTCTCTGGTGGCATTGTATAGACGAGAAAACTAAGGCATGGAGAAGCTGAGTAGCAGCCCCAGGTGACCCAGGAGGTCAAGGGGCCAGGACTTGAGTGAGTCTGGCAGTCTCGCTCCAGAACCCACAGCCCTGACCACTGCTCTGTACTGGGAGAAAGGACCCCAAAAAACCTGGAGTCAGACCTGGGAGTGATGACCATCACTGCCTAGATGCATGACCGTGGGCAAGTCACTGCCTTTCCTGTCACCTGGCTGCCCAGCCAGGAAAAGAGGAAGCCTGCCTCTCAGCTGGCTTAGGGGTGAGCTGAGCAGTGGGAGAGGTCTCTGGTGCAGAGTGGTGGTCAGGACTGGCCTCTCCCATGGCCACTTCCTGTGATGGGCAGGAAGATGGGTGCTGCCAGCTGGACATTTCAGGGAGCCAAACACTCAAGGTGGCGCCTTCCTTCCCTCCAGCTGTGCAGACAGCAGGTGAGGGGCCTCCCCAGAGAGGAATAAGTGGAGCCCCCTCCCCTTCCTTGACCTCCTACCCAGCTCACAGCCATGCTGCTGAGCCAGGAATTCTTGGACTCAGAAGAGGGAAAGAGGTTTCCAGAGGTTTTTTCCAAAGGTGATGAACCCGGTCCTTAACCCCAGCCCCAGGCGGCAGTCATGTGGAACAGGACACAGAGAAGGAGGCTGCGGTCAGGATCGGGCAGAATGACAGAGATAAGCACCCAGCGGGGTGCTGGCTCAGACTGGGTTTCCAGGGAGGTCTCAGATGCAAAGAGGGCCTGGGGACTACCTATGGAGTGGGTATGGAATGGTTGTGGAGTACCTGTTGGTGACCTGAGCCAGGCTGCCACAGAAGGCACAGTGGAGTGGAGAGTGCTGGGGCTGGGGAGGCAAAACCAGGCTTGGGTTTGAATCCCAGTTCTGTGGCATTCCTGGGCTTGTTAATTCACCACTGTGAGTCTCAGTTTCTCCATCTGTAAAATGGGGTTGTTATCAGAATTGAGATCTCCTCATAATGCTAGAGCTTCTGACACAATGCATGATACGTAATTGGTGCTCGATAAATGTCATTCTCCTCCATTGACTAGCTGATTAATCTCATTTTCCAAACTCCACAGGACCTGGAGACAAACTTTGGCACTTGTCCCGTGCTCACACAGCCGTCTGGGGGATGTACTTTAGTTGCCAAGTGTTGGAATTGCTGAAACATTTAGAGGGAGATGGGAGAGACCATTTGTGGCCCTGCTAGTGGGGCCTCCTGGTCATCGGACCTCCTCTGCAGGTGCCAGGAGGCTCCTTCCTGATCCTACACACACCTCCCTTGCCTGAGGCTGAGCTGACTCTGCCCACAAGGCTTCTTTTTGGCAACTCTCTTTTCTAGAAGGTTCCTGGAAGACGCTGCCTTCTGTCCTGACAATGTTCTGGGTGTTCCGTCTGGTCTGTGGGAGCTGGAGGCGGCTGCAGGGGTGGAAGGCAGCTGGGCCAGTCCTAACTGCTGCCCCCGAGGGGTCCTTCCTGCTCCCATCCTCTCTGACCCATGGAGCTGGGCTGAGAGCACATCACACAGGCTGGCGCTTTCCCGTGGGTGAGTGTGAATGTGCTTGAAACACTGGAAGGGCCTTTTCAAAGGCAGAGATGATGAGTTTTAGAAAACCGTCTGTCTTTTCTGTGAGGCAGAAACCACGAGCTAGAAATGACCTTGACCATCAGTGTTTTTCTGGGAGGATGTTAAATTGGTATTGGGTAGAAAAGGGCGTTCGTGCTCAAATAAGTTTGGGGAACACCAACTTAAACATCTGACAGGGCCTTCTCTGCAGGACTTCTCGGAGCCTTTCCTGTGCGTCTGTGAAGTTCTGAGAGGCAGCGGCTCCACCTGCGCCAGCAGCCAGGCCTATTTGATGTGTCCCTTGCAATTGTCCCGAGCACCTTGGGAGTTTAGAGGGCTATGAAAGCCACTTTGGGAAATGCCAAAATAGTTGAAAATGTCCCCTTCCTCCACGTACACAGCTGGAGGCATCTTGGGGACTCTGGAGGTCTCGGGGAACATGGGTTTAAATAAGTTTAAAGGATTCAGAGGATACTCCAGCCTTTAATTTAAAGCTAAGATTTTAATTCTCATTTTACCTGTATTCACGCATTTCATTTCCACGACGACCCTGTAAAGTAAGCACGGTGGTCCGCTCAGTCTTCAGGTCAATAGACGGAGACAGAGAGGCAGCCCTTGCCGAGACTCGCAGCTGGCGTGTGGTAGTGCTGGGACTTGAACCCCGGCTGCCTGGGTGAGGGCTCCTTCACAACCGCCGTGAGCCTGCCTTCACCACGCAGGCATGCAGAGCGCCCCAGCCCCGGTTGGCAGGCGCACACTTAAGCTCCTGTCTGGGGGTGAAGATTCCTGCAAGCAGCAGGTCTCAGGTGTTAGGAGAGCCTGTGGCTTCCATTTCACAGGGTGACAGTTTTCCAGCTCTTTGGATTCCAGAGCCTGGGGACGCCCGCTGGGCGAGTCCTGCTCTCCACAGCCTCCCCCCAGCAGCCGCCCCCCCCCCCCCCCCCAGAGGCTCTGCTAGGGCCTCACTCTGGTTATCGTCATTCCACAGGAGCAGCTCAACAGGGAACCAAAGCTCAGAGAGGGGACGTGACTTGCCCACAGTCACACAGTGAGGAGATGGTGAGGCTGGGATTTGAACCCAGGCGGTTGGACTTCAGAGCTGGGTGTTTAAGATACAGGTGCCATTGGTGATGAAGCTGTGGGTTTCTGGGGCCAGGGCAGTGGCACAGCTGTGGGGCCACACCCCACCAGGCCCCTGCAGATCCACTACAGTCCCCCTGCCAACAGATATGCTCTTGGGTTCCCTGCTAATCTTCCCAGGCCTCCCCTTCCCAGCCGCATGTGGACCAACAGTCAGTAGCATAAAAACAGTCAGATAGGTCACCACCTCTGAGGACTCAAGAAGCACTTGCCACCGTGGCCTCTCGGATTCCCAGGGTCTTATCTCTACCTCTTGGAGCAGAGCCTCGGCTGTTTCCTTCTTCTGGGGTGAGGATGTTTTGTTCTGGGTGTTTTTTCTTCCCCTTTGGCTCATCGGTTCTTAGAGGTAGAGCTGTCTGCCGTCTGTCCATCCGTAGACAGTAACTGGACACCTGACTGGGCTTGTTTCTGTAGCGGCTGTGCTGCCCTCCCCCGCCAGGGTGGGCAGGACTCAAGGGTGCTTCCAGGTCTCCTTGGAGGCAGGGCGCACACCTGCATGCGCAGAATCTACTGGCTGATGGTACAGCAGGACCTGGGTTCAAATTCTACTTCCAACGACTTAATAATACACAACCCAGTTTTATTTTTTGTTTGTTTTTTCCAGTTTTAAAAATGAGCAAAGGATCAGAATAGACATTTCTCCAAGGAAGGTGTACAAATAGCCATGAAGCACATGAAAGGTGGTCCACAGCATTAGCCATCAGGGAAATGAAATCAAAACCACAGTGAGATACCACTTCACACCCACTCGGATGGCTACAATTAAAAGGACATTTGTTGGAGGATGTGGAGAAACTGGGACCCGCATGCATTGCTGGTGGGAATGTAAAATGGTGTGATTGTTTTGGAAAAGTGTAGGACAGCTCCTTAAAGGGTTAAACATAGAATTACCATGTGACCCAGCAATTCCACTCCTAGATACATACCTGAGAGAACTAAAACACGCGTCCACACAAAACATTACACAAATGCTGATAGCAGCAGTATTCTTAATAGCCCAAAAGTGGAAATAACATGAATGTTTTTCAGCTGATAAACTGATAAATATAATTTGGAATTTTATTGAACATAAGGAGCAATGAAGTACTGATACATGGATGATTGGGGAGGGTTTGATGATAATAGTCTAGAATAGTGGTGATGGTTACACAACTCTGTGGATATGCTAAAACCATCGGATTGGACACTAAATGAGTGAATTATAGGATGTGTGAATTATATCTCCATAAAGCTGCTATAAAAAAATTAGAAAATACAAATATGCAGAAGAAAAAAGAAAAAAATTGCAAGGTCCATAATCCTACCACCTAGAGACAACCGCTATTAAGTTTTAATGATACTCTCCCAAATTACACTCTGTTGCCTATTAAATTTTCACTTAATAATATACTGTAGCTGCTATCTTTCCATGTCACTAAACACACCTCTACACAAAAACCAAATCATATCTCCCCCACTCACACTGGCGGTGGACCTTGGGGAAGCCGCCTCCCCTCTTGGCCTCTCCGTTGGTAAACGGGGGAGAACCGAAGGACCCACCTCCAGAGGAAGTCCTGAGGACAAAAGGAAGGACACACCTACAGCATCTGGTAGGGACCCAGCTCGAGGAAAACTCTGCAAACCCAAGGCCCTGTTATGATGACCTTTGTGCCAGCATTGAGCGCTCCCGCCGGAGCCAGCTCGGCTCTGCACCGGTCTGTGTGTTTCAGAAACATCATAGGTGCCGTAAAAAGTAAGGTGTGTGGCCCTGGCCGGGTGGCTCAGTGGGTTGGAGCATCGTCCCATACACCAAACGGTTGTGGGTTCAATCCTGGTCAGGGCGTGTAGCAGAGGCAACCAACCGCTGTTTCTCTCTCACATCGATGTTCCCCCCCCCCTCCTTTCTTTTTCTCTAAAAAAAAATCAATTAACATATACTCAGGTGAAGATTAAAGAGAAAGGAGGGTGTGTGTGTTTCCTAGGGACAGACCCTGGGAGAGCCCTGGAGGTGGTTGTGACCATCAGTGGAAAGAAACCACCCTTCCCGAGCACGTCCTGTGTGCCTGGCACTGGCTCATGTCCTCTCACAATGACCATTATCAACTTCACATGACAGAGGGGGAAACTGAGGTGTGGAGCAACGCAGTGACCTGCCTTTGCAAACAGCTGAGGGTTGAGCTGGGTTCATTTCCAGATCTGCCTGGTTGAAAGCCGTGTTCTTGTCACTTCTCCTTGCTCCGAGGAAGGGATGGCTTCGAAAAGGCTTGCGTCCTGTCCAAGTGAGGGACTGTGCTGTTACTCCCCGGACCTGGAGGGCGGGATCCAAAGGGAAAAGTCCCTGCCCCTAAATCTCAAGTCGCAGGATGTGTTTGCGTGTGCCCCTGTGCGCTGCGCCTTCCGCTGGCTGTGGGGACACGGCAGGGGCTTGTGCGGTGCCTGCGTCCTGCGCCGCAGGCCGGCAGGGCAGGAGCTGGGTGAGGGCAGTGCACAGGCTGGAGGCGGTGGCGATCGGAATCCCCTCTGCTGGCGGCCTGGGCAGGTGCTCTGTGTGAGTGTCTGTAATAGGCGGTGTGAGAAATCAGTTGGAGCACCTGAGTGCTCGGTGCAGCAGCTGACACGGGATAGGCTCTGCTGTCACCAGGGCGAGTCAGCGAGGTGGACACAGGGAGCCCAGGAGGAGTGGCCCAGGGTAGGGGCCGCTGCCTGCCGGCTTTTTGTAGGCTTCTCTCCGGGCCCAGTGGAGGGGCAGCCAGCCCACGTGAAAGGCTGGAGATGAGTCAGTCACCCATGGCTTTCATACCTATTTATCAGGAGAGAGGAGGGAGGAGGGACACTTCCATCGAGAAGTATGCTCCCATGTCCCCAGCCAGCCCAGGTCCCTCCTGTCCCCTGTCCTAGGCCCTGCTCTGCATGTCTTGAACATGGATTCCAACCCACCTGGCCCTGGGTCTCTGTACTCCTCCCCTGCTTCCTGTCCCCCTCCCTTTGGTCACCTTCAGTGCCAACTCCAAGCCGGTCACCTAGTGGGACCATGGCTGCCTTTGGAGTCCTGTGGAACCTGCTGTGGATCCCAGCACCCCCTCTGGCCAGCTCTGTGGCCTCGGGGAGTGGCTCCACCCCTAGGAGCCCTCGGTCCTTCTCTGCAACAGGGGTTCCTGAGTCTAACTCTGACTGCTGACTCGATGTGGCCCCTGAGAAAGTCACTTGGCCTCCCCAGCTTCAGTCTCCTCATCTGCAAAACAGGACGGGAACCGCACCTCTGAGATTTGAGAATGAACCAAGAAAATACAAGTAAAGGACTCAGGACAGTGCTGGGGACTTGGCAAGTGTTCAGTGTATGCTGGCCATGGTTGCTGTGGCCCTGGCCTTTTGGGGCTGTTGCAGTACACAGGGTCCTGCCCCAGAGGTCTCATCCCTAAATGCCAGGTCCTTGGCTGTTTGGGGCCTTATCCTGGCCTCTGCCTCTCCCATCATCAGGTCATCAGACTGGGCCTGGGCACTCTGCTTTGCACACCCCCCTCCCCACCATTGCCACAGTGGGTGCTGAAGTCTGGTGAACAAATTACACAAAAGACAAAGGCCACAAGGCTCCACCATTTGCAGGGAAATTCAGGGTTCATTCATTCATTTATCCAACCAATACCTGCTGAGCACCTACTGTTCTAGGCGCTGGGGATATGGTGGCAAACAAGACAGGCAAAACCACTGCCCTGCTAGAGTTGACACCAGTGGGAAACAGACCCCAAAGGGAATGAATGTGACATATGGAGAAAGGTAGTGAAAGGTGCTGGAGACACATGGACAGTGGGGGTAGGGGGTGTCATTTGAGACAGGGAAGGCCCTGCAGACAAAGTGACATTTGAGCAAAGATTCAAAGGAGGTGAGGTTACTGTTTCATTCATTCATTCATTCATTCATTCATTCATTCATTCATTCATTCCTCCAGACAGCCAGTATCAGCAAACATTTCCTTGGGCCTGTTCTGTGGCCTTGGCAGGGCATAGGGAGGCAGACTCACCCAGAGTGGCTCACAAGCAGGTGTCTCCCAGCAGTGGGGCAAAAACACATCCCACCCACCCTGGAAGAGCCAACAGAAGCTAGGGTGTCAACCATCGTGGTTTGCCCAGGATGAGGGGTTCCAGAGGGGCGGCAGTTTCAGTGCTAAACCAGAAAGTTCTGGGCAAACCAGGATGAGTGGTACCCATTCAGAGGCTGGCCAAGGAATGATCAGCCAAGGCTTCTGCTTCTCTGAGGAAATGACAGTTTTGAGGAGTGTGGAAGGGGGAGGCCACATGCCCTTGCCAAGTGAGTGAAGAGGGCAGAGGCTCCAAGGCCCAAGTGTAAGAGTGTGTGGGGGACGCAGGCCCCTAGGGGTCAAGGCTATCTTCCAGGGGTCAGCGGGTAAGGAGGCAGGAAGGGCAGGACTTTGGCATCCTCAAAGAGGCTGCACTGACTGTAGGCAGCCGGCCTCTAAGCAGGTGGGAGACTTGGTTGCATCTGCATTTTGGAAAGAGCAACGCTGTGTTGTACAAGGTTGTCTGCCAGGGCGGAGGACAGAGAAGGGAGCGATGCCATGTCCTTGTTCCTTCCCTCCTTCATTACAGTGGGCACGAGTACCTTCCAGGTCTCCAGCCCCAGCAGAGATGTCTGTGCTGAGGGAGAGAGAGCAAAGAGCAGAGTAATCCAAGTGAAGGGTATATGGGTGTTTGTTGTACTATTTTCTGTAGGTTTAGATGTTTTCAAAATAAAATGTTGAGGGTGAATAAATAAAAATAAATTGTGGGCCCCGTATGAAGCATCTGGGGAGGGTGGAGATCAGGCAGGGTTCTTCCTTCCAGCAGCTCAGGGTCCAGGGAGGAAACCAGCACAGGTGCTTAGTGTGTGTGAGGTCCTCAGAGGAAGGGCCCTGAGGCAGGCCCGGGAGGCTGGGGAGTGCAGCCAGATGGGGAGGCAGAGGGAAGGGCACTGGGCAGAGGAACAGCAGAGGCGACAGCATCGAGGCTGGAGGTTTAGGGAAGTTGAGGCAAGAGGTCATTGTTTGTGGATTGATGGAGGGTTCTTGGTGGGCCTGGAGTTACAGTTTGGAGGAGGCTGGAAAGGGAAGTCGTGGCCTCATGGAGCTTGACTCCTGGAATTGGTCTCTGAAAATAAAAGTGATACTGGCCCACTGTTGCAAAATCAGAGAACACAGGAAATTATTTTTAAAAAGGAAACACAGCCCCTAAGTTAGCCCATCACCAGAGATAACCACTATGAAGCCTTTGATACATTTCTTCTTAATATATCTCCTAAAGTAGAATACTAAAATAGGGTACACTTGCACTTCTTACTTAAAATTACTTCAGATGCATTTTTCAGTGCCACTGAACAGTCTCCGAAAACCTGACCTCTGAGCCCTTTGGGGACCACTCAGCCTGCAGTGGGTCTTGGCTAAGTGGCATTCTTAGGGCTGGGCACCCAAGCTGTTTCCACTTGTTTGCTGTAATAAAGATGCCACGACAAACATCCTCCATACATACATAATCCCATGTTTCTTTTTGATCAATTCCTGGACATGAGATTCTTGGAAGCCCTGCTGGGTGCAGAGCTGGCTGAGTAACCAGGAGAGGGGGTGGGTTCCCAGGACCACACGTCCCCACTTGAGGACAGCCCGGGGCTCAGCTGTAAGGAACAACTTGCACTTTCTGATGTCTCACACCCTCTCCCACCTCCAGGCCAGTTTGTCAGGCGTTACAGCCCCCACCCCCAACTCTCTCTCTCCTCTAAGTCTTCCTCATCCTTCTAGACTTCAGCATAACCTTCTCCAGGGAGCTCTCCCGGAGTCCCAGGCTGGGAGCCCCCACTCCCACCCTCTCCGCAGCTGTGCCTGGGCCAGCTCCATCAGAGCTGCTGTCTTGCTGGGTTACGATGCCGTTTCTTTGTCTCGTTTCCTTTGTCCCCTGAGGACAAGGTCCAGGCTGGATTTATCTTTGAATTTTCAGCACCAAGGGCTGAGCTGGCTCATTTCGGTTTCAGTAAATGTTTGTTGAGCAGAGGAGTGAAGAGTTGAGCAAATGAATGAACAAATGAATCAGAATCCATGAGAGAAGGCTGAAGCTCAGACCCTGGGCTCCAGACAAGTATCCCATCTGGGGGAACACAGTGGAGCACAGGGCAGGAGTGGGAGCAGGGAAGGCAAGGCTTCTGTGAGGGAGGCTGGGACCAGGTGCCCAGGCAGTGCAGTGAAGGAAGGGGTAGCTGGGGGGCTATCTGAGGAGTCAGAGGGTGGGGGCACCAATGGATAATGGAGACAGGAACATTTCAGAAGAGGGAAAGGTGTCGTGGACTCTAGAGCCTCTGTCCGGGTTCAAATCCTAACCCTGCTGCTTATGAACTATGTGACCCTGACTGGTGACTTAGCTTCTCTGTGCCTCGGTTTCTCTGTCTATACAATGAGGCTAATTAATGTTAGTACTTCATTCATATATTCGTTTTTCTTTTCTTTTTTTTCCACTTAAACACTTGTTGAGTGACTGTCCTGGGCCCAGAGAGGAACTGAACCACCCCAGCCGCACATGCAGGGAACCCTGCAGCTGAGATCAAACCCAGGTTTGCTGGTCGCAGGTCCTATCCACAGTGCCCCAGGTCCTTGTCCTGGGCTGTTCTGAAGACAGAATGAGGTACAGTCCCATTCTCATCAGATGGACACTGGTTGCAGCCTCAGGCCTGTGCTGACCAACCGCAGGCCGTGGAGAATGTCCCTACCCCTCTGAGCTTCAGTTTCCTGTAAGGCGACCAATCCTCCTGATTTGCTTGGGAATTAGGTTTTCCCAGGATAGGGGACTCTCAGCGCTAAAACCAGACCGTCCTGGGAAAACGGGGATGGTCGGTCCCCCTGGTTCCCTTATCTGTAACTGGGGAACCGCCCGCCTCCCTGGGCCATTGTGAAGAACAGCAGTAAGCGCACGGGAAAGGGAGGAAAACCATGGGACCAGAATCCCAGATCTGGGCCCACGAATATTAAGGAATCCTGAGTCCACAGAAACCCAGGCATGGCACAGAATGAGCGGGCCCGCAGGTGCTGCTGTGGAGGAAGCTCTGAGGCACACATTCTAGGGGAAAAGGGCAAGGCACAGGCTACTTCGTGAGGTGTGCTCCGCTAGTGTCAGAGCAGGGCTGTGAGTTCACGCGCGTGCTGGTGGCTACGTGGATTCTCACTGGCTCTTACACTGTGGAGATTTCTGCAGATGGCTGGTGCTGGCTGTGACGTGCCCTCTTGATCCCTCCTGATTCAAGTCACTTTACCCAATGACCTGCAAGTCCCCAGGGCTGACATTAGATGCAGGGCTGGCCCAGAACCCTCTCTCCTGAATCGGCATCCAGAACTCTTTCTCCCACATTCCAAATGAAAACCCCACATGTTGCTGGACAGCCGGACCCAACAGAGCTCTGGGGATCAATGGGGCCTACCCACCCAGCCCTGGCTACTCCAGGATCTGGGAAACAGCAGGCTGTTTGGGTCTGGGCCTGACCGGAGCCTCAGTTTCCCCATCTGTAAGATAAAAGTGGACTGGATAATTCCTAAGGGCATTCCTTTTTGTCTTAGGCAACCCCCCCTCCCCCGGCTTCTAGTCTTAGAAAGCATGCTGCTAACGGGAGTGGAGCCTGGCCCAGCCTCAGGCTGCTGGTAGCCTTTGTCTCAGGAGGACAGGGCACCCCTGGACCAGGGTGTGAGTTCAAGTTCTGCTCCTCACATATTCTAGCTGTGTGCAAGTTTCCCGCCACTTAGTGGGCACTCGACCCTGTGATCCCTCTCCTCCTCCTCTCTCTCCTCGAGAAATCGGCTTTTCCAAGGCTCAGTCTCCTCCCACCCAGCCTAGCACCAGGGCTGTTTGAAGCTAGTGGAAGATCCTAAATGGGAAAGAGCTTTGCAGATGGAAAACCTTGGCCCACTGGGAAGATTTATTGCTGTATCTGTAAGTGTGAGGTACAAAGGCCATCAGGGCTGCACAGCCCCTACCCAGAAGGCCACATTGGAGAGCAGGCTGTCCTCGTCCACCCCACCCCACCCCCCGTCCCCCACCGTTAGCGGTGGAGGGGCAGAAGGCCTTCTTCCCGAGGTCTGACATCTGGTGGCACCTCAGGGCTGGCTCTCTATCAACAAACATTTCCCCTCTTATTTTAGTATGTCTGTCCCCATGCAGGGCCCTGGTCAGCACCCAGGCTACCGAGATCTGGGGAGGGGTCCAGACAGCTTGGACCCCGGGTAAGTCTGGAGAGGCAGGCTACGCCCTTCCCTCTCTCTCAGCCCCCGGTCCTGCCTATTCCCCTTCCTTTCCCCCTAACCTACTGCCCCGGGGGCCCTTGCCTCAGTCATGGTCAGTGTCCCACCTCCCTTGTGCCCCCTCCATTTCTACGCTGGTCACCAGGGATCTTTGGATACCAAGGATCCAGCAGATCTCTCCTGCTGAGTGCTCTCCAGGTGCCCTCTGCCAAGTGTCAACCTGTACAGAGTCCCAAGAGCAGCAGGGCCCAAAGGAGGGGAAAGGGTACTCCTTGCTCTGTGGCCTGCTGGAGTGGCCTCCCAATGCCCCCAAACCCTGTGTCCTCCCTGAGGTGCGCCCCACACTCCTACTCACACAAGGCTGTCCCAGGCCCAGATCAGGCCCACCCCCTTCCCCTCTGCCTGGACACCCCCACCCCCTCAGTCCTGACATCTGACCTACAACAGGCCTCATTCAGGCCCCTCTTCCCAGTCTGCCTCCAGTCTGCCTGAGGTGACCCTCTCTTCTGTCCCCTCCACAGAGTGAGCTCCTTGTGTCATCGCTCTGTGTCTCTCTAAGGGGCCCGGGGGCCCTGGAAGGCAGAGACACACCTGCGTCACTGCTGGGACTCTACATGGCTCCCGAAGTGCTTGCTGGGCACCCAAAGGAGTAGAGACGTCGGTCTCTGGCCTCCGGATGGCCACCCCAGGCAGTTGGGAGTGTGTGTGACCTCAAACTCAGCCAGGCTGAGCTATATTTAGACACAAGGGCCAGGGCCAGCTTCTGGAGCTGAGGAGGTGGCAGGGCCCACAGGGGGCCCCAGGGGGAGCTTCTTATCTAGGGGGCCTGTGTGAGAGGCCAGAGCCCAGAGCAGTGGCTGTTGGCTCCCACTGCCCCCAAAAAGCTGAGGAAAGAGTCCATTGAAACAAAGGAGGCTTTCTGGCTGGTTGTGTGTGTGGCGTGTGTGTTTGTAGCTAGAAAAAAATAAGTTCCGGGCTAGTTGGTCAGCTCCAAGGGTGGGCCAGAGATGGGGGGCAGGGGCGAAAGTTGGGGTCTCCCGGGCAGCCCGTGCTGGCCCCTGCTGGAGCTGGCCCTCCAGTCTGCTCCTGCCGCCTGCACGCTTTCTTCCCCTTCCTACCTCAGGTGGGCGCAGTGCCAGGCCAGGGTGCGGCCACCCGGCGGGCGAGGAGGGGCTCCCCTGGCCTGGCTGCTCGCTCCCCTGCTCTCTGGGGCGGGCAGGAGGCAGGATGGATGTTCGCAATAATTACCCAGCTGCAGCTTCCCCAGAGCTGCCGCCATAGCAACGGTGCTGGGCGCCCCAGCAGAGCGGCCAAGTGGCAGGAGGGGGTGTGGGCGCTCTGGGCAGGGCGGGAAGGGGGGTGGCTTGGGCCCCAGGCACAGTCCCACTGGCTCTCTTTGTCAGCTCCCTCACCCGCCTGCCCCCTCCCCAGAGGCCAGGGGGTGGGGACTTGTCTGGGCACAGGGAGGTTGGCATGGCCCAGGGGAGGCTCCAGCAGAGGCCCCGTTCCCACTGAGCAGGTGTCAGGAGGGCTGATGCCCCCACCCGGTTGCCCCCCCGAGGACCCCTGGGTGTAATCGCCCATGAGGCTGTCTTCCCTCTTCAGAGGGGGGCGTGTGGCCACTGGTGGGGGGGTTCACCTGCCACGGAGGCCTTGCTCCCAGTGTTTGGGCACCCCTAGAATCCTGCCTTCATGGCTTCTAGGTTCCCCTACTCTATAGTAGAGGCCCTGTTGGCCTCCCTCCTATAAAATTCAATCTGATGAAGGAGACTGTGTTTATCTCCATTTTACAGAGGAGGAAACTAAGACCAGGGAGGTCATGAGACCTAAAGTCACACAGCTAAAAATGTGGAGCCTCAACCCAGTTCAGTCTTGTCATGGCCCTGCTGGTGATGCGGTTCCCGTCCCTCTGTCACCCGACAGTGTAGCCCAATGGTTAGCAGAGTTTAGGCTCTGTGTCCTAGTGGGAGGGGTGGTGAGTCAACCTCTCCCAGCCTCAGTTTTTTCCTTTGTAAAATGGGGTTATAAATGAACCTCCCCTGGGAGTTGTTGTGAGGATTAAAGAAAACAGTGCATGAAAAGTGCAGCACCTGGCATGTGGGAAGTGTTAGCTGTTGTTATTGTTGGAATTATGATTATTTTTATTATTGTTGTTACAACACGAGGAAGCGGACCCTGATGCTCACCAAGGCCCCTCTGGCTCTGGCCCCAGGCGGCTTTCTGAAGGCCAGGCCTCTCCGGCAGGCGCCAGTCGGGATGGGCGAGCTGGGAAGTGGGGAGTTCACAGCCTGGTGAGAGGCGGGTGTTAATCCCGCACGGTGTCTGGGGTGTGGGCTGTGAGGGTGAGGGAGGAGATCAACGTGAACACGGGGCTCAGATGGAGCTGGGCCGGGCTGGGTGAGACCCCATTTGCACAGAGTCAGTGAGGGTCTGTCTCGAGGGGGCTGGCCTGGGGAGGTCAGGAGGACATTCTACAGCATGGCATTGCTTGAGGAACTGAAGGGAGGCCAGGGTTCTAGAGCACAGAGGGGGACAGAGAGGGACAGGGAGGCCCAGGTGGGCGAAGTCGCCTAGGATTGAGACTCTAGGGCTTTGTGGGCAGAGGAGGAGAGTGTGAATGTGACTCTAAAAGTTACCAAGTGGCTTCACAGAGAGGAGGTCAATATATATTTGTGAAATGAATGAGTGACTAAATGAATGGGTGTGTTGTTCTGCATTGGCCTACCACAGAGCCCCTCTCCTTCCACCTTTCCCCCTCCCCCACCACCCCAGCCCTCCTTGGCTGGTTCAGTTCAGTCATTTGTCAGCTGCTGCCCTGGGAGCCCACGGTCATATGGTGGAGATTCAACAAGTAATGAAAAAATGGAAAAATTCCAGATCAGCTGTTAGGCCAATGTGGAAAAATGTTCTGAGGAAAGAAAGCTGACACTGGTCAGGCCACTGCCTGAGAAGGGTGTTGAAGGATCTATAGGAGTTCAATAGGCTGCCAAAACAGAGGACACAGCACCTGCACAGGCTCAGAGACAGGAAATAGCACAGCATAGTAAGGTTTTGTGTGTTTTTTAATTTGTTTCATAGGGCCAGTGACTGTATATGCAGCCCAGGGCTACAAGCATGATCTCCTTGGAATCACACAATTTAAATCCTGCTCCCTTTGTGGCAGAGGCCTATTTCACTTTTATGAGTGAGGAATTGAAGTTCAGATAAGTTAAGAAACTTGCCTAAGGTCACACAGCATAGAGATCATGTTCTCAAACACCTGGGGTGGGGTTAGACAGACAGTCCAAGTTAGGCCATGAAAGGCCCTGAAGGCCAAGCTAAAGTGTCAGGACACAGTCCCAGGGTTGCTGAAGGGCCACAGAAAGGTTTTGAGTATGGGGAGGGAGCGGGTCAGAGCTGTGTTTGAGAGAAGACTCTGTGACCTCTGTGGAGGGTGGAGTAACAGTCCGGATAATGGATGATGAGGGCTTGACTCCAAGGGGATGGCTGGGGAAGGAAAGAAAGGGATACCTTTGAGGGGGGCCAAGAGGCAGGTATAAGGGCAGAGGGAACAGAGAGAAGCCACAGTCATGGAGGTGGGGATCATGATTCAAGTTCATGTCCAATGAGTCTCACAGGAAGCTGATGCTCTTTGTTCCCCTCTGGCCAGTTATTATTTCACTGATATGTAAAAGACTTGGCATTTTCTCCCTTGTGAGATTACAGGCATATTAAAAAAAAAAAGTAGCTGGATCAAGCAATTTTTAATCCAAAATGATGGCAACCAATGGTGACATTTCAGGCCAGTGCACCACTATGGGTTTTCCTGAGTCTCCAAGGCCCCTAAAGCCAAGGGCAGAAGGCATCGCTCAGGGGGCAGTTTGTGTGCACGTGGTAGTCGGCATTTGTGAGGGGCTCTGGGCAAGGGTCAGGCTGTCCTGGGTCTGTTCCAGAAGTTGCTGGGGCTGCAGAAATTGGAGAAGCTTCGGGAAGCCTGGCAGTGGTATTCCTGACCTCCCTCTTTGGACTTCCCGAGGCTGAGCCAGTGAACTGAGGCCCCTCGCCTGCCTGCCCGCTGCTCTGGGAATATTGTAGCTGGCATGCCAGGCAGGCGGTGCATGGCTCGAGCTGCAGGTGCTGTGTCACCTGAGCCCGGGTCATGGCCACTCCACGGGGAGGAGGGAGCCCTGTTCCTACACAGCCTGGCTGCTGGCCCACTTCCTCGCTGCCATGGAAGAACTGTGGCCTGGGGCCTTCTCTGGCCCAGAGCTTGGAATGAAGGTGTTTTGTCAGCCCCCCCACCCCATACCAACCCCCTTTCAGGCATCTGGTGCCACCAGAAATCAGGATTTGGTAGAAAGTGCTGGTCTGGAATCTACCAGTCCTAGGTTTAAATCCTGGCTTTGCTTCTTAACACTTAGGTGACCTTAGACAAGCCACCATTTTCTCAGAGCCTCAGTTTGCATACCTGTAAAGGGGGGTGGGGATAGGACAGAATGAGATGATGAATGTAAAAGCCAGCTCAGCTCCTGCAGAATAGACAGGAAGTGTGAGCTCCTGTCTCCCCTCCCTTTCCCTGTCAGTGCAACTGGGAGAGGAGATGGGCCAGAAAACAAAACAAAATTGCTGGAAGCCTGATGAATCTGTGAACGATTGTTTGTAAGATGCCCTGCTTGAGCAGGATGTGCTGTCAGCTTGGCATCCAGATGGGCACCCCAGAGGAGGACACGCCTGGCCAGCCGCAGCACACAGATGGCGAAAGCCCAGGAGGCCAAGCCCAGGTCTGCAGAGCCAGAGCCCTGACTGCGGTGGGACAAGCCATGGAGGTGGCCAGGGGCTCCACTGGCTCCAGACCCTCTCTTCCTCCTGGCGGGCCTCAGCTGCCTGCATCGGTCTCTACCCCTGGTGGTCAGAGTGCTGATCTTGGTGCTAAGCATCACCAGCCTTTGGGAACCCTCTCCACTCATGACCTTGTCCCCCTGTGACAAGGCAGACAGCTGAGGCCCTAGGGGTGGACACCAGCTCTGTCAATGTGGCTAGGCCCTCTCCAGAATGCCCCAGGATCTTCAATGGATGGGACACTTCCTTCTGGCCTCTGCACTCTGGAATTATCTCCTCCCAGAATCTTTTGCAAGGCAGCCTTTGCAGGTTAGGCCACCACTACCCCTCTCGCACAGTACAGAGCACTACAGAGGGGGCAGGCTTATTCATTTCAGGCCCTATTTGGAGCATGTCAGGCCCCTGTTCAGAGCCCTGCAAAATGTCTGTACCATCCCTGAAGTAATCCAATGCCTGGCTGCCCTGCATGGCCCTGCCTGGTGCCTCCCCCTGAGCACTCTGCTCCATCCTTTGTCCCTCAAACACCCCAAGCAGGATCCTGCCTCATGCCTTTGCACTTACTGTTCCCTCTGCCTGCAATGCTCTTCCTCCAGACCCCACAGGGAAAACTCCTATATTTCCTTGAAGCCTCTGCTCTAATGCCCCCTCTGTAGAGGAGCCCTCGCTGACCATTTAAGGCATCTCTGCTCTCACTTGTTACCCCTCTGCTTTGCTTTAGTTTTATTCCTAGCACTTACATTATACATATTTCAGTTCACATGTAACCATCTGTCTCCTCACACCCTGCCCCCCGAGTATGTGAGCTCCACAGAGGTGGGGGCTTTGTCTTGTTCGTGGCTAAATCCTGGGGCCTAGCACAGTGCCTGGCACAGAGAAAGCACCTGATACAATCACTGAATGAATGAATGAGTACGCAGATGAATGAGTGAAGGAATTTACTTAACAAACACTTTTGGGCACTATCTTGCTGTTGGTACAGGGCCTGGGACCCAAATCCCCCACACCCAGGCCTCAAGGAGAGTACCGCCGAGCAGGAGAGCCAAGGACACCGAGCAGAGAAAGGAAGGGGGGCAGTGAGGACCTGATAGGCCGGGGTCCCCATTGAAACCCACTCTCCATTTCCTAGCTATGTGGTTTGGGGCTTAGCACTTGACCTCTTTGAGCCCTGCAGTCCTCATTTGTAAACTGGGGCTAAAAATACTGGCCGAGGAGCCCAGGCCTCCTCCCTCCCCCTCCCCCTCTTCCTCTGGGCTGCCACCGAGGGCTCCTATAATCCATCTCCATGTGGCCATCCGAGGGGCCTCTTCTTCTTTTCCTTTTCTCTCTTCTTTTACTTCCAAAAAAGTATTTGTTTGTTTTTTGAATAGATAACAAATTTGCATGGCTCAAAATTCAAAAGGCACTAGAAAAAATGCAGAAAGAAGAAAATAGCCCTCCCACCCAGCCCCAGCCAGCCGGAACTCCAGGGGCAAGCGCTGTTTCCTCCGGTTTTCATCTCATGCCAGAGATGGTTTTATGCATATACAAGCCGAGGCGTACCTTTCTCTCTCTTCACGCAGGCAGTGGCATACTGCGCTCGCGGCTCTGCCCCGTGCTTGTTTCACCTGACAGTCGAATCTGGAGAATTTTCATGGGGGCTCTTTTTAAAACATACACTGTAACTGGTCTTTCTCCTGCAAACTAGCCCTCTGGTGGGTCCCCAGCATTCTCAGAATAAAATCTGAAGTTCTACTGGGTCCTCTGTGATCTGGCCACTGCTGGCATCTCTGACCTCACCTCCCAGCTCCTGCACCAGCTCGCTCCATTCCAGCCACTGCTGGCCTCCTCACTGCTCCTCCAGTACAGCAGGCACAGTCCCACCCCAGGGCCTTGGCACTTGCTGTTCCCTCTGCCCTCTTCTTCCAGAAATCCTCTCAGTTCCCTCTCTTTTTTCCAGGTCTCTACTCAACTGTCACCTGCCCAGAGACACTCTCCCTGATTATCCTAACTAAATCCCCACCCTTCCACCCTGTCCCTTATCCCCCTTTTTGTTGTTCACTCCTCACCCAGGGATATTTTTTTCATTGCTTTTCAGAGAGAGTGGGAGAGAGAGAGAAACATCAACATGAAAGAGACACATTGATTGTCTGCCTCCCACACTCGCCCTGACCGGGGCCGGGGGTCGAACCTGCAACAAAAGTACGTGCCCTTGACTAGAATCGAACCTGGGAGCCTTCAGTCCAGGGGCTGACATTCTAACCACTGAGCCAAACTGGCCAGGGCTGCTTTTTTTTTTTAATCTGGAGGATATTTTTTCCATTGCTTTTCAGAGGGAGTGGAAGAGAGAGAGAGGGAGAAAGAGAGAGAGAAACATCAATGTGAGAGAGACACATCAATTGGTTGCCTCCTGCATACGCCCCAACTAAGGCCTGGGATCGAGCCTGCAACTGAAGTACATGCCCTTGGCTGGAATCGAACTGAGACCCTTCAGCCTTCAGGCCGACGCTCTAACCACTGAACAAACCAGCTACGGCTCTCCTTTATTTTCTTGGTAGTATTGATTACTATTTGTGATGGTATGCATTTTTAAAAAATATATTATTATTGATTTTAGAGAGAGAAGAAAAGAGAAAGAGAGAGAGAGAAAGCTCGATAAGAGAAACATCAATGAGCTGCCCCCTGCACGCCTCCTTCTGGGGATCAAGCCTGAAACCTGGGCATGTGTCCGGACCGGAAATCGAATCAGTGACCTCTTGGTGCACAGGACACCATTCAGCCTACCGAGCCACAGCGGCCAGGGCAGGAGTGCAGTTTTTGCTCATTGTTTGACTCTTCCATCAGACCGAGCTCCATGGAACTGAGCATTGGATGTCATAGCCACACTCCGTCCTGACAGCTGGGTTTTAACAACTACTTCATAAATACGTGCTGAGTGAATAAACACATCCCCATTTTACAGACGAGAAAACAAGCACAGAGGAGGGAATCCCTTGCCCAAAGTCAGAGTGGAGTCACTAATTCAACCACCCCGAGCTGGGTTCTCATGCGAGCCCCGTCTTCTGTTTTCTAGCGGTGTGGTCTGGGGCTGTGTTCTTGCCCTCTCTGGGCCCCATGGTCCTTACCTCTCTCTCCGGGGACTGTGAGGAAATGAGGTGGGTGTCCATGGTACTTTCCCGGGGAGCACAGCTTTACTCACACACCCAACAGGTCACTGTGTCACTGCCCTTGGCCTTCCACCAGGAGCCCCACCCAGGCTGGCCCATTATGGCCCTCTAATGTGATGAGAAGGTTCCTGGCCATTAACAGTATTTTTAAACAACGGTCCCATGGAAATATTTTTTAAATGCTGCATCGTGCTGGGGAGCAGCTCTGAATTATTAACTATCCAGCAGCCCTGCTATATTTCTTAACAGAGTTTATTCCAACGCACGCAATTTTCCTCCCGGTAATTTATGAAAAGCTCGTTCTCTTCTTCAGGAAATCACACCCCGCCTCCTGAGCACCGCCTCCCCCACCCCAGCTGAAATGTTTACTGGGTAAACCTAAAGAACTTTTATCTTAAAAAGTCTGCTCGCTTGCCTGATGTCAGAGGACATTTCCGAGGGAGACACTGCAACCATGTTTTCCAAAATACCCAGCCTGGGGCCTTTTAGGAATTCAATAAAACCCTGTCAATTAGGATGGATTAATCATTGGAAGATTTTTTTTTGCTCATCCCCCCCAGCAATGCCCCCTTCCCTGAGGCCTCCCACTATGACACCTGTGAGGGAAGAGCTCATATCTGCTTCATATCCAGGTGGTCACGGGTTCGAGTCCCAGTGGAATCCTGTTTCCTGGGATCCAGCTTCTCTGTCTCCCTCTGCATTGCCCACCCTGTCCCAGGCCTTGGCAGTCCAGGGTCAGACAGAGTTAAAGAAACCGGATTTAGAGGCAGAAGCCCTAGGTCCTAGTCCTGGTGGTGCCACAGGCTTAGCTGAGCAACTTAGCTGATCAGACAAACCTCTCTGATCTAGTTTTTCTTTTTTCAGTCATAAAGCAGGGAGTGATGTTCTGAATTCTCATGTGATGAGATGACTCCTGGCCATTAACAGTATTCTTAAACAACCACTCATCATATAGCTGGTGCCCTGTGCTGGGCACAGGGGATCCAAGCCACTGCCCACCCTCATGGAGTTCCATCCAGGTGGGGAGTCAGACCAGCTACACACGCAAGTGAACTAAAGAAATGTTGGATGCTGCTAAGGGAGAGAATAAAGCTGGGGATGGGAAGGGAAGGGCTGGAATAGGGGCTGTTTTTAGTAGGAGGTCTAGGACAGAGTTGGGATGGTGGGATGGAGCAGATCTGGTAGGGCAGTGCAGTGGTTCTGCTCACCCACCCCCATCAGGGAAGATGTTGCACCCCTGTCCAAGAGACAGACCTGGCAGTGTCTGGAGAGTTCTGGCTGTCACAGCTGGGGGTGAGGTGCTGCTGGCATCTAGTGGGCAGAGCTCAGGGCTGCTGCTGCTGACACCCTGCATTGCACAGGACAGCCCCGCCACAGAGAGTTACAGGCCAGGAATGTCATTGGTGTGAGGTGGGGAAGCCCTGCTGTGGGGCCTGTGGGCCACTGCAAGGCCTTCGGCTTTTACTCCAAGTGATCCAGGAGCCACGAGAGGAGTTTAAGCAGAGGGAGGACATGGCCGGACTGGGTGGAAAACGGGGCGTACCAGGGAGAGGGATGGCAGATGTCCCCTCAGGTGCCTGTGCAGGACTACTTGGCCACTCCCCAAGCCCGTATTTACTACTGTGAGTGGGCACTAGGTGCTATGCATACAGCAGAAACAAGGTGGACCAGGGCCTGCCATCGCTGAGCGTACATGCCACTTGGGAGAAGCCACTGCTTTGCTCAGAGCCCTTGAAAGGCTCCTCCCATCTCAGCTGGGACAAGCTCCAGGGTTCCCAGACCAGCCTGCCCCCTGTCTGCCCTCTCTGGCTCCACAGTCCTTCTTGCTCTCTCCTTGGTCCCTTGGACACACCAGGTGTGCTGGCCCCCTGTAGGTCTATGCGGTGTTCTTCCCTCTCCCTAGATACACATCCCTCCCTTCATGACTCTTTTCAAATGTCACCTCCTTAGCAGGCTCCCTGACCCCCAACCACCCTTCTAAACAGTTATCACCTCATCCTTTCCCTTCTGGCTGCTTACTCTGCTTCCACCTGTCCACCCTTCACCCTGCCATCCATCCGTCCACCCATCCACCCACCCCCTCATCCATCCATCCATCCATCCATCCATCCATCCATCCATCCATCCATCTTTCTATTCTGTGTTCCTCAGCACTTCCTGGGTATCAGGCTGAATGTTGCTACCCAGGGCGCAGGCGGTCACTGGGAATTCAGAAGTCCGATTTCAGTTAAAGGATCTTAGCAAGGCCGGAAGGGGACAGAGAAGTCATAGAGGCCAGATGCTATTGCTCCAGGGACACCGAGGCCTGGGAGAGGCTCAGGTCCCCATCCAAGGTTCTATGGCCAGGAAGCAAGAGGATGGGGCTTGGAACCAGAGGGGACCCCTGCCTCCCACCGCGGCCCCTTTTGCAGGTCTCCTGGAAGCCCTGCCAAGGACCTGTCAATCCCCAAGGAGGCCTTGCAGCTGGGAGGGGAGCAGCCTTCTGGGGCCCCCAGGCCCCTCCTTGCAGACCTTCTTGTCCCAACCCCCCCTGCACACCCAACAGCTGCAGAAGGGGTCTGGCTGGGAAAATGCTTCTGTGCCACCAGGAGGGCCCCTGGGATGCTGATTCATAGCTCACAGGAGCTGCCTATTAAATGTGTGGAGCTGGGCTGTGGCCGGTGCCTGTCTCTTTAAGGAAGGCTTGGGCCTCTCTACCCAGTCAGCATTCCCTAAGGAAAGGACCTGGGCAGGCCTGGTGTCTCCCCTGGCAGAAAACTATTGACTCCAACCTGTTAAGGAGCCTGGGTGGGACCCACAGGTCTCTGGGTGGGGCAGGAAGGAACTCAGGGGCCTTTCCTTTTTCAGGCTCACACCCCCAGGAAGGGAGGGAGCCTGGATCCCAGACCAGACTGCGGGACTGCAAAGCCTGGGTCTGCGGCACCTAGGAGGTCCTGAGTGAGGGTGACCAACTGTCTAGTTTGCCTGGGTCTGAGGGGGCAAATCAGGAGTTGGTGACTCTATTCTGAGCACTCCATTAAGGCCAAAGCCATCCCCATGGCGACAACTCTGTGGGATTTACAATCCCTGGGTCCTCCCCTCCCCACTGCCCTACCTGGGATATAGGGCCCCTAATCTCTGTGAACTTCATTTCCTCAGCTTAGCATGAGGGTGTGGCCACTGCCCTGCTCCCCTCCGGCCAGTGGGAAGTCCCCGACTGCCAGAGTGACTTTGATCGTTCCTTTGAATCAATCTGTGCACTGGGGTCAGATGTCCTCAGGGACCCCTGGATTGGCAAGTGTGGGGAAGGGGATCCATTGCTTCACCCAGCACAGGGCCTGGCACATAAGACACCTGGCTCAGAGCATATAGAATAAATGAATGAAGAATGAATGAATGAATGAATGAATGAATGAATGAATGAATGAATGAAATAACCATGTGTCTGTGCTTCCTCTGTGCACAGAGCGGGAGGAGCAGGAGACCCGGACCCATCTGACATCAAGGTAGTCACCCTTAGGGAAAGGGGACACAGAAGAGGAGTCAGGCTTTGGGCTATAGTACTCGCCAGCGGGGGGAACTGGGGGAGATCTGTGCCTCAATATTCCCTATCTGAAAACAGCATCGACAATGGCGCCTTCCTCATAGGTTGCTGGAAGACGTAAAAAAGGCGGACCTGCACCATGTCAGTTACGCTTATTGCGATTGTTACGTGAGGGAAGCAGGTGGGAGGAGAGGAGAAAAGTTGCCAGGAGGAAGGGGCAGGGGTGTGGGGAGAGCCAGGAACCTGTAAGGGTGACCTTGAGGAAGGCCTCTGGCCTCTGTCTCTGGCCCATTGCAAAGAAAGTGGGAAGAAACTAGCCTCTGGGGTCTGCTGGTTCATGGGTTTGCACAGAGCCTTCAGGAAGCGGAGTTCCCCACCTTGGGGGGAGGGGTGCAGGGCCAGAGGCCGGGAACCCTCCCTGGCACAAGCCCCTCTGCCCTGCCCATAGCTTGGCTGGCAGGGGTTGGATCTAAGGACAAACCATGTGATTGGCCACCGTGCCGAGCAGTCTCCAGCCCTTCCTCGGGACCACATTCTACAGATTATGAATCCATGACAGCTTGAGGTTCCCCAGCTGCCTGATGAGCCAGGGTGGGGCAACCGTTTCCTGCCCAGAGCCACCTTTGCCGAGACCCTGTCCCACATAGAGCTCCTCCAGCTCTGCCAGGGAGGCCCTCTTATCCTGTGTGGGCAGATGAGGGCTCAAGCTTGGGGGCCAGTGGGCCACCTGCGACACCCAGTGAACACACAGACCAGAGGCCAGGACTCAGGCCTCCAGCCTCCGCCTGTTGCCTCAGGGGCTCCCTAGGACCCATGGGGGCAGGGAAGGATGACAGGGCTTCTCCCCAGGCAAGGACACAGAGGCACTAGGGCATTATCAGAGCCCACCACTTCTGCCAGCTGGCACACTGCCCTCAGACTACACTGCCCTAGGCTGCCAGTATCTGCCCTGCTTTAGGGTTCCCAGGAGCCCCGTGGCCAGGCCCATTCATTGCTGACTCCCCTCCATCACGTCCAGGAGCTGAAGCCTGGGGACAGGACCCACAGTGAATTGGCCAGGTGAGGGGCCTGCAGCCTGCCCCTGCATTGAAGGGTCCTGAGCCACTTCTGGGTACCGCTCACTCGCTCAGCAGCATTTGCCATAATTATCCAGCCATCCCCTTCAAGTGTACGGCAACCATAGCAACAGACAGATGTTCTGTCCCAGCCACAGTCCACAGCGAGCCAGGAGCCAAGCACGAAATTTAACCCCTTCTAGCTCAGGCAAGCAAGGGCAAGCCTGGACAGTGGGCCTAGAGGCCCGGAGTTCCCAGGCCAGGTGCCTGACCTCCCTGGAACCCGTCAGGTAGGAGTAGGTGACTCCTGAGACCCATTCATCTCTGACACTCTCTGTGTTTGCCCCTTCCACCGTCTCTACTCACTTACTCTTTCTCCCAGAGCTGAAAGACACTGAGGAGTGGAGGCCCCATTGGAAAGGCTGAGGCCCTGAGTGCTAGTTATGGTGCAGGATGAAGAGCACTGGATGCAGAGTCAGGTGAGCTGAGCTGGGCTGCTGCCTTGGTTCTCCCTCTGGTTTGCTGTGTGACTTTGGGCAAGTTACTCACCTTCTCTGAACCTCAGTTGCTACCTCTGTAGAATGAGGAGGTAGACTCTCATGCCCCCAATCCACTGTGTGCCAGGCCAGGGTAGGCCCTGAGGAAACTCCAGGGAACATGACACATGGGAGCTCTCCCCAATGTAGGGGTAAGGATGCTGACAATGGAGAGATAAACAACACATAGGCTGTCATTTTTGTTAGATGCCATTAATGCCCTAAAATTGCCCTCTGATGGAGAGTAAGAGATGGTAGGGGCTGACCTGCTTTAGACAGTGGTCAGGGAAGTCCTCTGAGGAAGGTGACATTTGAGCTAATGCCTGAGGCTAAGCAGGAACCAGCCACGCTGCACTGGGGGAGGAGGGTATCTGGCAGGGGGACCAGCAAGGACAGAAACCCCAAGGGGGGAACTAGTGAGCATGGCCTACCTCATCTGGGAGCAGGACGTGAGTACAGAGGCCAGGGGAGGGGAGGGAGTTGGAGTCCCAGCCACAGTGCCTCATGGGTCCACCTGCCTCAGGAAGGTTCTGAGCAGGAGCCACCTGGTCTGATTTCTGTGTAGTCTCTAAGCCCTGGCTGTGGTTGGGCCTCTCTGAATGACAATGGCTCAATTCAAGGGGGCGGGAGACAATGGCTTCAGCTGCTCCCCAGCGGCCCCTTGCCCACTCACTCCGGAGGCCAGGGGGCTGAGCCAATACCTGGAGGCTCCTGACCCAGCAAGGCCCCACCTGGGTGGTTAGCTATTAATGAGCAGAGCATGGGTGAGCCCCAGAGAGCAGCAAGGGGGCCCCACTTGGGAAGGGTAGCCCCTAGTTTCTGGCCCCATATCCCAGCAGGCCGGAGTCCAGTCCCAGCTCTGCCACTTCTTTGTTTTGTGGCTGTCGACAAGTCACTTAGCTTCCCTGAGCCTCAGCTGACCTTCTGGAAAAGGGCCTAGGAAGACTTGCCCCATCCCCACCTACCCTCCTCATCTCCATTCAGTCACCTCTATCTCACTCGCTGTTTCATAGCACCCTAAGCTCAGCTCTGTCTCTGGGCCTTTGTAACTTACCGCTTCCTCCTCCTGGAACATTCTTCTTCAGGCCCAGCTGTCATTTCCTTGAGTCTCTGCTCAATGCCACCTCCTCAGAGGCCTCCTGGACCACCCCAGTCAAAATGGAGCCACCCCTCACTCTGCATCTCTTCACTATGCTCTGTGTACTCACAGCACTGCCAGACCACACCCCTGCAGTCAGCCCCTATCTCCTGCTGCTGGGCACTGTCCTAGGTGCTGGGGGCAGAGCAGAGACCATAATAAACAACCTCCAACTGCCCTTCCCAGAGGGAGCTTTCTAGTGGGTGAGACAGATGAAGACAAAGAAAGGAGGGTTAGGAGAGGAAGCTTGGTGGGGGGTGGGCCTCACAAAGACAGTGACATTGAAGTGGGACCTGAAGAAGTAGAGTTTGGGGATCTGTGGAAAGTAAGGCAGAGGCACTAGAATGTGCCTCCTCTGGGCAAGGACCAAGAGTGTTTTCATTATTGCTCCACTCTTGGCACACAGCACACAGTAGGTCTAATGTTGTCACAGTGGGTGGTTGGAGGCCTAGGACCACCACAGAGCCTCTCGCATGGGGCCTGCACCCTGAGGCCCTCGGGAAGCACACTCACCACCACAGGTGTCCACTGACCTGGGTGTGAGGAGGGGGCTGGAGGGACCTCCACAGGAGGAGCCTCCAGGGGGCGAGGGCTGGCAGGGGGGAAGAGGAAAGGGTAGTGGCTGGGGCTGGTCCTCAGGGGTCTCCCATGTCATGTAAGGAATCAGGACATTATACTGGGGAAGGGTTTGGGGGAGTGGACAATGTGATTAAATTCAGGCTTTTAAAAACCCTTCTGGTGTTCACTGAAGAGAATACAGTGGATCTGAGGGGCCAGGGGACGGAGGACGGGAGGCAGGGAGGCAGTGAGAAGCAGGAAAGGGCCCTGGGAGAACAGAAAGGCCTCGAGTAGGCCCCAGCATGGCTGGGTGGAATTGGGTCGCATCTATCATAAGCAGAGCTCAGGCTCCCACACCTAGCGTCCACACCGTGCTCTTCCCACCCACTCATTCACCAAGCGCATCCGAGCCCCTGACTGCCAGCCAGGCCCCGTTGTAGACCCAGAGGCAGCAGGAACACGTGAACCCAGGACAGAAATCCTCGCCCTCCTAGGATGGTCCGACTATAAACACGATAAGTAAGTAAAATATTTGGTGTGTGAGAGTGTCAGTAAGCGCTAAGGGGAAAGAAGAAAAATGGGGGAAGGGGACAGGAAGTGTCAGGTGGCAGGTTGAAATTGTGGATGAGGCACCAGGGAAGGCCAAGGGGATGGGTGCCGCTAGGGGAAGAAGCTGCAGGAGGCGAACGCCGAGGCAGGAGCTGGAGTGGAGTGAATCCGGGAGGGGGAGGGACGCAGGAGGGGACCGCGCAGGCCTTCGAAGGTCTTCATGGGGCCTGGGCTTCTCTGAGCAGTGGGGGCCCCTGCAGAGCAGTGAGCACAGGAGGCTCTGCGGGACTCTCCTAGGAATAGGGTCCCTCTGGCTGCCACGTGGAGAATAGACTGCAGGCAGCGGGGGCGGAAGCGGAGGACAGGGAGGCAGCTGGGGTGAAGATCTAGGCAAGAGATGGTGGAGGCTGGCGCAGGGGAGGCCGAGCGGGTGGCGAGAGCGCTGGAGACTGAGCGGCTTCAGGAGTTAGAGCCGTGGGGCTTGCTGATGCTTCCCGCGTGGGCTCTGAGACAGAGAGCGGAGCCAGGGAGAGGATGGCGGCGGTGTTTTGGTGTGGGCCTTGGGAAGAAGGGAGCTACCACTCATGGCATGAGCAAGGCTGAGGGCGGAACAGGTCATGGCGCAAATATCAGATCAGGCTGGGAGGAAGCGGAGAGGCTGCGAGGGGCTGGGAGGGAGAGCGGTGGACACGAGGCTTTGGAGCTCAGGGGACACGCAGTGTGGGGGTGGCCGCAGGGAAACGGCCTCTAAAGTCAGGCAGGGAGGAAGGGAGATGGAGAGGAACAGGGGACCGGGGACTGAGCCAGGGGCCCCCAACTGAAGAGGTGGCTCCCGAGAGGTGGGGGCCACATGGAGGAAGAAGCGGAAAAGAGGCTGAGAAGGGGCAGCTGGAGAAGTAGGAGGAAACTGGGAGGTTCTGAAGGCAGGGAGGGGGCGAGGAAGGGGCAGGGGGAGGCAGCTACGGAGCACTGCTGAGAGCGCCTGGGGTTAGCAGCGTGGACCTCCTCGGTTTCCTGGGCGGGGGACGTGAAAACCTGGGTTCAGGGAGGGGTGGGGGCACGAGGCTAGACATGCTTTCAAGGAGCTCCTGTGTAGGGCGGTGTGGGAGAGAAGCATTTTTTTAAGAGAAAAATCTGCAGTGTGCATGCTGTTAGGGTTGCTCGGGTAGACAGGGAGACACTGATGAGATCCGAGAGTTGGGGAGAGTTGCTCCAGCAAAGTCTTGGGGAAGGCAGAGGGAAGGGGTCAGTGATCACCCTCATGGCCCTAGGAGGTGAGTGATGTTATTATTTCCACTTTACAGATGTGGAAACCGCACGCAGCCCAGAGAAGTTGGTTCTCCTGTCCCAGGTCACACAGCTGGGCAGTGATGGTGAATCTCCGTAACTGGGCCGTACCCTTCACAGGCCCGGCCTGTTTTCCTGTTTGACAACTGAGGCCCATTGAGGTTCAGTTACTAGTCTCAGTTCACAGAGCAGTTGAGTGACCAGGTTAGGACATTGATTTGACAGGATGTGGAGGGTCAAGAGGCAGTGGGGGATGTCAGGAGTGACTCCTGTTCTCAGCAAGGCTGCCTGGGGGCTTCAGGTGCCACTGCCCGGGCTGGAAACTGGGAGAGGAGCAGGTTTGCATAAGACGCTGAGCTCATTCTGGGATGTGCATGAGTTTTCCTATGTGTAAAATGAGGCTAATCAGAGAGTTGGCCTCACCGAGTTATTGTGACTCAAAGGAGTTGATGCAGATAAAGCCCTTAGAGCAGGGCCCAGCAACCAGTAAATGCCATGTAGGGTGTCCGTTCTCACTATTCTGAATCCGCCTAGTTGGATGCACAGTGGGACTTCCAATGTGCACCAGCAACAGGCTCGTGGGTAAGCCAAGCTGGACAAGAGGGCTGATGAACACAGACCCTCCTGGGCCCTTCTTGGAGGAGACTTAGCTCTGAGTTTAGTCCCTGGGTTTGAAGGCCCAACCTTCAAGGAACCCCAGGAACCCTTAAGGAGCTCCAAGGGTGGGGCCTCTGGAGGCTGGGAGAAGTGCCGAGAACAATACTTCTCGAAGTCTCAGGTCTTCATCTGAATGATGGGCATTCTGATTCTCACTCTGTGATGTGGTGACTTTAAGATGTGCTGAGTGAGCCCTGGGACTGAGTGTGAGGAGGACTGGGCACACTACCTGCCCTGCCCTAATTTGTTGTGTGACCTTAAACAAGTAGCCTAACCTCTCTAGGCTTTAGCTGTAAAACCTGCATGATGTAGAGGCCCCTGCAAACAGATAACTTTATCATTATTTGGAATTTCTTGATTTTATTAGGTGGCAAGTACCCAATATACCTGAGAAGTGTTTCAGCTTTGGAGGCCTGCTTGTCATCAGGGCAGGACAAGGACTGGAACAAGTAGAATGTAGGGCCACCTGGGTCTGAAAGGTCCCGCCTTGGGGCAGCCCTGCCTCAGGCACACTCTGAGGTGTCTGGGGTGGTATCTTGGGTGGCCTGTTTCATTGATCAGAGACAGGAGTTGTGGGTCCCATTTTCCAAGTGTCCCCATTTTATAGACAAGTAAACTGAGGCTCAGAGGAAATATAACTTACCTACCTTCAGACCCTCTTCTTTCCACAACTCCAGGCCACCCTGGGAGGCTGGTTCTCAGGGAGCAGAGCTCAGCCCCGCCTGGGCATACATCGGCCTCTGCCCTTGGTTCTTATGCAGCCCCAGTGTGTGCCATCTCTCACCTGCCAGGCCCTGTCTTGGGCAATGGGGACACTAAGAGTACGTGGATGGGGTCCTGGCCTCCTCTAGTGGAAAAGACACATGTGAACAAAAACAAAGAGAAGTTGAAAGGGGTTGGGGCACTGGGAAAAAGAAATTCATTCTGATTTAAGGATCTGGGGAGGCTTCTTGGAGGAGGGGGCACCTGAGATGGATCTGGAACATGAACAGTAACTGTTACCATCTTTTGAACAATAGTTTTGGGCTTCAGGGCGTAGTCTTATCATACCTTCCCAGTCCCCAGTGAGGTAGTTTACTACGCTTAGTCCCATTCTGCAGATGAGAAGACGGAGGGTCAGAGAATTAGAGTGACATGTCCAGGGTCACATGGCTTGTGAGAGAGGCCTGGGCCTATTCCCAAGGCCTACCCTCCCCAGGCTGAGGAGGCAGGGGAAGACCCCCCACCCCAACAGCCTCAGCCCAGGAAACCCAGGTCTTCCTCTGGCCAAATGTCCCAGCACTCAGTTTCACTTCCCAAAACATAGACCTATTTTGGATCCTGCTAACTTCCTTTCTCACCCATGGCCGTTCAGGCTCTGAGGACTGGGCAACCGTAGAATGGACCTGGTGCCCCTGGGCCTTTCCCAATGCTCCTCTTACACCACCACCCGGGAGCCTTCCCACCACCCGGGAGCCTTCTCCCTGCTCCGCCTGCACTGGCCCCCTGGGGAAGGCACTGACCGCAGGGGGCCTGGCAGGAGCTGCTCCCTCCTGCCCCGCCCCATGAGCCAGCTCAGAGGCCCTGTTTCTAGCCCATGCTCAGCCTGAACGTGTCAGGGTAGGAGGCATGGGCCAGGGTCCAAGTCCCAGCCCTACTTTGTCTGGCCTTGTCACCTCAAGCAAGTCATTTCCTTCCCTGAGCCTGAGTGCCCCTCTCTGTGACAGGAGACCAAGGCAGCCTCCCACCCGGAGTTGTTAGAACACGAGGGTGTGAGTCAAATTTAACACCTCTGCACCAGACACCATTCTGCGCACTGGCAATTCAAAGATTCTTGCCCTCAGGAAGCTGAAATCCTAATACAGGGTGAGAATAAACAATATGAACAGGTCAATTAAATAGTGTCTTGGATGAAGACTATGGAGAAAATGAAGCTGAGAAGGGGATGTGTGCTTGATGGGGAGGTTGCCATTTTAAAAAGGGTGGTCACGGAAGACCTTCTGAAAAGGTGACATCTGATGACTTGAAGGAGGTGATGGAGCAGACCCCGCAGACATTCCAGGCAGAGGGAACAGCATATGCAAATGCCGTGAGGCAGGGAGGAGAGAGCAGCAGCAGGGGCAGGAGGGCCAGAGCCTGAGGCCTCAAGGGCTGAGGTCAGGACTTTACTCTGAGGGAGGTGGGAGCCACAAAAGGCTTCAGAGCGGGGGAGGAACATGATCTGACTTGTGTTTTAGTGGTTTCCCTGTGGCTGCCTGACAGAGGGTATATTGCAGGGGCCATGTTGGGGGCAGGGAGAGGCTGTGCAACTGTCCTGCTGGTGACCAGGGTGGTGAGACGTAGTCAGATTCCGGTTATACTGCGAAGGTGGAGTCAAGGGGATTTACTGATGGATCAGGTATAGGGGGTGAGTGAAGTGGGGGCAAGGATGGCTCCCAGGTTTTTGCCTCAAGCGACAGGAAGAATGGAGCTTGTGTTTACTAAGATAGGAAGGGGGTGGGGGAGCAGACTTGGGGGTGAAAATCAGGAACTCGGGCTTGGATACGTTCTGCTGAGGTGCCCTCAGCCCTCTGAGTGGTGAGGCCCAGTCAGCAGGTGGGCAAGCAGGTCTGGAGGTCGGGGAGAGGAGCAGACTGGTTCCAGTGTCAGCCCACCCTCCCAGACCTCTCCAGTCCCATCCCACCCTCCTGGAGGCCACTCCGTCCCTGGCTGCCAGATGGGTCTCTTAAGAACTGAAGCCAGGTGGTAGATAGACCTTTCCAGTCCAATGACTCCCCACGGCTCTGGCCTAGAGGCCAAACTCCTTGCCTCGCCCCCTCTCTCCAGCCTCCTCTCCCTTCAGCCTGCTGTCCTTAGTTCATACTTTGGGCCTTTGTACTTGCTCTGCTGGATTCTGGTCTCTTACCTGTTTGGTGGCCCTGGATGAGACTCATCCTTTTCCTAGGCCTCAGTTTCTCCATCTGTAAAAGGGGGAGCTTGGACTCCCTGAATCCTAAAAATGGTCCTTAAATTTCCACATTTGGGAGCTTTGGGAGCCATGAAGAAGCTGCCCTTCTTTGCTCTATTCATACCTGGTTAGACCTTTGGCAAGATGCTTCATGTTCCCCAGTTTCCTTGGTCTTACCTACTTTCTGGGGTTGTTGCAGGTGCTGGAGGAGGGGAAGCGTTGTCCCTGGAGGACAGTAAAGATGCAGACAGAACTGTGTGGCCTAGGGCAAGTTCCTTCCCTGCTCTGATTCAGTTTCCTCACCTGCAGGATGGCACTCGTGATTGTTGAGAGGTCCGGCAGCCACCGAGCAGGGTGCCTGGCACTCACTGAACGCCTGCCTGGGGCCTGGACTGAGTGTCCTGACTGTGGGGATGAGAGACTCGGCCCTGCCCTCACAGTCGGGTTTGCCCAGTGGGCACTAGGTATGATTACCAAGTAGGACACAGCCAGGATCCCGCCCTAGGGGAGATGGGGGCTCTAGCAGTACCTTCCACCAGCACCCACTGCACAGTTCTCAGCCTACAAGGCCCAACCCAGGACTTCCCTCTAGGAGTTCACCCCAGACCGACACATCTCTCTTCATCCTTTGGCCCCCTGTGCCCTTCAGATCCAAGCTATAATGAGAGCAGCCTCTGGGCAAGAGCCCCTTTCTGCAGGTCACAAGCTGTGGGACTTGGACAAGTCACTTGCCTAGGCCTTGATTTCCACATCTGTAAAATGGGATGATGTTAAAGTCTACTTCCTAGGGTGTTATGAGGATTCAGCGGGTGATAAAGTCCCTGAGGACTAAAAAAGGTTCGTATGATTATTGAAGCCCTTCTCATACATTCTCTCCAGTGGACCTGAGGGCAAGAAGCAGAAGCCTCGTTCCCTCGGTATGTAGAGAGGGATGAATCACTTCCTCGGGCTCCAGCCAGGTCAGCTCTATGGTGCATGTGTGTTAGAAATGGTCCCAGACTACTACTTGCTTTGTTCTATTTATGTGCTAACCCAGATTTCCTCCATCTTACACATGAGGCACAGAGAGGTAAAGTGCCCCAGCCAAGGTCACACAATTGGTGAGTGGTAGAGCTGGAGCTCAAACCCAGGCAGCCCTAAGGGACATGCTTGCTGGAGGAAGGTCACACAACAAATATGTGACAGGGCTGGGGCAGGACCCCAGGGTTACCAAAGATGGAAGGGTTTTCTATTCTCCATTTGACAGAGATTGGAAATTGAGACATGGAAGGGGAAGGGACTGCTGTGGTGATACTCAAACCCTTAGGGTGCTTCTCACCAGCATCATCCACACCTAGAGGTCACCCTGTGGTATTATTCATCATCTGAAACCACAAGGTCATCCCGGGGTTAAACCCAGGGGTCCTCTCCCTCAGCCCAGAAGGAGAAAGGGCTGTGAGTTCAAGAACCACACTTTCCATCCCCACCTTGCTGCTGCCTGGCCAGGAAAACCTTGGGCCAGTCCCTTCCCCTTCCATGTCTCAATTTCCAATCTCTGTCAAACGGAGAATAGAAAACCCTTCCATCTTTGGTAACCCTGGGGTCCTGCCCCAGCCCTGTCACATATTTGTTGTGTGACCTTCCTCCAGCAAGCATGTCCCTTAGGGCTGCTTCCTTTTCTGCTATATGAAGCGGATGGTAACTGCATTTCTTGAGCTCTCAGGATGGCTGGGAGAGCCCCATGAGAGCCTGGGTATGGGCTGCAAACAGCTCACATCATCAGGGGCTCCCGATGCACCCCCAGCACATCCTCTGCTCCTGACAGAGAATGGGGAGGTCATCCATCCATCCATCCATCCATCCATCCAATAGCTATTCGTTGAGCATCTACTCTGTGCTAGTCCCTGTGCTGGGCACTGGGGACATACCTAGGACCAAGACAGATCCAGCCCCTGTCCTCATAGAACTCACAGTCTGGGGGAGAACAGATATCAATAAGGAAATCACATAAATGTAAAATGCACAGGCGGTTAAGTATTACAAAGAGGGGTACAGGGACGTGCCCCAGGAGAGTGAATACCCCAGGAGAGTACCCTCCATGAGAGTGAGTCATGGAGGGGAATGATCTTGGGGAGGGGTTTTGGGGAAGTGGTAATTCAGCTGAGAGCTGTTGGATGAGTTGGAGTTTACTAGGTGAACTTGTGGCAAGCCAGGGGGCTTGAACAAAGGCCCTGGGGTGGGAGGGAGTGACATGTCCAGGGTCACATGGCTTGCGACAGGGGCCTGAAACCATTCTCAAGGCCCTGGCAAATTCAAAGAAGCAAAGGCAGTTCTATGTATCTGAAACCAATGGCTGGCGGGGAGGTGAGGGAGTATCGGGGAGACTGTACTGGATTAGTCATGGGTTTCACAGTTTCAGGAGAGAAGGGAGGGATTTTGTAATCCGTCGTTCCGTACTCATTATGGTACAGATAGGGAAACCAAGATTCGGATGGGTAAGGGAGAGGGCCAAGGTCAAAGCAACTTGGGGACAGACCCAGCGTTAGAACCCAGACTTCTTAACAACTGCCAAGGCTCTTTCTGCACTGGAGAGTGGCCCAAGAGAAAGGGGAGAAAATAAAACATTAATTTAGCACCTACGATGTGACCCAGAATCCTGTACATGTGTGCACACATGCATACACACACACACACACACACACACACACACACACACACACGTACACCTGTTTCCCTGGGCCTAAGGCCGGGCTTATGGCCCTGGGAATTCCTTCCAAAAAAGAGAGGAAAAGGAACGTAGGGAGGTCATTTGATCCAGCCCCCCTGCCACTGGCCTCAAGGCCTCATCCCATTGTCTCATTCAAATTCCTCTATGGTGATTAGAAATTATAATCCCCATTTTGTAGATGAGCAAACCAAGGGAAGGAGAAAGTAAGGCACTCACCTAAAGTCCCACAGTATTCATCAGCCAAAGCTGTCTTGGCTCCTAGCTTTGTGCTCTTTCGGAGGTCATGCATAGCCCAGGTGTGAGCCATCTGGCAAGGCGGAAGTCCTTCCTGCTGTCTAACTGAAATCTCTCCTGCTTTGCTATGTCAGCTTCCCCTTTGTTTGGGTGGCTGAAGATGTGAAGAAGCACTGTGATCCTTCTCATGGTCCATAACTATCATTTTGGAAGAGACTGAGCTGGGGGTAGGAGACTCAGAGACACTCCCCTCCACCATGAATCTGAATCCAGGGTGATAGTTTGCTTGGTGAGGTGGGGAAGGAAGCCAGGCCATTTGCCACGGGGGCCTTCCTTCTAAGGGAAGGTTCTGGGAAACCACTAGAAAGAATTCCCTGGGGAAGAAGTCCTTCTGGATTGCCCCAAGGACACACACTCTCCCCAGGATGCAGCTGCCCAAGGGCTGAGCTTGAGGCCAGTAACTGGCAAAACCCAAGGCCTCAGATCCACCCCTGTGGCCAGAGGCGGCCTTGCGTTTCCTCCACACACATGCCTGTTTGACTTGCTTGTCAGAAACCACTCAACAAAATCCAATTTATAGAGCCAATATGAAATGGGAGAAAATCCCTCTAAACAAAAAATGTCTCTTTTCAAATCAGGGAGGAAGAAGGCTCGACAGCTGGGCGTCCAGATGAGCAGTCCCTATGTGGAGACCCAGATTCAAACCCTGAGGTAAGCCCAGCCTGGACCTGGCCTTTACTTGACACCTTTCTTCGGAGAGACCCACTGCTTCCCAAAGATGTCAGGGTTCCGTGTGCCCAATATTTCCTGAGGAAGCTGAGGCCAGGGAGATGCTGGCAGCCATTTATTGAGGGCTGGCTTTGTGCTGGGCACTGTGCTAAATGAGTCTACATGGACTGCTTCACTCGAACCACACAGCAAGCTCCTGAGGTAGGTGCTGAGGTGCAGAGGGGAGAACCGTGGGCGAGGGGGCAGGAGGCCGGACCCCAGGTCCAGTTCTGCTGTCAACTGTCTAGGTGAGCCCTTATCCCTCTCCGGGTCTCAGTTTCCCTGTTCCTGAAATAGAGCAATTGGGTAAGATGATTGCAAGCTGGTGTAGAGGTTCACAGTGTCCATCAGCAAATTAAAGGCTCTGAGAAGTCCTAAAGTAAAACAAAGCAAAGAAACACAAACAAACAAACAAAAAAGTGAGTGGTTAATTTGAAGAGTTGATCAACAAAAATAGTTACCTAATGGCTCACAAGACCTCAAGGCAGTATGACCTCGAGTTCAGTCCCAGTCAGTATGTTAGTCAGTTGACAACTATTCATTGGCCCTTTGAGAGATAAGAAATGAATAAGACATGACCCTATCTTTGAGGAGCATCTCATCTGGGGAGAAGGTAGCCACGCAGAAGACAATAACCGTACCGTGTGGTCATTGCTCTAAAGGAGACCAGCTGGGGCCTTGAGGAGCCAGGGGGAAGAGATATTTCACCTCACCCAGGGGTCAAGGGAAGTATGGCCAACAGGGTGACAGTCAAATGGGGTTTTAAAGGATGAATACAAGTTCTCCAGGAAGAAAATTGGAGGAGGGATGGCAGTCCCAGTGGGGGGGAACAGAATATGTAAGTCATAGTCATGTAAAGAGCTTGTTGTTCAGAGGAACGGAGAGTTCAATGTGGTGGGCACAGAGAGGACTAGGTCAGAACAGAACAGAGAAAGGCCTTGAATGCTAAGACTTTATTTTGGTGAATAGTAGAAGTCATAATTGAGAGAAGAAGAGACCCTTTGGGTGGCGGTGAAGGGGAAAATCTATAGGCCAGTGAGGTGGTTGGTGCAGTTGCCTGGGCCAGACCAGAGGGCCCAAGCTGCAATGAACAGATAATGCATCTGACAAGGATCTTTGGGTTGCAAGGTATCCAGCACAGAGGCCTAAGTAACAATAAAAAAGGCTTTCAGGCACAACTGAATCCAGAGTCTCAAATGGTATTGTCAGAAATCTGGCTGCCATCACAGTGGTCAAGGGGATGAAATGTTCTCAATGGCCAGGGTTCAGGTCAGTCCAGCTCCAGCTACATGCTCTGAATATGGGAAAGGGGCAGTTTCTCAAGGAATTTCAGCTTACCAGGAGGAGACTGCCGCCGGGCAGGTGAAAGCAACAGCCCACGCTGTGGATGGTGAGGCCTGCGGCTTTCAGTGGCGGATGGGCCCTTGCCCAGCTCGGGCCCCTGGGCTGAGGAGTGTAACTAAGGGCTTGTATGGCTGGGGCAGACTTCATGGAGGAAATGGCCTGGGAGGAGACCTGAGCAGTGGGTAGGATCTGGGTAGATGAAGGTTATTTGTGAGGAGGGATCTGTGAGAACAGAGGTAAGGTGAGAGCGAGAAGATATATTCTGGAGCCAGAGAGCCTGCCAGGCCCAGAGAGCTGGTGAAGGGGAGTGAAAGGAGCTGAGGCTGCAACCAGGCCTTAGAGGTCCTTGTATGCCAGCCCCCCTCTGCCCTAACTGGCAGAGGTTAGGGGAAAACAGTGGCTTCATTGCTCAACAACCCCCCGTGGCTCCCCGTGGCCCACCCAGTGAAACCCAAAGCCTGGCCAGGCATTCAAGACCCCAGAATGTACACTGGCCTTTTATAGGGGCCCCCCACTCTTCTGAGTGGGCCCCAAACACCATTCCCTTTTCCATCTTCAAGCTTTTACTTCAGCTGTTTCCCTGCCTCCAAACATTCTCCCTCTTTGGTATTTTCTCCCATCCTCTGAAGGCCAGTTAAAGGCCTTGGCTGCGGGAAACCTTCAGTGGAATGGGCCTTCTCCCACTTTTGAACTCCCAGAGTTCTTTATTTAGTTTCGGGTTTTTTGGTCCCCTTAGTCCAGCCAGCCTGATGGAGATAAGATGGCAGTAACATGTGCCTGGGCTTTGGAACAGGTCAGATCTGGGTTCAGATTCTCCCTCAGCCACTCACTAGCTGTGTGACCTTGAGCTCATCATTTGAGCTCTCCTTGATGACACTTTATGACCTAAAAATAGGAACAAGATCTCACTGAAGCTTAAATGTGGTTATATGTATAAATTTCCTGGCACACAGTAGGCTCTCCTGCAGCTCTCATTATTTTTGTGGTTGTTCAAATTATGAATTATGTCCATCTCGCCCTCTAGGAGCTCAGGCCAGGCAGGGAATGCACCAGTTTTTTTTCCTAGTCCTCCAGTGCCTGGCACTGGGTACTTGTAAGGATTGACCTATCAGTTTTCCTGGGCTATGCAGACCCACTCTCCCCACCCTGTCCCGCCTGAGTGAGGCTGGAGGTAGGCCCCAATAACCCACACCTCCTCTCTGAGGCTGACCCGGCAAGCTGCTAGGTGCCAGCATCCAGCATCAATAAATTACTGGCGAGTTCAGGTGACGGGACAGATCCAGTGTCAGCTTCCTCTGTGTCCTGCAGGAAGGCACAGGCCCTGGGTATCCCCCTCCATAAGTCTCCCAGACCAAGTGCTTCATCACAATAACAGAGCTGTTCACAAGGCTCCTACTGTGTGCCAGGTCCCATCTTGGCACTTTGTACCACATTTGATGGACATCTCACAATGATTCTGCAAAGTCGGTACTAGCTCCATTTTACAGATGAAGAAACTGAGGCTCAGTGAAGGGAAGTGACTTGCGATAGACAAAATTACTAACAGAATGAAAAGCCTCCTTCCTTTTCAATTCAACATAAATATTCCTGGATCTCACTGCAATTTTTAGTTATAGCCTGTAAATAACTTGGGCTATATCCTCAATAAATTCATTCATTTATTCAACCAAATATGTATTGAATACCTACTATGTGCCAGCTGTTCTGGGTGTTGGAGACCCTGTAGTCAAGGAGATAAAATCTCTGCCCTTTTGGAACACACATTTCAGTGCATGAGATGAACAGAAACAAGGAAACAAGCAAATACACATTATAATGGGAGATGGTGCTGAGTTTGTGTAGGTGAATAAAGCAGGGCAGGGGAGAGAGTCACTGGGGGACTACTTTTGAAATGGCAGTCAAGGATGGCTCCTCTGGGGAGGTGACATTTGAATAAAATCCTTAGTTTTTGGAAAGGAGAAGTCCTGGACTCAAGGGGTTCTCAAACTCTGTGAGGTGCGCAGAATGTTTTCCCACTTGGTTATGGCTTACGGGTACCATGGCATGGTACGGAGGTGCGGAGACATCTTCCTCATTACCCTTGTCTTTGCCCTGAGTGCCCCCGGCCAGGAACCCGTAGGGTAGGGCTTCCCAAAGATGCTCATCCAAGCCCCCAGCATGTGATCTTACTGCAGCTTGTTGTTTTCCAATTCTCAACCCATTTGTCATAATCTTTTTTTTTTCAATCCTCGCCCAAGGATATGTTTTTCTTACTGATTTTAGAGAGAGAGGAAGGGAAAGAGAAAGAGAGAGAAACATGGACATGAGAGAGAAACATTGATCCACTCCCTCCTGTACGTGCCCTGACCAGGGATCAAACCCTCAACCTAGGTATGTGCCCTGATGGGAATCGAACCCGCAACTTTTTGGTGTATGGGATGACTCTCCAACCAACTGAGCCACCTGCCCCGGGCGTTTGTCATAATCCTTTAAGTCGGCAAGCCCCAGCGCTTCGCCAGGGTGGGGGCCAGGCCCATCTTGTTTATGGCTGTATTCCCAGCACCGGGCACAGTGGCCCACACACAGGATGCACAAGCATTGGAATGAATGGCGGACGGACAGAGTGACAACAGGAGCTAATGTTTACTGAGCGCTTGCTCATTCCTACGACAGCCCAGTAAGTCAGAAAAAATTATTGCCCCCAGTTTACCGACACTAAAGACAGAGGCTGAGAGAAATCAAGGTGCCTCTGTAAGGTCACTCAGTGGCGGAGCCCTTGGGAAGAGCGCATAAGTGCTGATGGACTGATTGGGAGGAGGCAGAGCAGTGTGGTGGCAAATGCTGCAGATTTCAGTCTGAGACGTGCATTTTGAGAACCAGCTCATTCATTCATTCACTTGGCTCTTCAGTAATTATTAAACCTCAGCGCCTGTGCTGGGTACTTGTAGGGAGAAGCAACCAGGCAGCCATGACATTGTGTAGTCAGAGCTGGGATGGAAAAGACCCAGGGGCCTCTGGGTGACCACGGAAGACCCTGAACCAAACCAAAGGGTCAGGAAACCTTTCTGAGTGAGGTGGACCTGGAAGAGCAGGTTGGCGTGGCCCAGCACACTACAGGGGGAGATGCTTCAAAATGGGGGGTGGCAATGGCTGCGTAAGTCCATGATGGAGGTGGAGCCAGCATCTGGCAGTGAACACCGCTCCTCTGCGAGGCTCCAGAGCCGCCTCCCAGCCTTTGGTGGACAGGCCTCTGTGGCTGCCTGAGTCACTCTGCCCTATCCCAGGCCCGGAACTCTGCCCCACCTCAGGCCAGGTTGAGACAACCTCACCTCTGAGTTGCAGGCATTCCTACTCACCTGGGCCCAGGAGTCAGAGCTCAGTGGGAAGCAGGTGATTTGGGCCAAACCAAAGGCCAAGTGCCCCGCTCTGCCTGTGGCCCTGAGCCTGTTCCCTTCTGTCGTCCTCAGTTTACCCACCTGTAACAGGCTGTTTAAACTATAAATTCTCTGCAGACCCTTCATCGCTTACCTCTTGTGACCCAGCATATTACTGTCAGTGCTGAAAGTAGAGATGAGCTCTGGGGGTCAGGACTCTTTTTGCTTCAATCCCAGCCTCCCTTGGACATCTGGACTAAAGGTTAAAAAACGGATATCCAGGGGTTCCACTGAAAGATTGATGGGACAACCTACTGTGTATGTCCTTTTGGCAGGTTTCTGGAATGGGAAGAAAGGAGGAACCACTGCCCTCTAGGATCGTGATTGCCCACCCCAAAGCTGGGCATTGTGAAAAACTTACCTCCTACCCAGCATGCTCTGGGGCAGGACCCCTGCTAAAGGATGCCACTGAACAGGCCAGAGGCCCAGGGATCTGTTTCCACATAAGTGAAGATGGTCTGCAGCAGGCTATTCTCACTCCTTGGCTCAGCCACTTCCACATCCACTTGAGATGTGCCCGCTGTAGAGTGAGCTGACACATGGGAGGAGAAACCAAGGCCTCTGACCAGCAAGGTCCTTAACCACAGACACCTGGGCCACTGTAACTGTCCTCCACTTCTCATTTCCTCTCTACTCCTCAGTCTTTCCCTTATTTAAAACTCACCAGTGGCTTCCCATCACATCTAAAATGCAATCCAAAGTTTTCCCCATGGTTTCCTGACTTCCCACCCCTCCTCACTCACCTTACTCTAGCCACACTGGCCTCCTTTCAGCTTCTAGAAAGTGCCAATCTCTTTCCCACCTCAGGGCCTTTGTACATGCTGTTTGTTCCCTCTGCCTAGAATGCTCTTCCCTCATAACATAGCATAGCTGGCTCCTTTTCATTTAAGTCACTGCTCAAATCTACCTCCTCAGAGGGGTCTTGCCTGATTCTCCTAAGAAAAGCAGTCCTTCCCATCCACTGTTTGTTTCCACAGCTCCCTATTTCCCTTGTGGCCCTCTCCCCAAGCTGTAAGCATTGATGGTTGGTTTGTCCAATGGCCTTCTTCCCGCCCATCTGTAAGCTCCAAGAGGGCAAGGATCCTGGGATCCCATGGCTATATCTCCAGCACCTGGCACATGACGGCTGCTCAAGAAATGTTTGTTGAATGAATGAAACATGAAAAGTATCAACAATGCTCCTCCTCTTCCTTGAATTCTTTGCAGCCTCTGTAAAGGAGAAAATGGCATTTATTTGGTACTTGTTATAGGCCAGGCTCTCTCACATATTTTATTTTGCAGAGCCATTACATCAATGGCACTCTGTCCATTGTACAGATGATGAAGTTGGGGTCCAGTGACCTGCCTGAGGTCACACAGCAAAGGGTGTACTGATGGGTTCATTCAGTTGGGAGGCAGCCAATGGGCATGAAGGGCATGAAGAATGCCATGGCGAATAGTGGTCAGAATGTAACCCCAAGTCTGTTTGACTCTACCCAAAGCCTATGTTCTTTTCACTATACCACACCTTCTGCCACACTATAACTCAGCCCAAGGTTGACAGCAGGTGTTTAGATTCTGAAAGTCAGAATAAGATCCAGATTACATGGAGAGGTGGTCTGGCTCAATGTGGGTCTTGGAACTGGACAGAGAAACATGGGCTCAAATGGAGGCCCTACCACCTAGGCACCAGGGGACCCTTGCTGAAAGTGACCATTAGCATTGCTGGGCTAGAGCACTTTTGCTCTCAGGAAGGAAGGCAGCTGCGTGGTGTCAAGGGGTATATTGGAAAAGTCAGGGCATGGGTTTCCAAATCATGCAGGAGCCCCTGCATCCCTGGAGCTGGGTAGCCTTTGGATAATGCCTTCCCCTCTCTGAGCCCCAGTGATCATCTCTGAAAAATGGGCATACCAGCATGGAACCAAAAAGAGCTCTTAGGAAGATAAAGAGGAAAAATGACTGTGGAGTTGTTGGTGTATATAAAGTAACATGGAAATGTAAATTATCTAAAAATAGGTCTATGTGAAATGCAGAGAGAGGTTGGGACTTGGACTACCTCTTGGGTTCTTTCAGCATTAATTGGCACCTACTGTGTGCCAGGTGTTGTCCTAGGTCCTGGGGTATAGAGATGAGTCAGACATGGGTCCTGAGCCCCCTGTTTGGGGGAAGGGAGCTGGGCATATACAGTGTTGGGATTCCTCCCAGTGGGGTGGTAGGGAGAGACTTCTTGTGTGATGTGGTAGCAAGAGCCAGATAGACCTGAGCTGAAACCTTCTCCTCTCTGAGTGACCTTGAGCAGGTCAGGCCACCACTCCAAGCCCCAGGCCTTCATCTGTAAAAATGAGTCCATCCCCTTTGCCTCTCAGAGTTGCCAGGACATGGTACACTGTAGGTACCAGGATGGGGGACCTTGGGGTGGGGGTAGTTAGTAGTTCCTAGGCAGAAAATAGTCCTGCACTGGCCAAAATCTGGGCCTCCGGCTTTCAGTGGTGACTTGCAGGAGAGGCCTGGGAATGTGTGGGCTAGACCCCAGGGAAAAGCAGGGAGAGAAACACAGCAATTCCTCACGACCTGTTAAGAAAGGAGGGCAGAAATTCTGGGAAATTGGCCTGTGCCTTTATTTTATGTTGGTAATTTCATTAAGGGGGAGGGGGCTGGCTCTATTCAAGCTCAGCCCCACCCAGGGAGGAGGGGGCTGGTAGGCCACCTGAATTTACCCAGCAAGAGATTCTAGGCCAAGGTGCACCCACGAAGACAGGTTATTTTAGGCTGAATTTATGGGTGTGTTGAGTGTAGCTTGAAGCCTTGGTAGGGTTGGCTTGAGTGAGGTCATGGGCCAGTGTTGACGACTTCCCTGGGGCCTGAGGCTGTCCCATAGCAGTGGGACTGGCAGAAGCAAGGTTGACCAAACTTTGGGGAATTTGGGGTGAGGCTTAAGGGAGGAAGTTGGGGGGCCCCAAGGGCGGCGGTTAGGGGTTCCCCTGGGGAACACTGCTCTTCTGGCCCCGGGATAGAGCCAGAGAAAGATCAGGCCAGTTGCAGGGCCTGGCCCTGTACGGCTAGCGCGGGTCTAAAATCGGCCGCCGGGGCGCCCGGGGAGGCAGGGACGCTAGTGGCCAGGCGGGGTCTGTGCCCTGCTCCCTGTGAGACCGCCAGGCCCGGCCAGAGGGAACTCAAGGCTGAGCACTGCGCGCCCGCGGCTCCCGTCCTCCCAGTGGCTGCGGGCGCGGCAGCCCCCGCGCCCCCAGGGGCCCGGCCGGGGCGGAGGCTGGGCCCCGCGGGCGGGCGCAGGAGGGGGGGCACGGCGGCGAGGGCTGCGACGCTCTAACAGGTGGGATCCCGCGGCGTGGTGGAGGCGGGCGCGGGAGGAGGAGGAGGAGGAGGAAGAGCAGAGGCAGCGGGAGCCTGAGCAAGAGCAGGATGAGCCGCGCGAGCTGACAGCCGCCGCCGCCGCCGCCGCCCGCGCCCAGGCTCGGTCTCGCTCCCCGCGCCCGGGGCCGCTCCCCGCCTCCCGCCTCCCCCGGCCGCCCGCGGGGCGGCCCGCCCCCTCTGCACCTCCGGGCCCGGAGCTGCCTCCATCGCTCCTGCATCCCGGCCGGGGGGAGGAGGAGGCGGAGCAGGAGGCGAGCCGGAGCCGCCGCCGCCGCCAACGCCGCCGCCGCCCGAGCAGGACAGAGCGCGCCGCAGCCCCGTGCGTCCGGCCGCCGCCCGTGCCCATCAAGCAGCCGCGCCGGAGCCACACCGCGGGACAGCCCCGGCCGCGGCGCGCCCCGGCCCGGCCCGGCCCAGCCCAGCCCAGCCCAGCCCAGCCCAGTCCCGGCACCGGGCGGCCAGGCGGCCGGCCCGCCCCCGAGGGCGCCGGGCGCGGCGGGAGGATGCCGAAGCCGACGCTGCTGCTGCGCGGGGGCTGGGAGCGCGAGCGCAGTCCCGGGGACTCGGAGCTGGGCCGCCAGTTCCGGGACTGGTGCCTGCGCACCTACGGCGACTCGGCCAAAACCAAGACGGTGACACGCAGCAAATACCAGCGGATCACCGAGGTCCTGCAGGGCGGCGGCGGGACCGGCGCGGGCAGTGGCCCGGCGGCCGGCGAGAAAGGCAAGTTCCAGTTCTGGGTGCGCTCCAAGGGCTTCCGCCTGGGCAGCGGCCGGGAACCCAAGATGGGCCAAGTGGTGTATGTGCCAGTCAAGACGGGCTCGGTGAGTGCGCGCGCGGCGGCAGCGGGCCGGTCCCGCCGCGGGGCTCGGGGTGGGCGGGGGCGGGTTGGGGGTGTGGATGTGTATCGGAACCTGTGTCCCTGAAGCTGTCCGTGGGTCTGGCCCGCCGGAGACGCACGCTTCCCTGCTCACCCTCCCGCCCCGGCCCGCCCAGGCAGCGCTCCGGGTTCGGGTTGTCCCTGCCCCCTCTGCGCCGCTGCCCGGCCCGTGGTCGTGCGGGGCGGGCTGTCCCGGGCTGCTCACCCCAGCATGTTCCGTCCTCCTGTCCCCTCCCCCCGCCAGCAGGCGGCTTCTGCGAAGCCTGAGCCTCCCCCCCGCCCGCCCCGGGGCTGCCTGTCCCGGGCGCCTCGCGCTCCCGCCCCCGGGCCGGCTGGGCGGTGTGTGTGTGCGTGTGTGTGTGTGTGTGTGTGTGTGGAGGGTGGTGCCGCGGGAGGGGGCGCAGGGGCAGCCACGGGACGGGGAGTCCACTCGCCTTCCCAGTGCCCGGGGAGGGGGCCCACCCGGGCACTGTCTTCCCGACCCCACCCGGGGTTGGCTCGGGGAGGGGCAGCCCGAGCCGCAGCCTGGCGCAGGAGCAGCCTCCCGCGGGTGGGTGGGGCGCCCCCTCGGCCTCCCGGGCCCCTAGCTTTCCCCCTCCCTGGGACGGGGGCGACCTGACCTATCCATCCCTTCCCCTCCCCCGTCCCCGGGGCCGGCCCGGTCCGGGCGGGGTGGCGTGGGGGAGGGGGCGGGGAACCGCAGCCGCCGGGAGGGAGGAGGCGGGCGGCCGGGCGGGGGCGTCCCCTCCAGTCCGGGGCGCCCTGGAGAGGGCGTGCGGAGCGGGCCCCGCGGCTCCCCCTCCGGGACCTCATTGTTCTGCAGCGGGTGGGGGCTTGGGGGGGTCGGCTGCTCCCGGGGCGCTGCTGAGCTTTGAACTTTCCGTCGCGGAGACCCTCCATTAGTGCGTTCAGCCCCCGGCCCACCCGGCCGGGCCGGCCTCCCTCCCTGCCCCCCTCACCCCCTCCCTGGCCTCGCCCGGCCCGAGCGAGCGGGGCCGCCCCGCGCCGGCCTCCCTCCCTCGCCTGCTCTCCCGCTCCCCCCTCCGTGCTCCTCCCCCGTCCGGCCCGCCCGCCCCGCGCTCAGCCCGGTCCCTGGCCAGAGCGGGCTCTTCACACACAATTGATTCGGTCGTTACGAAAAGTGCACTTGTCCCCTCCCCCTCCCCTTCCCCCTCTGGCGGCCGCCTGGGCCGGGCCTGCGGGGTGAGGGGGCCGCGAGGGAGGGAGGCGGGAGCCAAGGAGCGGATCCGGAGGCGCCTCCCCCCGCGCCCAGGGGACGGGGCTGCAGGCCGCGGGGAGTGGGGAGCCGCGAGCGCGGAGGGCGGGCGGCCCATCTGCGAGGAGCGCTGATAACCGCGCGGCTGCCGCTGCGGCCGCCAGCAGCCCATCTGCGCCGCTGCCGCCTCGGCCGGACCCAGAGCAGAGGGCCGGGCCGAGGGGCGCGCCGGGCCGATTCTCAAAGAGGAAGGCTAGGGCAGGGTCCGGCCCCGCGAGAGTCAGAGACCCCCTTTAACCTAAATCAGTGCTCTTCCCCAAACACCAGGCCTGGGTCGTTGCCCCCTCCCCCATCGAGTCAGGGACCCCTCCCCCAGCCTAAATCAGTGCCCACTTGCCCACATGGGGAGTATGGATCATCGCCTCTCCCCAGCCTAGGTCTGCCCTCCCCAACCTGCCAGTTCATACCCTCCTCAGTTCTCCCCCATCTTGGGCTAGTGTCCCCAGCCTAAGTGTGATTTTTGGAGGTCAGTGACCCACCAGATGGTTGGCTGGGTCTGCGCCCCCTACCCTGGGTCATTGCCCTGAGCCATCCAGCCTTCCCAGATCAGTTAGTTAGTGCCCCCCTACTCAAACATCAGGGTTATCCCTCCCTAGGGAGCTGGGAGTCTTAGCCCAATATCCTTCTTAGTCTGAGGCAGGAGCCCCCACTGCACCCACTCCTGGACTTGGGGGGCAGGTGACCCTCAGACTTGGCAACTGGTTCATGGTTCTCTGAGTGGGTCGACCTCTCCTCTAGGGAGTGGGCATCATGGGGTAGTGCCCTTAACCCCTTAGCCAAACAGCTGTCAAGGTGGAGCAAGAACACACACGCCCATACAGGCCACATGCAGAAATTGGGTACTAGGTCTAGGCCCCCGGTCCTGCCAGCCCAGCCAGTCTTTTCATAACCTTCATAAGGCCTACACTGACCCGCCCTGGCAGAAGGGGCCTTGAAAGCCTCCACCCTGGTTTCCAGACCAATAATAAGCCTTCCCCAAGGGACCACCTGCCTGGGAGGCAGAGAAAGGGGACCCAGGCCTCCCTGCCCAGGCTGCCAGGAGGACAACAAACACAACAGACATGCCCTCCTGTGACAGCCCGCCCCTCGAGCTCCCCACGCCTGCCTGCCTGCCTGGCCTGCTGGTCCCCAGAGAGCCTGTTAGTTACCTGCCACTTGCCCAGCCAACCGGAGCCAGCCGCAGGAGATACCCCTAGTCTTGCCACCCCCATCTTCAAGCACCTTTTTGGTGTTCAGTTATTATTTTTACATTTCCATTTTCCTTTTCACTGATCTAAGAGGAAAGAATCCTGCTGGGAATTCAGGGGCAACCATGGCCTCTTCCTGGGAGGGGCTGAATGGGACCTTTGAAAGGTGCAAAGGACGTCCCCCCCTTCACTTGTCTACATACATACACACACACACACACACACACACACACACACACAAAGTTATCATTGCCTCTGGTGGCAGTTGGGAGAGATCCTGTAGTTTTGTCCTGGGTGGGTTTTATGAAGGTCATTGGGCCATAAACCTTTGTCTAAGGCATTTGTTTAGCACCCACAGGCCTTGTGGGAGGCAGTGGGGCATTGGGATGGGTTGGACTCTGTGCCTGCTCATGGAGCACCCAGCTGGTCGGGGAGGTGGGCACAACTGAGGATGTGATCAAGAAGCCAAGAAGAACAATTTCAGGAAAGGGGGAGTGTGGGAGTTGGGTCGTCCAGCAGCTGAACAAGGGTCCCCTGCATGGGCTTGGTTCCCAAGGGTAGCCCTGGTGTGTCATCTCTTTTCCATGCTGCCGCCCCCTCCCTGGGCCCCCTTTCCCCCTCCCACAGCCATGTGCGGTGCTGTGGTTGGGGCCCTTCCCTGAGTCCCGGCCAGCAGCGGGTCGATGATCTGACACCACTTGTCCTGTCCCATCTGGCCCTGAGCTTTTCTGGGTGTGTGTGACAAAGGCTTAATCTGTCCCGACCGGAGGGCTGAGAGGAGGGCAAGGGGAATTACACTCTGCCTGGGCCTCCTGCAGCTGGGGCCCCGGTGGGGGGTGGGGCAGGGCGGGGGTCTAGCAGAAGCCTGGGCGTGGGGGGGTGGAGGCAAGTTGGTCTTTAGTTTGCAGGTTGTCACAGGAAATAGAAGTAGAGGCGGAGGGCTGAGGGGAGGAGGGCGGAGTCCCCCACGCTGGGCATGGGGTGCTCATGGGGATAAGATCTTTTTATGACAAGAGTCAGCCGGGCCTCCCAGCTGGGCAGAGCCTGGTAGGATTTATTATTTCTTGTATTTGGACTGCATTGGCCTCCTTGGCCTGCCAAGCAGGGGAAGCAAGCCCCTCGGAGGCAAGACCCTCTGAATCCGTTCCAGTGTCAGCCACAAAATGAACCAACCCCTTTCCTTTTCCTCTGGTCTCTCAGAGGGACTGTCCCCGGGGCCTGCTAGGGCCACAGGTTATGTGTGGGGCAGGGCCCTGGGCCATCTATCAATTCCCTGGATCAGAGAGCCCCAGGGCTTCTTGGAGAAAGATGTTCTCAACCCAACTCTACCATCTTCCAGATGGGAACACTGAGGTCTCGCGAGAGGAAGTTTCTGTTGGTAGGGAGCCAGGACTGGAACCATATCTCTGTGTTCCCTGTGGCTTCTCTGTGGCCCATCACATGCCAGGATCCCCCCATTATAGCCCCATTCCCTGAGGGGAAACTCCGGATTGCCAAACTCCACTCTCAACACCAGGCTTTTTCCAGCAGGACCCCAGGTGTTCTCCTGGCCAAATTGACTAATGGTGGTCTTTTCCCAGTTTGCAGACACGTTCATTTAGCGGAGAGCATTTTCACAGTCTTCATTCTTTCTCCCCAGAGCTTTTGTGTAAACCTTTGGCACCTGTGGCCGCTGGTCGGGGCGGGAAATGGCCTCTGACTTAGCACAGTGTAATATGTTCTGTGACCTTTGGTTGAATACCTTAATATTTCCTGCTTTTCTTCAAATTATCACCACGGCATCCCTTTCTGAGTTTCTACTCTGTGCCTGTCATTGTGCTGAGATGCAGAGATGCAATGACTTATTGAATTCTCACAGCAGCCCAGGTCAGCGCTGTTACTGTTGCCATCCTTCAGATGAGTAAACTGAGGCTGAGGGAGGCTCAGAGCTTCCCTCAGCCACTGCTGATAGGGGCAGGTCCTGAGCTTTGGTACTGCCTGCACACATGTCCACTCTGACCCTGTCTAAGGTGTCTTGCAGTCTGACCCAATTTGAAAACCTGGGTCTTTGATGACAAGCTTTTAGTTCATTACACCTTAATCTGAATTAGTTGGAAAGAATCCTTCTGGTCAACATGTCTGTGATCATAGGCTGGTGCTCGAGGCAGGATTGGCTCTGTGTGAGATGTTGAAGGCTTTCCTGGGGCTCACTAGGATGGATATGGGGTAAGAAGAAGAAAGGAGGCCTCTGTTGTTCTGGGTCCTGGGGGACTTTGGGGAGAAGGTTGATAATGGCATCCGGCAGGGCCCCATTGAGATTTCTCACGGCAGAAGTGGGCTATTTTGTTAATTAAGCCTCAATAATTCTGGTGAATATGGTCTTGGGGACTTTGGGGGACTATCTTTTGGAGGCTGGGTGATGCTGGAGGATCAGATTTTGCCTTCCTGTGACCTCCCTTCTGGGTCCCGGGTCACCGTCTGCTGTGGGGTAGAGACCACATATAGTGAAACCTAGCATGAACATCCTCTCGCTCATGGCCCAGTGTAGGCTACCTTCCCTTCCCTGAATGTCTGGGAGTCAGGAAGCCCAGCTGGGATCCTAAAAATGCTTCTGGGAGAACTAGGGATCAGGGAGCTGGCTTGGGCTGCCCAGGGACAAAGTGAGCCGGCTTTAGGCAAACCTGGGCTTCTCCAAGCCAGCTCTTATCTTGGAGGTGATGGGGTTGAGTACTGTGTCCGTCTGTATGAACTCATGTGGTAGAGCGTGTGTGTGCACGTGGGCACTTGTGTGCATGTGTGTGTGCGGGCACAAGTGTGACTGTGTGGGCATGAGTGTGCATGTGCCTGTCCATGTGCAGGCTGGAGATGCTGCATGCCTGGAGCAGTGTGTGTGTGTGTGTGTGTGTGTGTGTGTGTGTGTGTGTACAGGTGGAGGGGAGACTGCATGCTCATGAATTATGTGATTGTGAGCGTCTGTGTTGGCAGATGTGCAAGCACCTGGGGTGTGGGCATTGGCAGACCACGAGTGTGACTGTGTGTGCATGCACACATGTTCAGGATGCTGTTGAGAAGGCCCCATCAGGCTGGTCATACCATTATTGGTAGGGGTGTCCTTCATCATAACTGAGCCAGCCTGAGCTGCTGCCCTGGCTTCTGTTGCCCTTGGGGTCTCAGCAGCTGCTGAAGCCAAGTGTGAGAGAGGGAGTGGACATAAGAGGTAGCACCATGTCCCTGTCCCCATGACAGTGGCCACGGCACCTCCCTGTTTCCAGTCTTCTTCCTCCCTCTCCTCTATGCCTTGCCCTACAGGACAGCAGGGAAAAAAGCTTGTGACCTTCGCCATGGTGGCACTTAGCTAAAACCCAGGCACCCTGGGGGGTGGGGTGAGTCTCTCTGGGAGAGAGGGCTCTGAACTTGAAAAGAGGGGGCCAAGACCTACGGGATCCCAACTCAGCCACTTCCTTGCATGTGATCCAGGTAAGTAGCCTGCTTGACCTCTCCAAGTCTCAGTTTCCTCATTTGGAAAACGGACTCCAAAGCCTCACTTCCAGGAGGCTTTGCAAACTGGAAAAGGCTCTGCTATCATTTGAGGAGGTCTCTCTCTCTGCTAAGTTGTCAGAGCAGGTCTGGCCTCTGGACCCCAAAGCAGGAGAGGGAGCAGAAGGAGCTGTGTGAGGGCCCACCAAGGCAGGCGGCTTATTAGAACAAGGACTCCTGAGCCTGTTTTCTGCCCTTGGCCCAGCCTGACACAGATAAGAAGTGAAGGGCTTGGGGTTTCAAGCCACAGGGCCTTGGTTTCAAATACCAGCTCTGCTTTTTCACCAATTAGATCTTAGTTTTTTCATCTGTAAAATGGAGCTGATAATCCTATCTCCTTCATAGGACATGTGAAGGTGAATGCATTAATGCATGTAGAGCCCGAAGCATGTAGCAAGTCTTAGGAAATGTCAGCTGCTATGTGATCTCACTGAGCCTCACTTTTTGTCATCTGGAAAATGGGAATGGTGATTAAAGATATCATGGATATTAAATGGGATAGTAGAAATAAAGTACCCAGCGAAGTTCCTGGCATGTAGTAGGTGGCCAGCAACTATTGGTTCACGAGCTTGTGTCTTAGTTATTTCTCTATCTCCAGTGCCATTGGGAGCCTGGTTAATGTTGTAGTGAATTGCGCGGAGCCAGATAAGTCTTGGTGAAGAACAGAAGTTTGGCACAGGCCCCCAGAGCTGGGGATATGAAGACTTGGGGTCTCTCTCTGCCCTTGCTAACTCCTGCCCTGCGCCTCAGTTTCCCTAGTTATTGTACAGGGAACTCTCCCGTGGTTCCTTTTGCCACTGATTCCCTGGTGCTGCAGGAGCCAGATCCCAGAGGTCAGGGTGCTAGAGGGCAGAAGGTGGGGGCTTTACCAAGGTCTGTAGTCACTCACCCGGTAGAAGGATGAGCCTCCCGAGGCTTCTCAGACACACTCCCATTCCCACCGCAGCCCCAGTCCCTGCCTGGAAACCTGAGTTCTGGACTCTGGGATCCTACAGAGAACACAGTGAGGCTGGTGTAACGATTTCCTCCCTTGGGCAGGGGTCTGAGCACATCTCCCATGTTTTCAAGCCCCTGCCATGTGCCAGACACTTTATTTCATTTACTCTCCCCTGGATTCTGTGAGGTAGATGAGAACCTGGCATTAGAGGCCAGGGAACCTCCCCAAGTCCCACAGTAATCCAGTGGCGCGGCTTGGGTTCCTTGGCTGTCTGACCCTCTGTGCCCCGGGGCATGGGGGCAGGGCTCCACAGGTGCTGTAGCCCACCCCACCCCAAGCTTACGATGCCCCTCATGTGAGAGCACTCCACAAAAGCTTCTCAGAGCTCAAGGCAGCCCTCCCACTGGCCCAGACCCAGCCTGGTGGAAGACAGATGCCACACCTCCCCCCTGACCCTTCCCTTCTCATCTCAACTGCTGCCTGGGCAGGCTGCTGGGAGTGGAGGTGGGGGGTGGGGAGTTGGGAGGCTGGGCCTGTCCTCTCCCCACAAGGTCATCGACCCCCTCAGCATCCAGCCCTCTTGGACACCCTGGGACATGGGGCTTCTCAGCTGTAAATGGGGAAACTAAGGCCCAGAGTGGAGAGGACACACTCAAGGTCTCACAGACCACCAGTGCAGGGTGTGTGCCCATCTCATTTCAAAACCCATTGGGTCATTCATTCATTCACTTGCTCACTTACCTGCACCTTCCACTGTCCTCCCCATCGTAGCGGCTCCATCCTTTCCTTGCCCCGTCCATGCCTATGGTTATTTTTTACTTCTTTCTCCTACCGGCTGCTCTCCCCATCCAACCATTTGTAAATCCTGTTGATTCCACTTCTAAAACATCTCAGATTTTACCTTCTCACCACTGCCACTGCCGCCAGCCTCGTCCAAGCTTGGAGATGCATCCGTCTCCCCACCAGGCTCCCTGTGCTCACCCTGGTGCCCCTGTAATGCCCTCTGGCTCACACAGCCAGAGGAAACTTTGCAAAAAGCAAACCAGATTCTTTCCCTTCTCTATTCAGAACCCTACAAGGCTCCTGACTCACTCAAAGCAGAGCCAGTCTTTCCCAAAGCCTACAAGGCCCTGCATAATCTGGCCCTGGCTGCCTGCTGCCCTCTCCTCCTTCCAGTCTCCCATTGCTCACTCAGGCTCAGCGACACTGGCCTCCTTGCTATCTGCAAACCACCAAACACAATTCTGCCCCAGAGCCCTTGCACTGGCAGTTCTCCCAGCCCGGAACACTCTTCCCCCAGATCTCCACATGGCTGGCTCCCTCTCCTGGGTCCTTGCTTAAATGTTACCTCCTCCCTTATCACCCAGTGAAGACCATCTTAGGTCCCTTGGACCTTCTCCCCCTACCCCTTTCTACCCTGACATCATATATGTACACACATACACACACACACACACACACATGTACTTTTTTTTACTAGTTTATATATTCAGTGTATGCCTCTTCGTAAGGCTATGAGCTCTACCAGGGCAACCTGTTTTGTTCACTGATGTAGCCCCAGGGCCCAGAATAGCCCCTGCCTCTAGGAGGCTCCCCACTGTGGGGTGGGGGATGGGAGGAAACAGCAGTGACAGCAGATGTCTCAGAGCCAGAATCAGAGAACCACTCATTCAATTCTGCACTCAGAGGGCCTCAGGAGCCTCAAGGCCCAGACCCATGCTCCTGCCTGAGGGTGTCCAGGAGGTCCTCAGGGAGGCGACATTTGAGCTGGACCTTGAGGGCCGGAACAAATTTTTCAGCAAGAGCAGAACAGAGGAAGCTCATTCCATGGAGTGGAAATATGAACAAGGGCTGGGAGGTGGGGCAGGTTTAGGCACAGTCAGCGCCCAGTGTGTACAGTTGTGGCCTGGCCACTTTCCTGGAGAAGCCTGTTCCGCAGAACATTTAAAATGGGATAGGGGTGGGTGACTGGTCAAATCAGCTTGGAAGCGCTGTGGGGTACAGAAGGGGTGAGCTGGTGAAATTGGTTGAGGCCAGATGGAAGAGAAGGATCTGGAAAGCCACTCAGAGGAGCTATAGTGTGTCACCATCAAGGAAAGCAATGAGTTCACAGGACGGTTTTTAAGTAGGGGGGAGATAAGGGTCGATATGAGTTTTAGAAGGAACCCTCGAAATGCTGTGGCAAGAGGGAGATGAGAAACAGGTGCAGAGAGAGAAGGCCTGACCCAGAAGCTGGTGGCGGAGCTGGGATCCAAATGCAGCTCTGTTGTTGCCCACGTAACCCCTGGCCTTCCCTCTGGTTGCTCTGCCCGTCAGAGCCCCTGTTGCCTGGACAGACCTCTCTCCATGCCCCAATGAAAATGGCAATCCCACTGTTTAAGCATTTCACACCGTCCTTTGGCCTGGCTTGAAGAGGAGGGCCTGATTTCCTTGTAGGAGGAGAGGTGGAGTGGCTGGGACTGGGTAACATGGGAGGTGGGAGCTAGGGAGGCTTGAGGGTCATGGTTGGCCCTGTGTTCTTGGGTGGAAAGAGGGATGTTTTTGACCAGAAACGTAGGAAGATGCACAGGCCTGGGCCGAAGGCACAGGGACAGAGTTCAGTGGGCAGAATCCAAGAGCCATCCTCCAGACCGGTAGCATGTGGCATGGGAGGGCCTGGAGGAGACCTGGTGACTCAGGCCTCGATGGGGACAGCTTGGGAGTCATCATGTTCCTGGGGCCCCCTTCCCAGCTTGGAACGTTTCCCACCCCTGCTGGGACCCGATGCAGGCTCCTGGGAGGCCTATGCTTGGGTGGATGACTCATCGTTTTCTCAGCATCCCGGGCTGAGGAAATGTTCAAGGAGGCATGGGGCCCTTCCTTTGGCAGGCCGGGCCCTGGCTGGATGCTGGTGGGTTGAGAAAAATGCACTTGGGCCTCGAGCTTTGAGAGCATCTCGAGGGCATATCTCCAAAAGCCCCTGGCTTCCACAAACTTGCACAGTCCTCAACGACCCTGGGAGACCATTATGACCCCATTCTACAGGTTAGCAGACCAAGGTACAGTCTTCGCTGGGCACCCAGCTAAGGAGCCACTTGGTGCTTCAGTTTCTTCATCTGAAAAATGGGTCTGATGATTGTCCCTCCCCTACAGCTTTGTTGGGAAAAGCAAAGGAGAGAACTATGTGAAATGCTTAAACAGTGGGATTGTCGTTTTCGTGGGGATGTGGAGAGGGGCCTGCCCAGGCATCAGGGGCCCTGCCAGGTAGAGCGACCATAGGGAAGACCAGAGTGTAACATGGCCAACAACAGACCCTCTGGCCTTCCCTATGGTTCCATATCTGTGACATGGGGTTGTAATAGCTGTGGCTTCACTTATACCCTCCTCTGCTCTGTATTCTCTCTATAGCACTGCAATCTGTAGTATAGAAGCACCCGCACCAGGGTGTGGGCATAGCTTCTCAGTAAAAAGAAGCTGTAATTGGAATTATGATTGTGATTGCATCAATAACCCTAGAATCTGTAACGAGGCCATTTTGGAGCAGTGCTGCTGAGTTGGGCTTTGGAGCTCAGACCGATCCTAGGTTTGAACTGAGCTCCATGACTTACTAGCTGGATGACCTTGAAACAAGTAGTTGTTCCTCCCTGAGTCTCAGTTTCTTCCTCTGTAAAATGGGCTCAGTAGTATTTCCCATTACACGGGGTTGCTATGTGGATGTGAAGAGAGACTCCATGTCACTTGCTCAACACAAGAAACAGGAGTGTGCTCTGCTTGTGCCTGTGCTATGACCAGTGGCCTTCTAGAGCAGAGAACTGCAGAAGGGGCTGTGGACAGAGGTAGAAGAGAATGAAGGAGGGGTATGTGTAGGAAAACTGGAGGGAGGACTTCCAGGAGGTGGTCAGCTGGATCTGCTCCTGAGAGGAGAACTGGGCTTCAGAGTCCAGGCTGCCCATTATGGGATGACAAGTGGGCATGCTCCCTGCGGTAGAGAGCCCTGGGCTCAAATCCTGATTCACCAACCTGCTGTGAAAAACTTTGGACATGCCTGGCCAGGTGTGGCTTAGCGGTTGAGCATCGACCTAGGATCCAGGAGATCACGCTTCGATTCCCGGTCAGGGCACATGCCCGGTTGCAGGCTCGATCCCCAGTAGGGGGCGTGCAGGAGGCAGCCGATCATGACTCTCATCATTGATGTTTCTATCTCTCTCTCCCTCTCCCTTCCTCTCTCTGAAATTAATAAAGATATATTTAAAAACAAAACAAACAAAAAACCTTGGACACATCTCAACCTCTCTGAGCCTCCATTTCCACATCTGTAAAATGGGGATAGTAATAGCAACTACCTTTTAGGGTTGTTGTGGGGATAATTTGAGATACATAAAGTACTCAGTCAATGCCTGAAACCAAATAAAACAGTGACAGTCATGACACAGTATTTGTTGAATGCTTACGAAGGGCCAAGTGCTCTGCTAAATACTTTATGCCCATGTGGTTGTTCAAACATGGTTACCACTATGATCCTCATTTTGCTGATGAGGATGTTGCGGCTCAGAGAGGTTAAATAACATGCCCAAGGCCACACAGCTGGTAAGAACCAGAGGAGGGACTTGAGCCCATGCAGCAGAGAAGTATCGTGTCCTTGGCTCCTTAAGTCACCCAGCCTCTCGACAGCAAGGCTCAGACGTGGGGAGCCCTGTGGTAATACATGGGCTTGGACAGTGGCTATTCCCAGGATGGGGAGGCAAGCATGAGTCTGCCTGGCAGAGTGTGCTGACACTAGGACATGCTGCTTGGGCACAAACAGTACCTACTGGTGGGGGTGACCCTCAGGGGTCACCGAGGGATTCTTTGATTAAGGAAAGGCCAGGGAGTGGCATAGAGCCCCATAGCCAGCTGAGGAGGAATGGGGAGCTTGTGCCCACCTGCATGAGACAAGGCTCAGACTTACACCCAGGCCACAGCCAGCTGCTAGCAGTCCCAAAAGGAGATGAATAGTCAGTGCCCACTGTGGGCGGCACTGATGGGGATCAGTGCAGGGAGAGGGTGCCACAGAAGCTGGGGAGGAGCTAGGGTGGGCACTTATGAAGAGGTGAGCCGTGAAATGGGAGAGGAGGGGATAGGGCCTCCCAAGAGTGGGCAAGTGGCGCTATTGGACAAAGGAGCAGGAGAGGTTTGTTTTCAGGGTAACACACACATGACTTAAAGCCACAACCACCACAAAATAACACCTTCCAAGGGGGTAAGAAGTGCCCAGGCCACCCCATCCCCCTCCACCTTGTTCCCTGGCCAGAAGGGTCAGTCCTTTATGTGTCAGTCCCTCCCTGATATACATGGCCCTAAAGCTGGGCTGCCTGGGTTTGAATCCTAAATCCTCCATGTACTTGCTCTGTGACTCATTCAGTTTACTCAACCTCTCTGTGCCTCAGTTTCTGCATTTAGAAAGTGGGTGTAATAGTAGGACCTGCTTCTCTGGATTGTTGTGAGAATCAGGGCTGCTGGAGCCAGCAGAAGGCAGGGCCCTTGGCTGAGTGTTCTGTGAGCACTGGCCATTGGTATTGTTGTTGCTGTTACTATTATTACTGTGATTACTATTGTGCACTGCCCAGCTCCCCTTGGGGGCCTGAAGCTCAGTTTTTGTGGCTTCTACCCTTTTAAGCAAGAACCAAAGGTGAGAGGTCAGCCCAGTGGCCTTGGATCTTGAGACAGGCTTCCAGTGTGGAGGGGTTTTCTATCATCAGCTGGGCCCCAGGAATTAGCCACTGCCTCATCCAGGGCTCATGATGTGGGGACTCCATACGCTGCCCCTGTGCTGGGGACATGGGCTGGTTGTGGGGACAGGAGGGATAAGGGGGCTGTGGAGAGAGCTCTTGGCCAGGGCCCAGGAAATGAGCTTTCAAGGCCCTCCTCTGCCACTTCTCAGCCCTCCAGTTCTTGAAAAAGTTCCCAGCTCCTGACCTTGGCTGCTTTATCAGGAAGGTGGTACCAGGCTGCAGTGAGGAGCCAAGGCAACTCCTCAGATGTGAGAGAGCACTGGGGATGTTCGACCAAGGGACCAAGGGACGCACCTGTAAGGTCCCTGCCCTCAGGGGATTCACAGTTGATGGTGTCATTGATAAGATCCCAGTGTGGGAGGTGTTAGAGCGAAGCTGAGAAGAACCCATTCCTGGGCTTAAATCTTGGCTGTGCTGCTTAGTAGCTAAGTGAATTTGGGGAAATTAACCTCTCTGGGCCTCAGTTTCCTCCTCTGTACATTGGGCATAATAATAGAACCTGCCATGAGGGGTTGTTGGACACAGGTAAGAGACTGAGCCTGGGGCCTGGCTCACAGTAAGGCTCTGTGATTGGCAGCAGTTGCAATTATTTTAAGGAACTCAGGCTAACATGGGAAACTACCAGCAAACAATAGGAGGCTGCAGGCCATCCCTTCCTTCATTCACTGATTCGTTCAGCAAACTTATCTTGGCACTGCTATGTACCAGGTCCTGCTCATTCATTCCACAGAGGTTTCCTGAGCACCGGCTATGTGGCAGGAGTGATGGATAGACAGACTTGACCTCTGCCCTCAGGGAGTTGGGAGTCCCAGTTACCCCCACTGGTCGGTGGTCAGGGCAGACTAGGGGCTGGCATACCATCCAGCTAGTTGGCTCAGGCAGCTGGACCCCTATCCAGTTGTGCCAGGCTTGCCGAGCTCAAGGGGACCACTTCTGCCCGGTGTCCCAAGCCAGCTCTGCTGTCCCCAGGTCCAGCTCCTCTGAGTCCCCATTTCCTAGGGAAGTAGAACTCTGGGGGTGTGGGGAATACAGGGCCTTTTTCATCACTCCCCTCCCACCCCAGTTCTTGTCACCTCCTCTCCAGCAATAGCACTCATTGTCCTTCCTCCAACTCTATCCCCGTTTCACACCGCTGCCAAAGTGCTGTTAAAATGTAAACCTAGCCATATTCCTTCTCTGCTCAAAACCTTCTTGTGGGTCCCCCTCACCCTATTGGAAAAAGCCACCAAGGCCCAGGAGCCCCAGCTCTGGCCCTTTCTCCACCTTCCAGGCTCCTGCTCACTGCCCTTAAGCCACACTGGCCTCCAGGCTGTCCCCCCAGCCCTCACTGGGCCCTGATGAAATGTCACCTCCTCAGTGAGGCCTTCCCTGACTGCCTTTTCAAAATGCCCTCTGTCCCCCATTATTCTCAAACCCTTCACTCTAACTTTGGGACCCTCATCAACCTCTGATAAACACTGATTTTGTGTGTTTCTCTCGGGCTCCATGGGAGCAGAGATGTTTGCCATCTGGTTCATGGCTGTGTTCCCAGCACCTGGTGCATAGTAGGCAGTCAGTAAATATTTGTTCAATGAATGCCTCAAGCCTTTTCACTCCCATCTTTGTGCCTCAGTTTCCTCCTCTGAAAAATGGAGGGTCAGGCCTATTATGGGGCCTGCATGAGGACTGGCGTGATGGCCAGGGTCCCATCAGGGACTGTCTGACCTGCTCCACAAGCAGGCCCCTCTGAGAGAGCCAGAGGAGGCTGGCAGGTCAACAGGTGGTTATGAAGGCCCCAAACCTCTCGTTGAAGCATTTGGATTCGTGCCTGGCCAGAAGGGAAGCCCAGACATGGCAGGTATACAGCTGTAGGAAGAGAAGCTGGCTTGAAGGGAGCCCTGGGGCTGGGAAGATATCGCTAGGTGGTCTCTTAATGGGACCCCAGAAATCCAGATCTCAGGCATTGGGAGCTATTGAGTACTGCAGAGCAGGGGAACACAGGGATGGAGGTGTTTAGGGAGCTGAGTCTGGTCCATTGTGTACAGAGCAGAGACTGGAGTCCGAGGCCCAGAGAGGCTCTGGGTTCTAGGGGACAACAGCTCGAATGGGAGCGGAAGCTAGAGAAATGAGGTGGAGAGGGCTGGGGTCTGAAGGAACAGGTCTAATAGGCTCCCCTTCCTCCTCCTCTTCCTCCTCCAATCAGCTACTTTGATTCTCCACAAAAACCTCTTAATCATTCCTTTATTCATTCGTTTATTCATTCAACAACTTAGAGCCTCCTGGGGTGCAGTGGGGAACCTCATAGATGTGGGGTGTGAGGAGTGCAGGTCCTTTCCTGTCATGTGGAGCAGAGCTCAGGATGCATTGTGACGGACAAATGCTACAGGACATGGTAATGGTAGTGGTGGTGGTGGTGATGGTAATTACAGTAGTGATGGTGATATTGATGGTAATTGTGATGGTGGTGATAGTGGTGCTGATGGTGATGATCATGGTGTTGGTGGTGTTGGTAGTGATGATGATGATGGTGGTGATGGTGTGTCAGCTCACATTTATTTATTGAGTGCTCACTAGGTGCTGGGCCTGCTCTAAGTGCTTCCTGTGTGTTTGCACAATGGGCTCCTGCAACAACCCTGTGAACCACTACTGAGATCTTAAGCAACTTGCCTGAGGCCCCCTGTGAGCAAAGGGCGGCACCCGGATGTGAGCCCAGGCAGGCTGGCTGACCAGCAGCTGCCCCCAGCTATGGCCACCTGCCACTTCAGCTGTAGTTCGCTCCCTCAGGTCCTTTCCTAGCCTCCTAGACCCAGCACAGGGCTTGGTGCAGGGGAAAGTGCATGATTCTGACTTGCCCGAGCAGGGTTTGAGGTCTGGCATTGCCCCAGCAAGCTTGGGTGATTGGTGTCCTCACTCCTCTGCCCTCAGCACCTCATCTGTGAAAGGGGAGAACCGTCCTCCAGGGAGGCCACCAGAAAGGCAAAGAGCCATCACACACACTGTGGCAGTCAGTGTATCCAGGGGGAGATCCCTTTTTCTAAATCAGGAGGCAAGAAAGAAAAGAAGGTTCTATTCTGAGCCCTGCCTCTGGAATCTGCGATGGGAAGGGGGCAGGCAGGGAGCCAGGGTCTCCTAGATGGACACACTATACACCTCCCACCCCCTGCTGCTTCCCTTACACAGGCCTCTCTGGAAGGGGCTCTTCTCCCACCCACTGCTGACTCCCAGGCCTCTGGGGAGGGGAGGGAGGCAGGATCCAGGCACCTGCACCCCCAGTTCTAGCAAACCCAAGCAGATCCTGTGCCAGTGAAGGGGGGGGGACATAAGGTGGGGGTCAGGAGCAGAAGACCTGGGCATAAATGCTGTGTTCTGGGCTCGCTGTGTGCCCTGAGGTCCACCACTGTCCCACTATGGGCTCTAGTTTTATTCAGTTGTTCAGAGACCAGGGTGGGCAAAAGAAGGTTTACATGAGTACATGAAACACAGTTTATCTTGTATTATTATTTATTAATTATATATATGTTTTTTGTATTACAACTATAAGCCTACTTTTGCCCGCCTCTGTATTGACGAAGTAGCTGCTCTGTGGAGACACAAGTGAAAATCTCTGCCCTCAGAGAGTTGACAGTCTAATGAGGCTGACACGACATAACAGGCAAGGAAAGCACCCTGCTGGTCAGATGCTGGTAAATGCTGTGGAGGAAGATCAAGCGAGTGAGAGGAACCGGAGGTGCCAGGGTGGAAGGTACTGGAATTTTAAACAGAGAGATCTCACTGAGAAGGTGACATTTTAAACAAAGCCCTGAAGGAGGTGTGGGAGCAAGTTATGCGGGTATTTGGTGGAAAAGCATTCCAGGTAGAAGGAACAGTGGGTGCAAAGGCCCTGAAGTAGGAGTGTGTCTGGTGGGTTTAAGGAACAGCAAGGAGGCTCCCTATGTTTGGAAATCAAAAGACCACATTTACCGCTTGAGATCTTAAACCCTAGAACAAAATTCTTTCTGAGCCCTCCTAGCCCATCCCAGTGAGAGTGGTGATGCCAGCCTCCTGGGTGGGGCTGGGGCAGGGGACTTGCTGCCTGCTTCCTCAGCCCGTAGGGTGGATTTTAAGACCCATGGGGGCTTGGAAAAGAGAACACCATCATCCTGACCCCCAAGTGACTGACTCAAACAACTCTGGGTTCCAATCCTGGGTCTAACCACTTTCCAGCTATGTGACCTTAGGCAAATCATGCTCTGAGCCTCAGTGCCCTCATCTACAGAATGGGAATACAATGCCTGTGTGTAAGGTTGTGGCGAGACTCATGGGAAACACTCCAGGAAGTGTGTGTAAGTGCCCAGCCTTGTGCCTGCCTGTAGGAGGTGCTCAGTAAATGTTTAAAACTGGAACCTAACATTTGTGTGGCTTTGAATTGTTTTCATAACTGTTGGGAATTTATCCTGTTACTTGAGTCTTCTAAGAACTCCAGGAGGAAGAGGGATTGGGAGATAATAGACTTACAGAGGGATAAACTGAGGCCTAGAGAGAGTGAGTGACTTGCCCAAGGTCACAGTGAGGCAGGGCCGATGGAGGGCTAAGATGTGGGTCTCCTGGCTCAGGGAACCTCGGGGATCGGGGGAGTGGAGATGGTCCAGAGCCTGCCCTTCCTCGCCAGTGTGCGTGTTCACGTGCGCACACATCGCCACGCAATAAGAGCGACTTTCAGATTTGTGGTTCCCAAGCAGGTTTTGTAAGGCATGGCTTGGTGGGTCCGGAGGTCTGTCGTAAGGATGTTGAAAAGCTCAGAGGGTGGGGAGGCTCAGGCCACAGGCAGGCAGAAGGCAGAGTCTGGGCAGGTCCCTGAGAAGAGGAAGAAGTTCGGGCTCATGTGATCGTTCACTCAGCCTGTTTGTCCATCCAGTGTCTGGCTTTGCTGGGCAGGTCAGTCTGGGTCTCCAGACTGGTCTCCCAGCAGCCGGCCCCTAGTGTCCTGTTGCCCAGATGACCAGGACAGCCCTGGGGTGAGGGGCAGTACAAAAGAGGAAGCTAAGCTTCAGAGGGTGTGCCCAGCCCACGTGGGGAGCCAGGATCTGGACCCAGGCCTGCCGTACCTAACCCCAGCACTGGCATTCCTCCTGGGGAACTGGCCATAGCCAGGTGCTGGCAGCTGGGCCTTTTGCAGGAGAACCCCTTCCTCCCTTGGCCCACCTTCCTCACCACAATCTGTGCTCTTAGCCCTTGACGGAAGGCCCTGCCCACCGGTCTCTGCTCCTTAGTTGCTACAGCCTCAGCCCTCATCTCATGGGCCTTAGGGCCACAGGTTCTGGCCCCACCCTGCACCAGCCTGCTGTGGGCACTGGGCTGACTATCTGACTCTTGGAAGGAGAAGTCAGTGAGCCCGGCCTTACTCAGTGCCTTTAAGACCCTAGAGAGCCTTTCCCCTGTGTCTGCACAACCCAGCGTCTTCTAGGCCCATTTTCTAGATGAAGAAACTGAGGCACAAAGAGGAAAGGTTATGTCCTGAAGCACACCGGACTTGAGAGCAGAACTGGATTCTGAAGCCCATGCTTTTTCTATAATGCAGCCCCCTGCCCTCATTTTCTTCAGCTGTGATACAGGAGAATGGAAGTGGATGGACTCAGTTTAGAACACAGTGGAAACAGCACAGACTGTGGAGTGAGATAAGCTGAACTCAAATCCTAGCTCCTTCACTTCCTAGCGGGGTAGCCTGGGGTAGTCATTTCATCTCCCTGTGCCTCAGTTTTCTCACCTGTAAATGGGGCTTAGAGCAAATCCCCCCTTGAGCTGCTGTGATGTTCAGTGAGCAGCAGTACTGAGTGCCCAGAAAATGATGGAGCCACATATGTGGCCATTAGTTTTTGAAATCGCTGAGGTTCCTGTCTCCCCCTCCCTGCAGTGCTCGAGAGGATGGCAGGGGACATGGTCATGCGCTCTTTTGCTCCTCCTGAGGTGTGGCCCAGAGTGACTCACACTGGATGGGGGCTGTGTGTGGATGAGTCCTATGGACAGACAACCGTCTAGGGACCCTGTCGTGGTGGGTGGCGAGAGGTGGATGGTTCTGTGACAGGGACATGAGGCTGCACTGGGCAGCAAAGGGCGCCTTTGTCCCCTTTGTCTCCTCTCGTGCAAATTAGCAATTACCTTTTCTGCTCCTGCAAGCTTGGCCTTTCCTGGGAGGATTGCTCCAAAGCAGCCACTGAGCGAGCAGAGCCGCCTGGCTAATTAGCGGGCAGCCACCGGGGACAGGCTGAGGGCCTGGTGGCCAGAATTGGGGCTACAGCTGCCTGCCGCTCGCTGGTGCCAGCTCAGCTGGGAGACTAGGCAATGTCCTGGGCTCCAGGACAAGGTGGCCTTTCAATCATGGGGTTTAGATCCTGGCTATGTGGCTTTTTAGCTGTGGGACCTTGGGTAGGTCACTTTGTCTCCCTGGGCAAGTTTCCTCATCTTTAACTTCAAGACTCTGTGGGTTTGGAGCCCAGCACCTGAGTCTCCATTATCAGCAAGTAGCGTTACTACCACTATTATTGTCGCCACTGCCACTGCCAGTGCTGGCTTAGGTGGGAGAATATAAAAAAAACGCAAGCCCAGTGACAACCCTTGGGGACCCTGTAGTGCCTGCCACCTTAGCATCACAGGCAGCAGAAGCCCAGCTAGGCCTCAGGCCCTTAGGCAAGAGAGAGGCTAAATCTCTCTGAGCCCAGTCTTCCCTTTGCTCCTCTACAGATGGCATAATCCAGATCCTGTGTAGTCATGTGCCTAGAATAGGGCCTGGCCTGGAGCGAGTGCTAATGAGGGTGGAGCCCCTGCTCCCCGCCCCCTCTCTCTCCTCCATCCTTCCCCAGGCCTCAGGAACACACAGGAGGGAGGCAGAGCAACTCCTGAAGGAAAAGCCGATTGAAGGGCTACCTTGGCTTGGGGTGGTCGGGAAAAGGCTCCAAAGGGAGGGTCTGAACTGGACTCAGCAGGACCTGGAGGGGGGCTGCTGAGCAGCCTGGGGAGGACAGTGTGGTGGCGGTCCTGTGTGAGCAGAGAGAAGCATACATGGATAGTCTGCTCAGGGGCTGTGACGTTGTGAGGCTGGTGACCCAGGACAAAGGCTGCAGCCAGGCAGCAATGGCACGTTAAGGTGGGGCAGAGATTCAGGAGATAGGGTCTGGATGCCAGGCCAGGTGCATTTTCCACTTGGCCTGGGACCCCAGGGAGAAGAGTTTCCAGGGCTGGGAAAGCTCCTGGAGCATAGGAGAAGGGGTCCCTGTCTTGTCCTGGGGACTGGTGGGCTGGGAAGACTTTCTGGAAGAGTGAAACTTAAGGCCAAGAGTCAGCCAGGAGTGAAGCAGAGGACCAGCATCTAGGCAGAGGTGACAGCCTTGCAGAGGCACAGGGCATGGTTCAGAGCTGGGGTGAGCAGGGCCACATTGCAGAGGCCTCTAATGCTCACAAGTGAGCCTGGATTTTGTCCTGGTACTGGGGAGCCAAGGAAGTTTCAGGGCAGGCAGCATTAAGATCTGATTTTCAAAGTCAAAGAGCAGCTCCCTTAGCTGGGAGGTTGAGGAAGTGGTTATGCGAACTGGAAACCTGGTGGTAGGTGGGAGTCAGCCTAGCATCTTATCCTCCCGGGTGTCCGACCAGGGCAAACCCCATCCCTCTTGCAGCCTCAGCTTCCACGTGTGTCCAGCAAGTGGGCTGTCGACCTCCTGCCTCTCTGAGTGAAATCGTCCTTATGAAACACGTGGGGCAGGGCACCCTGAGGCATCTCCGTGAGCAGCACCCATGATCTTCCTCAAGCACTCACTCTGCTAGATATTCATAGGGATTATAGCATTTCATCCCACACCCTCCCCTTTAGGGAGGTCCTCCTCTTTGGTTGAGGAGGAACCGAGAGGAGACATGACTTGCCCCAGGGGCAGAGCTGGGATTTGAGCCCAGGCTGGCCTCTGGCCCCAGAGTCCTTGCTGTTAGCCCCTCCACACCCCGTCCCCTGGTGGGGTGACTGTGGCTGGGTTGTGGCCCATCCCCAGCCAGTTCCCCAGGGCTAGCTGATCCCCTCTCAGGGCCCACCATCACAAGAGCCAATTAGTGCCTGCCGAGGGGCGCCGCACCTGCCCCCCTGCCCTGGGCCCCCAGAGGCCCCACCCCGCCCAGATAACTTTGGCACCACCCTCAGCTCTAGGCGCAGATGCAGTCAGTATTGCACCATGAAAAAAAGGCACTAAGGCTAATAGTGTTTTTGTCAGAGGATCTGGGAGAAATAGAGGCCGTAAGAGAAGCACCCCAGCATCAGGCTTTTGCTAAGCCTTGGTCGGGCCGCCTGGGAAGCCCTGTCTCCCCTGCCACAGGCTCCCTCCCTGTCCCTCTCCCCAACCTGGCCATGGACCCCCTGCGGGCGCCCGTGATGGGGGCTGCTGGTCATGTTGGCTGCAGCCTCTCACCTGCATGCAGGGTCTGCCTCCAGTGAGAAAGGAGGAGGGAAAAAGGTCCTTGAGATGGTGACAAAGGTCTGAGTGTGGGCTGCCAGAGCAGCCTGTTTCCAGGCAACTGCTCTACCCCGGGCTCCCCACGGCGGCGGGCACATCCGTCATGCCGCTGCTTGGCTCAGTGAGGGAGCTCAGGCGCCCCAGCAGCCTGGGCACATGGCCCAGGGCCCCTCAGCTCCAGCCCTGCTGGGGACATGAGGCCCCTTCAGCAGGGGCTGCCGCAGAAAACACAGCATTGTCATGGCTACTGCCTGTCAAGCTCCTACTGGGTGCCCAGCCACAGGCCTGGTGCACACAGGGCAGAGCTCGCATTCATTAGTCAGTCTGTCCACCCATCCATCTATCCTTCCAACCATCAAGGATAGAATGGTAGCTTAGTGTGCCCACTCCGATGTCTGGGTTGAAACCCCATTCCACCACATATTTACTGTTTGATCTTAGTCAAGTTACTTTACCTTTCTGGGCCTCAGTTTCTTCATCTGTAAAATGGGCATTATAATAGTTCTTACCTCATAGGGTTGCTTTGAGGATTAAATGACTTAATATAGGTAATATCCTAGGTACAGTGCCTGGCATATATTAAATGCTCAATAAATATTAGTTGTTTCTATTTTTATCATTAATTAATTACTGTAAAGAGACAGGGCAGTGGGAAGCATTTGGTCTGTTACAATCAGTTAGACCTGGGTGGGGTTGTGTTTGCCCCACTCTTGACTGTATGACTTTGGGCAAGTCACTTGGCCTCTCTGAACCTCGGTTTCCCTTGGCTAAATCGTGGAAATAATTAATAGATGCCTGGATATCTGCTCTCTTCTTCTTAAGTCTGAAGCCTCATCTCTCGTGGGGAGGATCAGTGCTGCTGTGGCTGCTGAGCGCCCAGGGCCCCGCCCTGACAGCTCTGGGTACCCAGCGTGGTCATCACTCAGTGGACCTCGATTGGTGCCTGCTGGGTTCCAGCTTGGGGCCAGCCCTGGCCAGCGCCCCACGCGTCTGATTTCTGGGCTGCTCAGCCCTGTGGGATGCTCTGCTCATGCTCACTGCTTCAGCCCTGCCCTTGGGGCTGCCTGGCCGTGTCCCTCACTCTTTCATCCCCTCCTTTTCGAAAACAGCCTCAGCCAGTGCCCCCAACACAGGCCCGGAGGGAGAGCAGGAAGGAGCAGAGGAGGCAGCCTGAATGCCAGAGAGGTGGGTGCTGCAGGCCTTTGTCTGGGCTGCACCCCGCCAAGGCTCAGTCCCCTGGGGCAGCCACATTGCTGGCCTGCTGGCGGTTTAGGGAAGGCCGCGTGGGCGGCAGGGCCTGGGCAGGCCTGGGCTGGCAGCATCTCCCTGAGACAGCCTGGCCCACTCTGGCAGGAGGGAGACCCAAGCCTAAGAGGTGAGTGGGATCACAATGGGGCTCCCTATGGTAGCGGATTGGGGTAACTGTCCTTCTGGGGCCCACCACAGACAAGTCTCAGCACCTACTATGTGCCAGGATTAGTGGTAGCTGCTGAGCCCTCAGAACAAGGCCACATACTCCAGCCCTGAAGCCTGACAGCCTGGGGTCAAATCCCTGCTCCTCTGTTTGACAGTGTGTAGCTTAAGCAAATTCTCATACCTTCCTTGGCCTCCATTAGCTGGTCTGAAAAATAAACATAGTGGTCCTACCTCAAGTGCTTAGAGCAGTGCCAGAGCAAAGAAAGCACCCAGTAGGTGTTACTGCTATTGTTGTTGACTCTCTTCCCTTGAAAGGAAGGGGCTGAACATTTATTGAACTACTACTGTGTGTTAGATCTGCTGGAGAGACAATCCATTTTAAGTACCTACTCTATGCTCGCATCTGGGCTGGGCATTGGCGATACCCAAATGAAAGTCCTGGGAGAAGAGGTTTGGGGAGAGAAGGAGAAGGAAGGGGGAGGAAGTGATGTATGAGGTCCCACTGTGTGCCAGGCTCTTTGCTAAGCACTGGGAATCCAGATAGGAGTAAATTGGCCCCTGCCCTCATGGTAGGGAAGGGCACAGAAATCTGGAAACCAATTATTATGACCCAGGATAATCAGTGCTATGATGGGGGACACCCAAGGGGGCTGCCAACCCAGCCTTTGGAGTCAGGGAAGGCTTCCTGGAGGAGGTGGCCTGGAATCCTGACATTGTGGTCCAACTTATATCCCCAAGTAACAGCTCTATCATGTGTGGTCTGGGCTTGGTTGAAACATGTCCAGGGACAGGGAACTCACTAACCAAGGAGGAATATAATTTTTCCATTTGCAATCAGCTGCTCTTCCCTTGGACCTATTCACAGCTCTGCTCCCCCTCTGATTCAGCCTGCAGCCGCTTCTGCATCAGTCTCCTGTTCCCTCTTATCCCTCCAGTCCATTCTCCACCCAGCAGCCAGAGCAATCTTCTGAAACATAAATCAGACAACATCAGTTCCTAGCCTAAAACCCTTCAGTGGCTCCCCAGGGGCTCTTAGGACAAAGACCAGACTCCACACCACAGTCTACAAGGCCCAGCCAGGCCCAGCACAGCTGACCCTCCAGCCTCCTCAGGCTGCGGACAGGGCCACGGTCAGACCAGATGCTGCACCTGCCCAGGCAGCCTGTTGAGGGTGCGAGAGTGAATTTAGAGCAGATTTTCCCCACCCCTGATTGTGGCTGTCAGGGGATGAGTGGTGCCGGGTGATGGGGTGGAGATGTGCCTCGCCTGGTCGTGCCATTTGGGCACATAGTCCCTTTCCAGTTCCATGCCTCAGTTTCCCCATCAGTAAAGCAAGGGTGCTGGCTGCCAGGGTGATGCCCTCAATAGTCTCATTCAGAGTGCTGGGCCACTTGGGTTTTCATGAGCCAACCCCCTCACCCCATGGCTCCTACGATGGACTGTTTCATGCCTTCCCCACATCTGATCCAAAGATGAGACCAACTAATTGGGGTTCCATGATGACGTGGATTTTAGCAGCTCTCTTGATCCCAAGGAAACACGGAGGCCCGTGAAATAAAATGAGCCTGATTGCACTCACTCTGCATTAGCCCAGCCCCTGTGGCCAGTTGTCATTTATCTGCACTGATGATAGAAGGGTCATGCAAACTCCCTCCACTCAGAATCCTAGATTCAGTTATTTTTTATTTTAATTTTTGTTTTAAATACATGAAGTATTCACATGACTTGAAATTTGAAAGTTTAAAAACTATGGTAAAAATCCCCTTCCCACTCCTTTTCTTTCCCCCAGATGCTCAGCTCCCCTCTCAGAAGGCACCACTGTGACCAGCTTCTGTCTCTTTCCAAAGACATCTGATGCACATGTAGACAAATGTACAGGACCTGTTTTTAGAGCTAGAAAGAACTGGTGAATGCCCAGGTTTGTCCCCTTGCCAGAGCTCAGCAGAGCTTGGTAGGGTGTAGAACCCCCACCAGGCTTCCCCTGCCCAGGCACTGGGCAAACCCAAGTGGGGAGATTTGGGAAGCTGCTGGGTTGCTCCTGACTTCCCTGCAAAGAGGCTGAGGATCCTGCTTTCAGAGTGTCTCTGTGGAAGTAGGAAGTAGAGATCAAGGGGATGCTGAGAACATTCTGAATAACTACTTCAGCACCATCCTCGAAGCCAGCCATGAGGAGAGTTGGTGCCATGACTCAGCATATGGAACCACAGAGAAGCTCAGCAGCAGGGGGCCCAACCATAAGAGTGGTGGGGAGAGGGTGAACCCCCCTTTAGGAATAGGGTCAGTGGGTGGACCCCACTTTATGTGGTAGACCAGCTCTATGTTAGTGGCTTCACCCTTAACATTAACAATGAATGAATGTTAACCTTGACATTGTTTTCATTTAACCCTTACCGCATCCACACCAGGTAGACACAATTAACCCCATGTTACAGCTGTGGAAACACCCCCAGAGTGATGGAGTCTCTTGCCTAAGATCATGTGGCTGGATTTGACTCGGGTCTGCCTGATTCCTAAGATCCCCTATCTGCCCTGCTGCGGGAGTTTGATCAATAGAACATAACCCAGCTCCTGCATAGTCGTGCAGCGTCATGGAAGGGGCAGGGGGGCTGTGTGGTCAGCAGCTCAGGCTTCAGTGCTTCTAGCTCCAGCTCCTCTATTTATGCTGGCTGTGTGGCCTTGGACAGGTCACGATCTCTCTGTGCCCTAGGACCTTTGCTGCGCCTGAGGTCAGCTCTTGCCAGTCCCTACTCAGTCTAGATTGGATCTGCTAGGAGGGGTAAATGGAGGGGTAGGGCAGTTTCCCCAGGGCTGAGGACACTTGGTGGAAAGATGACACGGCTGATGCCCCAGAGCCGAGATTCACAGATGCGCCAGCCTCTGCCTGCCTGTTCGACTTTGGGTCACTCTCTTTCCCTTTCTGAGCCTCTAGTTCACGTCTCCAGGTTCCCAGAGGTGAGCTTTTCAGGGAGGGAAGCTTTTGGATGTAGCCCCAGTGAGTTGGCAGGATTTGGGCAGGGCTGGAACTGGGGAGCAGGAATAGCAGGGTTGAAGGAGGCCCACGAACAGGTAGCAGAGGGTCAGGCACCTTTTCTTTTGCTGACTGGGAATGGATTTTACATTTTTCAGCAAGGATTTGATATGAAGTTGCTGGGCAAAACCGAGCCTGGCAGAGCTGAAGCCCCTCGAGAAGAAATATTTGGTTCAAAAGAGGAATGAAGTTTAAAAGTCCCATAGCCTTGGATTTGCTGTTTCATGGCCAGGAACACAGAGGCACAGTGGGAGGCGAGGAGCTCCCCAAGGCCCGAAGGCTTTGCTTGTCCTTCACTCCTTTATCGCCTTAGCACATGTTCATTGAGTACCTACTATGTACAGGCGCTGTGCTAGGCTCTAGCGGAGGACATGGCAGACCTGTCCTTTCTGTGACCTCACAGTGCACACTGTCAACCAGGGGAGATAGCTGTTAACCGAACAAGCTGTTAGTCATACGAGTAAACAGAGCGTTGCCGTCGTGAGAAGCACCACGGAGGAAATGGTGCTCACAAGGGCCTGACCCGGGTATGGGATCAGAGGGGGCTTCTCTGAGAGAAATCCACTCACTCGTTAGGACCTCAGACCAGGGGGCTTTCCTTCCAGGCTTTCGGATGACTCCCTTCTCCCCGTGGCTTCACATGGTCTGCCGTCTTTGGGTCTCTGTCCTGATCCCCTCTTCTTATAATGACCTCAGTCATATGGCCCATCTATATGACCTCATTTAACCTTAGTGACCTCTTTTAAAGACCCATTCTCCAAATACAGCGACATTCTGAGGTACAGGGGTTAGGACTTCAGCACGGGTTTGCAGTCGGGGCAACACATAGTTTAGCCCATAACAGTAATACTTGAGCTGGGGCCTGAAGGTCAAGTAGAAGTTTATTTACCTTGTAATAGGGAGGAAAGGGTGTTTCAGGCAGAGGGTGCAGCAGGGCAAAGGCCCGGTGGCGGGAGGAAGGTACGGCACAGGCGTGGTTCTGAGAGAAGCCAGTGGCTGGAGTGCAGGGAGGGTGTGGAGCGGGGGTCAAGGTGAGGCCGGGGAGATCACACCTCAGTGCGGCTGCTTCACCACCATGGGACTGTCCCTTTCCAATCATTGGTTTCCCCGTTGGTGAAATGGTAGTAACCAAACCAGCCTCCAGGGGCTGGAAGCCTGGAGTGAGGTCACATGGGTCTAAAACGTCTTGTCATGTTCCAGTTCCTTTTAGGTACTCAAGACAAGTCCCTTTTCTCTTCCCTTCCTGGACCACTCTTAGTCTCCCTTAGTCCCAGCCTTGTCCCTCACCTTGATTTGTATGACCCAGCTTGAGATCCTGAGCTACAGGGCCAGGAAAGAACTCTTGGCAAACAGTATCATGAACTGGAGAGGCCATTTGGGTCTCCTGGGAGCCAAGGAGAAAAGGACAATTTGCTGGGGAGTTGCATGGGAGAGCATGCCTGACTTCTGAGCTTTACAGGGCCAGGCATGGATTCTCAATAAAACATCTGAGCCTCCTGTGATATTTGGAAAGAAAAGCTCCACCCTCCCCCAACACAACTTTGCCCTTTATTGCAAAGGAAATGGATCACCAGTGACGGGCCTCCTTCTCTTGGGGATGTTTGCCAGGTCTCTGCCCATGAGCCACTGCTTTTCATTGGCTATGTACCCTGTGCTTTCACTCAACACGTTTTAAAAATTTAAATAAATGGTTTGTTTTAGAACAGTTTTAGATTTACAGAAAGTTACCGAGATAGTCCAGCGAGTTCTTGTAGACCCCTTATCCAGTTTCCCCCATGTTAATATTTCACATTATAAAGATGTGTTTGTCACAGCTAAGGAACCAACACGAGTAATCACTATTAACTAAACTCACCCTTCTTTCAGATTTCACTAGTTTTTCCCTAATGCTCATATTCTGTTCCAGGATCCCAATCAAGGTACCACATTACATGTAGTCATCACGTCTCCTTAACCTCCTCTGGTCTGTGACTGTTTCTTAGGACAACATTTATTCCGACAAAATTTTTGAGCACCTACAATGGGCGTTGTTCTTGGTGTTAGAGAAAGACACAGAATACTGCCTTCCGCGAAGCCTACATTTGGGGGTGGGGAGACAGATCACAAACAAGCAAATGTAAATATTAAATGTGTCAGATGTTACACAGAAAAAGAAAGCAGGAACGGAGATAGGCTGGGACTGCTGTTTGAGATAGGGAGGTCTGGGAAGGCCTCCGTATAAGGAGATGGAGCAGAGGTGTGCAGGAGGTGAGGAAGCCTCCATGTAGATATCCAGTGGGAGAGTATTCCAGGCCAAGAGCACAGCGAGTACAAAGGCCCTGAGGCAGAAAGTGCCTGGTAAGCCTGAGGAACAGCGAGGAGGCTGGTGGGTTGGAGCCCAGGCTGTGGGGTGTGGTGGGAAGCAAGGGCAGGTCTGTATGGAGCATAGATTGGAGGGGGGAAGTTGGGAGTAAGCTGGTGTGGTGAGCCAGGGGAGCCCAGGTGAAAGGGGATGGCAGCTGGGGCCGGAATGGTGCCCACTGAGGGTAAGAAGTGGGCAGATTCTAGGCCTGTTTTGAAGGAAGAACAACAGGATTTGCTGGTGGAGACGGGGCTGGTACTGAAACCTTCTGGCAGGGCTTGTGTGAGGAATGAAAGAGAGGATGGATGTTAGTGAGGCTTGGAAAACTGTAAAGTTGGGTTCCTCTCTCCATCTCTTGTGTTTCAGAGCTGTCAGCTCAACATGTCCTCTGGCTGAGGGCCAGTAATAAACCGCTGTGTATTTTTTTTAAGTGTAACATTTTGAAAAGTTAATAGAATCTCATTATTTAAAAAAACAATTCATCAGTTACCAATGCATAGTGAAAAAAAGTCTCCTAGCCTTGCTTGTCAGCCACCCAGTTCCACTCCCCAGGGAAAACCATTGTTATTTCTTGGGTATCCTTCCAGAGGTATTTGACACGTATATAAACACATATGCATATATATTTGGGGGGTTTGTTTCTATTTTTACACAAAATATGTTGTACACTGTTCTGTAGGTTGCTTTTTTCCTTATAATGGCTTTATTGAGATATAATTCACATACTATGCAACTCACGCATTTCAAATACAACTCAGTGGCTTTTAGTATATTCAGAGTTGTGCAGCCATCACCACAATCATTTTCATCACCCCAAAAAGAGACTCCATACCCATTAGGAGTCATTCTCCATTTCCCCCTGACCCTCCCCTATCCCAACCTAGCCAACCACCAATCTGCTTCTTTGTAGATTTGCCTTCTCTGGACATTTCCTATAAATGGAATCACACAATATGTGGTCTTTGTGCCTGACTTCTTTCAGTTAGTGTAATTTTTTCAAGGTTTGTCCATATTGTAGCGTGTACTTCATTCTTTTTTATTACCAAATAATATTCCATTGTACGGATATACCATATTTTATTTATTTATTCAGCAGTTGATGGATATTTGGGTTGTTCCCACATTTTGGCAATTATGAATAATTCTGCTTTGAACAGACATGTAATAGTTTTTGTGTAGACGTACGTCTTTACTTCTACGTAGGAGTAGAATTGCTGGGACATATGGTAACCGTGTTTAACCTTTTGAGGAACTGCCAGACTGTTTTCCCAAGTGGTTGCACCATTTACAATCCTGCCAGCAGTGTATGAGGCTTCTGATTTTTCCACATCTTTGCCAACACTTACTATTGCCTGTCTTGATTAGAACCTAGTGGGTGTGAAGTGGTATCTTGTGGTTTTGATTTGTGTTTCCCTGATGGCTAATGATGTTGAGCATCTTTTCCTGTGCTTATTAGCCATTTGTGTATTATCTTTGGAAAATGTCTATTCACATAATTTTATTGTTGTGTTTTTTTTAAAATATATCTTTATTGATTTCAGAGAGAGGAAGGGAGAGGGAGAGAGAGATAGAAACATCAATGATGAGAGAGAGTCACTGATCAGCTGCCTCCTGCACGCCCCCTGCTGGGGATGGAGCCCGCAACCTGGGCATGTGCCCTGACCAGGAATCAAACCGCAATCTCCTGGATCCTAGGTCGATGCTCAACCACAGAGCCACACCTGGCCAGGCAATTTTATTGTTTTTTAATTGTGTTATTTGTTCTTTTGTTATTTAATTATAAGGGCTCTTTATATATTCTAGAAATAAGCACCTTATGAGATGTATAATTTGCAAATATTTTCTTCCAGTCTGTCAGTTGCCTTTTCTTTTCTTTTTTTAATGGTGTCCATTGGAGCACAAGAGTTTTAAATTTTGATGAAGTCCATTTTGTCTATTTTTTCTTTTGTTGCTGTACTTTTGGTGTCATATCTAAGAAATCATTGCTTAATTCAAGGCCATGAAAATTTAGCCCTGTGTTTTCTTCTGAGAGTTTTCTAGTTTTAGCTCTTATATACTTCAGGTTGTTTTTCCATTAAACAGTAAATCTATGTGCTGTTTGTGCATAAATATGTCAGAGCATAAAGAACTGTCTCATTCTTTTTAACAGCTGCATAGTATTCCATTTTAGGGATATACCATAATTTATTTACTAGTCCTCTGTTGATGGGCATTTAGGTTGTTTCCAGTATTTTGCTCTCATAACAAGACTTCAGTGTATATTCTTGAAGATAAGATGGCCATTTCATATACATGTGAGTTTATGTTAAGGAGCAGAATTGCTGGGTCTGAAAGAATATGCTTTTGGTCTTTAATAGATGATGCCAGATTGCCCTCCGCTCCTGGCAGCAATATCTAGAATATGAATCATTAAATAATAACCAGGGTTACTGTATGTTGCGTGCTCACTATATACTGGCACTTTTCATCCCCGCACAGTGACCCTGAAGGTCAGTGTTAAAATCTCCACTTCATAGTGATCTTAGGTCATATGGTTTGTCTGGACCCTGCTGACTTCTCACCATCCTATCCAGCCCCTGTGCCTTCAGAGTGCCTCACACCCCTTGGAAATCACTACAGAAAGAATGCAAATTCAGCATATGTTGCCTGGAAGATCTCTTTCTAAGACCACACTTAGAGGACGAAGTCTGTTCAGTGACTAAGGAATCTTGAAGGAGCACCTATTGTATGCTTAGCACTTTCACCGGAGAAGTGGCCTCTGCCCTCAGGCTGCATCCTCCTAGTGAGGCAGTTAAAACCCAGAGGCAGACTTCTGAGATGTGGGCTGACTCTGGCGTTTGGAGGTCTAGTTTTGGGTCAATCCTGATTTTGTCCCATGCCATTTTGGGCAACTCACTTCCCTTCTCCATGCCTCAGTTTCCTCATCTGTAAAATGGCATTGTTAATAGTACCTACTGGTATATCTCAGACATATTAACAATACCCTATTGATCAAGTGCTGTAGGAAATAGAAGGCAAGAAACATGGCTGGGGGTGGGAGAAGTCTTGTGGAGGGGGCAGGAGGGGTGGGTGGGGAGCGGGGAGAAGGGCATTTGAATGAAACTTGGAGGGGGCATGACTCAGAATCCTGGTGATGGCATTCTAGACAGAGGAACAGCTTGTATATAGGCACCAAGGCAAGACAGCCTCTGGGCTAATGGGGTAGAGAAGCAGCTAGGGTTGCTTGAGTGTCGTCAGGTTTGTACTGAGGCCTGAGGGAGGGGGAGAAGCAGCTGGAGCCACTTCCAGGGGCCTTGAGTCCAGAAGTGGGTACCTGGGTATTACTGGACTAGCAGTAGGGAGCCATGGAAGGATTGTTGAGCTGGCAGCCTTGCCCAGCATATTCCCATCTGCAACTTGGGCTGCCTCCTTGGAGAGACCTCATTTCTTCTTGAAGGGCTGCCTGGAACAGTGTTTAAGGATGAGAGTTTGGGGGGGAGGGGGCGGAAGGGGGCAATGGGGAAAAGGGGGGACATATATAATACTTTCAACAATAAAAATAAATTTAAAAAAAAAAAAATGAGAGTTCTGCGGCCAGGCTGGCTGGGTTGGTCTCTGGCTCAGTACTTATGAGCTGTGTGACCTTGGTTATGTCACTTAACTTCTCTGGGTCTCGATTTCCTCAATCATAAAAGGGAGTTGTTCCTATTTCCCAGGTTACAGTGAAGATTAAATGAGTTAAGATATGTAAAGCACTTAGACCAGTTCCTGGCACATAGTGTTCAATAAATGTTACTTGTTACAGAGACGGAAGGAAGGGTATCAGGTTACTCTGGTTCTAAGATAGGAAACTTAAGGCCCTCTGAAAGTGAGTGAATGCCCAGGGTCCTTTTGGAGGGCCAGGATAATTTGTTCATTCATTCATTCATTCTCTCATTCAGTAACTGTTTCCTCAGAACTACTCTTTCTAGATATTGGGAATCCAGTCAGTGGTGAACAAGACAGGGAGGAAGGGCAGGAGCCGGGCTCCAGGGCTCTCACTGCTGGCACATGCCTCTGCGCACACCCCCAGGCCCTGGGCAGGAGGTCCAAGCAGGAGAAGGCGGTTGGATTCTGGATATAGTTTAAAGGTGGAGCAAACAGGATTTGCTGGTGGATGGGATGAGCATGGAGGGATGTGGGAGAAAGAGGAAGGAATCAGGCTGACTTCCAGGTGTTTGACCTGAGCAGGTAGAGATGGAGAAGGCTTCTGGTGGAGGAGATTCAGTGGTGATAACTGGGCAGTGGGCAGGGTGGTGGTGGTCCACACACTTGTTGGATGAATAGATGGATGTTTTCCCCTGGCCCTCCAACACACACTCACTTTTAGATATGTCCAGTCAGCTGAATGGAGACAGGAGGAATGTGTCACCCACTGGAGGTGTGACTCTGGGCCACAACATGGTGAGATTCAAGGACTGGGTTCTGGGGATGCGAACATCAGGAGGCTCCATCTAAAGTTCAAGTTTTCTTCTTCTGTGAAATTTCCCTACTTTTAACTGTTAGTAATAAATTCAAAATTGTAATAAACCTCTGCTTGCCCCTAAAAATACATCCATAAGCCCGTTTGACCTGTGGCCTGGTTAGGACATCTGGTGTGTGGGTCTGGAGTCAGACTTCCTGGGCAGCCTGACTCTTACTTCCCAGCTGGGTACCTTTAGGCAAGTGATTCTCAGAGCCTTGGTTTCTTCATCTGTAAAATGGGAATGATAGTACCCACCTCTGGGCTGATCCTAAGGGTTCTATAGCTGACAGTTATGATGAAACACTATTTATGATGGATTTTGTTAGTGACCAAGACAGATGCTGCTAAAGGGGAAAGAGGTCCAAGCTTCAAGTTTGGCCGAGGGTGGGATCCCTTCTCTGTCTTGACAAGCCCTGTGACCTAGGACTAAATTTTAGACCTCTCTGGGGGAGAAGTTTCTGTTGCTCTTGGAATTGGGCGATGGCTGGGATGCCTGTTGAGGCCTCTGAGCTCCCACAACCACTGTCCCTCCCTGCCTCCTTCCCTCCAGCCTCGCCTACCCACCACCTGCAATTCTTCCACCCTGCAGCCAGAATGATCTTTCAGAAGCACAACCTTCAGCATGGGCTCTCTTCCTTGAGAAAAATGGTGTTGGTTTCTTGCTCCTTCAGGAAAAATGCCCAAGAGCCTCAGCCTGGTATGGGGAGGTGGGAGGTGGGAGGTGGTCCTCATCTCTCTCTGTTACCTCCCTCCACCAGCCCTGCTTAAGGACCAGCAGCACACAGCCCTTCATCAGGCCGAGGGTGCCCCATATTCTTCTGCCTGCCCTCATCCATCTAACACATAGCAAGCATCTGTTGTTTCTCCAGGCCAGCTACCCACCTCCCGCTTGCCCATGGTCTCCCTGAGTTTGCTCTTACCCCTTCCTCTTTTCAGCCCATTTTCCACAAGCAACCAGAGGGATCCTTAGGAAGTTAATTTGGCTGGTGTCACCCACCTGCTTAAAATTCTTTCAAAGCTGCCTATTTCACTGTGAGTAAAGCCACAACCCCTATCCCATCTCTCCAGCCACATCCTGCAGGTTCCCCACTATCTACCCTCCAGTGCTTAAGATGACATTGCCTGGCTTGTCTACCTGCGGACCTTTGCACATGCTGTTTCCCTTCCTAGATGCTTTCAGCATCTCTCCTTCAGAAGGGTCTCCTTGACCACCTGCCCTCAGGCACAAATCACTTACTGGGGAGGTGTGGCTGCAGGGTCTGCCTGTGTCTCAGTAGCCGCAGTGCCTGGCAGTGATATCCACCTTAATGTTGGCAAAAATGCCACTCATCCTTCAAAGCCCAGCCAAAAATGTCACCTACTCAGTGAAGCTTTCCTTCCTTTACACAGCCCTATGCCCTATGGTTCCGAGGCCCCTCCTCGGGATCATTCCTTCCTAGGCATCCCCTGACGGCAGAGACAGCTCCATCTTGGCTTCCTGTGAGCTTTCTTTTCTTCCCTTTCTGTCTCCCACACTCAACACTATAATTATCACTGGATGGCGAGCTCCTCAAGGCCAAGGAACATCACAATAAAGAGAGCTAATGTGCCGACTCCGTGCTGAGCACTTTCCTGTGCCCCCTCCTTAAATGTTCACAACCCTGTGGGGTCTGCTCTCCTCAAAGTCCCACCTTAAAGAGAAGCCAGTGGAGGTTTAAAGAGATTAAGTCACATGCCCATGGTTGCCCAACAAATCTGACACCAGAGAGCTGGAACTTTTAATGAATATTGGCAGTAACTTAGGTACAGCACCTTCCACCCGCCAGGCACTCTGCTGAGCCCTATTCAGGTTTCCTGCTCATAGTAACTTTTATTGCAACTCCATTTGTGGCTCGGGAAACAGAGGCACGGAAAGGTTAATTTGCTGAAGCTCAGGAAGCTAGTGAGGAGTGGAGTAGGAATTGAACCCATGCTATCTGGCTCTGAGTCGTGTTCTCAAACCTCATGCTATGCTAGCGATTGTGCCCCCCCCCCCCCTGCCTGGGAGGGTTCTCTGTATCTCAGCATCCCCAGCACCTGGGATATTAGCTGGCCCTCAGGTGGCACTAGTTAGCAAGTGTGTAATGAATGAGGAAGCAGGTAAGCCAGTGGACATGGGACTCTACCCCAGCCATCCCAGAACCCTGTGTCTGGAAGCCCAAAGATGTGGCAGCACCTCTCCCAGGGTTTGTGCCCACCACCACCACCCAGTTGTCCAGACAGCCCCCAGGGAAGGACCAGATCCATAAACATGAGGCTCCACTTGGGCCCAGGAGGGGCTCTGTGCACTGTACAAGTCCTCAATATTATTGCTTTATTGTCATTTAAATGGAGCCTGCCTCAAACAGGCCACCCAGTTCTAGCCACCAGCAGTGGACAAAACCCCCATTGAAAAGCCAATTACAATCACTCCATCTAAATTGTCATGGATTTGTATAGAAAATTACATCTCCATTTAGTCCTGAAGCGACATCCTGGGCTTGGACAGAGGGGAGGCTGGCCCATTTACCCCGCCGGCTCAGCGCGGGTGCCGCAGGCAGAGAGAAAGCCCAAGCTGCTGGGTCTTGGCCGGCCTGGGGAACAAAGGCCAGTTTGTGGGGGCCCAGAGAGAAGCTGGGCCTCTCAGGGCGGCTCAGATTCCAGGCCTGGGCCGATGGACCCTGCACCGCCAGCTGGTCTCCCCTGCTGGCGGCTGTGGCCAGACGAGCTCCTGACAGCCGGCTTCAGGCGGCCGTCATCCCCACCATTCGAGGTGGCTTGGCTTATGTCCACACTGCCAGGAAACGAAGGCGGTTTAGCCTAGGGAACACTGGACTGGGATCCTGGGATCTTGGTTTCATTCATTCATTCACTCACAAGTTATTAGGTGCCTGCTGGTGGCCATGAGAATCGCGGTAGGGTAGAAGTGAGCTCCAGTCTGAGTGTCCTGGGTTTGGTTCCAGACTCTTTTCTCAGTGGCTGTGAAAAGCAGGCCACTTTATTTATTCAGGTAGTTCTGAAATTGTTGAGCACCTACTATGTGCCAGAGAACGGGACACAATGGTCCTGACTGGGTCCTTAAATCCAGTGGGGGTTCACTGTTCTGCAAATGGTAAGCGTTCTGAGGGAAGTGAGTAGGGGATGATGTGGTTTGTGGGAGTAGCTATGTAAGGAGGCAGCTCTGGAGCCAGTCACACCAAAAGCAAGTGGCAAGGGCACTCCAGGCAGAGGCAGCAGTGCGCGTGTGGGCCGGTAGCAGGCAGCCTGGAGCGGCAGAGTGAGCATGTGGTGGGAGACAAGGTTCACGGGGGCACGCTGAGGACCCTGTAGGCCCCTTCTCTGAGTCTCAGTTTCTTCATCTGCAAACATGGGAGTGACAACCTTAGCCTCTGGGGGCTCAGGCCAAGACTCAGAGAGATAATGTGTGTAAGATCTTGGTGGGACCTGGGCACAGGATGCTCCTGGCTAGCTAAGAAACCTCAGTTAGAGGGTGCTCTCCATGGGCCGACAGGAATGGGGGCTCTGCATGTTGTCACTCATTAACCCTCACAGCAACCCTATGGGGTAGTGCTGTTATTCCCATTTCAAAGATAAGGAAACGAAGGGAACAGCATGGGTCAGCTAGTTATTTGTTACTATTTCCATCATTCATACTATAGGTTAGCCCAAAGCCTGACACAGAAGAGACCCTCAAAGAGTATTTGTTGAATTAGTGACTACATCTGGAAGTGGGGTGCTGGGTGAGTGTGGGAGCTCAGTTGCAGATGTGAGTGACTCTGAGACTAGGTGTAACTGTCTGTGTGGGATTCTGACTGTGACTCTGTCCAATGACTGTATAGTTGTTTGTGACTTTGAGTGCAAGTGACTGTGTCCAACGATGTCACACACTTGTCTTCTGGAGCCCAAATGCCTGTTGGCTGTGGGGACTCTGTTAGTCCAACTGTGTGTGTTGCTGTGTCAGACTGTTTATCACTGTCTACACACGTCTGTCTGGACCTGAAGGGACACTTGGCACCCTTCCTGGGATGGCTGGCAGGCCCAGAGACTATTGAGAGGCAGGATGGGCAGGTTCAGAGGTGAGGAGGGCAGAGTCCCCATCCTCCCCCACCCAGCTCCACCAGGCATACAGTCAAATGGAAAAAATGAAAATGTTCACACCCGGGGCAGGCCGGTGGCTGCCCCATCAGGGACTGCTCTGTGCACAGAAAACAAGTTCTTCTGGTATCAGCTCAAGTTTGGCAGGAAGTGGCTTTTGGGTGGCAGGAAGTTGGATTCAGCTCATATCAGCCCCGGACGAGGGGCAGGAGAGCAGTTATCTGGGGTTAAACAGAGTAACCGAGAAGTGGGGCCCCTACACACTATACCCGATAGAGCTGAGGGCACAGCCCACCCCTCCTGGTTATTTGAGATGATGGGTGGGGAGGGGGGAGGCCTTGTAAAGAAGAACTGCCACCCATCAAGTAGCTACTGGGCCCCAGACACCACACAGAACTCATCATCTACCTCCCATTACCCCCATTTAGCAGATGTACAGACTGAGACTCTGGGAGTCAGTGACTTGCCTGAGGTCACCAAGACAAGAGGAAAGGGAAGAGAGAGAAATTTATAACTACCTAGAGACAAGAGGAAAACCAGGACAGAGAACAAAGAGGAGAGGGGAGATGGGAACAGAATATAGCAGTTGTATGAATACAGGGAACACTGGGACTACACCAATGAGAAGACTTCGGGGTACCCACTGCCTGCAAGGCCTTCACATGGAGTCACAGCTGACCCGGAGATCCTGAACCCATTTTCCAGATGAGGAGAGTGAGACCCACAGAGCTTCAATGGCTGAGCCATGCCTGGAGTTCAGGTCTGATTCCAAAGCCCGTGTTCTTTGAGGCCATGCCCCTGTGCCCAACTTCTAGGGAAGAGCAGTGGCTATACTAAAACAGATGCCCAATCCCACTAGCCAATTGCCTGAGGCATTCACCCACTTGGCCAGTAAAGAATCAGGGTTCAAACCTGGGCAGGGTAGCTGCAGAACTCACATGCTTAACCACGTGACAGGGTGTGCCAAGTACTATGCCAGAGCAGGCAGAGAAGGCCATGGCCCTGCCCTCAGGCTGGGATCCAGAGGGTTCAGCTTCTAATCTGAAGCCCCAAAGCTATACCTGGCAAGAAACTGAGTCTCCCAACTCCTGGGACACCCTGTATCCCCCCACCTAGCCGCCACTGTAGTCCCGGGGAGTGGGCCACTGGTCCTTCTGTTCTCATCCCAAAAGCAGCACCCAAGCTGTTCCCTGGTTGAGTTGCCGATTTGAAGTTCTGTTTGCATGTCGTTTGCACATTACTCAGCGCATGTCAGAAGGTACGAACATCTCCCTTTCAGGGAGGAGGGCTGTTGGGCCCCCCTGCCCTCCTCCAGACAGCAAAAATGCCAGCCGGCTAGACAGGGAGCTGCGCCCTGGCCTCTGACAGCACCCGCCTGCTGCCACCTCCCCCATTCCCTCCTGGAGCCAAATTTAGGCAGCTCTGTTACTGAGAGATGGGGAAAGCGGAGGCAGGAAACGGTGAGGTTGGAGGCAGCTCAGCCTTGGCCCTTGAAGGGTGGGGCAGCCCCAAGGGTGCCCCTGTCCCTAAAGTCTTTGGCCCAGCCTCCCCCCATCCCTCCTCCCACAGGAATGCGACTGGGTTGGAGAACGCTGGGTTCTCAGCTGTAGCCCAGGGTGCTGGCTACTCTGGCTATGAGAGGGAGGAGGGAAAAATGGAGGGAGGGAGGAGGTCATGGCCGGGGCAGTGGGGAAGGGATCAGATAGCCTCCTCCTACCCCAGACACCGCTGCCACTGGGGACAGGAGCCTGCTCTGCTTCTCAGCACTTCCTGCCCCTCCTTGGCGTGCACCCCCCAGGCCTGATTGTGGGATTGGGGGCAGGAGGCACAGCTGAGCCTGTGGGGACTGAACTCCCCCCAAAAGGCCCCACCAGGTCATCTCCTCCTTAGGCTAGCCTTTGGCCTTGTGGACTTCGTTTCCTACCTGGGAAGTGGAGAGGTTGGCCTAGAATGATTTTCAAGTGGCTACCCGCACTGAGAGCAAGGGTTTCTGGGAGGCCTGGCAGAAATTAGGGACATAGCAGTGGCTTAAGGCCTAGAAACTTCTTAGAAACCTAGGATGTCTCAGGTATGGCTAAGAGAGGCAGCCCCTCACTGATGCTGGGACAGGATGTGGGTAGGCTAAACAGTGAAAAGGGAGAAGACCTAGACTGGATAACAGCCACCATTAACCCAGGGGTGGAGTTAACTGTGCCCAGTAGCTGAGAGCATGGATCAAGGGGTCTGACTGCCTGAGTTTGAATCCCAGCCCTGCCACTCTGTTCGTGACTGTGGGCAAGTTACTTCAGCTTTCTGTGCCTCAGTTTTCTCACCTGTAAGATGGGGATAACAAACCTCCCAGAGCTGCTGGGAAAGTGAAATGAGGCAGTGAATGCTTGGCACACATGAAGTGCACCGTGATGCCAGCCACCAGGTGTGATTGTTTTGTCTTCCTCAGCGGTTGAGAGGCCCCCCGGTGCTATAATGGATGTGGACTCCATGGGGAGGCGCTGTAGCGTGGTGGTTAAATGGCCATCGGGATGGAGGTTCAAGTCTGCATGACCCTGGGCAAATGGCCACACCCCGCAGAGCCTTGGGCGGGGAACAGCAAAGGCGCCTACCGCAGAGGGTCTGCGAGGATTACACAGATCAGGCTTGGCACCGCGCCTGACATAAAGCGGGCACTCCCTGAAGGAGAGCTGGCCAGGGCCGGTGGTACCGCCCCGCACACGGGACAGGTGGGCAGCGTCCCGGGGCTGGCTGGGCGGGAGCAGGGCAGGTGCCAGGGAATGGGCGAGGCGAGGCTGGGAGAGGGAGAGCTGGAGGGCGCGCGGGCGCGCGGGCGCGCGCTCGCAGCAGGTGCGTGAGGAGTGGGCGGAGCCCCGCGCCGGCCTGGTCTCCAGGTGAGCCGGAGCGAGCCCGGAGGCGGGCGCCTGGGGGAGGCACGCCGACCCGCCCACCCGCGAAAGCGTCCCTGTGTCTTTAACGCCCTCCTCCCCGCTTCCCCCCCCAGCCCCCTTTGTGCGCCCCCCCAGCCGGGCTGCAGCCGCGGAGCCGTCCCCCCTGCACTGACAGCTGGTATCTAATTACTGTGTGAGAATGGAAAGTCAGGCTGTCCCAGCTCGGGGGAGAGGGGATTAACGTCTCCTGCAGAATACACTTCCTCTGGTGGGTTGCCATGGTTACTCTCATTACCTGCCTGCCCGCGAGGAGCCCGCGCGAGCCGCTCCAGCAGGCCCTCCGAACCCGGGCCGGCGCGCGCGCGTCTCCGGCCCCTCCCCGCCGAGGCGCACGCGCGTGCGCCTTAGGGGGGAGCGCGGCCGCCTCACCCCTGCCCCTCGCCCGGCGCCTGGCGCCCCGCCCCCGCCCCCCGCCCTGGCAGCTGTCAGCGGCGCGCGCGGCTCTGCCAGCCCCAGCGCGCGCTGTCAACAGTCATTACTCGCGGGCCGCTCCCTCCCCTCCCGCCCCTGCTCTACCTCCCCTCCCGGTCCGGGGTGGGGCCCGCACCTGGGGCCCCTGCTCGTTAGCGCTCCCAGGCCGCCGCCACCGCCCCTCCGGAGGGACCTGCCCGCCGGGCCTGCTCGGCTCAGGGCCGCCCCCTCCCGCCTAGAACCCCCTCTCTTCAGTGACCCCATTCCCTGTCCTTGGCCACGGCGCCCAAGGGAGACAGGGGCCCCAGAGTCCTGGAGCTTGCCCCCCCCCAGACTACCCGTGACCCCAGTCATTTATGGGTGTCTCGCCCAGAGAAGGCGCTATTTATTTATCATTTAGGTCCCCACAGCCGTCCTGTGAGGTGGTGAAAGCCACTGTGCATATTGTGTCACCTCAACACAGGAGAAAAGTGAGGCCCAGGCAGGCTAGCCCCTTGCCCAGGCTCAGAGCTGAATTGTCCTCAGGCCTGTGACTTCACCCCTAGAGCACCTCCTGACACCCCCAGACCAGAATCCTCACAGTCAGGCCCTGACCTTGTCCTGCCTGAGAGTACCATTAGCTGCTCCTTCCCTCCATCCCTTAAACCGGGATCATTGCCCCTCTCCTGCCAAGAGGGGACCCTCGGCCCACTGCACCCCTTCTGTTCCTATCCCTCCCCCCCTTTCCCCTTTCCAGACACCTCAGAGTTAACAAAACCAAAAACAGGAAAAGAAATAATTCAGAGCTGCTTGAAGGATATGGCATCCCTCAAAGGTAGTCCTGCTATTTGGGGGCTGATCCCAGACACATTTCTCTGTGGCCCCCCCATTTGGGTCCCGGCGTGATTTGAAAGAAGATGGAGATTCAGTGAAGCAGAAAGGAGGTCTTGGAATATTTGAGGCCTGTTCCAGATGGCAGGTGCGACGCTGTGACGGCTCCGCACTAACAGTTGGAGATTGTGCACAAGGGTGGAGAAGAGGCAGGTGCTACAAAGAGTCCTCAGTGCCTTGTTTATGTACTTATTTATTTATGTGTAGGGGGGTCTCATCCCTCTGCCCCATACAGACCTACAGAGCTTGATGAAACTGTGTATAGGTCCTAAAATTCTGGTGTGAATCTTTATTTTGGAGGGTTTTTTGGATTCTAGCTCACAGTAGGTAGTATTCATAATCCAGAGAAATGCAAATACTGTCTTTGTCCCACTTAAGCAATACCCTCTTCTCAATCATCTGATTGCCCTTTACAAATTATGCCTGGCTTCTCTTGGGGATTCTGAGGAGAGAATTCTGGAGATTTGAGTGAGGGTCTTCATTCTGGTTTTCTATTCTTTTTGTTCCCTGCGTTTGGTTTTTAAATTTCTCTCCACCTCTTTCCTTTCCATCTGAGAACCCTTTGCAGGAGGCTGACTCCTCCCCTCGGGTCTTCTTTCAGTTCTGCCAGGAGTTAGAATGGGACTCTGTAGCAACCGCCCAAAACTGCTACCCAACCTTTCAAACGCTGGTCCTGCCTGATTTTATTCAAGTGTGGTTTGAGGGACAGGAGGAGAAGTTAGGAGGAGCATGCAGCTCATATTCCAAGTAGCATCTGCCTGTAATCTCAGCCACTTAGCCTGCTGGCCCAGATGGAATGGAGCGGCATCCTCACATTTGCCTGTGCAATCAACCCCCTGAAGTCCTGGGCTCCCACACAAGTGGTTGCCAGAGGTGTGTTTCCACTGGGGTGAGTTCTGCTGACTGACCTTCTCCTCTGCTGGCAATGTCGTTGATTTTTACACCTTCTGGAGAGCTAGATCTGAAACGCACCAAAAGGGCACATCCTAAGGAATCTGTTCTTTCTTCCTCTACCATAGGAACCCAGTTGAGAAATGTCCCTGCTATTTAGCCGCATCCTCTCAACCTTGGCTTCTTCATTGCTGGAAGGCATACACCACTGATGTGATGGTGGTGCACGAAACAGCACCCTGGTGGCCTGAAATGGTGAACCCACCTTGATAAGTATATAACTTATTATCAGCAAGTGGCTTAGAAGTTCCAATGAAGATGACAGAACTGTAATCCATTAGCATTTGGACCTCACCTGCCATCAAGGGCAGGGGCCCATTTAATTGGCTTAGTGGGAGATAGACAAGATGCAGTCAGATTCAGAGCTCACCTGAGGGATGACTCCTGACAAACAGCTCATGAGGCCATACTGGCATGGGTCTGTCTAATGGCCTGGTAAGACATGCTATCTCCTTCGTAGGTCTGCAGCCTTGGATGTAGCAGTCTTCCTTGTGCTAAGTATTCAGATCATTTGAGGAGAGTGAGGAAGCCCTAGAATACCTTTCAAGGGATGACCTGCTTAAGTATTAATTAACTGTGCCAGGGAGGACTTAAAAATCTGATGCCAGGATGCTGGGCAGTCCTGCCCTTTCTGTTCATAATCCACATTAAGTTTCTGGGTAGGTATTTTGAATTATACTAATGTTACCCAATAATTTCCTTTTGTTCTCACCATTAGGAAAATTGGCCTTCATTGGAGAAGAAAATATTAATATGTTAGGCCTAGAAGCACAGAGCATGCCTGTATTTAATGAGTCAATGCCAGTTTCCCTAGTAGTTACTTTTCTGCTCAATTATGGGGACATTCCAGTCATCGGTTCTCAAAATCTGCTGTGCATCAGAATTTTATGCCTTTTAAAACCCCCAGATTCAGTAGGTCTTGGGTGGGGCCTGAGAATTTGCATTTCTAACAAATTCCCAGATGATGCTGATGCTGGTGACTTAGGGACCACACTGTGAGGACCACTGTTTTAAATAGTCTGAAATATCAGTGTTATTTAGGTAGCCATTTGGTGATTTCTTCAGTGACTTGCAACCTGGCCTTTAGTGTAGAACCCAAATGGGCTGGATTTAAGAAAGATGGTGTTGTCCAAGAAAGTTAGTAGCTCTATGAATTTTTAAAAATGATTGCCATGTCTGGGTTTTCTTGGCCTGGGTCTGGCCGGCTGTTTGGAGTTGGCTGGTTCCAAAGGATGGAGTGTGTTACCATGGTGATATTCTTCCCCATGCAGGAAGGCCCCAGAGGTTGGTTTTTTGCAACTGACCATGTGTTTTTCTCATGGCTTTTCCCATGGGGTGCTGCGGGGTTCCATGCCATCACTCCTGGGTGGTGTTCCCAGGAAGCTGGGGCTCCAGGCCCTCTCTTTATCCACTCTGTAAATAAAGTGAGCTTCCTTTGTCAATCCAGGGCCCAGTGTGCTGAAGGCAATGGATTAGATTAAGCTCATTTGGGTACAAAGCAGAAGTGGTTGGCAGGGGCATCCCAAGGCTATGGGGAAGGTGCTTTCCGCTACTTTAATTAGCATCTCTTGCCTTGTAGAGCTGTGCCTGGATTCTCAGCTGGGAAAGGCATGCCTCTCCTTCAGCATTTAGCATGAAGGTTATTACCTCTATGGATGCAGGGCATGGCAGAGATGTCTGTGGCACGTGACTGCCATAGGATTTCTTTGTTCTTCTGCCAGGGTTCCCCTTGAAGGCCACACAGATGTCCTGGTGTTCTTCCCTTAGGGTATAGCACACATGGTGGCCAGGTGGCCACAGCTTGGCAGAGGACAGTTCAGGATGTGACTCTGCACACCTCGATGGGTTGAATTCTGGTTGCTACAGGCCTTCTCCTTTCCTGTGTGCATCTCTACAGTTGAGATAGACCAGTCACAGGACCCAGGTTTGAATATCAGGGAACATCACAATCAATTTTTAAACAGGGAGCTTTTAAAAATGCGCCCCTGAAGTGTTCCTCTGGGATAACGTTATGGGATAACGTTGGACCAGGTGCAAAGCTGTTGGTTACCCATGTCTGCCTAAGAATGGAGGTGGAAGCTGGGACAGACACAGGACAGGCACTGAGCAGTGTTTCACTATTTAATCCAGGTTGATTAGTTATACCTTGACTTTAGGAAAGCTTATTGCAAGTTTGTGCAACAGCCATAGCGTGCCATTTAGAACTTACATAAGACTATGCGTCTCTTTTTGTGGTGGGTATTACCTTGGGGTCCTGTTTTATAGCCTGAATGGATCAGAGGGACCAGAAATAAGAGTAGACTCCTAAACATAAAATGGTGAAACTCAGTGGGTCTAAAGCAGGGGTGGGAAACCTTTTTTCTGCTAAGGACGATTTGGATATTTATAACATCATTCTTGGGCCATACAAAATTATCAACTTAAAAATTAGCTATGAAAAAAGCTCCTAGATTTATTGAATTTTGACTTCCTTCCTGTGGTTGCCTTGGCAGGGCCAGACCAAATGATTTCAAGGGGTGTATATGGCTGCAGGCTGGACATTCCCTACCCCTGGTCTAAAAGGAAGAGATGGATGTTTACAATCCTGTATGTGACAAATGCCTGACGTACATTCTCGCGTAATCCTGGGAACATCCCACTAGGACTTGTTAGGCCCATTTCACAGGTGGGAAACTGAGTTTCAAGAGGTTAAGAGTGACCTGCCCAAGGTCACCAACCTGATTAGGGAGTACTTTCCCACTCACCTAGCTAAAATATTGTCTTCCAACAGATTTTCTTTCTTCATTCCTTCCCACCAAAATTTATCTTCCTTTTTCAGAAGTATCTGTGGCCTGAAACAATTTTATAAGCAGAGAGGCTATTCACTTTTAAGCAGCTAAATCCATCATTATGCCTCTGGATTCAGATTATCAAAATGTTGTGGAACTACTCACTATACTTTTTAAATATACATTTTTAAAATTAAGTTTTAATAGACATACATAAAGGTACACAGATTATAAGTGTTCAGATTAATGACTTTTTATAAACTGAACACACCTATATAACCACATCAGATCAAGAAATGAAAACTTAGTTATACTTTCATTCTTAAGATTTTTACTTTTTTTTTTTTTTGGTCAATATGAACCTCTGGGTAGAAGTATCTTATAACTGACCTGTTGTAATATTTATGCCATCCAACTCTGTCACAGCAATATTTGAAGATCCCCAAAATGCTGGGTAGTTACAAGTCAGCTAATGAATGAGTTAGTCACTGATAAGCCCTATTTACAGATGGTCCAGAACTTCAGAGGGGGACTTCAGATACCCCCAAGAAAGAGAGAACAGTAACTCCTGAGAGAATTTAAGAGCAGAAGAGTTATGGAATTTTACAGCTCCTCTCATAAGTGGAGCTCAGGGAGGTTGAAAAGGTTGTCAGGGAGGTTGAAAAGGTTGCCCCCAATCTCACAATAAGGAAGCAGGACCAGCAAGCAGCTAGACACACACACACACACACACACACACCAGATGCATGCTATCTGAGAAGTTCCCATTGAAATGGATCCTGACCAGGAAGGAAGCCATTGGCAAGACTGCCTGTACAGGACCAGTGATGTCACCGCCTATGGTCACCACTCACAAATGCTGCCCACTAGCTCTAGGGTTTGGTAACTTACACCCCACCTGCCCTCCCCCATTTGCTCTCAAGTGGGTCGCTGGCAAAGAGACAACCCTGTTCACCCATCACAGCATGCTGGGAAAGTTGCTGGATAAAACTAAACCCTGTCTGTGGCCAGAATATATTGTGAGTGAGGATCCCATTCAGCACAGCCTCTATTCTCCTCAGACTACAAAGACTGAGGTGCTAAGCCAGCTGTGCCCCTTACCAGCCACCATATCACAGGCAGGTTCAGACCCTGACAGCCTCCCAGGTCTATGATGTTCAGCCCTATCATAGCTAGGAGAAACTTGGCAAACAGCAGCATAGTGCTTCTTAATGACGATATTTATCCAGCAGCCCCTCTGGGCTGGATTGGTGCTAAGTGCTACACATATCTCATTTATTCCTCTTAGTAGCTCATGGGAAAGGTGCATCTGTTATCCCCATTTTCCACATAAAGGATTGGAGGCTCAAAGAAGCAAAATAACTGCTCGGGGTCACACAACCACTTAAAGGATGGGGCCTTATTCAAAGTGGGGAAGAGTGGGTCTAAACTGCACTGCCTGGCTGCTTCCAGTCAGTAGTTCCTTCCTGAGTCTGCTGTGTGCCAGGCATTGTCCTAGGTGCTGCGGAGACAGCTGTTAGCTAATAGGTGAAGCCCACACCCTCACAGAGTCAACACTTATTGCATAGGATCCTTTGGGGAAGAATTATCTTGGAAATTTGTGTTTCAGGAACTTTTATAGAAAAGCCTTTTTCCCAAATTGTCCCCCAGCTTCCTCTTTATCTTTGAAGCCCCCCCGAGCCCTCCAAGTTTTCCCTTAGGGAGATGATGGCTGAGAGCCAGGTGTACCTCAGCCTGTGTGTAGCCTTTGCCCTGTGAATAAGGAACTCGCTGAGCAATCTGCTCCCTTAAAGTCCATGCGCGATCCTCACACCCCCAGCCCCACACCCTGCAGTCCCTCCCCTCCATCCCATCCCTACTAGTCGGAGAGGACAGGTGTTGGCCCAGAAGCTCTTCTATTGAAGGACCCCATCTCAATCCTGGCACACCTTGTCAGGGCCAGCTGACAGCACTCATGCCAGCCTGACAAGAGGGGGGGGCTCTGCCACCCCGCTCACGCGGCCCTGCCACCTCCACGTGGCCTCTTGTCTGTTATGCTCTACACCACACACAAAGGGCCTGGGTGCTGTTGCTAATGCTCAGCTGCTGGAGTGGGGAGGGTGAGTGGTGGTGAAAAGCTTTTCTGAAAGGCCAGGGTGGAGGCAGGAGTCACCCAGGTGATCCATCCTGTCCCCTGGGACTCCAGCCCGGGACCACAGTGAAAGGTTACTGCTAATTGGTAAGCTCCTGGTGGGGCTGCATCTATTTAGCACTCCCCCCTCCCCAGAGACTTCCAGGATGGTCTTGGCACAGCGTGTGATTTGAGAGCTCCCCGCCCGAGTCTGGCACAATCTGTCTGAAATTGTGAACATGGAGCCTCTTGGTTTTTTAATTTGTATTTTTGTTGTTGTCATTCCCTGCCCATTGTTTCTGGGTAGCAGCAGCCACCCTTACTCTGGTGCCCCCTCCCTGGGTCCCTTTCAGTGGGCTCCTTCCACCCCTAGCCCTCCCCCTCTATCTATCATTAGAGGCCTTGCTGGGGTCAGGGAACAGCGCTGTCCTGCCCCCGACCCACTGCCCATCCTCAGGGCCCAGCTCTCACCCCACCGTCATCCCTGACACTAACACAGCTTGTCCACCCTTTCGCAGGGGGCAGATGGCCTGTCGGAGCCGGAGGGCATCTCTCTGAAGCGGGTCGCTGTGGTGGAAGATTTCTTTGACATCATCTACTCAATGCATGTGGAGAGCTCAGCGGAGCCAGGCAAAGCCCCCAAGCACGCTGGGCAGAAGAAAACCTACCGAGCGGTGAGATTTCTGCCCCTTTGCCTCTGCTGGCAGCCCCAGGCCTTGGCAGGAGGCCATGGGCTCCGCACATGTTGGGCAGGGGGGTGGGGCAGGGAGCTGAGGCGTGATGAAACGGCCTTTGGGGACTCAGGGGGGCACAGGGCAAGGGCATGGCAGCCAGAGATGGCTCACAGGGCCAGGGGGCGGGTTCTGTGGTCTGAGCACAAAGGAGAAGCAGGTTGAAGGGAGTGAGAGGGAGGGGAGGGGAGGCACTGGGGCAGGAGGGAAGCCTTTCTCTCCCATTTCTACTTCACTCGTTCCCCTCCTAGCCCCTCACCTCCTGCTCTGAGGCTGAGGGGGGCAGGGGGGCTAGATAATAATAATCGTAAGGGCAAGTGCTTCCGTGGCATTTACTGTATGCCAGGTCTGTCCTGAATGCTTCCTATGTGTGAGTTTTTTTCATACCCTACTGCCCTGTGAAGTCACTACTGGGAGTTCCCCAGGGGAAGTCTGAGGACCTAGTCCCCAGCCTCAAGGAAATTGTTTGATTTTGGATGAGGAGTTCTGAGAGCAAAACCAAAACACAAAAAACAGAAATGTCTCTAAGACTAGCTTTGAGGAAACAAGAACCTAGATACCTGAGCATTTAGCAAAGGTCCCTCCAGATACTGTACTAATCCAAGGGGCTTCATGGAAAAGGTGGCATGGAGCCCAGCATTCTAAGCTTTGGGTAGGCAGAAGGGAGCAGAGACAGCTGGATTGCTAGAGATGGGAACCAGCACACATGGGGAGGTGGAGGGGATGTTGGCCTGAGCATGAGGGGCCTGCCTGTATTCTGGTCCCATCTCCCCTTTGACCCCCATCACCATGATTTATGCACAGTTTTGAACCATTTGTCCAGTCCCCACCACTAAACCAGTAAAGCCAAGTACTTTACGTTCATTTAAACCTGACAGCAGTCCTGTGAGGGGCTGTGGTCCCATTTCTGAGGACCCAGAGAGTTAAGCTACTTGTCTAAGGTCACACAGCACCTGAGTGGTAGTCAGCCAGTGTCCTCATGCCCCCTCTGTGTTGACTTTCTCTTTGGCTTCCTAGAGACCTGCCTCTCTGTGGCCAGGCTTCCCCACCCAAGGCAAATGCGACACCCATCCCAAGTTCTTTGTATAGATAGCCTTGGACTACAGTGGAGGTGGCCTGTATAAGTCTATAATTTCTTCATATGGCGTGATTTTTTTTAAAAATCCAACAATCTGCCCTGCCCTTCCTCTCTAAAATCATTAAAAACATATCCTCTGGTGAAGATTTTTTAAAAATCCAACAATCTGATATGTCAGAAGGTGGCCTTTGCCCTAAACGAGTCTTAAGGATGGACCTTTGTGCCAAGGACTTCAAATAGGTGAGGGCTGAGGGAAGCAGATGATTATACCACCTGGCCCACCCCTCCTGCTTCTCAGTACATGTGGGAAAGTGGTGGGAAGGGAGTTCTGAGGGTATTTCCACCAGAGGGTCATGGGTGAAGGGGGAGGGACACCCAGGCTGAGGCCAGTGTGGGCCCTTGGGTATCAGTGAGACCCAGCACATTTGCTCAACATTAAATTTGCCAGTCCTGGGCAGGTAGCATGTGCCAGGCCCTGTGCTCAGCACTTCCCATGCACCAACTCTCTGAGCCTTTACACACATGAAGATTGTATGTATGAAGCAGGTGCTGTAATCCCCATTTTACAGATAAGGAAAACAAAACTCCTGTATAATCTGCCTGAGGTCACCCAGCTGACATGCAGAAGCAGGTAGCTGGCTCCAGAGCCACTACACATCCTGTCTTTCTACAAACCCCTGTGGTCAGCTAGTAAGGTGAATGACTTGCTGTTGTCCAGGTAGATGGGCTTGAGGCATCCAGACCATGTGATTTACCTGCCCAGCACCAAGCCTCACCTGCACGCGCTCCCTGGATATTTATGAAAGCCAGGAGCTGTGGCCTCCATGCTGTGGAGAGAACAGAGCCGGGCTGGTCCTGGCAGCATTTGCATCCCGGGGCCAAGCGGACGTCCAGGCTTTGCTCTGCATTTCCTGGCTTCTCGTCCATATGCCCGCCGCGTGCCCCACTTCCCGCTGCCCAGCCTGGAGCTGGCACATGACTGGCGGCAAGCCAGCTGGGCTGCGCACAGAGCTGGAATTTCAGCAGCAGGGCCAACGCTGAGTGGAGCAGGCCAGGGCCCTCCTGCAGTGGGTGTGAGGCCAAGGAGGCCGCAGCACCTCCCTCCTCCCCTGTGTGTCTCCTCTCCCTTCCCCCTCTTCTCCATCTGTCACCCTTCTCCATGCCACCCTTTTCCTTTCTGGGGGTTGGGAGTGGTGCCTGGATGTTTATGTCCCCCTCTTTTCATTGGCTGCCATTTCTTCAATCCAAGCCTACCTCTTTAGCCTCACTAGTGGACATGCCCCACTCCATCCACGCCTGTGGACAGGGAGCTCCCAAGGAAACTGTGCTGATGGCTGCAGGGAGGCACAGCCTGGCACAGGGTTAGCATCAGGCTCTTGGCTAAGGTGTTTGGGGACCTGTCTCTCTGTGTTTTGCCAAACCTGAATCCTGGGACTGCCTCATCGACTCTTGGGCACCTGGACTTTTGGATCCTTACTGGCCTGGGGTGCCTGTGGGAGGCAGGGAACTGGAAAGGAGATGGGTAAACTTGTTCAGGGCATTAAAGGAGGCACATTCTTCAGTGGGAAAAAGGACTTCCTAGCACCTACCACTGTTCAGCAGTGGATCGGGATCAGATAATGAGCTTTCTGAAGCTGGAGGTATATGAGTAAAGAGTAGATGGCCATTTATAATGGCCAATGCAGGGGGATTCCCACTTTGGGTAGGCAGCCCTTGGCTTTACTTTTTGCCTCTGATGCAGTGTGACCTGAGGGCCAGAGGATCCCAGGAGATCTCCAGTGCCGGGGCCTAGGGAGAGTTCCAAGTGGTTCTACAAATTTCCCTGAACCCACATGGAGGACTGGTCCTTTTTCAAGGGGCTTTTCTGGTGTCTGCACCCATCTGGGTTAGAGTGAGCCTGTTTGCTTCCTCCCTCGCGCCCAGGGTGCTGGTAGGCTAGATCGGGTTCCAGAACTACTTTGGAGTTGGGGCCAGATGTGGTCAGTAGCTACTCCAGGCCCACCATGTGCTAATCCACCCACAGGGCAGAAGGAGGATCTTGTAAAGTGGTGCAAATCCTCCCAATTGGCCTCATCTGTCTTTGTCGGCCTCTGAGTTGGGGAGCGAAATGGAGCCTTACACGTTAGCGACTCTAAATAGCTTCTGCTCTTCCTGCCAGCAAAATCTCTCTTGGTTTTTACCACTAGGAAAAACATAAGAGGCAAATTCACGTATGGGTCCCAAGGTCCAGGAAGGGGGCCCCGAAGAGAGCAAGGCAGCAGGCAGCCCAGGGCAGCTGAGGGAAGCTAGGTGGAGACAGGGGTCCTGGAGCATCCCCTCCTTAAACACAGCAGCTCTGTCTTTATCTGTTTCATGTTGTGGGCTTCAGCATAAGAGTCTATTTCCAGAACAGTGCCTGTAGCTCTAAAACTATCTGAAAACCCCCATCGTACTAACTAGAGCGTCCACTGGGATTGTATTCCTCATTTCAACTCAACCTGTGGTCCCGTGGCCTTGGGCGTCTATGCAGTCAAACAGAAATGGAGGTTCCTTTTCTCATGTGCACAAGCCAGGAGGGTGAACCAAGAGATGCCCACAAAAGGTTGCAGGCCCCAGTGCGGGGAGGGCATCCTCCTCCATGTGGGTCCCTACAGCAGTGCAGAGCTGGGCTGACTCCCCAGGGATTTCTTAGCAAGGCTGCAGACATTCCAGCCATGCAGGGCAGGGCTTTCTCCCTGGCCTTCAGACAGCTCCAAGGACTTCTCACCTATCTGCCTTGGGTCCATCCCTCCTTCCCCTTGTGGAACACAGGGTCAAAAGGGGATGCACCCAGCACTCCCTCTGCATGTGGCACTCTAGCCAGCCTTTGCATACTGCTGGGTTTCTGCAAGGCAAGGAGAGCTGGGGCCACCATTCTGGCCCATGGTCCTCTCTGGGAACCATTCCTGTACTCTCAGCAGGCCAATGCGCAGCCCTCAGCTGAACAGCCAGGCCAGAAAGGCCCTCCCTGAGCCCTGTAAAAATGGTTTTTCTGCTCAGCGGCAGGTGAGCTCTGTGTAGAAAACTAGGGCTGTCCCTATGGTATGAACCTCCCTTCCTTTTCTCAGCAGACTGCAGCCCTCCTCCCCAAGTCCTCTGCTCAGTCATTCTGAGGTCTGGCCTGGAATGCCATACCTGGGGGCACCTACAAGGTCATCTGTTGGCCCAAATTAGCCACAGCCCTCCGCTTTGCCCAGCAGACGCCCTTCCCTCTTGCCTATTTATTCCTACCGCCCTTAGCCCTTCAGCAAGACCTATCCCTTCCAACCCTGCAGGCCCGAGAGGGATGTTCTTCCCCTAAGATGTCCAGGCAGCTTCAGGCTGGGATGAAGATGTGCTTGTGTGTGGCAGGAAAGCTCCCATCCCTCAGCCCTTATTTCCAAGAAGGACTAGTGCATGGCTGACCATCACCTTCCCACCCACCAGCTCCAATCAGAGACCAGGGTTTTGCCCTTGTCCCTGACCTCCAAAGAAAGGCAATCAGACAGGGAATTTGGAAGGGAGATAACTCATCAAGGAGCCTGCCTGCTCCGCAGAGCATCAAATCAGCTGAGAAATAACAATTGTGTCACCAAAATTAACTCTGCTTTTACAGCCGGCTGCCAGGCAGGAGTGGTCCCTGGTGCTCCACAGGCCGGCTGAGCTGGGAGCACAGCCTAAGCTGGTCCTCTGAGAGCCTGGCCACAGCCCGGGGTGCCCCAGGCCTCCTACATCTTCACCCCCCACCTCATTCATCCACTCTGCCTTACCCTACTCAGCCCCCTGGCCACCACAAAGATGGAGCAGGGCGTTTGTGCATCCCAAAGGAGCAGCTCTGCCAACTTTCCCAGCTGGGCTGCGGCAAGGACTGTGGAATGCTGGGGTGATGCTGCCCCTTAGTGGAGAAGAGTGGGAGGGCCCGGGCTCTGGGAACTGGGCAAAACCCAGCAACCTGACAGCTATTGGCCTCAGCCAGGGAACCTGGGCCTAAGAGGTCCCTCTGGGCCCCTCAGGCAGCCAAACCAGGGCCAGTGGGTTTCCCAAAACCCAGAGCAAGAAAAGAGGGCTGGGCTCCTTGGCCCATCTCCCCTTCCCTACTCCCCCACCCAACCTTTTTCTTGTGTTCTCTCCCACACCCCCTTTCTCTTCTCCCTAGCTAGGGGAGGCCCTCTGGAGGTAGGTATGGGTGGTGTGACCTGGAACCTGGGCTTTAGTCTGGCAGTGCCTCTAAATGGCTGTGTGACCTTGGGCCGATGGGTTCACCTCTCTGGGCCTCATGCCTAACCTGGAACATGGGGGTTGTAAGAGCCTGTCCAGTTTAAAAAGTCCGATCCCTTGGCATCAGCCTTTCACAGCTCTCCCTAAAAACGTCTTGATCTGTTTTTAGGCCCAGAACCTGTGGATTTATAAATGGGTCTCGGTTTATCTATCTCTAGGAGGGGAAATTGTTCCATCCTACCCCAGAGCGATGTTCATAAGCTCATTTTTCAGTAACAGCAATAAAATGTTCTGAGAGGAATATTACTTACTAGAATATAGGTTAAAGACTAGATAATTTCAAATGCTTTGCTTTTTTAATTGTTAAGTTTATTCAAATTTTTTAAACAGCCTGACCGGTGTAGCCCAGTGGTTGAATGTTGACCCATGAACCAGGAGATCAGGGTTCGATTCCCAGTCAGGGCCCATGCCTGGGTTGTGGGCTCGATCCCAAGTAGGGGGCATGCAGGAGGCAGCTGATCGATGATTCTCTCTCATCATTGATGTCTCTCTCTCCCTCTCCCTTCTTCTCTCTGAAATCAATTAAAAAAACATACAAAAAAAAATTTTTAAACAAATGGTTTTCTGCAAAATACTGACTCATTTCCGTGGCTAAGAATCGAGGACATCTGCCCCTTGTTCTTCAAGTCCCTGCCCTTCCTGGCAAAGGCCAAGGGCCTGCCACCAAAGCACAGCCCTTGTTGACCCCATGACTAAGCAGCCTCCTCCCCATCGGTCCATTTAACAAGCGAACCTCCTCTCTCCCGCAGATCGCAGAGACCTACGCCTTCCTTCCACGAGAAGCCGTGACCCGGTTCCTGATGAGCTGCACGGAGTGTCAGAAGAGGATGCACTTTAATTCCAACGGCCTGGAGCCCAAAGGTAGGAAAGGAGGCGGGCATGCTGGAGGCTCGTAGCAGGGAGGCTGTGCAGGGAGAGGCTCTAACAGCAGGGCCAGCACAGACAGAAAAGTGCACGTCCAGCAGTTGTCACAATTCCCAGAGTCTGGAGTGGGTCCATGGGGCTGCCCAGAGAGCCTCGTTTTGTTTTGTGGTTGTTTTAAGTCCAGTTTCACTGAAAAACCAACAGTACGTTCCTCCTGCACTTCAAGGCCCAGGACACATCCTCCTCCCATCCAGGTCCTGGATGGGAATGTCCACCTCGCCCCATTCCCTAAGCTCTGTAATTCCTGCCACCCAGGCCTCCCCTCAGCAGCGTCCCCATTGGTTTGGTTTTGCTGGCCCGACTGTAAGCTCTCGGAGGACAGGAGGACAGGCGCACAGCCCTTGCAGCATGCACCCTCCCACCCTGTAGCCACATACCTGCCAGTAGTAGGTCCTTCCTAAGTGTTTGTCTCTTCTTGTGCACAAACTGGAAATCTAGGGAGATTGATTAGAATTTAAAATGCCCAGAGCACTTGTGATCAGCCAAAGTTGATCCCTTGGACAGACACCCATGCTCTCCAGCTCTGCCCTATACAGTGTTATGCAGCAAAGACTCCACAGTATCCTCCCCATACTCCTAGCCTGAATGTCCCAGAGGCTTCCAGTAAATCTCCAGCCCATCTGTTCGTGGCTGGCTTTGGCACAGTGAGATGGGCCAATATATTTGACTGGTGTGATATAACTTGCCCTGAGAAATGGTGCCCAGGTGGGCGATTTATCAGGGCTTCTAGGCTGCTCCTGGGCATCAGGCCTGCAAAGGTTGCTGAAGTCCATGGGTATTTTGCCTGAGGATGGGAACAGACTCTGAATGAAGGGTGAGCCGTTTACTCAGGTGCCATCCTCCAAGTCTAGAGAGGGAAACACCAACAATGAAGCCCAAGGAGGTGACCATGAGGAACTGGAGCACAGGAGCAGAGTGGGGTTTCCCTCTCTCGTTGGTTGTCCCTGATGCCCAGGAGCAACTTCTAACACCAGCCAACTCATCAGATGCAGAGGCTCTCCTGCTTGTGGGGGCCATTAGGTCACTCCTGCTTCATCAGGTGCGTCAGATAGCTTGAGGGACAGGAACAAATCTAGTTAATCCCCCATAAGTGCTGGGTTCCTGGTTTAAGAGCAGGTCCTCTAGGGCCACACTGGATGAGTTCAAATCCCAGCTCTGCAGCTCAACAGGTGTGTGTCCTGAACAAGTGACTTTATCTCTGAGTCTGTTTCCTCATCAGTAAAATGGGGTTAATAATGGTAGCCACCTCAGGGGCTGATGAGGTTTGAGAGTTAATTTCTGTACCTGGTACAGGGCTACCATGCAGGAGGGGTGACCTGTGGCTGTTGTAGTTATTGCGATAACGCTGGATGCTGATGTGAGGCCCCTGCCCCATGTGGCCTGGTTCTGGCTGACTGGCTATAACCCCTGGGCCAAGCAGCATTAGGTACCTGCAGACGGGCCAGGAGGGCTTTCCCTGCTCTACTCCCTACCCCGCCTGGGCCTGGGTCCCAGGGGTGCCCACCCATCCACCTGTCCCTCTTGTTCTGTCCTAATTGTTTCCATAGCAACTGGGGTAGACAGATACAGAATCTGTTTGCCTGGGGGAACAGAGGCAAGGCCAAGAGGTGCAGTGTTTGTGGCTGCTTGGCTGTGTGCACGCTCCATTTCTGCCGCTCCCCTGCTCCCTGCTGGTATGGAGGACATTCTCACCTCCCCCACTCCTCAGAACAGGCTGCGAGGCCTCCAAGGCTGCAGTTCCACTCCTCATCTGTGGGCTCCCACTTGGCCAGGAGGGTGACGCCAGCACAGCAGCCGCCAGTTTCTTCTTGGTGCTGCCATCACCATGCCTCCAGCCCAGGGCAGAAGGGGGGGGGAGGGAGGTGGAGGGAGAGAGAGCACACAGCCTGGAAGAAGCCGCCTAGAATATAAACCAGCTCTGTGGGCTCTGGGCTGGAGCCTCTCTTCCCAGGGGCTTGCTCCAGGCAGGACGGGCAGACAGAGTGAGGCTGTGCCTTGCTCATCCTCGCTTGGTGCTGGGTGGAATGCTACTTCTTTGTCCCCAGGAGCTGAGCTTTCCAGGCAGGGAGAGGAGGAGAAGCTGAGGGAACAGGAGACAGGTGACCTATGGAAGGGTGTGAGCTTGGGGTCTAGCAGGCCTGGGTGTGTCACCTTGTTCCCTGTGTGTCCCTCAGCAGGTTAGAGGACCTCTCTGAACTTCTCCTGCTCATAACAGCTCCTACGAGCCTATGAGGTATCTGTCCCAGTTTACAGCTGAGGAAACGAGGCACAGAGAGGTATCGTGGTGAAATCACTTGTCCAAGGTCCCCAGAAGGCAAGAGAATTTATCTTCCCATCAACACTTTCCTCTTGGGGTTGTTGTAGGGATGCAGTTGAATTAAACAATCGCGTTCTGTAGGGTACCTGGTGCATTGGGAACATCAGCCTGTACCCCATGTTGTTACATACTGAGCCCAGACACAGACTGCCAATGTCCAGGTGGTCCCACGGGGAGACACACAATCAGTCACCCCACCCAGGTGAGCACCCTAGGTCTATAGCCTGGACGCTGGGCAAAGGGAAGGGTTTGGTTTCTGGCAGCTGCCAGAGGAGAGTCTTAGAATCTGAAAGGCATCCATGTCTGCTTAGTGGCCAGAGGCATTAGCTTCCTAGACCACCCTTGCCAGTTGGCAAGTTCTCCCTTCTCCTGCCCCAGCTGAGAGCATGGAGATTCTATCTCCACCCATCATGCTGGCCTCTCTGGATGCGGTCAGCTGCACCTACCCCTCTTTCACAGGCACCCTTGCCATGCCCTTCCTCCTCCCTCTCCCACCTGCCCACAAGGAAATCAGAGCCTGCATCTGGCCACAGAGGCAGGCCCTGTGTTCCTGTCCCAGGAAGGTAGGGGGGAAGGGGGAGAGGGAACAGGATGGCGACTTCTTGAGGGGCTTCTGGGAGAACGCCTCGCTTCCTGGTCGAGCGTTAACAAGAAAAAAAGGAAGCAAAGCAGCCTTCCCTGCTCAGTAGTTTGTCGGGGGGGGGGGGGGGGGGGGGGCTGGACACTCCCAGGCCCTCCCCCAGCGCCAGGAGCACAAACAAAGGACGCTGCTGAGGATCAGGAAGTCTGAGGATGGGAAATTCCAGGGCCTCCTGACTCCATGCTCTTCTGCCAGCCCCTGAGCAAGTCCAGGTGGAGAGGAGACAGAAAATGAAAACCAGTGGCCCCTGGAGAGAGGTCTCTGGGGGCACGTTTCTGTTTTCTCTGATGTGACAAAATATTGTTTGTATGGCTGCAAACTAGGAGTTAGCAGTGGGCAATGCCAGTTACCTATAGAAATGTCCCTTCTTCCATGGCAGAGTTGTCCACTCAGATGGAGGCTGCTTTGCAGCCAGGCCCAGATTCCTGTGTGGTTTCCAACCTCCTCGTGTCTGGCTCCTTCAGATCCCCCCCTTCCAGCCCGTCCTTTTGCCCCTGCAGAGGCTCCACATTGGCCTGCTTGCTGGCCTATCCTCTCCCAGCTCTCATCCTCCCTTGCTGGGTAGCATGGGAGGTTGCATAGCTCTCCACGTGCTTTTGACTCTTCTGTAAAAGGGGGTATTAATACTAGCACCCACCACATAGAATTCTTGGGAACATCAGGCAGAAGGGTCTGTGTTGAGCTCCTTGCGAGTGCTCAGTAGCTGTCAGCTGAGTGATGGGACATAAGTCCTGTTCAGATCTCTCCACAGAACTGCCTGAGTTTTTTCTCCTCTGAGCTCTAATGGACTCACTGCCAGTCCCACCCTGCTGAGCACAGGGATTGTACCTACAGGGTTCCCCCACCTTCCCCACCCTGAATGCTTACACATCAGTGCTCCTTGAAGACTTGCTGGTCCCGTGATTTACTTCCCCCTAAAGAGGTTTTTTTCATCACCTTCTGAGTTGACCTCAGGCCTAGATCTCTATTTCCAAATCTGAGACCCATGACAGGCTCACTGTTCTCAGGGTCTTGTGTGTGCCAGGCCTTCATAACATACACGTCCTTCAACACTCTGCCCTGCCTAGGACAGCTCTTGCCACTGGCACCTAGAACCAAGGGGCTCTTCCATTCCTTAGGTGAAGCTTATGAGAGTTACCACCTTGTATTCCACCTGGAGGAACGAAGGTCACCACTTCAGTTGAAATTTGCCCTGATTAATGAATGCTGTTGGAGCCCAGCTGTGGAGGTCAGAGCTCAGCTTGGCCTGCGTGGCTTGGCCTCGCTCAGTAAAGCCTCTGCATCACTGATTATTTTCAAGGCCTGTAAAACTAGGTCTTTCGCTTGGGCTGGTTTCAATTTTCCTTGGCAAGGAGGTGTTGAAACATTTCTTTGGGTGGTTCCTCTGCCTTTCTCACCAGCAGCCTGCCTGATTATTTCGGCTCCGTGACCCCTGCTCTCTTGTAACTCACCAGTGGTATCGGGTTATTTGTGGTGGCCTGAGCGTGGCCACTGTATGTGTTGATCACAGCAGGGGCCTGGCCTGTCTCAGCAAAGCCCAAGGAAGCCACTTGTCCTCATTGACATGCCCATCTTAGCTCATCCCCCGTCCTGGCATTTATCTCACCTGTGAGTGCCTGACTCCTCCATGGAGCTCCCACTGGCCCTTGCTCCTTGCCTCTTTCCCACTAAGCTGATCCGCTCTGTGTACAGCATTTATCACCTCCAGAGCCATGGGGCTCCCCGCTACTCTGTGCTGTGGCTGAGCTCTGACCTCCCACAGCCAGCTCCCTGGCACATTCCCTCACTTGGAATGTCCCCTGCCCGCCAAGGTCCTGCCTCCCCGACAGAACTCTCACTTCTGGAACTGAAGACACGAGCATTTCACTGCATGCTGACCTCTGCTGTGTGCGTGCTTCAGGATGTCCCAGCTTTCCCAGACAAGGGCTCCCACTTCTTCTTTCTGAGCCCTTCAGGCTCACCTCTGAGCACCAGAAACGTTTTCTGATCTGTGGACATGCTGGGGAGGGAACAGGCCAAGGAAGACCCCTTCTCTTGCCTCCCAAGAGTGCCATCCAGCCATTGTTTTTTTTGTACCTGGCTTTATTAAAGAGACTTTCTCATAAGCAGCCGTGGTATTTCAGGCAGAACATGGGTGACTGTCAGTAAAAGAACACAGTGCCCAGCTCCTGTGGACGCCCGAACACTCAGTTTCCCTGACACCAAGTGAAGCCTTCATTTGCGCCTCTGACCGGGGACCCTTAGGTGAGAGTGGGGAGGCCTTCTTACATACCATATTGTCTAACAGCTTTTCACCAGAAACCCCATCTTTGAGGAAACGAAATGGAAACGGCAGAATTCTTCATCTGAAGACCCATGATCTAAAAACAGGAACCATGGCTTTTTTGAGTAACACCATCTCAGTGTCATCGCTGGAATGTCTGCCTCACATCCTCCATCCACCCCCATCCATCTTGGGGGGCCAGGTCAAGTCTAGGTTGATGGTGGGGCAGCAAGGAGAAGAGGCCATGAGGACACTGAACACAACTTAGTTCCCCTCAGCACTGTGTCTGTGCCAAAGGGGCCGATGTGCATCTGCGTCAGAGAACCCTTCTGCCACCAAACGAAGAATTCTCTAAAAAACAAAAGTTTGGTCCACTCAAGCCACTTTCTGAGACATTGTCTATTAGTGACATTTACCTCTTCCTTAAGAACAAGTCTTCATCAAAGGACACGAAAATGTTATAGGTGACAGCGTAGCTTTAAGAAGCTAAACAAATTTCTTTATTTTTATAAAATTTGATAAGAAATGTTATTTAGGCTGTGCGGTCACCAGATGTACACCACCTCAAAATAGCACCCTTAGCCTGGCCGGTGTGACTCAGCAGTTGAGCATCAACCTGGGATCCAGGAGATTGTGGTTCGATTCCTGGTCAGAGCACATGCCCGGGCTCCATCCCCAGCAGGGGGCGTGCAGGAGGCAGCCGATCAATGACTCTCTCTCATCATTGATGTTTCTATCTCTCTCTCCCTCTCCCTTCCTCTCTCTCTGAAATCAATAAAAATATAGTTTAAAAAAATAGCACCCCTAGTCCCCGGGCCCCATCTGTATGGACCCATTTTCTGCAGGCCTATTTCTATCCTTGCCAAGCTGGAACTTCCCTTCTCCCCGTTAGGTGGTCCTCCCCCTCTCCCATTTGCAGGGGACTTTCTTTCCTTATTCTGGTAAGATACTTATAACATAAAACTTGCCATTTTAATAGTTTTAAGTGTATAATTCAGTTTATATTCACATCATTGAGCAACTATCACCATTGTCTATTTCTAAAACTTTTTCATCACTCCAAACAGAAACTGTGTACCCATGAAGCAATAATTTCCCATCCCCACGTGGCCCCATCCCTAACAACCTCTATTCTACTTTCTCTGTGACCGTGTCTGTTCTAGATATTTCATCTAATGGAATCACACAGTATTTGTTCTTTTGTGTCTGGCTCCCTTCACTCAGCATAGTGTTTTCAAGGTTGCAGGGGCCTTTCTCGCCTGGTCTCCGGTGCCTGAGCAGCAGGTTTAGCACATCACCTTGGATGTCCTCTACATTCCTCCACCTGGGCCCTATCACTTGCTTCCCCTTCAGCCCGTCTCTTGGGCATGGTTGTAACACTGGAGGGCAGGCTTTGGCCAGTCCAGGAATTGCTCACACACTCAAGTCCCAGCTCATGAACGGAACTAAGCAGCAGGGAGAACTTTGGTTCAAAGGCCTAGAGCCCTGGAGGCAGGAGGAACAAGCCAGAGAACAGATAACCAAGACTGTTTCCCCAGGTAGAGGGTGAAAGCAGGGTCAAGTGACTAAAAGACTAAATGAGATGGGTCCTGGCAGGTGGCTCCAGGATTTCAGGCTTGGTCGTAGCAAAAGACATCAGAAGCAGAAGGTGGACTGGGGAGAAGTGACAGGCTCTCTTTTAATCGTGCTTCCCGTCTTCCTTCACTTATTCCTATGCCATTTTCATCTGCCTGTGTGCCACCCACAGTGGTACCTGAGATGCAGAACTGGGCAGTATCCATTGGCTGGCATGTCCATGGCAGCAGCCTTTGCAGAAGGCAGCTTGGCCAGAGATTTTAAGAGTTACCGAATATTCCTGCCCTTTGACCCATGAATTCCATTTCTTGGAATCTGTTATAAAAGGAAAATGATTAGAAATTTGGACCAATATCCACACACAAATATGTTCCTTGCAGTGTTGTTTATAATTGCCCATAATAGGAAACAACATAAATAGCCATTCATAAGGGAATGACTTAAGTAAACTATGGTAAAATAGTACACAGCTATAAAAATTATATTTATAAAGCAAAACAAGATTTTTGGTGGAGAAGAAAATGCCTATGACAAAATGTTAAGCCCAAAATAAAATTTAAGCAGACTATAATTTTCTGTATGCATTATGATATCAAGGACATAAAGAAGAGAAATCACAGGGGGAAAAATAAACGGAAGCATATGCCAAGCTGCTTAGTGCAATTATGGTTTGTTCTTTTTTCTTTACATCTTTCCACACTTTGCAAATGCTCTACAAAAAGAACACACATTACTTTGATCTTTAGAACAACAAAGCAATAAATGGGAGGAACAATGTTCCATGTGATTATTAAGGAGGAACCAAAATTTTAGGGGTGGGGCCCCAGAGCTGTGAGCCATATGGTACCTGACGGTGCTTTTGGGGGGGTACTGCAGGGATAGGAGATGGGTGGGGTGGCAGCGACATGTGTGCACCAGGAAGAGAGCTGGCTTAGCTCCAGGTTGGAAACATAAATGCTTTCAAGGGCCTGGCCAGTATCACACCTGAGTGAAAGTGTACAAAATAATAGGGAATGGTAGGGACTGTGGCAAAATGGAGAGCTCACACCTTGTCTAAAAGAAGCGGCTGCGCCTGGCCGGGCGTGGCTCAGCGGTTGAGCATCGACCTAGGATCCAGGCGATCGGGGTTCGGTTCCCGGTCAAGGCACATGCCCAGGTTGTGGGTTTGATCAACGACTCACTCTCTCGTCATTGATGTTTCTATCTCTCTCTCTCCCTCTCCATTCCTCTCTCTGAAATCAATAAAGATATATTAAAAAAAGAAAGAAAAAACAAAAGAAGCGGCTGTTGCACAGCTGCAGTGGTTGTTTGTCATGTGGGAATACGGGCCCTTTGTGGCCAGACCTTCCATTTTTCAAAGTGAAATATCCCTAGATTTTTTAATGTGGGCTCTCTTATTAAACACCGGCACCTAATTAAAAAATATTTTCAGTGGCATGTAGTCCACATCTATGGGCCAGTTACGGTGGGTGAGCTGCCCATTTGTGACCTCTGGCCTATTTCCTCCTCGCAGGCTCTGGGTTGAGTTCTCCGTGTGGGTGACGGTGCGCTGCCCCATTGGTGGCCCACAGCACAGACTGAAAGGGGTTCCTTTTGTTCTTTCCACCAGAAAACGAGCCTCCCTCTCCTCTGGTCTCCGGGATTATTGATTACAACATGCCCCTCACCTCCACGTATCTGAAGCAGATGAAGTTACGCGTGATGAATTCCCAGGAGCAGGTAAGGCGTCCGTCTCCCCTCACCCTACCTGGAGGCGTCCTAACTTGCCTGGATGTGGTTGATCCTTCCCAAGATGTGGGGCCACAGCCTGTGTAAACACACTGGAAATCAAAGGGGCCCTTATCTGGTTATCTAGGTTGTGCAGTCGGGGCTGAGAGGGGAGGGAAAGAATGTGTTCTAGTTACAGGGTCTGCTGGGCAGACAGCCCTGTTGGGTCTTCAGTGAAACCCAGGGAGCTCATGCTTCACAAAACTTTCCCCAAGGGCAGGGATAAGGGAGGGGGAGGGCTCTTGGGTGGTTCTGTGTCTGCTCTGCCCTTTGTCTGCTACATCACTCACCTCCTTTCCCCAGGGAGAAAAAAGAGGAGGGGCCCTGCCAGCCAGCCTGTGGCCTCTGTCACTCTTGGGGCCCAGACAGGCCAGGAGGATGGGCCTTGGCGGGTGGCCCATGTGAGATAAGGCCCCTGGCTGTCCAAGACTCCCCAGCTGTGGATTGCCAAGGGTTGTCAGGCACCGTGGAAACAGGCTATTAAAAGAAAACCACTCTTGCCTGCCTCCCCACACGAATCACCTTCTAGCCCTTTGCAAAGCAAGTAGCCTGACTGTCTTTCAAAAGAGGGCGAGTGAGTGCCAGTCCTTCTTCCACCACTGCCTAAACCGGGATCATAATCTTTCACCTCCAGCTTCAAGTGTTTGCATCTATTGTGACATCTGAACTCACTATATCTCTGTGGCCTGACCAGGGGAATAGGTTCTTTCATTGAAAGTCTGACTTCTAGCCCTGGATGCATATTGTCTCTCTTACCACTTGTCTCCTTGACAACCTGAGCATTTGTTGTCAGGGGATCGAGGGGAGTGAGGGAGGGATGGCTCCAAGGCCAGCTCCAGGGTGATATAGCAGGATGTGCTCAGGTAGCATCTGGGCCTGTGGCACCCAGTTTGAGGATTAAAGCTGGTTGGCTTGAACATACCAAGTTTGCACTCCCCTGAAGAGGACTGGCGAGCTGGCCATGATCAGCCCCTAAAGGTTGAATGAAGCATGCTTTGCTCTGGGTGGCAGAGCTGTTTGCATCTCTGTGTCTCCGGCGTTTTCTCTCCTGAGAGTGTCTGTTCTGTGATGGTTGCATCCCTAAGAAACTTCAAGTAATCGAAGATAATGTCAGTGGGGAAAGTGGTGCTGGAGTTTCATACTCACAGAAACAATTTTGCCATGGCATGGATCCAGACTGCCGCAAGACCAGCAGTGGTCAGCACAGCCCACCTGTGATCCTTCATTAATGGATCCTGTTGCATTTCGTTTGGTTGTACAACTTCTTACTGTCTGTGGGGGATTACCACTATTGGCTAGACATATTAGCAAGGATTCAGGCATTCCACAGATACTTACAGAGCCCTACTCTGTGACCTGGGGATGAGCAAAGACAGAAGCATTCCTAGTTCTTCTAATCTAGGGGGAGACAGGCATTAATGAAAAAAATCACACACACTAGCCAGCTCATAGCAGGTAGCCATAAACAATCGAGGGAGAGATTGATCAGCCATCATGGTGCAGCTGTGACAAGTGCCCTGCAGTGGGACATGTGGTGCTGCGAGTACTCAGATGTGGGTGGGGGTGGATCGAGGCAGGGGTCAGGGAAGGTTTGCCTCAGAAGGTGATGTCTGAGCTGAGATCAAGATCTGAAGGGAACAGAGAGCTGTAGGCCTCAGCTTGTAGACCCTGTGGCTCGAGGGAAGAGAGTACCAATGAGAATTTGAGAGGCTGGTGTGGCTGATGCAGAACCTAAGGAGTTCTGCTGCTGAACGAACAGGAAAGCAGCGTGTTAGGCACTTGATAGATATCTGTGAATGAACTGAAGTTCATGAAGTGAGATGGATAGACTGTCCTGGTGAGGTTCTGGCTACTTCCAAAGGAGGGGAGGACTGTAGGAAGGCATTTGTCTCCATGGTGCTCTGAGAGTCCAGCTGAGGCTGAGCCTGGGGTGGCCTCTGCTTACAGTGGCATTGACTGTGTCTTCCTTGCCTTCATTCTTAGCTTTCCAGATGGGGACCATCTGGAAGTAGCCAACTTTCTCCTGGGTGCTGCAGAACATCAAAGGGGTGGACCCTCCTTGCACACCTGGCAGGAGAAGCAGAATCCTGCCTCATGCCTAGGGCCTTTCATCAGTCTCCAGCACTCCATGCCCAGCAATGAGCTCTCAAGGCCTCAGCCTCTCAGGCAGCACCATTATCCCTCTTTTATAGCCAGGCATGTGGCAAAACAAAAATCACATTGTCACCAGATTATTTATCTACAGCAACAAGGAAGGGTGAAGGACCTGGAAGTCTTTGATTCTCCAGCTTGTAAAAATACATATATTTGAATTAGTAGGTTCTTTCCTATAGAAAAGTCAGAGGAGGGCTCCCCTTGCAGTGGGTGGATGGCCCCCTATTCAAACAGCCACAGGGCTGGCTCCACTGCTGTCAAATCCCATGTCCCAAGACCAGGCTCTGATCGTGGTTTCATTCCTTGCTCATCACGCTGATCATCACATGCAGAGTACACCTGGAGCGTTTGCAAGTCACTCACGCAGGCTATGTGGAGAGTAAACCAAATCTAAACTCACTGGGAGCCAGGATAAATGATATTTTATTAATGCTGAACAAAGCTCTACATCTAAAAACTCTGGTGCAAAAAATCCCAATCATTCATTTTCCCCCAGCATTAGATATCCTAGAGACACACAGTAAAGCATGTAGAACATCTGCCTCACTTTGCTTTGGGCCGACAAGAACAGGTGGTGGGGTTGACTTGCGAAATGGACAGAATCTCATTGCTTGTGGTCCAGTCATGTTAGATCAATATGCTGGGACATGGGCTCTTTTCCACGGGGGTATTAGGTACTATTAAAATCCAATGTAGCAAAATGCACACAGAGAAAAAAGATGCTTCTGAGTTCTGATTCAGTGTGGCAAGAATTTATGGTGCCCTCAGTGTGCAAGACATTTGGGGGTCAGATTCTACCCTCGGAGTACTTCCATCCTAAAATACAGACCCCAGGTGCTGTCATCGTGGTGGCTACATTGAGCTGAAAATAGGAGAATGTAACCTGAGAAAATCTTTTTTTTTTTTTTTATTCTTACTGGGGAACTCCCATAAAGATATAAAACTGAAATCACTTTGAGCTGTATTGATGATGAACACTTTTCTTGTAGGGGGCAGGATATGAAGGGCTGCATGAATGTGGACTTACTCTGTGCATTCTGTGATGAGAGGAGGTTCCAGGGAGGAATGCAGGCAGCGCTCATAGGGCCGGGACAGCTAGCAAGCGCCATCCCCAACAGCTGATCTTTCAAAGCCCTTTCAGGGCTGTGTGCAGGATACACCAAGAGGAGTACTGAGCCTCTTCCTCACATAGCCACTGGTTTTGTTTTCTGTTTCATTTGGGTTTCTTTGCTACTTCTAAAAAAATTTGATTATACAAGTAATACACAGCCTTAGTAGAAAAATCAGTAGCCAAAAAAGCAAAAGTCACTATGATCCCACCACTCAGATCACCGTGAATATTTGGTGGCCACCTTTCCAGACTGTTATTAGAAAGGGGATTATCCTGTAAGCACTATTTTACAACCTGCTTTGTTTTTCTGGTGCTGATTCTCCATATTATTTGAAGTCTCTTTGCCCTTCGGGCCTTGATGTTTCCACCTACCAAATAAGCTGGTTATATAATTTTCCTGCCATTCGCTCACTTCTTTGCCCACATCCATCCATCTATCCATCCATTGTGCACCTGAGCCAGGTCCCAAGGAGACAGTGATGAATAGAGCCAAGTCTCTGCCCTGCTGGCTCTCACAGTTCAATGAGAGGGACATGGAGAAACAAAATCAACACTGGAGTCTGTAGGGAGAGCTCAGAGGAGGAAGGGAGGGAGCAAGCAGGGTGGCTGCTGTTTCAGGCAGGGGGGTCATTAATGGGACACCTGCTCTGCTTTACACACTTTGCCTTTCACCCTCACAACTCTGCAGGGTCATGTTATTATCCTCATCTTACAGGTGCCACAGCTGAGGCTCCAAAAGGTTCAGCACTTGCTCAAGGTCATACAACCACTAACATGAATTGAAACTCAGATCTTTTCCATTGCCAAACCTGTGCACCTGCCAGGGCCCCAAGCTCTGCTTCTCTCCACACTTACAGGAGTAGGATGTGCTGATTAGGATAAGTATTGCCCATGGCGCTGATGGAGGAAACCGTCCTTGGCAGAGCTGCTGGCAGAGCAGGCTTTGTTTGGCCTGGGAACTGGGACTGCCTTAAATATCGGATGCCTAAGGAAATACCCAAGGAGGAATTGGCAGGGCACTGAAGTTTGGGCGGGGCAGTCTCCCCTACCTTGTAAAGGCTCAGTCATCTGCAGAGGCACATATGTAATTTGATATCCACATTGTGGGTGACGTTATCCTGATTGTTCCTGAGATCCCAGTGTTTGAACTGCTATAGAAATCAGATCCAGATCCGGAAGGAGAGAGACAAATCATCTGTGTTCCTTCCCAGACACATACTTTCATTTTATAGAAGCGGACGCTGAGATGCGGAGGTTTGGCGACTCGCAGGGCACCCACCCCCTGGCTCCACTCTCTTTTGGTTTACACACACACACACACACACACACACACACACACACACACACACACACACACACACCTCCTTGCCAGACCCCAGAGTGGGAGGGCTGTCAGCACCTTCCTCTGCCTCCCCTCTCTCCAGTTCTTGGAGCAGTGCTAATGTCCCGTTAATGGTTTTAATGGTTCTCCCAGCAGTGTGTGAAGTGGTGCACAGCTCCATTGTTTAAGCCTGCGTGACGGAGGCTCTTGCTTGCTTCCATTAACCTCTGCCTCCCTCTCCTCCACCTCGCGCTCTAGACCCAGAGTTTTCCTTGGGTCCTGGAAGGTCAGGGAGAAGGGCCAGAACTCTCCTCCCCCGACACATAGTGGAGTCCGCAGAGTCGGAAGCCTCTGCCCAGGGGTCTTGGGATTGCCAAAATATTGTCCCTCCTGCTCCTTTCAGGGGGACAGTGTAAAGCAGCCAGGATCCCAGCCCACCCACTTAAACCAAAGACCCTGGAGTCAGGCTAGCATGACCAGTTCCACCAGTACCAGCTGTGTGACTTTGGACAAATTGCTGCACCTCTCTGTGCTTCTTTTTCTTCATCAGTTACTTGAGAGTAATAATAATAACTCTCTACCTAATAGAGTTATTTTTTTAAGTAAATTTATTTTATTTTTTAAAATATGTTTTTATTGATTTCAGAGAGGAAGGGAGAGGGAGAGGGAGAGGGAGAAACATCAATGATGAAAGAGAATCATAGATCAGCTGCCTCCTGCATGCCCCCTACTGGGAATTGAGCCGGAAACACGGGGCATGTGCCCCAACCAGGAATTGAACCATGATTTCCTGGTTCATGGGTTAACACAACTCAGTGGTTACTGAGTTGTCCTGGTGGGGCCCCATAGAGTTATTTTAAGAATTAAATGACACAAAGCAAACTTGGTGCTGAGTATAATGCCAGGCACATTAGAAGCATGGAGGAAATTTCAATGACCCCTACTGCTATTGACAGTAATATTATTATGCAGCTTTTGTTTAATAGACACAGTGAATGACCTCGTACAAGAAACCAGGGCCACAAAGAGGAATAAGACAGTGTGGTTGCTCTCAAGGAGCTCTTCTCAGTAGAGAGGACAAGACGGCAGCCATGAACTATAACCCAGGACAGAAAACAGAAACAAGAAGGGGCCAGGAACCTGCCAGTTGGTTCCAGGGACATGCACTTACTTCACATGAGATTTTAACAGTCAAAGAAGGTCCAGGTGAGGGAAGCTGAGAGGTAACAGCTCTGGGAGGACCTGGGCTGGGGAAGGCCAAAGCCAGTTTGGCAAAGGGAGGAAAGAGGAGGAAGAGAGAGGAGGAAGCGACGGAGCATGGGCCTTTCTTGGAAGTGAGGCCATGAGACAGCCCTTTCCGTAGTCAGCACTGGGGAGCCAGGCAAGAATTTGGGCAGCAAATGAGCCCAATCAAGGGTGGAACTCTCTCAGTCTCCCATCTCTCTAAGTGGAGAAGAAACAAGCCCACTCTGAATAGCTCTCCACATTCACTTTATTTTTAATTGTAGTAAAATATATGTAACACAAAATTAGCCATTTCAACCTAAAATAATGTACAATTCAGTATCATTAAGTATATTCACAATGTTGTGCAACCATTACCACTATTTGTTTCCAAAATTTTTTCATTACTCCAAACAGAAACTCTGAAACCATTAAGCAATAATTCCCCGTTCTCCCCTTTCCCAGCTCTTGGTAGCCAGCGTTTTACTTTCTATCTCTATAAACTTGACTATCTAGGTACTGCATATATAAGTGCATTCATATATTTGTCTTCCTGTGTCTGCCTTATTCCATTTAATGTTTCCAAGGTTCATCTGTGTTACAGCATATAGCAGAACCACATTCTTTTCATGGCTGAATAATATTCCACTGTGTGGAGAGATCACATTGTGGTTATCCATTCATCCAGTGACAGTTGTTTGGGTTGTTTTCGTCTTTTGGCTAACACATTCCCTTTTTTACCAGTATCTTTTGGACCAGGTTGTGGGACAGGAAGATACTAAAGCAGGGTTCTATTCCTTCTTCCTCTAAGTCCTTACCCCTTTTTGTGGCTTTCTTTTCTCATGAACACTGGCAACCTCCCTCCTGCTCAAAAAAGCCCCAAGAAAATGAGCAGACCCAAAGGAGAAACAGAGTTGATGGGTTTTATAGTGAGAGCCTATCACGTACTTAAACAGTACCTGACTCACAGGACTCTTACCTGTGGAGAGTCACTTTACCAGAGTGCTGACTCTGACACCCAGATTTTAGAGCTTGATAGCAATGATGATTTCCTCCTTCCCCTTCCTCAGGCTACCCTGCAGCTCAGGCAAGGTACGAACTCAGGGAAGAAATAGCAGAATGGAAAGTGCCATGTCCCCTGCTTTGGCTTAGTGTGTATAAAGCTTTGATGGTCTCTTAAGAAAGGAAAGGTTCTAATGTGTTTCTTTAAAATTAAAGTGTTATCTCCATGAAATAGAAATAGAATGTAGAACTTCTAAGCCACTAAAGAAAATAAAAGAGACAAAGAAAAATTGATCAGCCCAGCAAGAGTAATTAAATGGGGAAATAAAAGAAGAAACAACCAAAAGAGATATAATGAATAGAAAACTTTAGTAAGCTAACAAGAACGAGACCAAACACCAGTAAATTATAATAAATGTAAGTGGGTTAAATTTCATTACAGAGTAAACAACACTCAGATGTGTTTTGTTGTTTGTTTGTTTGTTTTGTTACCCCTTACCCAAGGATATTTTCTCCACTGATTTTTTAGAGAGAGTGGAGCGGGGGGTAGAGAAACATCAATGTGAGAGAGACATATGGATCGGTTGCTTCCTATACACACCGCTACTGGGGCCAGGAAACGAACCCTCAACCCAGGTACATGCCCTTGACCAAGAATCAAACCCACAACCTCTCAGAGTGTCAGGCTGACACTCTAACCACTGAGCCACAACCAGCCAGGGAAAAAGACATTTTTAATGACACAAAAAGGAAGATAAAAACGAAAGAGAGGACAGTGCTATTAATGTGAAGTAAGTAAATGTTCAAGGCAAAAAGGGCATTAAATAGGGCAAGGAGAGATATTTTATCTTGATCAAAAGCATAGTTTCCCAGTAAGATTTCAGAGCCTCTGCCCTTGGGGTAGGTTGAGAAGGTCAGTGGTTCTATTGAACATAAAGAACACCTTAGACTTCACCATGGGAAGCAGCATCTTTCCTTCACAGCCCTCAGCATCTTCCCCATCGTTGGTCTCATCACCTTTTGTAATTTTTGCTACTGTCTCACTGTCGTCCCTTCTCTAGACCAATATCTTCAAACGTTGAGCATCTGTGCCTGCTCTCTAGAAACATGCATGGTGTAGACCCTGTGGAATTTGTGAGAATGTGGGGTCTACTGTCTTAGCCACCTAGTCCCTCTCATCTCCTTCCTCATTTATTATTCAATCATTTCTTTATATGGTTATTTATATTTTGGGTTATAATTCAATACTACTTTTTCATTTTATTGCTTAAACTGTTTTAGCTTTGGCCATTGGGAGCTCTTTTAGTTGGCTCCTGTGATATTTTGACAATACCCTATAGATTCTTGGGGGTGGAGGTGTTTTGTAGGATTTCATTTTATTTTGTTTTGTTTTAATGTTTGTCTACTTTCTGTCACTACGATAAGCTCCAGACTCATATATTTCCTGCCCCAATCCTAGAATCAGCCATATCTCCAAGGAGCTCTGATTCCTTAAATTGGAGAGTCATGTTAAATACCAAGATATGGGTGCTAGGTGAGCTTATTGCTACTGGGATGTTCTTTATTTTAGACCCTCTCAGCTAACAGAGGGAAAAAATATACATGTTTTTATTTTTCACATTTAATCTTTGATCCATTTGGACCTATCCTGGTATATTCTGAGTTGCAGATCCTGCTTTACCCTTTGTGTCAGCATCATTTATTAGAGAGTCTATTTCCTTCCCACTGATTTGAGACACCACCTATAAAATTTACTAAATTTCCACCTGAAACAGAATCTATTTCTATTCAGTCTTTTGGTCTCTTTGTCTGTTTATGTACCAGCTCCACACCGTCTGAAATATTAATACTACTATGTTTTAATATTTAGTAGAAACAGTTCCCCTTTGTTGTCCTTTTTGAAAGTTTTCCTGGCTTGAAAAAAAAGTTATTTGGGGGAAAAAAATGTTTAATCCCTAAAAATTTTTGCATGTCCTTGTTGGTGGGGGAAAAATACCCCAGAGGGCACCGTTGATCTGACCATTTAAACAAGACACTTTCACTGCAGGCCTTTCTGTTCACACACAGAAAAGACAGGGGGCTGTGGGCCAGCAGCGTTGTGAGCCCAGTGTTGGGACCAGGGGCTGTAAATATTGTCAGCCCGTGTCCCATCCTCCTCATGGCCGTGCCAAGGAAAACGGGGCGTTTCTAAACTTGAGAGGACATGTTTTCTTGGAAACCTCTATTTTGAGAAGGCAAAGGGGAGTGTAAAACCTGTTGTCAAACATCGTTGTTATGAGGCATTAATTTAGTGATCAATATATATTTTTGAGAATCTTCAGGTGCTTTCTGGAAACTTGCTGCAGCTTCCAAACACTCAAAGAAAATGAGCATTGCCAGGGCAGCCTGGGTTCAGAGAGGTCTGTTTCTCTTCTTTCTTCCTGCTTCCCTGAAGCTGTGTGGGGGAAAAAAAGCAGAAAACAACTGACATCCTGTCCTCTCCAAAGCCAGCTGCCTGATGGAGTTAGTAGATACCCCGAACCTAAACAGCTCATTGTCTCCATCAGCTCCTAAAGGCTCAGTCCCCTTCCAGGCTGCTGACATCCCCCCATCCCTCCCCACCCCCCCACCCCTACCCCACCCCCACCCCCTCATGCGAGGATGCCGATGTGGCCTTTCATCTTCATTATACAGGAAAAAATGCACACAGTGCCCATAATTTACTGGTGCAGGCAGGAGAGCTGCCTGGTGCCATGAGCAGAATCCTGCAAGCAGGGCTGGCCTGGGAATGCTTTATTTGTGTCAAAGGAAAAGCTAGGAGCAAGGTCAGGAGCTGCTACCTGGGCCTCCATAAATGGGAGGCAGCAGCTCTTCTCAGATCGCTCACTGTAAACACCCCTGCCAGGCACCCTAGGCTGACTCCCTGCTCTGTCCCTAAGGATAAGAGAGATCCAACAGGAAAGGAGGCGTCTCTCCCGGTCTGAGCCAGGAAGGGGTAGCTTGAAGCATCCAGATGGTCACTGAACCTATTGCTGACCTTATGACTCCCCCAACTCTGGGCCTGGCCTGACTGAGACCGAGGGGCCTTGGTGTCTTGTGGCTAAGCCCTGTTTTTGTTGTTGTTTTTAATAACTAATCTCCTAACCCCAGTTTTCAAAATGTCTCCTTCATCTAGAGCAAGTGGGATGCTTTGGGCAGGGTGCTTTTTCCAGCCCTCCCTGATTTTTGTCACATTTTTTTGAGGATGAGACTCTTGGTGGCTTTGTCAGGACTTAAGACTCTGAAATACTGGCTTCTGGCGCTGAGCATTTATATCGGTTGTGGCTTTTACACAGGACCTTGACCCACCCTGACTTGCCAGTCTGATGGTTCCTTCTCATGTGAGCCCCAGACAGTTCCCAGCCCCCAGCAAAGAGCTGTTCCAGGAGACCTGACCCCTCTTGGTGGGCAGGTGGGTGGGCTGGGGCTTTGTAACCAGACCTGGAAGATGCAGGAGGGTTTCAGACACTTCAGCAGCTGATGTCTGGAGATCAATTAGAGATAATAGCTTTGGGTGGACTCAAGAAGCATGGCCAAGATTTTTCCTGGTTATGATTGTGTTTACCTCATTAACGGGCCTTGGGCCTTTTTTTTTTTTTTTTTGAGAGTGGGACAGCACAGTGTTGTACCATGAATTTGTGCTGGCTGCATTGTTTTTGCTCAGGGTGATCAGCCCTGGATCCCCAGGGGGCTGGTAGCTCCCCAACCTCCACTCAGACCCTTGCCCTCCCTGTAACCCAGTGTTTGCATAGTTTAAAAAATTTTCCTCCTTCATTCATTCAAAAAATCATTTAAGTTTCTACTATGTCCTAGACACTGTTCTAAGCACTGAGGATTCAGCAGTGAATGAGACAGATAAGGAGCCTCCTCTCTGGGAGCTTACATGCTGTAGAGATGATAAACAAGTCGATCAGAAAAAAATACACAAAAGTGAGGAGTTTGGGGCAGAGAATTAAAACAGGGTCCGGTGATAGACTGTGCCTCTGGGTGAGAAGGCCTCTCTGAAGAGGTGGCATTGAGCTCAGACCTGAATGATAAGTGGCAGGCCCTGTGGCTATGAGGAGGAGAGGGCTTTCCAGGTGGAGGAGGCAGTAAGTGCAAAGGCCCTGGAGCAGGAACAACAAGGGGACTAGACTAGGATGGAGGGAGAGAGCGAGGGAGCAAGGGGGAGATGTGCTTGGGGTGAGCTTGAGCAGTCTGCAGAGGGCAGCGCTCGCTGCTTGCTCGCAGGGCCTGCCAGCTGGGTACAGGGTTGGTTATGCGCAGTGTGAAGCCTCATGGTGCATCTTCCTCTGACAGAGGAGAGCAGATGCTTAACTGGGGGTGATCATAAGTGGGAGTCCGGTGACTCTGGTTCTAGTTGTGGCCCTGCCCCTGACCAGCTGTCTCACTTTCATTTCTGCGTGCTGCAGCCTCCCTGGTAGTGGAACAGCAGATTTGGGTCAGACTCCAATGGTTTACAAAGTTTGCTTTTTGACAGAGGAACCCCTTTCTTAATGGAAACTCTTCAGTGGAGGAAGTTCAGTGTATCAAGGGGTCAGCATCGGGCGCACATGTCACTGTCAAATCTGGGAAAGAGGACCAGATCTCTGCCCACCTGTCCCTCCCATCCCCAGGCAACCCCTCTCTACCTTTCTGCAGTGACCTAATAACAGGGCCTGCCTAGCCCTGGGCTTTGGGTGGGGGTACAGAAGACAGCCAGGGAGAGAGGCTCAGCCAGCATGACTACAAAGAAGCCTGACCTCAGGCTGGGCCTCCTCTCTCTCCTGCAATTTTCTCCTTGGCAGAAATGAGTAACTGACCCCATGCTTTGCTAGGCCCAGGGCCATTTTAAAGCTTGGATGTTTAGAGTGACTTCAAGTGCCTCAAGAAAAAATAGGATAGAAACAGAAGATGCTGTTTAACTGGAGCACTGCTGTAGCTCAGGAAGGGCCCAGGCATACCTGGGTAGCAGCCCCAACACCTTCCCTCCTGCTGAGGCCACAGGTAAGGGAAGCAAGTGCTTGTCTTCCTCCCCACCCCCCAACCACAGTGCACACAGCAGATGCCCAGACACAGCCCTTCCTCAGTCTCTTCAAGGAGTCCACACTCTAGAGAAAAGGCCATCTGGGAGTGGGGGTCCTTGCTACCCAGTTTACCCACAAGCAGGAGCACTGTGAGTCAGTCAGGGTTATTTTTTACTAAAAAGTACAAAAGCTCAGCTGACTGTACAGCAAAACATGAAGTTTTTTTTACTCCTGAAACAAGAATGGAGGAGCCACTGTTTGCTAATGTTGGCAATGTTGGGCTGGTGTCTCTGTGATATTGTTGACCTTTTCCTCATGGTTGCACGTTGGCTGCTGTTTCTCCACCCAATGTGTCCACATTCAAGGTGAGAGGAAGATGGGAAGTGGTGGTATAAGCTTAGTCTAGCAAAGCAAAAGCTTCCCCAGAAAGTTGCCAGTAGACTTTTGTTGACATCTCATTGGCCAGAACAGGTCACACGGCCATTCCCAGATACAAGGGAGGCTGGGAAGGAAAGAATTGCATTTCCTTTCCTAAGCACACATCATTAAGCACTATAACTACTCCTGTTTTTAGGTTTTCAATAAATGGAGTCATACCATAAAGTGAGGGTAGGGACAGGCCAAGGCCCCCCGCTGAACCAGCACCACCAACTTCATGGGGGCAGGCCCAGGTCAGCTTATGTCACACCACTGTCCCTGCACCTGTCAGGCCTAATAAATGTTTGTTGACTGATGTCTATAATATTAATTACTTATTTTTCATATTATCATCATCATTAACGATAACTAAGTTTTGGGCAGGTGCTCTGTGCTGGGCACCAGTCCAGCCTACTGCAAGCATTACTGCATTTTCGCCTCACGGCAGCCTTCAGAAACAAGTCCCTGTTGTTGTTGCCCATTTTAGAGATGAGAAAACCAAGGCTTGGAGCGGTTCTGTCACCTACCTGCCTGAAGTCACACTGAGGAAAGGCCTGGATGCAAACAAAACACATCCCCAGTCGCCTGCTCCCCTACTCTGCTCCCCTACCCTAGTTCCTGACCACCAATCACATGACTCCAGCCACCAGCAGCTCTGACCCCAGAACCCTTGGCTGTTACCCATCCACCCACCACCCGTGGGTTCTGTCATGACAGGATTTCAGCCAAAATCGGAAGTACTGCCTGTCCCTTTCTCTGGGTAGTCTGCTCCCATTTCCCAGCCTGTCTTCCTTGGAGCAGCAGATCAAATTAGCATCTTACAGCCTGCAGAGGGGCTCTCTCCTGTCCTCCAGTCACCTGCTGAGGAGCCAGCTAGAGTTTCAGCCCAGTAGACTTCCCAGGCCCAGCCCCCTCAGGGGTTGCATGGAGAAGCCTTGGGGTCTGGCCAGAGGCTGAGTGCCTCCAACAGCCCCAGCCCACTCCCAGTTCCCAGCCCAAGGGAAACCACTGGCTGCACTGTGGGCCCAGACTCGCTCTGGTGGCTTCCTCTTTCTGCTCTGCTAGAGGTCTGCCCAGGGTCACGTGGTCCGCCTCAGTGGTCCCCCTCAGCAGGTGCTCTGCGGAGCAACACATCCTTGTTCAAACCCCAGCATGGCCACTAGCTTCCAGCTCTGAGTGTGGACACGTCCCCTGAGTGCCTGTATCCTCGATATTGGGTGACCGGATGAGTCATTTAATCTTCCTCAATGAGGCCCTACTCTTCCTGTGTAAATTGGCAATTAATACAGACCTTGTTATTTGGCTGATTAAATAAAGTAACATGTACCCCATCCAGCACAGTGCCCGTATAAAGTTGGCTGCAGTCATTGACTCTGCCGAGCTCTAACTGCTTGGCCATGGTAACTGGCCTTGGCTTTTTTTTTTCCTTTTTCAAACTTTTATTGAAGCATAATACACATACAGAAGAGAGCACATATCACTAAGTGGATAATTCATTAAATTTTTACAAATTGAATCCCCCTCCTGTGACCAATTCTCAGATCAAGAAATAGAACATTGTCAGCACCCTAAAGACCCTTTGTATCCCTTCTACTCACTACCCCCCAGCCAGGGGGACCACTGTCCTGACTCCTAATAGCATAGGTTGGTTTGCCTGTTCTAGAACTTTATAAAAAGAATCCTATGGCACGTGCTCTTCTGCTCGCAAGCGTAAGTTTGTGAGAATGGCCTGTTTTGAGGCATGCAGAGCTAGTTTCCTCTTTTCTACTGCTGAGTAGTGTTCCACGGTGTAGATGTACCAGCGTTACCCATTCTCTGTTGATAGACACTTGGGGCTACTGTGAATGCCGCCGCTCATGGCCACTCTAGATGTGTTCTTTAGGAACTGCCAGTCCTCATTTCTGTTGTGTGTACACCTAGGAATGGAAGTGCTGGGTTGTGCCCAAATTAAGGGTCACATGCTCAGCGGAGCCCTCCAGTATCCACTATGTACTTCTCACATGCTGGATACTCCCTTCCTAGCAGGTCTCACAACTGTCAAATACAAACTAAATATACATCCGATGACCAGAAACTGTGTGGTCACTTGTTTAATCTCTCTTTCCTGCTGGCCCGCGGGCTCCAAGTGGGCAGACCTGTGTCTGTATTGTTCACTGCTGTGTCAGTCATACTTACGGTGCCTAGCATGTGGTAGTGGGTTTATGCGTATTTGTGGAAAAAACATGTGCCTGAAAGCATGCGCGGTCAGAGGCATGGAGAGGGTCACACATGGGTGATTGAAGGGCAGAGATGGTGAGTGTCTGAAGCACAGCTCACAGTTTGGAACAGAAGGCTGTATAGCCAGCAGAGCTGTGAGAGACCTCGAAAACCAGGCCAGAAAACTATCATTTGATTCTGCCAGCAACTGGGAGCTGTTGAAGATTTCGAAGTAGGAGAGTGAAATGAACAGAGATTAATTGATGACGTTTTAAAACAACATATTTCTGAAAAGATTGATGAAACTAATTTTGACCTTTGTTGTGGTTGTTAGGAAAGTGTATTTCAGTAAGTCAGGCTCTTTTAGTTATATCCATCGTGGGAAATTATCTAAATAGAAAAGGAATGAGGAAACAGAATTGGACAGTGTCTCCTAGATTTCAGCAAAGGTGTCAAACTGACTAGGAGGCTGCAGCCACCTGTGCAAAAGTCAGCGCATGTGAAGAATAAATGGATGAGCTGAGCTACAGCCCAACCTACAGATCAAGTCGTTTGAATTCAGGCACATGTGAAGCCGGAGTGCTTCCATCCGTGCTCCTCCTCCTGCCTGGATACCCTCCTCACTTACCACCTGTCACATTCCTCCTGCCTTCTTTTGGTTCAGAGTAGATGTCACCTCTTCCAGGAACGCACCCTCCCCCTTCCCTAGCCCCTTGAGCGGAAACATCCCTCCTTTCTGCATGATTGTGCTTCACCTAGAGTGCCTCTCTGCTGTGGGTCTCTCTTTATTATGCTTGGGGCAGGGACAGTTCATGGGGGTAGAGGTGCTAGCCCCACCAGATATTAAAATATATTCTAGAGCTATAATATTGGGACAGGAATAGACAGATCAATGGAATAGACAATTCCAAAAATAATGGAAAATTAATGTAGTGTAAAGATGGTGTTTCTAATCAGTGGATGAGCTATTTAAATGATGGTATTGGGACAACTTGGATAGCCATTAGAAAAATAAGCTAGATCTTCACCTCACTACTTATATGGAGATAAATTACAGGTGGAATAAAGATTTAACTGTAATGAAGCTATAAATGCTCTAGAAGAAAATATGAGTGAATTACTTTTATAATCTTAAAGTGGAATAGGACATTTGTTTTGACCTGAAACCCTAAAGGAAAAAAAATTAATAGGATGATATAAAATTTTCATATGGCAAAGAAATCCCTTCATAAACAAAATAAAAGGACAACAAAAGGAAAACATATTTGTAAAATATATGACAAAAGATTAATTTCATTTCCAAAGACTTCTTAAAAATAAAAGACCACCAACTCAAGTAGAGAAATAGACAAAGAATATGAACAGGTTATTCTAAAAAAGAAAAGAAAAGAAATACAAGTGACCAACAAACACGATTCACAGAAACATATGCTCACATTCCCAAATGAAGACGGGCAAAGGAAAATAAGATGCCATTTTTCACCTTTCAGACTGGCAAAGATAAAAAAGATGGCTGATACTACATGCTGACAAGTGTGTAGTGAAATGGGAACTGCCAGATATTGCTGGTGGCTGAGTAAACTGGTACAGCATTTGTGGAGAGGGCTATGACCATCATTGTGAAAATTTAGAATCCTGTTGATGATAAAAGCTCCCATTTACCAATGTCATTTTCCCTCTGGGGAAAAGATCAAGCTGTATTTTTTTTTTTAAATCCTCACCCGAGGATATTCTTTCATTGCTTTTTGGAGAGAGTGGAAGGAAGGGAAGGAAAGGGGGGACAGAGAGAGAAACATCTATGTGAGAGACACACATCAATTGGTGGCCTCCCGCATGAGACCTGACCAGGACTGGGGATCCAACCTGCAACCCAGGTACGTTCCCTTGACCGTGAATTGAACACATGACCCTTCATTGCGTGGGCCGACACTCTAACCACTGAGCACACCAACCAAGGTTCAAGCCATGTTTTAGGACCTAACCTCAGAAACCATACACCCTCATTTTCATCCTATGCCATTGGTTTCACAGCCTATTCACTGTGACAGGGTCTAGGGCACTGCACCAGGAAGTGAGGATCATCCGGGCCATCTTGGAGGCTGGCTACCACAGTTCCTAATTTCAGAGGGGACATTTTGGTGTCAAATCCTACATTAAACACACTGTCTTATTATTCACTTTGTAGATGAGGAAATTGAGGCTTAGAGCAGTTTAAGTACGGTACCCAAGGTCAGTCGTCTAGTGTCAGAGCCAGAATTTGAACCAGTCCCATTTGGCTAGACTCTTATTTCTAGACTCTTGGCTAGACCTCCTTACTGGTCTCCCCTCTGCCACTCTTGCTCCTCTTATCTCAAAACATAGTTCAGATTGCATCATTTCCCCTCTTAGAATAAAACCCACATGCCTCACAGTGGTGTACAAAGCTCTGGGTGCTTGGCCCTGCATGCCTGCTCCCCCTCACCTCCCCCACCCTCCCCCTGGCCCGCACTGCTGTAGCCACACTGATCATCTTTCTATTCCTCAAACATGTCAAGCGCCTTCCTACCTCAGAGCCTTTGCACCAGCTGTTCCCTCTCCTGAAAGACTGTGCCCCAGGTCTTCACCCAGCTGTCAACTTCTGCCATCCCAGGTTCAGGGCACATGTGGCTTTCTCCTAGCAGGGGCCTTCCCTAACCACTCATCCCAGAGCCCACACTTGCCTCCCCTCTCAACCCCTGGGTCCACTCCACCCCTCACTCCCCACTTCCTCTGTTTCTCCTTCACGCTTCATGAATTCTTATGTCCAAGGTCCAACCAAGATTCAAACTTTACATTTAGTTGCTATTTTTCTTTAGTCTCATGATTTAGAACAGTCAAGTTAATGACAGTGGATCTTTTGAAGAATTCAGGACAGACCCAGGTTATGATCAGATCCAGGTGAAACATTTTGGGGGAGAACACAACACAGGTGATGCTGTGTCTTCTTATTGCATCCCTTTAGGAGGTGAGCACATTGTGTCAGGTGGCCCCACTTTGCTGTATTTGATTGCTTAGTTGGGGCATGTCTGGCAGATCTTTTCATTGTGCAGGTACATGTTCCCTTCTGTCATTCATAAGTAATTTGTAGGGATAAATGGTTTTTTTAATGTTTTGAGATGCTTAAACAGAGTCCACTCTGGTTACACTAAGATCCTCAATTATTCCCAATAATAACCACCCCTGGTTCCCGTGGCTAGGTCCCCACTTGTGGAGCAGGCCCATTTCATATAGGAAGCTGCAAAGGAGGGATTGCTGCTTAAGAAACACCATAGAGCAAATGCCCCGCCAACTGTTCACTAATAAAAGTACCCACTGTTTGCAGAGTCTGGTGGAGACATGAAGTCAGTACTGTCCCCGGAGGCAGACAGGAGGAGCCTTCTCTGCCATGATCTCCCAGCAGACTGGGACACATCACTGGGAGAATTAATGGTCAAAAAACTAGGTCATGTCATTCCTTGTTAGGACCCATGCTGTGGCCACTTTAAGGATGGAGGGAGTTGTCCAGAGGCACAAGGACGCTGAAAGCAACCTACACAAGGTTACTCAAGGAGTGGCAGCTCCTGCAGATTTCTGCAGGCTTCAGCACACATAAAACTTGCCTAATTCCTGGTACCGCTAAACAGCCAGGTTACTCCAGGGCTCCCAACTGCTTTCTGTGGGTTGAGCGGGGCTGGGGCTGTTTTATCTCAGGGATAGTAAATGAGTTCACATTTCATGCTTAGAGAAAATCATTGCTCTGCCCTTCTGGGCAGTACTATCTCTCTTTTATTAGTCAGAGAAGAAGTGGGTTATCTGGGTTCAATTCCACCTTTGAACTTCAGTTGGATTTGGCTTTATATTTCAAGCCCAGATGTCCACCACTGCTGTGAAATAGTGACTCAGGCCAGGGGAAGTCAAAGGTCTCTAGAAATGTGGTGGGAAGAGATGGGAAATCCTGGGCCTGAATTATCTCATTTTCAGAGTGAGGGAGGACAGTTTCTATATTGGAGATGTTCACATTTCCCTGGATGAACTGAAGAGGTGTGGCCACTAATTCTAAAAGTCATTATTGGGCACCAACATGTGTGGATGTGAAGGTAATGAACTGGCCCCCACCACATAGGATCGAACAAAGTAAAAATTCCCAGAAACTGGGAAGAGTGAATTTGTTTGAAAACACATTCGGTTTCAGGGATAAAAGGTGCTAAGGTGCTAATGAGTAACATGTGAGTGGTACAAATCTTCAGCATGTGCAAAGGAAGTCTGTGTGCCTTGAGTTGATGCGCTGTCTTTTCGTTTTTCTAATGGGCGAGCGTACTGAGCTCTGAACCTGTGGTGGTGTCCTTCCAACTCTCACCTGTAGAGGGCGCCTTGTTTACCTCGGATTGTTCACAATGCAAAGCTTTCAGGGGAAGAAAGAAAAAGGCTTTTTACCAAAAAAAAAAAAAAAAAAAAAAAAAGTTGGAGGTTAAAGGCAGTCTGTTTAAAAATTGCAAACAATCGCGGCGGCTGTCTCGTTTTTTCTTCTTTGCTGGTTCCACTGTGAATGAGTTGTAGCGTAAAGTCAGTAGAAATTGCCCTTCCTTTTCGGATGCGACCAGATGCCCCGGGAGGTGGGATCGTTACTGGGTTTTGTTTTGGTGTTTGGCCGTCTCCTCGCAGAATTCCACGAGAGCAGATCTCCACCCCTGTCAGAGCACAAGATTTTTCTGGAGGCTGATCTGATATAAAGGAAGGTGTGAATTTGGGGGAGGTAGGCATCTGCCCCTGACCCATCTTCTCTGTCGGCTCTAATTCTGCTATTTGGGGACAAGCGTGTTGTTTCGGGCTGAAGCTGAGGTAGCTCGGAGGTCCGGGACCCCCACCCTCACCCCGCTCCGCCCCGCCTTCTCCAGCACCCCGGGCTGGCGAGGTCTGTGCCCGGAGGACGGCGTCCCGGGCCCGCGCGGGTCGTTCCCCTCCTGCGGTGCCGCGTCGCCGCGTGCAGAGCGCGCCGGGCTGGGGCAGGGCTGCAGCCTGGATTTCATCCTGTTACTTTACAACTGCAGCTAGCGCTCGGCGAGGAGCCCGCCCCGGGCGGCCTGGAGGGGCACAATGACCGGTGGGGGGAGCGGGGAGCCCGCCGGCCCTGGGCGCTCGGGGTCGCTGAAATGTTTGGGTCGGACAGGTGAGCCCAGCCTGCACTCAGGCGCCTGCCGGGAGGAAGGAGGGGTTTCTGGGGAGGGTGTAAAATAAGTGGTGGGAAAGAGACAAAGGAAGAGTGAAGAGTCGAGGTGGTGCGGAATGGAGGGAGGGGGAGGGAGTGGGCAGAGCGCCTTGGAGCCCGAGCTTGAACTTGATCGAGAAAAGGGGGGCCCTGAGGTGGGGGTAGGGCGCCCGGGAGAGAGCCAGCCAGGTGCCTGGCTTTCCCAGACCTGGGTCTCGCTCCCACAGCCCTGGGGCCCAGCCCCCGGCCCAGCAGCCCCGCCCAGCGAGGACCCGCGTCCCCGGGGAACCAGGAGACGCGCGGGGGTCGAGGGCTACCTGAAGGCCCCGGGGTTGCCCAGAGTTCCTAAAGGTGCCCGAGTCACTTTCTTTGAGCCAAGTCTCTCCTCTCCTGGCCGGAACGCGGGGAGCCGGCTGTGTGCCCTCCAACCCCCACCCGAGACCCGAAGACCGCGGCCTTGGGAAGCGAGGGGAGGGCACAGACCCCAGTGCCTTCTTTCCCGGGCTCAGGCCCCGGCCCGGATCTTCCTCGAAGCGTTTCCCCCTTAAGAGCGCTCTCCCACAGAAGCGCCTGGAGGTGCGTCCAGGGCGCCCTCGTCCCTCCCCCACCTGGCCCAGCACCCCCTTCTCCCTCCTCCTCCCCCCCAGCCCGCCTCTCCCAGCTTTCTTCTCGCTCTGGGTGCCTCCTCCCCCTCCCCCTCCCCGTGCCCACTACTCCCGCTCGCCCGCCCCTCCACCTCCTTTTCCTGCGGCTCCACCTCCTCCTCCCCTGGCGTGCGCCCTCCCTGCGCTCCCCTCCCCCGGCCCCCGCCCCGCGCTGGGTCCCGCCCCCGCCCCCGCCTCCCCGTGCCCGGTGCCCCCCTCCCCTTCCTCCCTCTCGGCCGCGGCGCCGCCGCTGCCGCCGCCGCTCGCTGGGCCCTCCCCCTGGCCACCCCCGCCCCGGGGCCGGGCAGTGACGCGCCGCGGCGGTGCCAGCCCCTCTCCCCGGGCGGCCGCGGCGGCAGCAGCAGCGGCAGCAGCAGCTGGAGCTGTGGGGCTGTCACCGCCGCTCACTCGCGGAGCCCGACCTCCAGTCTCCGCCTTGCCTCGCCTCGCCTCCCGCCCAGGTACGGAGTCCGGCCCGGATCCCCGAGATCGGGCAGTTTCTGGGCCCCCGGCCGCCGCCCCCCTCCTCCCGCCGCTGCCGCCGGCCGTTGAGAGCTGCGGTTAGGGGGGCGGGGGGCTGGGGGGGTTCCGGGGAGGGGGGCGCGGGGGAGCTTCCTGCGCCAGGGCTGAGGAGGGGGGCGCAGGGAAGCGGCTGCGCCCTGGGCGGAGTGGGCTGGGGCGGGGGGCGGGTGAGTGTGGCCGAGGGATGCGGGCGGGGAAGGCTGCGCTCGGGGCTGCGAGGTGCCCCAGAGGCGCGCCCGGCCCCGAGTGCGGGGACCGCCGGGCGCACTGGGCTCCGGGGGGCGGCGATTGTGCGCCGCGGTATTGTGCGGCGGCCACACGGCTGGCGGCGAGCTCGGCACCGCGTCCCGGGGAGGGAGGCGTTCGCGGGCGGGGGGCGGGCTCGGGTCGCCGCCGCCGCCGCGGCGAGGAGGGAAGTGGACCGTGCTGAGGGATGTGGGCACGGGAAGCTCCGAGCGGCCGGGAGGGGCCCCCGCCCGGGCGCGGGGAGTTGAGACGGCGTTTGCAGAGTTGAGCCCACTTCGGCAGCCCCCTGCCCCTGCTCGGAGCGGGCGGACCCGGTGCCCCTCGGGGGTACGGTGGGAGCGGAAGCCGGGGGCGTCGGCCACCCTGAGTGAAGGGGCGGGTCCCTCCTAAAGGGCCACACGGGGCGGGGGCGGCTGTCCCGAGTGAGGGCGCGCCCCGGGCTTAAGTTGGGTTTACGCGGCCGCCCGCCGCTCTCCACCTACTCCTCCGGGGCCCCACACTTTGTCGGGGGCGGGGCGCCCCACTCGCATTTCTAGTCCAGCCGTTCAGGTTCAGAAGTGTCCCCCTCCCTACTCCCACCTGGAGCTGCGTGTGCCCGAGCCTGGCCGCCCCTACCGGGCCGCGCTTCTTGGGGGAAGTTCTCATTAAGCCTCGCTAATTAGCGTTATTCCTGCAGAAAGGTTAAGGTTAGACCGTCCTTCTCGAGAGGCCTCCCTCCCTCCCCATCCCCTGCTCCCTCCTTCCTCCCCAAGAGCACAAAAGCACAAAAAGAAAGTGTGAAGAGGCGCAGATCAATGGAGAAGCCACAAGCCCATTAATTCAAATGGAATCTTTCCCCCTCTAAAACATTGATTTTTCTTTCTGTCTGCTCGGAGGGGAGATTAATAACCTCCTGATTTCACCTGAAATGGTGTTTGGACTCTGTGATTTCCTCCTCTTTTTTGTGGCTTGAAATAGATTCTCCCTTGAGATAAAGCCCTACTTATCCCAGAATCAGCTGGAAACCCCAGCCCGGGCCCCACCAGGTGGGGCTTGTGACAAGGAGATGGGGGGCTGGGCGGGGTGCTCTCAACTCTGGGAGAGCCATCTGTGGATGGGACCTGAGGCCCCTTCTTGCCCCTGCTTCTGGGATGCAGGTTGGTATTCGAAAAAGGCCTGTTTATGACCCCAGGGGTAGTTTAACCCCCAGGTAGTAAATTACCCCTTCATTGGAAAACCATTAGGGCCTAAATGTGTCCTTGAATAATATCAAGCTCCTGTCTAATCCTAGGTCAAGGTGGGCTTATTTTATAGAGTAGGGTTATAAGACAGTACCTCCTCCCACACCCACTGCACCAAGGCTGGGTGATGCCCATTTAGCACCTTTCTGCTTCTGAAGCTGGGAGCAGAGCACCCCAGGACCTTTCTCCCAGCTAAGAAGGCTGACTTTGGGGAACTTATCCAGCCTGAGCCACCCTGGGGTTATGTGGAACTGGATTGCTCCTGAGTTGCTCAAGAACTTTTTTGTCTTGTCTGGGCCCTTTTCTTGGAAAGAAACTCCTGAAGGGGGTTGTGTCAAAGTGGTTCCTCTCCAGCCCTCATCTGGCTGGAAGAACCTTGTCTGCTAAAGCCCATCTCTCCAGCCTCCTTTAAAAGAGACCCCTGTTAATGGCAGGGCCTGGGGTATCAATGGGGCCCTCATGGTGAGGAGTGCTGGGAAAACAGCCAGTTGCCTTTGCTTAGGAAACAAAAGCCTGTTTTACACTCCATACACTAGTAGGAAGGTGTTGAAAATGCTCACTCCCAGCATCCCGGCGTCCATGACAGCAGGGACAACAGAGCATTCCCATGTATATGTGAACATGTTTCTGGCAGACCGTGTGTGTGTGTGTGTGTGTGTGTGTGTGTGGAGAGAGAGAACCTAAAATATGGTAGGTGATTGGCTATGTCTCAGCTCTCCTCATTTCACATTTCCCAGAAGAGCTTTGCTTGTAAGCAGAGGAGGTATGTTAGCAGGAAGGAGTGGAATTGTGCAGGGTGTGTTCCTGGGAGGCTGGCCTCCTCCCCTGGTGGCCATATGGGCTTGGGGTATAGCATGAAGCAACAGCCTTGGAGGACCCCACAGCTCCCAAGAGTGGTGGGTGACTCAGAGCACCTTAAGATTTCACTTGTGCAGTCCCTTCACAACAGGGATTTGAACCCTGGTTGCTTTAGATCCTGGCAGGGAGGATGGAGGGCTCATTTTCCATTAATAAGCCATCTGATGAACCAAAGTGGTTAAGTTGGGGTCATATGTGGTTCAGTACCTTCTTGGCATGCTCAGAAGGCTGTATATGTAATGCTCTCTTACATGGAGACGTGGGAAGAATTGCCTTGTACTGAAGAATTTCCAGGGCCTGGAAGGGCCTGCAGGTGTTCCAGAAGGAGGTACTCACTTTCTACCTCTTGGTGCCTGCCTGCTTGGGTAGAGTAGAGCTGATGCTGGCGCAGCTGCCTGAGCCTGGTGGTCTTGTGGCAGGAGCTTCAGCCTCTTATCAAACATACCCACGGGCTTAATGGAGAGGGGTCTGTTTCCTGCCAAACCCAGAAACACCCCCTGCAATCCCTACCTTCTACCCCTCCTCTGAAACACATACCCAAGGCTCCTGGTCAGGGTTTGTGGCTTACAGTTGCACTAAATTCTCAGCAGGTCCTCCTCCTTTTCTTTCTCAAGCAAGTGGTAGGGATAGAGTTACAGCTCTGGGGACAGGCCTGGAAAATGTTCTGCGAGGCACGCCCCAGGATCCCTGTCCTGGAGGATGCAAATAGCTCGACTTGCGAGGCACCAGGAACCCAGTTCCTGAGAAATTGACCCCAGTTGTAAAATAATCAGGTTACTGATAGCACCTGCCCATAGTTACGCACCGTGGATGCAGGTGCGTCGCCACCGGTTCCCTTCTGGTCTCCCATTTTCCCCTGGGCTGGGCAGCGGCTGGTACTAGTTTGCTTGCAGAGGAGGAAGGGCCTCAGAACCTGGGTGGAGAGAAACTGAACCTGCCCATGAATTTTGGACTGCAGATAAGAGCAGGGAGGGCTTAGGCTCTTCTCCTTCTGCCCAGATCGGGGTGTGTCCCAGGGGCTGGCCGTGTGCTGTCTGCCTGCCCCTTCCCATTCTTGAGTTCCCTTTTCAGAAGGTCAGTTGGCTCTATCCCTCTGTGAACCACAATGGCTCAGGCCCTTTGGTGCCAAATAAATGATGGAATTTACCGACATGTGGGCAAGGCTGCAAGGCTTCAGGGTGTCCAAGGGCAGAGGTAAGAGGAGTCCGGGGCAGCTATTCAGCCAGTCACGTGGGGCTCTAGAGAGAGGGGGCCCAGAAGTAATGGACTGTACACACTTATTTTCTGATGCAAGTTTCATTAAAGTTTTTACAGAAAGAGAGAAATTAGACGACCAAATTCCCTTGAAATTCCAGGAGGAGAAAGCAAGAAGTGCCTGATTTAAGACTTATGACCTCTGGGTGAGCAGGGGGAGCACTCTAGGTCTATGCACAGGCCTGGGACCCTGCCACTTGCAAAGCTGCACTACTACTACAGGTCCCTCTGGACTTGGGTGTATTTTGCCCCTCTGCACAGTTGTTGATGGGCTCTGAACTGTGTGCTCCTAATTGCCTGTGTAATTAGCTTACTCCTGGAGCCTTGGCTCAGTGTAAGTGGCTGAAGTTACAGTCCACCCTCTGCAGCTGGGGGCTCTGTTGTAGCAGGTGAGTTGCAAAGAGGTCTTGTGAAGGCTTCTCTCCTAGGTCAGCCGTGAAAGTGAAGGTGTGGAAACTAAGTTTGATTGGAACTTTCTCTTTTATTTGTCCCCCCCAGGTATGTTTAATGGACTTGGTTACTCACTTCAAAAATATTGCTGTAGCAGTAAGTGTCAAAATCTTACATAGAACCACCACTTACAAAATAGGGACTCGTATAGCAAAACCCTGGGGGCCATGAAAAAACTTGCTGGAAGAGTAAGATTGTCAGTAGTTAACTGTGGAGGGGATTCCACAGCCCCCTTCTCTCTCTGTGCTTACAAGTGGGTCAGAATTTTTTGCTGGTCTGTTTCCCTAGATAACAGGGTCCTGGGGGAAAGGAACCCTGCCTTAGTCATCTATATCCCTAGCACAACACCAGCACATAGTATATGCTTGATAAATGTGTGTCAACCTAGGAGAGAGTGAGTGTGTGTGTGTCAGTATAGTTTCATCTCCCATGAGTTGCCTTTGAGTCTCATCTTGAGACACGTTAAGGAATCTGGTTCTTCCTATGAAGGGAGGAAGTGTGGCGAGGCAGCCTCTTGGTGTGGTGGCAGCCACTGTGATGTGGGTTCACAGACTGTCTGGCTTCAGATCCCAGCTCTGCTACTAGCTATGGTGCCCTTGGGCAGCTGGGGCAGGTACTAGATGTGGAGATAGGCCTGGCATGGGTGCCTGCTTTTTTGGAGGGGGGCTGTTGCAAGGAAATCTCATAAGACCCTTTCCCTGATACCCCTTGTGTATGGGCACTGGATGCCCTTCATGATCAGGTGATTGCAATGGCAATGTAAAATTTAGCCCACCTATTTCCAATTTGAGCTGTCAGAGCAGGGAGTGTGGGGGGGTAATTTTGGTGCACAGTTAAGTGATCAAGTGATCTGAGCCAGAAAGACCTTGAGAGGCAGCTTACTGCCGCTGGCCCACCTGCCAACCAGGGTCCAGGTTTCATATGGTCTCCATTCTAGAACTGTGTGCAGCCTGGCCAGCGAGGCTCAGTGGTTGAGCATCGACCTAGGATCCAGGAGATCACTGTTCAATTCCCTGTCAGGGCACATGCTGGCGTTGCAAGCTTGATCCCCAGTAGGGGGCGTGCAGGAGGCAGCCAATCAATGACTCTCTCATCATTGATGTTTCTATTGCTCTCTCCCTCTCCCTTACTCTCTCTGAAATCAATAAAAACATTATAAAACAAAAACAAAACAAAACAACTGTGTACAATGGGACCAAGTCCTTAATTGTCAAACTAATGCCACATTGTCATTAAACACCAGTATCATGGCAGGCAATTCAGTCAATTCAGTGAGCCTCCTTGGCTTTGTGGGGGGGTCTAGGGAACATACAGCCTCATCCCCACTCTTGAAAGGACTTAAGGTTTTCTGGGGAAAAACAGGGCAGAGACCCACAGTGTGTTTACAGCTGAGAGGTGTGTGTCTGACTAACTGCCGGGGCTAATGGTACAGGCAGACAGATTGTGTAAGAAGAGGAACAGTAGAGACTGAGCTGGAGTTGATGGAGAAGGGGGGAGTGTTTGGAATTTGGGTCACGGAGCATCACAGTAGTATGGAATCCCAGGTGAGAGGGACAGCTGAGCAGAGGCTTGGTGTGGGGAACGAGAGTGTGTCTGGGCCTTCAGGATGGTACACATATGACTCTGCCACTTGTTAGCTCATGACCTTGGGCTTGTGCCTTAACCCCTTGGATCCTCAGTTTTCTTATCTGTAGAATGGGGCTGGTAACTGTACCTACCTGGTCGACCTGTGGTGAGGGTGAAATGAGATGACCCAAGGAGAGCACTTGGCACCTGATAAACTTTGGCTTGTTATCGTTTTAAACTTGACCAAGTGGGGCTAGAATGTGGGAGCCTTCAGTGCTGCACATAGTGGTTCTGGCTTTTTTCCTGGTCCTCGGTGAGAACACTGTGTGTTTAGTGTAACACTCTACAAGCCTTTCTCTGAGCTGGAGACAGTCCTGCCCAAGGTTATGTGCATCTTGGGAGGGGACACTCCTGTGTGGCTACTCCTCAAATCAACCAGCATGTGCCGGTGCCTGGAATGCTCCCTCGGTAGCCCCCACACAGCCACCTTCCTGCTTCTTGCAGGCCTCTCCCCAATGTTCCCTGGCAGTGAGGTCCTCCTTGGCCACCTAGGCAAACAGTCCTGCTGGTTCTTCTCCCCTCTTATTAGGCTTTATTTTGCTTTGTATTCCTGTTGATTGTCCATCTCCCCAACTGGGCAGTGAGCACCAGGAAGACCAGGACTCTGTCTTGTCCACAGCAAAATTTCCCAGCACCTGGAAAGATGCCTGGCTCATAGTAGGTGTCCAAAAAATACTGCTGAATGAATGGATGGAGCATTTTGAGTAGGTGGTGCTTCCAGATGTTAATAGAATACTCAGTCTTTTCAAAATAATGAATGTTTCAACAATCAGAGCCTGGAGAGGGCCTTCCTACTTCAACCAGGACTTCAGGTCATACCCTGACCACAGTGTCCCTTGGGCAGCCAAAAAAGAGCAAAGGGCCCAAGAGAGGATGTCCCTGGTCCTGGCTCTAGGAGCCTGGATGGGCTCTATACCTCTAAGGGTCCTTCTCCCCTACCTAAGAGCATCCGGCAGTCTCGGGTTCTAGTCAGTTAGAACAGGGGGGTTTTGTTGTCCCTTTGGACCCTTTGTACAGAGAGAGCTTTTTGAACAGGTGTGCATCCCTCCGAGTGTGAGAACACTGAGCAAATGTGAGTGAGTGTGAGTGTGTTTTCACCCAAGAAAGAGTGTGGGTGGATGTGCCTGTGGGAGGGAGGCAGAGTAAGTGCATGTGTGTGTGGTGGGGATGGAGAGGGGGTGGAGACAGACACGTGGTCTCCATCCCCTGAGGCTCTGAGTGTGCTGTGTGGGGACCCTGGAGCTGGGCAGAGCTGGTGTCCTGGCCCAACTGGCGTCCTCTGGATTCAGCCGCAGAGGGTACACACTCTTACTGCACAGAAGCTGTAAATTCCAGGAAACTCCCTGCCAGCTCTGTGTGGTGGGGGAGGGCGTGGAGGCTAAGCCTCGCTGGTTCCCTAGCACTTGGAGAGCAGATGTGTCTGCCTCAGGGACAGCAGCAGAAGAAAGTTCAAACTAAAGTGTGTTTGCTCACTATAAAAGAGATGTTTGTGAGGAGGCCTTGGAGGGGAGGCTTTGGTGGGCGGTGCTCTGCCAGAAGTCCTTACTGGGGGCCCACAGAAGCCATTGTATCTTGCCCGAGGGGACAGGGGAGGGGGCAGAGTCAGAGATCTGGGGTGTGGGAGCTGCTAGGTCATCTTTCTTGCGATTTACAGCCAGCTCCCAAACACAGTTGCTTGCTTCTCCTGAAAGAGGCTGGGCCAGAAGGAGGTGGGGTCCCTTCCCACTGGAGGGCTGGATTGAAGAGGCCCCGCCCTGGGGGTTCCCGGATGACTGGCCAAGGGCTCACTGAAGCCAGTGAGGGGAGAGGAAGCAGGCGTGGTCCTCTCTAGCAGGCCCTCCGGCTGTTTGGAAGGCCCTAGCGGTCCCCCAGGCCCTTGAGCGAACCCCCTTTGCGGTCTGATCTGAACCCTCGCCTGCCCCACCCCCTTCCTTCTCTGCACTTCTGGGGCTGGCCTTTCAGCTCTGGAAGCTGCCCAAGAGCATATCTTTGAAGCACAGCAAAGGTTAGGAAGAAGGAAGACAGAAATGTCCTCTGGGCTGGGGGAGTGGGAGAAAGGAATTCCATGCATGCTCCATGGGAGTTAGGGTGGCAGGCCTGGTGGGGCGACTGGCTTGGCCTGGGAGGTGCCCGGCATGTCCTGCTACCCACTTCTGGCTGCCTGGCCCTGTGCGAAGTGAACCCTCTTCCCCGGGTTGTGGGTAGGGAGCAGGGGGCTGTGGCCCTTGTTTACAGTGTGTGTTTCAACCTTGGCTCACAAGGGTAAGAGCCAGGCCCTGTCATCCGCCCCTACAGGATGCGAGACCTCGTAATTGTCTTCAATTACAGAGCTCCGGCCCTCAGCCCTGGCTTCCGACAGGAACCAGAGCCTCAGCCACTTCCACCGGGGGCAGGGGAGCAACCCAGACCCCTCGGGAAGGTTTGGGGGCTTTCTGTGGTCTCCAGGGCACTTCCAAATGCCCACGGGCCCTGGGGTTCACTCACAAGGCTGCCTGGGGGCTGCTGAAAGCCCATTCCTATTGAACACCCACCTTCTTTGTCCCTGATCAGGATGAAACGTCTGTGAGCAGTGAGGATTTTGATATGAACGACTCCACATGGATGTCAGCTGACCCACACCTGGCCTCCAGCCTGAGTCCCAGCCAGGACGAGAGGATGCGGAGCCCGCAGAACCTCCACAGCCAAGAGGATGGTGAGTGTCCCTTGGTGGCTGGTCGAGGAGAGGCTGTGCAAGACAACAAGGGCCTAGGGAATCTGGGGTGGTGGAATCTGGGCCAGGACCTCTGGTGGCGGCCCAGGCTTACAGCTGCCCCATAGTGTTCTCAGCATCTCTGTGGGCCCCACTTCCCATCTCCTGGTTCCAGGGAGACCAAGTCATTCCTCCGAAAGACAAATGAGTGGAGCTCTCGGGGACTAGCAGCCTGACGGGTGTCATCCTACTTTGTTTGTCCTGATGCTCAGGAGCTGATGGGATACAGATTTTGAAGTTGTCACAGTTCAGGTCTGGTAAGGTTAACAGTGCCTGACCCGGAACAGTTCATCTGTGTAGCAGTAAAACAAGAGCTGGGCTTTTGCAGTCCCGATGGAAGGCTATAGGGACAGGGTCCCTGCCTGGCCCCTGGTGATCAAGCAGGCAGTGCACTTTTCTATGTGTGCCCCTAGCCCCTTGCGATGAGATGTGGCCTGGGCTGAGGAGCTGTCCAGACTCTTCCCTACCCCTGCCACCCTCCAGGGCCTGCCAGGCAGCCTCCTTCAGCCTCCCTGAGAGCAGACTTCCTCTTTGGGGTGGGAGAGTTGGGCTCAGAAGTCACACCCTAGAGGTCTACTCCAGTGCCCCCTCGTGGAGGCCCTGGGGTGCTGGGGTCTGGGGCTCCGGTGCCTGCTTCACTTAGGTACAGTTGTTGGCCTCGGGTGGCACCTGTGGTTTTGTTTTCTGGGGAGGAGGTGACTAGGCCAGGGGATGAGCCATATCAGGCCTGAGAGAACTGGGGTGTAGAGCCGGCAATTAGGAGGGGTCGAAGGTCGAGGACTGGAATGTGAGAGGGAGGTACAGGGTTAAAAAGGGGTGTAATGTTAACTCTGTGAAACGGGTTAGCCTTAAAGAGTAAATAAGGGGTAGGAGCCTTGCAGTTTGGGTCAAAGTTCATCTCCATGGCAGAACCACAGGCTCTTGACTGCCCTCCCAGGCTCGAATCCGAGGGCAGGCCCGAATCTGGCTTTGTCTGGAGGAGACTCAGCCTGGAGGCAGCTGGGATGGCTGGGCCAGGGGCTGGGGAACCCAGGAGGTGGGGTGCAAGGCTGCTGGGAAAGAAAAGGCTTTTGTGCCTCACTGCCTTGTGAGGTCAGCACAACCCCCTCGTGCTTCGAGCCTCCCAGATCAATACTGCCTTCCAGCCCTCCCACCAGGTGGGGACCTGGGGCAGGGGCAGCCACCTGCGGCTGGGATCTCGAGCTGGAGCTGGAAAGTGCCCAACGGCTGACTTCCCTCCTCATCTGAGCTGATTGAGAGCCACACCCAAAGGCTACACGGAGGGCCCCTACAGCAAAGCTCAGCCAAGGGTGGCAATTATACCTTCCCAAGAAGGATCCAGAGCACTTTTTTAAAAACTCAGAGTAGTAGGACTGAATGGGGGCCATATTCCCCTAACTTATGTCAGAAAAGTCTTGCGGTGGTGTCCTCACAGCCATCCTCTGGAGGGCTGAACTGTGTTGGAGACACTTCCCAGGGAGACTTGGTGATTTGGGGGGCCTCCAGGATCAGGTAGCAGAAGGGAGTGCTTCTGTGGGGGTCACAGGGCTTCCTCAGCATTGTTGGCCTGCTGCCCAGAGGTAGCTGATGATGAAGATGAACTAAGAGAAGCAAAGATGCTGGTAATGGCAGCATGTCCTGCAGCTGGTCCCACAGGGGCCTTGCAGGGAACCCAACCTGGGTGTAGTCCCAAGTATTCCCCCTCACGGCTTCCACTCAGTTCCCTCCTGGCCTGGGTGCTGGGGCCGAGGCAGGCTGCCTGCTGACAGAATGGGGGTGTTTATCAGGGCGGGCAGCCAGAGCTGGAGACAGGGAGGATGGTGTTGACCATGATACCATCAATTTAATTATTTAATCAGAGGCTGTGTCTGGAGGCTGTGGGCTGATGTGCTGGCCAGAGGCCAACCTAGACCCAGTGCAGGGGTCGCAGGCCCTGAGAATGCCCAGCCTGCTGGCCTGGTCTCTGCTGCCCCTTCTGGTCCTAGATCTGTTGGTGATAGCCATGTCTGCCCAGAGCAGTGGGTTCCCAAAGGCTTTTGGTTGGCACAGACCCAGCCTGGAACCCTCGTCCAGCCCTCCAGCCCCCACAGTGGCATGCAGCCAGCTTCCTTCTCTGAAAGTACTCGCAGTGCAGACACAGGCTGAGATCCCTGTCCCATCAGTGAGTCAGTGGGAAACCGTCGGGGCTTCAGGGTGCTCTCGTGTCCCCTCTTGTTACAAAGGTGGGGACAGGCCAAGCAGGAGCTCTAGTTGGTGCTGCACTCTGCACCTAGCCACAGCCCTCCACGGTCTCCACTCCCTGCTCATGTGCCTTCATCTGGAAGCTTCCCCAACCCCACTGACCCCCTAGGGCGGCTTAGTGTGTGGTCTCTGGCCCTTTGTCTTCTATGGAAGGTGGCAAGTTGGAAAGGTGATGATGTCGGAGGCCCCTACTGTGAGCCTGAGGTATGGACCATGTAGCTATTGCTCTCTGCCCTGTCGGTGACTCGAGCTGCATGCCTGGCACGTTGGAGGGGGCTGCTGAATACCTGTGGTCTGAATGAATGGAGGGACAACTATTTTTTGAGACCTACCCCCGAGCACACCATCCAGAGGGGGTATAGGTCTGCCCCTTCTTGGGGACAAGCTGGGTTTTTGTTCCTGGGGACACCCCCAGTTTGAGCGTCTGGGTCTTTTAGCCAGAAAGTGTCGATACTCCCAAGGGCTGTGCTGCTGGCCAGTGATGCAGCCCCGAAGCCATTCAAAAGCCGGGCAGTTCGCACAGATTCACACCTTTTGGTGAATGTGCTGGGGCCACTGCTGCTGCTGCTGCTGCTTCTCCTAGTAGTGCCCCCCCCTCCCCTCCTCCTCTTTTTTCAAGTTTTAACAAAGGCAGATGAAGGCAGGGTCTTGGCAGGGCAGGTCCCAGGGCTGCGACCAGGAATGACTGGTGAACGACCAGGAATGACTGGTGAACGGGCCAACTCCCCCCCACCCCCGCCCACCTCCAGCTGGTCTCCAAGGTTTACCAGCCAATGGGAGTGTGCTTGCCGGGAAACAAGCTTATTTTTCTTCCCCCAAGCCTGCCACTGCCTGCAAGGCTCCACTTCACAGATCTCTCTTATAGTCCATTCCCAGCTCCCTGAAATCACAGCAGCTTGGCCGGGGAGACCACTTGCAAGGCACTTCCTCACTGGGGCTGTAGCTGCCGGGAGTAAGCACATACATCACCCTTGTCTCATGTCACGGGAGGAAACAGGATCAGGGAGTGTATTTGGGCAATCTGGCCAGAGTCAGGAGGTGCTGAGGCTGCCCTCTTCCTCTTTAGCAGGTGTTAAGTCCATGTGTGAGGTTCTGGGGACCAGGTCTCAATAAATAGTTGTTCCTCTATTCCCCAGAAATGGTATGGGAGCCTGGGAACCAGAGGAGGCTCCCCCACCACATTCAGAGCATTGCCTTTTCAGGGGCCCAGAGTGACCCACTCCCCTGATACCCACACACAGCCAAGTCCCTTCCAAATCCGCCACTAAGCCGACTGAGGCTTTGGGCTTTCTTTTGAGTCCAGACAGCACTCTGGCCTCATCGCAGGTGCCTGGATAAACACCCTGGCCCAGGGGCTGCCTTCTGGGGATGGAGAGAGGATACCTTGGGAGAAGTCAGCTGTTGAGGCTTTGCCCAGAGGTACTGTGGTCTGAGGCTGACTTGGGACTGAACAGCACGTCAGTCTGGAATTACGCTCTGTCAGTGGATTATCTGATGTCCATCTCTTCCCCAGATACCGTGAGCACCCTGAGCTAGTGCCCAGCACAGGGCCTGGCCCAGAGCAGGCAGGCTGAAGTGTCTGTTGAGTGAAGGAGTGAATGAAAAGTGAACGAGGCAGGTACACAGGCAGGTGAGCCAGTGGGCCCCCTGACCAGCAGATACGTGACCAGCTAGGGTCCCGACGACAGCAGGCAGCGCCAGGCGAGGGCCCACTCCTTCCATTTCCCCTTGATGTGCTTTACCAGGCCTCTTGGTCTGCCCCTTCCTGAACGGAAAATGTGAGGCCTGGCCTCCAGAAGGGACGCATGGGGGTGGAGAGCGGACATTACTCACCTCCCGGGCAGACAGGAAGCCAGCACCAGGGAGAGCCGAGGGTCCTGCTTCCTTTTTCCTGCAGGGTCATCAGGAGTTGCTGGGGTGTGTACTGTCATGGGACGTTTTGGGCATTTGGGGGCCGGTTGTTTGAGTCTCTTAGATGAGACACCCCTCGGGCCTGTGGGACCCAAAGGGCCCCAGAGCTTCCTTCCCTCTGGGGATATGGTGGCAGCACTTCTGCCTGCTCACCCGAAGGTCGGGGCCTCCCCTCCCGTGCCCATTACCAGGTTGTGAGGCTGGATAAAGGCAGTGAGGGTCCTGGTGCTGAGGGCTCTCCATCAGTTTGTCATGTGGATAGTGACACGCAAACAGCCTGGCCAGCCCATCCCTGCCTTCTGGGAGCCTGCCCCTGGGAAATGGACAGGCCCACTGCTCGTGGTGTCCCTGCTGGTCTCTAAGCTTTCTGAGGGCAGAAGGGGTATCTCTGTAGAAATGTATCTTATTTTCCTCCTCATTTCAAAAGTATTACATTCATTGTAGAAACTTTAGAAAAAAGAGAGGAGAGAAAATTAAAATTAAAAATATGATTGTTTTGGGCATATTTCTCTCCATCTTCTCTGTGCATATACTTAGTCTCATTTTCTTTGAAAGGGGAGAGGGATCATGTGCGTTGCAGTTGCCTTTTTTCCCCACTTCATGTCGTTTGCCTCTGCCCGTCACTGAAGTGGCCTTTTTAAAGGTTGTTCGGCTAGCCTAGTGACTGGAGCCCCCTTCCTGGGCCATTGTGTGCTTGGTCCCAAGCAGGTGACAGTTTGGGAACACTGTGAGCTCAGGGCCATGACCCTGCTTTTCCTACACACAAGGAAGTAACCTGCCCCGACCACAGGGGTCTCTGACTCCAGAGCCAGCATTGGGGCCACTCATGGGGAAGGACATTTGAGTCCCCCTTTTGCGTCATTAAAAACAGTGCCTCAGGGAGCATCCTCAGGGCTAAGGCTCGAATCCCGAGCCCCACCACAGAGTAGGTGCTCAATAAACAGCTGTTGAGGAACCAGGGGCAGAGGTGGGCCCAGTGAAAGCCTCGGAGCAGGCCGCCTTGGCGTGATGTGGCAGGCAGGCGGAGCGGGCCTGAGGCCTGCCTGGGAAGCTCGGGCAGCATGTCAGGAGGAAGATGCTGAATGCCAGGGTTGAGGTCTCCTGGGTCTCGTGTCTCCAGAAGCTTCCTGCGACTCCCAGCTCCAACCAGGAGAGATGGAGCAAGGAGGCCACAGCCAAGGCCGTCTGGCGAGGGTGGGGCCTGCAAGGATTCTGGGAAGATGGAGAGAGGTGGGGTCACCTCTGTGAGCCTGGGGTCTCGACTAGACCCAACTCCCTGCAGGCAGGCCCCTGGAGCTCTGCTGTGAGTCTCCTGAGCAGGCCCTGGCCGGCCGTGCGACCCTGCTCTCAGCCCCCTAGGGCCTTACTTTGGAAAGGGCTTGGAGGGCCTGGATACTCAGTTTTTCTTGAGTTGCCATCCCATTCCCCACCCACATGTGCCAGAGCTGAGTCCCTGAAGATTCTGCTCCTTGATCTGCAAACCCCAGACCTGTCCCAAGCTCCCATGCTGGCAGGCAGCTCAGAGGTCAGCTGCGAGTTTGTTCTGGTTTCCAAGGAGATGGTGTTTGGGCAGTCACTGTGCTGGGCACCAAGGATTCCACAGGAGTGTCAGTGGCCAGTGGTGGAAGCTGCTCATGCAAGGGGACAGGCAAGGGACCATATGCTAGTGCGGAGGGGCGAGTGGGAGTTGGTGCCATGCCACGCCACTCAGAGACAGTCACCTGCATTACCTCTGAGCCTTGGCCACCTCTAGTGTTCTCTGCAGATGGTGCTTGGCCTCTCACAGGGCACTTCTGGGGTTAGCAGCTCTCTCCCTGCCAGGGGCCATAGGGCTCCATGGCCTCTGCAGCCAACTCCCCACAGAGCCAACACTCGTGGTTGGGCATCCACCCTGGTCATTGTCAACACTGGGAGGCTTGTGGCTCCTTCACCACAGCCGCCCTGGGATGTCTTCTGAGGGACTTTTCCTGCAGTGGGCTTTTAAGCTGAGCTTTCTCTCTCCGACACCTGCACATCTTGGCCCAGTCTTCCCCCGGCCCCACTCTGAGGTGAGGCTGGAAAGCGGGCCTGGGCCTCCTTCTCTGGCTACAGGTCACACACACCCTTATTCTAGAGCAAGAGCTATTGCTTCTATTTAAGGCTCTAAATATCCACACCGGATGGAGAGGCAGTGGCCTCCTGCCCTCCCCTCCCCCCAGGAACAGAGAACTGGGGGCCCAAGCCCTTCCGGGAATTGGCCATGGGCCACCCTGGCAGTCCTGGGTCACAGGAAAGTGTCCATCATCAGCTGGGCCGCAGGCAGCACAGACAATGCTGGGCTGTCCTGGCCTTTAGCCACCAAAGATTGAGAGAGGCTGGGAGACAGCACCAAGAGATCCCTTTATCCCAGGAGAAGGCCAGGCCTGCACAGCCCTGGCCTTGTGCAGGCTGCAGGGTCTTAGGCCCACTCAGGCTCCCGGACACCTGGTGAGGACATTAGTGCAGGACAAGCTCCAGGGCCTGAGAAGTGAGGAAGAGGGAGAGCCCCCCAGACACACCTGAAGATTCACCTAGGCCTTCTGGGCCATCAGGGCATCAGAGCCCTGCCCCTCCCTGTGCCCCTCCGCCCAGGACGCATGTGGACCCCAACTGCCTATTGACCCTCTGGGGAGGAAGGCCCTGCTGTGCTGGGGAGAGGCTGCGGGAGGGGTATGAAGGAGAGGTATTGCCACCCTGAGCCTGTCCAAGGGCAACTTTCCCAGGAACCAGGAAGTGACCAGGGCCACGTTGGCGTCATCACTCTGACCTAAGGACTGGGATACAGCGAACCCAGACCGGCTTCCGGGGCCCTCAAACGCCACACACTCACAAGCTCGTGCACACGCACACACACACATGCTCACACGCACACACACAGGCTCTGGGGCAGGGCCCTGCCCCATGAATCATTCACACATGGCTGCCCGAAGGGGCTTTGTTTGCTCTCAGAGCACATGATTTGTTTTGGGGTGGGAGGGTGCAGTGGGCATCTCATCTAGAGCTTTCCACATCGAATTAGCATTGATTTCTCTCCGCCTATGCTTGGCCCAGAGGGTGGGGCCAGGGAGAATGTCGTACTTGGGAAGACACAGACCTGGGCAGTCTGTACCGGGACTGTTTCCTGCTGGGCACTGTTGGCCAGTGTGTGTTGGAGAGGCTGTAAGAAGTTTGGTGGTGACGGGGTGAGGTCTGTTTCATAGTACAGATGGGCAAACGGAGGCCTGGAGAAGAAAGCGCCAGGGGTGAGTCAGGCAGCACTGAGGCCCATCTGGGCTCTGCTGCTCACTCAGCGTGAAGGCTGAAGGCTTCCCTCCGGCCGCGCCCTTCTGCCCGCCGTGGGGGCGGTTGTGCATATCAGGCATGGTGCGTATGCTGGCGGCTACACAGACTTGGTGTCCACCCCACCAAAGGTGGCACCTGTCCCCAGTGCCCCACCACCGGCCCTGCTCAGACCACCTGCCCCAAGACCCAGACTCTCCTCTTCGGCTTGGGTACCTCTCTAGGGGCCAGGACCTGCACTGAGAGGAATAGTTTTAGTTTCAGGTGAAAGTCACAGATCTGTAGGTCTGCGCCGTGGAATACAGGAGCCACCGACGGCTGTGGGGAAGGGCTCACGCGCACAGTGTGCTGTACTCCACGTAAAATACAGAGCTTCAGAATTGGCGTGGGAAAAGAATGTACAATACCTCAGTTTTAACACAGTATTAATTACTTGTTGAAATTATAATGTTTTAAGATATATTGAGTTAAACAAAATAGGTTATTAAAATTCATTCTGTTTCTTTTCACTTTTTAATGTGGCTACTAGAAAGTTGAAAATTCCCTGGGTGGCTTGCGTTTGTTTCTATTGGCCAACACTGCTCCAGACTCTGGGAGCCCAGGAGTTGGCACCTGTTTAAGGAATGAGTCACAAAAGCTCAGGCAGGAAGGTGGGTGCTGTGGAGTAGAGGTGCTGGTGTCCCTGAGCTGGTGACATTAGGTGAGAGTGGAGCCACACGGATGGGTGGGGTGCACAGGAGGAGCAACAAGGCAGGCAGTTGGGACCTGAAGGCCAGAGGGTGGAGGCAGGCGCTCAGTGTGACCCCCCCCATGCTGGGATCCCAGTGGCACTGCCTCACCCCGCCTCTGAGTGTCCCCACCCCCACCCCCCATTTAACCCGGGTCCCTCCCCCTTCTCTTTCCGGGAGGAAGAGCAGGGTAGCCGGCCAGGAGCCTAGTGCTCCGGGGAACTATGCATCATGTAAACACGGCCCTGGCCACTGGCCTTTGTCAAAGCAGGCGGAGACCAGCCCAGTGAGGTGCACACCCCAAATTCAGAGCAAAGTCTGCCCCGGACTACAGCCCAAAGCCACACTGGCTGAGGGAGGAGAAGAGCTGGCTCTTCAGACATCCAGCCCCCGCCCGGCCGCCCTGGTGTTCGCACCTCCCTGGCCCGGCCCTCGGTGGGGCTGCTGGCTCCAGCACCCTACACTCCCCGACCTTCTTTGTGTGTGAATTATTGATGCCCCTGCTCTCCCCTGCCCGCTGCTGCGGTGACAGAGCCATGGAGGAGGGAGGCACTGCCTCCAGCAGCTGCACCTCTGCCCACAGAAGGCGGTCTGCGCCGGGCTTGCTGGGCTGGCGTAGCCATATGCCCGCCCGTGCTCCCAGGGATGGTGACTGTCCCGCCTTTCCCCAGCCCGCCTCGGGAGCCAGCGTGGGTCGCCACCGGGAGAGGGTGCCACTGGCTGTGGCCCCAGAGCCCGGTGTGGCGATTGGCGGCTCGCACAGTGCTGGGCTTGTGTGGGCTGCAGGGTGCTGGCGCCCACATAAGGGCATTGTTTGCCGAGGTAAAAGGGGTTTTTGTCTTCTTCTGGAGACGGGACAGAGGGAGAAACAATTTCCCCCATTCATCACTAATTCCCCCATTCGAATAGCAGCATATTGCCCCACGTTAAATAGATGGGCACGCGGGCCTTCCCTGCCGTAGGCATTCCGGGCACAGGTGGCGGGCTCTGCGTCCTGCCTAGATCAGAGCTCGGGAGGCCTGGGCTTGTGGAAATGTTCAGGGGGTATGGCCCCCCACTGCCTCCCTGCAGCCCCTCAGTGCACCCTTCCCTCTGTGGCTGGAACAGTCACAGGTTGGGGGCAGTCTTGTCCTGCTGGCATTGTTCTGGGCTCCAGCAGGCTGGCCTTGGGTGGGGTGCTATCCTGGAGGGCCTTCCGGCACCTAGCACAGGTGCTCCAGGTTTAACCAGAACACCCGCCGTCCAAAGAGCCCTGAGGCTGGAGGCCTGCACCCCTGAAAGGCCCAGCTCCTACACCCCAGTTCCCAGTACCCATGGGGCCAGCTGGGTTCTTTCACAGGGTCATAAAGTGTCAGAGCCCAATAGGGCGTCTGCGGCAACTCCCCGGATTTCAGATAAGAGTTGCCAAGGAGGCGGGCTGTGTCCAAGGTCGGGAGGCAGTGAGGCCCTGCACCTGCCCCCTGCCCGGGCATGGGGTTGGGTGCGTATGTGTCTTCCTTAAATCACATTTTTTTGGAGGGGGTGGGAGGAGGAAAGAATTAGGAATGGATCGGAACCCAGTTTGCCCAGCCTGGAATACTGACATTTCTCTCTGTTCCTTCTGTCCCTAAACTGTGACAGGCCAGCTCTCTGTGCTGGGGAGGGGCCCTCAGCCAGCCTTTCCCACAGGTACCAGCCACCTCAAGACTGAGGGGGGCTATGGTGGGCCACAGTAAGGACAGCTGGTTGGGCTCCCATCTCTCGGCCTCTCGGGGTTGTGGGGAGGAGCATGAATTACTCAAGAGACCAAACCAGACCCTTGTGGCACAAACCTGCCTTTCACTAGCTCCAGCCCTGAGGAAATTATTGGTTCCCATAAGTGAAGTCTGTGGCCTTCTTTGGCTTTGGGCACAGATGGGTCTGGGGGGGTGTCAGCCTGTGAGCCCAGCCTCCTGGGTGTGGACCTCCCTGCCCAGTGGTCTCAGCCCCAAAGGGGAGAGCACTTCTTCCCAGTCATCTCAGGAGAAGCCCTAGGACTGACTCCCCAGGTAGAAATTGGCCTGTCACTAATCACTGTGATGGGCTGTGCTGAGCGGCGAGGCCTGGGACACATTCTTACTCTGGAAGACTAGGGATCCCTCACCAGATGGACGGATGTGGTTTCTAGAGAGGCAGGGATGGCCCGGGCCCACCCAGGACAGCCCTGCCAATCTTGGGTCTGACCAGACACAGTATGTGAGGAGGTGATAAATACTCCAGGAAAAAATGGTAAAGGTGTCAGAGTAGGGGCAGAAGGCTAGTGAGGGAGGTCTTACTGAGAAGGTAACCTTTAAGCAAAGCTCTGGAAGGGAAGGAATGCGCCAGAGAGAGTGAGTGAGCCAACGAGCTAGGGACAGTGTCATGAGAAGAGGGAACAGCCAGTGCAGAGACTCTGAGCACAGCTGGAGTTGGGGGTGGAGGGATAGATTAAAGTTCTCGAAGCTCTTTGGAGCCCCGCCTCCTCTAGAACCCTTGTTTGGTTTCTTGCTTACTAGAGCATGAGTTCCCAGGGCAGTGGCCACCCCTGTTTTTTCACCACTGTGTCCCCAGTGTCCCTCATGGGCCTGACACCCAGTAGGTGTTCAAGAAAGGAAGAACCGACGGTCGAAGCAGCATCTTTCAGGTTCTGCCCTGTGCCCTCCTCAGATTTGGCACCGACTCCTAGGGATCCCAAGCAGCCCACTTTCCAGGCTGGGAAAGATACGTGTGTGTGTGTAGGAAGCAGGTCTGTTTTGAATTGAGAAGGTGGGGTGGAGGGAACCAAGGTGTTTTTTAGTGCCTACTGTCTGTATGTGGTATTATAGACACAAATACTACTTTACTGACGTGACCCCCATTTGGAAAGGAAACGGAGGCTCAGTGTGGCTTCTCCAAGGAGACACAACCCATGTCCATCCCCCTCACCGGCCCTTCCATTTTCTGCCTAAAACCCAGCTGGCAACGAGAGGCCCCGCGCTGTGGGCAGCCGGGAGCAGGTGGCGCCGGGCAGGCTGCGCGGGCCGGGTCCAGGGGGCTTGAGCAGTGTGATGGGAGGGCACCCCTTCTGGTGGCTCTTGTCCCTCTGATGTGGGCTCTGTGTGTGGTTGGCTTTCTCTCCCGCCAGGTGCCATGTGGAGGTGGGAGAGGCTTGGCCTTTGGGTAAATGGGGTGGGAGGAAATGGAGCTTTTGAACTGGGGCCCACTGGCCTGCTCAAGGTTTTTTTTATTTTGGGGGGATTTTTTGTGAAATATGTAAAACAGTTTTTCCCTTTGAACCATTTTTAATCTTGCAATTGAGCAGCATTAATCTTTCTTAAATGTATGTATAGCTCACATTTATTTCAATGTTTAATATAAGTCTTTTTGGGTCTTTATTTAGAAGTTTGGTGATTTTTTTGTGTGACCAGAAATAAGCCGTAGGAACTTGACTCTTGTACATATCAATTGGCCTGTGGTAAAATGTTTTCTTATACGTTGTTTTGAATCAGTTTTCTTATACATTGTTTTGCTTAAAGTCGCAGTTGCCAAGAACCTATAGATGACTGTAGAGTTAGTATCACTCTGAACAGAAATTCTGTATCCATTAAGCAATAACTCTCATCCCCCCTCCTCCCAGCCCTGGTAACCTCTAATTTTTTGTCTATGAATATGCCTAATCTAGGTATTGTATATACGTGGACTCATTCAGTATTTGTTTTGTTGTGTCTGGCTTATTTTACTGAACATAATGTTTTCAAAGTTCATCCGTATTGTAGCATGTGTTAGAATTTCATCCCTTTTTTACGGCTAAATTATATTCCATTGCGCAAATAGACCACATTTTGTTTATCCATTTATCTGGCAAAGTTTTTCAAAATGTAAATATTGTATGTTAGTCACCAATATTTTAAAATCTGGATATTTACATACTGTTTCAGATTTCCAGTTTCTTCTAAAAGCTTAGAATGCTTGGCCACATGAGGTCTGGGCTCCTGGCGCCTCACAGGTTCCATCTGCCCAGCTACTTTCCTTACGAAACTGGGGTGGCTTCTGTGTAGTGGGAGGGGGATGCCAGCGCCTGTGGCTCCCTGGCTGGGCAGCCCAGGTGCACAGCCCTGGGAGAAGGGCATTGGCACCTCAAGAGTCTGGGCCACCACCCTGGGCTTCTGAGCTGGGAATGCCTGCCCTTATATCCCCATTGCACCTGAGTCTCCTGCTCACTCAAGCCTGGGGAAGCATAGGGCAAAGGGGGTCCACACTCCTGGGAGAAAACCTGGTCAGGGGGACAGGTGGTTGGGGTGTTGCCTCTGGACCCATGCAGGGTATGGCACTGTGGAGGAGAAGGGGAGCCTGGGCCTCATCCCCGTGCTGAGTGCAGTGACACCTCACCATGGGCCAGGTGTAGTACCCATTGGCCCTCCTAGCAGCCCTCTCCTTCCAGAGGAGGAAGACAGTGCCCTCCAAGGTCCAGCAAGTGGCCTGTTGGTGGTGGGGTGCTAAGGCGTGAAGTGACCACGTGTAAGGTGGGCTAAGATAGGCACCTGCCAGAGCTCAGTCAGTTGGCCAGTATATGTCCATCCTTGCCTGGCAGAGGATCCTGAACCTCAGGTGTGGGGGCCTCTCCAGCAACAGGCCCTGCCCTAGTGGGTGGAGGGCAACTCTCAGTCCTGGGCCATGTGAAGGAGGCCTGACATGTCCCTGGGCATACCGCCTTCCTAGCAATGGAGGGAGGAGGAGGGCGGCTTTGAGCCAGGCCTCAAGGTTGACTGACATTTACTGAGCTGGAAGCAACATGGCAGGCAGGCAGCAGTGCCCAAGCCAAGTTCTGGAAAGGCAGGTCCAGTGGCAGCCAGTATAGTGGGACACGGGCTGGGAGAGGCTGCAGGGCTCATGGGACCAAGAACATACTGGGCAGGAGTCTGGACTCTATTCAGCAGGCTGTGGGGAACAGGAAGGTTATTGATCAGGGCAGTCTGATGATCAGGCCAGTGCTGGAAAACAGTTGGGTGGAGACACATATGATGGAGGGAAGCTGGGGTGCTGAAGAGGGAGGGCAGCCAAGGAGATTGGGTGGGGTGGGTGTGGTCTGGAAGTTGGAGGGTGGTTGGTGGCCCATTGACTTTCATGTGGTTGAGGGATTCACATTTGCCCCCCAGGAGGGCCTGCACCTCGGTGGCAGTCACTGTGTGCCCAGTGGGGACCAGGCCAGCATGCAGTAAACACTGCTGGGTAATTTGGTCATTCCCCAGACGCCTAGATTGGTGCTGGAGATAACTGCCAGGAGAAAACCAGACCCATCTGTGACGGAATGGGCAGTGGGGCCCCCGAGGTAGCAGGACTGCCGGCCTGGGGACCTGGAGTGCAGCTTTTTGAGGGAGCGGTGGGGCGGCGTGGGGCAGACGCTGGAGCTGCCCGGCAGGACGGAGGGAGCCGGGGCCGCGCAGAGGAGGGCGGGCAGCCTGGCCCAGGGGACCCGCGGCAGCCGAGGGGGAGGGGTGCCACTGGGCTTAGGCTTTTCCCATCCCCCTCTGCCCAGGGCCCCGGCTGCAGACGGGCAGCCCGGCCCCGCCCCCGGGCAGCCGGGAGACCGACGATTGGTTGCGGCTCTAGAGCCGCTCTGTCGCCATGGGGACGCTCTGGAGGTGCTGGTGCCCAGCGCCCAGCCCTGAAGACTCAATCTTCATAATCTGCAGGGTGGGGGTGGGGCTCTGCGCTGTGTGACCCTAGCCTGGGATGCGCTCTGGGTGCAGGTGCAGGTGCGGAGCCGCGCGGGCACCGGGCACCACTGAGAACCACTTGGTACTCACCTGATAGTGATCTGGGAGCTCGAGTGTAGCAGCTTCGGCCTTTGCTGTCTCAGCAGATCAAGCAGGAGGCTGGGGCTGGGTGAGGGAGAGGGGCCTGGAATATATCTGAAAATGTCTAGCCGGCCGGTTCAAGTCAGTCCTCCCGACGCCCTGGGCAGTGCTGCGCTCTCCCCAGCAGGGGGCGCCCTCGACAGAGCTTTGTTGGGCTGTCCCCTCATGAAAGCTGGGATGGCCCACTGAGGTGCAGGGCATGCAGACCCCATACCCTGCAGCACCAGGTATCCAGGGTTACTCTGCCATACACAGACGACAGATCTGGGTGGTGCTCTGTCTGTGCCCAGGCTGCCAGGATTGGACTGGGCCTGCTTGCAGGAGGAAGTGGGTAATGGGGGGTTACAGTGGAGCTATCCCTCCCTCCTCAGGCAGAGGAAGGAAAGATTCAAGGGTCTGCTGTGGGGAGGAGGTCCTGTGGGGAAAGGGTGTGAAAGGGCAAGGTTATAGTGAGCTGGGGGGGGCACTGGCCAGACCCCAAACAGCCTCTGGGGTGATCAAGGACCTCTTGCAGGCAGTAGGCCGGTCAGATCTATGGTCACAGCCACTCACTCCCAGGCCCTTGAAGCTGGGCCTTCCATGAGCCTGAATGTGGCATTTGTGGGTGTGGAATGCAGGAGACCACCACACCCTGCATACTCTGTGCCACTCTGATCCTGATGGGCCAAATTCATGGCAGAAGGACCCTGCCCCCACCTCTGGCAAGGCTAACCTCTTGGAATATCTTCAGTCTTCACCTCCTGCCCAGGGATGATTGACACAGGGCAAGTCCTCCCTGTGGCTATTGTGCCTACGATACCCCAGGGGGGAGGGATCTTAGGGGACGGTAGGTACTGGGGTGGGGTCTCACACCCAGGCCTCTTGTTTCAGACGACTCCTCCTCTGAGAGTGGCAGCGGCAATGGCTCCTCCACCCTGAACCCATCCACATCAAGCAGCACGCAGGGTGACCCCGCCTTCCCCGAGATGAATGGCAACGGTGCTGTGGCCCCCATGGACTTCACGGCCACAGCTGAGGACCAACCCATCAACCTGTGTGAGAAGCTCCCACCAGGCACAGCACTCGGCACGCCCTCCTACCCCTCAGAAAGCTGCGGCACAGATGGGCTGCGGAGCCGTGTCAAGTACGGGGTGAAGACCACCCCTGAGGTGCGTGGCGCTGCGGGCCTACCTGAGCCTGGACACTTCAGGGTGTGCAAGGCTCAAGTGAAGTTGTATGTGCCCAGAGTTGATGCCAAGTCAGGGTGGGGGCCATGGGTGCTATGCCATCATTTTCCTAGGGAGGCTCTGGTATGGGAGCCCACGCTGTGTGACCTCAGCAAGGCCCTCACTTCTCTGAGCCTCCGTCCCCATCTATGAAGTGGGGCTGATGGCCCTTGTCTTCGAGGAGGTGGTTGGTGATGTGTGGTGTGTCCCCTCCCACAAGACGGAGTCAGCTGTAACAGCATCAAATGGCCACAGAGCCCCAGGGCCACTCTGCAGGCCCACCCCCTGCATGGTACAGAAAAAGGGTGAGGCCTTTGTGGCACAAGCGATGTAGCTGTGGGAAACTCAATAGGCCAGGCTGATTGAGGGTGGGGAAAGGGCGGGCAGGGCAGGTGCCCCCCCATACTTATTTTTAGACAGGAAGGAGGAGAGAGAAACATCGAGGTGAGGTAGAGATACTGATCGGCTGCCTCCTACATTCCCCCTACCAGGGATCAAGCCTGCAACCCAGGCACGTGCCCTGCTGGCCACCCTTGGGTGCACGAGACAACGCCCAACTGAGCCACACCAGCCAGGCCACTCCCCCATACTTCTGGAAGCTGCCTCTGGGCCACTAAGGTTTCTTGCAGTGCAGCACTGGGTGCATGAGCACTCCTGGGAGCAGTTTCTCCTGCCAGGGCTGGGGGCCAGAGGTGCCTTCTCAGAGCGCTGTAGGTGTGGGCTCTAGCCACGTAGCCCTGCAGTTTCCTTTCCCTCCCTCGGCCTGTTTTCTGCAGGGGGATGGCGTGTTTCATGAGAAGATCCTGTACGAATGCCTGTGTTTAGTTGTCGCTGTGTGTCTGAGCTCTGATGTGGAGCTGTACTGGCCAGAGCATGGCCTCCCCTCTTTGGGTCTAAGGAAAAGGCATGGCCGCTGTCTCCACTGAGCGAAGCACTGGAGAGGGAGAGTTTGCCACCATGGCCTCAGGCCACATGTGTGGGCCCAGCAAGTGAGAGCATGAATGCCACCAACGGCTCTCATCTTAAGTTTCTCTGTCTCTGACTGGCTAAGGAGCAGTTTAGGAACGTGACTTGTACTCAGAGGATCTGGGTGTCTCCCCTTTAAAGTCTGTGTATGGATCAGGAGAAAGGCACAAGGCCAGTGGTTCTGGGGCAGCCAACCCCTGTGGGGATGGTCAGAGGAAGGCCTGATGGTGTCCATTTTCTTCCATTTGTTCGTCAACAAGAGCTGGGATTCCCTTCTGAACCACCATGTGGCCACATCGCAGGGTCTGACCTGCAGCTCTTTGTTTCCTGGACCCAGTTACCTGCTAGATGCCCACCACCTTGAGGACAGGAACCTTGTCCAGGACGCTGCTAGTCAGGTCCCAGTGAGTAAAGTCAGGACTCGCCAAAGAGCAAACTTTCTAAAAGGCAATGACAGTGTTCCTCAGGTGGGAGGAGAGTGGGGAGTGCATTCCAGACTTGGGGGGTGGGGGAGTAGAGGGCTGGTTCCCTTCTCTGCTCTAGGACCCAGTGAATGCCCCATGCCCTGCGCTACACCTGGTCCCCTCTCCCGCTCTGCATACTCCCATTCCGCATCGGGGGGAGTGGCAGACAGAACCCCAGCCTAGAAGCTTTGGGAATGCACTCTACCTAACAGACCTGTTGCCTTGGCTGATTCCCTCTCCCAGCCCATCTGTTCCTCCCCAACAGACAGTGCACTGGCTGCTTTTGTGACAGCTCGGTTGTCAACTCAGGGATGCAGCCCCTTGGGGATCAGGGAGAAAACCTGGAAGTCAGAACAGATCTTGGCACAACCAGAAGAGGCTGGCTGTTGGTGGGAACCCTTTCTGTGTCTGCCTTTCCCTCACACAACGTGGCAGGTCATGGTGTGGACACTGCTGCTTAGTAAACCACTAACACTCTCAGCTCAGGGCCTCCAGGACACCAGACCTCTGCGTGAACTGTTATAGGCATCCTTCCTACAGCCACCCAGGGAGGGGGTGGCAGTGTAGCTGTCCCCAGTTCACAGATGAAGGGAAGGGAAGATGACTTGCTCAGGGCCTTGCAGCTGTGGCTCATGTGGCAGTTGGGTGTGCTTGCTGTCCGTTTCCAAGCTCACTGTGGCTGTCGGAGTTGACGAGAAGGCCTGGCCTGACTACATTGCCCATCCTCTCTCAGTCCCCCCCCTACAGCTCTGGGAGCTACGATTCCATCAAGACCGAGGTCAGTGGCTGCCCTGAGGACCTGACTGTGGGCCGGGCTCCCACAGCAGATGACGATGACGATGACCATGATGACCACGAGGACAATGACAAGATGAACGACTCTGAGGGCATGGACCCTGAGCGTCTCAAGGCCTTCAACGTGAGTGCCAGTGAGGGGCAAGAAGGGTTGGGGCAGCAGCCAGGGCCAGCCCTTCCCACAGCCTGTCTCTCCCACAGATGTTTGTGCGTCTCTTTGTGGACGAGAACCTGGACCGCATGGTGCCCATTTCCAAGCAGCCCAAGGAGAAGATCCAGGCCATCATCGAGTCCTGCAGCCGGCAGTTCCCCGAGTTCCAGGAGCGGGCCCGCAAGCGCATCCGCACCTACCTCAAGTCCTGCCGGCGCATGAAGAAGAACGGCATGGAGATGGTGAGCCCCTCCTGGCCCAGCCCGTCGTTCTTGCACTGGACAGACCTCCAGCCCACTCCAGGATTGCTGGGCGTCCCCTTGGCCAGACACTTGACCCATAATCCTCCCAGTGTCCTGGAAGCAGGCACCATGATCCCTGTTTCACGGGAGGAGGGGGGGCTGAGGTTCCTAAAGACAGTACAGCTCCACAGATAATGGCGCCAAAGCTGACCCCAGCCCTGCACTATCCACCTTTATGGCAGGGTCTCTGTGTGAGCCCAACAGTGCTCTGTCCCTGTTCCGCCTACAGACCAGACCCACCCCTCCCCACCTGACCTCGGCCATGGCAGAAAACATCCTGGCAGCTGCCTGTGAGAGCGAGACGAGAAAAGCAGCCAAAAGGATGCGCCTGGAGATCTACCAGTCCTCCCAGGTACGTGCTCACTACCAGCCACTGTCATGGGGTTGCTCCCGGGCTGGTGGGCATCAGCCATCTCACAGACATGGGGGCCCCAAGTGCAAAGGCACCTGCAGTCCTCAGAGGGTGGCGGAGCTACCAAGAGGGCAGCAGTAATGGAGTGAGATGGGGAGGAGCCTGGTCACCAAGGCCCTGCAGGCCCTAGGAGGGTTTTCAGTGGGGGCGGGAACAATCAGACCCATCCCACAGAGAGGTGAGCAGAGCCAGGAGGCCCTGGGCGAAAGAACCAGGGAGAGGGAATAGTCCTGCAGGATGCAGCACTGGGTCCCAGGAACTCTGGGGCCACAGCCTTTGTGCCCCTGTCCAGGGACAGTGGCCAGGGCTTGCCACTGGCTCCCCAGTGCCTCCCTTCCCCTTGCAGGACGAGCCCATAGCCCTGGACAAGCAGCACTCCCGGGACTCCGCAGCCATCACCCACTCCACCTACTCACTGCCAGCCTCCTCCTACTCCCAGGACCCCGTGTATGTCAATGGTGGCCTCAACTACAGTTACCGAGGTTATGGGGCCTTGGGCAGCAACCTGCAGCCCCCTGCCTCCCTGCAAACAGGAAATCACAGTAATGGTGAGTGTGGGAGACTACAGCCTTGGGAAGGAGGAAAAGTAACTCCATGGCACAGGGACCCTCCCCATCTCATAATCTTAGCCAGTCTCTAGATTGGAAATCCAGGGAAACTTCAGCTGATTAAAATAAAACCTACCCTCCTCTCCCAGGAGGTGTGCTTCCTTCATTGCACTGGGGGGCCTCTCTCTGGCTCTGCTCCCCCTCGTGGCCATTGTGAGCTAAGCACTAAGTTCCATGCAGCCAAAGCCCTGCCTGTTCCCCGAGTGGAATCCTCTCCATGCCCCATTTTACCCACCCTGACCAAGGCTCAGTGAGGTGGGGCGGGTGGAGCCAGGACTTGGCCCAGTTCAGTTGTAGCCTCAGCTCCAGACCTTACTTGTGAGATGAAGGTTCTTACACCCCATTGCAGGGCCTCAGCCCTTGTCCCAGCTAGGTCATCCAGCGTGGTTCCCCAGGTGCTCCCCTGTAGCTTCCCAGGCGACTCTGATGCCGACTAGACCTAGACCAGTACTGGGGAAACAATCCCTGAAAAGATACAAACCTCCCCGTAGAGTTAGGTGCTGCCCTGAGTGGGGAACTGGAGTGGAGATCTCGGGGCCATTCACACTGAGGCCAGGGTGGGGGTGGGGGGCAGGGGAATAGCAGGTCCCGTTGGTGGAAAACAGTCTGGTGGCCTTGGGGAGCTGGCAGGGGTGGCTGGGGTGATCTCTTGGGCCAGGCACTTGGATTTTTGTTCTGTTTGCAATGATTGATAGATTTTATGAATTGTACTCTGTCTGCCCGCGATGAGGTTTGAAGGGGAGGGGAAGAGCTGGGGGTGGCACCAAGTTGCTGCTTGAGGAGTAGGCTGGAGGCAGGTGCCAACCACAGGCCAGGGAACCCTGGTTCTAGGTCTTGGCTGAGAACATGCCTGAGAATTCCTCTCAAGCCCTTGGCTGCAGGAGACCCTTGGGTGTTCCTGGGCAGTGAGGGACTGGTCCCTACCCATGGCAGAAAGCCCAGGCACCTTCCACTCACCTTGACCCCACCAGGAAGTGTGTGCAGGTCACTAGAAGATTCCTGCCTGGGCTTAACTTCTCATCCCCTTGTAATGCCTCTTAACCTAAAAATACGAGGCTGTCTGGTCCTAATCCCTGAGACTGAGGGGTGGGATAGCTGTCCAGGCAGCTGCTTTCCTTCTAGAAAGAGCCATCTGGCAGCCCTGCTGAGTGGGGACTCTGTTAGTATGTGTCTGAAGACAGGTCCCAGGGCAGGGAGGTAAGAGCCCCTCATACACAGGGAGCCTGGAGCCCAGTCCTTCCTAGGCAGCAGGCAATGGTGATAAGCCTCCACCTGGCGCCAGGAGGCATGGCCTGTCTCAGGGCTGCAGCTGCCAGGGCTGCTCCTGCCTCTTAAGAGCACCGGGCCTGCTGCCTCCCTGCCCTCTTCACACCCGCCAGAGAGGCTCTGAGGGAGGTCACTGGCTCTGCCCTGGACCTCCCCAAGCCTCAGTCTCCCGTCTGTGAGCACCCTGGTTCCTTGGAGGTGGGTGGCAAGATCACTGAGAGAGATCTGCTGATTTACCTCCTCGCCTTGGGCAGTGTGTCCTGTGGGCACTGGGCTTGAGTCGAGGAGTTGGAGAGTAACTAGCAGCCGCGTGTCTGCAGGGGTCCCAGTCCCACTCCCCCCCCAACCCTCTAAATGACTGTTTAGGCAGTTTGGCAGCCATACCAGCGGCTCAGAGCTCCTCACTGTGCTCTTTAGGTTGTCACCTGGAGATGCAAATCAGCTTAGATAGGATTGGCTCCGCCTGCCTTGCCTAGTGTGCTAGGCTACTCACGCTGCCCCTCCAGCAGCCACCTGGCAACCTGAGCGTCCTGCAACCAGAGCCGGAGGGAGGATAGCTCCAGATCAGATTGGCCGCAGGAAACAGGAACTTTCTCCTTTCTAGGCTGTAGCTAAAGTGGAGGAGAGATGAAGGGCAGCTCTGAGCACAGGGTGAAGAAGACAGGACTTGGGATGGAGGGAGGAAAGAGAGGCTTAAAGCCCAGGGCCAGCTCACAACCTGTGGCAGACGGCTCCAGCCTTCCTCTACCACCTCCAAGCGTTGTGTGGAGGGGACAGGGAACCACACCCCCCCTTCCCCTCTGGGTCCAGCCCCTGCAGCATCCAGGAGTCAGCAGACACCCCTGCTCCCTCCTAGCCTGTTTCATTTTGATCACCAATCAGTCACCTGCTTGGCTGCTGATTTCAGCAAGTTGCAGCCCTGCTCCTTCCTCCTGGTTTCATTTTAACAGACTTAACTGTTCCCTTGACTCACAATTCCAAGGATGTTCCTTAGCAAGGTTCCTAGGACCTCCTTCCTGATGTCCATGTTCTCTAGAGAGAAAAATAACCCCATGTGACAAACCGTCCCATCTTAGACTCCAACTTCCTTCCCCATTTGGGCTCTGCACCAGCTTCCTTTTAGTAGCAGTCTAGCTTTCAATATTTCTCTCAAGATGTTACTTCTGGTGTAGGTGTCTGCAATGACAAGAGCTTGTCCATCTCTCTTTATAGCAGCATTAAAACTGCCCTGTAAATGCAATAATGAATGAAACCGCTATCAGAGCCTCCAGGGTAGTAGGGAGATGGCTGATAATCGAGAACAGCCTCACACACCATGTAAGATAACCTCTGCATAGGGGCAGTGGGGGATGGAGCAGGACTGACCTAGTTGAGTCAGAGAAGGCCTCCATAAGGAAGCACCAGCTCCCACAGCCCCAGATTCTCACTTCTTGGATATTTTCTTAATGAGCACCTCAAAAGAATGCTTTTCAAATTTCAGGAGGATCCATGTCTCCTGAGAACCCATTCAGGGAGCCTGACACCTCTCTGAAAGTCCTTTCCTGGTGGGCCTGTGCAGGCCATGCACGGGTTTCACAGGCATGGCTCAGCCCCACAACAGCCTCCTCATGTTGCAGATGGGGACCTAGGCTCAGGGAAGTTGGAAAATGGCCTTGGAGTGGCAGAACAGGCCTCGAGCCCAGGCAGGCCTGGTTCCGAAGCCAGTGGCCCACCCTTTAGAGCTGCTTGGAAAAGGCGGAAAGGAACCGGCCTGGTGGGCCCCCAACACCCCTTCTAGTATACTTCAGAAGATGTCAGGCTTCCTCTTTCCTGCAAAAGGAAGGTGACTCCTCCAGACAGCACTTCTGGGTCCGGTCCTGACCATTCAGACCCGCACACACCTATTCCACTCTCTCCTGTCCCAGGAGAATTAACCTGCCCCACTTGGATGCAGAAGACCTCAGAGTGAGGGGGACTCAAGGCTCCGCAGCTCCTCAGAGATGGGCTTACAGCCCCCGCCGTCTGCTGTGCTGCAGTCAGTCTTGGCCCCACCTCTTTCCCACAGCCGAGCAGGCAGCTGGCCTTTCTTGCTTCTCTCCAGCCTGACTGCAGCCCCTTCCCTGAGCGCATGCATACATATGGGTGCTGGTTTTCCTGGTCTTCTGTGGCTCCACTCTGACTCTGGGACTGCACACTCGTCCCTCTCAGGGGTCAGGCCTCTGCTTACCTGCATCTTGACCCCCACCTCTGCTGACAGGCACCCTATTGGGGAAGGATCACATACACACCTGTACCTCCACCAGACACACTGACAGCCTTCTTCTCAGGCACAGTCAGTTGAAGCTCTGCTCACCACACTGGGGAGTCGGGGAAGTTCCTTTGCCTTGAGGTGTCCTCTTCACTTGGAGACCAGAGCTGGGTTGTGTGCCTGTTGGGGGAGCACCATCTACCTGATGGTCCTCAGAAGGCAGGGTGTGATCAGTGCCAGGGAGCCCTGTTCCCCACCTGACACCAAGCCCATGCCCTTGTCCCATGCCACGCCGCCCTGAATGCAACACCATGTGTACATGGTATCTTGGTAAACCTCACAACTGCCAGCCTCAGCTTCTTCCACCTGTCACATGGTGATGACAGGTTTCCTCCCTTGCAGGATCACCCTGAGGGTTAATAGAGAACCCCATGTCTCGTCTGCTGGTCCCAGGCCCCATTCTAGGCCCCTAAAGGTACAACTATCAAAATAGACAAGGGCCTCAGGCCCAAGTGCCTGACCCCCAGCAGGCCCCAAGGACAACAAAGGATGACAGCACCTCCCAGGTGCCAGGCAAGGTGTCCACTCCCTCACCCTCCCCTTCCTTTCCACAGGGCCCACGGACCTCAGCATGAAAGGTGGGGCCTCCACCACCTCCACCACGCCCACACCCACGCCCTCCAGCAACAGCACCAGCAGGACCATGCCCACCGCCCAGCTCAGCCCTACAGAGATCAGTGCTGTGCGGCAGCTCATCGCTGGCTACCGAGAGTCTGCTGCCTTCCTTCTGCGCTCAGCAGATGAACTGGAAAACCTCATTTTACAGCAGAACTGACCCCAGCGGCACCTGGAGTGCACTACCCTAGGGAAGGAGGCTGTCCTGGCCCAGACCCAGCTTCCTGCCTCACCAGTTGGTACATTTCGTTTTTTGAAAGAGGTGGGATCCAAGAGAGCTGTTTCTAGCCACACTCCAAGCACCTGAGACTTTGGGCACAAGGACACTTTTTTTTGGAATCTCACCACACGGGTGCTCTGACCTGCTTGGAAGAGGCCAGTGGGGCAGCTTTGGAAGGGCTGGGCTCCCTTGACAGGGCACTGGGGCCACGGCTCTATTTAGTATCATCTTTGTGGACCCTGATGTTAGAATCCCACTCCCAGATAATTACCTTTCAAGTCTTAGGTGAGCAAAATTGCATATTTATTGAGAAAAACAAAGTGGACCCTTTCTTCCTCTCCCCTTAGTAATTTATTTTTCTGAAAATGGATTCTTTTGTGTTTGTACAGATTGCCAGTCTGTGTCTGTCTGATCAGAAGGATGTCTCCCTGTAACCTAACATTCCATATCACTACACTGGCGTGGGCGGGGGGCCAGCAGGGCAGGGTTGTGGTGGGACAGGCGCCAGGCGCGCTGTCCCTCTGAGTGCCCAGCACACCAAGCAGGAGGACCTCACCCACACCCACTGCAAAGCAAAGACAAACACACGGCTCTCCCCAACCAAACCAATTCCACAGAAGCCCCAGCCATGGCCACCTGTATTCTACCTCACACTCCGGCAGGGCTTTCTCCAGGATGTGCCCTGAGCCTGTTCTGAATGGCTATCTCCCAACTCCCCCACACAGTGTGTCTGCCTGGGAGGTAAGTCCAGATGGGTGGCAGGAGCAGCCGGAGCCTACAGAGGGCCCCAGCCCTCCAAGCTGCAAGACAGGACAGAGCACTGGGAGATGGCAGCCAGTCAGTAGGGTCCTGGCCCTCACCCTGCCCCCAGGGAGTCAGGTTGAACATTTCTCCGCACAGACCCAGGGCCCTCAGATACCTGCTGGGAAAAGCCCATTTCTTCAGGGTGAGCCCCCAGCCGACAGGCAGCCACTGAACAGGAAAGACAGCTGTGAGCTCCTGGGCCGACTCTGTCTCTGTCCCCTGCCCCCATGGTTGAAATTAAGGGACCATCAACAACTGGAGTAGCCACTTGGGTCCTCCTAAGACCAGCCCTTCTTCTGGAGGGACCAGTCCTAGAAAAAAGCTATAATCCCTGGAGTGTGAAAAGAGACAAAGAGAAAAGGCTGGCCTGGTTTCCTTCCTCCCGATAGGCACTTCCTCTTGCTCAGTGCAATACCTACCAGTGCTGCTAAAACCAGGGATTCGCCCAGACCTCAGAAGGCCCACGAGGCCTCTCCATGCAACACTCCGTAGCCATGACAGCAGCCCTCTGCTGCCCGCCCCTGCCCAGAGCTGGCAGAAGCCCTCTGTTGCCTTTCCTCCCTCAGAGCAAAGAGGCCCCAGGGGAGCCAGGGCTGAGTGGACCCTAGGACGGCCACTGAGAACGGCCTGACCCCAGAATAGGTATCCCTTCTCAAACCAGCTCCTCTGCAGCTGTGGCAGACCACCCTCAGGAGGGCCGGGGATGGGGCTCCAACGTGGGTGTCCCACCCTGCCTCAGGTCCAGAAACTGAAAGGCAGGTGCCCCACTCCGTGCCTACTTCCAGCCCCTAGAGGTTGGGGGTGGTCTTTTATCTCTCAAGTGGCCTCCAACACCCTATCCCACCACACCACCTCTGCCTTGCACCTGACCCATCCCCAGGCCTCCGGTCGGGGCCAGGATACCTGAGACCCCCTTAGCACAGCACAAACTCCAGTGCCCAAGGCCTCTCCCACACCCAGCCATCCACATGCCCATCCTCCACCTGCTCAGTACACTCCCTGACGTTTGAATTTGTGTAAATATTTATTTTTGTGTGTGAACAATATTACAAAGTAATCAGTAGATCTTTTGCAAAATGTTACCCCAGGCAATTTGTGAAATCTTAATGTTAAAAACTGGCAGAGACAATCGCCGCCTTAGAATTCATGGTATCAATTGCTTAACGTCATTTCTCCTCCCAGAGGCAGTGCCCAAGCCAGGCATGAACAGTTTGCTTTTAACAGACAGGAGTGAGGAGGACTGGGGAAGGGGCTCCTGCCACCACCACACAAGGGATTAGACCTAAAGATCACATAAGCTACAGTTTGAAGTCACATTTTTCTGAGTTCAGGCTGCTCTAACTCTGACCACCTTCAGCCGACCTAATACTGCGGTAAGAGCTGAGGTTCAATGTGTGTTAAAAAGAACACCAGTGGCACTAGTCCACAGGGGCTCTCAGAAGCTCCTCCAGGACGGATTCTGAAGGGGGGTCCTTCCCAATGGAGCTACACCAGAAGCCCTGGAGATGGCAGCATTAGGAGCAAGTTACTATGCGGAAACAGGATTCCATTAGCTAGTTCAGTCAGGGGGCATGTTCTGTTTGGCTTTTGTTTTAAAAGATGCAGCTTCAACCCCACCCCTCTCCTCCTGACTTGGGAGAGCACCCAAGAGCTGGTTCTGCTGAACCTTGCTTCTGTCCCACCATCACCCCAGGGACAGCCTTCTCCCAAAGCTCTGCCCCACAACCAGTTAAAATTCTTATGGAGGGAGGGCCTCAGCACAAATTAGTCATTTGGAATCCAAAGTAAAAGGTGATTCAAATGGAACACACCAATTCCAGAGTCTTTGCAGGGGCCTAATCCTGAGAGAAGGGAAGGGCAGAATCCAGAGAATGGGGATTGGTCTTCGTGGCGGGTCATCTAGTAAACCAGAAATCGTGTAGCGCATCTAAAACTCATTTACCCTTACCACGCGTACAAACAGACAGCGTACATCCAAGAACAGCATGGAAGGGGGCAGGCAAGGGGCTAGGAGGGTTTTAGAGGACTTCAGACAGGTGGAAGCCAGCCATCCCTATTCCCGAGGGCCACTTACGACTCCAGGGGTGGTTACTGGATTAACTACCAGTTCATTTTCAAAATGCTGCTTTGAACTCAGAGGGTTGATACATTTAATTTGTAATTTTTTGTAAAACTTTTTACAAGATAGTAAAGTATTTCACCAGAATACCAGTTTCAATCCGTCCATGGTCTGATTTTTATATAATTTAGTGGTGCTTTAGAAACTTTGTTTTTGTTGTTTCTGGGCTAAACAGCTCAATCTTTTTTCGCCTGTATCTACCTAAGACCAATGTGAACCTTTGTATTTTTGCTCCTAATTTTGGACTCAGTGAAAGTGTACTGTTTACATGTACAGATGCCCCAGTCCCTGTGTGTTCTGCAAGACTCGCTCTTGAGGAGGAAGGTGCACCTCACTAAGCTCATCTGCTTAGCAAAGCCACAAACAAAAACCTCTCACTTCTTACCTATGTTTCCACCTAAAGACAAAAAACTTACACCACACAGTACTACTCAGATTTACTGAAAAACACTTTTCTAAGCCAGAAAAATCTCTGTGCAGCAGATGGCCCGAATTCATCTGTCTACATGTGGTCCATTTAGAAGCAGGCTCAGAACAGAGACCTCCCGTGGCCATTGGTGGGTGACTGCACGGACAGATGAAAAGTGAAAGCAGGATGTGGCTGCAGAGCTGTGGGATAGATACAATTCTCCAAGCAGCCTGGGAATGGGAAGACTCGTGACCAGGGTCAAGCCATCCAGGATTTAGGGACAACCCACAGTCATCAGTCCTCTGGCATAATTCAGACAGGTTTTGGAAGAGCGTGAGTGCCCTACCTGGGCAAGATTTTAAGAGTCTCCAGTGCAGATGGCACGAGCATTTCTTCAGGGTTCCCCTGGAGGTAGCTGGTACATGAGGCATCACCTCTGGGGAGGAGAGGGATCCAGACGGTAAGCATATGGCACTTAAGGCAAACAGTGGATGGCACCAACTTTTAAAGGTGACTCTTTATTACTTAATCAATGGCTTCACCTCTAAATTATATTTTTACAGATATGCACCTATGCAACTTAACGTGGCTCTTCTAAGCAGGTGAGAACTTCCTCTTCAATGCTCTATAAAAATTCTTTGTGTTCTATATAGTGAGTTTTTCCAGTAAATGTGGCTTAATATTTTAATTCTTAGACTGTGTCTTCTCTATGTGATGCAACTAAATTCTGTTTTGTTTGTGGAATGACTAGCACAGGCCAACTCCCTCTCCCCTCACTTAACAAAAGACCAATGAGCTGTTAATCGAGCTGTTATCTCCATGGTATTACTTGCTAAATGCACTGATTTCATAAGTATGTGGAATCCTTCTTCTTTTGAATCTGTATATCATATATAAGACTGAATCTACTTAATAAACACTGAATAACAAACTGAATGCTTCATTTCCACTGTGTCCTCTCAATAGCAGCGCTGCCAGCTACACCTCTTCCTCCCAAATCTAGTTGAGCGCCGAAACACCTTTCTACTAGTAGATTCCACCTTTTCCTGGCCAAAAAGCTAGCACACAGAAGGTCCTCAGTAAGTTTTCCTCAACAAAGGAATTTGTCATTTCCTTCGGCACCTAGCCGGTTAGAAAGGGAAGGAGATGAATCTTTCCTGGTGTTCGACAATCTCGCAGTAATATTCCCAGGGAGATGCCCTTGCCTCCACTTACAGGTGAGTTAGCAGGGGCACACTGGAGGCACACCTCACCTCGATTCAGCCAGTGACCAAGCCAAGTCTTAAACTCAGCTGTTCACCTGTAAACTGCACCCTTCCCACTCCCCTCGCCCCAGTGCGCAGCTCTTCAACCAAGAGAAACCAAACTCACCTAACAGCCCCAAGTGCTGGCTTGGGAAACTGAGGAAACACTATCGCTGGTCCTGAAGCTTCACTCTTGACATTACACTAGACACAAAACCCTGGATCCACCTTGAAGGAAACAAAAGGGCTGCTTTTCCAAAGATGTTTACTTGCGCACAGATGTTTTTCATCCTATATATATATCATTTAGGTTAAACTTTAAAGGAAAACTTGCAGGAATATGGGTAGGAACAACACTTGTCATGAGTTTAAAAACAATTTTGACCATAAGTTAAATGCATAAACATGTTTTACTGTTAAAATTGTGTCTGTACACACACACACAAACACACACAGAAATTGTTTTCAAAAAATTTTTTGTAATAGCAGAAGAATCTTTTGAAAATAGAAATTCTATGCAGCTGCCAAATACATAAAATAAAAGGAGAGAGGCCAATAGTTTGAAGCACTGTACCCAGGGAGTGCACTCTGGGGCTAAGATTCATAACGATAATACCAAGTACAGTCAAAGCAGGTGACCCTCAGGACCCTATCTTTTCACTCACACATGGGGACCACAGGTAGAAAATCCTCACATGAAAACTATCCTAGTGAATCTGCTGCTGCTGAGAATCACCAAGGGAACATAAACCTCACAACCTGGGACAACACATCCAGACTCCAGACCAGCCACGTGCAGACCGTGCTGGTCGACTGGGACAGCACTTACCTCAGGTGAAGCCGCAGCTCCGCAGTAGCGCTGGGATCCTGGGATCCAAGAGTTAGAGGGCGAAGCACTGCTTGGTCCCCATTTGGCTGCTTTAATGGAGCTCCCGGCCACTGCTGTTAACAGCGCAAAAGACATCAAATGGCAATGCCCCCTTAGAGCAGGGAACACAAGTTTACAGTGACCAAACAGGCCACCCTCACTTTCACTCAGTGATGAACAGGGAAGAACACCCACACACTACAGGAAACGGAACCTGGAGCAACACTGTAGTTCATCCGACACACCTGACCTCTTGCTGGCCATTTACCCAAATTATAATACAAAAAAAAAAAAAAAGAGAGAGAGAACTCAGTTTTAAAAATACAAAACTGATGGGGCTGCAAATATCACAAAGGCTGGTAAACTTACGGAGCCGGTGTACATGGCAGAAGTGGCCATGATTTTACTTTCAATTCTGACCTTTTAGAGATCTGAATTTAGATTGTGTTTCATGACATCTCACAGTAAGTAAATCCCAGTTCCCAGAAATGCTAGTTAAATCCTATCATACATAAATATACCATCACAGCAGAAAATAGGCAAAGGGAAAATCTCCAAGTCCTGGTTTCCGGCTCATTTACGTCAAGAAATATTAACAAAGATCTTCCACTTGTGTAGCCCCAATACAGGGAGACAATTATAACAGGACCTGACTTAAAGCAGCATAACAAACCTTGACAAAATAAATTCTGAAAAAAGAAACAAAAAAACCACACACGCCACTGCATTTTTAAAGTAATTTAAAATGCACTATGGGAGTTTAGTAGTTACCAGAAACCTAAGAATCCTTTGCAAAGTCACCTCTCCCCTCCTTGATCTTTTGTCATAAACGCAGATTAGGTTTATCACCAGTCAGGGGCTCTTAAATGAGGGGCCCCAGCTGCCTGAGCTCTTGGGCCATCTGAAACAGTATGCACAACTCCACGGGCATGCGCATTCCTGGGGGGAGAGAGCCCAGGCCTCCCATCAAGCTCCCTCAGTCCGTGTTCCCAGAAAGGCCAACCGCCACGCACTGGCAGCTTTGCTACTCTTTTTTTTCATACACCTTCTGTCCACACCTTTAGGTAGTTAAGAGATGTTCATTCCAGGCTTTTAAATGATCCACAGAGATAAGAGGAAGCATAAGGCACCGTCAAGGTTTGGTCTCCACTATTACTCTAAGGCCATAAAGCCACCTTCTTGGTCACTTTAAACAGCAACCACACAAGAGGGCAACACAGCCTGTGCCACCTCCTCCCAGGGCACAGGGCAGGCAGATGCTTGCCCCCCTGAAGCCCCTGATATAGGAGGGCTACTGTATTAAGCACATGCACTCCTCTCAGGCAGGGTCTTTCTCAAGGGCAGGTTGGACATAAAGTAACACCTCAGAAAGGCCAGTAAGGTATTTCCATATTCTGACACATTAGGCTTCCTTGTCCTCTGGACCATGAGTGAAATGTCTCTGCTACCACTCCAGTTCTAAACTCGGTGTATTCAACTGTAGCATGAGGCCACGAGCCAGATGTCCACTTACAGACCCACCCCTCCACAGCTCCCCTCTGGGGTGAGAGCCAAGCAGGTGGCAGGAACTCTAGATTTCTACCAAAAACTCACATAGCGAGTCTAGTTTGGTGCAAGCTAACAGTCTGGAGTACTTACTATGTGCCAGCCCCTAATAACTTTATGAAGTAGGAACTACTAGCCTCATTTAGATGGAAAGGTTGGCAGAGAGGCTGAATAACTGACCCATTCACAGTGCGGGTAGGTAGCAAGCCTGGCTCTAACCCACCACACTTCTGCCTCCCTGATGAGATGCAGCTCTGGATCCTACTGCATTCTAAACTCCTGCAGACTCAGTACACACCTTCGGCACCAGGCCACGGAGCCCAACAGAACTTCACCTGCACCTGCACCTGCAGCACCAAGAAACTGCAGTTTGAACTGCCCCCAAAGGTGCTCCACCACACAAAGCCTATTTTCTCCAACTCACAGGCAACAAATCAACAGGTCCTTTTAGTTCATCTTTACTTCCCATGTTTCCTTTTTTTTACTTTTGGCACACTTATATACTAAGATGGATCCTGCCAAGCACAAAATCATGTATTTCAGTACTCCAGGTAAGCCTGAGGACTGAGAAGTCAACCCCTGCAGGCTGGCATTCACTCCGCCTCACTCAAGTAGCACCAGGCCCCACTGTGCGCCAGCACCTCCCTTACTGCTTCCTGCTGCTGCGCAGATGCCTGTGCTCACGGCCGTTCAAGGTTGGGGCGGTCCACCCCCCCACAGGTCACCAGCCATTAGCCAGCTCTGAGCAAGGTCTCAGCAGCAGTGGAGATGAGCTTCCTCATCACGTTCATCACTGTTTCCAGAGCAGTGGGCAAGTTCGCCAACTCACCCAGTCTAAGACCAGGGAAATCGCCAAGTTGTGCCTTTAGGTCTCACCTCACAAAGCAGCCCCTATGCCACGCGAGCTCGAGCCAAGATGAGCGAGCTGGCATTTGCTCCTTCCATGCAGCGTCTACACTCCAGCCTGACCTTCCTCCCCACCCCAGCGGGGCAGCCACAGAAGATGACCGACACCAAGTGCAGGTTGTACAGGTTTATTTTTCCAATACCACAAGAAACATACAAGAGCAGTGCTTTCCCTGGGCAGCCCCATGGACCAAACCAGTTTCAGACTGTACCCTAGAGTGGCCCCAGCAGTCACGACTGAAGGAAGAGGAGGGTCGACCCGCTTGGACCTCTGCTCCCTGTCTTTGGTAAACAGACTCTTGAAGTTGACAACTTGGACTTGGCCAATACTGCACTTAAACCACCACATCATTGCCAACTTCTCACTCATGCTTCAGATGACAAAAATACCACACTGGATGAAATGGGGAGGGGACCTCTCAGATAAAGAGATCTGAAGAAGTCATACCAACTTTTATACTTCACACATAAGCACTCACACAGGGAGACTGAAGTTAAACAAGGACTCAACTCTGCAACAAGTCAAGGTACAAGAAATAAGGCAGGAAGCAGGGTGAGAAAAGACAGCTATGGAGACATCTGTTAGAAATGTGTTAGGAGAGAAGCAGGCAGCAGGCCTGCCTGTTTCTTCCCCTACCTGTGGTCAAGAGTATGTCAAAAGGAGCCCTATGGCCCCGGGAGAGCATGGTCCCAAGTATTACTGACAGGCGGTGGCCCTGGAGCCAGGTCTAGAAAGCCTACCTGGGCGCTTCCCAGGGCACTCACCCTTGCATTCAGAAGCACTTAACACTGGTGGTGGTGATTTGTCACATATGGCAGTGAGCAGCCAGTGAAGGTTGGAGAAGAGATGTGAGGAGCAAGACACATTTGCTCAGTAGTGGGCAGGCAGACTAACTGGCTCTGCAGGCTGCAGCAGGTCCCCCGGGTGACCCGTGATAGGGCACCAGGCCAACCTGGCAGATCACAAGTCAATCACTCCACCCTCAGTTGGGCAGAACAGCATGCAGTAGCTCTGACACAGGTGGAGAGAAGTCTATTACACCAATTTAATGCAATGATGCCCAAGACGTAAAGTAAGGGAGAGACGTTCATGTTCTCTGTACAATACATCCATTTACAGAATCGGCCAGTACTGTGTACAACATATAAATACATGATAAAACATTAGAGGTGCATAGAGCATACTTACAGAAGCCAAAAAATTCACTTTATACATCCAAGGGTAAAGAGTTAAAAATATAAAAATAAGAAACACACACTGCTTTAAAATGTAAAATGACTTTCACATACACAGGTGTGTGGAGATGCCCACTCCCATGAGTCCAAAGTGACAGGGAGGGTATCAGGCAGAGGAATTCAACTGCCAAACACCTGGACATCTGACTTACAAGGTCTACAGATGGCATTTGAAGATAGACAACCTTATGCCTGACCCCATTGTCCAAGCAGGTCTATTCAAGGTTCCAAAAGCTCCTGTGGGCCAGTGGATTGTAACGAAACAACAAAGTCCCAAATTGGCTTCAGCAACAGAACCAAAGGTTGTATCCATCAACTGGCATCAGAATGAACTGTGTGACCCTGAGGTCAGCAGGTGCTTGAGCCCCCTGGTGGGCACTGCTGGGAGTTACCTTAACCCTGTGCTGGTTCTTCCCTAACCACCAGCTTCCCCCAGTAGCAGGAGGAAAGGTGGCAGGGAGGGGGCAGTGGAAGACTGACTTTACTACAAATGCAACCTCCTTTCTTCAGTTTCAAGTCCCTCTGGGTGTCAGGCAGGCTTCCCACACCACACCAGGCTCTGTCTACATGAGGGTGCTGCTGGCCAGTTGGGCTTGAGCAGCCCAATGAGTTGCCCTATGGGAACCACTCCCCTCCCCCCAGCAAGACAGGAAGGTTGCTAAGTGATAGTGGGGGACTGTAGCATTATAAATGTTAGGGACAGGCAAGAGTGCTCCTGCCTGAAGAGACAGTCTATTATATCAATGATATTCTGTATACAGATTTAAGAACAATCATTATCAAAATACACACTAAATATACAACTTTTCCCATGGCCATAATTTATTATCTCACCACAAGGCACAATACACAGAGCTTTGAGGGTCCAATACAGTCATCATGACAGAATGCACCACAGCCCTGGCACATGATCATGGCTTTCAGGCTGCAAGCACACTGGAGCGAGATGCTTTCCACTGTGCTGCTGTCGGCGAACATTTGCAAGGAAAGTGATGCACTGTGGCTCGCACCAAAGTTTGCTTTGTGGCTCAGCTGCACCACACTTCCAGCAAGGCCTTTGGGAAAGGTTGGGGAGCTGGAGGAATAATTAAAGCTGGTGGAACTTAGCTGGAGTTTAGAAAGCTTCCCATAAAATGCCTGTTTGATGTTGAGTTGGGAGGGGATAGAAGAAGGCTCCAGAGGCTGACCGAGCCCTTTCCCAGGCTCTCGGGGCAATTTCCAGAAGGGCAGGTCAAGGACAAAGGGCATTGCTTGCAAGTGATCCACCAGATCCCGAGGACCAGGCCCAGCTGCATTTCTGTTCTCTGCATTCGCCTTGAGAGGCGCCCCCACAAAAGTCTTCTCACTCTTGATGCTGCCAACAGAGGCAGGCGGTGGCTTTGGAGCCCAGTCTTCCCTGGCAGTCTGTACCCCTCCAGATACAGAGTTTTTACTTGGCCCCAACTTCCTACTGAGAAAACCAGGAGGGGCATCAGCCGGCAGTGGCGTTGGCTCCACAGGCCTGGGGCACTGAAGGATTGCAGCCAGGTTCCTAGAGCCAAAGAGCTTCTTCCCTTGACCTCCAGCACTGTTCTGATCACCCAGGGCCCGACCTGTCTGATCAGGACCCAAGGTGATCACATTTGGAGATGAGAAACAAGGGGCTCTCGAGGTAGTGAGATTTCCTGGACTTTTGTCTGGGGCAGCATTTGAATTACTGCACTGGGGCAGATCTTGGCCTTCCTTCTGTTCACAACTAAAGGGAGAGAACTGCTCTTTGGAATCCACTTCTATTTTCCCAGAGGCAGCCGTTGAATTTGTCACTGGATATAGGGAATCTAAACTTGGGACCGTCTTAGAAATCTTTTGGGGCGTTCCAGGAGTCTGGGTGGCCTCCAGCCTGGCAAGCCCAGTGTTTGCTTCACGGCTATCAAGTAGAAGAGGTTCCTTTGAAGCTCTTAAAGAACTGGGGCTGCTCTTGCCAACCACACAATTTTTCCCCCCAGGATCTTGCAAAGATCCCATCCCCTGCTCTTTCACAAATGGTAGTAGTGGGGATTCGAGTTTGCTGCCAGAGAGGGCTGGAGGAAGAACCTTCTCCAGGGGCAAGTTGCCCTGTAGCAACTGCATCACAAGTGGGTTAGTGGCCTCCACTGAGGACCCAGGCCTGCCCAGGGACACAGGTCTCGGCTGGTACTCGGTGCTGGCCAGCAGCAGGGAATCTGGGATCTTTTGGGGGACTGCACATACACGAGACACCCAACTCTGAGGAGCAACCACCCTATCTGTCCTTGTAACCAGACTATGGTCACCATTTACTTTGGAGAGTGAGGTGGAGCGGTTCCAATCATGCTTCTCCTCTTTGTCCACCACTGAGGATCGTTTTACCACTGTGGCTTCACGAGGGTCAGCCTCACTGCTGTCCTCAGAGAGGTGGCCTTCAAAGTCAGAGGCTGTATCTGTGGATTCACTGCGAGGACTCAGTGCTTCAGAGTTTCCACTGATTTTCAGCTTTTCGACTTCCACCTGTTTGCAGTTATTGCCTGTGCTGTCACTGCACACCTGTGATGGCACTGTCCAGAGTGAAGGACAGTTGGGGAGATCCAGACCCTCTTCAGCTGTCAACTCCACAGGCAATGCAGGAATGAGGGGAGCAGCCTTCTCCCATTCTCCTCCAACCATGGGCTCAATAGACGGACCGTTCTCTCTGGAGCCTGGTTCCGGCTGTCCCACTGCCTCCTCATTTGAAAGGCCAGGCATCCAAGGAGCAGCACCATCAGAGAAGAGAGCCTCGGTTTTCAAGCCTTCTTGTCTAGTAGCACTTTCCCTCATGGGTGAGCATGAGTCACCAATTCCTAATTTGTCATCAAATTGTCTGTCCTGTAGGCAATTAGCCAATGACGATTCAGGGGTGGAACTGGAGGTCACATTCACAGGATCCTTCATGGTTGGATTACCGTCCCTGTCTAGAGCCTGACCAGTTCCTTCTTCTAACACAACATCCCCCACCAGAGACCGAACAGGACCATTGTCGGGGGGAAGAGTGGGTCCTGGCTCCTCATTATCCCTTTCCCAGGAAGTGGTGCCAGACTCACATTCAGTTCTAACATCTAGATGCAACGTAGGCTGCTCAACCAATCTCTCAGGTGCTGGGGTTTTGGAGGACAGTGGGGGCAAAGCCTGGCATGGCTGGTCCCCAGTGGGAGCAATGGGGAATTGGGAGGCATCTTCTAGCTCACTTGCATCTGGTGCCCTCTGTAGTGGGCAGCTCTCCTCCTCTCTGAGAGAAGCCAGGTGTTCCCTCCTGGCTCTGGGTGTGGCAGTTCCAGCCTTAGTGTGCTCCCCATTTAGAGGACGAGGCGGCAGTAGTTGTGTTCGCTGTAGATCTGACGCACACTCTCCAGGGGTGCTCGGGGCTCCCCCGGGCTCAGGGTGGCCACAGGCCTCACCACCATCACCACTGCTGCCTCTGCCACCTCCCTCATCGGTGATTCTGCTGCCACCTCCACCCGGGCCACCCCCCCCTCCGATGGCAGTGGTGGCCGCCTCTCCATGGCAGTGGTGGCCTCTCGCCCCTCGGACCTGCAGAGCACGGGCTTTAATGTCTGCGAGGGTCCTGGCGCCAGTCCAGCCCCGGCAGGAGGACTCCGTGATGGGGACAATGCGGGGGCATATCTGGTAAGTGGGCTGACCTTTAACCACCCAGGGTGGTTTGATACGTGAAAGTTGTATCTGCAAGAGAAGAAGCAGAAAACAATTTTAAATGACGGGGTGTTCTGACCTGGCACTGTAAAGCTAAATTGGGATTCTAGTACCTTAGGGGCCATGGCCCAGAGAATTAAATAATCCTTAAAAATGAAACTGTCATGGTAAAATGGCTGTCCACAACAATACATCATTCTGAGAAAGTTCTGCTCAAGGGCTATTACATCCCATACTTCTAAATTTAATTTCTGGTGGGACTATGGGAGTCACTACACAAAGAATCTAAGACCACCTAATAAAAAAATTAAAAACCCACAGGATTCTGACCTCTAGAGATAACTTCAACAGAGTGAACAAAAAGTGAAGCAGAAAAGACCCTTATTCCCAATTGTCAAATTGGCCTCAGGAATGGCTCTCTTGTAGAGGGGTTCTACATGCCCACATAATCAACACAAGGGTCCTGCAAAGGGGCTCAACAAATCTCCTGGCCCTCAAAGGGAAACAGCCTCCTACCCGGATGGGCGGGACTTTGGGCTCCTCTTTGGTGGGCTGTGGCTTTTCGGAGTGAACACTTTCAATTGTGTTACGAAAGGACTGACGATCTTCAAGCCGGGGCTTCTTTTCGGGAAAGGATGCAGAGGCTCCCTCCTCAAAGGATTTCCTCTTCTGATCCTTAGGTTCCTGATCAATAGTTTCCTGATGCAAGCTGGGAATTCTGTCTGGAGAGGCTGAGGCCAGTGCCAGGTTGTCTGGATCAGTCTGGATCCGAGAAGCCCCCGTTTCGACTGGGAATCTGGGACCCTCAGGGTCAGGCACTGCAGAGGATGTGCCAGGCAGGTGGGGACTGCTTACCCCTGCTGAGTCAGTCTTAGCCTCCCCATCCTTGTAGAGGGGGATGTCAGGTGCCACAGACTGTGCGTCTTTAACAATCCCTCCTTGTTCTAGCTCTTGTTTTTTGTACAGATTCCTTCTGGCTCTGGTTCGGAGATCTGGCCGAGAGCGTTTCTTGAAATGCCCATCTCGCTGCCGGGTGGCCGGACCACGCTGTGGCCGTGCTGGTTCTCCTGGGACACGCAAGTCACTCTTGATTTCAGCCTCCTCCTGGCCCACGTTCTGCTGCAACAACTCTTCTCTGGTCAAACCCAATCTGCAAACGAAACTCGCACCATCAGTTACAGGGTAGAGAAGACAAGCCTATTTTATTTCTACGAACGACACACACCAAGGTATTACACATCTCAAAACAAAATAAATCTACACAGTGCCTAACACTAACCATAGGAAAACCTCTGGTAGCTTCCCTATGAATGGCATCAAGCTAAATGAGCCAAGTCGCAACCTCCACATTCTCATCCAACACAGAAGACACATGGCTTGGAGAACATCTGCCTTTACCCCCAAAACCAACACCCGCAGCAAACAAGTGCCTTACTTCTGTCCATAGTAGTCCTCAAAGAACTTTTCTTTCCATTGCTCCACCTTCTTCTCCTTCTCCATTTCCTGTCGTATCCTGACTTGCATCTCATGAGTGAATTCACCTAGAGAGAAATAAAACCTTTTGAGTACATGCATTCAGGACATTCGGGTCTTATGGAAAGCAGTTCTACATCCTCAGTTTTCAAAATACATGTGACTCTGGTGAGTTTAGAGATCTTTTTTTACTCTCACTATCTTCACACTGGTTCCAGTCTCCGCAAAAGGATCTTTCACATCATGCTCTTCTCAGGACAGAACTAACATGTCTGTTACAGGGAAATTTAGCCTTCAAGCAGCAAGCAATACATTGTACAAAAAAAACAAAACAAAATCCAACCAAACAAAAGAACCATTTTTACTTCCTGTGCAGAAAAAAGTTAACCTAGCAGGCCTGATTGCTTATCCTTAAGAAAGGCCTGCTTTCAAGGTTGGCCCCTGACATCTGGGAACCTGCATTTGGGAAGGGTTCCCACCCCCAAACTGGTATGAATGGCTCTCTGTGCCTAAACCTTTTCTGCAAACAAGATGGCTTATGGTGAGCACCTGCTTTCCTTTGGGGAATCTGGAATTGGGTATGTGCCAGACAAAGGCATGCTACATGATCAGCTCCCAATAAAACCCTAGGCGCCAAGTCTTTAACAAGCTTCCCTGGTAGACTACATTTCACATGTGCTGTCACAGCTCATTGCTGGGGGGATTGAGCACATCCTGTGTGACTCCACTGGGAGAGGACCTCGGAAGCTTGCTCCTGGATTCCCTGGACTTCACCTCAGACGTCTTTTCCCTCTGCTGATTTCACTCTATATTCTTTCACTATAATAAACTCTAGCTGTGAAGAAAACTCTAAGCTGAGTGCTATGAGTCCTAGTGAATCACTGAACCTGGAGAAGGTCTCAAGGACCTCCCAATACACTCTCCTTGCAGCTTCCCCACAAAACTAAATTAGTAGAAGCTAACAATCACTCCAGGTGACAATGTCTAAGAATAGGGCATCTAGTAAAGATTAACACTGCAAGTCAATGTCATGGTGCACTTTCCTCCACCCATCCAGACGCCGCCACGATTACTGGAAAGAATGGGAATTAGTTTTAAGGACGAAGAGGCAATGCAGATGGATATATACACACAAAACAGCGCCCCAATACTATGTACCTTCTTTAGAGCTATGGAGCACATTAATATCTGCCACATGTATTAGTATTTTGAGAAAAGCCTGCCTTTTACTAAATACGCCTTGGAAAAAAAGAGAAATTGGTAAAAATGAGGTTTGAAATACCAGGAAACAAGTGACACCACACATGGCAGGTACCTCTGAAACTGAGATGAGAATGTCTACTCACCGTCAGCCAGGCGTTCCCGCCAGCTCTGAGCTGCGTGGGTGAAAAACTCATTATTCAGTGCACTGCTGCTGAGACGCAACAGGCCATCTGTCCCCACCTAGAAGGATCAAGCAAATAATCAAATAAATAAAAAACTTAAGACAACAGAAGCTCGCCCAGAGGGAAGCAAAGAGGAGGCTCCCTATCCATACCTGTCTGTCCACTTCGGGCAGGAGGAAGAGGAGCTGCTGCTGGAAGTGGGATGGCAGGGCATGGAAGGTCCGAGAGTTTATCAGGGCCCGGAGGTTAGTATTGACAAGAATGGACCCAGGTGTCTCAAAATCTATCTCTTCCCCTCTGTTGCGCTTCATCTGACCTGTGATTTTTGAAGCAGTAAAAAGCAAGGTATAGATTTTCGGCTTCTTAAAGCAAAAACAAAAACAAATGCTGAGGGAAAAAACTTTGGTGGCAGCACCCAAGCTACTCAGAATTGGCACACAATCTACTCAACTGTCCAGAGTCCACCCTAACCTACATGTTACAATTATTCTTTCCAGGTTACTGTTATTGCCACTAAACCTAAAAGAAGACTTGATAAGATTGTACCACACTATGTCACAGCCTGAAGACGACCCTCTTCCCACAGAAAACCAGGCAGGGGGTAGGCTCTAACCTTCTCTCCAAAGCTAAAGAACAGGATCCACAAAGTCAACTGGTGAAATGATGAAAGTTATCTAAAAGCAAATCTAGTTAGTGTATTACAGGAAAATCTGCAGAACCCTTCTTGTGAATGGTCTGAAGAGTTATGATCTCCATGCAGAAAGGTATTAAGGGCTGCTTAAAGCCCATGGAAATGTCAATAGCTCTCACAGAAGCCTCAGCAAATGTTATTTATTTTTAAAAATCACTTAGAATAAACCCATTAAGACCTTAGACTGAGCACTGCTGATGAGTTGGAAAAGCACACCTAGTTCCAACTTGGGCAATGGTTTATTCTAATTTTCATAAGCCAAGGCTAGCTCTTAATGTTTTTTTGTGGCCCATCTATAGCCAGCCAGCATGTGGGCTTTGAGATATAAATCCTGAAATAGCATACTGGCCTTGCAGGTAGATCTACTGGGTATGGGAGGTGCACCGTACTGAATTTGTTTGCATCTCCCAAATTCAACTTAGGCTTCCACTCAACATACTGACTGGTTACAGAAAAGGGCATTTGAAAGAGACTACAATGTTGAGAACAAATGTGGCAGGATGCTACCAAAGAAAAAAAACAGACATTGAAATTCTTCACTGAGAAGCTCAGAAGCAATTTTTACTCAAACACTGAATGAGCAGTACCACCAAGGCAGGCACAGACTAGGGGACATATAAGGAGCAATGTGGCATCTCTGCCCTCAAGGAGCTCTCTCAGTCTAGCAGAGATCTATTTGTGGAATAACCAAAATGCAAGGTAAAAATAAACAAAAACTAGAGGGCCACCCAAGATAAACTGTTAAAAGAAGTACAGTAGACTTTCATCATGTCATTTGGCCTGCAGGGGTCCCCTTTATAGACAGAGAAATGGGTGCCAAGCCACTCACCTGTGGCTGGCTTCCGGAAGCCTCTCAGGAGCGGGGCAGGGTCCCGGGCAACCTCGGCCTGGCCACGAATAGCAGTGCTGCCCAGGGCCAGAGAGCCACTGCTGCTGCTGGATGGGCTGCCACTCTCGCCATCGGCGTGGCGGCCCGAGAACCCTGAAGGCACAGCATTCCACTGGTCAAAAATATCACCCGCCACGCCCACAGATCTCAGACAAGCTTACTTTTTCCCAGCTCTCGCTGAGATGCTGCCAGTGACACCAGGTGCTTCTGTGGCCCAGCCTTGGGCTTTCAGAGCTCAGCCCCTCATGGGCTGGCTTTAAAATATCACATAAGAATGCCAAACTGCCATCTTAGTGTACAGCACTGCACCTTTTAAAAAAAGCACCTGCACACTTCTTCATTGGACCCTCATGGCCACCCTATGAGGCAAAGGGGAGGGCATAGCAGAGCCCAGCATTGGAACTTAGGTCAGGTCTCACCACCACAGCGTGCTACCTGCCAAAGGAGGGAATTCTGATTCTACTGGCTTCGCACTACCCAGGTCAGAAACCGCTGACAGAGGGAGGCAGGTCCCCAGGACCTGAGGAAGAGGCACTACAATCAAGAGCTTATACATACCTGATGCAGATTCCACGTGGGCCCCGTTTACCTTCAGAGGAGTCAGGACAACTCGAGGCAGCATCACCCCGGTCTTTTTCTTTTGCTTGTTTGCCTGTATTCCCAGAGGGAATACAAAAGAGTCTGAGTCACCTACAAGGCCACAGCAGCAGTCCCCCTTGACTGTCTCCACTAACTGTCTTGTAAAACTGACAATGTTTGTATTGGACCAGCTCAGACAGGTAATGCCAACAGCAGCACTATCACTGGGCTAGGTGCCAGCGCCTGTGCCAAGCATCACCCAAGCTGAAAAGAATCTATCATTATCCCCATTTTACAGATAAGGCATTTGCCTAAGGTCCCAAAGCTAGTGAGTGAAAGGGCCAAAATTCAAACCACTGACTCCCAGGCTCTCCACTCTGCACTGTGCTCTACTTCTCCGTTGATTATCCAGCCATGGTAGACAAAAAACAAATCACTCTGCTCTCAGATCTATGACACACTTTTAAGGTGGTACTAACAGGTGGAGACCAAATTGATTTTCTCCACTCTTCAAAATGCTCAGAGTTAACTGCAGGAAGGAGAGTCCTGTCTGCGCCTGGCCTCACTTATCCCCACAGCCTAATTACCAACTCTCCTCCCTACCTGTGAGGAAGCTCTGCAGCTGTCCCTGGGATTGGAAAGAGGCCGACTCTGAGATTCTGTAGAACAGGATGCATTCGAAGACGTTTCATCAAGTGATACTGGAAGGGAAGGAAATAAAGGTTAGTGCCTAGCAACTTCTTGTGGCTCTTCACCCATCTTGTTAAAAGCACTTACCATCATTTTCACCACTCACAGTGCTGGTTTCATTAGACCCACAGCTCTCTACATCGGCTGTGTCCTCTGGCTCCTCTCCCTCCACTGCAGCCGGACTGCGAGACCACTGCAGGGCATCCTTCTGTGACAGCAAGGAAAACTCAGGTGAGCAAAACCCCACAAATCATCCAAGCATAATAGTCATTTCTAAATGTGTATTGTTTTCCCCTAACTGACCTTTCTCAGCATATACCAAGAAAGGAAGATAACACTTTGTATTCAATCATTCATTAAACATTTAATGGGTGTCTCCTATAAGCTACACCATGCCAGTTTCTGGGAGGAGGGCGGGGTGTCAGGGACAGGAAGCAGGACCCTTCCCTCAAGGAGCAGAACTGAGTAAGGGAGAAAATAAAATCTATTATACTACAAAGCACAGTGAGAAAGGTATCAGAGAAATGTAGCAGCTTAGAAGAGGGGGTATCTAAGTTGTTAAGTTTACGGAAAGAGGGAATGAAGTACAGAAAGTGAGTAAGGATCTGGGAGGTAAGGCTTCCAAAAAGCTGAGTTTTAAAATATGTTAGCTAAACGCTGGTTGGTATGGCTCAGTTGGTTGAAGCGTCGTCCCGTATGCCAAAAGGTGTTGGGGTCGATTCCTGATCAGGGCACATACCCACGTGAGGGTTCGATCCCCGGTCAGAAGCGCAGAAGCGCATGCAGGAGGCAACCAACTGATGTTTCTCTCAATTTTTTAAAAATCTTTTTTTAAAAATATATTCTTTTAAAAGAGGATGTTAGCTAAAAAAAATTAAAAGTTGTAAAAAAAAAAAGACATTAGCTAGTAGGCAAATGGGTTGGCAGTGGGAAGAAAGTAGGGAGCTCTAGATAATGAGATGAGCAATGTGGCAGAACATTCCAAACTCAAGGAAACTGCAGGTTTCAGCAGGCATGTGGGGAATCAAGTATGTGAGGGGGCCAGAGATCTCTCTAGCAAGAGGGCAGATAAGAAACTGTGTGCTGACGGATTAAGATTTTGATTGTTTTGGAGTCTCTGTAGTCGGGGGAATGACTTGAGTTTTAAAAATTTCATTGTTAAGCACAGGAAGTCTGGAGGGAGGAAGAAGAGTTAGACTGTGACAGAAGTGAAAATGATCTAAACTAAAGTAAGACAGTGAAAATGAAGCTAGAGTGTAGAGGACAGCGCCACTCCAAGTTTCATCTAACAAATGCTTCTTCCAACAGGCTCAGTATAGTCTCAGAATTAAACTCCACCCATTCCCAAGGAAAACTTAGGAGCTACCTCACACTTGGAAACTAGGAAGGAGTATGAACGAATACTGGAGTATGGAGAGAAGAGGAGCAGAGATAAGTTGCAACGGGATGTCGTCTTCTTTGAATAAGTGTGAAGAAGGGTAAAATCATGTCTTTACCCCTTACAAATATACCAGAAATTTATAAGAGACATCCACAAAATTCTAACTCATCAATTTCATGGGCCCCTCAATCTACTATATTAAGTTTTCATTAATCTATTTTCATTAACTTAAGCCCAAATCAGGCTTAACTTAATAAAAAAGAAAATGGCTTTTTAGATCTTTATCTCTTTTCCCTACGGGCTAGAAATACTCCTGGAATCAGAAGCTAAAGAATATTTTTAGTATTAAGTTTGCAATTATACTTGACTGCCATGTTCTTGGAATGATGCAACGAATTTATCTCTGGCACCAAGGGCAAACTAAGATAAACTCATTAATGAATAGGGTAGGTCTACTACATTGGAAAACCTGACCCCAAGATTTGGTTCTGGCAAGAGTGTGGGGAAGTTATGCATACTCTGTTGGTGAGTGAAAATGTATCAAAGGTTCAGACACTTCCAGCGGGAAAGCAAACTATAAGCCAAAAATCTTAAAAGTGTACATATCTTTTAACCAAACACTTCTATTTCTGAAACTTAAGAATAATGTGTTTAGCCCGGCGGGGCGTGGCTCGGCGGTTGAGCATTGACCTAGGATCCAGGCGATCGGGGTTCGATTTCCGGTCAGGCACATGCCCTGGTTGCGGGCTAGGCAGCCGATCAATGACTCTCTCATCATTGATGTTTCTCTCTCTCTCTCCCCCCCTCCTTTCCTCTCTCTGAAATCAATAAAGACATATTTTAAAAATAATAATAATGTGTTTAAATGTAATGAACTTAAAATGAATCATCCTTCAAAAGGAAAAAATCAATTGAACTACATTAAAATTACGATCCTTTGTTCATCAAAAGACACCATTAATGGAGTAAAAAGGGCAAGCTGCCTACAGAGTTGGAGAAGATATTTACAACTCATACAACCAATAAAGAACTTGTATCTAGACCATATAAATCAGTAAGAAAAGGGCAACCCAGAAGAAAAGTAGGCATAAGATGTGAATTAGGCACTGCACCGAAAAGGATATTACTCACATTAAAAGGTATTTAAACTAACAATAGACACAAAATTATTCAAATTAAAACCACAATGAGGTATCATCACATCCAAGCAGTGTTAGTGAGGATGTAAAATAGGTACACTGAAAATGGATCCAACCACTTGAGAATATAGTTCGGCATTATCTGGTAAAGTTGAAGATACAAACATCCTATGACCCAGCAATGTCAGTCCTAGGTTTGGATTCCCTACAGAAATGTATGTTTATACACATCAAAATTCACATCCAGATGTTAATGGCAACACCATCTGTAACTTGGGCTATAAACAGCTAAAATGCCCATCATCAGTAGAATCAATACACGGTTAGTGTACTCAATAAATGGACATTATAAAACAACAAAATGAATTAGCTACAGCTACTCACAACAATATGGATAATTCTTAAAAACAAAATATTGGCCCGGCCAATATTTTGGCGTGGCTCAGCGGCTGAGCGTCAACCTGGGATCCAGGCGATCGGGGTTTGATTCCCGGTCAGGGCACATGCCCGGGTTGCGGGCTCGATCAATGACTCTCTCATCATTGGTGTTCCTGTTTCTCTCTCTCCCTCTCCTTTCCTCTCTCTGAAATCAATAAAGATATATTTTTAAAAATATATATATATTGAATGAAAATATTATTCAATTAAGAATGCATACTGTAATTGATTTCATTTGTAAAAAGTTCAAAGACAGGCAAAATTAAACTACAGTGTTGGGAATGCAAATATAAGTGGAAATCAATAAAGAAAAGCAAAAAAATAACTTCCACGAAGTCAGGATAGTAGTTACCTTTAGAGGCATGAAGGGTGTTGTAATTAGGAAGGGGTACATGGTGGCTCCTGGCTACTGGCCATGTTAGATGTATTTGATCTGAGTAGCAGTTAGAAAGGTGTTTACAGGCATACCTCTGATATTGCCAGTTCAATTCCAGACCACCGCAATAAAGCAGTAAGAAGTCACATGAATTTTTTGGTTTCCCAATGATATAAAAATATGTTCGCACTATATGTGCAATAGCATTATGCCTTAAAAACAACAACAATGTGCCCTGGCCAGTGTTGCTCAGTGCTCAGAGTGTCACGGGTTCGATTCCAGGTCAATGGCACATACCTGGGTTACAGGTTCTATTCCCTGCCCCAGTTGGGGGTATGCAGGAGGCAACCAATCAGTGTGTCTCTCTCATATTGGTGTTTCTCTCCCCTTCCCTCCCTTCCACTCTCCCTAAAAAAAAAAAAAAAAAAAAAAATCAATGGAAAAAAATATCCTCAGGTGAGGATTAGCCCCCCAAAAAAGTGGCCCTGCCTACACCACAGAAATTTTGGGAGACCCCAGGAGATAATGCATTACTTATAGTTGGTGCTATATGGTTTCTATAGGATCCCATTGAGCTGTTCTAATGTTTCATGCAAGATTCAGGCTCTTTTATCACTTGCTTTGCAATCTAGAAATAGGGTTATCAGCCCCAACCTCCAGCACTGTTCTGTACAAAATATTCTTTAGTACTCTCATCTGTTTGTTCTTCCAAAAAGATTTTAGAATCACGTTACGTTCTAGGAAAAAGTCCTCTTGGGTTTTCGAGATGAATTTGCACAAAAAGTTGACATCATTGCAATATTTTATCTGCCTACTAGAAAAAGGGCAGAGACATCTTTATTTTTTCAAGTTTCCTATTTTCAGGAAATAATGTGTTGTAGCCTCAGGTGTCTATGCCTGAGGCAGTCCTGTATTGAGAGAATATCTGGTTCGGGGAAGCTGTGTTCTCATTCTCACTCCTGAAGGGGATGGCATGGAGGGAGGGTAAGCTTTATAGCCACCGTGGGCCACCTGTGCTCTTTCCCCAGAGCTCTGGTGCTACTGATTGCTCAGGAGCAGGACAGGATGGTGGTTGTTGAAGGCTGGGTAGTTGTGGCAATTTCTTAAGGCAACAATGAATTTTGTAGCATCAACTAATTCTTCCTTTCATGAACATTTCTCCACAGCCTGCCATGCTATTTGATAACATTTTACCCACAGCAGAACTTCTTTCAAAACTGGAGTCAATCCTCTCAAACCCTGCAACTGCGGGAGGTGACCAATCAATGTTTCTCTCACATCAATGTTTCACTCTATCTCTCTCTCTTCCCCTTCCACTCTCTCTGAAAAGCAATGGAAAAAATATCCTCGAGGATTAAACAACAAACAAACCAACCCCCACTTTTTCTTTGCTCGTCCATGAGAAACAACTGTTAAAGTTCTGTCGTGAGATTGTAGCAATTCAGTCACACCTTCAGACTCCACTTCTAAAGCTAGTTCCACTATGTCTGCGGTTACTTCCTCCACTAAAGTTTTGAACCCCTCAAAGTCACCCATGAGGGTTGAAATTAACTTCTTCCAAACTCTTGTTAATGTGGATATTTTATCTTTTCCCATGAATCATGAATGTCCTTAATGGCATCTAGAATGGTGAATCCTTTCCAGAAGGTTTTCAATTTATGTTGCCCAGATCCATCAGAGGAATCACTATCTACAGCAGCTATTATAGCCTTACAAAATGTACTGCTTAAATAACAAGACTTGAAAGTCAAAATTACTCCTTGATCCATGGGCTGCAGAAAAGATGTTGTGTTAGTAGGCATGAAAACAACATTAATCTCGTCCATCTCCATCAGAGCTCTTGGGTGATCAGGTGCATTGTCAATGAGGAGTAATATTTTGAAAGGAAATATTTTTTTCTAAGCAATAGGTCTCAACAGTGGCTTAAAATAGTCAGTCAACTAAGATAAACAGATGTGTTATCATCTAGGCTTTGTTGTCCCATTTATAGAGCAAAGGCAGAGTAGATTTAGCATACTTGTTAAGGATCCTAGGATTTCCAGAATGGTATTATCAGCATTGGCTTTAAGTTAATGTCATCAGCTGCATTAACCCCTAAAAGAGTCAGTCTGTCCTTTGAAGCTTTGAGGTTGGTCACTGAATTCTCCTCTCTGGCTATTAAAGTACTAGATGGCATCTCCTTCTAATATAATATAAGGCTGTTTGGTCTACACTGAAAATCTGTTGTTTAGTGTAGCCACCTTCATGAATTATCTTAGCTACATCTTCTAGATAACGTGCTGCAGCTTCTACATCAGCACTTGCTTTACCTTACATTTTCATGTTACAGAGATGGCCCTCTTTCCTTAAACCTCATGAAACTACCTCTGCTAGCTTCAAACTTTCTTCTGCAGTTTCCTCACCTCTCTCTGTCTTCAAGGAATTAAAGTTACAGCCTTGCTCTGGGTAAGACATTGGCTTAAGGAATGTTGTGTGGCTAGTTTGATTTTATATGCAGATCACTAAAACTCTATGTATCAGCAATAAGGCTGTTTTGCTTTCTTATCACTCATGTGTTCACTGAAGTAGCACTTTTAATTTCCTTCAAGAACTTTTCCTTTGCAGGCACAACATGGCTAACTGTTTGGCATAAGAGGCCCAGCTTTGGCCTATCTGGCTTTCAACATGCCTTCCTCACTGAGCTTAATCGTATCTAGCTTTTGATTTAAAGTGAGAGATATGCAACTCTTCCTTTGACTAGAACACTTAGAGGCCATTGTACTGTTACTAATTGGCCCAATTTTAATATTCTTGTGTCTCAGGGAACAGGGAGGCCCAAGGACAGGGAGAGAGATGGGGTAACAGGCAGCTGGAGCAAGCACAACATACACAACAGTTACCAAGTTGTCTTATATGGATGCAGTTCATGGCACCCCAAAAACAATTACAAAAGTATAGGATCAAAGATCACTGATCACAGATCACCTTAACAACTATAATAATAAAGTTTGAAATATTGCAAGAATTACCAAATGTCACACAGAAACACGAAGTGAGCAAATGCTGTTGGGAAAATGGTGCTGACAGACTTATTGGATGTGGAGTTGCCATAAACTTTCAACTGTAAAACACGCAGTATCTGTGAAGTGCAATAAAGCAAAGCACAATATAACAAAGTGTGCCTGTACAGTATTTCCATTCAATTGGGAAAAAGCTTCAGAATATTTAATAAGAGAAATTTTGAAGCAGCAGCAAGTGAATTAACCAGCTAAATTCATACAGTATGATTCCATCATGTTTTTAAAAATTAAAATTGTGTGTTTGCATAGACAAAGGCAGGAGAAATATACCTAAGGTGTTAGCCATCACCAGCTCTAGGTGGTAGAGTTGTGAGTACTTCACCACCTTCTTGACTTTGGGCATTTTCTACAATTAACATGGAATTTTGTGTTTGTGTCTGACCAAGAAAATAACATTTAAAAAGAAAAATTAGGATACTGAGCACTTCACCAACAGCTAAGGCAAATTTCCTTTCTCTAAATCCCAGCCAGAGTCCAGGGTAGACCCAATGGCGACACCCAGTGGTGATTAAAAATCTTAGCAATTGCCGGGCGGGAAGTGACTCAGCGGTGGAGTATCAATGTATGATCCAGGAGTTCACACACAGTTCGATTCCCGGTCAGGGCACATGCCCAGGTTGTGGGCTCCATCCCCAGTAGGGGGCGTGTGTGAGGCAGCCAATCAATGACACTCATCATTGATGTTTCTATCTCTCTCTCCCTCTCCCTTCCTCTCTCTGAAATCAATAAAGTTTTTTTTAAATCTTATCAATTAAACAAACAGAAATGCTGTCCACTTGTTTTCAACTCAAACTACCAAAGTTTCGAATGCCATTCATTTTCAGTAAAAAGCAAACAGAACAAAACTTTTATAAAGATGAAAGCAAGATTTGAAATTCTAGTTCTGTATTTTTAAAGATTGTTCATCTTAAGTTTGATACCATTAACTTTCCAAACATTTCTTGAAGTTTGACAAAAATGAAATGGGCTACTATTTACAGGCACCAGAAAATATGCCCCAGGACTCGAGATTTTAAATTTTCACGGATTTTTTTTTTTTAATTTCTTTTTATTGAATTTATTGGGATGACACTGGTTAAGAAATTATACAGGTTTCAGGAGCACAATTCCACAACACATCATCTGTACAAGTCAAGTCACCTTCCATCACCATTTATTCCCCCTTTAGCCTCCCCCCACCTCCCTCCATTCCTCCAAGGATATTTTCCATCAAGATTTTTAAAAACAGCCTGGCCGGGCGTGGCTCAGCGGTTGAGCATCGACCTAGGATCCAGGCGATCAGAGTTCAATTCCCGGTCAGGGCACATGCCCAGGTTGCGGGCTTGATCCCCAGTTGGGGCATGCAGGAGGCAGCCAATCGATCAATGACTCTCTCATCATTGATGTTTCTACCTCTCCCTCTCCCTCTCCTTTCCTCTCTCTGAAATTAATAAAGATATATTTTTTTTTAAAAAAGATTTTTAAAAACAGATATATAACAGGTAATGGATGACGAACCATTCACTAAAGCCTGAATATAAAAAATAATGTAAGAGACAATATTGGAAGATGGAAGAATTTGAGTGTGAACTACATAATAAACAGTAGAGCTGCATTAATGTTAAATTTCCTGAGTGTGACAATTGTGCGTACGTAGGTAACTGCCCTTGGGTCAATATATACCCCTGGGTCCTGTCCTTTCCCTCATTTTAAAAAATTGAGGTATAATTTACATAAGAGTGACACGCACAGATCTTAAGTATTTTATCTGATGAGTTTTGACAAACGCACATCACGATATAGAACATATTCAATATCCCTAAAAGTTCTTTGTGCCCCTTCCTAATCAACCAACCCCCATTCTATACATTGCACCTTCCTCCCACTGAGACAATGGTAGTTCTCATTTCCATCACCAAAAATCAGTTTTGCTTGTTCTTGGTCTTCATGTAAATGGAATCATACAGTATATACTCTTTTGTGTATGGCTTGTTTCACTCTGTTTAACATTTACAAGATTCATCTGTGCTGCTGCATGCCTCAGTAGTTTATTATTTCCTAACACAGAGTGGTGGTATTCACATACAGCCATTTGTTTATTCTCCTATTGAAGGACATTTAAGTTATTTCCAGATTTTGGCTACTATGTTTGTTGTTATTTCTTAATTTATGTAACACACATCCTCCAATTGCTTCCTGAGAACAGGTGCACAGGAGGTAAATTGAGACCTTACATGTCTTTATTCTAAATTCCATACTGGATTATGATTTGACTTGGAATTCCAGAAGATATTAATCTACTGTATTTCCACAAAAAAGAGTGATGCTGTCTTGATTTTGCAGCAAGGTTGTGAAATTCAAGATCATATTAAAAACAAGTGATCCTAACATCAGCAGTAACATCACCGTTTAGAAAATGTAATTTAAAACATCAAAGAAAACAAGTTACTCAGAGATAAATTTAACAAAAGAAATACAGTCATCCTATGAAGAAAACAAAACTTCATCGAGAAAGGTTTAAAACCTGAATAAATGGAGAGCTACAACATGTCCTTGATGAAAAAGACTCCACACGTTGTAAAGATGTCAAATCTCCCAAATTGATTTGTAGATTCAACAAAATTCCAATAAAGCAGGATTTTTTTTTTAAAGAACTTGAAATACATGGAATACAAAGGGCCACATACGGCCAAGCGACACTCTTGAAGAATAAGAAGACAGGAGGGCCTGTTTTTTAATAAAGCTCTTCGTAACTGAGTAGATCAGCAGTTGCTAGGGGATAGGAGGAAAGAACAGAGAATGACTGGTTCAAGGGCACAAGGTTTCTTTTGGTGTGGTTGGAAATGCTCTGGCATTAAATAATGATGAGGATTGCGTAACTTTATGAATATCCTAAAAGGCACTGAATTGTACACTTTAAACGGGAGAACTGTATAATCTGTTAGCTATATTCCAAAAAAATTTGATTAAAAATGGCTTACTCAATTAAACAGAGTTAGGAAAACATGAATGAATTTGATCACAATTTGTAAAAACCACACAAAAAGCATTAATGTATACAGAAAGTTTATAGACCCAAAGTTAAAATTCAACTTTAGACAATGGAGGCTAAAACGGCCTGTTAATGTTTTAATTTTGTTACACGAATCCTAAAGAATAAAAACTAGTAAAGCAACCTCTGTGTATGCTTGAAAAAGGCTTCAGTTTTTTTGAAATACTTAATGTAAAACAAAGTTCTATTAAATCTAAAGTCTATTTGCATTATCACAAGCACTTTTAATATTATACCTATCAAAGAAAGAAAAGAGCTGTAGATTTAAAAATGAACACTATTGCAATACAACTTAAATTGTAACCATATCACCCCAATAAACTTAATTTTATAAATAAACAAACAGAAGAAAATTGTCTGAGTTCTCATTAATGACCAAAAAAAGTTTTCATCAACCATAAATAAAACAAATTTTCTATTGCAAGCAAAGTTTCTAGTAAATGGTGACTACAGGCCCATTACTCCTCTGAATTCCTGGGTCTAGATGGTTTTAGAATTCAGGCTTTCTTGAATTGTAGAATGGTAATATAGTGTTACAGTTTTAATATATCATAAATTAATACCACCAGCCATCCATTAACGGTTTTTGAAATAACATATATGTACATACCAAGTGAAATAAATGCGTTTAAATTAGCCCTGTCAGTCTAGGTCAGAGTTTTGCCAACAAAAAAGGCTTTACTGACAAATCTGTTAGGAAAAAATGTTTCTGTTCTCAAAATTGTTAATAACAGATTATGGACCATTAAAAAAACACGTTTCCAATAAAATTTTGAAAAGATTTTAAAGTTTTAATTCTACTTTTCTCATCAGTATAAAATGTAAAGAAAATTTAATGCAATATTTTCCTCATGTCCCACAGAGAGCCTCCAAATCACCTCCATCGTACCCATTAAAAAGTAAGGAAGTAGCCCTGGCCAGGTGGCTCAGTTGGTTGGGCACTGCCCCATGCAGTGAAAGGCTGCAGGTTCAATTCCTGGTCAAGGCATATGCCTGGGTTGTGGGCTCCATCCCCTGTGAGGGGAGTGCAGGAGGCAGCCAACGGATGTTTTGCTCTCACACTGATGTTTCTCTCTCCCTCCCTCCCCCTCCCTTCTTCTCTCACTAAAAATCAATAAAAATAAAAAAGTAGTAGTCTCCTAGAGAAATTCTCACACATTTGCACATGGAGACTACAAAAGTAAAAAAAGGATGATTACTGCAGCAGTCAAGAACTGGGAAAACAGTAAAAGATGTCAAAAATAAGGAGCTGGAAAAAATGAGGTATACTGATATGATGCACTACTAAACAGTAGTTAAAAGGAATAAAAATATATCTATGTAAGCAAATCACACATTTTTCATGGATACATATGAATAGGAGGGATTCACATTAAATTAATGACAGTGGCTGTTACTGGGAAGGAAAAGAGCTATAAGCCTGGGTGGCAGATGGGGTTTATAGGGATAGGGTTTGGCGTAGAAGTCAAGGGCATTTCCCACTTTCTCTGCACAAAAACTTGAGCTTCCATTTTAAACACAGCAAAATAAACACACTGTTCTTTGCATCCTCCTGAAGCCTCATTATAATGACTATAAGAAAAAAACAAAAATATAAATGCACAACGACAAAAAGGGGAGAAAAAGGCAGATAAGAAATGTCAACAGAATTCTGGAAGATGGATTGCAGGAAGACAAGAAGTAACTGACTCAGCAAGGGGAAAAGAAAGCCAAAGTCTAAAAGCTGAAGGGAAAAGCCACAAAAAAGCAAGCCAGTTAGTACTACAAAACCCCAAGAGGCAGGGATTAAGAGGTACCAAGAACCACGTAGAAGGAGGTGAAGCATGAGAATGAAAACAGGAGAACTGGTTAGAAGTCTGAAAAAGAAATTAGACCCCTTCAGGTCCCCTCTCTGTCCCCAAGAAGACACCAGATTAATATTCTGATTGGACCAAAGGTTCTGGAATAAAAGATACCAGGCACAGCTAAAGGAGTTAGGGAGAGTGTGTGGTGCCACACTACGCCCTGAACAGGAGCAGTAAGTTGAAAACAAGGTACAAAATGGTGACACTACCACCTCCCCCCTCCCCCAACTTGACTCCCAAACCTCTGCAAATAGTGGTAGACCAACAACTCCAAACCCAACCTACTCTGAACTAGATGACATGAGATGAGAGGATTTCTCCTCCTGGAAAAAGCGACCAGCTAAAACAAAACCTGCAGGTACAGATAATTGGGGGATTCCAAAGAAGCATCTGGGTCCCCACTCTCTATCACTGCCAAGAAATAGATTCCACTATCACAGAATCCATCAGTTCTCTCACCAAGAATGACCTATCAAGGACCAACAGATATTTGAGCATAGCTGTTATATGAAAGATAGCAAACAAAATAAAAGGAGGAATTAGAAGGAAACAGGTAATTAAGGTTCACAGTAAATGTTCTCAAAGAGATAGCCCAAAAGCCAGTACAGAATGCTATTTTTAAAAAATAAAGGAACACCGGCGAACATGAGCAATCTGCTAGAAATTCAAAATGAGATACACACACACACACACACACACACAGCAACAAATAGGTTATTTCCCAAAGAACTGACTCAAAGAAAAAGAGAGCAGGCTTCATCAAGACAGTCCCACATCCAACAAACTTAAAGGTCCCAAAGGGGAGAACAGGAAAAGACAGAATTTATGTTTTCCCAAAATGAAAAGACCTGAGTTTCCAGGTTTAATAAGGCAAAATGCCCAGCATAATGAATAAAAAAAGACCCATTCCATAGTACCATACCATGAAATCTTAGAATACAGGATTGAAAAAAAGATCCTAAAACCTTCCGGTTACAGAAAACATCACAAAGAAATCAGAACAGCATCACTCTTCTCAAGAGCAACTATGGACAGTGCAATAGAGTAACATCTTCTGGAATTCTGAGTCAAATAATAATCCAGTATGGAATTTAGAATAGACATGCAAGGTCTCAATTTACCCCCTATGCGTCTGTTCTCAGGAAGCAACTGGAGGATGTGTGTTACATAAATTAAGAAATAACAGCAAACAAAAACTAACAAAACAAAAACTGAGATCTGCATGAAGTATGGGAAAGAGAGGCTGTAACTGGAAAAAAGATGAGAAGAATTCCCAAGGTGAGGCAGGGTAACCAACTTGTCCAATTTTGCCTTGGACTTTCTTGGTTTTAGCAACAGAAATCCTGTGCCCCAAGAAATGTCTCAGTCCTGGGCAAACTAGGACAGTTGGCCACAAAGAGTCCATACTGGGCTGGGAACAGGATAAACAACAGCTTCAGGACTGACTACCTTCAGAAAGAATTTTATAGCTGTTAACAGCATTAGGATTCATCTTTTCTGTTTGTAATCCATTTTGTTTTTTATTTCTCATCTTCACCATTTTACTTATTTTTAAGTATGTAAAACATTACATGATTATAGAAGTCAAATCTATATAAAAGATTATACTCAGAGAATTGACAATGACCCCCCATTTTTCCTCTCCCCACCCCACCCCCCAACTTTTCCACTCTATTCCTACAAACATCATTAGGTAAGCAATCTCATTAGTTTCTGGTTTATTCTTCTTGTGTTTCTTTTCCCACCAATGATACAATACACATCTATTTCATTTCCCCTCCATCCTCAGGGAAAAAATTGCATGTCATATAGGATTTTGCAATTTGCTTTTTTCACTTAACAATACATCCTGGAAGTCACTATCGTTTCAAAAATAATCTTCCTCATTCTCTTCTCAGCTGTAAATCCATGAAGCACAAATACTAAAGTTTATTTATGCAACCACTCCCCCAGCATTTAGATGGTTTTTAATATTGTGCAAATAGAAACACTACTTCCTTGAATAACCTTGTGAATTTGTACTTTTGTATTGCTGAAGTTATATCTTCAGGGTAAATTCTTGAAGTAGAAATACTGGGTCAAAAGGAAGATGCAAATGTAATTTTGTTAATAATGCCAAATTCCTCTTTTAAAAAAAGTTGTACTGATCTGTGTTCCTAACAGCAATGTATAAGAGCACCTGTTTTCCCACAACCTTGAAAAGAGAAAGTGTAGTGATATTTAAAATTTTTTGCTAATGTGTATTTCAAATGACTGACATAACCACAGAGAAGGGGGCAGGAGGGGATCTAACCCAAGTAACTCTTGAACATTAAGTTTTTTTGTGTGTGTTTTTGGTAATTTCCTTAATTTTTTAAAATGTTTTTATTAACTTCAGAGAGGAAGGGAAAGGGAGAGAAACATAGATGAGAGAGAAATATCAACTGCGTCCTGCACACCCCCTACTGGGGATAGAACTCACAACCGTGGCACGTGACCTGACAGGGACTCCGCACCAGCGACCTCCTGGTGCATAGGACAACACTCAGACCAGCTGAGCCACACAAACTGAGCTTGAACATTTATGTACATTTGGGCTAAAGAACTAAATATAAACAAATACTGAGCTCTGGTTAGATTTGTTTTTCCACAGTGGAATGGGTTGGCAATTCTGATACTATTAAATAATTACTCTAGAACTGAGCAAAAAAATAGATATAAAGTAGATAATGGGGGCAGGTTTCTCACTGTTTTGAGTAGCAAATTACTATGTAAAGGGGTAAAACAAGAATGAACCCTGTAATAAGAGACTGGAATTAAAGGTAAGTATCAGTATGAACCAACATATGTAAATAGAGACAAATACAAAATAGACATAGATGGGGGCATGTACACTGTTCTAAACTAAAAGGACCCAGAGCTCCCTGGGAAACAGCTGATTCCAGAGCTGAGGCTGTGAAAATACAAGTTAAGCTCAGACATCTTACTGGGTGGGCCAGAAAGCAAATAAATAAAAATATGTTCAGGAATGGGGGGGAGACATGTTAGATTAGAAGGACACAAAAACTAGAGTGGAGGGAGTCCCACTGGACAACTCTACAATTTGTGCATTAAAGTTAAAAATTATAGCAACAGCCCGCCTGGCCTGGTACAGTGGTTGAGTGTCAACCTATGATCCAGGAGACCAAGGTTCGATTCCCAGTGAGGGCACATGCCTGGGTTGCGGGCTCGATCCCCAGCGGGAGGTGTGCAGGAGGCAGCCAAGCAATGACTCTCATCATTGATGTTTCTCTCTCTCCCTCCCTCCCTCTCCCTTCCTCTCTCGGAAATCAATAAAAATATATTTTAAAAAATAAATAAATGTCAAATGAATGGTGGAATTTTAAAAGCACCACTTGACCACCATAACAATAGTGGTTGTTTCAGGAATCATTCATCACTAAAACTAGTGAATGCCAAGTTTGACGAAGACTATCTACATCTCACATGGTAATTTTATCCCTTTGCGGTCGTATGTCTACTCTCAGCCACCAAAGCTTTTTTACCGTTCCAGTCATATGTCTGCTCTCAGCCACCACATCAAGGAACCGTACGAATCTTAACTCTATTCAGTCATGTATCAGTTCATAATTTCTCTGAAAGCTCTTAATTCCGACCAGTACGACACCTATGTCCAAATTTAATATGTCCGCAAAGGGTTATTTATAGTGGAGAAACATGACAGATACCATCCTAAACAAGTGACTAAAGTTATCATTATCAAATTCAGGCAAACAGAAATCATTTATTTATCCCCAGATACAATGCACTGGGAAGAAACATCATTTCTGAAACATTCCTGTCAAAAATGTACTACTTGTATCTGATAATGAAAAAACACCAGGCTCTGGCTGGTTAGCTCAGTTGGTTAGAGCATCATTCAGATACACCAAGGTTGTGCATTCAACTCCTGGTCAGGGCACATACAAGAATCAACCAATGAATGCATAAATGGGTGGAACAACAAATCACTGTTTTTCTCTCTCTGAAATCAATAATTTTTTAAAAATCTTTCTTTAAAAAAAATCAGCCCTGGCCAATGTGGCTCAGTTGGTTAAGCACTGTCCCATGCACCAAAAGGTCACCAGTTCAATTCCTGGTCAGGAAACATGCCCTGGTTGCAGGCTCAATTCCCAGGAAGGGACATGTAGGAGGCAGCAGATCGATGTTTCTCTCCCTTCCTCTCTTTCCAGAATAAAAATTTAAAAATACATTTTTTTAAAGATCAGATAAACCCAAACTGATTAACTTTTTAAAAAATAAATGCCCTACAGTCAGAGAAAGATAAATATCACATGATCTTACTCATATATGGAATCTAATGAACAAAATAAACCAAGGAACAAAATAGATCCAGAGACACAGAAGCATGGAACAGACTGACAAATCTTAGAGGGAAGGCAGGGGTGGGTGGGTGGGGAGTGAATAACCTAAGAACTTACATGCATATATGCATAGCCCATGGACACAGACAATAGTGTGGTGAAGGCCTGGGGTGAGGGTGCAGGGTGGAGGGGATCAATGTGGTAAAAAGAGGGACACTTCTAATACTTTCAACAATGAAGATAATTAAAACATTAAAAAAAGGGCCTATACCCTTAAAAATATTAAGGTCACAATAATATTGTAATAACTATTACAGTGTTAGTTGGGTACTAGACTTATCAGGTTGATCACTTTTTTAAGTTATATAAGTATCACTATGTTGTACACCTGAAACTAATATAATATTGTATATAAACTGTAATTGAGAAATAAATAATATTACGGTCACAAAAAATTTGTGGGAACTTTTCCAGATTAAAAGCAATGAGCTGGCCCAGCTGGGCGTGGCTCAGCGGTTGAGCATCAACCTAGGATCCAGGAGATTGTAGTTCGATTCCCTGTCAGGGCACATACCCAGGTTGCGGGCTCGATCCCCAGTCAGGGCATGCAGGAGACAGCCGATCAATGACGACTCTCTCATTGATATTTCAACTCTCTCTCCCTTCTTCTCTCTCTGAAATCAATAAAGATATACTTTAAAAAAATAATAATAATTTAAAAAAAATAAAAGCAATGAGTCTGTCTGGCTGGCTGGGAAGGAAAAGAACTTGCATGTTGGTGAAGTTGGGTGGGACAACAGATGAAATCTGGAGTAAAATATTTTCCCACTAAAACCTGCATGCAAATTTTCTCAGTAGCTTTATTAGTATAGTCCCAAACTGGTAACAACCCAAATGTTCTTCAATGGAAGAATGGCTAAACAACCTGTGCCCATAAAATGAACTACTGCTCTACAATAAAAAAAACACAGTGTTGATACACAAACTTGAAGACATCTCAAAGGTATTACGCTGAGTGAAAAAAGTCAATCTCAAAGAGTAACATATTGTATAATTTTTATTTATATTATATTCTGGAAAGGATAAATTAGTCTAGTATTAAGTTTTCTATAGTTGCGTAACAAAATTACTATAAACTTAGTGGCCTAAAACAACACACATTTATTAATCTCACGTTTTCAAGGGTGAGGAGTCTGGGAGTGGTTTGGCTGGATACTATATCAGCAGCTCAGTTTCCTTTGCCAAACTTACATGGTTATTGGCAAAAACCAATTTCTTGTGGTTTTAAGACACTTTCTTGCTGGCTGTCAACTGGGGCCTACACTCAGGGATCACTGCAGTTCTTGCCATGTGGCCCTCTCACAATACAGCAGCTTGCTTCTTCAAAGCCAACAGAACTGCTCACTTCTTCCGTCTCTGACCTTCAAGATCCTCTTTTAAAGGGCTTATCTGATTGGGCCAAGCCAACACAAGATAATCTCTTTGGGTTAACTTCAAGTCAACTGACCTTAAGTAGATATGCTAAATCTCTTTGCTTCTGCCATATCCTATTGGTAAGAAGCAAACTATAGTTCTCATCCCATGCCAGAGAAAGAGATTACAGAAAGGCATGGGTATTAGGGAATCACCTTAGAATTTTGCCTAACACATCCAGCCTCTAGCAATCCCTCCATCTGACCACAGTCATATGAGGCCAGCACAGATAATCTAAAATAATCTGGGCCAGGCCAGACCCAAAAAAATGTCCATCCAACCCAAGGAACTGTAAGTTAAACATACAATTGTTGTTTTAAGGCACCAAATTTTGGGATGGTTTGTTATACTGCAAAAGCTAACTGATACAGAACATATAAAATACTTAGGCATCTAAAATAATCAGGTGAGGCTCAAGGATAAGGCAGATGTCTCTATCAATGGGGCCAGTAATTGCCAAAATAAACTGAATACACACACATTTCTAATCTAAAAATAAGACAAGAAATTAAGCCTCAACTATTTAATATACAGTTTGACACTGCTGCCCTTTCACATTTCCTATGTCACATTCAGTAGCCCTAAATTCACTTGTTTTCAGCATTTCTTATGCCTAATAGGTGGAGTAACAGACTTTATTTAGTTTTAAATCAGGCTTAAAAATATTGCCATAAAGAAAAGGAAGTTTGGAAATAATACTGATAATGCAAGTACAAAAGACACTAAGAAAACAGAAGAGCTGACATTTTTACACCAAGCATATATAAACCCTTCATCAGGTATGTTACAAGGTAATATCAACCATGAGCGAATCATGCCTGAAAAGAAGTTAACCAAAAGCATTCAAAATTAGATAAAACTAGTTGAACTAGTTGAAATCATTAATAATTTCACTCTGTTAAGTAATTATTTTTAAAAAAGAGTATAACTGGCCCGGCCGGGCGTGGCTCAGCGGTTGAGCATTGACCTAGGATCCAGGAGATCAGGGTTCAATTCCTGGTCGGGGCACATGCCCGGGTTGCGGGCTCCATCCCCAATGACTCTCTCATTATTGGTGTTTCTATCTCTCTCTCCCTCTGCTGCCCTCTCTCTGAAATCAAAGATATATAAAAAAAATTTTTTAAATAAAAAATAAAAGAGTATAACTTTAAAATACTTTTAAACTTCCATTTTAGGGTGTACTTAACAATGAACATATTATAAAAGAATATATGCTAACTTACATCTAGTAGTATGTGTATATAATGTATAAATAAACCTGTGTGTGTGTATACTGAATGAGTGATGGAAAGAGTCTGAAAACTAGAGCACTAATTAAGAGACTAATGCAATAATCAGGCCACAGGTAATTACTGTGTGAGTAAGAATGGAAGAACTGTAAGGAAAAAGACTGTAATTAGCATTAAATAAAAATGAAAGAAGAAATATAGGATACTTGTATAAAAGAAAGAAAAGGAAATAAGAAAACATATACTGTATAGCTTTACAAAAATAAACACAGGAAGGATAAACCCCACCCAACAGCTTAAAAGTAAGACTCTAAAGGACACATTTCCACGTAACTTTATTCCCATTCCAGAACAAAGCTCAAAAAAATTGACATGAATACAAAAATATCCCCAGAATCCAAAATTTAATTTGCAATGTCTATCTCTGAATCAAAAATTATTAAGAATGCACAGAATCAGGGAAATTGGACCCATACTGACCAAAAAAATTTTAAATAGACTAAAAAATGATGGTAAAATAAGAAGAACTGAAGTTATTATAACTATATTTAATGTGTTCAACATGTAAAACATTAACCCAACTAGAGCCCAGGCTGGTGTGGCTCAGTGTTTAGAGATATGGTTGCAGGTTCCATCCTGGATCAGGGGCGGACGGAAGGGAACTGATTGATGTTTCTCCCACACATCAATCTTTCTCTCTCTCCCTTCCTCTCTCTCTAAAAATCAATGAATACATACCCTCAGGTGAGGATTAAAAAAAAGAAATCAGTACCCAATTAGAAATATAAAGAAACTTAAATAAAAAGACAGATTAACAACAAAAGAATGAAAAATGTATACCATGCAAAACTTAACTGTAAGACAGCTGGATCAGCTATATCAATATCAAAGTAGATTTTGGGGCGGGGAGGGGGAAATATTGCCCAGGAGAAAAAGGAGAAATCTTACTGGAAAACAAAACACTTGAATGTAAGATGGTACAGCCACTTTGGAAAATAGGTAGGCTGTTTCTTAGAAAACATAAAAAAATTACAGGAATCAGCAATTCCACTGCTAGGTATCTTCCCAAGAGAAATGAAAATGTAAGTCCACACAAAGTCTTGTATGCAAATATTCATAGCATTACTTTTATTTTTTTTAATTTTTTTTTAACGTTTTAATTGATTTCAGAGAGGAAGGAAGAGGGAGAGAAAGATAGAAACATCAATGATGAGTCAGATAGGCTGCCTCCTGCACACCCCCTACTGGGGATCGAGCCCACAACCCAGTAATCAAACTGGAATCTCCTCCTTCATGGGTCCATGTTCAACCATTGAGCCACACTGGCTGGGCCATAGCATTACTCTTAAATATCCATCAGTGAGGAATGGACCAGCAAAATGTGGTAAATCCATACAATGGGATACTGCTCAGCAATAAAAAGGAACGAACATTAAAAGATGACTAAATCTCAAATACCTCACACTAAGTAAAGGAAGCCAGACTCAAAGAGCTACATAATGTATGATTCCATTAACAGGACATTCTGAAAAAAGCAGAACTGCAAGGACAGAAAACAAATCCATGATTGGCAGGAGCTGGGGTAGGGAGAGAAGCTGACTACAAAAGGGCACATAGGAAGTTTCTGGGGTGATGAAACTATGTTCTGTATCTTAATTATGGTAGTAATTACATACATGTATTAATTTGTCAAAACTCAAAGGACTATAATCTAAAAGGGTGAATTTTACTGTATGTAAATGTAAAACTGAATTTTTAGGGGAGAGAGAAGCATGTTAGCACCAAATTTACTGGAGTAAACTAAAGCCATGTATGGCAAACCTTTAAACGTTTTTTTAATCCCCACCCAAGGATATGTTTTTGTTTTTTTCATTGGTTTTAGAGAGAGAGGAAGGGGGAGAGAGAGAAACACTGATGTGATATAGAAAAATCAATCTGTTGCTTCCCAAACGTGCCCCAACCAGGGATCAAACACCCACAACCTAGGTATGTGCCCTGACTGGAAATCAAACCTCCAACCTTTTTTTGGGTGTACAGACAACACTCCAACCAACCGAGTCACTCAACCAGGGCTGGTATACCTTTAAATAGCACTGTTAAAACACCAGATAAAATGTCAAAACAGATATGAACTAAAAAACAAACAAAAGTTTTTTAAACTCATAGAACTGTCCACTAGCACATCAAAACGGGTACTGTGTGTAAATAATGCCATAATTTAAATACAAGGGGGGGGAACACAAGAAACTATTTTATACCCACAATACTCAAGCTGTGGAGCAACAGAAATTCTCATATACTGTGGAAGGAGTGTAAATTCACATGCTCATTTTGATAAACAGCTGTACTACCTAATAATGATGATCAGGTGTAAATCCTACTAGTCAGTCCCATTCCCAGCAATATACATACCAGAGAGAAGCTATTGCACACATGCATCAAAAGACATGTATAGGAGTACTCAATGCAACCTTGTTTACAGTGAGAACTAGAAACAACCCAAATGCACACCAAGTGCAGAATGGACAAAAAAATCAAGTTATACCCATACCATAAGACAGCATATAGCAGAAAATATGATGTATTTCAATTAAATGCACCAACACAGACAAGGCTCAGAAACAATAAGCAAAAGCAGCAAGTCAGAGAAAAACACGCACAGTACGATTCCCTCGCATAAAGATATTTTTATAAGGCATGTTCAGCAACACATACATGTAGGTAAACCTAGCAGTAAAAGCAAGGGAATGATGAACATGAAAATCAGAATCGTGGTTACCTTCAGCAGGGAGAGAAAAGGGTATGCTCAGAGGCTTCAAAGAGTGTATAGGATGTTCAGTTCTTGAGCTGGCTGGTGGATACAGAAGTGTGCAGTTCATTTTTAAGCTACTATTCTTCAAAATAACACAAACTTGGTATACACTCTCTTTTGTATAAATTATGTACTTCACAATTTTAAAAAGTAAAAACAATATATTCTGAAAATAAAACACATCGTGCCCAGTAGGGTTTTATAAGAATGTTCTACTAAAGAAAACAATCTCCATCTTAAAGAGACTACTGTAGAATCAAGAAAGGGAAAACAGCACAGCTTGTTTTGATACCAAACCAGGACAAGGTTTGAAATCGAAATATCAGCGATGTCACTTATGAATATAGATGTAAAAATGCTAAATAAAGTATTCACTCTAAAACCAGCAATGTGTATTTAAAAAGAAAACCATGTCAAAGTGACATTTATCCTAGGAATACAAGGACTCTTGAGCACTGGGGAAAAATCTATTAATATAATTCACTATATTACCAAATGAAAAGAAATAAACTATGATTCATTTATTCACAAATATATGAGTACCTACTTTTCTCCTAGGAGCTGGAGAGAGAACAGTTACTAAAATTAAGAATCCTTCCCCTAGTGGAGCTTATGTTCTAGTCAAAGCGGACAGACAACAACAATAAACAAACTATACACTACATAATACAGTATATCAAACAGTGATGAATACTAAAAAGAAAAACAAACGGCAGGAAACCAGGATTGGGAGTGCTATGGGGCATGGTGGGGTAATGGTGCAATTTGAGCAAGCTTGGAGTAAGGCATGCAAGTATTATTTGGAGAGAAATCATTTCAGACAGCTGAAACAGCAAGGGTAAAAGCCCTGAGAGGAACAAATAGTGAAAGCATGTTTAAGGATCACGAAGGAGGCCACTGTGTTTACCAAGCAAAGTGAACCAGGAGGAGAGAGTAAAAAGAAAATGTATGGGAGTTTCATGCAAACGGTTCAGGATTTTGGCCTTTACCCTGAGTGAAGGGGGGTGGGCAGATGAGAGCGTTTTGAGCATAGGAATGACAGGATCTAATTGATGTTTTTAAAAAATTTTCCTGGCTCTAGTGCTGAGGAGCATGGCAAGAGTGGAAGCAAGAGAACCAGTTAGAAAGTTACAATAATCGAGGAGAAAGATAATGGTGACTTAAACTAGGATGGTGGTGGCCTTGGAGTGGTAACAGGATATACTCTAAGCAAGCGGATTTATTGATGATTACACGTGCTATGAGAGAAAAACAAAGGAATCCAAGATAACTCCAAGGTTTCTAACCTAAGCAACTTAAAAAGTGGAATTTCCACTAATTAATACAGGGAAGAGAAGGTTGGAAGAGGTTTGAGGTGGGAAAATCATGAGATTGGTTTTGTACATGCAAATTTTGAGATGTGATTAGTATTCAAATAAAGACACTGAATAGGCAATTGAATATATACAACTCTGACATTCAGGGAGGAATATCCAGGGTGGGACTATAATTTGCAAGTTGTCAGTGGCAGAGAAACCAAGAGACAAAGGAGACAAGTTAGCAAAACAAAGAAAGATGAAATCCTAGTGTTACAGAGGGAGATGCTGAAAATAATCAAGAGTATTCATCTCCTAAATTCTAGACAAGCCCAGAACTTAAGCTAGGTGTCATGGCAGACAAGGATGAGGTAGGATGAGCTATGCTGTTAAAAATACGGAGACTGTTACAAGTCTGTATTAGGAGACAGAAATCCTCACTCCGGCAACACATCTAAGTGACAACCACTATCCACTGCTGCAGGAAACAAGTGAGCCATAAAACCACAACACACTGAAATTCCCACTAGTATTTATGAGCCTGATTCTCACGAACAGGCCCTCAACAAAGGATCATTAGACATTTGAATAAGGCACTTGGTGTAAAAATACACTAAAGTAGACCAAGGAAACAAGATGGCGGCATAGGCAGCAGCTGTACCCACCACCTCCAGCAACCACATCAAAATTACAACTAAATACAGAACAGCCATCACTCAGAGCCTCCTGAAATCTAGCTGAACAGAGGCCCTACAACCAGCATACTGAAGAAGCACCGAGACCAGTAGGAGGGGCAAAGATGCAGGCAGATTGGGGCTGAATCCCAGGCCCACACCTGGTGCCCCGGGTTAAACCCCAGAGTGATATGTCGGCAGCGGCGGTTTCCCAGAGGAGTGAGGGATCCCAGCCCCACAGCAGGCCCCCAGCCCAGGGCTCCAGGCCGGGAAGAAACGTCCCCACAACTTCGGGCTGTGAAAACCAGCGGGGACTGTCACTGAGGGTCCCGGAGGCTGCGGGAGCCCCAGGCTTTCCTCTTAAAGGGCCCCCACACGGACTCACTCAGACGTGCTCCCCCTGAGCCCCAGCGCCAGGCAGCAGCTGGAAAGGACCTGGGACATTCGGGGAGGAACACACCTGCCTGAAATTGGGGCAAGAGGTGAAGGGGTAGCTTCCTCCCAAACAGAAGAGCTGGCAGAGGCCATGGCTCCTTTGGCGAGTCCTCCCACACACAGCTGGCAGGTGGGCGCCACATTTGAACCTCCAGCACCTGACTCACACCTTTGGCCCCGCCCTGGTGATTCCTGGAGGCCCCGCCCCTCCCCACCTGCAGGCTCATCCAGGCCATTTCCAGGAGCTTTTCTGTACAAGTGGCCTCTCACGCCTTATGCTTAGGACTTTCCTAAAATCTCAAACAAGCAGCAGCGTTCCCCAGACAGCTTGATAAGGGGTCCCAGGCCTGGCACTAGTGGCAGCCTGCATTGGCTCATAGCTTGGCCTCTCCTGGAAACCTCCAAGCCCAGCACAAGTAGCAGCCAACTACGGTTTGCTGTGTAGCTCATGCTGGGTGGCCCTGGGCAAGGCACTGGCACAGGCTGACTTTGCACCTCCCAGGAGGCCCCAGAGACAGTGCACCTGGTAGTCAGGCTTGACTACGTTAGATTATAACTCTACCACATCCACGAGTGACACACTCAAGGGGCACACTTGGAGAACACTAAAGCTCCACTGTGTCTCCAGCACAGCAGCTAAATCTTAGGCTGTAGTTGTAGCAGGTCCTCACAGCCGACTGGCCTGGGAGTCAGTCCCTCCCAGTGACGCCAACAGCAACCAAGGCTCAACTACAAGAGGACAGTGCACACAGCCCACACAGGGGAGCACCTAGAAGGCCCAGCTCAGGTGACTGGGGAGGCTGAGCCACTGGGCCCCACAGGACACCTACTACACAAAGCCACTCTACAAATTCCAAGAGACATAGCAGCTCTACCTAAAACATAGAAACAAACACCTGGAAGCAGCCAAAAAGTGGAGGCAAAGAAACATGTCACAAAGGAAAGAACAGAAGAAATCTCTAGAAGAGGAACTAAATGAAATAGAACCAAGCAAGCTAACAGATACACAGTTCAGAATTTTGTTTGTAAGGATGCTGAACCATATTAACAAGAGTATTACGAAAATAACTGAGAAAAATCGATGACATAATAATGTACCAATGTGAAATGAAGGCTACACAAACTGAAATGAAGATTAATTTACAGGGAATCAACAGTAGAGTAGAGGACACTGAGAATCAAATCAGCTATTTGGAAAATGAGGAAACAAAAAACACCCAACCAGAAGAGCAAAAAGAAAAAAGAATCCAGAAATACGAAGATAGTATAGGAGCCTCTGGGACAACTTCAAGAGGCCCAACATTCGTATTATTAGGGTGACAGAAGGAGAAGAAAGAGAGCATGAAATTGAAAACCTATTTGAAAAAATAATTACAGAAACCTTCCCCTACCTGGGGAAAGAAATAGACTTACAAGTCTAGGAAGCACAGAGGGTCCCAAACAAGAGGAACCCAAAGAGGCCCACAGCAAGACTCATTAAAATGCCAAAGGTTAAAGACAAAGAGAGAATCTTAAAAGCAGCAAGAGAAAAGCAGTTACCTACCTACAAGGGGGCACCCATACGACTGTCAGCTGATTTCTCAACGGAAACCTTGCAGGCCAGAAGGGAGTGGCAAGAAATATTCAAAGTGATAAAAAACATGGAACTACAACCAAGATTGCTCTACCTAGCAAAGCTATCATTTAGAACTGAAGGTCAGCCCGGCCGGGTGTGGCTCAGCGGTTGAGCATCAACCTAGGATCCAAGCGATCAGGGTTCGATTCCCGGTCAGGGCACATGCCCGGGTTGCAGGCTCGATCAATGACTCTCTCATCATTGATGTTTCTGTCTCTCTCTCTCCCTCGCCTTTCCTCTCTCTGAAATCAATAAAGATATATTTTTTTAAAAAAAGATAGAACTGAAGGTCAGATAAAGAGCTTCACAGATAAGAAAAAGCTAAAGGAGTTCATCACCACCAGATCAGCACTACAGGAAATGCTGAAGGTTCTTCTTTAAGAAGAAGCTAATGAACAAAACAATCTGACGAACTATCCAGAGACATTGACACAGGCAACAGATGATATTTCAGAGGAAAGAGGGAAGGGGGTGGAGGGTGAGAAGAGATTAACCAAAGAAGTTATATGCATATATGCACAACCCATGGACACAGTCAATAACGGGGTGAAGGCCTGGGGGGGGTGGGAGCGAGGTGGAGGGTGTCAATTGGGGGAGGGGGGAATGGGACACCTGTAATATTTTCAACAATAAAGATACATTTTAAAAATAATAATAAAAATAAAAATACACTGAAGCATATAATCATGGAAGAGCCTAAAAGCTTTCAGGGAGAGGCAGTAGGAAAAAAGAGGGGGGCATATATAGAAGATCAAGAATCAATATGACACGAGGTTTCAAAAGCTACATTGGACATTACTTTTTTCTTTTGAGAAAATAAAGCTTACACCTTGGAGGTTTTTAAATACTCCATTCCATGGGAAAGAGATCGTAGTAAACACTCTATACTACATATTTCAATTTTAATACTAAAAATTACTATCTTGAATCAACTCAACTGTTTGGCATAGAGAACTGCTACCAATCAAGTTATAACAATCTCCTTCTATGTGTTTTTCCACTGCATTTATCCAGCAAACATTTACTGAGCACCTGCTATGATAGAATGCTAAGGATATAGCCAACAACAAAATAATACAGATTCTCTACCCCTAAAGGCTAGTCCAGAAAGACACATCAAACCATTATGCAAATAATTATGTAATTATAAACTTGTAAGTGATAACAAGTAAAGTTCAGGGTGCAACAAGAAAATCCAATTTAGAGATAAGGTTCCTCAGACGAACTGAACTGACATTTAAGTTGAGACCAGGCAAAAGTGGAGGGAAGAGAGTTCCAAATGGAAACCCTAAAACTGGAAAAGCTTTCAGAAATTCAAAGAACTGAAAGGGCAGTATGGTTGAGCAAGGTTTGATTTTCGGGTATATGCCATAGAAAACCATTAACAGATATCAAACAGAAATATGTCATGATCAAACTATGTTTTGAAAAAAAATTCCTCTGGCTGCTATGTGAATTACAAAGGAGCAAAATGAATTCTAAAGGGGCAAAAGTAAAGTCAAGTAGACCAAGCAGGAGCTATTTCATATCCAGCATATGATGATAACTTAGACTAAGGTGGTGGCAACGGAAATGGAGACCAAAAAAAGAAAAAAGTTCTAAAAGTACTTGTCAGGAGATAATTTACCAAAAAAACAAACAAAACAAAACACCTGACATGAAGAGTCAAAGAAAAGACTAAACCAAAAGGATTAGCTGACACTTAAAGGCACACATTTCAAAGCCCATCTAGTCCAAAGTGAATAGAAAGACAGCATCTTCCAAAACAGAAAAAAATAGACATCATTTTTGCTCCATATTCCTCTCCCACAACATGATAAAAGAATTTGAATTTCTTTCACAACCTTGGGTATGTTTCTCAAATGTTTGACAACCAACTCATTTAGTCAAAACTTAAAACCTCCAAACCTGTCCCCCATGTGTTAAATTCACATCTCTCAAATAACCAAAAATGTGACTTTGTACCATTTATTTAAACTCTCTCAGGCTGTTTCCCCATCAGTTCAGACAGAGGAAACATATTTATGTTTCAAAAAGACCAATATGAGGAGCATCATGCCTGGCTGGTATATACTTAGCACTCAATTAAACATCAGCTTCCATATTTTCTTCCAGATTTAGCTATGCTAGATTAAGAAGCGACTTTCTTAGACAAAACAAGTTCCTCAAATAACTCTCCCAAAAAGTCTGATCTGAAGGACTGAGAAGAAATCGAATGCAGTTTTCATAATGGCTGACCCAAAGAAAAGTATTTTTTCAAACACAGCCCTGCAGCATGTACAACCTCATTTTCCTAGAACCCTGGTCCTTTAAAATCATACTTTAAAAATGTTTATAACCTTTGTTTTAAAAATATACATCACTCCCCTAGCCAGTTTGCTCAGTGGTTAGAGCACTGGCCCGTGGACTGAAGGGTCCTGGGTTCAATTCTGGCCAAGGGCACATACCTCAGTTACAGGCTCGATCCCTGGCCCTGGTCAGGGTGCATGCGGGAGGCAACCAATTGATGTGTCTCTCTCACATTGATGTTTCTCTCTTTCTCTCTCTCTCCCCCTTCTCCTCTCTCTGAAAAAGCAATGGAAAAAATATCCGCGGGTGAGGATTAAAAAATATATACATAAAAAATATATATATATGTAAAATATATATAATGTCACTTTAGTAACCCTGAAATTATCAGCCTGCCCACACCCTCCTCCCCCTCCCCCCCCAGCTACCACAAAATCATCCCAGTGGAAGTGCTTTCCAAGGCCTCTGTTACCTGACCTTTACCAATTCATTCTTACAGGTCTTTGAACTTCAGGAAAAAAGACAGCTCATCTCTTAGGCATAAAACCAGAGTCTGCCCAGGGCTCCAAAACCAATCAAGTTCTGTCTTTTCCCTGAGCTGGTGTGGAATCCTGTCAGATAACGGAACACCACTTTTTAGAGATGGTTCTAGGCATCCTTGAGAAATCATTCAAATAAGGAGTCTTTTACCAGCTGGGGGTCAAAGCCTTCATCAAAACCAAACTGCTACTGCCCTGGCTGGTGTGGCACAGTGGTTAGAGCATCGGCCCTCGCACTGAAAGGTCTGGGTTCGATTCCCGCTCACGGGCATGTACCTGGGTTGCAGGTTCAATCGCTGCCAGGGTATGGGCGCATGTGGGAGGCAACCAATTGATGTGTATTTCTCACATTGATGTTTCTCTCCCCCCCTCTCCTTTCCACACTCCTCTTAAAATCTACAGGGGGAAAAATATCCTTGGGTGAGGATTAAAAACAAACAAAAACACTAAACTGCTGCTACCATTATCCAGAGCAAATGGAGCTGCTCTACTAACCAGGCCTTCTGTGCAGACCTCCTACAGTACAAAGTGGAACAGGGTTTGCAATGAAACAGTCAGCCTCCAGTAAACACCAAATGCATTACAAAAGAACAAGAAAGAAAAATATCCAGGGCTGCCTTACTTTTCACATAAAATAGTCTAGATATTAGAATGTGAGCACAGGAAGTATCTTTACTGATATTTTACTCTAGGAGATTTTCAACAGAGCTCCAGGGTCTGGGAAAGCTGCCTGGGATGCTTGGGGCATGGAGTAGGGGATGGTAGAACCCACCGAGATGGAGAAGCTGGGCCCTCATGCTTGTTTCAAACAGAATAGATTCACAGTCATCTATTTATATTTTGTAGCTCCATTTCATGAGATAAAAGGGTTTTACACATGATGCATTTAAAGGACCCATCAATTTCAACTCCTTAATGCTAGGGAAAAAGATGGACCAAGTGGAGATATACAGTAAGACATGAGGTGCTATGCTGGAACCTTGACTCCTGGAGTCCAGTGTTCTTACTACCACCACACATTACTCATTCCGGCATAGAAAAGAACACCTATGATCAGAAATGCCCCAATATAATTAATGCAGAGTGTAGAAATTCAAACCAACCAGCCATAATAAAGAGTTCACATCTAAGGATATGAAAAGTTACTTTTGCTGAACAAGAATTTTCATTAATGAGAGTAAAACCAACATTTTGAGAGGAATACTAAGCAACTCATAAGATGCCTCAAAAAGGTGAAGTGACCAAAGGTCATAAAACCTGAAGAAAAACTCTTTATTCTAAATTGGTATAATGAAAATAAATGAAACTCAAAAAGTGGGTTCTAATCCCAACTTGACTACATCCATTTCTCACATAGATATATGGTCACAGATAAATTATTTGATCCCTTACAAGCTCAGTTTTCAATCTACAAAATGAAGGTGATTTGAGAGCCCCTGCCACACTAAAATTCTAGGATTCTAAGCATTTAAAAGATCATATATTTGATAAGACTAACACAGACCATAAAAGACACCATCTAAAAATGTCACTACAATTTTAAGTGAAAGTAGAAATTAGTCCAGCCGGAGTGGCTCAGCGGATGGGCATCGACCTAGGATCCAGAAGATCGAAGTTTGATTCCCAGTCAGTGCACATGCCTGGGTTGTGGGTTTGATACCCACTGGGGGGTGTGCAGGAGGCAGCCGATCAATGACTCTCTCATCATTGATGTTTCTCTCTCTCTCCCCTCTCTTCCTTCCTCTCTCTGAAATCAATAAAGACATATAAAAATAAAAGCAGAAATTATTTTTTCTAACAAGATAAAAGTTCAAAACTCTAAAAGGAATAACAACATGATATCTAAAACATACCTAAAATGTTTAAATTGTTTCTAATGGCTCAGTTTCAGCCTTCAGCAATTAAGAGAAACCAGATTATGGCTACAGTCTGGGAAAGATTTCTAGTGTCAAGATTTTTTTTTCACAGATTTATGTGTAACTGCCTAAAGAAGGCAAGGAAAAAAAGGTTTTTCAAAGTCGACTTGCTGAGAAGAAAAAAATAACCCCAAATATGCATATTCTATAATAAAACTGATATAAAAGGTGAATTACAAGAACTAGCTTGCTGAAGGTTTTGATGACGCCATCCTCTACTTTTCACTCAGCCAATATGTATTATGTGCCAGACAGGAGATACAGTGAAAACAAACTCCCTGCACTTACATTCTAATGGGGGAGGCTAAAGATAACCAATTAACCAAACAAAGTAATTTCTGATACTGATAGGGCTATGAAACGAATAAAAAACCTCATAATGTTGTGGAATTAGATTGACAGAATTAGACTGGTAGTACTTAGAAGATATTTTTGGACAAAGAACCAAATGACACGAAGGTACCACAGAGCTTTCCAGGTAGCAAGTGCAAGGGCTCTAAGGGGGACACAAGTTTATGATGTTTGACAAACAGAGTAAAAGCCAGGGTGGCTGAAGTATAATGACCAAAGAGGAAGTGCTAGGAGAGCAGATCAGAGAGACAGGCAAGGGCCAGTCAGGAAGTGACATGATGTGATTTGCATTCTTAAAAGACCATTCACTCTGCCTGCTATGTACCTATCAAAAATCAAAATGAATTCTGCTACTGCCTCTCAAATGAGAGACGCCATGATTTTATTGCATCTAAGTCTAGGATTACGCCATTTGTTCTCAGTATATAATGATAATATAGTTTTGAAATTGCTGAAAATGTGGAGTTGTACATTAATATTTTAATTGTAGTCCTATAAATAACATTCCAAGGCTGCAATAATTATTTCCCTTTCTTCCTCCAATTGCTTTTCCCTTTATTTGTAAACTGTGGGTTTTAATGGATGAACACTTCAAGTGCAGTCATCTATGTCTTTTACCAAGATTTTTTAATATATTTTTAAAAGTCTGTATTATACATTAAAAAGATTAAACTGAGCTTGTTAATTAAAAGACCCTGAAGGCTGAGCCCTATATCACCATATGAGGTATTAATAAAGTGCAAATAGCCGTAAGTGACCTAAGTGACATTTTGACTTGAGCATCATCCCACAATAAAACTGAACCATGTTTGGATGATTGCAGTTATGCCTGACAGTGAGTGTTAGAATGACTATTCACCAACCCAGGTTAAACTCACCAGCACCACAACCAAGTCACAAAAGCATAGTAGTTCAACATGAAGTTCCTAAAAACGTAGAACACTACAAAGGAACTCACAGTGGTTTTATAGGACAGGAAATCCCAACTGTTAAAAAATGATATAAATCCTACCTCTAACCAGGCAATAATGGACACTGACAGATGACTTCAGGAACAGCTTAAAGAAAGCAATTCAAATCAGGAATTCAAAGCATGGATAGATTTCATCTATCCCATACATCTCTGTGGACTGATGCAAGCATCTATTAATAGACTCATAGAGAGAACAGACTGACAGCTGTCAGAGGGTAAGGAGTTTGGGGGACTGAGTGAAAAAAGTAGGATTAAGAAGAAAAATAAATGCCCTGGCTGGTCTGGCTCAGTGGTTAGAGTGTCGTCCTGTGCACGGAAGGGTCTTGGGTTCGATCCCCAGTCAGGGCACATACCCAGTTGCAGGTTCGATCCCTGGTCACGGAGCATGTGTGAGGTAACAGATCGATGTTTCTCACTCACATCAATGTTTCTCCCTCCCTCTCTCTCCCTCCCTCCTGGTCTCTCATCAATGAAAAACATATCCTCTTCTGGCCAGTGTGGCTCAGTGGATTGAGCATCGTCCCATGCACCAAAAGCTTGCTGGTTCTATTCCCGGTAAAGTCACATGCCCAAGTTGAGGGCTCGATCCCCAATGGGGGGGGGGGGGGGCGTGCAGGAGGCAGCCGACTGATGTTTCTCTCTCTCTCCCTCTCTCTCTATAATCAATAAAAACATTTTTTTAAAAAAGAAAAACATATCCTCAGGTGAGCATTTGAAAAACGAAACAAAACAAAAAAACTCATAAACAGCAGTAAGGTGATTACTAAAGGGAAAAGAGGGTTGGGGAGGGTACAAAGGGTAAAGGGGAGATAAATGGTGATGGAAGGACACTTGACTTGGGGTGAACACAATACAATATACAGATGATGGATTATAAAATCATATACTTGAAACCTATGTAATTTTATTAACCAATGTTGCCCTAACAAATTCAACAAAAAATGTTTTTAAAATTAAAAAAAATAAAGTGTCAACTATACTGTCTGTCACATTACCCAGAACAACTTTATCAGAGAAAGAACCCTGACATGCCCCAAAAAACTCCAGCGTTATCAGAAAACCTTTGGTAATCATGGACAATGCTACACAAATGTATCCAGAACTGAAAAAATTCCTATTTTCAACTAAGCAGCAAAACCACATAGATAAATATAAATCTGACCTTGATGGCCCATTAGAAGAATTTACAAACGGGGGAGAAAAACTACCAAGCAATTCTGCAAATGCTCTTTTCCTTAACACAAGAGAAAACTTAGGCCAAAAAAAAAAATGCCACAGGATTTCAGAGGTGTCACTACCACCTCCAAAAGGAAAAATGAGAAATATGAGTTAAATAATCTGTGTCTTCCTGTCCCTCATTACAGGCAAGAACCTGACTCTTAAGACCACTACACAAAATATCCCATCACTTCCATCCTTCATGGCTGAGTGGCTCTGCTCTGGGCTACAATCTGGAATAGTAGACTTAATCTAGCAATACAAACATAAAGAGTCTGTGCTGGATTACAACCCTACTACATCCATGAGTGACACACTCAAGGGGCACACTTGGTGAACCAAAGCTCCACTGAAGTAAATCCTGCTCCATAGGGGTGTCTCCAGCACAGCAGCTCTTTGGCTGTAGTTGCAGCTGGTCCTCACAGCTGATTGATCTGGGGGTCAGTTCCTCCCAGTGACGCCAACAGCAACCAAGGCTCAACTACAACAGGACAGTGCACACAGCCCACACAGGGGAGCACCTAGAAGGCCCAGCTCAGCTGATTGGGGAGGCTCAGCCACTGGACCCTGCAGGACACCTACTACACAAAGCCACTCTACAAATTCCAGGAGACATAGCAGCTCTACCTAATACATAGAAACAAACATAAGGAGTCTGGAAATAACGAAGACTTCTATACTTTCATTAATTCTTTAAAAATGGGGGTGGAATGGGTCATTGGGGAGAAAAAGGGACATCTATAATATTTTGAACAAAAATTTTAAAAAATAAAGTAAAAAAAATAAAATAAAAATTTTAAAATGTATTTAATTCCAAGACTAAATATATGTTTCTTGAATGTGATACTGATATTGCGGTTATATAGGATAATGTCTTTGCTCTTTCCCCCCCCCCCCCCAAATATATCTTTATTGATTTCAGAGAGAGGAAAGGAGAGGGAGAGAGAGATAGAAACATCAATGACGACAGAATCATTGATCAGCTGCCTCCTGCACACCCCGACTGGGGATTGAGCCCGCAACCCGGGCATGTGCCCTGACTAGGAATCAAACCTCAATCACCTGGATCCTAGGTCGAAACTCAACCACTGAGCCACACCCGGCCAGGCTGTCTTTGCTCTTAAGACATACATTCTAAAATATTTAAGGGTGAAATACAAGTAATAGTTAACACTTCCAAATGGTTCTGATAAAAAAAAATTTTAACTTTAAAAAAACATATATAGCCCAGCCGGGCGTGGCTCAGCGGTTAAGCATCGACCTGGGATCCAGGTGATCAGGGTTCGATTCCCGGTCAGGGCACATGCCCGGGTTGTGGGCTGCAGCCGATCAATGACTCTCTCATAATTGATGTTTTTATCTCTCTCTCTCCCTCTCCTTTCCTCTCTCTGAAATCAATAAAGATATATTAAAAAAATAAAAAAACATATATAGAGAGGGATAAAGCAAATGCACCAAATTTGTAACAATTAGTAAGAAAGCTGGATGGGTAGGGTGTTCACTGTAGTACTCCAATTTTTCTGTGTTTGATATTTTCTCAAAATAAAAAAATGGCGGATAAAAAATTTTTCTAAGTAGTTAACACAACCTTGAACTTGAGTGTTTATTGGGCAGACCTGGGTTCTCAATGACCAGGATGGTAATAATCAGCTGGTTCAGATTTTCGGTACCCTTTCTTATTCACTCCTGAATAACAACAAAGTAAATGCCTGTACAACTTCTGGGAAATAGGGTGGTGATAATGAGGCATTTAACAAAAGACTAGTGATTAACACACATTCATAACCCGGAGTCTAGGATCCTACAAGTTTTTAATAAGAATAAGGTATGTCTATATGTACCATCATGGCAAATATGTTAACAAATAAAGCAAACAGCTATGCTATAAGGAAGGTATGTTCCAATTTTTTTTTTTTAAATATATCTTTATTGACCTCAGAGAGTGGAAGGGAGAGGGAGAGAGAGAGACAGAAACATCAATGATGAGAGTCATTGATTGAGCCCGTAACCCGGGAATGTGCCCAGGTCGACGCTCAACCGCTGAGCCACGCCCGGCCGGGCTGTTCCAATTTTTTTCAAATATTAATATAAATTATTATTTAGGTTACAGGTGGCAGAACTTACGGGTTACTTTCACTTTCTCGGTTGCATTTGCATATATTGCTTTTATAGCAAGTCAAAATTAATAGACACACACAGATAATTAATCTAATGAAAATTCTACCAAAGCCATAACAGTAAACACCTTTCATTTTAGCTGAGACATGAGCTAGATGCCAAAGGCAGATCTAGGAATAGTTTCATCAAAATTATGAGCAGTATTTATCATCAAATGTCAAAACAAAAGGATAATAAAGTATCAGGATGTAGCCATTATGTACTAATTCATTAATTAAATATGCATTTGATAGCTACTTTGCACACTATTCCTAGTGGATACTGAAATGAGTAAGAACTAGTCTCTACCCTCAAGGAGTTTACAGTCTCACTGGGGAAATCAGACAAGCAAACCATTATCCCAAAAAAAGCACAAAAAATATCAGAGAGGTGACGTACAATTCCAACAAGCAAGACACTATGAAGACTAAGCAACAAAGCCAAAGGCAGATGAGAGGAAATGCTGAGCACATCTTCAATCAACTCAGGGTGCTGCAGACTAACAGAACACCTCAACCTTACATCGGAGTCACACAATGACATTTATTCAGATACATTAAAATTAAAATTAAAAATTTAATTCAGTTCAAATATTTCTAAAGCATGGACTAAGCCAAGAATTCTGCCCAGAGCCAAATTTAAAGTAACTAAAACTCAGTTCCTACCCTTCAAGGTGTTCACAGAAAAAGGTATTTTTCTTCTCCCTCTTAAAATAGAAATATGCCATTAACAAGCATATGTATTTGCAATATCCATAATGTGGATAATTACAATTATACATAATTACGTAAAATTGCATCATATATAATATATAACATATAATAGAAAACTGCCATTAATAAGCAATTAAGGATGAGGAACCCAAAGGAATACCATAAAAGCTACCATTTATTAAGAACTCATTCTGTGTCAGGAACATATATCACTAGGATTTTAAACTCAGGGCAGTCTCTCCTACAGCTCAGTTCCTGATATTACATTATGCTGCCTCTTACCCCCCCAAAAAAAAGAAAAGTCCAAACTATTAGAAATTAACAGCACAGACATCTGAACATAAGACATACTTGACATATATACAAAGACCAAGTTTTATGACTGCAGACTATAAAGTTAATATTTGTTCAAGTTTTTAATTTTGATTTAAAGAAAATAGGTCTATCAAGAAAACAGAACTAAAAGGGAAAAGTTTGTATATATGGACTACCGCAATTTAAACTACTATGGAAGAGTATAAAGGTCAGCATCAAATTCTCAGTTTCCTCACCGTCAATAGGTCATTCTAAACACCTTGCTGACCAGCTATTTCGAGCCAGAACTTGCCCAAGCAGGCGGCTACTATTTCATCATGACCCTTCAGCAAGGTATTTAAAATTACTTAAATTAATGTAAGTGCAGACACATGTTATCTCATGACTGGTCAGCAACCTTCAGACACCAAAACACGTGTATACCAGTGACAGGTCAGCAAGGTTTTAAGTCTACATCAGGAGTGAGGAAACTACAGCCCCAAGCCAAATCTGATCTGTTGCTGAATTTTCTAAATAAACTTTTATTGGAACACAGCCAGGCCCATTCATTTGTGTGCTGTCTATGGTTGCTTTCCTGCTACAGTGGCAGAGCTGAATAGTTATGACAGATATAGTATGGTCCACAAAACCTAAAATATTATCTAGCCCTCTACAGAAAAAGTTTGCAGACTCCAGGTTTAAATGATAACCATATATGTATCACAAATGGCAGAAAAATAATTAGCCTGTCACTTCAGCTTTATTAAAGCTTTATTATGAACTCTACCTAATTTAAGTTATTTTCCTTTGTAATTAGTGTCACTTAATAACTGCTAATGAGTTTTTGAATTTCCACAAGTATGTTCACAATTTCAGTTATTTTCCATAGAGGTCTTACTTTAGCTGCTCAGTAATTTATCCTTCATAATATTATTACAAACAAAATCCTAATTAAGGCACATCTGCAGTTACCCCCACATACATACTTATCCCTCTATTGCATACAAGCTACAAAGACATAGACAAGGAAAAGCTGAATATAGACACAACAGCTGATATGACTAAATATTTCCTTACACCCTGTTCACACTAGAACATCTCAGTCAATTGCCATTTTAGGACCAACAGCATCAACATCACCTACTTGCTTATTAGAAATGCAAATTCATGGGCCTCATTCCAGAACTACCACCAGGTGATTCTTATGCACACTAAAAGCTTAAGAACCACCGCATTAAAACAGAGTTTACATTACTTACCTTGAGTGTGAAAAGGCTGATTCGGCCAGGAAGTTTATAAAATAGCCCCTCTCCTCCTCTTGAATTGGAATGTAGCATGGCATTGAGACATGCAAGAGGGGATGTCCCACTGTAAAAACATACAAGGATGGGTGAGGGTCACACAAGTTCATACGCCTACTTACTCAAAGATCTAAGACCTTCCAACTCCTTAAATCAAGAAGCAGAGCAGTAAATACAGAAAAAAAAATCCCATCACAACTCCGCTTTGAAAGTAGCAAAAGATAAAATTCACATAAATCACACCCAGGGAACTCGGAAGTTTTTTACCCAATATATAAATTTTAAATTAAAATTTACTATTAATTAAAAACAAAACCTAGTTTCCTAGCCTCTATACCATGCTCAGAAACTGCCACATAACATTACAAACACAAAGACAACATAATGAATCGTAATGAATGGTGCCCTACCAAGAAAACAAGCACACCTTTTCCCCCCCAACTAAATATTTTCTAATAAGCACACAAAAGAACAGTATTTCACTTGCTTTTCCCCTTCAGAAAGGGGAAGGATGGGTTTTATTCTACATCTACCCAGGAGCAATCACTTAAATTTGAATATACAAACAAAGGTAAGTGAAAAGGATTTGGTACCCAATAGTGCTCAAACACTAAACTAAAAAAAGAGGGCATATTAAGTTATTTCACAGTCCCTGCTACAACAGAAGGCTGCAAAACAATGACAACTTAATGAATTAGAGACTACTTACTGGATCTTAAAATAAAAAAGCTGTCAAAAATACAGACAACTGCCCATTATTGTTAACTGAGTTTGGCACTAGCATGTACTTAGTGGTAGGGTTCACCTGTGCACCTTCTCTTCCCTCCCCCAGCATGTTAAAAAATACATAAATATAATAAGTAAAACCTCTTAGCATTTTTTTAGAACTAGAGGCCCTAATTTATGCAGTGTTAAAAATAATTTGAGTCTAAAAAAGACATTAAAAAAAAACCCTATTACTTATTCTGCTTTGGAACACACTGGATACTAAAAAAATTTTCACCAAGGACCAATCTCTAAAAGAAATCAAGCAGAATCTGAAATATCAAGCGAGTGTGTTAAAATCTCTGCTACAAGGAGGAACAGCACGTTGGCAGAATCCCTTTGCAAACTATGTGACGCCTACACACTATACCTCTGTCTACAAATTACAGAGCTGCTCACTCATCATAGCCACCATGACTGTTTCAGAATTCCTATACAAGCAAAAAGCAGAAACAAGTTAAGTTTCTTAATCCCATCTGTCCCAAAGGGACTAATTTACCTTCTACTGGCACAGTGGTCCAACAGCAGTGCAGACAGCAGCATGATGGGAAATAGCCCATAAAAACAAAAATAAAGCACAATTATAACACTACACAATGCATAGGTACTATTTAAATGAATGTGATCTAGACAATCCTGATCTTCCCTCCCCACAAAATGTCAACTTGAGAATGTTTGAACTGATAACTGGAAAGTGAGTATCTTTTGACCCTAGAAGGTCAATTCCAAGAACCTAAAAAGCTTAACCAGCAAAAACACATGCTGTTTATTCTGAGTCCCAAGAAGAGACTGTGTTGAACTCTCCTCTTTCATTTAAAAAAAGACCACTCACTGGTTTTTGTGCAATTCCTTTTGTGTTTCTAATTTGTTGCTTCTCCAGGAAAACTATATCATAGGATAACAAAACCAAGGTCACCCCAAAATTTACTATACTCATATCATAAATGGCTAGAATCAGTAGAAGAAAAAAAGGCCAGTGGGTTTTATGGTGATGAAACAAAGGACTCAGATCCTAAAACAAAGGACTTCCGAGATACAGTACAGAGAAAAGAGTACTTTTAGACTCAATATAGCCCATCAGAGTCCACCCCTTTTCTATTACCGAAACTTACAAAACAGAGTACAAGAGAAAATGTGAAGACTCCTTACATAAAAAACAAGCTCCATGTCGAGATTGGAGGGAGAGCAAGGATGGGGAAAGCCACTGGACCTCTGATGAAAACAAATGGATGCTCACACTCCCACCCTATATTCAGGAGGACATACAACCTGAGACAGTTCCACACTACCACCAGACACATGAGTGTGTGTACATATATGTATGTACATGTGGACTAAGTAACTACAGAAAGACGTATGTCCTATGAAACCTTCATGTTAAGCAATAAAAGCAATACAAACCTCATTTCCTTCAGTCCTTCTGCTTCTATGACCTGCAGAATCTGTTTTGGTGTCATTGGAGCATCTGAGTAGTTTTCTAGTACCTGAAGAAATATAAATGTTCTGAATTCAGTATACTATTTCCATTTATATCCACCAATCTATATCATTGGCTATAGTTCTGCGATGAGGTATCACTGCTGACAATTTTGATATTTCCAGTTAAAATTACTTCAGAAAACAAGCTGAAACAGTCTAATTCTCAATTCTAAAAACACGTATCTTCTTAGCATACATGTTATGGTATGTAGGGCCTTAGCAATGTTGGTTAGTGCTTAACTTGATGTTAATATGACTAAACCACAGAATATATAGTACCACACAATAATTTATGACAGAAATGCGTTCAGATTTTCTTTCCCAAGGAATTTTGATTAGTACTAGTATTTTTAAATGATTTCTGCCAATGAGTTGTGAAATTCTGGTGTTAATTGCCACAGCACATTTTGCCATTTGCATGATGCTATGATTCTACATGGTTGGTGCGAACAAACAATGAAACAGAACGTCCCATTTATGTTAGCATCATCTATAAGTCATGGCAGTAGTTTCTCAGTAAGCAACTGCAGCTCTCTGACTTTAAGAGGTTAAGTTGTTTTAGAAATGTTGTCCTCCTCAGGGAGAAAAAGACAGGCTGTCAATATCTTTATACTGTCTCTACCTGAGCAAGTGCTGAGGTTACGCCAAGCCATACTAACATCCTGCAGTCATTCAACAACAGTAACAACTCCTGCTCTGTCACAAATAAAACATGACACAAGAAGCCTAACAGGACTGCTACTGAAGGTTCCCACTGTGGAAGAACATGAGCCCTTAGCACAAAAGGAAGTCAAGTTTTGGGGAAGTAGATGCTCAGATAAAACCTCTATTTACCATGATCCCATACTTAGCTTCTCTCTTTTCAATTTTCCATTCTCCTTTGGTAACATTATCATCTCTCACAGTTTCAACTACCTCAACTCTAGTAACTTCCAAATCCTTTAGCCTGGATTTCTCCCCCAAACTTCAGACTGAAATATTCAGTTCTGTACTGGGCATTACCCCCTTGATCATCTAATTCATCTGCCCAGTGTTCTCCACTTTGGTCTAATCACCTAATTCAGAAACCTAGGGGTCATCCTTCACTCTCACCTGTACACCAGTTCCCACAGCCTGTTTCATACCAGACCCTGCAGCCAGCCCTGCTTTCCTCAAACCCATTCTTACCCTGCTGCCATTCTTCATTCAATAAATGCATGAATACTTTGTGCTAGAACAATTCTACAAATTCATCAGTAAACAAGACCAAATCCCTGCTCTCACAGAACTTACCTGCTTACTCTAGCCTGAGGTCAACCCAACAAAACAAGCATGCCCTTATCACTTTCCTGCTTTAAAATCCTCAACAGCAATCTAGCTTCCAGGGAATCCACTGGCCCACCAGAAAAACAAGACAGAACTGAAGTCAAATTCTGGCCTTCTAAACTTGGGCAGTAACCTACCCAATCTGAGCCTAGGTTCTCTCATTTATGAAGGACACTGATGTCTTCCTCTGAGTTGTTTTACAGGTTAGAGATAATGTAAGTGCCTACAGTGCCTGGCACAAAGTAGATGGTCACTGGCCTGGCATACAAGGCCCTCATAATCTGGTCTCTACCTGTCTCTCTACCTGATTGCCAAACATACCCCACAAACTTTATGTCCCAATAACTATGTGTAGTTCTACCCAATTCCCAGTCTCCACCCTGCAAATTCTCCCTCCCTCCCTCCCTCCCCCCCCCTTTCTCTCCAAGACTGGGGAAGCACCTTCCTCCAGGAAGTCTTCTCTGATTCTGCCAGGCAGAGGTAAATTGTCTTTTTAGTGTCCCCATAGTTCCACAACACACATAATTTACCTTCCAAAGCAGGGCACTTGACAGTGAAACGAGAAACTGTTCACAATTATGCCTCGACAATAAGCAGGAACCAGGATGTCTGTTTACCACTTACACATTTATGAAGGCACTTATGATGCCTGTAGTAAAATTCTGTTCATGTGTCTAAACTTTCCCCATCCCCAGAACACCATAAGCTCCTCAAGGGCAAACCTTATTCATCTTTGTATTCCAAGAACCTAACTAAGTACCAAGTTAGGCACTGTTGACTTAAACCTACAACAAACCTTGGGACAAACTACTCATGTTCACTGCTACAGATATATTTCTTTGACACTAATTAAGTGTGAGCTGAGCTAGCAAATATTTGTAAGACAACTTTTTTTTAAAGAAGCATGAATACGAAAAATTAATTACCAATTATTTAGACAATAATTAAGAAGAGCCTGAGAATCTAAGACAGAGGAAACAAAATCTCTAAAGGGAAGCTGCATTAAAAGATACAAGAAAGATACAAAGTATTTACTTTCCTTAAAACTGTATATGCCTCCAGCTTTTAGTATAAGAACAATTCAGCAGTGTTTTAGCCCTAGTCTCTGTCTTTCTAGAGCACACTTTAAAGAAAGAGTAAAAAAATCTCTCTCCTTCTACTTCAAAGAGAAAAGAAATGTTTGATGTAAGAATGGTCAGTCATGAATCAAAGTGAAAGATAAAGCCCTGCAATGAAGAGTTTCTCAAAGCCAGGGAGAATCCATTTAAGGGCATTCAATCTAAAGGGAAATCCCCTTGGCTATTTCTCCCAAACAAACTGTTCCTAACTAGCAGAAGGATTTACACCCATCCAACCCGCTAAAGTCTACCTCTTACATCTAAAAAGAAAAATACTACAAAATGTTTGAAAGAATATCTACTTTTCAACAACATAATTAACATTTGCAAAAAATCAATCTCCTGGGGCGTACGGCACTAGTCTTTTCTTTCCTACCAAAATACTTTATAAAAGGGTTCCCAGTATCACTCCTGCCATTTAAACAAGGTCAGAAGAAATATGAAAGGCCCCAAGCAAGTGCATCTGATTGCCCTGGCAAGCACTTCAAATTCACCTGTCCAAAGAGTAGTTAGATCTAATCTACTGCCCTCCCATTTAAGTTTATACTAGTGAAGTTAATCTCCTGTGTAAATTCTCACAAACTCTCCAGCACTCAGATACAGCAAATATTTTTTTAATGAGTAGAGGTCCCTGAAAGTTCACCCTCACCAACCAAGAAAAATTCTAAAACAATAAAAGACACGCAAAATTATGCACCATATTCCCATGTGTTGTCTTTCACATTTTAGGTGCACCACAAAGTAATTTCCATTTGCATTACTATTTGTTAATGAAGAGCCACAGAAGAAAAAGAACTTATTCAGAAAATCTGGCATAAATTTGAGTTAATGATAAAACAGAAATAGCAACGTGGAGAATTAAGTTCAGATCACAGTCAATTCAAGAACTTAAACAGGCTTAACAGAATAGTACACTCCAAATTCCTAAAGTCTTTCAACTAGTAAGAGCCACACCAACAGAGCTTTGAGACAAGTAGACTTTAGAATTCTGTCGGGACATAAATAACAGGATTTAAAGGTACCTTCACCTACCTCTAACAAGTAAAACTCTGGCAAACAAATTTCCTTTTGGTGCCCAGAGCCATAAACACCTGCATAACAGAAACTCAGAAGAAAATTTCAATGAACACCCAAGACTCAACCTGGAGGAGAAAGAGAGTAGTACATCCTTTAGGCTCTCCTCTAACTCTCCTTTAGGCCTAAATCTGTTTGCAGGTGAAGGTAGCCAAAGCTTCCGGTTTTGACTGAATCAGAAAAAATAAATTAGGAACTTCAAAAGCTTCAAATTTCATATGCCAAAACAAATTAACTGAAGCACAGAACTTCAGTATACAAACAATTGTTATGTCTGTTCCTTGGACAACAAATGCCGAGGAAGCCGATCAGGAACACTAGTGAAAACTCTCCTATAAACCAAACAGCTTTCATTCTTGCACTGAGTTCTACAGACTTCAAGAGAGAAAACAGTGTACCATAGATCTGTAACAACTCCCAGCACATATTCATCTTTTTTGCACACCTTTGAGGCAGGAACCGCACTTCCCAATAAAATAAAAGATTAGAAGGCTGAGCTTCATTCATCATTACTTAAAAACTACAGGATGTCAAGAGACAAATAATGCCTATCTGCAATATAACCCTGCTCTGTGACAGTTCTGCAGAAGTGACATCTCTGAGAGAAATATAACCCATTGCTACTGTCAACAGCAACATTTTATAACATGTCCCAAAGTGTTTGTTCTGTGGGTGCAAATTCAAAAGGGAGACATTTCACTTACAGGGCCTCTGACACTTTGAAAACAAAAAATTCACAATGCCCCTCACCAGGCAGCTTCAAACACTCAAATTTACTCTCTCCCTTGCTAAGTCCCCAGCGAATGCATCTTCAAACAGAAAAACACTTGGTCTTTGTGCAACACTCCACGTATACCTGCACCAGGACACTAGGAATAAAGAGCACACAGATGCATTCTCTGCAAAGTGTAGTCAGTTCTTGCCTATCTCCAGTCTGATGTACGAACTAAAACACTCTAGTTAGCGTTTCTCAAAGTGAGGTCCTTGGGCCACCTGCATTAGAATCAAGCCGGGCACCTGGTTAAAATGAAGATTCTCAGGCAGGGCTCAAGAATTTCAGACTCAGGTCTGAAGTAGGCTTTAGGACGAGCATCCTAACCACCTCCCCAGGTGTCCCCACAGAACTCTAAAGTTTGAGGACCAATGCTCAGGGTTCAAGCCTGGGAGTGAGCAAGCACTTGCTTCCCTCCACACACCTGGTTTAGACTGGGAAAGCTCAAAACGCCACTCGCGTCCTTGGAATTGGGGACGCTTCCCCACCCCTGGAGTCAAACGCACCACCCCACAGCCCACCAGGAAGCGAGGGAGGAGCTTCCGACCTTTCCCGGAAACCCAACTCCCCGCTAGAACATAAACCAAGCTTCCCCAGACCCCCAGACGCTGCCAAATAATGGGGGAGGGGAGGCTGGGGCCCCGCCGCCCGGAGGGGGAGGAGCCGGCCTGCCAGCTCGCCCCTCCGCAGGAATTTAGAGTTGGGGGGGGTCGTGCAGAAAAAGGCGCCGCATCCATCCCGGCGGGGGGCCTTTCCCCACCCAGCGCCTCGGAGCTTAGTCCAGTTCCTAGAGGAAGAGGGGCCCCGCCCCTCCTGCAGTGGGCAGGGCCTCGCCCCTCCCCCTCCCGATGGGGGTGCGCGGCGAGTCCACCCCCTAAGCCCCCCACCGAGCCCCCTTAGGCGACCCGCCTCACCAGGCGCGCGGCCTCGGCCCACGTGCGCTCCTTCTTCCTCTTCTGTTTGTCCTTCATCCTCCTCCTCCTCCCGGGCGGCGGCGGCGGCTCCACGCGGGACCTCCGGGCGGGGCGGGCTGGGGCGGCGACGGTGCGAGGCGGCGGGGGGCGCGTGGCGGCGGCAGCGGCGGCGCGCGAGAACTCGGGTGCGGCCGGGGATAGGGGGCGGGTGTGCGGGGACCGGCTGGCGCGAGACCCGGCGCGAGGGTGGCGATGGGGGAGGGGTGGCGGCGGCTCCACGCGCCCGCGCTGCGTCAGTCGCCCACGGCGGCGGCGGCTGCCCCACGATCGCTAAGGAATGCGGCGGCTCTGCATAACCACGGGGTCAGAGGTCACGGGTCCGGCCTCGGCTTTCCCGCTCCGCTGAGGTGTCGAGACAGGACTGGCGGTGGGGCGAGAAGGCGAGACGCGGCTTTCCTTTCGGCGCCCGGTTGTGTGAGTGTCTGCTGTGGGTGTGTGTGAGTGTGTGTGAAGAGTGAGGAGGGGGAGTGTGGGGGGGGGGTTTTTTTGAACAAAAACAAACCGAAAGGGCTGCTGGGAATCGTAGTCCTGGCTGCCTCTCTGGCCTCCCCCGCTCCGGAAGAATATGGCTGCGTGAAACGCTTGGACCACACTTCCCGGCCTGCTGCGCGGTTCGCCTGTCCGCACTCCCCTCCCTCCGCGCGTCTCTGAGCTCTGTAAGGAAGCGAGAGTGGCAGACGTTCGTGGAAGAGACTGGGCGGAGTCTCGCGAGGTGCGGGAACTGGCTGGGGGCCTGAGGCATTCTGGGAGGCAATGCTGGGAAGAGGCGGTGGCTTGACTACCCCCCGCCAGCCACGTTTAACCCCTTCTGTGCTTCTCGCCGCCGAGCCGCGGGGCGTGTAAGGGTGGGGATCAAGAATTGCTAGCTCCACTTCCAGTACCCACTTTGTGCCTCTAACCGACCAAGCGGTTCTCACTGACACTTCCCTTAGGTGACAAGAGGCAGGACTTTCCCTTTTGGTCCTCCCCTAAATGACTAACTGCTGCATAATAATGAGACAAAAACACTCATATCAGTAAAACGGTTATTCCACAATTGATAGTTCCCCATTTCTTCCTGTGCCTTCATGTCGCTGTATGTTTGCAGAAGCTGTATTTGCAGAAGTTGCACTTAGCAGCCTAGACCATTGGTGAATTCAATGATATGGTGACAGGCAGTGTAAAAAATATGGATTTGGGGGCCGTACTGCACAGAATGCACCTGAGGCCTTTTTAGAGGCGGTATCCTGGACAGAACACGGCCCTGGAGTCAAACTGACGTAGACTGGATCCTGGCTAAACCACTCCCTGGCTACTAGCCTAAAATTAGGGGCTCAACCTGTCTGAGCCTCAGTTTTCTAATGTACATTAACCTAGTACCCCACAACATTATTGGCATTAAAATTAACATAAAACTGGCAGATTGGAAGAGGGTATGAAGGGAAACCTTGATATTAGATCCATATAATTTGGCTCCTGGCATGGAGGAGGTGTTTAATAATTGGTGCCACCTGAGAGACAATGGGCACTGGTACTTAACCTCTTGGAGCCTTGATTGCAGAGGATGAGATGAAATGCAGCCAACACATAGGTTTTCTGTTCCTGTTTGTTGAATCAATGTCCAGAAACATGCCTAGAATCAGCCAGCTCTTAAGTAATAGGGAGGCAGGGTCAATGGCCACATTTTAAAGATTTCCCTGGATGAGAAAACATACCCTCCACTCCCTGGTGTTAGCACAGGGGAGAGCGAACGCTTAAAGAAAACTGATAATTGTGCTGCCCAGAGTTCAATGCTCCTGCTTCCAATGCTCGTCACACAGGCTTATACGTCCAATAAAATCCTGCAATGTGAATAAACTGTAGGAGGTGAAATAAGGCATATTTTTAAGTTTTCTCTCTTCCCATCTAACTTTACCCCCAAGATAGGGGAAAGGAAAAATAACCCCCTCCACCACCAAAAAATTGTTGGCCTGATTTTTTACAAAGGGTTTTTTTGTTCTGGTTTTGTTTTTAATTTAAAGCTGATACAGTAATCCCATTTGGAAAGTCATTTGGCTTCTTTCAAACATTTTTTTTCTTGAACAGCTTCACCACCACCACCACTCCTCTGATTTCCAAGTAGTAACAAGAAGATTCACTCTAAAATGTACATGTTTAGTACAGGCACTGTGATAGAATAATGCCGCCACCTCCCCCCCAAAAAACTATACCCTAGTCCCTAGAACCAAAGGGACTTTGCCAATGGAATTAAGGACCTTAAGGTGGGGTGATGACCCAGTGTAACCATATGGACCCTTGGGAGCAGACAAGAGAGGCAGAGAAGAATCAGATTCCAAGTTCAAGGCAACTCAACCCACTGTTCCCGACTTTGAAGGGGCCTGAGCCTGGGAACATAAAGCTGACAACAGGCTCTGCCAACAAGTAATAGGGCTTCAGTCCGGCAGCCTCTCCAAACTGGATTTTCACAACCCGAATAAGCAGGAAACAGGTTCTCCCCCACTCTAGAGTCTGTGGAAAGGAACACAATCCTGCCAATACCTGGATTTTGGCCTTTTCAGGTTCAAAGCAGAGAACCAACTGAGCCACATTGTGGCCAACTTCTGGCCCACAGAACGTATGAGATGGAATGGGTGTTTTTTTTGTCCTGGCCAGGTAGCTTAGGGAGTTACAGAGTCGTCCAGATATACCAAGGTTGTGGGTTCGATCGCTGGTCAGGGCATATACAAGAAGCAACTAGTTAATTCATACATAAGTGTAACAAGAAATTGATGTTTCTCCATCCCTTCCTCTCTCTAAAAATCAATAAAAATTTAAAAATAAACAAATGGATGTTGTTTTAAGCCACTATACCTGTGGTAACTTAAAGTAGCAAAAGAAAGCTAATACAGGCACTGTGAAAAATGCCTTTATTTAATTTGCAGCCAGTACTGCCTAGTTCCCACAGTTGGGTCAAGCCATGGGAGAATCCAGATGGGAATATTTCAGGGTCTCTGCCCTTGCAGAATCAAACAGACACTAATGAGTTAACATAGTTAAGATTAAAAAGAGAATATGTGTTGGAAAATTGGCTTTAGTCATTAAACCTTAAGTAGCTGTGATTTTTTTAAAAGCTAATGAGACTCTTGTCAGAAGCACCAAAAAACAAACCTATATATTTTGGGGTGTCTGTTTTTATCACAGTGCTTTTATTACAAAGTATCTTTGAGGTCTACACAGGTGTCACAGGGCAGTGTAAGATGAACTGGACTGATAATCAACCCAGTCCTGTCTGAGGATGAGTCACTGTTTTCAAACAGCACAGTTATGAGCATAGCACATATTCAGGAATCTGAATAACAAATACAGCACCACCAGGTACCCCAGAACTCCCAAAAGGGCACACGCACCCTGAACCCCACCATGAGATAATGTATTGCCACTGGCTTTGAACTAGAGCAGGCCTGGGTTTGAATCTTCTTGTAGTCATTCTCCAACTGTGTGGCCTTGTAAAACTCTCATTGACTCAGTGCCATCATTTGGACAACAGGATACATATCAAACTCAAAGGACGGAATTGGGATTAAATGGGATCTTTGTAAAGCTTTTTGCACACAGTAGACTCAATAAATGCTTCAATGAATGAAGCCCTGAAACAGTTTGCCACTCTAACAAATGTCCTCTCTCAATAACTCCATCCTCAAATGAAGTTGAGGTTCAGAGAGAGAGAGAGAAACACTGATGTGAGAGAGACACATTGATTGGTTGCCTCCCACATGCACCCTGACCAGGGCCAGGGATTAAACCTGCAATGCCCATGACAGGGGATCAAACCCGAGACCCCTCTGTGCGTGGGCAGACATTCTAACCACTGAGCAACACTGGCCAGGGCTAGAAGGGATCCTTTTAAAATATTCCTATCAGATTTCCCTCTTTTGGTTAAAATTCTCCAACGGTCTAGAAATAAAATTCACTTACAATTCAGAGTTGGCTCCTGGCCACCTTTCCAATCTCACTGCCCACTAGCCACACTTGCCTCTTTGCTACCCCCAACACACTCCCACCTCCAGGCCCCTGCGCTATGGTTCCTTTTCCCTGGAATACTCTTCATCTGAGTCCCAGATACCCACAGGCTTGCTCCCTAATTTTACTCAGGGCTCTGCTCAAATGTAGCACGTTACCATTGCAGACAAGCCTTCCCTGACCTCCCAATTTAATCCAAGCCATCACCTCCCCCAGCTCATCACTGTCTAACCCTTGACCTGCCTTGTTTCCCTTCAGATACAGCACATCCTTCCTTCTTTGTTAACCATCTATCTCCATGGCTAGAATGTGACATCCCTGGCTCTTTAGGACTAGAACAATGCCCAGAACATTGTAAATACTCAAAGAAATGAACCTGATGCTGAAGCCCCGGCTCCTCTTGCTGCTCCTGGGATAATCTAGCAAAGAGACTAATCACTGCATTTAACATGCTCCTTACTGAAATCTGCAACCCTCTCCACACCTTGTCAGGTCATTCCCTACCCGACTAGTTGTTCTGGAAGGGCAGAGTCTTGAACAACATATGTAAATCTTTTGTTGACTGGACAAGGAAGATAAATTTCAAAACCAATGGCAGAAGTTTAATTTCTCTGTTCTCAAACACAGCAAAGGGACCACCTTCCAGACCACTGCCCTGAAAAATCCCCCGGCCCCATTGTTAGGGAGCTAAGATCTTGAAGTCAAGTTCAAGTGCTCCTTGGAATTCCTTGTGTAGTGAGCTATGCCAGGGAAAGCTCCTTGCAGAATGGAATTTGCCAACTGAGCCCAGTAAACCTGTGTGAACAGCAGGCAAACTTAAAGCTGCACTTAGTGAAATTGCTTTCTGCTATCTCAAAGAGAAATAATAACATGTGAGGCTGGCTTAAGGAGAAAATGCTAAGTAGAGATGTGCTTCACTCCCACAAAGAAAAAAACAAAAGGCTTCTAGGTTTCTCCTACCTGCAAGATGTGCCATGGAGTCGAGTCCTTTCCTAGCCCAGTTCTCGTTTCAACGTTCCCATCACCTGCAAGTCCCCAAGTGCTCATTCACGTTGCTCCCTTTGTCTGGCATGCTCTTCCCTCCTTCCCAAGTGGGTGAAACACTACCCATTCTTACAGAGCGCAACTCAGATGCTTTCACAAAGCTCTTCTCCACCTCTCCTGGCACATCATTCCTTCCTCTGACAAAAAAATTGTTGTGCTGAGCTGTAGGTGTCAGCACCTATTCAACCATCCAACTCAAGTACGTGTCAAACTTGGAGAAGACAATAGGGCATACCCTCAGGGAACCTACAGTCCTGTGGAGGAGACCAAAGCAAAGAAATACTTTGTTGCAAGCTGGGAAAAGGGGTAAGAAGGAAACAAGGTAAGGTAAGAGACACCATATAGCCAGGTAGAGGTGGGGGGAAACCAGAATGGATGGCTGGGAAGGTTTTGGGAAGAGGGGGCATGTAACTGGTACCTGATGGGTGAGTAGGAGTTAGCCAAGCAAAGGGCAGGGAGAAGCCTTTTGAAAGAGATCATAACATGTGAAGGTGCTAAGGCATGAAAGCTGTTGGCATAACCCAAAGGAGGCCTGTGTGGCTCCAGCCTCGGAGGACTGGGAGAGTGGTGTGAGGAGAGGAGGCAGGCCTTCTGGTAGGTCCTAATTGTCTGAATTACCATCAGTGGGTGTTTCTGTCTCCTAAGGGCTGGCGTACATTTTACTCCTCTCCATCCCCAGTGCAGAGCAAGACACCTGGTGCACAACAGGCACTCAGCAAGTTCCTGTGGGCTATACTATCCCCAGAGATGCAGGTGATCTCTCGCTCTGCCCATTTCTCTCACCCCAAAAGCAAGTCCCCAGTTGACTCGACTAACTGAAGCACCCAGGGACGGTTAACCACAAGACTGGTGATAGGAACACAGGATGAAACAGGAGCAGCTGCAAGAGCTACAGTTACATCCTTGACAAATTTCAGTGGCAGATGTGACCACAGCATGGTCCTTGGAGACCATTCTGGGGGTAAACTTCAATCAGATGGCAAGTCTAGTACAAGAGGGCATACCAAAATCACATGCCCCAAAACTAAACCATCAGTGTGGAGTTCAAAATACAGTTTTTAAGGTCAACTGTTATTCACAACACTTCTGACAACCATATGTATGGGTTTTCCTCTCCACTCAACAACCAATTCTCTGATTCTCCAGCTACCGACTGCATATCCTATAATTCTGACACTACCCGGAGTTAGCACAGATCCACAGGTGAAGGGCTCAGTCCCACAAGCCTACTCCCACTTCAGATTCCAGTCTGAAGTCCCAGGTTGCCACTTTTACTTCTGATTAACTATAAATTGGTTTGATAATTTAGTATCAAACCTCTTCCCAGGTTTGATAATTACTACAATGGCTTACAGAATTCAGGAAAGGGCTTTAGTTACTATTACCGATTTATTATAAAGGATGCATCTACCAGGAACAGCCAAATGGAAGAAATGCATAGTAGAAGGTGGGGTTGGGAGGGAGCAGGTAGCCTCCATGCCCTCTTTGAGTATGCCTTCCTCCTAGAACCTCAGTGTGTTGACCAGCCTGGGAGTTCTCCAAACCCCCATTGTTTAGGGGCTTTTATGGTGGTTCCATTACATAGTCATGATTAAATCATTGGCTATTGTTGATTAACTCAATCTCCAGTTCCTCTCCCCTCCATGGAGGTCAGGGGGTGGGACTGAAAGTTCCAAACCTCTAATCACAAGATCAGTTGCTCTGGCAACCAGCCCCCATCCTGAAGCTATCTAGGGGCCCACCTAGAGTCATTTATTAGCATAAACTCAGATGCGGCTGAAAGGGGCTTGTTAGGAATACCAAATGATACTCCTATCACTCAGGAAATCCCAAGGGTTGTAGCAGCTCTTCATGGACAAAGACTAAATATATTTCTTACAGAATCATACAAGGTTTGAGTAGTTTGTTGATTTGATTTTTTTTTAACAATCCAGAAGATGAGAAGACAGCATGGTGCGTGGCAGGAATTTCCAAGTTGCTTAGCATCCCTGCCCTGTACGACCTGTGTGAATTAGCCCGTCCCAACCCAGAATTCTGCCACTTCCAAGAACACACGCATAATTCCTCAAGTCACATTCTGAACTCTGACTTCATGGCTAATGGATTTTGAACTATTCTAAACTAACAATCATTTAGGCTAAGCCAAGGTATGGTTTTTAACTCTTTTTAGAAAAAAGGAGTAGAGGGACAATGCACATAGTTTGAGAGCATCTTATGAGAAAACACAATTAAGAATCCTTTTCCTAAGTCACATAAGCCACTGTCCTCTCTGTGCTCTATAAATATCTTGTTGGTATTTTTAAAAGTCCTGTACTGTAATCTTTTCTAAAATAATTCTCCATGTTTCCCTCTAGTGAGAGTAGAAAAGGACTGCAGATACCTTACGAAATTCTACTCTGTTATACAAAGCCTTCACAAATGCTGTTCCCGCTTTCACAAATTCCTTTCCCTCCTCTCTTGCCCGCTAACTCCTTGTTCTCGAGATCTCACTGTAAATGCCATTCCTTCAGCAAGCCCTTCTCTTATTTACCCACCCAATCCAAATCAGGCCCCTATTATTCTTTTATAATATCCTATAATATCACTTCATGGCATTTGTCATAATTTTTAATAATACATTTGTGTGTGTTTGGTTAACACTTACCCTGTCTCCTTCCCCATTAAAGTACAAGCTCTGTGTGGTCAGGAGTCATTTCAGTGTTGCTCACATCTATATATCCAGTGCCTAGTACAGTGTGGCACATAGTGTATTCAATATATATTTGTTGAGTAGCAGTTTGCCCTGGCCAGGTAGCTCAGTTGGTTAGAGCATTGTCTCATACGCCAATGCTGCGGGTTCGATCCCCGGTCAGGGCACATACAAGAAGCAACCAATGAATGCATACATAAATGGAACAACAAATCGATGTTTCTCACTCTCTTTTTCTCTCTCCCCTTCTCTCTCTCTCTTAAAAAAAAATTAAAAAGCAGCTTTTCTGTAGGGGCCTAGGATTTTCTGAACATAATTTGCCCAGTACTAGCTTCTAGTGTCTTGGGATACAAGCTGTTCATGGTATTTTCTGAACACAGGGCCCTTGTCACAACAATAAGCACAGTTTTAAATGTCTGCTCTAGGCCCTGGCCGGGGTGGCTCCTTGGTTAGAGTGTCGGCCAGAGGACTGAAGGGTCTCAGGTTCAATTCCTAGTCATAGGCACGTACCTGGGTTGCAGGTTCAATCCCCTGCCCCAGTCCAGGTGTGTGTAGGAGGCAACCAATCGATGTGTCTCTTTCACATCGATGTTTCTCTCTCTCCCCCGCTCCCTTCCCTTCCGCACACTCTAAAAATTAATGGAAAAATAAACTTGGGTGAGGGTTAACAAAAATGTCGCTCTAGTCCACATACTGTGTGCTTGTTGCTTTAAACCTTTGCTAATCCTCACAATGGTCCTGCAAGGTAGGGATTATCACCCTATTTTACAGACAAGGACCCCAAGATTCAGAGAGGCAAATTAAATTCCTCATAGTCATATGGTTAGTAAGCAGACAACCAGAATTCAGACCCAGTTCTAGAGGCCGGGGCCTGTGCTCTCTACGCAGCTCCTACTTCTCACCAGGAAGCACAACCCCCAGGGATATACTTCAGCAGGCCTGAGAATATGAGGAACCGCAAGACCAACACATGGCCCATTTCTGGTATTTCTTTTTTCCTAATGGTAAATTAAAAAATATTTTTGTATTAAAAAGACATATTTTAAAGTATAATATGTAATAAATTTAAAGAAATTTAAGAAAACAAAACACAATAGTTAAAAAGGCATTTCATGGCTGTTGCCCAGGCTGGTCTCGGGAACGTCCATGGGAAAACATGAGCAGCATTTATTTGTCACTCTGTTTTGCTTCATTTTATGTCCCTTTACCTTGTTGCTATATTTTTTAAATACCAGCATTCCAACTCAATCTTCATTTCCACTCGCACCTTTCTTTCACTAGAAAAATTAAAATGTTTAAAGAAAGTGGCAGTGTATCAGCCACTGGCATATCATTTTAAAAAGCGTTAGTCATTTATGAGGACACCTTTTTGTAGGTACAATAAATCTGATTGATTTTTATTACACATCTTAGTTTAGAATCACTTTTACATTCCTAGACAAAGAGATGATACAAATAAATATCAATTGTAAAACTCAGAGCCCCAAGTATTGGCATATTCTTTGTCTAAAGGTAGCCAAAGAGAAGGTCAAGATCAATTGTAACTCTAACGAGCCATAAAGCCCACTGCCTCCTTCCTGCACCAGGATTACTCATTTCATGAACAGCCTCAAAGGTATTTCATTCAAGAAACAAGGGCAGGGATAAAGGTGGCAGATTTCTGAATAGTAGAAGACAAAACCTTGTGAGAGAGACAATAGCCAGGCCCACTATTCTTATCCAGTCCCCTCTGAACATTTTGATTATGGCTTTTAGAGTACATTAATAGCCCCATTTTCGTCCACTGATGGTGTTCAGATGGCCCAAGGTGTTGCTTGCAGTGAGCCTTGACCTCAAGTGGGAAATGCGAGGCAAAACTGATATCCCATGTTAACATCAGGAAATCGACACTTCTCAGCAACTTGGCAACAATTTTACATTCAGTGAGTGAGGACTTACAAGAGTCACACAGGAAAAACAGAGAGTGGCCCAGGCCTGAGCTGTAGAACTCTCTGGTGCCCTTGGTCATGGAGGTGTGGGTGGTGCAATTCAAGCAGCATGCAGGCAGGCATTTGACGGGGAACAATCCAACGTTAGGTCTGAGTCTCAAGAAAGTGCTTCATGCCTATGATTTCTGGCCTTGGGTTCTGGATCCAGGTGTCTGGGAGACATGTGACTTTAAAATATGAAGCCAGATACATTCGTACTGATCAGAGCAAAAAGGCTCCTGTTGAGGGTTGCACACAAAGCCTCAAACTCCTCTCAGATGATCTTCTTAATTACTGTTAGGCTGGCTTTGAGACTTCACTACCTGCTGCTGGCATGAAGGCCCTCAGATGGCTTGGAACATTCTAGCATGGCTACAGAAAGGAAAACCTGGTCCCTCAGTGGGCTTGGGAGATCCTCCATACATTTGGCTCAATTCAGAGCCCAAAGCAGCAGCTTTCTGGTAACAGTAAGATATTCTACTGTCTGCTCTACTCAACTATTTATCGGATCCACTTTGAGAAAAGAAAAGCACCAGAGACTGTTGGAAAGGGACAGCTTCACCTCCACTCAGGTGTTCCACTCTTTCAGAGACCACCAGATGAACACGGCTGAGTACAAGGCAAGCTTGTTTTACTGACCCTGCTTGTCAACTTGGCTTTCTTCTTTTGCCTTCTTAGAAAAGTTCTATGGTCACGCAATCACCCTTGGCCAGAATAGCCACCTTGAGACATCAGTATTAAGGTATCGTGTTATCTGCAGTGTTCGGTTCTCAGACTTGCCAGATGAATATTTTCAGCCTACAGAATTCATACTAGCTTTGAAAAATGTGGTGCAAGAGACAGGTGTAAGTGGCAGATAACCATCTTAGGCACCACCTCATCATGTGGTTCCTACTCAAACAGGTAGTCTTAGTAAATAAGAGAGAAGCAGGGTTTGATCCCAAGGAAGATGAGAGGAGGCTCCATTATGCACTGGGAATTACTGAAAAGGGGCCTGGATTCAGAAAGAATGATAACTAAAGAGATAAGTTGCCAGATGACAGATCTCCATTTGTAGAATGCTAAGACATTGCACTTGGTACCTCCTCTTTCCCACTGGTTCTGATCCAGAAATGTGCCCTGGGAACTGAGCAGCGGAGTTAAAATATAACTCAAGGCCCACCTGAGTTGCCACCTTCCTGAGGCACCATGCCAGCAAGGTACACCAGAGTGGCAGACCTGGGGACTCACACTGTCCCCTCAGGCTTGGCTTGTGGACTCAGACACCCACATAGGAGTGCTTCCAGCCTGGATGAGTCATTCAATGGGACTTTAATACAGACAAAGGCAACAACTGTACATTAGTGTATTTCTAAAACTGAGCAAGTTCTTGGTCTCTATCTCTCTCTTACAGACATGGACACACTCAAGGAACACAGGCACCATTGTGCTTGCACACCTGCACACACTTATGAGCGTCTCTTGGGGGGAAAGGAGTAACATTCACCTAATGACCAACATAAAATGAAGCTTTGAATTTCAACAATACAAAGAACTAAAACTTATAAACCAAACTAGTATATGTAAATGGGGAATGTCTAACCCTCTCCTCTGAGCCTATTCAATCACACAGCATCTCCTGCCACCACTGTAGGCCCTGCCCTGGGGGAGCCACAGTTCTAGGATTGAATGTTTCAGCTGATGGCAGGCAGGGTTCCTTTGCTTCCACGTGTTGTCTTCCCTTAACACTGCACTGAGCCTCGTGTCCCTGTCTCTGCATCTGCCCAGTCACTCTTATGCTCTCTATGCAAATATGGAACAAAATGGGTAATTCAAAAGTGCCACCATAAGTCTCATTCCCCCTACTCCTGTCCCAACAGAGAAGGCAGAGCCAGCCTCCCTTCTCCCACACAACAGGCCACTGCAGAGCATGCGCTGGGGCAGACGGGCCTAGGAAGGGATGCTCCGAGTACACGCGCTTGGCTAAAGATGGTGACAAATAAGGAGTAACATGACACGGTGTATGGACACGGCATCAGCTTACAGATTTATGTCTTTCACAGAATAGTCATGGTTTTGAGGTTTTAAAGAAGCTGTTTTGCTAAACTCCCCGAGGGGCAAAGGGAATTGATTTCCGTTGCTTCCAACATTCATCCCTCAGGGGCGAACCCAGTAGCCTCCCTGGAAAACATCTCCTCATGCAGCAGGTCCCAAAGGCAGGTTCACTTTTTACCGAGAAACATGGATCGTGCCTACTAGCGGCTTGGATCCAAATGAGATTTCTCATTTCAACCTACAAGAACAAGCACCTATTCAAGTTCTAGGGCTTTCACTTTTCAACCTCACTGTCATTTTATTCTGAGGCTCCAAAGACTTGGTCCCGCTCAGGTGACTCCTGATTCTGCCCTATTGTTCAATAAGAAGGGAGCCCAGTGTAAAGAACAGGCTAGAAAAGGAGAGGGGAGAGGAAGGGAAGGCAAGGAGAGGGGGAGAAGGCAAGGGAGAAGGGAAGCAAGGTCACTGGTCATTCTCTTGCTTTCCACTTCGACTATCTCACTTTACCTTACCCATGCATTTCTGAGATGCTAATTAAGGGACGTTGCCCAGAGGATCTGAATGCCAGATTAGGACCAGCACCTTTCAGCCAGATTAAGTTGGTTAATCTGCAAAGAGGCCGTTGCTTCTCCCCAGGGGAATGGTTCTGAGTTTGGGCTGGAGTCCTCTCTGCAGGTATTTGCTCATCTCTTCTCTCAGAAGGCAAATGCTGTTTACACCCCCGGAGAGCAGGAACTGGCTTTACTTTGGAACCAGCCCCCGAGACTGTGGATAGAGCTGAGATGCAGGGGTTCCTGAGGAAGAGGAGGAGGATCCCGACTTCCTTCCACTTTTAGGCCTGCGAAAGTCAAGCACGTGTTCACAATTATTCCATGGCCCATCTTTGTCAACAACACAGATCAGACTCCTTTCCCATCATCAAGTGCCATGAACATTTCAATGTGGCATGAAAGCCAGTCTACTTTCGGCTGTGAAACCACCAGACTGGCATAGCCTGGCCCTCTGCACATGGCCCACATGACCTGCCAGCCAAGGTGTGATTCTCAGCAATTGTTCTTCCACTTAAGTCCTATTTTGACTGTCTTCTCCAAATTGGCAAAAAAATATTAAGTTTCCAGGTAGAATTTCTTCCATTTTGGGGTTTTCACCAGTTGTTTTCCTTAAACTTCTTATCCAGAATTTAATTTAATATTAGATATAATTTCACTAGAACACAAGCTCCTTACTGTAGGAACTGGCACATTTGGCTTTCTGGTACTCAGTCTACCTGACATAATGCCTGAACCATAAATATTAGTGTAATAAATGAATAAACACAGGGTTAATAAGGCAATATTTTCTGGTGTATTCTGTAAAGCATTCTATGATAAACGAGCACTCTTGCCACCCTCTACTTTCATTTGTCCTTGATCAAACATGTTCTATTCAAACACAGGTCATCAAGAGACACTCACCTGGCCTTGGATTTCTTATTTGCAGTACTTTCAAAGGATGATGCGTCCACCTGTATCTCATCTTCATCCTGCAGAGCCGCATCCAACGCGGCCTGGACTTTGGGGGCAATGGCGGGGCCCTCATAGTCCCTGGTGGTCCGGCTGGGCATGTCCAGCTCTAATAGCACGATGTTTTCTGCCTGCAGAAGCACAGCCGTAACCAGCTAGGTTGGTTTCCCATCAGACATGAGAGTACAAGCAATGTAGACCCCTTCCAAAAACAGAACTGCAAATTGCTTGCTACTCAGAGCCTACTGAGAACCTGCCTAGAAGTGATGTAGTTTTGTAACTTTCTTCCTGGTGGGATTACAGATGGTTTTTATTTTCTTCTCTAGGCTTTTTTCTATTTTCCTTTTGTAAAAAAAAATTTTTTTAAACAATGAATATGTATTATACCCTAAGGGGAATAATAATAAATTAAGTAAAACCCATTTGTTGTAGACAATGTAAAAATACAAAAAGGTATAAAGAAGAAAATAGTAATCACGAATAATCTCACCACCTACAGCAGCTTTGGTGAATGTTTTAGTTAGGCAGGTATGGTGTATGTGTGCGGAGAGTGTGTGTGGCAGTGTCTGTAACCACATTTTCAAAATCAGTCTGGGGGGAAAAAATAATAAAAATAATAAGGCCTCATAATCGGCCTTGTGGATAGATTCCTTCACTTGATATCCTGTGGTGGGCCTTTTCCTAGCTCCTACATACCAAGGCACATGCATAAAGGAAGAGCCCAGGTTACACATCTTGTCCTCTAGCTCCTCCCACTCAGTGGAGTTCAGGCCCCAGCGCTCCAGAGCAGGCAGAAGGGGCCACTGCAGGGAGATGGTGAGGAGAGGGTGTGGCTCTATTTCTCAATTTTATATACTGAGATACAGCTTAAAATTTCTCTTAATGGAGTGGGTCTACTGCTAAAAACATCTAAGAGCCACCGCTTTAAATTCTACCTTTGGCTCAGGTTAGCTCCCTGGAAACCCACATATTTGATTTGTAGGCTTTAAAAGCATGTTTTTGGCTTAAGACATGAAATAACCAGAAAGATATGCACCCTCTGAAACTGCTAGAAAAATGCTTCTGAGGCGTCCGACACATCACTCATCTTCCACTATATAAAACCCTATCTAATATATCTTTTTTGCTTTTTTTTCTTTATTTTAAATAACTCGATGCCAGGAAGAACAGCACCTGAGGAGCTAACTAATCCTAATCTGTTTTGCTGTGGTTGCCAAGGGAGACTCAAAAATATTTTAAATGAAAATCTTTCATTATCAAAAAAATAGAGGTTCCCTACTGAGAATTATAAAATACAGATGAGCAAATAGAAGAAAATTTAAATTGAGTGCACTTCTATTAACCAGGAATAACCAGTTCACATTTCTATATATTTTTGCCCCAGATTTTTTTAATTCACATATACACCTGCAGTACCAATTGTTTCATAACATAACAATACATCATGTCTCCTGGTTCATCCACTTACCAGTTACCTACTAAGCCACAGGACTACTCATAGAGTAGGTGGGAGGGTTTAGTAGAGAAAGCAATAAAGCACTGAGTACACTGCCTGGCACACAGCAAGAGCTTATAAATAGAAGCACATACAGTATTATTATATGTTTGGGTCATTAAATGGGCCTTAATTATGGCACTTTAAATAACTACATGATTGCCCCACTTTATGTTAAATGGAAGTACCGTAACTCCTTCAGCACATCTCCATCTCCCGTCACTGACACCAGCACTCTTCCCAGGCTTCCCACAGGCGATCCTAAAGCTCATCATTAATGTTTATTGACCATTATGGGCAGGATGCTTGTACTCTCCTCCTTCCCTAGTCCTGATTTTCTAAACCTCATTCTATTTTACCTTTTTATGTATAATGATTTGTTGCTGTTTTTTTTATTTGTTATTTTTTGTTAAAATTGTTATGTTAATATAAGTTTCCTCAGGTGCCTCTGGAAAGAGTCAGGATGAAAACTGTGACTTTGCAGAACGGCGCTAAGGGTTTACATGAATCTAAACTCCTCTAAAAGAGAGGGCAGAGGAACGCAAGGACAATCTCCTCACCCGATATCGGGCCTCTGGACGAATCATCATGGACATTCTCGCATGCTGGCTCAACGGTCTCTTATATCCCACAGCGGAGACTGGCCGCTTCATCATCTGCTGATTCCTGGAAAGGGACTGCAGTGGTTAAAGCCCTGGCTGGCGTGTTCCACAGTCCCAGGGTTGGTCCTGTGGAACCAGCACCCAGAAGACCCCAAGCCTGCTTAAACAGACCCTGGAGCAAGTGACTCCCTGGACTGAGGGCTGACATGGAGGCGATGCAGGAGCTGCTGATACCACCTGCCCGAGCTGCTTTCTTAGATGGTCGGCATGAAGCATAGCTGTCAACACTCCCCACCCCTGCGTCCTTGGCAGACATCTCCCATTTTTCCAGCAGGACCCAGACTATACTGAGAGTCCTTCTCAACGCTGGGTCGGACTGACACACAAGATAACACCTGTGTACTGCCCCTCACTTGGCCTAGCACGCTTCACCTGACAGCTGGGGAAGCTGAAATGAGGAACTTGGGAAAGGTCATTAGTTCACTGTGACAAAGTCTCCCAGTTCCTAATACTGTACTCATCGTCAAACTTTTATCTCATGGAACTATGACCATCACAAAATCAGAGATACAACTGGTTGCAACTTTAAATGAATCAAACTGCATTCTTACCATACCCCTCTGGCCAAGTCCAGCTTATCAACATTCTTTCCCTCTTCCTAACCTTAAGTCTACTTAAAGGCAATAGTGACTTACTCCAGTCTGGTTATAGGATGTAATTTCCAATGATCTTCCTCTTCATCAAAGAAGGATCTATTCATAATTTTACTTTTTTCTTCCAGAGGGATAAAGTTTTCTATAATAAGATGCCTGTAAGAGCACACATACAAGGGTGAATACAGATAAAGAAAGAATACACGTGGAGTGTTGGCGATCTGTAGTAATTAGATAAGTCAAGTCACTCAGCAAACATATACTAAGCAGGTACTATGAGTGTACCATCATACAAAGAACTGTGATACAGACACGCATGACACTTGATCCCTGCCTGAAACAGAGAGGTGACAGTGCAGCACTCTTAGGTATGACAGATGCTGACAGTTGTCTGCCCTAGAAATATGGAGAGGTCACTTCTGCCCAAGGAGGAGCAGCTTGAGGTGAAAGAACTGAAGAGGGAGGTGGTGCCTGGGCCATATTGGAGTGACCTGTGCTCTTTGAAGTACCTTTTGGAGGGCGACTGGTACTGCTAACCCAGCTCATTAACTTCAATATGCTGAAAACAGCTTAGAAATTTAACTGCCTTCCTCCAATCCCTGGGATTGTTGCCAGAGATGGAAAATTCCACATTCTAATCATCAGGACAAAGAACAGAACCAAATGGATTTCAGTCCCTTAGACTTCTCAGAATGGAAACCATTCCTGACACAAGGCTGCGTGAGAAGCGACCAGGGAACATGGCAAACAATGAAACTGGAGCCCACTGGATTGTGTCTCGCCATGGTGATGACTATCTCCTGCCACATCTCTGCATTCACTCTTTCAAAACCTTAGGGAAGAACAATGTCAAAGGGGTGTTAACGTGAGAGAGATGCACAACAAACACCAGAGGTGAAGGGTACTGGCTGTAAGAAACAGGTTGAATCACTTTTTAGTTAAAAGATGTAAGAGCTATAACAATAAAAACGCCTTCTTTAGAGAAAAAATACAGTATTTTGGAGAGATAAAATTTTCTCTTCATTTTATCTGACATTTAAGAAATTATTTTTCATACCATACATTTAGTTTTTTTCTGATTTTAAAGGGCCTATTTACACATTAGGAAATTTGAAAAATATCACTGCACACAATATCACTATGCAGAGATAGCTATTATTAATATTTTGCCATATTTTGTTCTTATCTTTCTCCAGGTGCGCATACCTAGAAAGAGGATTGGTACATACATTTAAATTTTTTTAATTTCAACCTTTTTAAAAAAATTATTATTATTATTTTTAAGCATATCTTTATTGATTTCAGAGAGAGGAAAGGAGGGGGAGAGAGAGAGAGAGAGAGAGAGAGAGAAAAACATCAATCATGAGAGAGTCATTGATTGGCTGCCTCCTGCACACCCCTGAATGGGGGTCGAGCCCACAACCGGGGCATGTGTCCTGACCGGGAATGGAATCCCCATAGCCTGGATCCTAGGTTGATGCTCAACCACTGAGCCACGCCCAGCCAGGCTTAAAAAATTATTGATGTTAGAGAGAAGAAGGGGGGAGAGAGAGAGAAAAACATCGATTTGCTGTTCCACTCATTCGTGCACTCATTGGTTGCTTCCTGTATGTGCCGTGCCCAGGGATTGAAACCCACAACTTTGGCATATCGGGATAACACTCTAACCAGCTGAGCTACCTGGCCAGGGTAAATATATATATTTTTAAAACTGACTTGTATACTTTAAATAGGTGAACTGTAAGGTTTGTGAATTATATTTCAATGAAGCCTTTTAAAAATAGCATTGTGGTTATGTATGTAAATATGTAGGAGTGACATAACATGAGATAAAATTTGCTTTAAAATATTTTTACAAAAGACAGATGACAAAAGATGGTTTATCACTGAATCTGGGTGATGGGCATTTGAGTATTCTTTATACCATTCAGAAAATTCCAGTTAATAAAAGACTCCTTATCAATAGATAAAGGTGAGGCCAGAGTCTTGAAAAGCTTTAGGAAGGCAGAGTGAAAGGAAACTTGGAGATCATCTGGTGAAATCATTCAGTTAACAGATGAAGCCCAGAGACAGAAAGTGACTTTCTCAACAATAAAGAGATGACAAAGTGGCAGGAGACGAGCTGGAGAGAAGGGGCCCTGTCCTCAGGGAAGTGTTTCTTACTTAACAAACAACAACCCAGCAAGTGGCTGGGGCGCCATGGAAGACCCAGAACTTACTTGAGTTTCAGCTCCCTGGTGAGCTCATTCTGAGTCTGCTCCAGCTCCTGACGCTCCTTGATGTGCTCTTCCTGGAGATCGTGGATCTCTGCCTTCACTGCCTGAAGCTTGGAGAAGAGCTGGAACCCAGGGGAGAGGCAGTTGAGGAGGGCAGCTCTCCAGACAATGAGCTCGCCCTTTCCCCCAAGCCTCAAGACACCTCTCCCTGGTCTTGTTCCTTTTATACCTTTTTGAGTTTTTTGGTCTTGATGTCCACCTCTTGTTGCAACGAGCTGTATGTCTCTTTAAGTTCCAAGGTCTCCTCATCTCGACTTTCCATCTGTTGCTGGATTTCTCTTTCTCGACGTTTCTGAGCAACATTCCAAAATTCATCAGCTTGCCTAGGGACAATGTCTATACAAGAATAATAGGGCAGGGCTGCTCCAGATCAGGGTCTCCCACTAGGAAGGAACGACCACAGCTCACTTCCATTCCCTTTGAAGAGTCTAATATAAGAGATACTTGCTTTGTAGCATGAACGTGCCTTACCCCACCACATTCTCCCCAAAAAGGTATGAAAAGTTACCTGCTCTGCAATTTCCTGTCGTTTTTGCTCCAGGATTTTCTGCTGTTCATTGGTATGATCTACTATATTTTTTCCTCCAACAAGCAGCTTACTCTCCATGGCCTGAATGAGAAAAAAGTAGAATCCATCTTGTGATCTCCCTCAGAAATTACCTCCTCACAGGAAGCTTGGAATGGGCCAAAGGGGGTGCACTCTGGGGGGAAAATATATTGTGTTCAGCTGTGTCCTGTGCATCACTGGGATGGATCTGAGGTGGCTCCACCTTGCGAATGCTGAAGATATTGCTTCTCTAGACATACACAAACTTCAGCTTTCGTTAAAAAAAATGTTTTCAGTATGAATCGCAAAGCTGAGAGTCCACTGAGGGCCACAGACAAGTAAGCAGGCTCTTACCATATGTGTCAGAAGCCATCATGAGGAAAAGACCAAGTAATAATGGGAGGGGCACACTGAGGGAGAGAGAATTCAGGCTTTTGGAGGGGTCAGGGAAAGCTTCCTGTCTCAGGGACATCTGCACAGAGTGCTGAAGCAAAAATAGGAATCAACTAAGAAAAAAATATTTGTGTGAGAGGGTAGGATAGGGAGTGGTGATACATGAAGTTGGCAAAGCAATCAGGGGTCAGTCGGTTCAACAACCTCAAAGCTCTGTTATGGGAGACTAAACTTGATCCTGAGAACAGCAGCAAACACTGTCATGTTCTTTGAGCATGATGGCACACAATCAGATTTATGTTTTAGAAACATTACTCCCATGCCACAAGAAGAATGAGTGGAAAAGGGTAGGCTGAGTGCAGGGAGACCAGGCAGGCAGCTGTTTTGAGGGTCCAGGCCTGGGCTAGGGCAGTAGTGGTGGGGAAAGCAATGGGGATGATGGGTCCAAGAGATCCTAATGAGACAGGAGTCAGAGGCGGTGGGACTGACTGGGCCCTAAGGGAGAGGGAGAGGCAGATCCTAGGAGTCTGTCTAGTTTGAGAAAAAGGTGGGCAGGTTCTGGGTGCCTGGGGGCATCTCTGTGGAAATGTCTAGTAGGCTGAGGCTATCAGCTTGGATGTTAGGAGACAGCTCTGGGTTGGTTATACAGACTGGGAGCCTTCAACATTTAGATGCTTGTTGAAGACACTGGGATGATTTGCACCTGAAAAGCATGGAATCCAAAAGCTCCACAACCTTGCTTTTAAGAAACTTATTAACATTAACTGTAGCCCTGCTGCCATCTTTCAATGTGTCTGTGAGACTGTTTCCTTGACTCTTAAAATAAAGAGGCTGGACTGATTGCTACTCCCATTTAACACCCACTCGCCTGCCACACACACACACCTTCCAGCTCTAAATTCTTTTGTCCTATGATTTTATAGCAGTGAGGGGTTGGGAAAGACAGAAGTAATGTCATTCTCCCATAAACAAAGCTATCAGTATGAATCACCAAAGCTGTGTTAAGAGATTCAGTGATCTTGAGGTAATGCTGAGTCCGGCCACACTGGGCTTCTGAGAGTTGCCTAAATGCACCAGGTAGTTTAGGGAGTCTAGGCGTTCCCGAGCCTGAATAACAGAAGTGATCCTAAAACACAGCACACAAATCAAACATGGACACTCCCAGTTACACTTCACTGCAGGAGCAAGGAGGGGTGACGTGGTGTTTGACATAATGGAACCCCATAGAAAGCCCTTCCCTGGAACAAAATTACCTCCTAATTACTTTGTACACGAATCCATTTTTACATTACGTCTTGAAAGTCCTGGTAAGGACCCCTGTGTCTGAAGTAAATTAGTACCCAGCTCTGTGTAGGGGCCACTGTGAGCCACAGATAAAGTATGGCTTCATATAGTAAGGGAAGGGGAGGTGAGAGAGAGATCACTTGTCATTTTTAAATTAATAAACATAGATACATTTTAGAGTAGAAATCAAAAGTTTGCATAAATCCAATGCAATAGAACCCACTCAACATGTCAAAGGAATTCTGGCTTGTGGTCAGGCAGTGGTCATCCTAGGATGCCAGGGATAGCTCTGCACCCTCCTCTGCCATTAAAGCCCTGTGGCAGCCAGAGTCCAAGCACCTGATGGAGCAGTACAAGGCCACCAGGGAGAAGATTCAACACAGGGAGCCTCCTTGCTCTAGAGTACTACCCTGGCACACAGGGTTGGAGGTTGGGGGGAGGGTTTGACTACAGGGAGCATTTGTGGGGTGATGAAACTGTTCTGTATCTTGTGTGATCACTGCACTGCATATTAAAATCACAATGAGCCCTGGCTGGTGTGGCTCCGTTGGTTGGGTGTTCTCCTGTGCACTGAGGGGTTGCCGGTTCGATTCCCAGTCAGGGCACATGCCTGGGATGTGGGCTCAATCCCCAGTAGGGGGCGTGCAGGAGGCAGCCAATTGATGTTTCTCTCTCCCCCCTTCCTCTTTCTCTAAAAATCAATTTTAAAATATATATAAGCCACAATGAGTTACCATTTTATATTTACTAGATATACAAAAAAAGTCTGATGATCACAAGTGTTGGTAAGGATGAGAAGCAACCTGATCTCGTAGGCTCCTGGTGGAAGTTTCAATTCACAGGGCCACTTTAGAAAACAACTTGTCATCATCTAGTAAAGTTGAAGCTGCTCATACTCTAGGACCTAGCGGTGCCAGACAAGTAATTCTTGTATGAACATGTTCTCCTGGAGCCAAGTACAAGAATGTTCATAGCAGAAAAAGGAAACAACCCACAGTCTCAGGAGAATGGAATACTCGGAATTCTCCGAACAGTAATAATGAATGAATCACAGGTCAGGCATCAATATGGGTAAATCTCATTAACATAATATTGAGTGAATAAAAGCAAATTGCAGCAGTGAGAATCCATTTATATAAAAGTAAAAAAAGATGTGAAACTAAAACTATCTTTAACTTAGAGATATATACATATATGGGAAACTACAAAGAAAATAAACCAACAAATCCAAGATAATGGTTACCTGGTGGGGGCACACACAAAGGATTTGTAAAGACATGGCTGTTGTTCTGTTTGTTACACTGGGTGGGTGGAGGGTAACGTGGGTGTTAGTTTTATCGCTGCTTTTTATACCTTGCACATATGTAATAATTATTCTTACTGTGAATTCAAAATTTAATTTTTTTTAATTTAGAAAAATTTTTGTTCTTCATTCAATACAATTCGACAAATGTTTATCGGCACTAGATACATCATCCCTCATATCATTTTTTTCTTTTTATAAAGCAAAAGGCTTTGAAAGAAACAAAGGGGCCCAGGAAGGGAAGGGCCTAGTACCTTGATTTTGGCGCCCAGCATCTCGGCAGCATCCTTCTCGCGCCGCAGGTCCTCCATCTTCTTCTCCTTCTCTCTCAGCAGCTTCATCTTCTCCTCTGCAACCAGGCTGTGGTCCTCGACGATGGCCCGCTTCTCAGTCTCCAGCTTCTCCTGCTGTTCCCGCCAGTAGTCGTCCTTCTCATCACCTTCCTCCTCGCCCTCCTCCCCCTCCTCCTCCTCCTCTTCCCCGCCGCCCTCCCTCCGCTTCTCTCGCCTCTTTTTCCTGCCAATGGACCGTTTTTCCAGCTGGGCCTTAAGCCGAGCAATCTCTTCCTGGAATTCTCGAAGAAGGGCATCCTTGGGGTCCTCGTTGACTCTTGGCTTGTTCTTAATGTTTTTGGCACGGTTGGCATATCTCAGAGTGGTCAGAGTCTCTTCCACATTGTAAGAGGCAGGCCCCACATTGGCCACCATAACAGTTTTAGCATTGCCACCGAGAGAATCTTGGAGGAGCCTGGTAAGCTTTGAGTCCCGATACGGAATGTGAGTGCTTTTGCCATCCACCAGGGCAGAGATGACATTACCCAAGGCTGACAGGGACAGGTTGATCTTGGTCGCTTCCTTCAGTCTTTCCCCTTGGGCACCAGTCTTGGCTTGCCGCTCGCTGCCAGCAAGGTCTACAAGGTTCAGTTTCCCTACACGGATGTGGTTTTCTCCATCGAGGCCCACCTCACTGCACTCGATGGTGATGACAAAAATTGCGTGAGAACGCGAACTGTGCTCATTCATGTTGGTAGCACCAACCGAACGGTTCTGGTTCCCCACATTCATCACGTGCTCTATTTCCTTCACGCTCTTGGTGACAAAGGAAGACAGGTCTTTCACATACACTCCAGTGTCAGGCCTCTCTTTGAGCTCAAGCCTTTTGGTCTGATCCTTTGAGAGCAGATCTCGGATCTCCTCCTGGTAGATCTCTAAGTAAGAAGCCCTGACCAGGTACTGCTGATTCTGGGATCGAGAGATATGGGTGAAGATGTGATCAAATGAGTTAGGGATGACCCCTCTTTTTTCAGGGTCACCACGGACTCCTTCCATTGTGTAGGTTTTCCCAGTCCCGGTTTGTCCATAGGCAAAAATCGTCCCATTGAAACCCTGCAGAACAGAGTCCACGAGCGGTCGGAATGTCTCATCATAGAGTTCAAATTGCTTGGCATTCCAGTCGTAGACTGCATCAAAGGTGAAGGTCTTGGGCATTTCGTGGGTCACTCCTCTGGGGTTCTTCACAGACACCTGCCCCAGCTTCACATCCACATCTACCACCTTGTCATACGAAGCGGCCTTTTCCTTGCCATTCATGGGCCGACAGCGAACCACCACCCTGACTGACTCTGAGCTTTTTAACTTGGACATGATGAACTTGGACCAGGTCAACCTTGAAGGCTATGAATGTCTCAGGATGCTAAGGTCCTAGAAAAGAAAGCAAAAGTAAGTAAGGGCAGTACAGTTGTCATTCGAGGCTGCTCAAAAGCAGCTGACACACCCAAGTCACTTTCATCTTGCTAGCCTTCTGATAGCTACTTTTTTTTCTTTTTTAAAAACTTTTATTAATTTCTTTATTTTTCAGCTACAGTTTACTTTCACTATTATTTTGTATTGGTTTCAGGTGTACAGAGTAGTGGTTAGACAATCACATACTTTACAAAGTATTTCCCCTAGGAATTCCAGTACCCTACCCACCTGGCACCATACATAGTTATCCCAATACTACTGACTATATCTGACAGCTACATTTAATAACTTTAGTACACTGTATTTTCTCACAGGATCTTAACCAACTTCAGTGGAAAAAATGAAAACTCTAATCCACCAATAGTGTTAACTAGCTTGTCCTCCCTTCAACCAATATTTTATCTTATACTACAGGTTGAGGCAGCTGGAAACATTTCAGAAGCCTGAGTAATCTTATATCCTGTTGAACTACTACAACCTCTGCATAAAGCAATTTGGAACCATCTATCAAAATTTTATTTATTTATTTATTTTTTAAATATATCTTTATTGATTTCAGAGAGAGGAAGGGAGAGGGAGAGACAGAGATAGAAACATCAATGATGAGAGAGTCATTGATCGAGCCCGCAACCTGGGCATGTGCCCTGACCGGGAATCGAACCCTGATCGCTTGGATCCTAGGTCGATGCTCAACCGCTGAGCCACGCCCAGCCGGGCTCTATCAAAATTTTAAATGCACATACTTTTGATCTAGCAGTTGCAACGCTAACAATTTATCTTACAGATACAAGGATATTTGTTGTGGCAGCAGTAGACTATGGATAACCCCAATTCCCATCAAAAGGGGGTTGATTAAATAAATTAAATATATTTAACCCTTTGGGGTCATATTAAATTTGGACATGGGTGTCGTACTGGTCGGAATTAATTTCCACTGAAAGAGGAGTGATACATAACATGCAAGATTATGAAGGATAAACAAGAGAAATTATGAACTGATACATGAATGAATAGAGTTAAGATTCGTACGGTTCCTTGTTGTGGTGGCTGAGAGCAGACATACGACCGGAAGGGTAAAAAAGCTTTGGTGGCTGAGAGTAGACAAACGACTGCAAAGGGTTAACATATGTAGTGGAATCCTATGCAGTTACTAAAAAGAATGTGCTGATCTAAATGTAGCCCTATACTAAGATATGTTAAGTGGAAAAACTAGATGAGGAACAGTGTGTATCGTATAGTTTACACAGTGCGTTAGGAGGGGGATATATGCATGTTTATGCTTGATATGCAGACCACATTATTAGAAGTACACACGTAAAAGCAGTAATAGTAGCAGCCTGCAGGGGAACTATGGGCCTAGGGGACTCAGAGGTCTACAGAGATAAAAAACACACAAAACTTCCCACTGTATGCTCCTTTGTACTGTTTGAATTTCCTATCTTGTGCTGATAATACTTTTCCATTCCAAAATCATAAAACAATGGTTTGTGCAAAATGTATTCAAATAAATGAGGATGTGAGATAACACATTACATAGAAAGCAATTACCTAATCAACAAATTTAATACAATTTGAATGCAAATAAGAAAATAGCCCTAGCCGGTAAGCTCAGTGGTTTCAGCGTCAAGGGCAAGTACCTACGTTGCAGGTTCGACCTCAGCCTCCGTCGGGGCAGGTGCGGGAGGCAACCAGTCAATGTGTCTCTCTCACATCGATATTTCTCCTTCTCTCTCTTTTCCCCTCCCTCCCATCCACTCTCTAAAAAGCAATGGAAGAAATATCCTCGGGAGAGGATTATAAATAAATAAATAAATAAATAAATAAATAAATAAATAAATAAATAAATAAATAAATAAAAAATAAATAAATAAATAAATAAATAAATCTTCATTTGGTGCCAGAAAACTCAAGGAACAGAAGAAAGGGTGATTAGAGTCTTTTGGAAGAAGTAGGGAGCAAGGACCTCAAACTCCTGAAAACCTCAGTGCAGGGTTTTTTAAATAGGTAATTCACATGGTTCTTGATTCAAAAGGCCCTTGGGTGACAGTTCCCTCTACTTCACCTGCTTTCCAACCACTCAGTTCCCTGCCCATGAGGCAGTGTTATTAGGTTTTAATCTTCCTGAGCTAATGTATAACAAGCAAGTATGTATTAACATATACTTTCCCCCTCCCTTTGTACACAAGCATAGTATGTTATACACAGTAATGCAGTGTCCTGCATCTTCTTTTTCTCACTAAACCATGTATCTTGGAGTTTGTTTCTTCAGGAAATCTAAAGCTGCCTCATTCTTTATGAAAGCAGCTATATATCCCACTGTATGGAAGCATCATAATTTATTTAACCACTACCCTAGCACTTCAGCTGTTTCTGATTTTTCCTATGAAAAACCTAGGAACACAACCTTTCATGTGTGGGAAAGTATGTGTAACATAAATTTCTAAAAGTGCAATTCCTGGATTACAAGACATATGCATTTGTAATTTTAATAGACACTTACAGCAGTGATACAATATATTTTTTATTTGTGAGAATTACCTATTCCCTGCCAACAAAAGGGAGAGGGCCAATGTGAAGCAGTGGCTGGCCACTCTAGGCATACATGCTGAAGCTTAATAAACAGTGAAAGTCAGTATGTCTCCCATTGATCTTTCATTAAAAAAACTGTTCTGCTGCTTAGCACATGGAAACATAAAAAGCTGTTTTCATACTTCTTAGTTGTTACATGTAATAAAATAATGTTGTCTAGAATAAAGAAGCGGAAAACCTCCTACCCTCCCTGAACCCCTTTTCTGTAAAATCTGTAAAACTGGAATCACTGTTCTTCCTTTAAATGAGGGATGGGGAATGTCCGAACTGTGGGCCATATATGGCCACGAATATTTTGGTCTGGCCCTGCCAAGGCAACCACAGGTGGAACTCGAAATTCAATAAATCTAGGAGCTTTTTTTAAAAAAATATCTCTTTATTGATTTCAGAGAGGGAAGGAGAGGGAGAGAAATAGAAACATCAATGATGAGAGAGTCATTGATCAGCTGCCTCCTGCATGCCCCCTACGGGGGATCAAGCCCGCAACCCGGGCATGTGCCCTGACCGGGAATCTAACTTCGATCTCCTGGATCATAGGTTGATGCTCAATCACTGAGCCATGCCAGCCGGGCAAGGAGCTCTTTTCATAGCTAATTTTTAAGTTGATAATTTTGTATGGCCTGTGAATAATATTATAAATATACAAATGACCTTTGGCAGAAAAAAGGTTCCCCACTCCTGCTTTAAATGCTTATGAGACTAATAGGCACTTAGAAAGATGGAAGTGCTTTGTGAACTAATATAAAGCTGGATTAAAAATAATTAACACAGATCCATCTAAATGACCCGGCAAAGGGTCATTCTAGAGATTACCAGTCAGCCCTAATTTTAGGCATTAAACATCACTAGATTAGCATTTTCCCTTCTTCCATTGGGAGTCATCATCCTAAAAAAATTAATCAGATTAAATTGAGATCCAAATACCTAACTAATGTTCAATTAGAAGTAAATCTCAAGCCATTTTTGGTTTGTTTGTTTTTGTAAATCCCCACTAGAGGATTTTTTTCCACTGATTTTTTTTTTTTTTTTTTTTTTTTTTTTTTAGAGAGAGTGAAGAGGAGGAAGGAGGGGGAGGCGGAGAAAGAGAGAAACATCTTTCTGTTGCTTTCTGTACGTGCCCCAACCGGGGATACGCAAGGCAGGTATGCGACCCGAACCAGCAACCTTCTGGTGCACAAGACAACTTTCAATCAACTAAGCCACTCCAGCTGGGCAAATGTCAAGCCATTTAAAGAAAACTATGTAAAAGGCAGCCCTTTCACCCATCCCCTTCTAGATGCTATTAAATTTTTGCCCGACGAGAAGGAACCAGGTGTTGGAACGGCCAGTCCGCCTGCCGAGTCTTCTTTCCCAGGGAATGGCTCCAGGCTACAGCTGTGGCTAATCCCTTGCCTGTCTCTCCCTCCCTTTGAACGAAATGTCTAGGTGCCGCTCTGGCTGGTGTGGCTTAGTGGGTAGGGCGTCGCCCACACACTGAAGGGCCTCAGGTTCGTTTCCCGGTCAGGGACACATACCTGGGTTGCAGGTTCGATCCCTGGCCCTGGTCGGGGCACTCGAGGGAGGCCACCAATGGATGTGTCTCGCTCGCAGAGATGTTTTTCTCTCTCTCCCCTTCTCTCCCTCTCCCTCCCTCCCTTCCACTCTCTGAAAGGCAATGGAAAAAATGTCCTCGGGTGAGGAATAACAACAAAACGTCTAGGTGCCAAGCTCAAATCCCATGCCCTTAGCCTCCTGTGGGGAGGTCTCTGCTGCAGTGCGTGGGACAGACAGGCAAGATCCCTGACTTGAAGGAGTAACAGAAAGGTAAGGGGGTGGGTGGGGAACAGGTCAGCGAAGATGACCCATTCTTCTGCACTACAGACCCCAGAAGGGGCAGAGCTGTCCAGCTTTCACCTATCAAAACCATGTGTCCCCAAGCTCGTTAAAAAAAGCCTGCAGCAGGCTGACTGATGTTCAGCTGCTTCTGTTACAGCCCCCTGTATTTTTTGAGCTCTCCAAAACAATAAAAACAAAAGAATGATAATGACCTACAATATTCTTAAAAATCTTTTAAAAAGAAGGAATTCCCAAAGCTCCAGTCCCCTTAATTAAATCTCAACTCAGCACACAGAACACCATTTCTTTTCTGAACTCACTGAGCTCAACTGAACTAGTCATGTCTTATTGATGTATTATTTCAGGAAGATGGACTAATTTAATTTCCTGCCACCAGGGCTTAAAGTCTTGCTCTGGGTCAGCCTCAAAAAAGAGGGTTTTCTTGGAAGGAATGCCTTGCTACTCTCTTTACTTTATTATCTTCCTTACTCTTCTTCTACTGGTCCAATTACAGTGATAAATCTTTAGAGGAACTAAGGGGATTGCCAGGAATGACGGAACCACCGGTCAGCAGCTCATCACCTTCATCCTAAATTCTTTTTCTACTAGAACCTGTCATTCTGATGTTAACAAGTACCGTTTTAATGGCTACTGCACGTGAAAAATTGAGTTTTTCCACAACTTCATCTCTTTGTCCTCAGCAGAAATCAGTTACACATTTCTCAGGAAAGCCACATTCTTCCAGACCACTCTCTACCTCTTCCCTGTTTGGATTCATATACACTCTCACCTTTGCTAGTTCTCATGAAGTCTTACCTCAAATTCTAGAACTAGGTGTGGATTGACTTCTCAACAACTATTGGCTTCCTGTAGAGATTCTAGGATAAAGGTCAGAAACTGGTCACATTCTACCTGAAGCATTTTATTTGACCCACCTCTGGTTAAAATAGAGAGAGAAAAAACCCTTCAGCAATTCCACTTTTATATATGTGTATGTCTTAGTGAAAAACCTTCGCACAGAGGCACAAAGATGCTTTTTGAAGCACAGTTAAAATAGGAGGAAAACTGAAAACAACCTAAAAATCCATTTATAGGGGAATCAAAAAATAAAATATGATATGCTCATATTATAAACAGTAAACTATTCAGTAATTAAAAGGAATAAATTAGAGCAGGAGTCAGCAAACTACAGCCCACAGGCCAAATCTGGCCCACAGCCTGTTTTGTAAACAAAGTTTTATTGTAACACAACTATAATCCTTTGTTTACATATTATCTATGTATGGCTGCATTAGCTATAAAATAGGAGTAGGTGCAGCAGAAATAGTATGGCCCACAAAACCTAAACTATTTACTACCTGATCTTTTACAGAAAGTCTGCCAACACTGAATTAAGAGTGTTACAGGATGGGGAAAAAAGTGGGTTTACAGTTGTATGCAAAACACAGAGTTTATTGTTAAATTATTACTTATTCATTATTGTATTATTTTCCATTTGAACAACTGTAAACATAGTTTTGCCCCACACTGTATATATTTACATGGATATATAAAAAGGTTGAGTAAAAAAGCAAGCTACAGAGTAATAATTATAATTAAAAACATAAAACACTATGGTGCTCATTTCTATATAAGTATAAAAAACAGGACAGGAGGATATACAATGATTTATGATACTGGGCAGAGGAACTGTGGAGAAGGGGACTAGAAATGGGAAAGATGTTTCAATTTTATCAATAATATTTTATCATTTCTCTTCCAAAACAATAAAAAGTAGGGGAATGAGGCTGGAAGGAAATAAGAGAAAATGTTAACTGTCAATTCTGGCTGTTTCCTATTTATTCTCCAAATGTTTAAAATTTCTTAAAAAAAAAAAAAAATCCCACCCATCTTACTTTTTTTAAAAAATCCTCACCCAAGGATATATTTGTTACTGGTTTTGAGAGAGAGAGAAAGTGAGAGAAAGAGAAATCCACGTGAGAAAACATCGATTGTCTGCCTACCCTATCTGCCCCAACCAGGATGGAACCCACAACCTGGGTATGAGCCCTAAGGAGGAATCAAACCCACATCCTTTTGGTATATGGGATGATGCTTCAACCACTGAGCCACCCAACCGGGCTCACATTTTTAAAAGAACAACAAAAAACAGAAAACATCTGGCTGGTGTAGCTCAGTTGGAACGTCATCCCACACACCAAAAGGTGGTGGGTTCAATTCCTGGCAAAGGTACATACCCAGGCTGTGGGCTCTTTCGGTGAGGGCACTTGTGGGAGGCCACAGATCAGTGTTTCTCTCTCACATCGAGGTTTGTTTTTTGTTTCTTCCCCTCCCTTCCCCTTTCTCCCTTCCCTTCTCCCCCCTCCCTCCTTCCCGTCTTCTCAAAAAAAAGAAAAGAAAAAGGCAGATTTTTCTGCTTCTCTGGAAGAATGGGATACCACGCCCCAAGTGGCAGCAATGTGAACTGAGCAACAGGTGCCTCTCTATACCTCCCCGCCCCCACGCCCTGCTGTCTCATACCCATCATGCTTTGCTCATTTATACTTCCCGCCTGGCTCCTGCAGGAATCTCTATCTATGACCAAATTCATGAACACATGATGGGATTAAGAAAAGTCCACCATGCTAGTCCATCTTTTAAAATGACATTTACCAAGGTCTTGCTGCAATGACATGGAAAATGCTCACCATAAATGAAAAGCAGTTTACGAAATTGAATGCACGCAGTCAAAACAGGACATAGCATACTCTCTCTCTCCCATTTTTTTTTTGGGAGGCAACCTAATTTTTGGAGGCCTTGCTTCGGCAAGGCTGGAAAAGCGGTTAAAAAACAGACAAGAGTATTAAAACCGATATAGCCCAGCCCGGTGCACTGAGTCCAAACAGAGCTTTGGTTTCTCTGCCGGCTTCAGGCGCTCTCGCCAAGCGAAAGAATAAGAAATAGCACTGCCTCGCAACTGCCGGCAAAAAAGCAATCTGCAGGCACGGCACAAAATCTATAGTGTTGTTTTTTTTTTATTGATTTGAAACGGCGGAAGTTAGACATAAAGTGCGTTTGTGATTGGCTGAGAGCTTAGGACTGCAAGCGGCTTGACATACTAATAGACGTTTTTATAATCAATGTGTCCCAGGAGAACCACCTCCCAACTGCCTCGCCTGGCTTGGGGTTACAAGGACTCCAGTGTGTGTGAAAGGCAGCCGGAGCCATAGGTCACAAGGGCCATCAAAAAAGCACTGCAACACTGGGGGGCAAGAAGGTAAAAGTAACTCCCTCATATGCCGGGCCCAAGTGGCTCAGCGGCTGAGCATCGACCTAGGACCCAAGAGATCTCAGTTCTATTCCTGGTCAGGGCTCATGCCCGGTTTCCGGCTGGATCCCAGTAAGGGGCCTGAAGGAGGCATCTGATCAATGGCTCTCTCATCATCATCATTGATGTTTCTCTCTCCCACTACCTTCCTCTCTCTGAAATCAATAGACATTAAAAAAAAAAAAGTGACTCCCTTATTACACAGTCCAAACTATCACCCTGTGCAGGTTTCTCCCAGGGGAAACAGCTGTTTCTGCTCTATCCACCTCATCTCCTTTCACAATGGTTGCTAATTGTTTTGAAGTATCAGAATTCCTTGTTTGCAATCCCTGAACCACACCAAGAGAGAAAGTCAACTCTGAGTCCCTGGTTCCCAAGATGGCCAGTTATTACAATGGGAGTTACCACAATTTTCAAAACAAGATTACTCATCTCCAGTTGAAAAATAACATCACTGCCCTGCAGAACTTTAAAAGGACTTAAGATTTGTGTTGAGGGACTAGTTCTATATGTGCGTAAAAAACATCTAGAAGGATATACAAGAGCCAGATAACAACAATGGTGGCATCTGTAGGGAGAAGAACTGGGTGGCTGAGGGCCAAGAGTGGAACAGAGACTTTTCATCATATACTCTTTGCACTTACTGAGTTTTGAATCGTAAAAAATACAATTAGAAGAAAAAAGTGATGGAAAAGTTTTGTGAAATTAATTAAACTAATATCCAGGTGTTATTTTTCTCTTTTCATCTGTCCATTTTTACTGACCACCATGAATATAAGGTAATAAAAAATGTTTTAATTGAACAAAGGGCCCTAGGAGCAAAATTACTTGTCTCGACTTTATGGTGAAGCTTCATAAAAGAGCTTCGATGAGGCCTACAGCAATGCAATCTTTACCTTTCTAATATCAATGTAGCATGTCAGGTAGCCTCAGCCTGAAAAGGCACTCAGAGCAAAGATGTCAAAATAATAGACTAATAAAATATATTCTTTTGTTATTACAGGCACTGTTTATAAAGTCATCTTTTTTGTAAGCCAAAGAGCTGTGAACTGTGAACTGTGTAGTGTGAACTGTGTAAAAACTTTCAAACTGCCCGTTATACATACAAAAGCCACATGTATCGAACTGGTACAAATTATTTGTGAAGCGTAATACTTGAAATGTAATACTCCTTGCAACAGCAACTCCATTTCTCAGAATTATTTTAAGGACATCACTGAATAACTGAAGATGTGCAAAATGTATAGACATGTTTATGTTGATCACAGCACCATCTCTGCCACTGAAATAAGGGACCAGTTAGCCCTAGGCAGTTTTGCTTAGTGGTTAGAGCATTGGCCTGTGGACTGAAAGGTCTCAGGTTTGATTCCAGCCAAGGGCATGTACCTCAGTTGCAGGCTCAATCCCCAGCCCCTGTCAGAGTGCGTGAGGGAGGCAACCAATCAATGTTTCTTTCTCTCCCTCCCTACCTCCCACTCTCCTTCTCTCTCTCTTTCCCTTTCTCTCTGAAAGGCAATGGAAAAAATATCCTCAGGTGAAGATAAAAAAAAAAAAGAATAGCAAGATACCTCTAGGTATTTACATATGGGAAGATGTTCATGACATTTTGTTGAGTGAAAAAAAAAAACCAGGCTACCAAACAGAAGAGTTATCATGGTGAGAGCTGTGTATATACCCATGTGCAGAGAAAGCTGTGGGGGAAACAGACTGAAGTCAGTGACAGTGATCAACAGGTCAGGATCTGAATTTCTGCTCTGCCACTTAGCTATAAAATTTTGAGAAAGTTACTTAAGTCATAACTTCTATAAAATGGGGTTAATAACACCACCTACCTTAAAGAACTATTCTAAGGACTAAACAAGATAATAAATTTTAAATGCTTAGCCTAGCGCAAAATGTGTAATAAAAACTCAGGAAATGCAAGCAATACTGATTTCTGGGAGTGAGCTTGCAAATGATTTCTTGGTGTCCTTTGGCCGTTTTAAGAGGTGCATGTATTCTGTTTCTTAATATCAAGTGCGGAGATGGCAATAAAGCTATTTTTTCTCTGGGAAAAATGTTTAGCACCTTGATTTCAGCTTAAGTGTCTTAGGAAGACAGGCTACTTATCTGGAAAGAAACCCGAACAAATAAATGCCTGCCCTGAATTCAAATTGATGCCATGCACTCCCTGTCATTTGATGACTGAAATGGACAAAGAAAGCATCTATCAAAGAGGAAAAGAGGGAGAGAAATTATTTTTTTGTATCCAATTGTGAAACAGTCATAGAATACATATAAAAAATATATTCAAGTCTAGAGGACAATTCTCATTCAGAATCAACGCGGATCTTGGGTTTTGCTGAATTCAATAATAAAAATTCACAGTATGTCAAGAGCTTAACGTGTATCCCTCTTCTAATCCTCAAAATCACCTGATGAGGAACAGGTATTAGCCCTCTTTCAAAAATAAGTATGGGAAGCTAAGAGAAATTAATTTGGCCAAGGTCACACAGCAATTAAGTGGAACTGTCAGGATTCAAAACCAGGTTTGTCTTATTTAAAACCCACATATAGCCCAGCCAGTGTGGCTCAGTTGTAGAGTGTCAACCCAAAAGGTCGCCGGTTGAATTCCTGCTCAGGGCACATGCCTGGGTTGCAGGATCGATCCCCAGTCGGAGGCCTGCAGGAGGCGGCTGATCAATGACTCTTTCATCATTGATGTTTCTATCTCTCTCTCCCCCTCTCCCTTTCTCTCTCTGAAAATCAATAAAGATATATTTTAAAAAAAAAAAAAAAAAAAGGGAGGTGGCCTGGAATAACAAAAAAAGATTCAGACACACCTGGGACTGAAACCCAGTCCTACCATTTCTAGTTCTAGAACTCCACGTAAGTCCACCCCTCGGAGCCTATCTGCTCCACTGTTAGGTGGGAACACCAATACCCTGCACTTTGGAGCTGTGTGAGGCTCAGAGGAGGCAAGCATTACAGTGCCTGGCCCACAGGAGGAGCTTCTGCCCTGACTCAATTTACAGGAGGAAAAAGACTCAGACTTGGAGTGGCAAGAAACATGGCACAGAGTTAATAAGTGGCAAAGTAAGCAGAAACCAGGTCGAATTGACTCCAAGGTTCATGGCCTTTTTCTACACCAGCATGTCCTAAATGTCAGTCATGGGATTGTCTCTTCACAATTTTTGCCATATCGGGGCACCACCTGTACTATTATTTACTTGAGGTTTTTCTTGAAAGCTACTTTCTTTTAATACAAATTTATTTTTTAAAAGTAACTTTAGCCCTAGCTCCGTGGTTAGAGAGTCAGCCCTCGGACTGAAGGGTCCCAGGTTCAATTCTGGCCAAGGGCATGTGCCTTGGTTGCAGGCTCGATCCGCAGCCCTGGTCAGGGTGGGGTGTGTGGGGGAGGCAACTAATCGATGTATCTCTTTCACATCAGTGTTCCCCCCACACACACACTCTCTCTCTCTCCCCCCCACCCCCTTCCACTCTCTCTAAAAAGCAATGAAAAAATATCCTCTGGTGAGAATTTTTTTTAAATGATAATAATAATCATAATAAGCAAATGCCTTAATGATGATGATATACATAAATGAACCAATAAAACAATTTTTTAAAGTAACTTTATATCCCTACGTGAATGGAAAATCAATATCATTTATTGCAAATAGAAGGTAACTGTGAAAATAAATATAAGGACATAAGAAAGCTACTAAATTCTAGTTAGACACTGTAGTTTCCCCAAGGCTGAGACCTGGTCTCTCCTGGCCAGGAAGCCAGCTTAGCAATTGTTAAGAAACAGGCTGGAACTAAACAAATATTCTCCCTGACGTAGTCAGAAGAACCAAAAGAATTTAAAAGGGAATAACTATTACTATGTCATTCAACATAATTCAGGGTGGTGTATTTGAATGTCACCTAAAATCTCCTGTCCCAGCTGGTTTAGCTCTGCAGATTCTAACCCCAACCAGATCCTCAAAATCAGAATCCCAGTTTATCAAATCCCTAGAGATCTGGGTATACATTAATGCCAGAGAAACTCTGCCCACATATGCCACCTCTACAGTAAATAGTTCCCAAAGTTGATCAAGCAGAATTCCCTATAAATCACAGAATTTATTTCAGTAATATGATGACTCAAATACTTTTTGAAAATCCCTCTCCAAAGTCCATGAGAACTATCATAGTTCACTGTCCAATTCCATAATGATATGCTTGCTCTTTTGGTTCACACAGTTCCCCAAACAGAGAACATACATATTATTTCTGATTAGTGTCACCAACCAACAGCCTGTTCAGAGAATGAAGGGTTTAAATGTTAAAGGCCCATGTTCTGGGGCACACTCATAGGGAATTATGTATCAGAAATAAAAACAGATTCAGGAGAAACAAGAAGGCTGAGAAACACTATTTTAAAAGATACTTCATGTGAATTATATCTCAATAAAGTTGTGTTTTTAAAGGTCCTTGTAGAAGATCCAAATCAAATTTTAAGAAGGAAAATGTACAGCTCTCATTTAAAACTTTTAATATTCTGCCCGGCCAGGCGTGGCTCAGCGGTAGAGCGTTGACCTAGGATCTAGGTGATCGGGAGTCGATTCCCGGTCAGGGCACATGCCCGGGATGCGGGCTCGATCCCTAGTAGGGAGCCTGCAGGAGGCAGCCGATCAATGACTCTCTCATCATTGATGTTTCTATATCTCTCTCTCCCTCCCCTTTCCTCTCTCTGAAATCAATAAAGATATATTTAAAAAATTAAAAAATAATAAAACTTTTAATATTCTAACTTTTCCCAAACCATTTATTTATAATTGTTCTGTTATGAGGCTGAGAGAGAAGCAAAGATGTTCACTGTAGCAAGCACTCTGTGATTATAAAAAGCTGGAAACAACTGTAATGCCCAATACTAGGGAAAGTTTACTAGTTCGTAATTACTAAACATGAAAACACAGGAAAATGGTTATGAAATGTTAAGTAAATGTCTGCAAATGCAAAATGGAAGATACACTTTGAACACATAAAAATATATCTGCAAGTGGATAAGTAAGTTGAAATTAAGTTAGGATACCATTTTCACAGGTAATCCCTTCCTACAAAATTGTAATAATGTCTGCCTCATCAACCTTAATTAATTAATTAATTAATCCTCACCCGAGGATATGTTTTTATTGATTTTAGAGAGAAAGGAAGGAAGAGGGAGGGAGGGAGGGAGGGAGGGGAATGTCAATCAGTTGCAACCCGTACACACCCCAACCGGGGATCAAACCCGAATCCTGGGCATATGCTGATGGGGAATCGAACCCTCGAACTTGTGGTGCACAGGACAACGCTCCAACCAACTGAGCTATACCGGCCAGGGTTGCCTTTTTAATTTTAGACACTGCGCATTAAAAACATTATTTAAGGAGGCTGCTTTTACAGTTAAAACTTTTTAACAATTAAAGGATCTAGTTTAAAGAAATCATCAGAAATGTAGACAAAGTTTTATGCAAAGATAATTATCAAGATATTCTCTGTAGCATTACTTATAGCATTTAAATATTGAAAGCAGCCTAAATGACAATAAGGGAAGTAAGTAAGAACTGCACATCTATGAGCTAAAATATATTTAGGAATATATTTGCCTTTGGATAGTAAGACGTTAACAGTAGCTATTTCTGGGTGGTGGAACTTAAGGTGAATCTTATTTAACCTTTTCAGGATTTTGCTCAACGAAGGTTCATTGATTTTATAATCAGGAAAAAAAATTATATTAAAAAAAATGCTGGCGCCCTGGCCGGTGTGGCTCAGTGTTTAGAGTATCAGACCACACACCAAAGGGTTGCGGGTTGGATTGCCAATCAAGGGCACATACCCAGGTTGCAGGTTCGATCCCCTGCCCAGCTGGGGTGGATGCAAGAGGCAACCAATCGATGTGTCTCTCTCACATCAATGTGCCTCCCTGCCTCCCTCCCGTCCACTCTCTCTAAAAATCAATGGAAAAAATATCCCCTGGTGAGGATTAACAAAAATAATAACAATAATAAACTTTTTAAAAAATGCTGGCAATTGAAGAAATAAGGAAAGAAAAACACCTTGTATTTCTGAAGCTAGAATCTGACCTGTTATTGTAGATCTTGCAAAACCAGTAAGTACTTCCACTAAGATCTTCTTGTGGTTATCTAAAGGAACTTGAGCTGGTATTCTATCTTACCTGGATGGAATCTTTTATGATTTACTAGCTAGATGTTTTTGCTTAGGTTATTGAAATGTCTTATAATGTAATGATTACTGCAATCCACTAAGCTGCTGCTGCCTGTGTTATGAGCTTTTAGTTTCTGTTTGTCATCCATAAAAGCCCCAAAGCAAGCCCTTCCTGAAACCACTGTTGAAGGTGATACGAAGGATCCCAGAGTTGTCATGTCTCAACTCCCAATAATCAATTTCTATTTCACTTGGACCCACTTCCACTTATACACTATGTTCAACTATGACAAAATGCAAGTGCTGCAAATATCTTGCCAAACACTTAAAAAACAAAACCACACCTACCGCAATGATCACTGGTGTTCTCTAATGCAAACTATCATTTAAATAAACCGGCATGCTATAGACAGACCTGCCCGTGCGTGAAGAGCTCGAGGTCTGCAATCAGTGTGACAAAGTGAGAAGACACAATGTGTCACCATGATTAACTAAGCCTTAAACTCTAACATCCCAAGCTTCAGTGCAGATGTGTGATGCTGATACAATGAACTGACTGTAATGATGTCATACTGCCAAGAAATATGCTCTAAGAGCCTCGCCCCCGCAGGTCTGGGAGAAAGCCCAGCATGAAGTCACCAAGGAACAAGACAGTATCATACAATTCAAAGCTCAGTCTTTCAGGCAGGGCTGGAAGAATTTGGAAGGCGGCCCATGTCCTTATTTCGCACATATAGAGATGATGGCCAGAGAGGCTGAGTTACTTGCCCCAGGTTACACAGCAAGCGGCAGAATTGCTACTAAAATTCATGCCTCACTCAGATCCCACTGCCTTTTCACACCAGGATTTCCAGGATGGCACAGGCCTTAATCAAGAAGTCTTTCTAAGACTCTGGGGGAGATAAGGAGCTGTTGAAAGGAAAATAATGAGCCTGCAGGGCAGAGAGGGAAAAGCAAGGCACTAAAAAATTGAATCTTTTGCAGTTAGTCAGCAGGTGGTACTGGACTTTAGGGGGCCTCTTCTCACCCAGTATAGATATTATCACCAGAATCAAAAAACAGTTTAGAGCTGAATGACTCAGAAGGCAAGCCCACAGTTCCTACCTGCTTCAGTTGTTTCTGCCCTGAGTGAGACTGCTAAGCTAGGACGTGTGAGAGGTAGCCCATCGTACATACTGGGTATCTGCTTTTTGCCTATCAGTCAAATAACTGAAACCCATAGTTACGTTAAAGTAGCTCAAGGGTGTTTCCCCTGATTTCTTCATTCTTTGAAGTCATTTTTTCATCAGCATTTAAAATTTGTCGCCCAGGCACAGAAGAGAAAGGCCTCTGATAAAACATCAGGAATGAACTGCCCACCTGGAACACAGGTGAATAAGTGAGTGGCAGAAGGAGCAATGGACTTGGGGTCAGCAGATCTGGGGAAGTTATTTGACTTTTCTGTGCCTCTACTTTCCTCTTCTGGAAAGTGGGAATCATAATAATACCCATGTTACAGAGTTGCTGTGAGGATTAAATGAGTGCTTGGCTCAATAAATGTTAGCTATTCCTATTAGTTTTATTATCATTATCACTGGGTTTGCTACTTATAACCAAACAAATGCATCTCAAGCTCTAATACGCACAGGAAACACTCAGGGTGGGGATGGGATCTTGGTAAAATGAAGACTGGTTTATTAAATCTATGCTTAAATTCTGCATTTCAAATAAGCTCTCAGGGGTCCAACTGGTGTGACTCAGTTGAGCGTCGTCCCATGCACCAAGAGGTTGCCGGTTCAAGGTCTAGGTTGTGGGCGCAATCCCCAGTATGGGGAATGCAGGAGGCAGCTGATTGATGTTTCTGTATCTCTCGCCCTCTCCCTTTCTTTCTCTCTTAAGTCAATTTTTAAAAATACTTTAAATAAAAAAAAAAAGCTCTCTGGGGACATGCAGAACACACTTTGGGCAGAAAGGATCTACCTAACCCAGCATCTAATAGGTGCTTAATATTATAGATAAAAATGAATAACCTCTCAGCATCTCAATGCTTCATCAATAATACATATTCCACATGATCTCAACTGACTGAAAATTAGTAAATGAGAATGCAGATGAAGGAGCATTCTAAACTGCAAACAAAGCTGTACAAGTGGAGGTGGGAGGATGATAAGTCTTAAAATTCACAGTGTTGAATTTCTAACACTGTAAAGCCTAAATTTACACATGCAAGTATTAGCATTTATGAAAAGAAAGCTTGAATTCCCTTGCTCCATTCAAAAATCCTCTAGGAATTCTGGCAGAACACAACAGCTTTTCAAGGGATTCTCAAATCAGGAGCTCTGAAACTTTAGAAATGCCAGTCGATGGCCAAGGAAAGAACCACTTTGGCAGGGAGAGTGTGGCCATTTGAGGCACTGACAGTGAGCTTCACTTGTGATCCCATGCTCTCTCCCAGAGCTGGCCAGCCTCCTTCCAGCCTTCATCAGCCAAGATCTTGAATCAGCACAGCAACGCCAACAGCACGAGACAGATGGACACTGCCCTGGCAGAGCCCACACCTGCCACTCCACAAGCTGGCAAAGAGCCAGACTTCGAGAAAAGAAGGGCTACGGATGTCCAAGGTGGAGGCTTCAGTTAGAAGCACCAGGCTGTCTTCCTGCAATGTAATGTGGGATTTCCTCCCCACAGACTAAAAGATACGATGTTTATACTCGTGCTTCTCCTCCAAGAGGTTCAGAGCAAATCAGAGCTAATGCTTCCTCACAGGGCACCTTACCAAAAAGTTCTTTCATCAAGTAAGTAAAATGATTTGTTTTATGACTTGTCCTCCACGTCCAGTTTGATTAGCTTGTCATGCAACAGAAGTGAAATACCAGGTTTTTACTCTTGTGCCCTTTTATCATTAAAATTAACACAAAAATTGGGGGGGGGGGGGAGTTCTTTCATCATTTTAGAGGCAGATGGCATCACCAACACCTACCCAAGTGCTCAGGCCAAAAACCCAGGAGTCATCCCTGATTTCTTTAGCTCATCCCCCCAACCACCATCCTGCTGGTTCAACCTCCAAAACACACCCACTTATACCATCTCCACTGCCACCACCCTAGAGGCCACCATCATTCTCACCTTGCTTCCTAACTGCTCTCCTGGTTGCCATTCTTTTATTATTATGATTATTATTTTTTTAATATATCTTTATTGATTTCAGAGAGAGGAAAGGAGAGGGAGAGAGATAGAAACATCAATGATGAGAGAGTCATTGATCAAGCCCGCAATTGGGCATGTGCCCTGACCGGGAATCGAACCCCGATCGCCTGGATCTCAAGTCAACGCTCAACCGCTGAGCCACGCCCGGCCGGGCTATTATGATTATTTTTTAAAATTCTCACCCGAGGATATATTTTTTCCATTGCTTTTCAGAGAGAGTGAAAGGGAAAGAGAGAAAAACACTGATGTGAGAGAGACACATCGATTGGTTGCCTCCCACACACACCCTGACCGGGCCGGGGACTGAACCAGAAACTGAGGTACTGCGCTTGGCCGGAACTGAACCCAGGACACTTCAGTCTGCAGGCAACACTAACCGCTGAGCCACACCTGGCCGGGCTGGCTGCAATTCTTATGGCCCTTAAAATTCATTGGCCACATAGAGGCCAAAGTGATTTTTTTAAAAACAAAAAAAAGATCATGTCATTTCCCTTCTTAAAGCCTCCAACGGCTTCCCATTGCTTTTACTGTAGCCTGCAAGGCCCCAGCCCCACATCAGCCCACCTCTCCATTCCTTCACGTCCCTCCTCGCTCACCCGCTCCAGCTACTCTGAGCCTTCTTCCATTTCCCAGAACTTAACAAGCTTGTTCCCACCTCAGCGCCTTTACCCTTGCTGTTCCTTCTGCTACATTTTCAAACGGTTGGGACCTTTCTGGCAGCAAATCTCAGCAAAAACGTCACCGCCTTAGAGAGGCCTTCTCTGACCACCCAATCAAAATAATAGCTCCTCAATCTCTTGAGAAGTTACTCTCTACAACATCACTGTTTTCACAGTACTTATTCCTACCCAAATTACCTTGTTCATTCATTGGTTTATTTTGCTCTTGCTGCCACCAGGATGTAGGCTGCATGAGAGCAAGGACCTCATGTACCTTGTTGCCATGACCTCCCCGGACTGGAACAGGGCCTGGCACACACCAGGTGCTCAGCAAATGTTGAGTGAACGAAACTGAGGCACCATAGGGGCAAGAGTACTGAACTTGGAGTCTGAAGGCTTGGATTCCAATGTGAAATGGGACACTACCTAGCAGCACATCTTCTCTTACCTCATGTCCTGTAACTGTAAAATGGGGTCCTCAGTCTGCTCCTTACCTTCCTTGCAGGGTTACTGACAAGACCAAATGAGTAAAGACACATTTAAGCATTTTTGTAAACTATTAGGCATCATAAACAGAGCATTGTATTATTAACGAGCAAAAGAGAAGGCTGCTTCTCCGGGACCCACACATCAGTGGATGAAGCTTAGAGAAGAAAGTGAGGCTTCTAACCCTGGCACTCAATAGAAGCCTAGGAACACAAAAGAAGGGACCTGAATGGGCGTTACTCTGCAGCAGGGGCAAATACAAGAATGAACTCATTTAAAGAAGTCAAATCATTTCAAATGCTGGTCTGCAAACTAAGCTCTAAGGTCCTTGAAGGATAGGGAGTTGGGGCTGATGGCCACATCCTCCCTGTGCTTGGCATAGAGGGATTAAATAAACATTTACTGAATTGGAAGTCAAGCTACCAATCCATGATGGCATCCTACCAACAGCTCTCATATTCCGCTGCACCCCAATCTGGCTTGGGAATGCAAATTCCTTGGGCAACCCGGTAATAACACTGACATTTGCACAACACTGTGATAGCTACTGTTTTATTCACCAATCAGAAATAGAATATACAGGTGCTATGTTAGGCCTACATAACAATAACTAATACTTACCAAAACTGCCAGGCATTTTACCCAAATGAGGCTCAAATACATCCTCACAATGGCCCTACATGGTGGATACTATTATTATTCCCATTTTACAGATGAGGAAACTAAAGCACAAAGAGGTGAAATAAATTGCTCAGTGGCACACAACTTGGAAGTGGCAGTGCCAAGAACTAAGCCCAGGCAGCCTGATGCCATGCTTTTAAACCACAAGCATGCGATCAGAATTGCATAAGAGCACTGAAAGGGCCTTCAGATATCATCTAGCCTGGTCCTCTCATTAAAGAGGAGGGGACTGAGGGACAGAGAAGCCCCCTTTTAAACATTCCAGCTCTTTCTGAGGTTCACACTTTGGATGGTATCTATTTAAATGAAGCTCTATGTAAGATCTTATTTCTTTGCCACTGGCAGACAAGCCTCTAGCCATAGCAGTTCCAGTAACAAAAGAATACCCTTGTGGCTTGGTAACAGCTACCCTTGAGAAATCAGAGACATCAGGATATGGGGGAGAAAAAACAGGATTTACCTGGGTGTCCCGCTCCATCATTCAATAGGTACAAGATTCTTAGGAAAGTCATTCACTTTTCTGAGCCTCGGTTTCTCATTTGTGAAATAGAGATAAAAATCACCACCTATCTGGCAAAGTCTATGTGAAGATTAAATGAGATAGTGTTCCTGAAATTGCTTCTTAATCATATACTTGTAAATGGAATTACATGTTAAGCACTTCCCAAAAGACATAAGATACCCTTTTTCTTCTGGAAGGGTCAACGAGACCCAAGTAGAAAGTAAGACCACATAACCCTGGCCATCTACAAGAACCTGACCTCAGGGCTTCTTGAGGATACTTGCAGAAGTCCACATCTTGCTCTGAGCAGAATGGAGAAGTAAAACTGGGGATGGGAATGCCAATGACAGTGGGAGTAATTGCCCGTATGAGCTGGCACTCTACAAACCTAAACCCTACCTGTCTCAAAGTCAGCTCCTGGAAGCCTTGCCCAAGCCACCTCACATGCCTCCTTATGGCTTGCTGAGCACTTCCCATGTGCCAAGCCACTGGTGGGGCTGTCTCCCTGGATTCCCACGCTGGCTCATTAACCCGCCTTACAGATAAAGGCTCAGAGACACTCGTGCCCGAGGCCACACAATTCCTAAGTGGAGATGCAGAGTCTCAAACTCAGACGCTCAGACTTCAAGCCGGATTCTTGGCCCTCACGCTAGGGCGCCCTAAGAAGTCTCCCTCTGCTCACTTAGGGCACTTTCAACATACTCGCCTCGTCATCTTAACCACTCTCAGCAGCCAGCGTTAGGACCTCCTTGGCCAAACTGAGGCCAGAGAGGGGAAAGGGACTTGCCCAAGGTCACACAGTGAGCTGGAGCAGCGCCGCGGTTCGGACCCCAGGCTTTCGCTTCCCCACGCCCCTCCGAAGCTGGGTCCCTGTCCACAGTCTCTGACCCCCCAGGGGGACCCCAACCCCGCTCTGCAGGCTCTGAGGGTCCGGCCGCACCACCGCCCGGGGAAGGAGGGGCGAGGTCACCCAAACGGCCGGAGGATGCCCGGGAGGCAGGGCAGAGGATGCTCGGGGAGCGGCCGAGCCGGCGGCGGCGCCGGGCCGGGCTCCGGGGGGGCCCGCGGCGGCGGGAGGAGCGGCCCTGCCCCGCAGGCTCCAGGCTCCGCCCCGACTCACCTGCGGCGGCGGCCGAGAGCGGGCGGCGGCGGCGGCGAATCGCGGGCTCAGCCATTCCCTGCTGCCCCGGATGGGGAGAGACGGCGGCTGCTCACTTCCTTAGCAACTCGGCTCGGCGACCCACTTCCTTAGCAACCAGTGTCAATTTCAATAACTTTATTGGGACTTGGACCGCAGACAGGGAAAACCTGCGGGGCGGGAAGGGGCGGGGAGGGGCGGGGAGCCGGACCCGCTTGGTCTCTCACCCACCCAAGGAGTGTGAGGAGAGAGCACTGCGACCTGACTCCACCCGCTGGTACCCGGTGCCTCAGTTTCCCCACCTGTCCAATGGGTCGCACTGCCATGGTACCCCCACGCCGCCTGACCTTTCCTGAAGCGCTTGCCCATCAGTTATTCGACTTGCGTCTCGGCCGGCTGCTGACATCCCATTTAGGGTCCACCCAGTCGGTCAGTCGAGCCAAAATCATGTCCCCTCCCTCTCCTTCACCCCCCACATCCACTTAGTCAGCATATTGTCAGCGTATCCCTTAGTATACCTCTCGAATATTGCTCCTGTCTGTCCACCTTTCCCATCTTCAGTGCCACCACGCCAGGCCAGGCCCGGCTCCCTCATCTCGGCACTGCCTGCAGTTTCTACCAGTTCTAACGGCCTTGGTCAAGTCGCTTTTCCCCCCTGAGCCTCAGTTTCTTCATCCACAAATTGGGCATGACTCCTCCTGCTGGATGATCTCACAGAATCCTTGGGGGGGAGTCGATGATGGAGTGAAATGCAGGGAAACAGTCCTATAGGAGGAGCAGGGCGATTATACCAAAGGGCAACTAGAGTCATATGGGGGTTGGGGAGTGTGCGGTCAGGGAGCCAGGCAGATGTGGGTTCGGATCTCAGCTCCGCCACTAATGGCTGTGGGGTCTTGGGCAAGACGCTTGCTTTCTCACAGCTAGAGAGTACTGGGCCCAAGGAGCACAGTGTGGTTTCAAAGTTCATGAACTTGAGAGTCAGTCAGACCCCGACTTGAGATCCAATTCTTCCATTTATCAGCTATGTGTGATCTTTTGACCTTGTGTGGCTTTTTCCAAGGAGCATCAAAAGTAAAGAAATTCAAAGGCATATTCTTTTTCTGTTTGTTTGTTTTTAATGTTTTTATTGATTTTTAGAGACAGAGGAAGGGAAAGAGATGCATTGACAAGAGAAACATGAGAGAAACATCAACTGGATGCCTCCTGCACGCCCTCTACTGGGGACTGAGCCCGAGACCCTGGTATGTGCCCCCACCAGGAATTGAACCATGGGTGCACTGGACACATGATGCCAAACCAATTGGGCCACACTGGCCAGGGCAAAGGTACATTCTTGACCAGTAGGAAAGTGTGACCAGAGGACAAAGAGCGAGCGAGCGAGCACATGGATTTAGGAGGGAGAGAGATATTCCACAGGTATAAGGAGTGGTCCAGGGTAAGGAGACCAAGGGGAAGTCCACGGGAGCTGAAAGTCGCAGAAAGGACATTTATGGAGTACTCACAATGAGTTAAGTACATCAGTCCTTACAATTACTGACTATGAATGTACTATTATCATCTCCACCCTATAGATGGGAAAACTGGCCAAGGTTACATCATCACCACATGAATCCAGAGCCCATACTCTCACCTCTGCCTACAGTCAGGTGGCCCCAAGCTCAGTCCCTTTACCTCTCTCAAGTCCTCTGCAAATATTGGGTGTGTTTCTAGAGCAGTAAGACTATATATATATATATATATATATATATATATATCTTCCCCATCTCTCTGGAGGCTCCCAGATTCATGAAAAGGACACAAACTCACAACTCTGACTTGAGATGAGGCCTGTGGAAGCATGTTCAGCACATCAGTGACTGGCAGACTAATAAGTCTTGGTGATCCCTGTCCCTGTCCACAACTCTGATAGCTCCCCATCACCCAGAGGAATAGGCTGGAGGCTCTTCCTGCCAACACGGGCCCACCTCTTTGTTGGCTGTACAGTATTTCCCTTTTCTCTGTGGCCGGGCTCCACGAGCTCACCAGCCTCTCTGTGCCTTTGTTCCAGGGGTCCTCCCTGCTTGGAATGCTCTCTCCCCTGGACCCTTCTCTCCACGCACACATAACATATCTCTGTTCAGATGTGTCCATCACTCTCTGCCCAAAAGCAAGATCCTGCAGACTTCCTCTGTCAGCTAAGTTTTGTCTCAGTCCTGAAAAAAGGAAAATGCTGTGTATTCTGGAACCTAAGGGGACAATGTGGCCTGCACTTCTATCAATTAAAAGCAAAGTCGCCCAAACCTTGGAATGCACCTCAACCACTCTTATCAAGAGTTATCTTTGTAGCCCTGGCCAGTGTGGGTCAATTGGTTGGAATGTGGAACCATATGCCAGAAGGTGGCAGGTTCAATTCCCGGTCAGGGGTGTGTGCAGGAGGCATTTGATTGATGTTTCTCTCTTACATCTTTCTTTCTCTCCCTAAAATAAAATTAAAAAAAAAAAAAAGTTACCGTTGTAGGCAGGGCCGGAATCAGTGCATGGAAACCCCAGAGAGGCCCTCATGATAATTTTATTTATTGCATTTACTTATCACTGCATATTTATTTATAAATATTAGTCCTTTATTTATTTATTACTTCTAAATTATTTCTTCATTTATAGCACTGTATTTATTGGAGCATTCTATGTGCCAGGCACTGTGATAAGTGCTTGACAGCCTATCTTATTTACCTCTTTAAGAGATAAAAACTGTTATTATCCCCATTTCACAGAGAACTGAGGCTCTAAACAATTACTCAATGAGTAAGTGGCAGAGCCAGAGTCAGAGTCTATACTAACTCAACTTCAAAACCCGTGACTTTGGCATCTTGGGCTCACAAACTGGTGGACCATGAGCAGCATCTACCACCAGCTGTGTTTTATTTGGCCTACTATGTTTTTGTTTTGTTTTGTTTCGTTTTTAATCCTCACCTGAGGATATTTTTTTCCATTGCTTTTCAGAGAGAGTAAAAGGGAAGGAGAGAGAGAAACATCGATGTGAGAGACACATTGATTGGTTGCCTCCTGCATGTGCCCTGACCAGGGCTGGGGATCCAGCCTTGGATGGAATCGAACCCAGGACCCTTCAGTCCACAGGCTGATGCTCAAACCACTGAGCAAAACTGGCTAGGGCTGGCCTGCTATGTTTTATAAAATAGAGAATTGCCAACATTTTAAAAAAGCAGAGCCCGGCTGGGTATGGCTCAGCGGTTGAGCGTGGACCTAGGAACCAGGCGATTGGGGTTCGATTCCCGGTCAGGGCACATGGCCAGGTTGCGGGCTCGATCCCCAGCAGGGGGGCGTGCAGGAGGCAGCTGATCAATGACTCTCTCATCATTGATGTTTCTCTCTCCCCCTCTCCCTTCTTCTCTCTGAAATCAATGAAGATATATTAAAAAAAAGAAAATCATATACTTAAAAAAGCAGATTTCCCATGTACATTGGGATATCCAGCTTCTGAGATATCCAAAGACTTGGCCACATGGGTTCCCACATGGCAATAATTGCCTGGAAGGAGTAGCAGTTGCCCCTGTTAAACTGGATATGTGAGTTTCACTTTGCCATATGCTCCCGAGCTCCACACCAACCTGGCTCATTCATTTTTCTTGCTTCCCTGGCCCTTGGAAGCATTTGAGTTTATGATTCCTGGGTCCACATTTTCTAATTGTTGGAATTGCCTTGCAATGTAGTGAGCTCCCCATCACTGGAGATGTACAAACTGAGGCTAGCTGGCTACTTGGTAGGGTGTTGGAAGGGGATTTCAAGAGGCAGTTGGGGAGCTGGATCAGATATCATATATAATTCCTTCCAGCCCTGCAGTGCCAAATATTTACTTAAGACTTTGCAGTATATATTGTTAAGAATTAACTTCCCCTCCGGTCTCAACTTACTATTTCAGCCTTTCCTTTCCCTTCACCTTGGTTTTTTGATCTATTTATATATTTTTTAATCATATGATTATGCTGTATGAATTCTTGCAAGGTTCCTCAAATCCTTTTTGGAACAAGGCATGAGGAACAAATAAATCCATACATAAATATTTACATAAAGGGCTTGGTTCCAGGTAAGGAAATGAAATAAAAAAGGATTATAAGTTGTAACTGCCAAGTTATCTCAGTTTCCCTGAGGTCCTCAGGTTCAAGGAGATAAAGAACAGAAGGACCTAAGAGTCTGGGAGGCAGCAGCTGTGAGCATGTGCCTGTGTGCTCCCAATCCACTGTCTCAGGAAAGGCAGCCTCAAAGTTTTATTTCCCATTCTTTACTTAGAATTGATTTTAAAATCATATAACTAACTGTGGCAGGGGTTTTTTTGTGTTTGTATGGTTTTTTTTTAACAGTTGCAGATTCCTTGACACCCCTCCGATTGGGAGGGAAAATTTATGTACTCTTTTCTTAAGACTGAGTAGGATGGTGGCTGATTTAACCAACAGAATATGGCAGAAATAATGCTACGTGATTTCCAATACTGGGTCATAAAAAACATGCAGCTTTGCCTGGTTTTCTTGGAATATCCTCTTTCCAGATGCTTCCCCTTGGGACTCTTCCTCTTGGAACATAACTACACCAAGCCACACTGAGAGGCCATTTGCAGGTGTTCCACTCAATGGCCCTGTCTGAGCCCAGGTGCCACCAATGTAGTCACCTAAGCTATTTTAGTCTCCCAGTTTAGGCCCCAGACATCATGGAGCAGAGACAAACCAGTTCTACTATGTCCTGTCCAAATTCCCAACTCATCAAATCTGTGAGCAGAATAAAAGGACTGTTGTTTTACATTACTAAGTTTGGGGTAGTTTGCTATCTAGCAACAGAAAATTAGAACAGTGACCCAATGATTCAAACCATAAAGAAAATACAGTGCAAAAGTGGTTAGTTCCTTTCACAACATTTCATTCTATTTCCCTCCTTGGCAGAGGTAACACTGCTAATGGCTTTAAATGTATCCTTTTAGATCTTTTTCTACACATTTACATATGTATGTATACTAGAAATATATAGGTTTTGTGTTTCTTTTTCATTAATGTGAGATTCTAGAAAAAGGTAACTTGCTTTTTTCTATTAATAATATATCTCTGTGATCTCTTTAAATTTACAAAATTTAAGTAACTTGAATTGGCAATCCGTGCTCTGGTAGCCAGCTTCCCAGATGAGCTTCAGTGACCCCCACTGTATTCAAATCCTTGTATAATCCCCTCTGGTACTGAATCAGCAATGGCTTATGTGACTGAAAGTGTTCCTGGACCCAATTTCAAGGTGTGTGTGTTGCTTCCTTACCCCAACAAGCAATTCTCAAATATCAGGAGGTGCCCAAGAATTCAACTAAATTCTGACACTATCTACCCGGAGACAGAATCAGATGGCATGGGTGAAGGGCTCAGTCCCACGAAATCCCCTCCACTTCAGAGGCTACTGATGGGAGGTCCCAACAACACTCTCCTTGGGTTAAATTTGCCAGAACAGCTCAGAGAACTTGGGAAAACCTGTTTACTCTTTAGATTACCGGTTTATTACAAAGGATATTAAAGGACATGAATCAACAGCCAGATGACGTGATGAAGTAAGGTCCCAAACAAAGGAGCTTCTGTCCTCGTGGAGCTTGGGGCCCTGGCAAGGTGGCTCATGAAACCATTCTGGTTCCCCAAACTGGAAGGGCTCTGAACCCCTTCCTTTTGGGTTTTTGTGCAGACTTCATTACACAGGCATGATTAATTAACTCATTGGCCATTGGTGATTGATTCAACATCTAGCCCTCTCTCCCCTCCCTGGAACCAGAGGGTGGGACCAAAAGTTCCAAACCTCTATTGACAGCTGGTTCCCCTGGCAACCAAACATTGTATCAAAAGATGCTCCCATTGCTTTTATCCCTCAGGAAATGTCAAGGATTTTAGTAGTTTTGAGCCAGGAACTGTGAATGAAGACCAAATATACCTGAGAAATATATTTTGGTCATCTGAATGAACAAATTTACGTATTTTTGTAAATCACAATGTCTCAGGGACCAATAGAATACGGCAGAAATGTTGGCATGCCACTCCTGAGATTAGGTTATAAAAGGCACTGCAGCTTCCATCTCGGTCTCTTGCTCTCTAGGATCCCTTGTTATGGGGAAAACAGCTGCCACATCAAGAGCGGCCCTGTGGAGATGCCCACATGAGGAATAACTGACGACTCCTGCCAACGGCCATATAAATGGGCCATCTTGAAAGCAGGCCCTCCAGCCCAGTCAAGCCTTTGGATGACTGTGGCGCTGGCCAACATCTTAACTGTAACCTCACGAAAGACCCTGAGCCTGAACCACCCAGTTAAGCTGATTCCAGATTCATGACTCTCAGAAACTGCATGAGATAATAAATGTTTGTTGTTTTCAGCTTCTGAGTTTTGGGGTCATTTATTCAAATACACATGGCTTGAAATTTTTAAAAAATAGTATAGCAAATGCCCCGCCTGGCGCAGCTCAGTGGTTAGAGCATCGGCTCCACACTGAAGGGTCGCGGGTTTGATACCCGGTCAAGGGCATGTACCTGGGTGGAGGGTTCACTCCCCGTGCCCCGTTGGGCAAGTGGGAGAGGCAACCAGTTGATGTGTCTCTCTCCCATCAATGTTTCTCTCTCTCTCTCTCTCTCTCTCTCTCTCTCTCTCTCTCTGTCTTTCTCTCTCCCCACCCCCTCTCCTTCCTTCCCTTTCACTTCCTCTGAAGAGCAATAGAAAAAATGTCCTCAGGTGAGGATTAACAAACAAACAAAAAGCTCAAAAAACAAAATAAAAGGATATAGCAAAAGCAAAAGCTCTTTGTCACTCCTACCTCTAAACACATGGTCCCCCACCTCTCCCACCTCCCCACCTGATTTACCGAAAGCCCTTGGCCCGCTTCTAGACCATCGGGCCCAAGAAAGGCTGCAGCAGGATGGCATTCCCTGTCAGCAGCTACAAAACTGCCCTTCTTCTCAGGAACTGGGCCACTGGCCTTTTTTAACCTAGATGCCGTCTTCCCCTGCCAAAGCCTCAGACACCCACGAGCATCCCCACATCCTGTCACAGGCCTGGGGGTGGGGGCTTTCCCTACTCACACACTAGTGGAAAACATTACCTGGCCTTTGTCTTTGACCCAGAAAAAGCAGAAATCAACTACTCACCTCTTAACATGTAGTCCCAGCCTAGCCCTGGCCTTCCCTCCCATAGTATTCACCTTCCATCCTGCCCCAGCTCTGTACCCATCACCTCAGACTCCCCAACTGCTTTCATACCCCTCCAAGGCATCGCTCATGCTGACCTCTCTGCCCTGAATGCTCTGTGCCTTTAGGAAACCCACCCTTTAGAAAACAATCTCTATCTTTTTTTAAAATATATTTTTATTGATTTCAGAGAGGAAGGGAGAGGGAGAGAGAGAGAAACGTCAATGATCGGCTGCCTCCTGCACACCCCTGACTGGGGATCGAGCAACCCGGGCATGTGCCCTGGCCGGGAATCGAACCTCAGTCTCCTGGATCCTAGGTGGATGCTCAACCGCTGAGCCACGCCAGCCGGGGGCAATCACCTGTCTTTCAGACTCAACCCAGGGGTCACCTCTGTGAAGCTTCCCCAAACATCCTCCTTGCTTCCAACCTGGCCCCAGTCAGTCCCGGTTCCTTCCAGGGTTCAGAGGGATTGGTGGGAAACTGAGGGAGTGCTTCCCGTTTTCCTAAGATGGAGTAAGCAGTCTCCGCCCCACCTCTGCTGCTGAGTGCAGCTGGGGAAGACCAGTAACTGAGGTACCACCAACTGGCAGTGAGTTTCCACTTCTTTTATTCCTCTGATGGTCCCTGGGCTGGTCTCAAGGCAGCCCTAAACCTAGAAGTGGGGCCAGCATGAACAGAGGAGTGTTAGGAGAAACCCTCTGATTTGGTTCTGGAAACAAGAAAGGGGTCTCCTAACACTCAGAGAGACTGGGGAGATCCCTATTTCCTTTCTTTTGTCCATTCTCTTGTGTCCTGGCCCCCAGGCTATCCCATGGTGGCAGAGGTGATGGCAAGTGCCTACAGGAGCCTGAAATTATGAGGAAAGGAAAGCTTCCTCTTTAACTGGAGGGGCTGTGGGATGAATCCCTAATGTTTTGGCCCAGATGTGGTTGCAGTTGTGGGAAATGCACATCAGAGTCAGGTAAATAAAGCTGCAGGGAACGGGAAAGTCCCAGGGAAATCTCAGTGAGGGGGGAGTTTGGGAAAGCGACCCCACAGAGTTGTTTATGGACTCCTGGGCTCACACCCGAGTGGTACATGAGTAGGTCTACCCTAAGCAGCTTACCAGTCTTGGAGAAATGAATGAGGAGCTGGGCCACTGTGAGAGCTCTGGGCTGACCCATGAGTGACAGGCACATGGGGCAGACACACATGGCATCGCAGAGGATTTATAAACAGGATTGACGCTGGAACCACGGCCACAGAAGGCAGGTGGAGTTTGCAACCTGACCCTGCTTTGCCAATGGTCTGCTAAGAGAAAAATATCAGTATTTCTCCATGGATTTAAATGAGACCCAGAGCTCATACCGTAATCTTAAAAAATGTCCAGGACAAATTACACTACAAAAAGGCAGGAAATTCTCAGCTCGCATGGGAAAAGACAATGAAAAGACACCAGCAACAAGATGTTGGAATGATCCGTAAAAGACCTTTAAGTAGCTGTTATAAAAATACTGCAGGGAGAGAATGGGCGTCAGTGTTTACTGGATACAGAGTTTCAGTTTGGGGAGAACACGTTCTGGAGATGGATGTGGTGATGGTTGCACAACAATGCGAATGCATTTAGTGCCACGGAACTGCACACTTAGAATCGATTTATTTTTTAAATATATCTATTGATTTCAGAGAGAGAGAGGGAGAGGGAGAGAGAGAGAGAAACATCAATGATGAGAGTCACTGACCGGCTGCCTCCTGCACGCCCCCTGCTGGGGATCGAGCCCACAGCCCGGGCATGTGCCCTAACCGGGAATCGAACTGCGATCTCCTGGATCCTAGGTGGATGTTCAACCACTGAGCCATGCCAGCTGGATTTAACATTGATTTAAATGGTAGATTTTATGCTATTATGTTTTACCAAAATGTAAAAAAATACTCCAAGGATGAAGACTCTGAGCTTTCTTCAGCTTTTTCATAAACAGAAGATCTACATATACCAAATGGAAATTTTAGAACTGAAAAATACAATAACTGAAATTTTAAAAAACTGAGTGGTTGGGCTAAACAGAAAGAATCCGTGAACTTAAAGAGAGATCAATAGAAATTACCCAATCTGAACAGAGGAAAAGATTGAAAAAAAATAACCAGGGTATAAGGGACCTGTGGCACAACAGCAAAAGATCTGACATGTATCATCGGAGCAGCAGAAATTACACGAGGAAGATTAGTGCACGGACATTTATAGCAGCTCTATTCATAATTCCCCCAAATAGCAAATAACCGCTTCAAGGGGTAAACCCATAAACAAACGATGGTGTATCTGCACACGGTATAAAAAGGAATGGACTAGCCCTGGCCTGTCTGGCTCAGTGGTTAAAGTGTCAGCCCAAGGACTGAAGGGTCCCACGTTCGATTCCAGCCCAGGGCAGTACCACGGTTGCAGGCTCGATCCCTGGCCCTGGGTGGGGCCCGTGCGTAAGGCAATCAATTGATGTGTCTCTCTCATGTCGATGTTTCTCTCTCCCCCACCCCCGACTCTCTCTGAAAGCAATGGAAAAAATATCCTCAGGTAAGGATTAAAATTAATGAATGAATGAATAAAAGGATTAAAAAAAAAAAAAAGAATGGGCTATTGATACCTGCAACCACCTAGAAGAGTCTCAGTGATATTATTCTGAGTGAAAGAAGCCCATTTCAAAAAGTGACATACTGTATGATTCCATTGATATGACATTCTCAAAAAGACAAAACTATAGTGATAGATTGGTGGTTACCACAGGTTAAGGGTGGGAAGAGTATGTCACTACAGAGGGAAACACAAGGGTTTTTTGAGGGTTGATGAAACTGTTCTGTATCCTGTTTGTGGTAGTGGTTACGCAAATCTACACATGTTAAAATTCATACAAGAATACAACAAAAAAATTTACTAGATGTTAATTAAAACAACCAAACAGCCTTTTCCCCACCTCCTCTCCCTCCGCCCAGGCCCGTTACCTTTACTCTTCTCTCCCCTAAGCTCCAAGGGCCCTCCTTTAGCCTCTGTAACTTGTCTCCTGAGCCCATTTTTATTGTTCAGTTCTTCTATCTCTGTGACTTTCTAAATAAAATTTATTAAAAAAAAACAAAACACTGAAAAAAACACACACCAAAAAAACAGGCAAACAAAAATCTTGTTTTTTTAAGTTCACACTCACCTCCTGCAGGCCTCTGCTCAAACGTCACCTGGACACAGGGGCCTTCCCTGACCACCTAGTCACTCTCTTTCATAGCCTTTTTGTTTGAGGATGTGTTTTATTGATCTTAGAGAGAGAGGAAAGGAGAGGGAGAGAGATATACATCGATTGGTTGCCTCCCACATGCTACCCGATCAAGGCCGGGGATCAAATCCACAACCTAGGGATGTACCCCGACTGGGAATTGAACCTGTGGCCTTTCAGTGTATGGGATGACATTCCTTCCTACCAACCAAACCACCCGGCCAGGGCCAGTGGGCATTTTCATAAGCCAAGCAATGGGTTAGGTGCTGGAAGAAGGAGCTATATCAGACATGGTCTTCGTTCCTGAGAAGCTCTGATCTAGCTGGGGAAACCAAGAAGCAAATGTCCTCAGGTAAGTGACATGAGAGACAGTACAACACTGGGGTTAAGGGAACTGACACTGGTCCCAGACTTTCAGGGTTCGAGCCACTCACAAGCTGTATGACCTTGAGCTAGTTGCTTCACCTCTCTGTGCCCCAGAGCCCTTATCTATAACATGGAGTTGATAAGGCGGCCAACCTCATAGGGTTATCCTGTGACTTTGATGAGTGGGCTTATGTAAAGTGCTTAGAACACAGCCCAGGCACAAGGGAAACAATACATGTTGGCCATCGTTACAACGTCAAGGTGCTGCAGGAGCTCAGAATGCGAAAATTTCTAGAGTAGGATCTTGAAACATTAATGAGTCTGACATAAGCAGATGGAAAGTCTTGACAGCAGCATGCAGAGGTGAAGAGTGAGCAGAATACAAATGGGTAACAGTTTCTCTTTTACAGTAATTTCAGTACTTGGCCCTCCCCCTTGATAGCCCCATGGGTCTTGTTCTGAGGGTCTTCAGGGCCTGGCATAAAAATAAGGCTGAGTGGGGTCTCCCAAACTTAATCTTCATAATTCACACGTCATCATTTACTTGTTATTTTTCTCTAAATCAACTCACTTTTTGCAACCTAAATAAATTTCTTAAAAGGAAACTCTAAATCACATCTGTAAATGGAAATGTGCAAATGCAAAGTATCCAAAAATAAATATAATGAAAGCAAAACAGTGTTACTAAATTCTAGTTAGCTAATGTCTGACTCTGAGGTCCGCTCTCCTGAATGACATGCTGGCACAGAACTGAGACTTTCTCTCTGGAATTGTGAGTAGGGCTGAGAAGATGCTGAAAAGCTCATTCTTTTCTCCTAGTGCCCTGGACCTCTTGGACGCTGTTAAGAGAGGGAAAATACCTCCCATACTGAAGAGAATGAATGCATGTCACCATTTTTAAATTTTTTTTTTAGGGAAGGATTTTCAGACATGGCTGGGGTCTCCTCCCAGGCTCCCCCTTTGCCCCCCAAAGTAGGCATCATTCCCCACTTCCACTGAGTCACTGAAAGTGGGGAAAGAGGTGGTTTCAGGAAAATGCCTTTGGTTCCTTCCCTTCCCACTGTTTACCTGGTTGGGCTTGGCATCCTGAGCTGATGATCAATAAAGGATTAGATGTAAAAACAAACAAAACCTGCTTGCCCTTAAACAATGCTATTTCAAGTGAAAGGTCCCAACCCTGAAATAAACCAGGTTTCAAATAAAAATCTGAATTAATTCTGACAACATAATCCAAAGTACAGGATTTGCCTTCAGGCTAGGGGTTTTTTCCTGTTAACTCCACTAAGGATAGAGAGAAAATGGAGAATAGAAAGGGACCTTTATTTCTGGGCCTTGGAATGCTTATTATTATTATCACTAAACTTTTTTAAAGCGAACAGAACATGGAAATAAGATCTCAACTCTTTCTTTCTCCCTCTATCCTGTCCTTCCTTCTTTCCTCCCTTCCTCTCCACCCCTTCCATATTTTTTGAGGATCTATGATGTATCAGGACAGTGTTTCCCAGCTTTGGTTCCTGTGAACACCAGCTACTCTATTTCTGCTTAATCCACAACCCATCTCTATTGGAAGTTACATAATTTTTTAAAAATGTAATTCCCATTGTTTTGCTTATAAAAATGTGGACCCATCCCTAAAAACAGTAAAATCAATTAAGTCTGGGGTTTGACTATCTTGTAGATAAAATAAATCACAATGCAAGATAAATGTAAGATAAATCAATGTTATAACACGAACTAAGAACTACTGGGCAGCTCCTAAAGCTACCCCGTTGACCACATGTGGTGTAAAGTGTAGAGGTCTGCCAGGGAGGGGCCAACACAGCAGGCCCTCCATCGGTACTTGTAGTAAATTGTATATACTACATAGTCTTCTGACCCATGTTGTGCAAACTTTAGCTCCTGGAGAGCTTAAGATTTCCAGAGCTTCTGATTCAGCAAGTCTGGGGGAGTGGGGCAGCTGGGAGTCTGCATTTCTTTCTTTCTTTTTTTATAGATCCTATTATACATTTATTTTTCATAAAAGACAAATTAGGATCAGAAAGTCTGAGTAACTTGACAATGCAGAGTTATTGAAAGGTGACCACAGGAATTTGAATCTAGACCCTTATGAATTTGAAATCCAGTATGTTAACCTCTTCAGAACATCTAGTCATATTTTCACCATGGTAAAGCACCACTTACATGGGAATTTGGTCTTGGGAGTCTGCATTTCTAACAAGCTGTCCTGGTGATGTTGATACTGTTGGTTTGAGCACAACTGAAGTAGGTCGCGGGCCACTGGGCATCAAAATCATTTGCAGGTGCTTCTTAAGTTGCAGATTCCAGAGCACAACCCACCAGACATTCTGATTGTTCAGGTCTGGGTGGGTGCCCAGAATGTGCCTTATTAACCGGAGTTCCAAGGAACCTCTGGAGACTACCTTTGAGAAACATTGCCAGGACCACTATTAGCACCTGGAACTCAAAGGTAAGGTGCGAGGTGAGTGACCTGCCTCAAGGTCACTCTGCAAGTCAGGGATGACTCCTTCTCCCTGTTGCTTGGGTCTTAAGCCTCAGTGCATTCTGAACTTCCCTTTCCCTTCTACCCTGCATTCAGTGTGTCAGGGAACCCTGCTGGCTCTTCCTTCAAAACAAAGATTTTTTAAAAATCTGGACTTGGGGTCAAGACTGTAAATGAAATGACTGTAAAATGTTTAGAATTGTTGAAACTGGGAGTTCATTTTATCACTTATGATTTATATTTGACTTTTTCCATAATGAAAGTCTTTATATTTAAGTCTATGAGCTAACAAAACCACTCTGGGAATTTACCTTAATGAATATTTTACATATAGAAAAATCTTACCAAAGAGAAAAAAGGAAAAACCTTACAAATAAAAATATTTTTCAAATAATAGTGAAAAATTAAGAGCATACTAAGTTCTCATAATAGGACAAGAATAAACTATGGGACACCCCTCAATGGAATTTTATATCATTAAAAACATTTATTCACGTGATGTACCAACATGGAAAAAATACTATCAAGTGAAAGACAGGACATTAAATTGTATATACTACATGATTTAAAAAACAATGCAATACTTATATCTTTTTTAAAAATTGAAATTTAAAAATAATTTTATATATCCAGAATTGGACCACTCCCCGCCCTTCAATGCAGTGACTTTTGCTTGACCCATCGACTGTCTTCCTCTCCTGCATTCTTGCCACAGCCGTGCAATGGTCTCCCTGCTCCCACCCTTCCTCCCTCCCACCTCTTCTCCACATGACAGCCAGAGAGGTCTTTCCAAAATGTAAATCAGACCATGACCCTCCTCTGCTCAGACCCTACAAAAGCTTTCCCTATCTCTCCAAATAAAAGCCAAGTCTCACCTTACCACTGCCCTCCGGGCTGTAGGACCAGTGAACTTGCCCGCTGTGATCTACTGCTCTGTTCCGTGCCTCCCTTCTGCCACTGAGGCCACATAGGCCTTCTGCTGTTCCTCACTCACTCACTCACTCACTCACTCACTCACTCACTCACTCACTCCAGCTTTGGAGCTTTTGCACTTGCTGTTTCTTGTTTTCTGCTGGGAATGTACTACCTCCAGATATCGGAGTGAGTGCCCCTCCCTCAAGAGGCCTTACCTGAAACAGCACTGCTCCCCCCTTCACCCCTCATGCTCTTTATTTTCCTTTACAGCACTTAATGCCTATGATACACTTCTTTATTGTCTTCTGCTTACTAGAATGCAAATTCCTTGAAAACAAAGACTTTATGCCTGATTCACTGTTGAGTCCCTAGTACCTAGCACAGAGCCAAGCACATAGTAGCTAATCAATAAATACCTGTCACTAAAAGGACGTTGAATAGCCACCCAAGAGAACTATAAGCTTCCTGTGACTTTCTGTTTCTCAGGTGATCTCCCCTCCCTGAAACCCCCTGGCAGGGGCCAACCCACAGCAGGAGCCCAATGGGAGTGAAGTGCATCCTGTGAACTGGGGGCAGCAGAGCACGGTGGCTACCAGTGCTGGCTTTGGGAGGTGGAATCCTGGCTTGCTGTCACCCACTGTGCGGCCTTGGGAAAATTATGAGAATTTTCTAAGTATTAGTTTCTCCTTATGCAGAAAGAGGGTGATGACAGTTCCTACTTCCCGGGGCTGGGGTGGGGACTAAATCGGAGACGGCCCATAAATCACTTAACCAGCACAGTGCCTGGCACAGAGTAGGTGTGCGCAAGAGGCAGTCAAATTAATCAACAGCCACAGATGTGCCTTTGTCTCTTTCCAGTTTACAATGTGCTCTTGAACAAGCTTTATCTGATTCGAGCCCTTCAATAACCCAGTCGGTTTATCACCCTTTATAGGTGAGAAAGCTGGGTCAAAGAGGAATAAATTGCTCGCCTACAGAACACACAACCGACTACAACTCTGGTGCCCTCTCCCCCAGGTACACAAGCTATTATTACAGCTGATGCTAATCAATATGATTTGAATGGCCCTTCAGAGCCCAGACTAAGGCATGTGCCTAGTGTGAGGCTCTAATAGGCAAATTAATCCAGCAACTGAAATCAGCCAGTGAGCTACGCCGCCCCAACCAGCCGAGTACACACACGGGCTCCGTGTTTCTGAATAAGGCTGGTGAACAAGCCTGAATAGATAAACCGTCTCTCAGAATCCACCTAGGATGTAAAACATTTCACTGTTTTCCCAAGAGAGAAAATACAAAAGCCCTTTCTGTACAGTCTTTCCTCCTTAGAGTTGGGCAGCAGCTCTAATCAATAAATGTCACCTCTGGTGTTTGACACCCTTGTTGCCCAGCAACCTGACCAGTCTGACCTGACAAAAAAAAAAGTATCCCTTCCAAAGGTTACCTGAGAAAGAAGCCCCTCACTGAAGCTCTGGGCCTGGCTCTCATGAAAGTCTCTTCCACCTTCCTGGGATCGAAGACCAAGAGAAGTCACAGGATGGTGAGAGATCTTCAGGTATTAGACTTGAATTTTAGAACCACAAGGCCAAAAAATCAGACTCTCAGGAGTCATGGATTATTACAACCACAGCACCTGAGAGACAAAGAAACAACTGTAACACTTTAAGCCTCATGGGGTCAGAGATGACATTGGATAGGAAGGGGCAAAAGTTGCTTCCAAACTGGGACTCCAATGACTCCTGGGTTTGGGGCATCTCCTGTCTGGTCAGAGGCTTAGCAACACTCCCTTGTGAGAATGTGGTCTGAGGGCTCCAGCTGCAGGAGAAAGGCTGGAGGACTGGCCTTGGATACCAACTTAACAGCAAAATTCTACAACCAGGCCCCTGAGGCAAGAGATCAGAAGAGGAGATGGCAGCCTTCAGAAGGATCCCAGCAGGCCAGTAAGCCTGGTGATGTGCTATAAGACTCTGATGGTGCCAGGTTTGTGGCAGGCCACCAACTACCAAGAGACTCTAATTGAGATGAAGGCCATGACGGCCTGGCAGGATGGCATGTACTCCTTGCAGTGACTGTGCTGTGGAGCTCTGTATGGTACCATGACCGAGAACTTCTATTTGCATAGTATTTACAATGGAAGACAGTATTCATGCCCCAAACCCTGGAAAGGGGCGAAGAAGTAGGGTTGACAGTGGCTCTGGCCAGGCACTGGGTATGAGTCTGAGGGCCACTCTGGGGGTCATATGGAAAAGTGGTGAATACCTCCACCCCATCCCTGGCCTCACCTACATTCAGTTAAGGTCACTTTAGGTACCTACATTAATGAACTTCACTGATTTTTTTTAAATGAGGGAGAGTCCTAGGGTCACGATCTTGTATCAAAACTATAAAAATCTCTCTCTCTCCATAGATATATATAAAATTTCTCCAAAGAGAGTTCAGCATCCCAGGCTGCTCAGAGCAGGGCAGATCAAAAGACAGTGGTTGGACTGCTTTGATGGTATGAGAAACTCCCAAAAGAAAGAGCCAGAGGCACATGAGCAGGGGAGATAGTATGGTTCCCAGGAGCTTGGAAGTCCTGTGCCCTGGGAAATGGACCGTCTTCCTCCTCCAGGAAGTCCCTGGTACTTTTCTCTGTCCTTGGCAGCTGAAAAGAGAAGCCTGATCCTTTGGGGATCAATCCTGGGAGCAGCTCTGGCTGCCAGGCCCAGCTGGAGGGGCCAGCTGGGCTGATGATGTGCTCAAGCCAGGGTCAGAACTCATCCCGTAGCTGTGGGGGCCTGTCCATGCCAAAGAAAGAGGACGGCCTCCCCTGGAGGTCTCGTTCCCGTTTCACGAATGCGGTGAAGGAGGAGACACAGTTGCCAATAAAGTGGTCGGCTTGGCCAAGGATGTACAGGTCGATCTGGGCCACCTCAGGCTTCAGGCTCACCACTTTCACCTGCAGGAGGAAGGTGCAGGGCATTTCAGTCAGGGTGCAGGCCAAGGTGGCCAGCTCAGCCAAGGCCTGCGGCCATTTCCCAGTTTTCTTCCCCTGTGATGAAGTTACAGACACAAAAGGAGGTGCAGAGAGGATTAAGAGGTAGGGTCGGCACTGAGAGAAGTGTGCGGGGGGGGCCAAAGCCACTGCCTTGGCACCCCCGCACATGGAACACCAGCCCCAGTGCTCCTTTCCCACTGCCAACCTCAGCTCCAAACACCCCACTCATTCACACTCACCTCTGCTTGCTAGTTTCCTCTGCCTGGAATATCTTTTCCCTACCCATTAAAATCCCCACCATACTCTCAAGTTTCGGCTCAAGTTCAACCTTTCTCATGAAGCCTTAGCCTGACAGGCTTGGCTTCCCCCACCAAACTGGGACCTGACTAAAGAGCGCTCCACCCATCCAGTTCTGCTGCCCAAGGCCTCCAAGCCTAAAGTCCTAACAATCTATTCCCCAAAGGTGAACCCTTCTCTTGACGGATTATCACTTCCTGGCCAGCCACCATCCTTTCTTACCTCTTCACTGGTCTCACTGCCTCTCCTCCTGACCTGTTCACCACAGAGCAGCCAGAGAAAACCTTTTTAGATACCTCTAACCCCTCTTCTCCACCCCAAACTGAACACTCTTAAACGGTGCCCTATTGCTCTTCAGATAAAGATGACAAATCTTGACTGTGGCCTATAAAGCCCTGCTCAGGCCACTCATCCACCTCCTCTCATACCTCCTCCACTACGCACCAGGCACCACCTTCCTCAGGACGTTTGCATGTGCGCTTCCCCCCACTTGGGGTGCTTCTCTTTGCCTGGTTAACTCCTACTTAACTTTCACTCTCAGCTCAAGTCTCACCTCCCTGGGGAAGTCGTCTCTGGCCCCCAGTCTAGGCCAGGGTTCGCTGTTCTGCACTCTGATGGAACTATGTTCCTTTACTTCGGAGCACATGGCTGTTTGTAGTTTTTACTCCTTAGTGATTCTCTGATTAATGTCAGTCTCCTGCACCTGATGGAGGCTGGGCCGTGTCAGTTTGCTTATCACCACTGGCTGGGGCCTTCCTCAAGAAACATCTATTGCCTGGGCAAGTGAATGAATGAGCCCCTCCACCCCTACCCGAGGGCACATATTATAGTTGTCTGCAAAGTTTCTTTTCTTGAGTCTAGACTGTGAGCTCTGGCGGGCAGCACCACCTATTTATCAGTGTCCCAGCTCAGCACTGGCCAGGCTTAACAGAGAAGCAAGACTTAGTTCAGGAGGAACGGGGCTCTGAGCCCGTGGAGAAGGAGGCGGCTGAGGAACAGGGAAGGGCAAGAACAATGGTGCAGAAACAGGAAATAGAAAACGGCAAAGACTCAGGGCGTAACAAGTACGTCAACTCTAAAAACTCACAAAAAACTCCCTGGGGCTCTCCACATGCTTCAACTTAATACTGAGGTGGCGGTGTGGGCAGAGCTGGGGCGGAAAGTGCTTTGCTGTCACACAGAGATTTCTGATGTAACAAAAATCATCATCTTGTTATTTGGATGGTAGCAAAGAAATAATATGAGTTTAATCATGGCCAAAAACCCCTGAACAATTCCACCCACACCCTGAAACTTACCAGCTCTGTGTCACACCCACTATAATAAGTTCTGCTACCTCTTGGGTAAATTCTATCCCTTCTTGGGACTGGTTTCCTCAGCGATAAAACGCAAGGGTTGGGCTAGAGGTGCTCCAAGGTCTCCTAGCTCTGAAATTCTTCTATAAAGTGGGTGGGTGGGGGATCAGAGTGCACTGACTCAGCACTTTTGTTACAAGCCTGTGTCTGGGATAAAAGAAAGGAGCTCCTCAATGTAAAGCTGAGGGCACTCACTGCCTTGTAAGGTCTGTACAAACATTTAGGACTTTCATTCATTCAACAGTCTTATTGAATGCTTACTGTTAATTCAGTCATTTTACTGATAAATGCTCTTCAGGCATATGGTACCGAGAACATTCTACTGCTTACTCATATACTGAATACCTACTATTCATGGCTTCTTAAGCATTAATTAAACACAAAAGACCCTTCCCTTTATTCATCAACCACCAACTTCTACTAGCAATAACAGCTAACTTTACTGAGCACTAATTTCGTACCGGAGAGCTTTAATGTCTTTATATCTGATCTTCACAATCATCTTATGAGATAGGTACTACTCTCAGCCCTAGAGGAAGTCAAAGCACCTGGCTAGACACTGAGGGATAGGACAGTGAGTCAGTTTTGGATCCTGCCCTCAGGGAGCCACAATTCCTGGGAAAAAATAAGGCATGTTTCCACACTAGTCTAGAAAGTGTTTCAGAGAAGAATTGATAAAGTTCTGGGACAGCTCCCAGTCGGGACACATTAGCTGTAGGAGTGGAGGGAAAACTGGAGAGAATCTGTGGAGGTGTGTGAGCTGAGGTTTGAAAAAAGGGTAGGTACTGGAGGGGAACTGGAGGGCCAAGCAAAAGTCTTGTGGCAGGAGGACATGATGCATGTAGAGGGAGTGATGGAAACACCCTAGCACTTTCCCAGATTCCCTTCCTGCTGCAATCCCACAGGGCCCATGCATAGCATACCTTCCCTTTGAAGAGCTGCTGGATCTCGGGCACATAACTCTCAGAATCCGTGGCAATGTAGACAGACTGGGCGTTGAGAGCCGTCACCCAGAGCTCCACGGCCCGCTTGATTTCCTTCAGGTCTGGGAGGCACATAGTCATGGTGAGAGGGGCCGCCGTGCTGCGGCTGTAGCCCACACATTGCGGAGAGGCCATGAAATGGGAGCCTGCAGTCCCATCCTTCAGCATGGCACAGGCATTCTTCTACGGGGTGGGGGGACAGAGTTAAAGACAGCAACCAGCCTAGAACCCCAGAAGCCAGAGCCAGTAAGTAGAAAAAGGCAGGCTACATGGCAGGAGCTCAAACTACGTTTTTTTAAAAAGTATTGAGGGAAGAGGGAAATGCATCAAAGCAGTAACAGTAGTTATTTCTGGGTAGGGGGATATTGGCTTTTTACAAAGTTGGTTGTGTTTTTGTACTGGTTTTACTGCATTATCTGGGACTTCCAGCAGAATTCTGAACCACAGTAGTGATAACGGGCAGCCTTATCTGATTTCTGACTTCAGTGGGAACTCTTCTGATAGCTCCCATGAAGTAGTGTTTGCTGTGGGTTTGAGAGAGATAGCTTTTATCAAGTTAAGGTGGGTCCCATCCATTCCTGCTTGGTTAAGTTTTTCTAAAATCATAAAATGAGTGTTGACTTTTCTCAAATGCTTTCTTGGCCTCCATTGAGATGATTATATGATTTTTCTTCTTTGGGTGTTAATATAGTTATATAGTTAATATATAATTTCATTGCATTCCTGGGATAAATTTTACTTGTGTTGTATGTTCTTCAATATGGATTTTACTTGCTGATATCTTACTTAGGATCTGTGCTTCTATGTTTATAAGTGAGAATGGGCTATGTACTTTTCTGAGTTGACATTATCTGAGTTTGGTATTAGTGCTATGCTAGCTTTATAAAATATAGCATCTTATATCTTTTTATGTTCTAAGAAACACAGATGAGAACTACCTGTTCCTTGAAGGTTTGGCTAAAACCACTCATAACATATTCTGGGCCTGGCTTGTTTTCTTCCGGGAACGGGGCAGGAAGGGAGTCTAGTGGGTAAACGTGTAATTATTTTCTCAGTTGACTCTGAATGAATTTTGATCCAATTTCTATATTTTTCAAGTCTTCAACAATGAGTATTTCTAACATATATACATAAATTTATCTTCTTACATAAATTAAAGAGACTGTCTATATCTGATGAGGCTTCTGCACATTTAAGCAGTCTCCAAATTTAGAGGATGACACCTTCATTTTTTGGGAGCCCCACCCAATCTCTAGAACTTGTTTTTTAACAAGGAGTCTATTGACTAAACACTGAGCTGGGACAGAGAACTTCTGGGCTGTGGGTCTGAGCTCTCTGGCTTGCTGCCTGACCCGGAGTCTAGCTTGATACCTCAGTTTATCCATCTGCAAAATGAGGATAAAAGTGGCAACTGTGAAAACAAGAGCTGGCAAGGAAGCACTCTGGAGCCACATGTCTGACGTGTCTATGGCGGGATCATGAGATACAGTGGGGACTTGCATGTGGGGACTCCATGGACTTGGCTGGGTGAGAACTCTCTGGCCTGGCTGGGACTTGGTGAGATGGGTTCAGTGTTCAACTCCCACAGGCATGGGCCTTGCTCAGGGACATGTCCAATCCAGCTGGAAGAAGGAGAAAGTTACCCAGTCGGAGCCAATGCGCAGGTGAACGCCGACGTAGGGCCGGGTGAGGTGGGTGCGGATATGGGCCTCTCCTGTCCTCACCATCTCATCTGACCATACCATGTACTTCTGCAGTGGCCTATGCTCCTCCAGGACGGGGAACTGGGCTGGGGCCCCTGGCAAGGCCAGCACTGGATGTTCCTCTGGAGAAAATCTAGACATAAGAAGAAACGAGAGGAAGCCAGATACAGAATGCACAGAGAGGCTGGCTACCACCCCCAGGGGAAAAAGGATGGCGTTGCACCATGTCCTAGAGACTGTGGAGGGGCCCCTGTAACATGCAAGAAGCCTGAGAGGTTGTGAAACCCCAATGGGCTGATAAGAAACCGCAGCGGCGGCAACAGGCACAAAATGCAATACCGTCCCGCCGCCTGGAATTTACAACCTTCTTTGCTTGTTTAACAATTAAAAATTTCTAGGACAGCATTCCAACCTTTTGTATACCACGCTGGCTCCCAATCTGTGGTTGGTAATTCACTCCAGGGTGTGGTGTCTGGACAGAGCCTTGCCCTTTTACCCACATGGCGGGGTTGGGACGTGCAACTGCTTCCAGAGGGCAACGGACAGGCCACACTCACGGGGAATGTGTACACTGGATAAGCTCATTCCCTCAACACTTCACACATATTTACTGATTGCCTACTATGTGCTGGAGCCCAGAGGAGAACCGGACAAGCATGGTCCTTGTCCTCATGGAAAGCATCAGAGTTCTACAGGTGCCCACCATCACATCTCCCTCAAAGGCTGCTCTCCCCCCTGTATGCTATGTACCTTGTAATTATTTCACCTTGTCTTTCCTGGACTCACGCTTCTAAAGGCAATGCCTCCATGTGTTCAGAACAATGTCTGGAACACATGAGAGCTCAGTAGAGAGTTGCTGACTGAATGCATAAGGAGCAAACCTGTGTTCCCTCTTGAGCTATCCCAGCAACATGAAACACCATGCTGTCCCATAAACTTCCAAATGCCAGATCTCTGCAGGCTTCTTCCCCCTACCTGTGATGCCTTCCTTTGCCAGCCCAAATCCTGTTCTTAAAATTATGAATTAGGTATAGCACTCTGGAAAATGGTTAGACATGCAACTACCATACGACCCAGAAAAGAAAACCTATGCTCACACGTGAACAACCAGATGAATGTTCATAGCAGCTTTATTTATAAAAGCCAGAAACTGGAAACAACTCAGATATCGTTCAGCAAGGGAATGCTTAAACACACTGGTGCATACAACCAATGGAATACGATAGCAATAAAAAAGAACAAACTACTGATTCAGATAACAACTTGGATGAATCTCAAGGGAATTATGCTGAGTAAAAACGCCAATCCCAGCCCTGGCTGGTGTGGCTTGGTGGTTAGAGTGTTGGCCTGCACACTGAAGGGTCACAGATTTGAATCCTGGTCAAGGGCAGGTACCTTTGTTGTGGGTTCACTCCCCGTCCCCGGTCACGGCGAGTTTGGGAGGCAACCAGTCAATGTGTCTCTCTTACAGATTTCTCTCTCTCTCTGCCCACTTTCCCTTCTACTCTCCCTGAAAAAAAACAATGGAAAAAATATCCTCATGTGAGGATTAACAACAACAAAAAAGCCAATCCCAAAAGACTGCATATTGTATGACTCCATTTATATAACATTTTTGAAATGACAAAATGGAGAAGAGAACAGAAATAAAAACCAGATTAGTGGTTGCCAGGGGCTAGGGTGTGTGTGTTTGTGTGTGTTTAGGGAGGTACGTATTGTTATAAACTGGCCACACAATGATCTTATAATGCTAGAACTGTTTGATATCTTGATTGTGGTGGTAGATATGTGAACCTACACACATGGAAAAATTGAATAGAGCTAAATACACACACACACACACACACACACGAGTACAAGTAAAACTGGGGAAATCTGAATAAAATGGGTGGATTATATCAATGTCAACATCCTGGTTGTAATACTGTACTATAGTTCTGCAAACTGTTACCATTGGAGGAAACTGGGCAAAGGGTATATGGGGTCCCTCTATGTTGTTTCTTATAACTATATATGAATCTACAATTACCTCAATGAAAATTTCAGTTAAAAATTATAAAATATTTTTAAAAATATAGGAAAATACAAAAAATAACCCAAATTAGCAGATATCAATACTTTGTTTCATATTAAAAATATACATACAGGGGAGAAAAAGGGACATCTGATTACACTTTTCCTATTGATATAAAAAGGTATTATATTGTATGCTTTTTACACAGTATAATGATAAAAGTATGGCTGTCGAGCCTGATGGCCTTGTTCTAGAATGCTGACCATGCCACTTATTAACTTGGGTAGGTGACTTAACCATTCTATGCCTCAGTTTCCTCATCTGTATAACAGAGCTGATAATAGTGCCTACCTCACAGGGCTGTTGAGAAGATTAAATGGATTAACACAAGCAAAGCATTTAGAACAATGCTTGGTACATAGAAAGCTCCAAGAAAATTCTATCATCATCATTACCACCAGATTGCAGGTAACCTATTTCAACTTTTTCAAACTTCAACTTTATGTTTTAGAGATTTGGCCATATTGATCATGTGAATCATGTGATGCTGGTTGCGCCTCTTGAAGTTTCCTATTTTGCAGGAATAAACCACGATGTACCCAACTAGTCCCCTCCTGCTGTACAGTGAGGTTGCTCCAATCTGTCACTCATACGACAGTGCTACAATGAACACGTCACTTTCTTCACACCCAACCTGAACACTTCGCTCCACAAACACCTTCCAAACTTCCAAGACCTCCAAGACTTTTCACCACTCCTAAGCTCCAGCTCCTCAGGAGGGATCCCTGTTCTGTCTTCTCCTTTGCTGCCTTCTGCACACTGATTTGCTCAACAGTTTTACCTGCTCTACTGTCAGCCCACGAAGGTAGGGCCCCAGCAGTCTTACTCACCATGATTCCCATACACCTGGTCCAGGGCTGGTGCCGAGAAAGTAACACACAAGTGTTCATCTGCAGCCTGGCTCTACAGAACGCTCATCTTGTCAGACAAGTGTTGAATAGCTCATGTAATTTATTAGGCATATCACTTTCACACCACTATAAAGTCAAAAAATCCTAAGTAACTGGGGACCATACATACATGTGAATCCTTTATTAAGCCTTATTATGTGACAATGTTCCAATTGCTTTGTGTGTATTAACTCATTTGATTCTCATAAGAGCCCTGTGAGGTAAGTAGTATTGTTATTCTTATTTTACAGATGAGGAAATTGAGGCACAGAAAGGTTAACTAACATGCCCATGGTCACACAGCTGGAATAGGTGGAGCTGGAATTTAAATTCAGGCAGTCTGCTCCGGAACCTATATATATATATGTATATATGTATGTATATATTTTAAATATATCTTTATTGATTTCAGAGAGAGAGAGGGAGAGGGAGATAGAAATATCAATGATGAGGGAGTCATTGATCGGCTGCCTAGCCCGCAACCTGGGCATGTGCCCTGACCGGGAATCGAACCCCAATCACCTGGATCCTAGGTCGACACTCAACCACTGAGCCACGCCCGGCCAGGCCAGAATCTGTATTCTTAACTACTACAACTCACTGCCATCTCTCCCACCCAGTCAACAAGTACCTCAAAAGCTAAGTCTGTGGCGTATTCTTTTCATTCCCAGCACCTAGCACAGGCCTCAATATACAGTAGGTACAATAAATATTTTTAGAATGAATTAATGAAAGAGGATTCAGGCATCTCACCAGAAATACCAGATCAAGTTGTCAGGGGTTAGGGGAAGAAGTAATAACTGAGCACCTACTCTAGCGAGGCCCTCAGCTAAGCTCCTTTCAGTTGCCACCTCAAAGCATTTCAAAAGAAAAGCAAGAGTTTGCGATCCCCCAGAGGGCTGGAACATTAGGATAAAATCAGGATCTACACCCTCCCTGCCCTCTTAGAAAGACCCTGCTGCTGACCCTTGAATTCCAGATTTGAAATGTCCATCCCCTCAACAGCTCCCACCTGTTCCAGTGGGACATCACCTCTGACCTGACAAGCAGCAAGAGGCAAGAATGATGTGCTCATTTGCTCCCAGTGAGGGAGGAGTATTATTTGGAAAGAAAGTTTGACCAGCTCCATCTACCTCGACTGTTCACCCTAGGTCAGGCCCTTGGCATGGTCACCCTAGGTCAGGCCTTTAGTGTGGTCACTAAAGGAGGTCCGCTTGCTGCTGGGTGCAGTGAACCTCCGGGGTTCTTCACCACCACACCTGCTCTACTGAGATCCTCAACAAGCTGGGGTCTCTCTATGCACAGCATCCACGCAAGTGTGTGTACACCAGTGGATGTTCACCATACTGAGTGCAGAGGATGCAGGAAAATGAACAAGGCAGAGCCTTGCTCTCATTGTCCCTGCTATGAAGAACAATCTCTTCTTCCAGCCATTCGAATGGCTGGCTCTTCTCATTTTTTAGGTCTCGGCCCTGCCAATTACACATCACCTGCTCATGTTCTCTCAGGGAGGCTGCAGCCGGGGAGGATGATAAGCTACGTGCTCAAATGCCTGTTATCTTCATGCCACAAGAATGATCCAGCATGATGGAACATAGTCTTCCAACAACAGCAAACGTGAAAAGTGTCTGTGGAATTAAATCTCTACCCGGATATTCACAGAACCTGAACCAGCAGAGCTGGGAGGATCCTCAGAAACCACTTAGTGGGGAAGAAATACCTCTTACCCTCTTCTCCCAGAACTCCACTTTCAGCTGGACACACGGCAGCCCAAAATAAAAACATTTGTCAGTACTTCCTGTAGCTTGGTATGGCCATGTGCCTAAGTACTGGCCAATGAGTTATAAGCAAGCTGTAAGGAAGGCTACTTAAGAAGGTGAAGATGTGCCCTTCTTCTGTTCCTTTTGTCCTTCCAGCTAACTGGGGCAAGGATGTGATGGCTGAAGCTTTGTCAGTCATCTTAGCCCAAGGGTGACACTAAGGATAAAAGCCAGTAGTGGGACAGCTGGGCAGAAGGAGGGCAGCCTGATTTCTGATGACACAATGGAGCTACCATCCAGCCAGGGCTGCATACCTCAGTACTTTTTTTTTTAATGTTTCTATTGATTTTACAGAGAGAAAGGGAAAGGGAGAGAAAAATTGATGAGCAGCCCCCACTGGGGACTGAGCCCACAACGCCGACAGGAAAATGAACTGGCGACCTCTCGATGCATGGGAAGACACCCAACCAAGCCACTCCAGCCAGGGAGTTCCACCTTTTGTCTCTTGGAATACTCACTCCTTGGATGCACCCTCTCAGAACCTGGCTGCCATGCTGTCAAAGTCCAAGCCACATGGAGAGGTCAAGTGTAAACAAGCCAGCTGACTGCCCCAGCTGAGCTCCCAGACGACAACCACGACAGCCCTCTTGGACATGCAGCCCAGTGGAGTTTTCAGATGATGCTAGCTCCAACTGATAGCTGACTGCAGCCACATGAGCCCAACTAACCCAAGAGTCCATCAATAGATGAATGAACAAAATGTGGTCTACACATATAATGGACTACTGTTCAGTTTCAAAAGGACTAAAATTCTGACATATGCTACAACATGGATGAACTCTGAAAACATGCTAACTGAAATAAGCCAGACATAAAAGGATAAATATTATATTCCACTTACATGAGATATCCAGAATAGGCAAATTCATAGAGACAGAAAACTAGAATAGAGGCTACCAGGGGCTGGGGGAAAATGGCGAGTTATCGTTTAATGGGTTCAGAGTTTTTTACAATGAAAAAGTTCTGGAGGGGATAGTGGTGATTGTTGTACAGCACTTTGAATATACTTAATGCCACTGAATTGTACACTTAAAAGTTTTTAATAAATAAATAAATGCATACATTCCATTGGCATATATGCATACCAGTACAATTCTTTGAAATCTCATGTTTTTATATGTTTAGAACTGATCTTGCCAGTAATATTTACTATCCTGGTAAATATTGATATTAATTACTCCTCAGAAAAGATAATTAAATACTTGATGACAAACTATATATAATAATTTAAGCTTAGTATGTGTAGGTGCATATATAACTGTTTGGAGGGTGGAAGTATATACATCAAAATGCTAGTAGTGTTTTCTGGAGGGGTAGTGGGATTATGAGTAAATTTCATTTTCTTCTTTATTAAAAAACAAAAACAAAATCCACCACCAAGTCTGTGATGGGCATTCTAAAGGGTATTCATTCCAAGAAATTAGATGTTTAATATGCATTGAAACTCTGTGCAGTTGGGATTCCATAAAGAAAATGGAAAAATAAAACACAAAAGAACTGCCTGGCCAAGCCTAGTCAACCCACAGAACTCTGAGAAGTAATAAACTGTTGTTGAGCCCTGAGTTTTGGAGTTTATTATGCAGCAACAGATAACAGGGACATCCTACCATTTTCCTCCTCACGCGCTCCACACCAGCCACACTGGCCTTCTTCCTGCCCCTTGACCACACCAAGCTTGCTCCTGCCTCAGAGCCTCTGCTGTCCCTGTCCCTACCATAAAGAACTACCCTTTCCATTCATCTCTCTGCATGGCTGGCTCCTGATCCTTCAGATTTGTTATAGATTAAATGATTGCGTCCTCCCTTGAATTCCTACATTGATGTCCCAGTCTCCAGTGTGTTAATATTAGAAGGTGGGGCCTTTGGGAGGTGTATGTTTAGATGAGGTCATGAGGGTGGAGTCCTCATGATGGGATCTGTGCCCTTATAAGAGTCAGAGAGCTTGCTCTCTCTCCAACATGTTTGGATACAGCAAGTAGGCAGCGCCTGTAAACCAAGAAGTCCTCACCAACCCAACCATGCTGGCACCCTGATCTCAGACCTACCAGCTTCCACAACTGTGAGAAATAAACGTCTGTTGTTTAAGCTCCCCAGTTTGTAGTATTTTGTTAGAGCAGCCTGAGCTGACGAAGACAAGGTCTCAGCCCTGCCAGCCACACATCACCTGTTTGTGTCCTTCATAGGACCATGTCTTTTGATCTTATGTAAAACAATCTTATGTGAAAGTATTCACTGCCTCCCCCCATTAGACTCACCTCCATCAGGGCAAGGGCCTTAACTGCCTTATTCTTGCCTATATGCCCAGTATCCATACCAGTGCTTGACAGTCAGGAGGTGCTTCTTAAATATAAGTGGGAGGAAGGCATAAAGGAAGGCGGCTGCCCAGGTGGCGTTATCTCTCAAATTGCCTCCAAGAAACTCATCTTCCCTATTAGTCTTCTTTACCTAAAAATTTGGCTTGTAAGGCAAAAGCTTCCTAAGCCCTCACGCAATTCCTACAACCCAGTGAACTTTAATAAGACTATGGGGCAATAAAAAGATGTTTCAGCAACATTCCACGACTGATGCATCCATGCAGCACTGTCCCTTCTTTTCCAACCAGGATTGTGTGCTTTTTCTGGTTTTCTGGAATTTGCTTTTGGAGCTACTTTTAGAGCTGGTATCATTTTTTCTTTTTTCCTAGCGTTTTGTGACATGGGGTAAATCTCTATACATTCAGAGCAGGTCTGCCTTTTGATAATAGCTCCAATCATTCAGAGCTGAATGGGGAGAAACAAGTAGGTGATTAGATGGGACTGCCCTATCTGGGATCAACAATGAAGGGGATTAGAATGTGCCATGACTGAGTAGCTCATGAACTAGCTCAGAAGGCAAGTCCCACATAGAAATTGGCAGCTGTTAAATGCACAGCTGTTTTCTTAAGTATGGGGGTGCTCTGTAGTCAGGCTGCCTGGGTTCAAATCCCAGGCTGCCACTTCAGGCTGTATGATCTCGGGCAAGTGACTTCACTCCTCTCTTCTTCAGTTTCCTTACCTGTAAAGCACACATGACAATAACACCTTTCCCAAAAGACTTATGAAAGGATTAAATGAGTTTTTACCTTAGAAGACTTAAAACAGTGTCTGGTATATAGGAGGCACTAAATAAATATTAGTTTTTATTATCTATTAAAAACTTAGATACAGACCCCAGCTGTCCACTCAATAGCTGTGTTACCTTGGGCAAGTTATTTAACCTCTGTGAGCTCAATTTTCTCACCTGTCAAATGGAAATTGATGATAATACCCACTTCGTAAAATTTCCCAAAGGCTTAAATAAAAGCTTGTGAATAATAATTATAATAATAGCACCGGTTGGCCCCTACAATGTGCCATGCACTTTATACACTAGAAGGCAGATACCATCATGCTCCTTTTATTAAACCAAGGAGGAAACTCAGGCCAGACAGCTAGAGTGGTTTGCTCAGGGTCACCTGAGAAAGAGGCAGGGCTGGGCAGGAGATCCAGGCCTGTTTTATTCTGAGCCTGTGCTTGTTTCTCTACATCAGTCTACCCAAGCCCACTAAATGCCAAGGCTGTGACCAGGCATAAACTCTTAAGTTTCTTATAGCTCCTCACCCAAGTCTGACTTCTCAGCCCATGCTCTTTCTTGCCACACTATAGCATCAAGGGCAAGTACACTATGTTAGTTATCATCATTACAACAAGACAGTAGCTAGCTGAAAGCTGAGGCTCGGTCTTCCTCCTTTTTATATGTCACCTTTGGCCTTTAAGTACTATGTCTCATCCATGACAGACGCTCTATAAATACTTTACAGCCTGTGCCTATGCCCTGCTAACCTATTTTTTTAAATAGGGCCTACTGGAGCACAACTAATAAAGCACATCCAATTATTATCAGGATGACATCATTTCTCAGTCTGCACCTAAAGTTGTTCTCTAGAAGCTGCTTCCAATTTTCACTTTGTTAAGAGGAAGGTAACAGGGGAGTGATTCTCACGCCTAGAGGAGGAAATCGAGACTCATGTGACTGCACAACACTCTTTTTATGACATTCTTTATCGGCTGATAAACTCTTGCTCAACTTCGTGGCAGGTCAACGTCCCACTGTGTCTAGGCATTGAGATGAGAACAGATCACACAGGATCCCAAGTTCAGCAGACAGAACAGCTGCACCTTTGCTCTCATATATCAGGGTGTGGTAGAAGGGGAGAGGGCCAGGAAGGTGCTGAATGCCCATGGGCCCCATACCCCTTCCCAAGCGCAGCAATGCTGCTCCCTCCTCCAAGTACCTCTGGATCCACTGGTCTTTGTAGGAGGCGCTGAAGGAAATGCCTGCAAAAAGCTCCGATTTGTTGAAACTCACATGAAACTGATCCCAAAATGGGCCAAAGGGGTTTCCTTCCTGCAGAAAGAGAGTGTTTGATCAAAAGCTTACTGAGGGGGAAGGAAAGCCCACTGGGGATGGGGCCAAGGAGCTGTGGGTGGGGAAACTCTGGGTGATTTGACTCAAGCCGAAACGTCCTCATAGGGCGGACAGTAGGAATGTCACGTTGTAATTCTCCATCTGGGGCCTGAGGAGGGAAGTTCTACCTTCAGTCTGGTTTCTAGCAGGAGACGTTCACCAGTGTCTGAAGGAGTCTTTCCTGTTCACATGCCACATCCCGCTGACCCTGTAGCACTGACGTGGGTCTCGGGAGGAGGTGGACTGTGGATATGGGACCATGAATTAGAGCTTCAAGAGATTTTCAAGACCAGCTAATCTAATGCTGCTACTGTACTTTCAATATGGAAACTAGGGCCTAGACAGGGTAAGACACTTGCCCAAGCTCATACAGCAAATGAGAGCAGTGTTAGGACTATAAGCCATCTCCTTTCTCACATTTCACGGTTCCTCCAACCACCCTCCCCAGACTTTAGCTTAGGCACTGAAAGACATATTGAGGATTGTCTTATTCCCAAAGTGCCAGGAATCTACAAGTTTAAAAATTCATACTGATAAAATATAATAGCTTCTCATTAACCTGCTGAAGGCAGGAAAGTATACAAGTTAGGAGAGTAGACAATGGGGTCAAATTATCTAGGGTTGACTCATGGCTCTACTTGTTTGCTATGTGACCTTGGGGAAAATACTGAATCTCTGTAACACTCAGTGTCCTCTTCATAAAATGGGGACGTTAACAGTATTTTCCTCATGGAGCAGTTTGAAGATTAAGTGGGTTAATATGTGTAAAGCTCTTAGCATGGTAAGGCATGTAGTAAGTGCTACGTGAGCTTTAGTTGTTTCTGATGTGGCAACTTACAGTTCACATGACACTTTATGAGTGAGACTGAGCAAGGGCTGTCATCTTTGTTTTGTATGTAGAAATAAAGGCTCAGAGGAAGCAAAGTCCTCTGCCCAAAGTGACACCACCAACACATGCCAGAAATGAGACTTAAATCTCTACCTTTCTATTTTACGCCCTTCTGGTGCCTTTCCCAACATAGAGCCGTCATGCAGTGTCTCATGGGCCAAGAGAACGTGGATCAGGCAGAAAGGGCCCCCAGATCTATAGGACCCACCTTCATCGGGCATGTCTTCTTATCAGGGCTTCTCTGGGCCGCCACTTCAAAGCAGTATGCCACCCTCTTTTTAGGGGGCCAATGGGTGGGTGCCAGCTTCTCCATGAAGTCCTCCAGGCTGATGACCCGATGGTAGGCCTGGAGAGGCTCCAGCTTAAAGTACTTCTGGTAGGATACATGGATCTATAGGAAAAGGGGGAAAAGGAAAGGCAGGGGTTTCTCCTCAGTATTCTAGTAGCTGGTTTACAGATATTTATTAAAGCCAAACACTCTGAAACCAAGACAGCTCAGACTACATGCCAATGAAAAACTTTTGGCAAAAGACAACAAATTAGGACAGAGACAGACTGGGACAAGATATCTGTAAAGTAAAGAACAAAGAGTAATTTCCCTTAGGTTACAAAATGCCTACTGATCTATAAGAAAAAAGAGAAATGATGCAACAGAAAATATGGGCAAAGGATAGAAGTGAACAACTCACAGCAAAGAAAACCCAAAGAGCCAATAAATACACTCAAAAGATGGGCAACTTCACTAGTAATTAGGAAAAAGCAAATTACACTTATAAGGCATTACTTCTCACCCATAAGACTAGCAAAAAATGTAAAACCTTAACTCTAATTGTTGAAAGAGATGTGAGGAAAGGGGCATTTTTGCACTTGGCTGGAGTAGAAGTGTACATTTTGGAACAACCACTTTGCAATATAATCTTGCAGCATCTAATAGAGTTTAAAATGCTCCTTCCACCACCTCCAGGCATTTGCCCAAGGGAAGTTCTTGCACTTTGCACCAGGAGATAGGTACAAGGACTCGCAAATACAGGAAAGAACTTGGAAGAAGTCACACCAAAGACACTAAATCCCTGACAGTGGTTGCCTCGGGGGTAGAGGGAGGGATCAGGATTAGCCTCAGGAGCCAGGAGAGATTTTATCCTGTAACAGCTTTATCTGTAGCAAAGATGAGAAACTGTTAATGATTATCACTTCTAGTGTTGGGTACACAGATGGTGATTATATTAATCTGTTTTTTTCTAGATTAAAAATAATTTCTTAGAATGCTAGGGAATAAAACTTAGACTTTATCCTACAGGTCAGGGTTCCCAAGTATGCTCCACTAGTTCAGGTGGGTAAAGGGTTCTGCAATAAAAAGACTCCAGAGTTAAAAAGGCCTGTGAAGTACTGTGTTAAGCTGGTTTCTATACTACAGGACTTCTCAGGGCCTTTAATATGCCAATTTTGGGGAGATGGGAAATTGATAATATAATTTCCCAAAGTGATTTAAACACTGTACACTTCTTGTATGAGTCACTGGAGTCCCAAAGAACGGATTTTGGGAACCTTAACTATTAAGCAACAAGGTCTTGCTGGAGGATTTTAAGCAGAAAAAAATATGGGATTTGCCTTTTTGAAGGATCACTCTGGTGGGAGAGGACAGAACGTATTGATGGTAAGATTAGAGGGGGGAGTTAGGAGGCTACTACAGTGGTCCTTTTATTTGTTCAAGTATTCATTCTTGAGCATCGCTCACAAGTCCAAGTGGAGAGGCATGGAAATGCTAGAAAATGTAAAAGAAGGAGAGGGCAAAGGGAGGGATTCAGGATGACTTGTAGATTCCTGCTGTGGTATCCAGGTGAATGAAGGTGACATGCACTAAGGCTGGGAATATAGGAGGTGACACAGGTTTAAGGGGAAAGATGCCAAGTTCTGGCTTTGAGAATTTGAGATAGCTATGGAATATCCAAGTAGACTCAAAGGCCTAGGAGTTAGAAACAGAGGCCTATGGTCAGAGGAGAGTCTGGGCCACAGATAAACTTGGGAGATACGTGGATAATCATGAAAGCGACAAGAGTCAACAGGAATTTATAGCAAATAATAGTAATAATGGCAACTAATATTTATTGAGTGCTGACTTAGCACAGGGTGCTGTACTCATCACATTTCATGGACTTGCCCATCTGATTTTAAGAGGAGGAATACAACCGTCTCCAGTTTACTTATGAAGAAGCCCAGGAGATGGAATCTGGACAACTCATCTGAGGTCACACAGTTAATAAGCAAACAGAAAAAGAAGAAACACCGACATTTAAACAGTGGGTAGAGACAGAGCAGCCCCCAATATACTGCTAAGAGGAAAATGCTGAGAGGTCAGGATTGAAGCAGGAATAGGCTGTATCTTGGAAGCCAGGGGAGCAGGGGAGTTCAGGAAGGAGAGAGGCTCACGAGGCCAGGTGCCACCACAAGTTCAGTTGAGATAAAGACTGAGAAATGACTCCTGGATTTGGCAATTCTGAGATCCCTAGTGACCTCTGTGAGAACAGTCCCAGTAGGGAAGGGGAGCCTAACTGGGGCAGGGTAAGTAACCTGTATAAAGCAAGAAGTGAAGACTCCAAAAGACCTGGCTGAGAAGGCAAGGTGAGAAACAGCAAGCCAAGGGGAATGAACGGGCAATGTTTAAATTATAACATGAGTGCAAAAAAAATCAGAACATCAATGACTCCTGGTTACTGAGGACTTCTTGTGTCCTAAGCACTTTATATTGATGAGCTCAGCTGTCTGTAAGACTGAGACATACAATGTTCAAGGCATGCCACAATCCCTAACTCATGGTGGGAGGCAGAAATCATTATTACCAGCCTATTTTATTTTTTAAAAAATATATCTTTATTGATTTCAGAGAGAGGAAAGGAGAGGGGGAGAGAGAGACAGAAACATCAATGATGAGAGAGTCATTGATCGGCTGTCTCCTGCAGGCCCCCAATGGGGATGGAGCCCGCAACCCGGGCATATGCCGTGACCAGGAATCAAACCCTGATCGCCTGGATCATAGGTCGATGCTCAACTGCTGAGCCACGCCTGGCCGGGCTACCAGCCTATTTTAAAGATGAGGAAACCAAGACACAAAGAGATCAAGTACCTTGCCCAGTCTACACAGCTAGTAAGTGGCCACACCAGGCTATGATCTCAGGTACTCTGGCTATTACCTCTGTTAAAAATCTCTAAATACAGACATGCAAGGGGAAAAAATAAATCCTATGCAAAGAAAAGACTATCGAAATTATATACAATGTTTTGTACTAAGTATAATTTTTAAAAAGTTTGTTGAAAACTTGTAAAGTCAATTCATTAAATATTAATTTAGTTACTACTGCCAGGTCTTTGGGGATACAGTATAAACAAAGACAGACACAGGACCAGTGGAAGACACAAAGAATAAGCAAGGAATTAGAGGATGCTGAGCATCACTACACCCAGGGAGCCCCCTGATGGGGTGAGAGGTGGTGTTGGAGTCTGGGTTTGTGGCCTTGGACACATTATTTAACTAACCAGTGCTTCAGTTTATCTTTCAAAACTGATAATAGCATCCATCATCTTTGACCAATGGGAATGCACAAAGAGTGGAATCAACCAGGGCTGGAAATGAATGGGGCTTTAGGTTCAGGTCACAGGCTCTAGTCAAAATGCATGAGAACTCCAGCTCTACTATTCATTAACTGTCACCTCAGGCAAATTACCTAATCTCTCTAAATCAGTTTCCTCATAGATAAGTGATGGAGAAAAGAGCTAATCTTCATGCAGTGCTCAGAACACTACCTGGCAGACAGCAGATGCAGGATAAATATTAGTTCTTTTATTCCAGGGGAGACAGTTCTGGGTGGGGGTAGGGCAAGCACAGAGGAGTGGGAGGTAAAGCCCAGGGAACTTGGGGATGAACAGAATTGGGAAAGGGTGGACAAGGGCCAAAGTCAGCAGGAGGTACTCACATTGGTAAAGGGAGGCTTGTGATGTTGGTACTCAATCCAAGGGGGTACAGCCAAGGTGCGGTTCAATAGCTTTGCAAATGCCAGGGAGCCCAAGAAGTGATCAGCCTGGTTCCCGAAGCGCCCTGGATGGTATATTGTGAGAGATGAGGCCTGAGGCATCAAGGACATGGAGAATGCAGGGCTCATAAGGGATGTAGAGCCAGGGTTGGGGAAGGTCAGAGGAGCTGGTAGTGTGGGATCAAATCTAGATGCCTAATAGTCAAGGCCCTTCAGGCCCTGTCCTTTCTGCCTCAGCCATTCCAAGTTCCCTTCTGTTTTCCAAACATGCTCTATACTTCTACTCTATACATCCTCAACCCCACACCTTTGTTTTTTTTGCTGTTCCCTCCAGGAGTGCCTTTCCACCTCTTTCTTTACTCACCTGTGCAAGAAGAGGCAACTCCAATGCTTCATTCACTGCAACCCTTTCACCTACCTGCTGCCATTACTCAGCCCCCCTCCTCTGCTTCCCATCTTGGATTTGAGTTACTGATTCTTCACTTATCCTAGAAGGCCCTTTCCCACTTCCTGGCTTTTGTACTGGCTGTTTCCTCGGCCTGTGAATACCTCAGGGAAAGGACCCTGATTCTTGTTATCCCTAGCATGGCATCCATTCATCCACCCCACAAATATTACTGAGAGGCCACAATGTGCCAGGCTCTCCGCTAGGTCCTGGAATACAGGAGTGAGCAAGAAGGACAAGGTCTGTGCCCTTAAGGTACTCTCAGTCCCAGGTAGGGAGACATTAAACATGTAAATAAGTATATAGTGACAAATTTTTACAATTTCAAAAAGCAAAGGAAAAAAATTGGTGATGGAGAATAATGAGGAGATTATTTTGGTTGAGGTCAGTGAAGTCTTTTCTGGTGACATTTAAACTATGACCTGAGGATTGGAAGGAGTTGGTTTGGTAGAAGTAAAGAGGAGTGTGTTTCAGGCAGAGGGAACAGCACAGGCTGCAAGACCTGAGTATGTGTAAGGAACAAAAAGGGGACAAGTGTGCAGCTGGAGGATCTGGGAAAGGAAAAGGGTGTGATGAAGATGGGCAGAGGTCCAAATCATCATGTTTAGGGGTCTGGAAGATTTTAAGAAGGCACGACTTTCACAGTGATGGTCCACCGCCCCATTTAAATTGCACCCCTCAGCCGGCCATTAGATTCTCCCTTACCTTTCTCTATGTTATTTTCCCTAAGTAATATGTAATTACTTACTTTTTTAATGTTTATCTTTTATTGACTGCCTTCCCCAACTAAAATGGTAGCTCTGCAAGGCCATGGTGTTTTCTGTCTTATCACTGCAGTATCCCTACAGAAGCGCACAGGGCTGGGCACAGAATAAGCGCCCTGTAAATATTTGTCGAATGAATGAAAGAATCGCCCAGAATCCACGTTGGGTCAGTGGCATCAAGTCCTGCCCCACTAACTCCATTTACTGGATTACGGGCTAGCTTAGACATGCGCAAGGCATGTAACCTCTCCCGGCCTGTTTTCTCATCTGCTGCCAAATGGAAGGTTGGACACAGAGGCCCCTCAGTGCGCACAATGGGGTTCTCTCCTGGACCTGTCAAGGAGTCTGGAAGCTTCAGAGGAGTGGCTTAGGGAAGTGGCTTCGCCTCTGGCCTCAGTTTCCTCATTTGAGCAGAGGGCTCGGGAGGCCTTACCCATGCATGGGCAGTAGAGCAGGTAACCGGCCGGATCCCAGGAGCCCGCGGGCAGCCCCGGGAGCGGCAGAAGCAGCAGCAGGAGAGATACACGCAGCGGCAAGAGCGGCCATGCCCACGCGGCGGCGCCCATGTCGGCTTCGGAGCCCTTGCGCGCCGCGGCGCGGAGACAGAGAGGGAAGGAAGGGCGTGAGCATCCGCCCCGCTCCCGGCGGTCCCCGCGCGCCGCCCGCGCACCGCCCCGGCCGCTCTAGCAGGCTGGCGGGCGGGACCATAGAGATCCCGCGGCACCGCCCCCTCCACGGCCCGAGCGCCCGCTCGCGCGGCTCCCACAATGCACCGTACAATGGCCCGACCGCCGCCACTACCGGGGCCTGAGCGGGCCTGGCGGAGCCCGAGCGCGGCCCGGCCCGCAGTGCGGGGCCCCGAGCGCGGTGAGTGCCGGCGAGGGCCCCGGGGTACGGCGGGGAGCGGGGCGGGGGGCCGTCTCGCAGCGCCCGCGCGCCCGGCACCCGGAGCGGCGGCGCCCCTCTTCTTGGGCCCCTCAGCGCGGTCGTCCACACCCCCGACCAGGGCCTCCTGTGCGTCATCCCGGGCCCAGAAAGGCCCCAGGGTGACGAAAACTCTCCCCGGACCCCATACCTGGGTCTGGGGGACGCGAAGAAACCCCACTGGGCTTCCTCCCTTCCGAGACTTGGAGGCGCAGCTCGAAGGTCCACTACCGCCTATCCCCAGGGTCCCTGGAGACCCAGATAAGCTGCACCTGCTCGCTCCCCTCGGACACGCCTACCCAGACCCACAGAACCCCCTTCCCTGGTCTAAATAGTCCTTTCTTTACCCTCTGTTTCATTTTCCAGAACCTCACAACCCCTTTTGAGGCTTCTCTCAAATACTTGGTTTAGAGAGCCCAGATAAGACCTACCTAAAGTTTCCTCCTCAGTGGACACACTCCCTAACCTTAGGTATCTTCCACCCGGATACCCATTTCCAGACTCTTGAAATTCGAGGAATTCACTTGTGACTATCTGGAACCTTCCAGTCCTTATAATTCCCCAGTATCTTTTTTTGGGGTCCCTTATAGATCCAGTTAACTTGCTCATGATTCCTTGCCAAACTTGCCCTTTATTCCCATCCCTGAATTTGTTCCTTCCCAGGCAGGCAGCTGTCCACTCCCATCTCTCCTGGGCCCAAGGGTATGTAACTTTCCCCATCACACAGTGGGGTGGTCAGGAAGCTGCTGGAGGAGCCAGGCTGTTCCCTGCAAATCCAGACCCACACTGTGGCCCCAGCTTGGTGGGGGAAAGGGACCTATAAGGTGGAAGATATGGGGACAACTGGTGTGGGGGAGTTGCTGGTGTTTCACCTGCCAGTGTAGCTTGTCTTTTGGCTTGTGTGTTTTTCCGTCTGTCAGTTTAGGACTGTGATAGAGGCTGGCCTTGGGTTTCTAACTGACCCCCCCCCCCCCCAGGAAAGGCCACCAGATTGGGGTGGGGGTGGGTATCTGATCAGGTTTTCTCCTCATGAAAATGGGGCTGTAGTGAGTTACAGCCCTTTTCTCAAGGCCTCAGGAGCGGGTGGGAGGCTGCGGGAATGAGAGTAAGTTGTAAATCAAAGGGACTCCAGAGAGGGCCCATCTAAACTGACAGAACTAGCAGCCCGAGAGTAGATCCAACCCCTGTTAATCCAGTTTGATATCTCTTGGAATGATGCAAGTCACTGAGCCTCCCCAGCCTCTCTGTAATTTAATTCTCCCACCACTCGAGTGTGCGTGTGAGAGTGGGTGAGGGGGGCAGCTATTCTCAGTCTCCACTTCCCACTGTTTTCCAGCCAGTCAGTGTGTCTTTTAGATTTGTTTCTGCTAACCAGGTCAGGACCTGTTTTGTGTGTGTGTGTGTTTTCTTTAAATCTATTTATAATTTCTCAGTGCTATTTTGGGTTCTGCTTAAGGGAAGATTCTATCCACCCCAAGGAACGGGTTCCAGGGTGTGTTTCCTCCTCGGCAGGTGTTGAATTGAGATCTTCAGATCCCCAAGTAGCTCTTAGGCGGGAGGGATAAAAGCTATTTTAGGGTAGTCACTGAAGTGGAGCTGTTAATCCTCTGTGGGTCTCTCTAGTTAAGAACACTTAGAGATTAACCCTTTCCTTGCTGCAGGAGGGCTATTTCTCAACAGTTTTTTGAGAGGGTTGGGAGAATTCAAGTGTGGCAGCAGAAGGTGGGAACATGCAACTCAACACAAAGGCAAAGATAATAGCTGCCTTTTGTTGGGTGCTTACAGCAAGCCAAACCCTATGCTGAGCTCTTTGCATACCTGACTAACATAATCCTTACAACAAGCCTGTGAGGTAAGTATTTTTAGCTTTACAGATGAGGAAACAGGCTAATAATGGAGAAAGAACACAGTTTCTGTAGAGATGATGTAACATCATAAAAACTAGTTTCACCAGAAGGCAGCAGGCATCATGGCTCACAACAGAGGACAGACAGACTAGGGAGCGATTTGTCTCCTTTCAGCTTCCAAAGAGGGCCATGCAGAGTTTTTGGCAAGCATTTGTATTTGTGGTACAGTCTCAATAATAAAAGAGATGCCTAAAGTGAGAGAACTCTGGCCCAGCATATGGTGCTGTAGGAAGGTAAAGTAAAGAGGGGCTGGTTAGAAGGGATGTCTGAGGGTTAATTGTGAGGGGAAAAGGGGAAGGTTGCATTCTGGGGAGATGTTGGGAAGGGAAGGAAGCTGAGGTCTGAAAAGTAACATTAAAGGGGAGGGGAAAAAAGAAGTACTACTCAGGCCATGTAGAAAAGAGGCAGACACAAATTGGATGTCATAGATGACACTGCATGTATTCACACATTTTATATGTCAGATGCTTTCAAGAGTATTATTTCCCTTAATCCTCCATGAGAATATTATAGTTAAGGACAGTAAATCTCTACTTTTTATTTTATTTTTGTAACCATTTATTTCAGCCAGGCTGAGGACATTGTCGGGAAGCAAAATCTCAAATGCTTCCAATAAATCTCTGTCTTAGAAATTGAGGAAACTGAGGTTCAGAGAAACAAAATCACCTGTTCATAGTTTCACAGCCAGTAAGTGGCAACTCTTTTGATAGCAAGTCCAAGGTTCTTTCCACCCTACCTCCCTCTTCAGATCAGGCGCCAGAAGGAATCTTAGGATGAAAATATACTGAGTTATAACAGTAACTGGGAGGGATTGATTGTGTTTGTTTTATGGGAACAGGTTCTGTCAGCTTCTCTGTAGTCAAGGTTAGCATGTGAGACCAGAAGAGCAGCTTTGAAAGAGAAGCAGAATTCTTTGACAGTTTTGCTGAGGAAGAAGTCTGAAGGAATAGGCCTGATGATGTGAGAAAAACCCAGGAATCTTTCTGGATGAGAGGAATTTGCAGACAAAGGACAGAGGGAAAGAGACTAGATTTCCAAAAGGGTTCCTAAGGTAACACGAGCAGCTTTGGTTATCCAGCAGCCTCCCAGTGACTATAGGTAAAGACTCCGCTGTGCCTTTTTAAAAGCGTAGGGGGAATAGGATCAGGGTGTTGGCTGTTTTCTTTTTAAAGCCATAGCCCCATTAAATGCAGATCAAGGCAAGCACATGGCTGCTGCCTTCCTCCTTTGGTTCTGAGTACAACCTCCTGAGCTCTGAGCCACCACCAACCTGTTTCCTAGAAGCCCATTACTCACTCTTTCAGTAGCAGCATACTAAACTGCTGTGTCTTGTTTGTGCTTGTTCAGGAGAACAGATGAGGTGGACGTGTGGGAGGTGGGGGATGTACTGTTCTCTTTCTGAGTTTGTGTGGAATTTCCAGGGCCAGGCTCCCCTCTCACATCAGCCAGAGTGATGCAGCTTGCTTCCCTCTGGCTGCCATTCCCAACTTTCCAGAGGCTGAGGTGCATGATTTCAGATATCAAAAGGGAATAAAATTTGACTTTGAAGGTAGGGGAAATCCCCTCCAAACTAGACATTCAAACTCATGCACCAGTTCCAAGGTGCATAGTAATCACTGGTATTATAAACAGGTAATTCTACCCTTGTGAAGAAGGAGGATACTTAAACAATGAAAGCCAGACGTCAGAGGGCTTTGAGGTTTATAGTGAAGCAGGTAAATATGCCTAGACTCGAAGGCTCAAGTGGGACTAGTTTTTAGTGCTACCTACGCCTCACCAGCACATGACTCATGCAAAATGCAGCCACCTTTGTGCAGATCTTTCTAGGCAAATCTCCACTCGTGATGGGGAAATGTTTATCATATTACATTGCGATGTTTCTTCAACAAGTGGAATGGTTCCTGAACAGGTCATAGCTCATGTTAAAGATGAGCAAAGCTCTGTAGGGCACGAACCCGCTGATCCCATCATCTTGGTCAAGGCCAGTCTATTGGATGAATGGTCACTGTAAGCAGCAGGTGCTAATGAGCTGAGCAAGCATTCTGTGGCTCACAGCTAGGTTGTATGGTTGGAGACCTCTCCAGATTCTCATGGACAATCTCGATACCCTCCTTGCTCCCTTCATGTAAAAAAGTTTCATGACCATATTTTGGCATGACTTCTTCAAACGAAATCCCTGTTGTAGCAAGTTGCATTGCAGTTGGTAATCTCTGATGAGCCTGTGAATGTGAATGTAGGTCTGTTTTCCCCCCTTTTGAGAGTCAGTTTGGTAACTCCTATCCTTTTCTTAGGAGTTGATGTCAGGAAAGAAGTAGTGTCACCTTGCTCCAGCCTCCCCGCTACCCACTTCCTGCCCCTTCTACTCAACAAAAGAAAGGATCAGACTTGAAGATAATGGCTCCACACTTTGGAAGTGCTGTAAACCCAGTTTAAACAGAACTTTCTGAGCATAAGTTAAGCCTATTAGAATCAACTTATATTCAACAACTAGTTTACTCATCTAAAAGAAAGTTGAGGGTGCTTTTCAAATGCTAGGTGTATGTAGATGAAAGAGATATGATCTGAGCTCTTAAAGAATCAGAGTTTAGTGGAGGAGACTAAGTTTTAATGCAAGTCTGTTGTTACCTGCTCGTAATGGATAAATACATGTGTACTATGAGGGTCTGGAGGAGGGGTCACTCAGCAGCTTGGGGTATTGGACAGACTTGGCTAAAGAAGCATGGTCTGGCCTCGAGACAAAAAGACTCAGAGAGGTGGTGGAGAGCAGGATGGGACCAGTACTGGTTTAGGGGAAATGCTGAGTGTGCTGTTGCCGCCTCAGATAGAACCTCTTGATGTTGATGTGCTGCTAAGAAACACATCTGGCACAGAGGCTGACTTTTCAGGGTGTAAATTTCCTAAATAAAGGCTTTTCCTTCTTTCTCCTCTGTTGCCTTTTGGGCATTTTATTACTCCTTAGCACCTCTATGAGGAGGAGGATTGTGGAGGAAAGTAGTGGGTGAAGGGAAGTTAGGGTAAAGAGGAGGTGGAGATACTGATATTTCTAAGTTTAGTGGAAAGGATGAAAAAGAGAAATTAGAAGAGAAAGTTTGGAGTTTAGAGCTTTTCCCCCCTCAGATTATCTTGTTTCCAATAGTGTAGGTGGTACTAGTAATAATAGTTACCACTAAGCATTTATTAGGTGCCCAGCCTTCTGCTGAATGTTGTATATTCGTTATCTCATTTAATCCTCAGGACATTCTTATGATTTAGGAGATTATTAAGATTATTTTGTAAATGAGGAAACAGTTCAGGGAAGTAATTGGAAGGTCTGGGATTGGAACAGGGCTCTGTTTGCCTCCAGAGCCTATATTTTCATGGTATGAGGCTCGCTAACACCAGGTGTTCTGATATTTCAGGTGAAGAGATTGTTTTCTGAAGGCTGCGTTGGAGGCTGTGACAGAGCAGAGCCCGTGTGGAGCCGATGGGAAGGCTTTCTGAGTAACATGGCCCTTCGCCATTAGCCTTGCCATGACCACATTTTTCACCAGCGTCCCCCCCTGGATTCAAGATGCAAAGCAGGAGGAGGAAGTGGGCTGGAAACTAGTTCCCAGGCCTCGGGGCCGAGAGGCGGAGAGTCAAGTGAAGTGCCAATGTGAAATCTCGGGGACACCCTTCTCAAATGGGGAGAAGCTGAGGCCTCACAGCCTCCCCCATCCAGAGCAGAGACCATATAGCTGCCCTCAGCTGCACTGTGGCAAGGCTTTTGCCTCCAAGTATAAGCTGTATAGGTAGGTGACACTCCCATGCCTCTTCCTGTCTTGAGGTTCCCAAAGGACAAAGCCAGAGAGATTCCACTGAGTGTGGCAGAAGAATAGAGGTTAGTTTGTCCCATAAGTGTGCCCTGAGTGTCAACCATTTGGAGTCACTCACTAAAAAATAATGGTGGTGGGGTTTTTTGTTGTTGGTTTTTTAAAATATGTTTTTATTGATTTCAGAGAGAGGAAGGGAGAGGGAGATAGAAACATCAATGATGAGAGAAAGTCATTGATTGGCTGCCTCCTACACGCCCCCTACTGGGGATCGAGCCCAAAACCTGGGCATATACCCTGACCAGGAATTAAACTATGACCTTCTGGTTCATGGGTAGATGTTCAACCACTGAGCCACGCTGGCTGGACATGGTGGTGTTTTTTATTCAAACACGAATATAATGGATACAGTATCATACAGCCATGAACAAACTAGATTGAATATTTTTTTCTGTACTATTTTCCCCACTCCTGTAAGGTAATGGAGAAAGTCTTGGTCAAAAATTAGGAATCCATCTTAGAACTTTAGAAGGAAAAGAAGACAGTGTGGTCTCATCTATAAATTTTAAAGTGGAGGCTCAGAGTGGGGAAGTGAGTTAGCCAGGTCACGTAGCTTTTTAGGTATTACAGTGCCTCTTATACTGGCCTGTCACTCAGATGATTACTTCCGTGTCTGTAGAGTCCCTGGTGTCCTCTGGGTCAGTGGCTTTCCTGAAACTTGCAAGCCAAGAACCCTTGCTGAAGTGAAATTGAATGTGAACACCCTGGTACAAAGCAGAGCAGCTTTGAACAGAGAGCCAGCTTTTTATTTTAAGCAGTTTTATTTTATCTGCCTTTTCTACTAGAGGAGGAGCATGAGCATTCCCTGTACAAGTGAGAGACTGTCTGATAAAAATAGTCTTCTATCCATCTGTCAAACTGATTTTTTAAACTCCTGCTACATACCAGGCACAGATAGGTGCCCTCCTTGAGTGCTGGCCCTCCTTGAGTTTATTGTCTTAATAGTGTAACAGACAACAAACAAGTAAATATGTGAACAAGATGACCACAGAAAGCCTCAGTTCCTTCTCTGGAAAACAGTTGATAGGAAGGAACTAAAATAGGTAACAGAGTAGTATGTGACCAGAATTGCCCTCATGACAGTTCTATGGTCCTCAAGAATGCTTTGATTCTGTGTGCTCCTGTGTCTTAGGTGGACTGCAGTTGGGGCTGTCCTCTTAGACCATCTTTGGGGTTTTTTTTGAGAATTTTTTGTGTTTGTTTGAGTCCAGCTGATAGTATATGCTGGGGAGCATGTTCTCAGATGCTCCCGTTAGACCATGTTAGTGACAGTTTAGGTGACAATGGGAGGGTGTAAGAAGGGTCCTAGTCCAGGAGGCAGGAGCCCTGACTCTACCCATAATCATTGTGGGATCTTAGGTGAGTTACTGAACCTCTCTGAGCTTCAGTTTCTTCAACTGCAAAATGAAGGAAGTAGACTGTGGATCACTCAGCGCTTCCTCCTCATATATTGTCATGTCAGTTATGTCATAGGAGGTCAATAATAACTGTCATAGGTGTGAGCGTGAGAGTAGCATGAGAGTAAGGGAGATGTTTGATGCTCTTCAGGTAGAAAGCATCACTGGGTGCTATACAAGAGACAGTGGTGGCATACCTAAGTGAACCCTATTCTCAAGAAGTTCTGTGCCTAAATTTAGCCTCTGCCACTTACTGTCTGGTGGGTGGGACTGCTCTATGCTTCAGCCTCTTATGGAGAACAAGGTAATGACTCAACTCACACAGGGTCTGGCAAATGGTGGGTCCTCAAAGTCTTGCTGAGTTGATTCTGAATGTATTGTGGAGCTCTGGGTTGTAATTCCTAGACTCTGAGGTGCTTTCCAGCCAGATGGGAGCAGGTAAATCAAGGAACACTGAGGTGCCATACTGTGAAAACATTTTTTAAATGTTGCTGGTTTACATGGCAAACAATTTAAATGGTACGAATGGGCATGCAGTGAAAAATGAATTGTCTTCACACTTGAAGTCACTATTTTCCTCCCCAGAGGCACCTGGGGAGGTGGGAGGAGGGTCAGTTTCTTTATGTGTCCTTGCTGAGACATTCAAACATGTATTCCCTTTTTATTTGCACAAGGGATTATATTATATACATTATATTGAACTTCCTTTTTTGACTCAGCCCCAGATCAGGAAGTTTAGACATATTTCATTTTCCCTTTATTGTGTCACTTAAAATTTTTCAAATTTAATTTCTTAAAAAGAAAATATATTCACATAATTCAAAAGGTACTATAAGGTACAATGAAAATTCTCCATCACACCCATAAGCTGCATATTTCTTCTCCCCAAAGGCAACCAAAGTTGTCAGTTTCTTTTATATCTTTCCAGAAATATTTTAAGTATATGCAAGCATACTTATATATATTTCCCTCCTTTTATATGCATAGTGCCAGTCTATATGCACTCTTCTGTCTCATTGCTTTTTTCCCACTTACTGCATTTTAGGAGCTTGTTCCCTGTGGGTACTTAGAAAGCTGCCTTATTTTTATTTTTTTATACTTATTTATTTTTAATATGTCTTTATTGATTTCAGAGAGAGGGAGGGAGAGGGAGAGAGAGAAACATCAATGATGAGAGAAAATCATTGATTGGTTGCCTCCTGCATGCCCCCTCCTGGAGATCGAGCCCGCAACCCGGGCATATGCCTGGACCGGGAATCAAACCACGATCTCCTGGATCATAGGTCGATGCTCAACCACTTAGCTATGCCGGCTGGGCGACAGCTGCCTTATTTTTAAAAGTTGAGTCATTTTATGAATTTATCATAATTTATTTAACCAGTTCCCTGTTGATGAACATTTAGACTATTCCTGATGTTTTGCTACTATACACAGTGCTGCAAAGAAAACAGTACATACAGGATGGAGCAGAAGTAGGTTTATAGTGTAAGTACGTGAAATAGTTTATTCTTGTATTATTAATTATTGCATTATTTTCCATATGGACAACTGTAAACCTACTTTTGTCCCACCCTATATATGGTTCTGCAGGTAGGCAAGGATATCTAGAATATAGTTGGCATTCCAGCCATTCCATTGTATGGCCCTACCATAATTTTTCTATCTAGTTCCCTGATGATGGGCACCTCAGTTGTCTGGCTAGCCCTTGTGATCTCATCTTTGTCCTCCTCCATCCCTACCCCAGGCACATGGCCACCCACTCAGCCCAAAAACCACACCAGTGCATGTACTGTGATAAGATGTTTCACCGCAAGGACCATCTTCGGAACCACCTGCAGACCCATGACCCCAACAAAGAGGCTCTCCACTGTTCCGAGTGTGGTAAGAATTACAATACGAAGCTGGGCTACCGGCGCCATCTGGCCATGCATGCCGCTAGCAGCGGTGACCTCAGCTGTAAGGTGTGTCTGCAGGCCTTTGAGAGTACCCAGGCCCTGCTAGAGCACCTGAAGGCCCACTCACGCCGGGTAGCAGGGGGTGCCAAGGAGAAGAAGCACCCCTGTGACCACTGTGACCGGCGGTTCTATACTCGTAAGGATGTGCGGCGGCACCTGGTGGTGCACACAGGCCGGAAAGACTTCCTGTGCCAGTACTGTGCCCAGCGGTTTGGCCGCAAGGACCACCTGACACGGCATGTCAAGAAGAGCCACTCGCAGGAGTTGCTCAAGATTAAGACAGAGCCAGTGGACATGTTAGGCCTACTCAGCTGCAGCTCCACAGTCAGTGTGAAGGAAGAGCTGAGCCCTGTGCTGTGCATGGCCTCTCGGGACATGATGGGGGCCAAGGCCTTCCCTAGTATGTTACCCATGGGCATGTATGGCGCCCACATCCCTACCATGCCCAGTGCGGGCATGCCACACTCCCTGGTGCACAACACGCTGCCCATGGGTATGAGCTACCCTCTGGAATCCTCGCCTATCTCTTCTCCAGCTCAGCTTCCTCCAAAATACCAGCTTGGATCTACCTCATACTTGCCCGACAAATTGCCCAAAGTGGAGGTGGATAGTTTTCTGGCGGAGCTTCCTGGAAGCCTGTCTCTCTCATCCGCTGAACCCCAGCCCGCCTCACCTCAGCCGGCGGCAGCTGCGGCCCTCCTAGATGAAGCACTGCTCACCAAGAGCCCCGCCAACCTCTCTGAGGCCCTCTGCGCTGCTAATGTGGACTTCTCCCACTTACTGGGCTTTCTTCCACTCAATCTGCCCTCGTGTAACCCGCCTGGGGCCACAGGAGGCCTAGTCATGGGCTATTCCCAGGCTGAGGCACAACCCCTGCTCACCACATTGCAAGCTCAGCCTCAAGATTCCCCGGGAGCTGGGGGACCTCTGAACTTTGGGCCTCTGCACTCCTTGCCTCCTGTCTTCACCTCTGGCCTGAGCACCACCACCCTGCCTCGTTTCCACCAGGCATTCCAGTAGCCCCCAAGGAGGCCCTCAGCTCAGTCTTGGATTCTGTCAGAGCGCTTCAGTACCCATCCCATCTGCATCCCCTATAAAGGCAGCTGAGCTTTCAGAGCTGGATTCAAACAGAAAAAAAATCCAGTATCTGTATGGAGCACTTGGTTTGGGGGCTCAGGCTCCAGGATCAGTTCTAGGAAGAGCCTTGAGCCCCAACCCCATGAAAAGATCGCATACTATAGGACTTCAGGTATTTTTATTTTTATTTTTTTGATCTGAATCGGGAGCCACACTTAGTCCTCTCTTTCTCCAAAATGTCAGAACCTCCTTCTCTTTGGAGAAGGGGGAGACCTGTTGGAGACACAGAGGGTTTCACTTTGGATGACCTCGAGAAAAATAGCCGAAGAAGCCCGCCTTCTGGTCCCATCCTGCAGACCCCACAGCAGTTGGTCAGGCCCTGATGCATAGGGTCACTTGGCTCTATCACCTGCTTCCAACCAACAGGCAGGAGAGAGGGCCTCTATTCCTCACTACCCCCATCCCTCCTGTACCAGCACCTCCATTTTCAGTCAGTGTTGTCCAGCAACGGTACTGTTTACATAATCGCTTCAGACACACCATTTCACCTCCCTTGCCGAGCTGTTAGCCTTAGAATGATTGCAGTGAACATTGTTTACACACCGTGAATTCATTCCCACCAGTCCATTCCAGTTGGCACCAGCTGGAACCTTTCGGTACCTGGTGTTAACCGGAGCCCTGTTTACAAGGCGGAGTCGGGTCTCGCTGACTTCTCTTCACTTGAGGTCATATTTTTCCCCTGTGGGGAAATAAACTGACTTTGGACTGCTTCATTCTCGCCATTTTCCATCACTGTGTCTGTTCCTGCCTTCCTCAGCAGTGTCTGCAGGAGACAGGCAAGAAGATTGGAGCAGTTTTCTCACAGGTCTGCAGTTCTGTTTTTCTCCAAGTATACATCATGACCCCCCTCATTCCCCTTTTGAACTGGGGAGGGGAAGAAATGAAAGGCATACCCACTTCCATCACCTCCCCATTCCCTATACCCCACACTGAACATCATGAGCTTTTATCATGAGTCTTAGAAGGAGGGGCTTGGGTTCTAGGCTGGTGTGAATTGCAAAGGAGAGGGTGTGAACTCCTCAGTTGTCTCTCTCCTACCTGTCCCTTTTCCAGGAAGTTGTGGAATTGTAGCAAGAAGAGTTTTCAGAAAGTTGGGACTGGGCAGGTAGTTGAGTCCTAATCTATGGGTGCATCATTGCCTCCCACACCAAACTTTTCTTAACGACAGTGTCACTCTTCTCTCTTCCACTTTGCAGTTTCCTTGGACTCAGGGCCACTGTACATAGGCTTTTCTGCTTTCCATCAAAGAACTTCCACCTCCCTCTTGTGGCCCCCCTCAGTTTTGCCCCCAGTACTCAGCAAGGTTACGTGCAACAAATGATTAGTTCTGACTTGTGGGGCTCTGCCACGGACAGCACAGCCCTTGCCCAGTTGAACCCCATCCCTGCTTCATCTCAGTTCTGCATGGGTACTCTTCCCACTCATGGAAGGGAGGTAGCTCAGGGACCACCAATGTGGGACCCTCTTGAGATACCTCCACTCTGATTCAGAAACACACTTCTACCTCTTTACTGTTAACTCCTCAGATGCAGCCAGCAGTTTCTGGGCACTTCTCACGGCGGGTGCCTCATGCTGGCTCCTCCACTAGGGTTTCAGGACAGACTACCAAGGAACTGCCTCAGCCTCCTCTCAATCCTCCTCCTCCTCCCCTTTGGTCAGAAACTGAGCAGGTCCAAGACCCAGGCTTCTGTACTTCAGCCCAGGCCAGTACTCTTTGTTTGAGGTGAAAGCCTTAAAATGTAGCTCCCTTGCCCTTGATTGGAAGCAATGTGGAGCAAATAAGCATGTTTTGATTTAGGCACGGTAGCTGGGGATACTTTTAAAAAATAAAACCAGATATAAAAATGTCTGGCAAGGTTAGAATCAGACTAGATGATTTGCTTCTAAAAATTAGTTTCAGTGAGTCCCAGGGACTGATTAAGGTTTATTTTTAAAAGCGTCCACCTTGGTACGCAGCCACCTCCTGCATGCTGTGCATGTTATTGGGACTCGTATTACAGGAAATGGTTATGTGAGGATCCAAGCAGGACTCAGTGCTGCCATTCTCCTTGTCTCTGGTCTTCATCACTAGACCCAGCAACCCTTCACCCTCTCCCCACCCTCCCTGGCACCCTTTGTTTACAGAGGCAAATGGGTCTCTGGCCACAGAATATAGTCTCAGGTTGTTAGAGGAGACCCCTCCTTTCTGCCTGCTTTTTCCAGTCTTCTTCCTTGAATCCTCCCCCATTAGTGATGCTGGGAAACTCATAGGACAGGCAAAGCAACTATTTAAAACCTTGTAATTTGAGCCTTGCCCCTTTTCCCCTCTCCTTTTCCTTCCATCCTGCTCCCTTCCGTCTTCCTTCAGTGCCCTCACCACCCATAAGGAATTTCCCTGTCACTGTGAACTTTGCAGGTGCAGAGGAACATCTGCCTTTACCTTTTTTTTTTTTTTTTTTTTGCCATAGCCACCCAGCTGTTTCTTAAACCTCCCTTTCCATAATTAAAAAAAAAGAAGAAAAAAAAAAGCCTTATTGGCCTGCTTGTTCAAAAGATAAGAATAGCTTTATCCTACACTCGTACCAAACCCACGTCAGTACCCTTACTAAGGCCATGAAAGCCTGAGGGCCATCTACCCAGGACAGGAACCATGGCATGTGGCAGAGACCAAACAGGGACCAGGAAAAGGGTAATGTCCCCTTTCCCCACCATCTCTAACTTCTGTCAGTGATGAGCTGCCCTGAATGGGGGCAGCACCTCCTGCCCTGCACAGTAGCTGGTCACCATTGAGTGTAGTCCTGGGGGCCAGAGGATGACATGCCCAGCTCTGTGAGCACAAAGGATCTGTGCACATCTTAAAGAGGTGAGAGCTAGGGAATGGAGCACCAATGAGTTTTTCCCCCTAGCCTTTTACAAATGGCATATTGTTAATGGAAACCCGGGACGCAGGTGTGATTACTTTTTTGCTCATAGATATTGTCCTAAGTTGAAATTCTCCCACTACCCTAACTTTCCCCTAGTAGCCCTTTAAATCCCCCCTTCCTTCTTTTTGGTAGTTTTTTTCCCACCCCTTTCTCCACCTTCCCTCTTATCTAGGAGCTGTTTGTAAGCACGATTTTTTTTTTAACAGTTTATATTGTACAGGATCAATATTTTGCTTTTAACAAGGATATTTATGTAATAAACTTTGCCTTAGGCAGGTGTTGGCCAGAAAAATCCAGGTTCCTCTGGGACCCAACCCTGGCCTCTCCTGGAGCTCTGAACCTGCTGTGGAAGGAATTGGCTGTGACCTTCACCACTGGAGAGTGGAGTCTGTGGCTAGGGAAAAGGGTGTTCTGGTTCTGACAGGAGAAGGATTCACCATGATAACCTAGTGCCTCTGTGAAGGGGTTTGGAAGAAATATTCCAGTCTGATTTCTTTGGATGTAAGCTGATTTTCTTAGCTGATTCTCCCCATATGCACATCTCCACCTCTGAATATTTGGCACTAGAACTGCCACACCACTTCTCCTCATACACCTCCCTCCCTCCCAGTGGTCAAGGCTTTGGAGCCACTCTTTCGTAACGCCAGATTATTTAAAGAGAAAAATACAAGACAAAAACCTTCTAGCACTTTGTAAACACAGTGAATAACCTCTTGGAGTATTTTTGGCTTTATATAAAACAAGGTTTTTAATTGTAAAATATAAGTGCCATTAGAAAATGCACAGGGCATATCTTTGTTAAAGTAGATTTTTCAATGTTTTACAGAATTACATTTTCAAAAAAAAAGTTTTTATAATGAAGTTGTTTATTAAAAACTTCTGAATGATGTGTTTGGAAGTTGTGAACCTATATGATTGGGAAAGGGTTGGAGAGAGCCTGGGGAAGAACTGGAGCCTCCAAACGTCTTTAGCATCCAAGATGATGAGTGTAGGACAGACAGTAACAACCTACACATTAGCACCTAGAAACTTTGCGCTTTGAAAGAAAAGATCTTAATAGGATGCCTTTGAGGTAAGTGGCATCATACTATCACTTAATCTTGGATGCGAGGTCAGAAAAATCAAATTGACTCAATGAAATTTCATGTAACTGAAAATGCCAGATACAGATTAGTCTTTAGGTTAGAACTGATCCAGCAATTCAAATGGTTGGTCTGAGCATTCTGATTTCTCTTTGGCCTATCTTGTGCAGTTGTGACTTCATCCTCAGGGCCTAAAGTGACTTGTTCCTTTGTGTAGGAGTTGGAATGCTGCTATGATTCCAGACCTGTCATTCCCACACAGTGCTGACCAGGAGGAGAAAGGGAACCTTTACAGGCTCTCAGGAGAGGAGTCTTATTCACAGAAGCCCCAGTAAGCATCTTCTGTCTCATTGGCCTTGTTGGGGTTCTGTGCCATCCCCAGACCAGTCACTATAAGCCAGTGATGACAAGACTGAGACTGGAAAATTGGTTTCTCAAAGGAAATTTGGGGTACTGTTAGAAAGAGGAATGGATACTGGTTGTCCACGGTGCACATCTGGTAAGTGACAGAGCTAGGACCTGACCTTGCCCACACTTGTGCCTATCCGTTAGGTTCAGAAAAACTGTTGAGAAGCTGACATGGTTTGGCCAGATTCTAATAAAGGTAGTTACCACCATCCTGGGCCCCATCCCTTGTGCAAAGATCCATCCAGGGCTCAGACTGAGTTTTTTTTCTGTGACCTGGAGCCAGTGTCCAATAGCCAAGTAGCACAACTCTGGAATCCAGCTCAGGAGTCCATGGGGTATTAACAAGTGTTAATGTGTGTAACAGGTGTTTTGTGTAAAAAAAGGCAGTGGGCTGCCCCTTCATCTCTTTGGCCTTCCATTTACTTGACAAATGTTCACTGTCCACCTCAATGAGTCAGATCTATGGCTAGGGCCCCAAGGAAATCCACCTTGTCCACTAGGGGGTTTGTGACCTAGGATGGGTCTGGGGGCTCAGACTCTTATCCACTGGGCCAGGGGAGGCTTTAGGGTTTCTGGAGGAGGTGGCAAGAACTTCCAGGCAGAATAGGGACATAGGTGTACTGACCTTCACAGGCCACAAGTTTCTAAGCCAAGACCACAGGAGCACAGATGCATTTGTAGGATCAGGGCTGCAGGGGGTGGTCCATCCAATCTCTTACCTATCCAAGCACGAACAGACCCTGCACTTAAGACTCAGTTCACATTTGTGAAATGCCTGGTACAGAGCCAAGGGGTACCCTATGAGCCTAGGACAAAGTGTCTACCTTTCAGCCTACTAGCCCACAAGGACTCAACTGGTGTGGGGGAAGCCAAGCAGGTGCCCACTTGCTCTCCGGTTGAGACCTCCCCTTGTCCCAGATCCTTTTACTCTGACCTTGCTTCTCACACATATTTTGAGCACCTCCGTGTGCTCGTCAATTACCGTCAACGGCGGCTCCCAGTTTTGAGTCTGGTTGCAAGGGATACCTCTTGGGCCCCTGCATATGCCTGAGTAATTTAGCAGTGCGAAGCTTCAGGTGTCCTACAGCTGCCCCAAAACTGCAGACGACTGGGGGCACCGGAAGACTCCCACCTGCCCGTCGCAGGTGCAGGGAGCGGTAATCGCCTAGCGTGGTAGCTGTGATGGAAGGTTCTGTCTGTGGCCGGGGGTTGGGCTTGATCCCCGGTGCCTGCTCCGACCTGCTCCTTGCTAGGTACACGCCCGCCCTTCACCGCCAGGGCCCTACTAATCTGGGGCCAGTTCTGGCTGGCACCCATAGTTGCATCCCCACCAGGAAGCTCCCGGCTCCTCCGCCAGGCCTCGGGGCGCCAGGCCCCCTGGCGACCCTAGCGAATCACATCCGGAATGAGGGGCGCGGGGGGCGGAGCGCGCCACGGAGGAGGAGAACCCACCTCCCAGCCTCGGGCGGGCGGTGAGGCTGCCAGCCCCCAGCCGCCAGCCTCCCTTCTCGCGGAACCCGCTGTGCTGCCCGCGCGCCCCGAGCCCCTGCCGGCCAGAGGCTTCCGCAGGGGCTGGAGGATAACGGTGCGGGCGTCTTGGAAACCCCGCGCGCGCGGGAGGGAGGCTCGCGCCCTGGCAGCTTGCGCCCAAGAAACCCGGGAACGCGGGCACCCAGACCCCGCAGCCGGCCCCGGGACCTCCACGCCAGTCCCTGGACGCCGAGGAGCGGCCTCCGCAGCTACTGATCGTAGCCCGGAAAACGGCCTCGTGGGGGGTGAGGCCCCAGAAACCTGTGGTGCAGAGGGGTGGGGGCTCGGGCTGGTGCCGGCGGGAAGGCCGAGGAAGTGACGATCGAGGAGGGCGCGATCTTCTTGGAGGAGGCAGATTGGAAGGTGCAAAACCAGCAGGTGGGCGAGGAGATGGAGGTGGCAGAGAACCTGGTCGGGGAGGAGAAGCTGGAGGTGAGAGTGGCGGCGCAGGAAGGACCGGGGCGCGTAAACCTTGATGGCCCAATTGTGGACTCACTGGAGGCCATCCAATGGGAGCTGGAGGCGGTGCGTGCCAGGCCGGCTGGAGCGCAGGTGTGGGCGCATGCACAGGTTGCACCTAGCCCTTTGGAGCTTCCTCTTCCAGAATATTCCTGGTTTCTGAGTCACCCCCCTTCCTGAACCATCCGCAGCTGTCAGCCATGATCAGCCCCAGAGATGAAGACATGCTCTGCTACCTGATGAACTTGGAGGTGAGGGAGCTCAGGCATGCCAGGACAGGCTGCAAGTTCGAGTTCCGCTTTTGGAGCAACCCCTACTTCCAGAACAAGGTGATCATGAAAGAGTATGAATGCAGATCCTCAGGCCGGGTGGTGTCGATCGCAACTCGCATCCGATGGCACCGGGGCCAGGATCCCCCTGCTCTGGTGCACAGGAACCAGGAGACTGTTGGGAGCTTCTTCAGTTGGTTCTCTCAGCACAGCATCCCGGAGACTGACTGTGTTGCCCAGATTATTAAAGAGGACCTGTGGCCCAACCCCCTGCAATACTACTTGCTGGGGGATAGGCCCCACAGAGCCAGGCGAGGCCTAGCAAGATGGCCCACAGAGCCCCCTCCTAGGCCCTAGGGGTTCCAGCCTGGCTAAGTCCTGCCCTACCTACATATGATTTCCTTCTGCCTCCTATGGGCCTCTGCTTAGGCCAGCAATGGCACTCTGCCATCTGCTTTCTCCTCCATGCACTCTGGCCTCTCTGGACATTCAGTGGATATAGCTCCAAGATTCTGGCTTCATGGCCAAGCTCTTTTGTTTCCATGTGGCCTCCATGCATCACGGAACTCACATGCCACAGTGTCTATCCAAAGCATCCAGTGCCGTAGATGTGTACTGCCATCATCTTCATGATGTATCTTTGATCATGGCCTTCTCACCCATTTCTGAGATGGGCACCCGCAAGTCATCACTAGGAGGACCAGTGCCTCTTCAAGGTCACAGCATGCTGGGCTTTGTATTTAGGCTGGCCCTGCACATTGGTTGTGGCAAGCTGAGTCTTATCACCTACAATGAAGTGGGCGCATTGTGCTGGCTGGCAACCAGACTTGGACATTCTAGGGCCTCAGAGCTTCAGTATCACAGGCTGGGCTACCCTAGACTGCTGGACTGTTAAGCATCTGGCAGAATGGGCACACAGACAGCAGACAGTTTGTTGGGCATGGGTGAGGTCAAGGACATGAAGCAGTGGGCAACACATTCTTTGTGATCACACTGCTCTTACCCATGTTGTTCCTATCTCGCAGCTCGCTATCTGTGAAGGTCTGTGCTGAACCTTATCAATGTCTGGCCATCACCCTTCTCGTGAGTTTTGCCCAGGTTGCCACCAACCTTTTTGCCTGCTCCCAGGTCTATAAGGACCTCAAGAACTGCCTGTGGACCCAAGTGGGCCACCTGCAAATGCACAAGAGATCCCCCCAAGTCCCCAGAACTCTGCTATGGTGGCATATCTGGGCATGCTCAAGGCAGGGGCAATGACTGGCTCTCTTCCAGAAGCCTACCTTCTTGAGCCCCAGTCACTGGACTCCCACAGAATCCAGCTCCCCCTGCCTCTACCTGTTTTTAGGCTGCCAGGTTGGGGGTGCTGGGGAAGAGGAATTTCTGGTCATGGGGTCTATACCTGCCAAGAGCTCACATCCTTTTATTTAAAGTGACAGCTCAGAAACAAAATAAGGAACTGAAGCAGCAAGGCTTTTTATAAACAGCTGAGGAGACAGGCTGTCTTGTTTAATTTGCCTCTTTGTCTCCAGAGAGGGAGGGTTGGCTCATAGCTGCTGGTGCTTTGTCCCCACTGCTCCCATGCCCTTCCCTCTTCAGCAAGGTCTAGAATCTTCAAAGGGGAACAGTACAGGGCTGCTGAACAGGGACCAGGAGGTCTGGGCTCCCAGGGGTAGGGATAGTTCATTGTTTTGTTTATGCTGTGTTCTTTTAGACTAACTTTAGCCCAACTCTTTCTTCCACCAGGTTCAATCCCCCTCATGGGATCCTGTAGGTACAAGAGCTTAGGTACTCCCCCCTACCCCACCCCAAGTTCCCCTTCCCAGGCTTTCGTGTTTCCATCTTATTTGGGGGATGACAATAACCAGTCCCCTTCCCATAGAAGGTCATGTCTTCTGCTCCCCAGGACTTGGGGAGGCCTTGACACAAAATAATGGGGGGGGGTGCTCTCAGTAGGGGAGTGCAACAAGCCAAAGCCATCTGGGAAGGCAGGGATACCTGAGAACCTGTGGAGTGGAAGGCAGAGAGTCCCCTGACTATCTTTTTTGATTCACCAATATGTTTTTAAAATTGCAATTATTAACGGAACACTGCAACTTTAAACGTTCTCTCGGTCCAGGTAAAAACCTTGTGTTTGTAGAAAGTTAATGCTATATGTTTTTCATTTCACTGCTTTTAAGAAAGACCTGATGCATCCACTTCATTTCCACCCACTAGGGAAATTGAATTGTCGAGGCCTGCTTGTTGCTTTTAGTTGAGAACACTTACAAGAATCATTGTAATTTTTTGATGCCATTTGGGAACTTACATGGCTATTCATGATTGTTATCAAATTGCTGTGGCCTGTTAACATAACCCTGTACTTAGAAGTAGTTTGAATATGGTGGTTTTGTAGGACTTCAGAATGGAAATTGTTACCATGATCTGTGAGGATAACCTCCCAAAAGAAGTCTGTAACTCTGATGGTTTTGATGATTCTGTGTCCCAGTGGCCATGTTGTAACTGACATCACTGTAACTGATATCTCTGCTTCTAAACAAATATTCATGAGGTGGCTTTGTCCAGTAAGAACAGAACTCAAGGCACTTTTGCCTTCTATATGCATGATGAAAAATAAAAATCTTCCGGTCTGGGGGAAAAATAACTCAGATCATGTTATTGCCCCATCCAAAACCCGCAATTGGCAGGAAAAAAAAAAAATCCTAATTCATTTTTGTGGCTGATGAAGCCCAGCCTTTCTGGTCCCTGCCGACATCTCCCATCAATTGCCTCTCACTCTCCCAACACTCACTTTTCTGCTCCTTAAATATACTAAGCATGTTCCAACCTCAGGGTTTTTGCACTTGCTTTTCTTTTTTTTCTGCAGATGTTCCCATTTCTGGCTCCCTCAGTTCTTTCAGGCCTCAAACACTTCTTCAGAGGCATTACCTGCCCAGGCTGTCGGAAGCCATCCTCTACCTCTTCTCAGCTCCTCCCCTTCCCTATCCGTCTGCTGCAGCTAAAAAATTACTGTGTGAGCGAGTGACTTCAGATGTGTCAGAGTATTGTGCTGGGCTCTAACAACATGGTTCCTACCCAAGCATTTCAGTTGGGCAGAGAAAAGTGGGGGCAATGAAGGGTGGCATTTTTAAAAATTTTATTGATTGTAGAACATGAATGAGAGAGAAACATTGATCGGCTGCCTCCTGCATGCCCCACACTGGGGATTTAGCCTGCAACCTGGGCATGTGCCCTGACCAGGAATCAAACTGGGTTCCTCTTGATTCACGGGTCAGTGCTCAACCACTGAGCCACACCAGCTCGGAAAGGGTGACCTTATAATTTGTCATCTATCTGGAACACATCTGGGAGTGAAAGGGACACTACTAATAATTACACTGGGACAAGAAGCCTAACTGGCATATAATGGTCACTCCAAAGGGACAGAACCCAACTAAGTCCAGCTTGGCATACAGATCATCCCAACTGTGTGTGATGTGTGGTTAGAGGGTAGAGATTTCTTGGAAGTTGGATGCTAAAGCTGGGCTTTGAAGAATGGGCAGTTTAGAAAGGGACTGGAGAAAGGAATTCCTGACAAGAGTAAACAGCATGACCAAAGGCACTGAGATAGAAAAATGCATGATGAGTTGAGGGCACAGCAGATGCCCTGGGTGTGGCTGTTTGGGAGAGGCAAGTCTGGATAGTAGGTGAAGGCCATTTTCTGGAAATAGAAACTGAAGAAAAAACTCAGGTATTATGTCCTGGATGGTGGGGAGGCTCAAATGCAGTTCAGAGGTGGGAACGCTCACAGGGCAGCTGGAGGCAAGAGGAGATACTAGCTCTGCAGGATCTTCAGTTTGAATCTTATCCATCTTCCAGGAAGCCCTCCATGATTGCCCTAGCCCACAACAATCTCTGCCACCTTCCAAGCACAGCCTAGAACCTGAATTTGGGACACCAGTACCTGTGTGTACCCTCTGGGTTTCTCTTGTGCCAAATGTCTGTCCTTGATGATCCCAGGAGAATCAGGGTGAGCCTCAAAGCATCCTGGTGATCCTGGAAGCTGGTGCCCAACGTGGTTTCCCTGCCCCATACTTACCTAGTAGTTAGCAGGTGCTTTTAGCCAAGATGGAATTACAGGGATTATATTTATCCTTCCACCTGAAGCAACCAGAAAAAAAAAAAGACCAAATACATGAAACTGGTTTTCAAGGCTCTGGATATTGACCAATAAAGGACAGTGATCCAAGACAGACAGAAAACAAGGTGAGCCCTATGATTGCCCTAGCTTACTGCCCTGAAAGAGTTTTCAGGCTGCAGCTTAAGGAGGGGCGACTGAAGTGGAGCCCCGTGCACTGAGTTGAGATAGTGCTGAGAGTCTGGGTATCATGGGGCACTGAGAATGCTTAGAAAGGTCTTGCCTCAGTAGTGGCCAATAATTAGCCCTGGAATGAGCACAGCTCTGGAATTGCCTAAAAAAATCTTATGAGCAAGGCTCAAAAAGATTAAGCTGATTCCAGCAACTTAACTGTCCCAGAACAAAGCTCAAGGGGATTTACAGGATTAAAAAAACATTCAGCACCTAACCAGGTAAAACTCACAACGTCTGGCATCCAATCTAAGACTGTCAGGCCTATAAAGTCACAAGCAACATAATCCACAATGAGGAAAATAAGCAATAAAAACCAACCCACAACTGAAACTGAGGTTAAAATGAGCAGATAAAAACATTACAAGTTATAATTGCATTCCACATCTTAAAAAAGTTTAGCCTCACATATATGGTCAAATGATTTTTGACAAAGGTCCCAAAACCATTCAATGGGGAAAGAACAATCTTTTCAACAAATCGTGCTGGGAAAACTGGATTTCTACACAGAAAAGAATAAAGTCGGGCCCTTACCTTATACCACATACAAAAATTAACTCAAATAGATGAAAGACTTAAATGTAATACCTAAAACTATACAATTCTTAGGAGATAACTGGGGAAAAGCTTCATGACATTGGCTTGGTAATGATTTATCAGATATGACACCAAAGCACAGACAACAAAAGAAACACAAATGGGCTTCATCAAAATTACATCGAAGGGCCTGGCCGGGCGTGGCTCAGCGGTTGAGCGTTGGCCTAGGATCCAGGCGATCGGTGTTTAATTCGAGGTCAGGGCACATGCCCGGGTTGTGGGCTCGATCAATGACTCTCTCATCATTGATGTTTCTCTCTCTCTCTCTCCCTCTTTCTTCCTCTCTCTGAAATCAATAAAGATATATTTTTTAAAAAAATTTACATCAAAGGACACTATCAACAGAATGAGCAGGCAACCCACAGAATGGGATATGATAATTTGCAAATCATGTATCTGATAAAGGGTTAATATTCAGGATATAAAAAGAACTACTACAGTTCAGTAACAAAAAACAAACAACTCAATTTAAAAATGGGCAAAGGGCCTGGCCAGCGTGGCTCAGTGGTCGAGCTTCAACCTATGATCCAGGAGATCTCAGTTTAATTCCCAGTCAGGGCGCATGCCCGGGGTTGCAGGCTCGATCCCCAGTAAGGGGCATGCAGGAGGCAGCAGCCAATCAATGACTCTCTCATCATTGGTGTTTCTCTCTTTCTCCCTCTCCCTTCCTCTCTCTGAAATCAATATATATATATATTTTTAAAAAGGCAAAGGAATTGAATAGACATTACTCCAAAGAAGATATACAAATGGCCAATAAGCATTTGAAAAGGTGCTCAGCATCACTAATCACTAATGCAAATCAAAAACACAAGATACCACTTTACATTTGAATAGGATGGTGTAATAAAAAACAGAAAACAAGTATTGTCAAGGATGTAGAGAAATTGGAACTTTTATGCATTGCTGGTGGGAATGTAAAATAGTATAGCCACTCTATAAAACAATATTGTGGTTCCTCAAAAAAATTAAACATAGAATTACCACAGGATCCCGCAATTTTACCCAAAATAACTGAAAACAGAGACTTGAAAAGGTATTTGTACACCAATGTTCACAGCCGCATTATCCACAATAGCCAAAAGGTAAAAACAACCCAATGTCCACTGGTGGATGACAAGATAAACAAAATGTGGTATTATACATACAATGGAATATTAAGCCTTAAAAAGGAGTAAAAATTCTGATACACATTACAATGTGGATAAACCTCGAACACATGCTAACTAAAATAAGACACAAAAGGACAAATATTGTGTGATTCCAGTAGAGTAGTCAAATTCATAGAGACAGAAAGAATAGTGGCTGCCAGGAGATGGGGGGAGAAGAGGAGTTATATTAATGGGTACAGAGTTTCAATCTGGGATGATGATAAGTTCTGGAGATGGCTAGTTGTGATGGGTGCACAACACTGTGAATGTACTGAATGCCATTAAATTGTATATTTTAAAATGGTTAAAATGGTAAATTTTATGTTATGCATATTTTATTCAATAAAAAGTTAAGTAGAGATGGGGAAGATATAAAAAAAGACCTAGAGGGATGGAGGAGGGCGGGTGGGTGGAGGGGGAGAGATCAACCAAAGAATTTATATGCAGATATGCACAACCCAAGGACACGGACAATGGGAAGAGGGGGACTTGGGAGTGGGGTGGGACAGGGTGGAACGAGTCACTGGGGAGAAAAAGAAACATCTGTAATATTTTAAACAAAAATTAACTAACTAACTAAATATATAAATAGAATTCCTAAATCATGCCCTGGCTGGTTTGGCTCAGTGGTTAGAGCATCGGCCCACAGATCAAAGGGTCACCGGTTCGATTCTTGGTCAAGCGGCACATACTTTGGTTGCAGGTTCAATCCCCAGCCCCAGTCTGCATGCGTACGGAAGCCAACCAATCAATGTGTTTCTCTCACGTCCATGTTTCTCTCTCTCTCCCCCTCTTCCCACCCTTCACTCTCTTTAATAATCAATGGAAAAAATATCCTTGGGTGAGGATTAAAAAAAAAAAAGACTTAAATGAAATTTCTAGAGATGAAAAAGATAATGTCTGAGATGAAAATCACACTGGATGTGATTAATGGCAGAGTACATATGGCAGATTAGTGAATTTAAAGGCATAGCAATAGAAACTATTCAAAATGAAACACAGAAAAGAGAATTTTTAAAAAGGAAAATGAAAAGAGCATCAATGGGTGGGACATCAGTGGTGGGACAACTTCAAGCAACATAACATATGAGTAATCAGAATGGCTTAAAGAAGGGAGAGAGATGGGGGAACAGAAAAAAAATTTGAATATATAATGGCCTAAAACTTTCCAAACTTACTAAAAACAATAAACACACAGTTCCAAGCAGCTCAATGTACTCTTAAGTACAAGAAATCTGAAGAAAACTATACCAAGGCATCCATAATCAATAGCTTAAAAACAGTGACATAACATCATTAAAGTACTATGAAAGAAAAAAACTTGTCAACCTAAAATTCTATACCCAGTAAAAATATCTTTCAATAACAAAGATAAATTTGAGATGTTTTAGGCATATAAAAACTGAAAGAATTCATCAGCAGCAGATCTTCACTACAAGAAATGTTAAAGGATGTCTTTCAGGCAGATGGAAAATGATACCAGATGAAAACTGGATTTACACAAAGGAATGAAGACCACTGGAAATTTTAACTACCTTGGTACATATGTAAGATTTTTTCCCTAGTATTTAAATGCTTTTAAGACAATTATTTAAATAAAATTAGCAAAAGTATATTGTGAGGTTTATAACATATGTAAAAGTAAAAAAGAATGACAACCATCCTATAAAGGCTGGGAAGGCAGACATGGAAGTATACTATTGTAAGTTTGTTGTTGTTTTTTAAATATGTCTTTATAGATTTCAGAGAGAGGAAGGGAGGGGGAGAGAGATGGAAGCATCAATGAGAGAGTCATTGATTGGCAGCCTCCTGCACGCTCCCCACTGGGGACCAGACCCAAAACCCAGGCATATGCCCTGACTGGGAATCGGACCATGATCTCCTAGATCATAGGTTGATGCTCAACTGCTGACTGAGCCATGCCAGCCAGGCTGTAAGCTTTTTATACTATATGTGAAATTGTATATCACTTAAAGGTAGACTGTAATCAGTTAAGGACATATATTATAAGGCCTAAAGTAATTACTAAAATATCAAAACAAAAAGTTATAGATAACCAAAGGAGATTAAAATGCAAAGTGTCCTTGATTTATCCAAAAGAAGGAAGAAAAAAAGAGGAAAAAGCAAACAGATAGGACAAATAAGGAACAAATGGCAAGATTATAGACTTAAACCTAGCCAAATCAATACTCCCATTAAATGTAAATGGTCTAAACACTCCAATTAAAAAGCAGAGATTGTGCCCTGGCTGATTTGGTTCAGTGGTTAGAGCATCAGCCCAAGGACTAAAGGGTCCTGGGTTCAATTCCGGCTAAGGGCACATGCCTCAGTTGCAGGTTCGATCTCAGCCCCAGTTAGGGCGTGTGTGGGAGGCAACCAATGGATGTCTCTCTCTCTTTCTCTTCCACTCTCTCGAAAAAGCAATGGAAAAAATATCCTCAGATTGTAAGACTGGATACAAATCTATAAGAAACACACTTTAAATATAAAAATGTAAATAGGCTAAAAGTAAAAGGATGGAAAAATATATATTGTGCTAACATTGGTCAAAGGAAAGTGGGATTGACTATATTACTTAACATCAAAGTAGATATCAGAGCAAAGACTATTACCAGGGATAAATTGATCAAAAGGACAGTATGTACCTAACAGAGTCTCAAAATACATATAGTAAAAACAAAACTTCAAGGAGAAATATACAAATCTATAATTATGTTCAAAGATTTCAATACCCCTCTTTTAATCAATATAACAAGCAGGCACAAAAATCAGAAGATATAATAGACTTGAACAACACTATCAACCAACTTTACTTGATTGATATTAATAGAACACTCCACCCCCAAACAGAATATTTGTTCATGTGTACACTAAACATTTACCAAGATAGATCATATTTTGGGCCATAAAACAAGTCTCAATAAATTCAAAAGGTTCAGGTAGTACAATGTCTCTGCCCACAATAGAATTATAATAACAGAAGGATCCCTGAAATAAATCCATCAATATTTGGAAACTAAGTAACACATGAATTAAAAAGAAAGCAGCCCTGCCGGCATGACTCAGTGGTTGAGCCTTGACCCATGAAACCAGGTCATGGTTTGATTCCTGGTCAGAGCATATGCCTAGGTATTGGGGGGACTGATCCCCAGCAGGGGATGTGCAGGAGGCAGCCAATCAATGACTCTCTCATTATTGATGTTTCTTTCTCCTTCTCCCTTCCTCTCTCTGAAATAATTTAAAAAATATTTAAAAAATCATGTATTAGTATCTTGAACTAACAATGAAAAATATCAGAATTTATGGTATGCTGCTAAAGCAGTACTTAGGAAGCAATTTATAGAATTGAGCACCTATATTTGAAAAAAAAAAAAAAGCCTCAAATAAATGGCCTCAGCTTCTACTTTAAGAAATTAGGACAAATTAACTGAGGCTTGGAGATGGAAGCGGGGGAGGTATAATAGGCAACCATTGTTTTTGTTGCTTTACATTCCTTACCTTGGGAAGTCATTCTTCCCTCAACCACTCCAAGTGATTCTGGTGAGGCTGAAATTCACAATAGCCAATGCCCTTGGGGTATGCAGCCCATAATACTCTGTTCCCCTTGGTTTAGTGAGTGGTCCAAGATGGCTAGCAGTAATCCAAGCTGGGCGCACCAGGGACCTTTCCTGGGACTTATTTATATTAAATACACTGAAGTAGGGAAGGGGATGTCCTTTTCTAGGCTTTCCAAACTGGCTAATGTAAGCCTAGAGCAATCTGTGCCATGCCCTCCCTACCTTTCCCATAGGGAAGAAGACTCTTGACACTCGGACAGAATGGACCAGAGAGAAGCAGAGTGGAAAAAGGGAGAATCCAAAGGCCATCCTTCGAGGCCCTTGATCTATCCAGATCTGAAGCCAAACATTCTTTTCCTTGGTGACTTATGAGCCAATGAATTGCCCTTGGGGCTTAAGCCAATCTGACCTGTTCTACTGGTTGCAATCGAAGGAGTCTTACATGACAGAGAGGTGGAATTAGCAGTAAAATATTGGAGGTGAGAACTTAAAAGCAGGTCTCACTGCTACCAAAGCTCACAATTAAATACCATTTCCTTCTTGTGGGGATCAGAGGGGCAAATGCTTGTGATTCAGAATGGAGGGGCTGAGCAGGTGGGAGAGGCTATGGACCTGTACCAAGCAGGGAAACAATAGGGTCCCTAACCCTAGGATGCCTGACATGAGACTGAGCTTTGAGGAAAACACCATTCAGCTCAACCCATTTGGAGAAGTTGCCTCGCCTCAGATCCCTAATCCTTATAAGAGATTCAAGACACACAACAACAGGACAATGGCATATTTATTTACAATTGGACCAAAAAAAGGCATACAGGCATTTTTTAATTAAAAAGAATGATGATGATGATTTAAAAAGTCAGGAAAATTGATGATGTTTAAATCCTTTATGAGGAGTCCGTTTCGCTATTCTCCCCAAAAAGAGAATCTCTTAGGGGAAAAATCCAAGATGTGAATGAACAAGACTCCATTACCATTCTCTACTGCTTGGGTTCCCTTTTCTCCAACCTGATTCTTGGTGGCTGCCACTTGGCACTGTGGAGTCACTGTGAGGCAAGGTTGAGAAGTTCACTGGTTTGATTGGTGGAGTTGGTAGGGGCCATTCGAAGAATCTGGGAGGGGAAAGGGGTAGAGTGTGTTCCTAGCTTAACCAGCATCCTGAGCTTTGTCTTGTGGTGGGAATGCCAAAGGGCCTGGAGCAAGGGTGAGTGGCTGTTACTTAAATCCTAATCCCAGGGTGGGTTTGGTCTCTTGAAATTTAAGAGCCAGTGTGACATGCACAGAGTAGGCGGGGGCTTGGCCCCAAGAGTGTGTGTTGATAAAAGAGTGGGTGTTAGCTCCCTCTTTCTAACTTGGGGAAACTGGGCTCCTTGCCTATTCCTGGGAACTGAGGAAGAAATGACAGAACTTACCTTCCATCTCCCTTCTCACCAGCAGTTTTCTGGGCATCCCTCAAAGGAGTCAAGAACTCAGATGGGAGGGGGGTGGGCTTGGCTAAAAGAACTGTAAATGGGTGAGGAGGCTGGGGGATGTCAGGGAGGGAATGTCTCTCCCCAGCCACCTAAAGGAAGGGATCTGAGGTCTCCAAGCCTTGTTCTGCCCAAAGTGGGGAAGGAGGGACCCTGCCACCAGCACACTTTGCAAAGAACAGCAACCCCCTGAAGGAGCTGGGGAGATATCCTGAAGGGTGAAGAACCTTTGCCCAGACACAGACATATGGATACTTGGTTTGGCTCTGGAAATACCTGGCCCTGGATCCAGGGTTTCTTGGCACGAACACAGTTCACTGCAAGTCTCTTCTCTAGTCCAACAAACTCCCACTGCTCCCCAGTACTTCCAGGGATTTCCTTGTAGCAACCAAGACTGGACTTGCTCCTGGTAACAAGATGACCCAGAGGCCAGGGTGGAAGCCCTGCCTTGGGCAGCCCCAGAAGGAGGCTGGGGCAGCGAGAAGAGGGAGGGAAAGTGGCTGGTAGAGGCAGGTTGGCACTGAGGATGCATGTGTAGGCTAGAGCTGTGCTTGTCTCGGCATCAATGGTGAGGATGGGCGGTGAGAGGCTTGGAAACCTCACTGAAGTCCCAGAAGGCCCGGCTTTTCCTCTTCCAGTTAGTCGTGGGGTGGCCAACAGCCCTGAGGAACTGAGGTGGAGACAGCGACCAAAACCCAGTTCTCGGTGGAGTTATCCATGCTGGATCCATTGTTTAAAAAAACCCAAAACAACTAAGGTAAAAACCCCTAGCCAGAAATAAACCTGAACAGGTCATGGAGTTCCTGCTGAAGGAACTTTCTCAGCACTGAAGAAAAAACAACCCACAAAACCCTCACCCCCCACAGAATTGGAATAAGATGACGCAGAAAAACGCACGACTTATCTACAGGCTTCCCGCCCCCACGCAGCCCTGCGTCCAGGAACACCGTGCCAGGAGCTACATTCCAAACGAGCAGGAGCTATTTTATTTTGTGTGCCTCCAGTTCCCCAGCAGGGTGGCTTCCTGTCCGTGAATGGAGTGGGCCTGGCCGTGGTCCACCCCCATCAGTCTATCTTCACAGCAGCGTAGATCTTGCGGACAAACATGTAGGCTGCATAGAAGCCGATGGTGCCCGTGAGGAGCCAGAAGGACAGGACCATGAGGGCCGTGTAGCCAAAGTAGAGGAGAGAGGGAATGAACTCGACAATGTCCAGCTGGGGAATGAGCAGTGGAGAAAAGAGAGGGATAGATGCTTAATGCCAATCCGCCATGGTCAACTGTCTCCCCCCGACTGATCTCATGACAAAGCCTGGCAGGAGAAGGGGCTTGCTCCAGGTGGGCAGATGGGTCCCACAGCCACGGTGAACGTTCTTCAGTACCAGGGCCCATGCATTGCCTTGGATTCTCACGACCACTATGGTAGGTTATTAGCCCATGTTACAGATGGGGCACGGAGGGGCTAAACAACGCCCACAGTTACACAGCTAGGAAGTAGAAAGAACTGGGATTTGAATCTGGGGGCTAGAGGGCTAGGAGTCAAAGGCCCAACTCCATCAACCCAGGCCATTTCTGGCTGGGGTAAGAATCTTCCCAGGGAAAGGCCTAAAAGCTCCCTGGAAGACAGATATGACCTTAGGGGCGAGAATGCAGTAGGTACAAACAACCAGAGCTGTGTTACTTTTTTACCCTCCACAGTCCCCAGAACAGTACAGTGACACTCCTGGATGGCTGGAACAGCAGACAGAGAATGGGGAGGAGAGAGGCGTTTAAGATTCCCAGCTTAGCCCGGCCGGGCGTGGCTCAGCGGTTGAGTGTCAACTTAGGATCCAGGCGATCGGGGTTCGATTCCCGGTCAGGGCACATGCCCTGGTTGCGGGCTTGATCAATGACTCATCATTGATGTTTCTATCTCTCTCTCTCCCTCTCCTTTCCTCTCTCTGAAATCAATAAAGAGATATTTTAAAAAAAAGAAAAAGATTCCCAGCTTAAGGACCAGAGAATCCTTGCCCAGCCTATAGTCTTCTCTTCCTCAGAACACTTCTGTTACTTTGGTAACATCTCACAGGGATTTTATCTTGGAGCATTTTGGACTCCTCTGTAGAGTTTAGAGGCCCGGGCAGGGAGGCCAAGGATCTGGGTTATGCTGGTGTGTGCTGGGCCAAGTGAGGCTAATCTGGAACCTTGGTATCAAGACTTGCCCGGCACATCAGGGCTGTGTGGGCCTGTTACAGGGCTCATGGGCAGACACATGGTCACAAAATGCCAGGAGCCCAGAAGAAAACAGGAAGGTTACTGTTTTGTTTTTGTTATTATTATTTTTTAATGTTTTTGATTTTTTTATTAAGAGAAAGAGGAATGGAGAGGGAGGGAGGAAAGGGTGGAGAGGGGCAGGAAGGGAGGGAGGGGGGAGAGAGAGAGAGATTTATCAATGTCAGAAACATTAATCTGTTGCCTTCCGTATATGCCTCAATTGGGGATCAAATCCACAACCCAGGTATGTGCCCTGACCGGGAATAGAACTGGCAACCTTTTGGTGCACAGGACAACACTCAACTAACTGAGCCACTCTGGCAGGGCATAAGGTTACCGTTTTGACACCTCCCTGAGGTCAAACATTCTCAAACTGGAGGTGAAGGCCATGTTTTCAGGCTCACCCCCCCATCTCTCCTTTTATAAGCTTTCTTGTGGCTGGAGATAGGATAGGGTGATGGGAAGTAGGGGCAGGGGACGGGGCAGTGGTAAATCCAATGGTAAAACCAGGAAAGGGCCGAAGTAAAAAGGCAGTACTGGAAAGGCCCTTTGAATTTAGACAGGCCAAGGCGATCATTTTACAGACAAGGAAGGCTCTGGGGATGGAGGAGGAAGTTTTTAGAACAGAGAAAGAATGAGGCAGAAGGAGAAATGACAGGAGACTGGTGTGACTCCAGGGCGCTGGGTGGGAGGAAGCGGTAGTTATGATTTGTTTGCCCAACACTGTCTCCTGTCTTCCTCCTGCCAGTGTTTTGGAGTATACACTCCCCACTTTGTGGTCCTATTGGGGCTGTCATTCCTAGTCTAAAACCTAAGCTAGTTAGCCAGAGTATGCCATCTTACTGAGGAACAGTGAGGGACGGCATGTAACTCAGGCCAATAATAGTCTTCCCTTAGGGATTGATAATGTGATGGTAGAAGACAGGTGTTCTTTTAGTGCTAGGGCTGCGAAGCTGAAAAAAGGAGACTCTAGGGCTGCCAGGGGCCAACTTTCTACCTTGTGGAAAGATACTACCAGCTGACTGAAGCCAAGAAAACACATGCAGATTTGAGGTGCGGACACAGAGCTCTGACACCATCTGAGATGCTGGATCTAACCATGCCAGAAGCTAGACCTCCAACTTCTTAAATTTTTCAGTTATTTCAGCCAATGGATTGTCTTTTTGCTTAAGCCAAATGGAACTGGGTTTTGGTCACTTTTTTTCCCCATTGCTTTTCAGAGAGTAGAAGGAGAGAGAGAGAGAAACACCGATGTGAGAGAGACACATCAACTGGTTGCCTCCTGACTGGGGATGGGGATTGAGCCTGCAACTGAGGTGCATGCCCTGGCTGAAATCAAAGCCGGGATCCTTCAGTCCACAGGCCGATGCTCTAGCCACTAAGCCAAACTGGCTAGGGCCATGTTTTACTCAAAACAATTCTGATTAATATGTGCTACAGAGGAGGGAAATTAGACTTGTTCTGGATGATTCCAGGAATTACACAGTTTGAAGACAGAAGTTACAGGGAGGCAGATTTCAGTGTCAATCAAGAAAGAACCTGATAATGACAGGAGCTGCTCAGAGAGAGAATGGGAGTGTTAGGAGGGAGTATCTTCTGTTGCTGGATTTGCTAGAGCAGGGATCAGCAAACTCTTTTCTAAAGGGCCGGATTATAAATAGTTTAGGTTTTATAGGCCACATGGCCTCTGTTGAACTGCTCAACTCCACCATAGTGGTGTGAACGCAGCCATAGATGATACGTAAAAGAAGCATAACTGTGTTCCAATAAAACTTTTATGTAAATAGGCGCATGAGTTACAGCTTGGTGACCCCTGCGCTAGGTGATCACTTGTTCGGATCCTTGGGAAAGACTGGCACAGTCAGTACACTGGAAGCAGGGGTGGAGCACCACACTAAGTGATTCTTACAATCCTTTCCAACGTGACCTTTTCGGGGAAGAACATTCTAAGCTTCAACCAACTGACCCATGACCCTAGCTTGGGAATACATCCTGGTTGCAAGCAGAGGACTGCTTGCTTTTGGGTTTTGGAGACCCAAAGTACAGCTGGTGAGACCAAGTCTTCAGTGTTAGCCTTGGAGGTGAGGGATCCTCCAGGTTGCTCCAGACTCCTCTTGGGCCCATTTCCTTTGTGTAACACATGAATCTACCAAAACTGTTGTGGACTGTTTGTATTCTTATTCATGCCACTCTCTGGGGAAAATGAGCTCTGTGAATGTGCCTGAGTCAGGTGAGCCAGGCTCCCTTTCATTTGCTCACACTTCGCCTATGTGGCCCACAAAGCACGGATGATCCGAGATGCAGATAAAGCCCTGGTCACCCTGTCCTTATAATGAAGTACCAAACAGTACTTGAATGAAGAGGGAAAGGGAGCATCCAGAGACAGGACGTCTGAGGGCCTAAATTTGGGTGCTAAAGGCTATTTCACTATTTTCTGCTTTTATTTTTAATTCTTCTCATTTACCTTCTGTATTCTTTCGTGTTCTTTTTGCCCCCAGCTTCTTGAGGTGACTACTATATTATCAATGTCTTTCATTTCCTATTAAAAGCACTGCAAGCTAATATATTTCCTTTAAGTACCCCTTTGGCTGGCTATCACAGGTTCTACATACAATATTCTCATGGTATATATTCTGAAGGCTTTTGTCTCCCAAACATACAGAACATAGATTCTCCCTTTCCTAAGAAGGTGCATGTTCTAGAGCACAGACAGTTCTATACTGGCATTGGTCCCACTGTTGATAGGAAAGTAAGATTCAGACACTTAAGTTTTTCCCAGCACCCTCCTCTCCACCATCCTGCCCTAAAAGGGCTAACCGGCCTTGTTAACAAAATAAGGGTGGTACCTTGTTAACAAAATAAAAGATGGCATAGACCAGGACGTAGAATGCAGATCCCCCGGAGACGAGGAAATTCCTCCACCACCAGCGGTAATCCTGAGGAAGAAACAAGGGTCAGAACCTCTTCCCCAAGTTTCCCAGTTGCCAAGGAGCTAAAGACTCTGGGTAAGAACAGTGATATCTGGGGTGATGGGAATGTTTTATATCTTGACTCTAATGGTGGTTTTACAACTGTATGCATTTTCAAAAGACACATTAAAAAGTGTGAACTTTACTGTTTATAAAATACAGTTTAAAAAAATCAACAACAAAAGAATAGTAATAACAACTAGCATGTTGTGAGCAAAAGCTCCCCACGAGCCAGGTACCATTCTAAGTGCTGTATGTGAATGAGGCCAGTTTAATCACTGTAGCGGTGCTCTGAGTCAGGTCCTACTGCTATCCTTGTCACATGAGGAAAGCACAGACAGGTTAAGCACCTGCCAACCAGAGCTACTAATGAAGGAGCCCGCTGAATAACTGGAGGCTCAGAGAGGAAGTGATGTACCTGCCCAAGACCTCATGTCCAGAAGGGGGAACATGGGAAACTCAAACAGCCTTACTGACCTGTTCAATGTTGGACCCAGGTCCCCCACCCCCACTCCTCACCCCATGCCCTTACCTCTGCACACAGCTGGAAGTATACCATAACGATGCTGATTTGTGAGCAGGACACCACCAGGATGATGAAGACGAGGAACAGGAAGCCAAAGAGGTAATAGAACTGATTCTCCCAGATTGCCTGTGGACACATCACAGCTGGCCTTTGGCTCGCCTGCCTCCCCTGGTGGCCGTTTCCCTAGCATACCCTGCCTGTTCTCAGGACACTAGCCCGAAGTCAGGGCGGGCAAACCACCTGTCACCACGGCAGGAATGGAGACACCATCATGACACCACTGGGGCCTATGTGCCTGGCATGTGGCTCTGACTGGCCCTTCTCTCCAGAGCAGAGGGTGAGCCAGCTATTCTTCGGGAGTGGCTGGGGCATGGCTGACCCTATGATGGGTGGGCCCTAGCCTGCACATGGCAGCTTGTAGAAAGTAATGAATCCCACCCTCATCAAAATTACATAGCAGCCACCACCACTCAGGAGCAGCTTACCACATGCCAGGCAAGCTACATGCTTCATGGACATCTCCACATGTGAGCCTCTGGCAGTGTGGACTTTTACAGCTGAAGTCAAGGCTCAGCGAGGCTGGTGACCGACCCAGGGTCACACAAAGAGAACTGAGGTGGCTTCCCTGTGAGGGCAGCCAACCCATCCTCTGACCCTTTTCCTAGGCAGGGCTGGGTGAGCAAGGGGATCTCAGCAGGGAGGGGCTGGCCCACTCCAGAGCAGCGAATGCTTTTCCAGCACTGACGTGGTGCAAGGCACCCTCTGTGCTGGGTACCGAGTAGGTGAGACAGACTTCAATGGCTATGAAGAGCACTACCGCCAACTTTCATCTTGGTATGCCCGGGACAGGAGCAATCGTCATCACAACCACAGCTACAATTTAACAAGCATTTCCTGAATGTCAAGCACTATGCCTTTTATAGACATTATCACATTCCAGCTTAAAATGACCCTGAAAATAGGCCTCATTCTCCCCTTTCCTGAGAGTTTTGAGTAACTTAGGTAAACATGTGTAGAAACCCAGAAACCAAAGCAGACGCGACAATATTAAAAATAGTGGTGACTGACTGCAGTGTTACTGAAGCAGCTTCTTCTATTTACTGAGCCCTCCCACACCAGACCGGTACACATGCCCTATTGCATTTGACCTGGAAGTCTTCCAGAGCGGCATGACTGTTATCCCATGTCAGGGTGAAAAATGGGGGCTCGAACAGGTTAAATGCCCCATCTAAAATTTCATAGGCAGTAAGAGGCAGAGCACCTAAGGGGTAGGGACCAGGCTAGCGGGGTGAGGGCTGTGTGTGTGGAGGGGAGGGGAGCAGACAGCACTACTCACACTGAAGATGAAGAAAAGCTCGATGAACATGGCGCCGAAGGGCAGGATCCCAGCCATGAGAATGCTGCAGCAGAACAGGAGGATTAGCACTGGGAGGAAACCTGGCCTTTGGAAACCCCAGCTCCCTCCTGAGTCTGCCTGAGAAAGCTTACACAGTGTAGTGGTTCCAATTCTTTCGGCATGCTTTTGTACCATTATAGCCTCTTGAGAGATAAGCAGGGTGGGCATCACCTCTCCATTTTAGAGATGTGGAAACTGAGGTACAGAGAGGCGGGCTGACTTGCCTGAGGTCCAAGCAATGGTTTTAACCAGTGCCACTGCACCTTTCCACCCCTGCCATCCTGGTTTCCAGGTCAACACTAAATCTGGCTATAACTCAGTCCTCTGTCTTGGAGTGAAGCTAAGCTCTCATGAAGTCTACTAGAGCCAGCTAAGCTGCAGAACACCAGTCACAGCACCCTTGGAGGGAGGCACCTTCTCCCATGAACTCCTAAGGAGATGGCTCATGGCAGTGTTGACCTCACCCACTCCAGAAGGCCCCTGCGAGAGACTCACCCCACAAATCGGTTCATGTACCACCGCTGTTCGGGGATCTGCCGGGGAATCTGGTTGGTGCGCACAGGGTTGTCATATGGCTGCTTGCGGAAGCCGAAGTAGTAGCCCAGGTAGACGAGGGGCAGGGAGATTCCAAACCACATGCACAGCAGGGCCACCATGGTGGGGAAGGGCACCTGAGGGCACAACACCATGAGGCCCCATAAAGCCCTGATGCCCAGGCTGGGGACTGTGCAGGGGGAAGGAGACCTTTGGGCTCTCAGGAAGGGAGGGGTACAGCAGGGCCACAACGGCGGGGAAGGTCCTACAGACACACACCCACAGGACTCCTGGCCAGAACCTCCTGGAGCTGACCCCAGCCCTGGGGAAAAGTGGAGTGCACACGGTAGACCATTTGGGCTATGAAGATGGAATCATAGCATCCCAGAGCTTGTCATTCAGGAAGGAAGTGGGGAAAGAACAGGGAAGGAGGAAACTGAGAACATGAAAGAGAGATGAAGAGGCCAAAATGAAGGGACATTATATGTTTGGTATGTTTAGTGAAGAAAAAAAAGAGTGTGTGTGGGGGAAGCTGCACAGTGTTCCCTATTTTGCTAAAATAAACCCCCTAACATACTACTGAGTGAAGCAGGTTATAAATATGTACATCTAGAACTCCACTTTAATAAAAACACCCAATGTTTACGGGTGTAAGCGCCTAGAAAGACCTGTGCCGGAGGGTTAACGGCACCTCCTCGGCCGGGACGCCTGCGGAGGGTTAAAACTGACTTTTCATCGTCTTCTTTACCCTCCTCTCTAAAGTGCTGCCTTTGTAAGAATCATGCAGCAAGAGCGCTGGCCGGTGCGGCCAGTAGGTTAGGCACTGTCCTGTGTGCTGAAAGGCTGCTGGCTCAATTCCCAGGCAGGGTACAGAGCTGGCTTCAGGCTTGACCCCAGTCGGGGGCTTGCAGGAGGCAGCCGATCCATGTTTCATTCTCACAGATGGTTCTCTCTCCCTCCCGGTTTCCTCTCTCTCTAAAAATCAATAAAAAATCTTTAAAAAAAATCCATTAAAAAGAGCCCAGCCAGGTGTAGCTCAGCGGTTGAGCAACAACTAGGATCCAGGCGATCAGGGTTCGATTCCCGGTCAGGGCACATGCCCAAGCTGCGGGCTCGGGGGCGTGCAGGAGGCAGCCGATCAATGACTCTCTCATCACTGATGTTTCTCTCTCTCTCTCTCTCCCTTCTTCTCTCTGAAATCAATAAAGGTACATATTTTTTTAAAAATCCATTAAGAAGAAAAAAAGAATCATGCAAAAAGAAAGAAATAATATCTGTCAAGTATTTAGGACTTATTCCAAAGTAAGCATCTTAAAAACATTTGCTATTATTTTATAATTTTTAAATTACATCATCCTGTTTCAAATAAATCTAAAAAAAGGGAAAAGACTGAAAAAACACACAGTAAAAATCTACATAGTATTTATCTCTTGGTGGTTGGATTATGGGTTACTTCTGACTTCTTTAACTTCTCTGTACTTTCCAAAATTTCTACAATGAGTGTCTGTAATGAGCAGCTGGTAATTGGGAGAAAAATGCTGAAAGAGAGAAGGAACACAGGTATAAAAAAGAGGAAGTGAGAGGAAGAGCACCACTGTTTTTCCTGGGCAGCTTCCTGGACTACTGGAAAGAACCCAGTTCTCCAGCAGCCTGGATGGAAGGCCTCACCCAAGGACTGTTAGTGAGCAACTGCAGGTGGAGAAGAGGTGGCTCTACCTGCTGTGGCTGGGAGGGCAAATGCCTGCCTTACCTCTACCACAGCCCTGCTAATTGATCAAGAACCCATCTCCCAACCCTCAAATGAGTTCACAATCCTACTCAATAAGTCCTGGGCAGCTGCTAGCAACTGGTGCTGGCAGGATCCCCGTCTGAGGACAGGACAACCTGCAGAGGCTGGTGCTGAGGTGCAGGGAATCTTAGAGGAAAGCCTTGTTTTGGGATACTGACCTAATAAATTCACAGCAAGCAGCTTTCCTTGGGACAAAGGGAAATTCCCCAGTTGGCCCCTGTACTGTGGACACCTCCCTATAGAGAAGTGAGCTTTGACAGCTGTCTAAAAAAGCTCACAGGAAGGCCAGGGCCTAGGCAAAATCATGGGCAGGGCTGGGGAAACCCCAGCTGACCCTCAGACCCTAGAGCTGGAAACAGAACTGTGGAGACTCAGAAAAGGGAAGGGAACAGCAGGAAGTGACCTGGGGGAGTGGAGCTGAGCAGAGCCGGCCCTCCCTCGCTGGGGAGGGCACTTACCGCTCCTGACGAGTGCTTGCCCCAGATGAAGCAATTCAATACGAAGCAAATGCCGAAAACCACGCCCGGGTACAGCGTTGCTGTCTGGAAGCAAGGGGGCCAGGTTGGGGAGCTTCGTCTAGGGAGCTCCCACCTGTCCCAGTGGGCCCCCCGGACTAGAGGATCTCAACCCCTCCTTCTCTAGGACTCAACTCAAGAATCATTCCCCCCAGAAAGCATTTCCTGATTCCCAGACAAGGCAGGACTCCTGTTCTCTGTCCTCTGAGATCCCTGAACTGCCCCTTCCTTGCCCTCATTCCAGTTTGTAATTCTGTATTGTTGTTACCTAATCAGTGTCTGCCTATGCCATAGACAGGGGAGGGGTATGCCCTCCTCCTCCTGTTCACTGATGTAATCCTAGCACTTGGAACACAGCAGCTGCTCAATAAACATTTGTTGAATAAAGAATGAATTAATAAAAGTTTAATAAAATGTGTATGTCTGGGTCCCAATCCAAACTGCCTAGACTGGTGGTTAAGCTTTAATTGTCTTAGGGGTGGCAAGCGCTGGGCACTACATGCACCAAGTAACCTAATCCTCACTATGACCTAGATGGAAACTGAGGACAAGAGGACACTGAGGCACAGCAATGTTAAACATCCCCCCTCCACGAACTTCACACAGTCAGTTAAGGGTGGAACACAGATTCAAACCTAGGCAGTCCGACTCCAGAGCCCACGTTCCAGATGCCCTGTGGTGTAGTCTATTCAGTCACAATCTCTTGGGCTGGGGCTCTGGCACAAAGAACCAAAGCCCCAGAACTACAGTCAAGCCTCTTGACTGTGGCTGCATAAGCATCTAGGAGGGTCATTGACCACAATGCCTGAGGCCCTCTGCAATCTGGCACTCAACCTCCACCGCCAGTGTCACCTTTGGCACATAGCCCACCAACCCAATCACTGCTACAGCATGTCCCTGTTCCTGGACCTTTATGTAGGCAGAGTTATAAACACCTCAGGGTCTCTGCCTCCTGAGTGCTAATGTACTAAGGGCCTTTCATGCTCAGTCTCTTTCCATCCACACAGTAACACCCACAGGCAGGTGCAACCATCTCCCATTAGAGATGCAAAAACCGAGGCTCAGAGGGCTGTTCAAGGTTACCAGCCAAGGAAAGAACAGAGCCAACACTGGGATCTAGGAGATTCCAGAACTTGAGCACTCCCTGATGGCCACTTCCATCCATTTGAAACTCTCAAGCCCAGCTCAAATGTCATTTCCTCCATTCCTATATGTTCCTGCTTTACTCTGTCATGAAGCAGGAAACTCCTCATCTGCCTTCCTGGCTGAAGTTTATGGACTGGACACTATGATAGATAGTAGGGGTAAAAACAGGAAAAAAGTCTCAGGTAGGAAGACAAATGCATAAATGGTGAATAACATACATGTGCTACTTGTAGGAACAAGGCTCTGCCCAGGCTGCTCTGGGGGCAGGAAAGAGGACACAGAACGGGGCCGTGGTGTAGCTCCTAGAGGAGTGACACTGAGCAAATAAGAGTTAAAGGATAAGCCCTGGCTGGTGTGGCTCAGTTGGTTGGGCATCATCCCATGCACCAAAAGGTTGCTGTTTTGTGTCCAATCGGGGCACATGCCTAGGCTGTGGGCTTGATCCCCAGTAGGAGGAGTACAGAAGGCAGCCGACTGATGTTGGGCTCACATCAATATTTCTCTCTCCCTTCTGCTCTCTCTAAAAAAAATAAACTATTCTTTAAAAAAAAAATTAAAGGATGAAGTGAGAGAGTGAGGGGGTGGCATGCCCAGGCAGAGGTGATGGCAGAGGCTGGCGGAAAGAAAAGCAATCACAGACCCGCACTGCTGTAGGCTGCAGTACACGCCCATCTGTGAAGGAGTAAGAGCACTTGTAAGGGAAGGGTCAGAAACTTATGGGGAGATCAGGGAGGCCAAGGACAGTCAAGGGTTGAGGCAAGAGGCAAAGGTGACTAAACTTGAGCAAGAGTCCTGGAGATGGAGATGAGAGAAAATTCATGGACTGCTTGGCAGGAAAACCCTTACTTGATGTCTGAGGAGGTGGTGACCTGGGTGAATGGTGGTACCACCAGGTGCAAGGAGCAGGTTTGGGGGAGACTGGGTTTGGTATGGGATCCACTGAAGGAGATCCTGGAGAGTATCTGGGGGGAGACCACACCAGGGGAGGAAGGGAGGGGTTTTACACCTCTGTATATCACACAATGTGTCTTGAGAAAAACGCTTGATGTATCAAGAATTCTGGACCCCTTTTTGATCCTTCCAGAATAATCACCATCACAGCTCTTCTATACTGAGGGTGTACTACATCCCAGGGGTGTGGCAGCTGGAGCTGAGACAGTCTGAGCTTCCCTCCCCCAGGCTTTCTGTGTGATTTCAGAATGCTGGGACTAAAGGCTTCTCTGAGTCTGACACCAGGGTCTTCCTGGTCCTCTAAAGGTGTCACTTGCTCTGGGAAAAGGGGCTAAGGGCTCCCTGGGAGGCAGAGTTGGCTCCCAGGCATCCTTCAATGTCTTTTTTTTTTTTTTTTTTAAATATGTCTTTATTGATTTCAGAGAGAAGAAGGGAGAGGGAGAGAGAGAAACATCAATGATTAAAGAGAGTCATTGACCCGCTGCCTCCTGCATGCTGGGGATTGAGTCTACAACCCGGGCGGGGAATGGAACCCTGATCTCATGGATCATGGCTCGATGCCAAAACTCTGAGCCATGTCTGCCAGGCGGCATCCTTCAATTTCTATGGCCTGGTGGAGGACAGAGAGGGCAGGAGCTCCTCTGCACCAAAGTCTGGAAAACAGGTTTAGGGTGACAAGGGGCCTGGCCTCTGCCCCTTTATGCCACTGGGCAGGGTGCACTACTCCAGCAGCCCTGATCAGTGTTTGACCTTACACCTTTACACTGAGGTTTGGTGCCTAAATTCAGTTATTCTGAATCCCCTATTCCTTCCCTTGCCTGAGACATCACACTAAGTAGACTAAAAATCACCTAAATTCAATCCCCTCATTTTATGGATGTGATGACTAAAGCTCTAGGAGGTCCCCCTGTGTCTATGGGTAAGAGCCCAGCATTTCTGACCCTCTAGATGTACTCTTCCTGCTCCATCATGCTGCTGCTCAGCCTCTGGCCCTAAAACTCTCCCAGGGCCTGCCTACGCTGCTCCAGAGGAGCCCAGAAAGAAACTTCTCAGTTCCCCACCAACACCAGGAGAAGGTTGAGGACACTTACACAGAAGGCTCCTTTCTTCCACCGATGGCCTTTTAGAGTGCGGTACAGACGGCCAGCAGAAAATCCACCGAACACCCTATGGGAAATGGTAGGGATCCACACCAAGGGACCTGTTAGCTGGACTGTAGCTGGTGTATGCCAGCCCCTGGAGCCCGCTCAGACACACCTACCCCATGAACATGAAGAGGAAGCAGGCAGTGGTCATGAGAGCTCCCCGGCTGGAGGGCGACAGCATCCCAAGCATGGCCACAACTATGGAGGAAATAGAGAGAAAGTCAGCGTGGCTGATTGCCAGGCCCTCACCCCCCATTCCTCATCCCAGGATGGCTGACAGGGCCTTGGGCAGATAGGGCGAGATAAGTATACTCCCTTCCTCTCTACAGGAGAAAACTAGGCCTTAGCTGGGATTCAGAGGGGTGCAGCAGCTGCTGGGCTTTGGCTGGCCACATACTAACTGCAGCTTCCAGCCCACAGGGCACTTGCAACCAACCAGGCATTGAGCTGAGAGTATTATGAATGCTAGCTCACTGAATCTGCCTTATCAACTTGGGGAGGTGGAGGTTAGTTTTCCCAATTTCTTAGATGGGGAAACTGAGGCTTACAGAAGTTAAGATCACAAAGTTTGTCCAAGGTCACAAAGCTTGGAGTTGAGATACAAATTTAGGCAGATTAGCTGCCAAGAGCTTAGAGCTTAAAAGTTCTCATCACAAGAAAAACTACAACTATGTGAGGTGATAGGTGTTAACTTATTGTGGTGAACATTTCATAATATATACATATATCAAATCATTATGTTGTACACCTTAAACTAGTACAGTGTTATATGTCAATTAAAAGATGGATAGCCCTGGCCAGTGTGGCTCAGTTGGTTGGGTGTCATCCTGTGCACTGAAAGGTTGCTTGATCCCCAGTAGGGGATGTGCAGGAGGCAGCCGATTGATCTTTCACTCTCACATCAATGTTTCTGTTTCTCTCCCTCTCCCTAAAAGAAAAAAAAAAAAAGATAAAATAGTAAAAAAAATTTTAGGCAGATTGACTAGAACTGTCTGTAACTACCATATATTAGTTTTTAGGGGGTTGTTTTTGAGAAAAAAGGATCTCATTCCAGCCCTCATTCTGGTGCTGACTTGGTAAATCACTTCATGCCTGACTGCAAAAGGAGGCCAACCTCACAGCACTGATGTGGGCTTCCCTGACAGAGTAGACATGGTGGGCTACCAACAGTGCTGGAAAGCTCTGAGGAAGATCAAATTACCAGGGTCTGGGGTTGAGAAGACCTAGCCTTTTTGCTGGGATGGATGGCTCCGTCTGGCCCAGAGATGCCTTCTCCTCCAGGAAGAAAAGCCTACCCTTCTCTCAGACTTAGGCCCATGCTGCTCTGGTGACAGCCTCCCACACCAGGCCCGCCAGGCCCACTCACAGATGACGATGAGGATCATACAGAAGAGCTGAATGCCTGAGCCCAGCAGGGAGCTGAGGATCATGGGGTACTGGGGTGGCCTGAAGACATCACCGTGTACCAACTTCCACCCAGACTCTTCCATGGTGTCCTCCTGCAGCAAAGGGCCAGAAAGTGAGGCTATGTCTTTGGCTCTAGCATAGGTAGCTCCTGTAGGGACCACCCCCGAGGACCCACCCTGACTAGGGCTAAGGAACCTTCAGGTGTCAATCAGCTCTGCTCTGACACAGGAGTGAAAGTGACACAATATAGTGCTTCCCAGAGAACTGTCCCATGGGACAAGGAGGGCAAAAATATGAAGCTCACAGCTACAAAAAGGGAAAATCTCCTTCCCAAACTCCACAGACCAAATGCATAGGAAAATAATGTAAACATCAACATACAAAAATGTTAACTGTGATAGTTTTTGGGTAATAAGGTTTAGAAGCAATTTATTTTTTAATGATTATAAAAATAATATGTGCTCTTACTTGTACCATAAAAAAAGTAAAAAAATGTTGGTATATGGCATGATATTCAATGATCAAAAATAATAAATGTGTACTGTAGAAATTTTTTTTTAAATTTAGAAAAACTGAACAAAATATATAAAACTCATACTCATAGATTAAAACAACAAAACAAAAAGATACAGAAAATAAAATGATTTATATACTTAATGATACCATTGTTTTGATATATTTCCTTTAGTCCTTTATGTATGCACGTGTGTATATGTATATATAATTTATAAACAATGAAACTGGGATCATACTATATTTACTGTGTACTTGCTGTTTTCAGATGATGTTTGTGAACATTTCCTCATGCAAATAAATATTCTTTAGAAGTATTATTTTAATGTCTGTACACTTTTTCATTGTACAGCTAGGCCATAACATAACCAACCCATCATTATGGAATGGTTGTCAATGTCTAGTTTATTTAAATTATAAATAAAGCTGCAATAAATATTTCTAGACTAGGTTTTTGTATTTCTGACGCTTTCTTTAGGAAAATTCTAAAAGAATTACTTGGTCAAAACAAGTCAACTATTTTATAGCATGTACTATATTATATGTACTGCCAATTAATTACTTTTCAGAAAACTACCAATTTATACTTGCATGGGTGGCATAGAAAGGTGCTTATCTCACGCTAACCTTGCCAAAAATAAGTTCTATAAGGAAACAAAAATATGTGCTATTTTGAAGGTCTCAAACTATTTCTCATGATTGTTTGAATCTGTAATTTTGGAGGTTATCTCTGAGGTGAAAGTAGTTACTAGCCAGGTACAGTTCCTTGTCTGTAAATTCTTTGTTCAATATCACATTAAAGATTTTTTTTTTAATCCTCAACTGAGGATATTTTTTCCATTGCTTTTCAGAGGGAGGGAGTAAGGGAGAGAGAGAGAGAAATGTTGATGTGAAAGAGACACAGCGATTGGCTGCCTCCTGCACATGTTCTGACCTGGGGCTGGGGTTCGAGCCTGCAACAGAGGTACATGCCCTTGGCTGGAATCGAATCCAAGACCCTTCAGTCTGAGGGCCAACGCTCTTAACCACTGAGCCAAACCGGCTAAGGCAAGATTTTAGATTTTTTAGAAAGAGATTTTATACCAATTCTTTTAACTGTATCATCTTTTTTCAGTTTTAAAATTTTTAATGTCAAATTCACCGGGTTTTTTTTCCTTTTTCTGTGATTTCTTTCATTGCTTTTATGCTTAGTAATTAGAAAACCTATCCCCATCATTTTGGGTCATTAAACATTTTTTCCTTTTCAATATTTTTAAGGTTTACTCTATAAGTGATTACACACACACACACCCCTCCCCCCCTCTGGTCTAGCAGACCTAGAGCCCTACTGCTAGACTGCTCTCCCTCTCCCAAGTCCATTCCTCCCTAGCCAAGATCTCGTACAATGTCATCCTCTTTGTTATAGTTGGCGATGTCCTTCCGGAGAGTCCGAATGATAATCATGCTCAGGATACCTGAAACAAAAAGGAGAGGAAGAGTCATCAGCATTGCCAACTAAGTGCTGCATGACCTCCTGGGGTTGGTGTTTCACTGAGGGATGATTGGCATGTGTGGCTTCCTTCACTGAGAACTGGTTTATGTGGTCGCCTCAGGGGCTCTCCTGGGCATAGCTCCACCCCACCCACTTGGGAGGGGTGCACGGAGGGCCACCCCCTAGACAGAGGAAGGAAGGAGCTGCTGGGATGGATATGGGCAGCTACAGGACATTGCTTTTTATTCCAGGGAGAAAGGCACCTCAGGAGCCATGCCTGGTCCTACCAGCTTCTCCAGCCTCACCTCCTCCCAGGCTCCCCTCCTCTCACTCACCCCTGGTTCTTCCTGCTCTTATTATCACTTCATGGCTGCATTGCTCTCTCACCTCCATACCTTTATCCAGGCTATCCTTTGCCCTGAATGCTCCACTCTGCCCTGACCGTCTCCTCCTCACACTAGTGTAGTGGTTAAGACAATGGGTTGTATGATCTTGAGCTAAGAAGTCACGGGACTTCAAGGACTGAGATGCTTGTAAAGCGCTTATTAGCACAGCAGTCGGGCCCTGGGTTAAATGTTTATGAAACAGTAGCTAGCATTATCTTTACTTCTCATATGATGCTGAAATGATTAGTTTCATTTCACCTCTGCCCACCACTCTGCCCCCTGCTTAGCTTACCACTCTCTTGCCATCAGGTTTCTCACAACTGCAGGGCAGTGACCCTTGCTGGATCAGTCTTTCCCTGGTTTTTCGAATGATGGCTCCTCATTCAAAGAGGTATTCTCTAGAACAGCCTTCACCTTTCCTCATAGCTGTGTATTTGATCATCTTTTTTATCTGCTTCATAGCACTGACCACTCCACTACTTCTTTGCTTTTTTGTCTCTCACGCCACCAGAATGCAGAGATGGGGTTGGGCTTGCTCACCACCATATCCCCAGCATGAGGGGCAGCACCTGCACAGAATGTGCAACAAAGTCTTGCAGACTGAATGTATGCATGAGATGTACGTCCCCCCCAGGAGCTCTCCAGAGTAGAGACCGAGTCTTGTGTCACCTCTGTGTACCTGATGCCTACCACAGAGTCCTGAGGCCTGTTTTTGATCCATGCTTGGCCCTGAGAACACCTCAGAAGTCCCTTGTAAGTGATGTGATGCCTCAGCCCCTTATCCCTCACCCCCTTGTCCTCTCCACCCTCCCACCTACAGATCTCTCACCTGACAGGAAGAAGACCACAACGACGGAGTTAATGATAGAAAACCAGTGGATCTGCACGTCACTCATGGTAAGGTAAGTGTCCCAGCGAGAGGCCCATTTGATGTCACTTTCCTGGCGGGGGGAGTAAGCACTTAAGAGTCAGGCCTCTGGCTAGACAACTCCTGCCCAGACCAGGACCCTCCTCCTCTGTTGTGGTCTTCAGCCCCTTCTCACCTCCCAGTGTACAGAGTAGGTGAAGTACAGCTGATTTTCCTTGGTGGGGTCAATTTCTTGGGGCAAGGAGTTGGCACCCTCAGGCAGGGTGCATGAATGCTTCTCATCTACTTTGAGGTCTGTGAAAGACAAGAGACTCAGTCTGTTCCTGTGGGGTCCATTGCTACCACCCAAGGGCTGTTCTAGGGGGTGCCTTCAGAAGCTGCCTGAAGGGATGGCATGCTGCTGGGACCCAGGGTCTAAGTGGAGGCTGAGAGAACAGCTCCCCAGAGTCCTGACCTTCTGCAGGGCCTTAGGGGCTACAGAGAGGTGTGTAAGCAGGGAGGGGTCTGAGTCCTCTTTTAATCAGTCAATCTTCCTTAGCTCAATTCCAACACTCATTTACTCATTCAATCAGTCTCATTCACATGCAAAACAACATGGACTCAGTCTATCATATGCTAACTCGTTCACTTAGTCCCCAAAGTTCTGGTACTTTAGTGGTCCACTCACTTAGATGCCTCCATTCATCCTGTTTTCTGTCCATTTATTCAACCAAAAAACATATCATAAGCACCTACTACCTCCCAGGTTCTGTGCTGGAGACAAAACGATGAGAAAAGCAGACAGTCTCTAACCTCAAAGAGCCAATGAGGGACAGATGATGTCAAAATAATCTCATAATAAATGTCAAGCTGTGCTCATGACACTCAGAGGAGAGGCAGTATGGTGCTCTGGAAGTACAGGATGTTGTATATGAAACTTCTGTGTATGCTTTGTTTGAAAATTAGGTTTCACAGCTTAAAAAACAAAACAAACCAACAACTCCCCTCCCCCAAAACCCGCCACCACAGTGGACAAAAGGGCAGACCTCCTAAATGAAAGTGTGCCCTGACGGGTGAGGTGAGACTGGACCAGGTCTGCTGACTCTGGGCCAGTTTTAGTCTACACCACTCACTTACACAGAGGACAAGAAATTCAGAAACTGGTTGACTGATAGCTGTCTGCACACTGCCCCTCTTAGTTCAACCCAGGGGGAGCTGGCTGGTTCTTATGAGAGGCCCAGGCAAGTCCCAAGTTGCTGTCTGGTCTCAGCCAAGCCACCAACTTCTCAGAGCCTCTGGCTCCTCATCTATAATCACCAAATATATCTGGGGGTTGCCAGAGGTGGTGAAATGGTAAGGTGCCAGGCCAGGATACAACAGATGTCAGCTCTCCCCTTGTCCCTCACCTTCTCTAATGGAAATGAAGTGACCCTACCTTGGCTGGATCCACATGCCACCCTGGGGCCTATCAGCCATTTCAGGAGTCAAGTGTAAGAAAACCCAGGGTGTAGAAGTCCAGGCCCTCCACCAGCCCTGCCCCTCTGGTCACACCTCCCCACTCACCCTCCAGCCTGATGCTCTGGGGAATCACCTCGAAGCGGACGACACGGTACGTGTGCTCCTTGTCCTCTTCCAGGTCCTCTCGGTGGTAGTAAAGGATGAATGAGAGGTGATTGTGCAGGTAGATCTACAACAGACCAAAAGAGAAAACAAAATAAGTAGTAGCCAAGAATTGACCAGAAAATCTCTCTGGGAGACCACTCCCTTTGTCCAACAGGCCAGCTGCCCAACTTTCCAAAAACACTGCTCTCACAACTTTCCTATGCTCAGAAACCCTTCAGGGCTCCCTACGGTTTACCAGTCAAAATTCCATCTCTAAGCCTGGCATTCAAGGCCTTCCAACATCTGATTGTCATCACCTAAGACACATTAGTTCGCCTTGTCTCCTGAGCTCCTCCTTGACCCATGAACAGTCTCCACACTGCAGCTTTGTTCACATTTCCTCCAATTAGAACGCTGCCCCCGACTCCACTGAGCTCAAGCCTACCTGCTTTTTAAGGCCCACCTCCTCAGTGACAATCTGAACACATATTTAGCTCCCTTTGAACTGCTTTGGCATTGACAGTCATGGCAGTGGCACATGGTCAGTGAAAGGTATGGAACTGAAGATTCAGGGTCTTACACTGTCAGTTCTCTTCCCATTTAAGATAGAAGCCCTTTGAGGACAGGGGCTGTACCTCAAAAGAAATGTTTTTGTCCTCAGAATTTTTTTTAGAGGGGTTTAATCTTATATATATGTAACCTGAGGGTGTGTTTTTTTTCTTATTTAATCCTCACCCAAGAATATTATTTTCATTGATTTTTAGAGTGGAAAGGTGGGGGGGGGGCAAGGAAGAGAGAGAAACATCGATGTGAGAGAGACGCATTGATTGGTTGCCTTCCACACATCCCGATGGGACCAGGGGTTGAACCTGCAACCCAGGTACATGCCCTTGAGTAGGAATCAAACTTGTGACTCTTTGGTGTGCAGGCCCATGCTCTAACCACTGAGCCAAACCAGCTAGAGAGTATACAGAATCTGAAGTTTTTAGGGCCCTTCCACCTCCTGGGCAGCATCTGGGAGAGCCCTGCCCAAGGGCACCTGGAGGAAGCTGCCTCAGCCAGCCCCAACTTTCCTATTATAAGCCTAGAGCTAAATATTTCCCCCTCCTCTGCGGTCCCAAGTGCTTGTGACTTTGGATTGTGGCTTCCCCAGCCCTTTGAGCACGCCAAGACACTCTACCTTGTTGACATCCACGAAGCCAAGCCGGTAGCCGTGTTCAAACTGCACGTCTTTTTCCTTCTTCTTGTCATCGCCCTCGCGGTTGGAGTAGAGCTCCAGCCGGGTGGCCACAGGCAGGTTGTCGGCAATGCTGGAAACCCAAGGCCCCGCTCAGTCCCTCTGAACCGCCTCTCCCATCAGTGCCCTCCCCAATGTGAATTCAAGGCTGGCAGAGAGCAGAGGACGACTTACAGGTGGACGTAGTATTCCTCCGTGATCCGCTCTGCCACGAGCCGGCTCTCTTTCACGGACAGGATCAATGGTTTGTTGGACTCATTGCACAGAACCTCACACTTCTTTTCGCTATTCATGAGAACCTGGAAAGGGGTGTTGACAATCCGGTCCCCTCTCAGCACCTCTCCTGTCGTAAGAGAGACAGATGGAGCTCAGAGCTTCAGCCCTGAGGCTGCTGAGGTCAGCAGAGCCAGGGAGACCCAGGGATGACTTGCAGCGCTGTCATCAGTTCTACAGCCTGGCACTCCATGCTCTACCTGACCTGTTCAGCTTGTCCCTCTGACTCCCGCCCATCGCCCTCTCCTCCCCCTTTGTACTCTAGCACCACCAGACTCTTCAGAGTTCATCAAACATGCCATTTCATTCCACGCCTCTGGGTCTCAGGTTATTTCCTTTGCCCTGGAGTGCCAATACCTGCCTAAGTTTCTGAGAAACTCCTCATACTTCCAGCTCAGCTTCTGTGTCACCCCTGGGAAGTCCTTCCTGACCTTTTCACTTTCTCCTCTGATTTCCCTCTGCACCAAGGTAGCATCACACAGTGGTGAGGAGAGAGGGCTGCCTGCTACTGAACGCAGGCTCTGCCACTTACTCTCTTGGTAGTCTTGGTAAGTCACTTAACTTCACTGGGCCTCAATTTCCTCATTTGTAAAATGAGGATATAAGCACCCACTTCACAGGGTTACAGTGAGAAATAAAGTACCAGTTACAGAGTAGGCAGGCAACAAATATTATTTTCATCATCAACATCTCCTCTGCACCTTTTCTTATGTCAATGATGTGACTTAGCACAGTGTTGACATATTAAGTTTCTGTCTCCCCTGACTGAATCCTTAAAGGTAGACAGACAGTGCTTCCTATTTACCTGTGTCTTCAGATCCTGATTCAGGCTGGGGTAAAATCCAGTACCTGAGATTTTTAGCCAAAGAATCTTTTTACTTAATGAACTGGCACACCCCTTGCATGCCTGCCTCAGAGTAACCTGCTGCCAGATGTCATGCTGGCAGGCAACAAGCAGTTAGGGATTGCCAACTAAACTCAATGGTGCCTTTGTTCTGAGTCATTCTAACAATGCTACTGTGATGATGTGAAACTGGGGCAAGCCAAAGGAGACTGACCAAGCCAACTAACGCCTGCACACAGACTTGGTCTAACATTTGCCTACCAGTGTGGACCCATGTGACATGGCACTCTCTGCCTCGTCATTCATTCGCTCATTCATTCATTCCCAAACATGTACTGGGTTCTGGCTATGTCCTAGGCCCAAAAGATTTAATGCTGAACAGACATACACACAAAGCTTATGGTCTAATGGGAAGACAAACTTTGATTAAATATTTAGAATAAAGAGAATATATTGTACAACAAGAGGAACTTGCTCTAGACATGGGAGAATGGGTCTAGGAAAGTTTCTCTGAGGAAGTGATGCTTGAAATGAGCTATAAAGGAAGAGAGAAGCATTAACTAGGCAAACAGATGGGGAAGAATGTTCTAGACAGAAGGAACAGTATGTGCGAAAGCCCCTTGAGGGTGAGGGAAGCACGGTAAAATTGAGAGGCCTGTGTGGCTGTGATGCAGAGAGCAACTTGAGGTGAGCTGAAGAGATGGGCTGGAGCTGGATCTTAGGGGCTGTGGGCCACACTGGAAGTTTCAACTTTATCCAGAGGGCAACAAAAACCAATGAAAAGTTTCTAACAGGGGTAGCAGAAGACATTATCTGATTCTGTTACAGAAAGATCACTCTGGATGTTTGTGAAGAAAACAGCAGATACACAGGATGATAGTAGTCTGTTATATAAGTGAGCAACGGTGGTTGTGATGAGGGAGGAAACAAATATACAGATTTAGTACCTACTGAGGAGATGAAATCTAGGGGACCGGTCCTGACTGATACAAGAGATGAGTGAGGAGTGGTGCATATTAGAAAGACTGAGGTTTCTACAACCAGGTTCTAGGTGGGAAGACAGGAAGTATAGCAAAATTAGACTGAGGGCATTTTTTTCAGTTTGTCAAGTTTGACTTGATATATCTGGAATAAGGCTCAGAGGAGAGGTCAGCACTGATGGAAGCTGAGTTGTTGGTATGTAGATGGCAGGGCCACAAGCTGAGGAAGAACATACAGAGAGAGAGGAGCAGGGTTGCAGTCCAAGTAAGGTGGGTATCACTTCTTGATATTTAGAATTAAATTTAAAGCAAGAAAGAGGACATAATGATTTCGAATGGCTCATCTGTATTCCTTTTAACTTTTTAAGCTGGGAACAGGTAGCCAGCCAGGCTAAATGAGCAACAAGCTATGAATGTGGACCCTGTAAGAGATCTGGGAACCCAGAAAAGATCTGGGTTCCCACTGGGGCAGGTTGACAGCAGTGAAAGAAAAGAACTTACCCAGATTCTCTGCCTTGTAGGTTATTTGTAAGGGCCGGCAGAAGGGCAGTGAGTAGTACTCATAAGGTAGCTGGGTTCGAGAGCTGGTGAGCTTCACAGCCTAGTGGGAGAAGAAAGGCCATTATTCCTCAATCCACACTGTTTCAATAATCCTCCTGGTACCCGCACATCTTTGGCATACTCAGTAATATTATCTAAGAGGCAAACAAACTGCTGCAGATACAACTGTAGTATTCTATATACTCTACTGTTCACAATTCTGAATTATTTCAAATTTCATTAGATTTATTAGACTACCTAACAGACTTTGTTAAAAATCACAAACAAATTCAATATATACCAAAAGGCTTCAACATGCTGATATTCTTAGACCCTGTAATTTCACTTTTGGACATCTTTCCTAAGGGAATAACTCCAAATGAGGAAAAACCTTTAGGAACAAAGAGGTTCACTCCTTAATCATCACCATAGTCTCTTTGGCTTCTAGTTCCTTGAGCCCATCAAGTTGCTTGCAACTGATGCCCCAAATGAGCATGATGTGTAGCAATTTGAAATTAAGGGACAAACTAAGGGACACGTACATAAGAACATCGTGTGGACAGCCCTTTGTAACTTTCTTGCCTTCTGCTTCTTCTGAACACTGTGATGCTCAAGACAGAATAAAAACTTTATTTTCACACAACCTCATTACTTTGCTTTTGCACACAGCAGTGCTCACATCAACATGGTAATGAAGCAAGAAATGTACATTTAGTTTAGAAGCAGAATTTATTTTCACTTTATAAGTTCTGCTAGGTCTTTTTATAGGACCACTAAAAAAATCTGGCCCAGCCGGGTGTGGCTCAGCAGTTGAGCATTGACCTAGGATCCAGGAAATCGAGGTTCAATCCCCAGTCAGGGGCGTGCAAGAGGCAGCCAATCAATGACTCTCTCATCACTGATGTTTCTATCTCTCTCTCTCCCCTTTTTCTCTCTCGCTCTCCCTTCCTCTCTCTGAAATCAATAAAGATACATTAAAAAAAAATCTGAAAGACTCCTCAAAAATTTCAACTACACATTATTTTTTCTATGGGGGACTGATGGAGGTGTGAGAATGCGAAGTATTCTATACTATAAACAATGCACAGAAAAAAAGAGTAAGAAAAACATACCAAAGTATTAAGAGTGTATATTTAGGTGATGGTAGAGGGGAGTCCCTTTAGGTGGGAGCCCTTGTACAAGGTTACACCCCTCCCTCCTCTGGTAGTAATTTATATCCAATGACTAGTCCATGGGGGATACAGAGAACTGGTCCTCTTGCCTCAATCTGGAATAACTTTGAGGGGCCAGCCATTCCAGTTCCAGAGCTTCCCACAGTCCTCAGTTGTACCATAGCTTAACGTCTCCCTCTGCCCAGCCCCACTTCCCTCACTCCTGCCAAGTGCTGACCCTGAGAGTCTCCCCAGTACATCTCCTGCACCAAATCTCTACCTTAGAGTTTGTTTCCTAGGAAACCAGATCCAAGAAGATCCACCACCAACCCCAAGCCCTGCTTGGGGCCCTGAGAATGCCATCAAGAGTCCACAGTTTTAGAGACATAATCAAGGTGTCATCCTGCCCACTGCCCCGGTCAACATTTTTAAAGTGATTCCCTTCCACTCTCCACCCCTGCCACAGTTAACTGAGCCACAGATGGGCATCCGGCCTGAAAAGGTAAGGTAGCTCAGTTGGAAAGCTTCTCTCTGAATTCTGATTTAGTGCAATGCTTCTCAAATCCTAATCATTCACATACCAACTTGCCTTATCAACTTACCATTTATTCTACTATTGCATCTGACTCATTTTTCAGTAAATACATTTAAGAAGCAAACATTGTATCAGTATTAAAAACAGAAAATCAACAATAGCCATGAAACCAAGAGTCGATGTACTAGCTATGTTTTCTAATATACATTAAAAGGAAATAGTTATTAAAAGAAAATATATTTGTCAACCACTTAAAATCATCTCATATTACCACCACTCAGGTATGCAGTACAGTTTGGAGATACTGAACTGAAGAATCCAGCTGGCGGCAGAAATTAAATTGAAAAAACAGAGGCCATAATAGGCTGTGTATGTATAGACGATATAAGTTATGCAGGGAAAGCTGGTAAGAGAGGAGATAGAGCAGATAAAAGAGGAAGGCAGAGATGTCATAGAGGAGGTAGGTTGAGAGAGACAGAAACACAGAAAAAAATGAAGATGAGTGAGAAAATATGTGAAAGTGACAGAGACACACAGAAATTAAGACAGAGCCAAAGTGAAGGGGGGGGGGTCACAGAGAGAGAACACACACACAGGGCAGAGATGCAGAGAGCGGGGTGGGGGGGAGAGAAAGGAAAGACGGAGTTCCTAGAACTGCGGGTTCCTGAAGGCACTCTACTTCCAGCCTGTGCAGCAACAAGCGAACCCTCTTAACCCTTTTCCCACGCTTACTAGCACTGGTCTTTGTTCTCTGTAACCACAGGAGGGATAAGACCAGTTCATCATGGTCCTCCAGCCACACAGCCCAGCACAGAGCCTCCAACAGTCCAGGAACATACTTACCTTGATTTCTACAGGGTCATTCTGGTGGAAATTGATTGGCGCGACCCCAGGGACATAGAAGGCTCTTGTTCCGCACATGAGGGAGAGAAGCAGCAGGGACCACGGCAACCAATCCTGCTTGGAAAGAGAGAGGCCTGGGTTGGAATGAGGGAAAGAGGCGAACATCCCTCGAGGGCAGACTAAGTCATAGTTCGCTTGTGTGCTTTAACTGACCCAGTCTTGTCCGTACTCTGGGAAGCCTGAGCCCTTCTAGATGCTGCCTCCTAAATGCCTCCAAGAATGCTACAAGGAACCAATTCTGGACTTCCAGAAATGAGCAATAAAATAAGTGAGGTAATAATTAACATGGAGCAAAAGGGAAGACTAATATAATACAGGAGCTACATTTCCTTACTTCTGGATCAATATTCTCTTTTAAAATATGTTTTTATTGATTTTAGAGAGGGAGGGATGGAGGGGGGGAGAGAGAGAGAGAAACATCAATGTGAGAGAGAAACATCGATCGGCTGCCTCCTAGACACACCCTGACTGAAACCGAACTCGCAACCAAGGCACGTGCCCTGATTAGGAACTGAACTGGTGACCCTTCAGTGCACTGGACGATGCTCAACCAGCTGAGCCACACCGGCCAAGGCTGGACCAATGTTCTTTTAACCATTTCATATTGTGTCACTCTCCTGTAGAGCTAGAAGGTAATAGTCTTCCATTAATTCCCATTTCTCTATAGCAACAGGCTCACTTTGTCAGGAAGCTCCTCTGTTACCAATGTATTTTCCTATAAGCCTTCTTCAAAATTGTACTGATCTCTTCACCTCCCACTCTCCTCCTCACTCAGCTACACTGGCCTTCTGGCTCTTGACAGCAAGTCCTTCTCCACTCCTTAGGGCTATCACCTCTGCCAGAACGCCCTTCCCACAGATATCTGCATGGCTCATCTCATTCCTACTCCCAGTGCCTAGCACAAAGTAGGCACTCAGTAAGTAATCTGCATGCAGGGTAGTCACCTGGGAATCAAAGGCAAAAAAGACCAATTACTGGCCTGAAGAAATTCACCCCATCAAAGCATGGCTTTCCCTTCACTAATACTATTCTTCACCCCCTTAAGGAAGTGGAGCTTCCTGATTCTCTGCATGGTCTGAACAAGGAACTTTTGTCATCTATAATTGGATCACCAACTCAATCTTTTTTTTCTTTTTCTTTTCTTTTTCTTGCTATCTGTAACCAAATTTATCCCTGAAGCCCAGCAGAGGGGATCAGGGCCCATGAGTCACAGTGTTTCTATGGCAGCCTTCTGGGCGAGTACCTGCCATGGGTGGGGCAGGCACTGAATTTGACATGGCTGCAGGCCAACTCAATCTTGTTTCTGCATCTGCCTTCTCTCTCCACCCCCTTTACTGCAGCAGCATTTCAGACCTTCATTTCCTCCCACCTGGACACTGGCCACAACCTCCTGATCACCTTGCCTCAGCAGACCCTCCATCTTTCAAGTTACACTCCCCCCCATACAAAGGTTATTCTTTCTGAAACAGGAATCAGAGTCACTCAGAGGACTTGACAAACACGTAGACCCATTTGCATTTTCCCAGGAGCACAATGGTAGAAAAAATGGCTTAAAAAATTTAAGGTTCTGAGCTCGGTACACTTTTTTATAGATACAAAGGTTGGTCAAAGTCTTAAAACAATATATTCACAGAATATTTCCTCCCTGATTTGTTGTGAACATTTGTAAGTATCTACCAGCTAATGTTCATTATGAAATATGAAATAATAGTTTGACCCTAATAACAACAGTGAAAAATAGCTAAAAGAGCTGCATTGTATTTGGTAATTAGAAGGTCAGCAGAATTAGGGATGAGAGAAAAATTTTAAAGGAAATGACAAGAGTAGAAAATAGAAAATTGCCTAATAGGGCAGGATTCTGTATAGAAAGATAGTACTCCCCACCCTTACCCGTCTTTATTCATTTATTTATTTTTAAATAAGTTTAAATTTACAGAAGAGTTGCAAAGATACTGAGAGTTCCCATATACTTTTCACCCAGTTTCTCTGATGTTAACATTTGACATAATCATGGGTGAATAGGCTTTTAAAAAATAACTAGCGCCCGGCCGGGCATGGCTCAGTGGTTGAGCATTGACCTAGGTCAACCTAGGATCCAGGCAATCAAGGTTCGATTCCCAGTCACGGCACATACCTGGGTTGCGGGCTAGGCAGCTGATCAATGACTCTCTCATCATTGATGTTTCTATCTCTCTCCCTCCTTCCCTCTCTCTGAAATCAATAAAGATATATTTTAAAAAAATAAATAAAAAATAACTAGCTTTGCCCAGCCGGGTGTAGCTCCATGGTTGAGCGTCGACCAAGGATCCAGGCGATTGGGGTTCAATTCCCAGTCAGGGCACATGCCCGGGTTGCAGGCTCGATACTCAGCAGGGGGTGTGCAAGAGGCAGCCGATCAATGACTTTCTCTCATTATTCATTAATGTTTCTCTCTCTCCTTCTCCCTTCCTCTCTCTGAAATCAATTAAAAGAAAAAAAAGAAAAAAAATCTTCCTCTCACTTCAGCTCAGAAATAAATAAAAAATAGAATTTTAAAAATAGAAAAAAAATAAACAGAACCAAGAGCTGTTTTTTTGAAAAGATAAACTCGACAAACACTAAGCAACACTAAGGAAAAAAAGAGAAGACTAAAATAAATAGCATCAGACATGAAACAAAAACATTACAATAGATGCCTTGGAAATAAGCAGGATCATAAGGAACTATAATGAATAATTAAATGTCAAGAATTGGATAACCTAGAAGAAATGGACAAATCCCTAGAAACACACACCTACCAGAGCTGAATCAAGAAGGAATAGAAATCCTAAACAGACCAATAAAAGATAAGGAGACTGAGGCAATGATCAAAAACCTCCCAACAAATAAAAGTCCAGGATGAGATGGCTTCACAGGTGCAGTCTACCAAACAAAGTATTAATACTGATCTTTAAACTCTTTCAAAAAATAGAATAGGGAACACTTCCAAACTCATTTTATGAGGCCAGCATCATCCTGATGACAAAACCAAAGATACCACAAGAAAACAACGGGTCAATATCCTTAATTAATATCGACAGAAAAATCCTCAGTAAAAATACTAGCAAACCAAATTCAGCAGCATATTAAAAGGCTCATACACCAAGATCAAATGGGATTTATTCCTGGGATGTTGACAGGCAAGTCATCAATGTGAGCGATATACCACACTAAATGAGAAAAACCCCCAAATGGATCATTTCAATAGACACAGAAAAAGCATTTGACAAAGTTCAACATCCATTCATGATTAAAATTATCAACAAAATAGGTATAAAAAGAACTTATCTCAACATAATAGAGGCCATATATGAAAAGTACACAGTTAACATTTTTTCTTTTTTATTTATTTGTTGAATTCACTGGGGTGACATTGGTTAATAATATTATTATTTCTTGCTAATAAAAAATAAATGTGTTCTGAATTTCCCCTCCTAGGAAGCCAGGAACTTTTTTTTAATTTTACCTTATCTGATATGTGATTTGAAGCCAGGGCAGAGGATTACAATCTCCTGAGTTATCAAGCCAATTAAATCTAAGAAGTCACCCCAGTTCTACCTTCTGTTGAAACCAGAATCCTCCAATCTTAGCATACAGACACCACCCTTGGGAACTCAGGGGCTTCCCGAGAGTTCAGGTTGCAGAAGAATAGAAGCAAATCCTCAAAGATGTCAATACAACTTTTGTTATGAAGTCTCAAACGAATGGAGCAAGTATACACACAAAAAACAAAAACAAACAAAAGGACCCAACAATGAGGATAATGCTCACCCTGGTGGAAAACACCACTAAAAAGCAACAGGAAGCCACAGAGCACCTGCAAAGTCAGTACAAGGAACTGTGACAGACACTTTACAAACACTAATTTGTGCCATCCTCACAACTACAGCTACCTGGGAACTTTTGTCAACATTTCAAATGATTGCTAGTTAACTAGAGACCCAGAGATTAAATAACTTCCCCAAGGTCGGAATGTAGAGAAACATGTACGCTCTTTTTAGGCAGGTGAGTTGCATTAAAAGATGATGAGCATGCAATGATGACAATGATTACATCTGCAGCTAATATTTACTGAATGCTGATTATTTGCCCGGCACAGTTCTAGGTTCTTTTCATGCAATAACCCAATTAATTTCACAACAATCCTGTGAGGTTAGAGACTCATTATTCTCATTTCACAGGATCAGAAAACTGAGGTTCAGCTCGGCCGGGTGTGGCTCAGCGGTTGAGCGTCGACCTGGGATCCAGGTGATCAGGGTTTGATTCCCGGTCAGGGCACATGCCCAGTTGTGGGCTTGATCAATGACTCTCTCATCATTGATGTTTCTGTCTCTCTCTCTCCCTCTCCTTTCCTCTCTCTGAAATCAATAAAGATATATTTAAAAAAAAAAAAGAAAACTGAGGTTCAGAGAGGAGACGTAACACTGGCTGAGCCAGGACTTTAACCCAGGCAGTTTGATCCCAAAGTCCATGCTCTAATCAGTATAGAAATTAGCTGACTATTTACTGAGCACCCACTATGTATCAGGCATTGTACCAGCCTCACAGAATGCATGTCCACTAGGAGCTCTCAGCCAGTTGGGGGACAGACAGGTCATTGGCCAATCACAATACTAGGTTCCAGATGCTATGGAGGCTTAGGACAGTGTGTTGGGGAGTATACAGGCATAGCAACATACCCAGTCTTGATGGGGAGGGGTGCAGATCTAAGAACTCAAGTCTACTTGAAGGCCTAAGAGAAAGAAGAGGGAAGAAAAAAGTGTTCCAGAAAGAGCAACTAAAGCACAAAGGCCTAGGGGCAACCATAAGGAGTTTTAGCAGGTGAAGTGTAGGCTGGTGCTTCTCAAACTTTAATGTGCATATAGATCACCTAGAGACCTTATTAAAATGCAGATTTTGATTTAGCAGGTCTGGGGTGGGTCCTGAGATTCTGCATGTCCAGCAGACTCTCAGGTGATGATGACATTTCTAGTCCACAGACCATCCTTTGGATAGCAAGCCTGCATAAGTCTGTGTAGACAGGAGGCTGGAAAACAGGCGAGGGACACATCCCACATAAGCCACATTGAGGAGTCTGGGCTTTGTACTTAGTGCAGTGGGGAGATACTGAAGAACTTGAGGTAAGAAAGGGATAAATCAAATTTGCAGTTTTAAGGATGACTCTGGCTACTGCGTGTATGTGTGCACGCACACATGTGTGTGTATCTGAGGGAGAGGGAGTGCATAGCACATTTCTGCCCCAAGACATAGTAATGTCATTCTAAATTTGACATCTAGTAAGTATAAATGAAAACACCCATAAATTTGGTCAGATGTGAAGAGAAGCAGCAGCCAGGTGGGGAAGCAGAATGGTAGGCAGTGGTTCTGAAATTTGAGCATCTAAGAAAACCACCATGAGTATTTATTAAAACAGATCCCTGGGTCCAACCCCCACAGTGTCTCCTTTAGTAAGTCTGGAATATGGCCCGAAAATCTGCATTTCTAGCTAGTTTCCAGGGGATACTAATACAACTGGTCTTGGGATTACACTTTGAGAACCACTGGTGCAGCAGAAAAAGCACAGGCTTCCACTAAATATTAAAAATACAGCATAGAGCTACCCAAACTGGTACTGGAGAAGATAGACAAGACTTAAATGTAAAAATTGAGCCCTAGCCAGTCTGGCTCAGTGGTTAGAGCATCGGCCTGTGGACTGAAGGGTCCCGGGTTGGATTCTGGCCAAGGGCATGTACTTCGTTGCAGGCTCGATCCCCGTCAGGGCACATGCGGGAGGCAACCAATTGATTTGTCTCTCTCATATCGATGTTTCTCTCTCTCCCCCTTCCAGTTTCTCTGAAAAGCAATGGAAAAAATGTCTTCGGGTGAGGATTAAAAAAAAAATTGAAATAGTAGTAGTACTGGGAGAAAATATAGATATACTTACAAGCTCTCACAAACCACTGAAGGGCAAATAACCCAAAAGAATATAAATAGGCAGTTTTTAAAAAGTTCAAACGGGGACGGGCCCCTGAGGTTCCCGGACTGCGAGCCATGGAGGAGACGGAAACCGGCCTGTGGCACCAGTTCCCGTTGCTGTTGCCCCAGAACCGAGCGAGAACCGTGTATGAAGGCTTCGTCACTGCTCAGGGAAGAGATTTCCATCTTAGAATATTGTTGCCTGAAGATTTGCAACTGAAGAATGCAAGACTACTATGTAGTTGGAAGCTGAGGACAATACTTAGTGGATACCATCAAATAATACAACAGAGAATGAAGCACTCTCCTGATCTAATGAGCTTTATGATGGAGCTGAAAATGGTTTTGGAAGTTGCTTTAAAGAATAAAGAAGAGATACATGCACTACCTCCTCCTCCCCCATTCTACTCAAGCCTTATTGAAAAGATAGGAATTCTTGGTTGGGATAAACTTGTATATGCGGATTCTTGCTTCAGTACCATCAAGTTAAAAGCTGAAGATACTTCTGGTAGAGAGCATCTAATCACTCTCAAGTTGAAGGCAAAGTACCCTGCAGAATCACCAGATTGCTTTGTGGATTTTCCTGTTTCATTTTCTGTTTCCTGGATACCACAGAGCTCCATAATAAGCATTCATAGCCAGTTTTTGGCAGCATTGGAATCACTGAAGACATTCTGGGATGTTATGGATGAAATCGATGAGAAGACTTGGGTACTTGGGCCAGAAAAACCTACATGGAGTGCAACCACACGCAGAATTGCAGTAGGGAATAATGCTTCAGTACATGTGGAGGTGGACCCCAGGCACCCTACTATGCTTCCCGAGTGCTGCTTTCTTAGAGCTGACCATGTGGTGAAACCCCTGGGAATTAAGCTGAGCAGAAACATACATTTATGGGATCCAGAAAATACTCTATTACAGAATTTGAAAGATGTCTTAGAAATTGATTTTCCAGCTCATGCTATCCTGGAAAAATCTGATTTTTCTATGGATTGTAGAATTTGTTATGCCTATCAACTTGATGGTGCCATTCCTGACCAAGTGTGTGATAATTCCCAGTGTGGACAGCCTTTCCATCAGAAATGCTTATATAAGTGGTTGAGAGGACTACAGACAAGTAGACAGAGTTTTAACATCTTATTTGGTGAATGTCCGTATTGTAGTAAGCCAATTACCTTGAAAATGTCTGGGAGGAAGCCCTGAAATAATGAAACGTTTCTGTGAAGAACTGGAACTTTAAAAACTATCAAAATGATTTTGCTATCTTCAAAGAAAATATAAAGCAAGCCCTACTAACGTCAAAAGACAAAGAATGGTGAAGCCATAATAATATACATCTGCCTTTGTCTCTTCACTAAGGGTAAACTGGGAAATTACAGGCCAAAATCCTGTAGAACTTTCTAAGTCTGTGACTTCCATACCAACTGAAGCAGTGCGTGCGTACCACGATGGATGTCTTGACTTGTTGAATTTATCTGGATGGGGTTCATAAAATGAGTCTGGGAACTGCATAAAGCTGTCTTTTTGTGGAGAACTTTTTACTTCATTCAAAAATAAAAATAAAATATAATAAAAAATAAAATATAAAATAAAAAAGTTCAAACGGTCAAGCACAAAAAAGAAGGGAGGTAAAACTATGATTAAAGGACTGCCAACACAAGTTATTAATCAGAAAAAAAGTAAAATGCACAGCAGTGTATGTAGATCATAATCTTATTTGTCTAAATACTTTTTTATGTACCAAAGCCAGAAAAAGACATCACAAGAAAAGGAAACTACAAATGAATATTGTTCATGAACACAGAGTAAAAATCCTTAACGAAATATTAGCAAATCAAATCCAGCAACATATAAAAAGTGACCAAGTGAGGTTCATCCCAGGAATGCAAGGTTGGCTTAACCCTAATGTAATGTACCATATAAACAGAACAAAAGGTCAAAACCACACAATTATCACAGCCAATGCAGAAAAAGCACACACTCGTGATAAAGACTCTTAAAAAACTAGGAATAGAAACGAACTTCCTCAATCAGTAAAAGGGCAGCTGTGAAAAACAGTCAACATCACACTTGATGGTGAAAGCCTGAATGCTTCCCCCCAAGATGAGGAACAAAGCAAGGGTGTCCACCCCTGCCACTTCTATTCAACACTGTTTATAGATGCAACTAATGTGCACTATGGCAAGTAATTAATTAAAGGCATCCAGATTAAAAAGAAGTGCTTTTATCTACAGATCACATATCTCATATTTAGAAAAGCCTAAGGAACCCACAAAACAACTACTAGAACTAATAAACAAGTTGAGCAAGGCCACAGAGTACAAGAGCAATACATAAAAATTAGTTGTATTTCTACATACTAACAACAAACAATATAAAAATTAAATTAAGAAAATAGTTCTATTTATAATAGTTTCAAAAAGAATAAAATATTTAGGAATAAAAATTTTAAAAGGACTTGTATACTGAAAATTACAAAACATTCCTAAGAGAAACGAAAGAAGATCTAAATTGGATATTCCATTTTCAAGGATTGGAAGAATCAGTATTGTTAGGATGGCAATTCTCCCCAAAGTGATCTACAGCTTCAATGTATCCCTATTAAAATAGAAATTGATAAGTTGACTCTAAAATTCCTATGTAAATTCAAAGGACCCAGAATACCCAAAACAACTTTAAAAAAGAACAAACTTGGAGGATTTATACTTCCCAATTTCTAAGCTTATTATAAAAGCTACAATAATCAAGACAGTGTGGTAAGGATAACCATAAAGATCAAGAGAACAAAACTGAAAGTCCAGAAATAAATCTTTACATTTAAAGTAAACTGACTTTCAACAAAGTTGCCACGGCAATTCAAAAGGGAAAGGATAGTCTGTTCAACAAATGTTGCTTGACAACTGGTAGCCATATGCAAAAGGAACCTCATACCATACACAAAAATTAACTCAAAACAGATCATAGACCTATATGGAAAAGCTAAAACTATAAAATTTCTAAAAGAAAAGCTAGGAGAAAATCTTTGTGACCTTGGGTTAGGTAAAGATGTCTTAGATTCAACACCAAAAGCACAATCTACATTTTGAAAATTGATAAATTGGATTTCATCAAAATTTATAATTTTACACTTCAAAGGATATTAAGAAAATGAAAGGCTACAGATTAGAAGGAAAATCTTTGTAAATCATCTATCTGATAGGGGACTTGTATCCAGAATATATAAAAAAACCTCTTACAACTTAATAATAAGAAGACAAACAAACCAATTGTAAAATAGGCAAAAGATTCGTACAGACATTTCACCAAAGAAGATAGGAATGGCTAATAAGCACATAAGAAGATGTTCAGAATCATTTGTCATAAGGGAAATGCAAACCAAAACCACAATGAGGTATCACCACACACTCACTAGCATGGCTAACCTCAAAAACACAGACAATAACGAGTGTGGACAAAGATGTGGAGAAACCGAAACCCTCACATACTGGTGGGAAGGTAAATGGTACAGACACTTTGGAAAGTTTGGCAGTATCTTTAAAAAGTTAGACATAAACTTACCACACTATCCAGCATTCCAATCTTAGGCATTTACCCAGGAGAAAAGGAAATATATGCCCATACAAATACTTGTACATGGATGTTCCTAACAGCTTTGATCATAATAGTCCAAAATTGGAAACAATCTGAACACTCATCAATTGGTGAATAGCTAAACAAAATGTAGTGTAGTCACAGAATGGAATACTATTCAGCAATAAAAAGGAATAAACACTACTAACTCATGTTACAACATGATGACCCTCAAAAACATCATGCTAAGTAAAATGAGATGTAAAAGTCTGTATGTTGTATGATTCCACTGATGTAAAATGTTTAGAAAAGGTAAATCTATAGAGACAGAAAGACAATCAGTGGTTGGCTGGTTGTGGGAGCAGGAATTGACTCCAATTGTCAATCCTTTGAATGTAAGGGAACTTGGGGGTGATGACAGGAATGTTCTAAAACTTTGTGTCATTGTGATGATGGTTGCACAAGTCTACACATTTACTAAAAATCATTGTACTGTACACTTAAAATGGGTAATTTTATGGTGTTAAATGATACCTTCATAAACCTGAAGGAAAAAAAGAAAAAACAGCTAAGGGAGGTATAGATGAAATAAGTTTGGCAATATAACGGTAATTGTTGAAGGTGGGTGAGGTGGGGGTTCATTATGCTATTTCTTCTACTTTTGTGTATGTCAGAAAATTTTTATAGTAAGTTTTTTTAAACAAACATTTTTATATGCATAAAAATGTTCTGGAGAAATTTTTTTAAAGATTTTAAAAAATTGACTTTTAGAGAGAGAGAGAGAGAGGGAGAGGAACATCAATGTGAGAGCCTCCTGCATACCCTCCCCACCTCCTGGCACTGGGGATAGAGCAGGCAACCCTTCAGTGCACAGGACATGGGCTGAAACCTAACCAACTGAGCCACACCAGCCAGAGCTAAAGAAATATTTTTTTTAAAATTCAAAACTATTTATCTCTGATGAATGAATTGGGTGGGGATTGCCAAATCACTTTCTTTTCATTTACAGCTTTTTTTATACTAACTTTTTTCCATATACATGGATTACCCATATTCAAAATAAATACATTTACATTTTAAGAAGGTGAAGAAAATGGGTTGCTCCAAAAATCCTTGGGCAAACGCTCCTGAAGATACACAGAAAATGGGAATTATATGTAGAGGGGATTCTGCAACCAGATGTGTGCGTAACCAGACCAAATCAGCAATTCTTAACCTTAGGTAGGGTACTGCAAATCCCTTTTGAGAATCTTATAAAACCCGCAGAGCCTGCTCCCAGGAAAAATGCTACAAAATGCAGAATCTGATGTACGATTCCAGGAGGACTGAGGAGTGAGAAGTTCACGGGCCCCTGGTAAGACCCTGTACTGGATACCATTTCAACTTTTTGTGATTCTTTACCTCTGTAGCCCTGACAGTCTGATAGATGATGTTTGACCCACAGCTCATTTCTATAAGGAAGTTAGAGAGTAGCAAAGTACTTGCTTCTTTGGAAATTCCATTGCATTTTCCTTTAATTTTTAATTGATCGCCACAGGAACTCTCATGTGAGGTTCAGTCTGAAAAGTCAATTAAATATTTAGCAAACATCTTTTAGACGTTCAGAGCCCTGAAAGGAGTGGGAGTCCTAAGAGATGTGAACCAGCCCATTCATCGTTATTGCTTTACTTGGTTTCCAAGTCATGAGATGGCAAAGGTAGCATGTCAAGGAACAAGGTGATGGCAATCAAGAAGCCCTTTGTGCTGTAATCTAACACCCCACCACTGGCAAAGATATGGGTGACCTGAAAAGTTATAAAGCTCAAGAGACCCAAGAATCAAGGTTTTGCCTTCCGTATCTATTTCATTCTTGGGAGCCAGGCATGAAAAAAAATCCATCCCAAACAGCCCAGTGAAGGACTGCTAGGACTTAAGAATACCCCTCACTCCCCCAAATTTGCAGCACCCAGTATGAAAGGTGTGAACAATTTCTTCCAAGGAAAACAGGAAGTTTCCCCTGAGAACTGAAAATTATTTTACTCACATTTCTCTGTGGCCAGAAGTTGACTTTTTTTTCTGGAGCCCTCTCCCTTGCAGCCTCGTTTCCCATAAATCACCTAGAGATACAGTCTGGCCAATCTGAACAGCCTTTCTGGTTCCTATTCCATGCCTTTTCTGCTGCAAAAGCAGCACCTTCCTTAACAGTAAGCTAGGTTCTTCCTCTTCTCAAAGAATACAGTCGCCATTTTAAGATCATTCAGTAAGTGCTCCCCAGATTAAGTGAAAAAACGCAAAGAAAAAGGCTTTGGGGCACAGTTTGCCAACAGTTAACTGAAATCAATTACCCAATCAGCTAAAGCTCCCTAAGAATTCAACCACACATGCAGGATGGTTAATGTCGGCTAAAGAACACTTACCAAACAGCCCCATGGAGCTAAAAAAAACCCACAAAACTCACAGAGCAAAACAAAACAAAACAACAAAAACAAACAACCAAATCAGACTCAAATTAGCCACAGGAGACTGAAAATGTAGCCTTTATTTCAGAGCCCACAGACACTGAGTAGCTGTGAGCAGATACATAAAAAAGACTCAAAACTGTTCTTTGGGGGTAGGGAAAAACCCGCAGCAGGCTGTGGAACCCCAATGAAACAAATAACCACCCTCGCCTAGCAACAGACAACCAGACCTAAACCCTGAGGCCAGAAAATACAGAAATAAACCTTAAGAAATGCATTGACCTTCCCTCTCTGCCTTGAGTATTTATAAAAGAAACTCTCAGTCCAAGCAACAGACTTAAACGCTTCACCTCTGGAAGACTTCAAACCCTGAAGTGGAAACGTTACAGAGTCTCCTTGTGTTAGGCACTTTCATCTCATGTTCATTCAATCATTACAACAACCCTTCTGAGGAGAGGATTATCCTCATGTTAAAAATAAGGAAACTCCCTGGCCGGGTAGCTCAGCTGGTTAGAGGGTCATCCTAATACACCAAGGTTGTGGTTTCAAACTCCAGCCAGGGCACATACAATAATCAACCAATGAATACATCAATAAGTGGAACAACAAATCGATGCTTCTCTTCCTCCCCACCCCTTTCCTCTCCCTAAAATCAATCAATAAATAAAAATTTTAAAAAATAAGGAAACCAATTCAATATGGGAAGATGAAAAAGTTCTGAAGCTGGATGGTGGTGATGGTTGTACAACAACTGAAGGTACTTAATACCACTGAACTGTACACATAAAATAGTTAAAATGGTAAATTTTATGTGATGTGTATTTTACAATTAAAGAAAGGATTTTTTTTAAAAAGGTAACTGAGGTTTAAAGAAGCAGTTTGCCAAAAGTCATAAAATCAATCAGAGTGTCAAATTCTAGCCCAGGTCCTTAGACCAAGCCTTAGTCTCTTCTATAAAAAGGACTTTTGTAAAGATTAGATGAAATAATGAGTGGGCGTGTGGTTAATCAACTGACATGTACTATGTGAGTAGAAAGTTTTCCTTTAATGTCGGGGAACATAGGGGATTACCATAAGCTTTTAATAGCTTGTGAATCAGAATGTCAGAGTAGAAAAAACTTCATGTAGAGATCATCTCACTTTGGGGTTGCAAATTCAACCACCTAGAGGGGTCATACAAGTGACCTAAATGGTGAAGCTGCTCCAGGAGTAAGACAAGAGGGAATTGAGAAAATGATAAACTGGGCCCCGCATAGGGAATGCTCCCGATGGGGACCTTTTGGCCCAGATTTTCAAGAGAAATGAAAACCTAGAATTATGAAATCTCCCAATCATTAACCATTGACAATTAACTTGAAAAATATTAAGTACTGTGCCAGCCTCCCCCACACCCCCAGTAAAGTCCATATGATGATGTGAAACAATTTATATAGTGTCTGACCTACTTCAAGTAGAAACCAAGGCCCAAAGATGTTAAGGGGACCCAGACTCCCTTCTAAACAGCTTTAAGAATTCAGTTTCAACTTGTGATTTGATTTTTTAATAAATTTATTTTTTAAAATTTAAGTATAGTTGGCATATAATCATATATTGGTTATGTCAGTTTCAGGTGTACGATATAGTGGTTTGATGTTTTTATGCCTTACAATGTGATCACCCCATGAAGTCTAGTAACTACTAGTAGCATTTAGCATACCTTCTGAATACAAAACCTTGGGATTCCAAACCCTGGGAATCTGTCAGCTTAATACTCAGGCATAGGTGAGACATCATGGCAGGAAGGCAGAGAAGGAAGCAATGAAGAAGAATGAAACAGACTTGAGAAGTCCTGGGTGTCCCTAACCATGGCCCATTTGGGAAACACTAGTGTCAGCAAATGGTTCAGAGATCAAAGTAGGTTTGGGGGTGGTAGGTGACTCCTATCATTGTCTGTGCCAGATGGCCCTACTCATCCCGGGTCCTTCCCACCTTCCTGCCAGTGCCAGAGATCAAAACTCAACCTCCTCCAGCATTCTGCGACCTGCATCTTTAATGCTGAGATCAAAGGGGAACTTTTATCCAAGCTGTAAAAGAGAAACCAAGAGGCAACTTAATGCTATCTCTGCTCCTCTGTACTTCCTGAGGGGATTAAGGGCACTCCTTTAAAGGGATTCCTCAGGGAAACACATTTCAACCAAGGCCTAGTGTCTGCTCCTGCAGAGTATGTGTGGGTGGAGCGACTCAAGAGATCAGAGAGACAACACAACCAACAGACAAAAGCTTGGAAAGACCACAGAAACTATGATCAATGGGTGGGGAGGATCCACCTGATTTTACAGGTGTATTGGCAAAAGTCACCTTAAATGAAAGTATTTTAAACCACAACGCTTTCAACATGGAATTTAGAAATCAGCAAGTCCAAACCTTAATTTCACAGGACATATGAGGAAACAAAACCAATAAAGTCAGTGATCTGACCCATTCCCATGTTGGATCACTGGCAGTGTTGGGACTAAGCATAGGCTGCTGACTCCTGCTCTAGTGCTCCTTTCTCAATGGGCTAATGCCCACTCCATGTGAAGCCCAGAGGAGACAGCAATTTCCCACACATGGGACTGGTGGCGGAGTCCAGGCCTCCTGCCTCCTGTTCTAGGACTCTACCATCCAGATTCCACCACTAAAAACAGTTCTTGTGCTTCTGACTGAGTTGGGGGGACTGGCTAGCACTGCCTCCATCTGCTCAAAGGAACTCTGAGGTCACTCAGTCCATTCCCCCACCTCTGGACTGCATCAAACCCAAGTACCTCAAAACAGTGGGAATTGACTGAGCAATTCCACTCTTAGGTATAAACCCAAAAAAACTAAAAACACAAAAACTTGCACACTAATGTTCACAGCAATGTTATTCATAATAGCCAAAAAGTAGAATCAACCCTAAGACCCAGCAACAGATAAAAGGATAAACAAAATGTGATTTATCCATACAAGGAAATATTATTTGGCCATAAAAAAGGAATGAAATACTAATAAAAGCTACAACGTTACCTTTGAAAACATTATGCTACGTTTAAAAAAAAGTCACATACTAAACACTGCCTGTTGTGTGATTCTGTTTACATGGAATGTCCAGAATAGGCAAATCTATACCGGCAGAAAGTAAATTAGTGGTTGTGGGGAACAGGGCTGGGGAGGGTGGGAAGTGACTGCTAATGAGTTTTGTGGGGTGATGGAAATGTTCTAGAAGATAGTGGTGAAGGTTGCACAACTTTGTGAATACGCTAAAAACCACCAACTATACTTTAAAAGGACATGTTTTAGGGTACATGAATGATATCCAATAAAAAGGGAGAAAGGTGAAACACAAAATGGAATGAACAATGACACATGGAGAGAAATACAGGACTTTACCCTCCAAATGGGGGTTCTAGGCTCCTGAAATGCCTACAAATGTACTTGATGCACATTTCCCAAGTTCTCCATAATATTCCCAAAAGCATATTTCCTATGCCAGTTATTTCCATAAATGAGATATGCGCCTGCCTCTCACCTCAGACCTAGCGAGAGTAACTTGCTATCCTGTAACTTCAAAGTCATCTAAACCCAAGGCAGGAGGAAGGCAAGAAAACCAGAGAGAACTTCAGTTTATACCAACCATACTCCTATGGTGGGAGAGCTCTTGTCCTGCAGGTTCAAGAAACACCCACTGTGCTAACACAGACCTGGGAGGTGGCAGCCCAACCCTTGAGGAAGAACCATTCACTAAAAAAAGGGAGGAGAGGGGAAAGCCCATAAATATTACAACTTCAAACTTGCACCCACAACCCTAACTTTCAAAACAAAGGAACAAACCAAAAACCAGTCTGTTCCCACGGTCAGTGAATCTACTAGCTCAGTTCCTCTTTGGTTGTATGACTTGCCTCAGAAACCCATACACCCCAAAGCAGATCCACATGCTTACATCCCCAATGGTTGTGAAACAGCCTGTGTATAAGACGGTGTGGGGACTGTTCTGACTCCCGAGTAAGTGCTTGACACAGACCAAACTCAAGTCTATCTGTGACTCCACTCGGCCTAACACATATCCCCCCGTAACAAACCACACCTTTCCACTATTGCATCAAACATGAAGTTTCTTGTGTGCACCCTTTACACTGGCCTCTGTGGGTCACTGTGTGCATTACATCCTGTTTCTTGAAATCAGTTACTATATTCACAGCACTTACCACTACCTGACATTATCTTGGTTCATGTATTTGTTTACTTGTTCTCTCTCTCCTCAGACTGAAAAGCTTCGCAAGGGTGGACCTTGAACCTCCAATTCACAACTACATCCCTAGGCCTTGGCAAAGAGTAGGCACACAAATATCTGTTGATTATATAAACGTGTTCTGGAAATATGTATTGCTAACTTATCTCTTTAAAACTTCTGAACGGGGCAGGAATTTCCCACTGCAATTCTATAAATGACATTTTATTGAACTTTTTTCCTATGGCAAGAGAGGGTGGTGTGCCTTTTCCTGTTAAGTTCTTACACCATCCTTGTTCTGAATGTGGTCCAAAAAAAACTGGGTTTCAACATGCCACTTTTGGGATTTTCCCCATTCATGATTCAGACCGAAGTCTGACAACACAGAAATCAGGCAAGGCTGTGAAATCTTTTACCTGACCTCTGAGGTTCTAAATAAGGAACCCCCTCATTAAACGAAAAGGATAAGTTAACAGTTGGTTAACAGAAGGAGGGAAACTCGTTATCAGCCAAAAACCTATCCTTGTTTGGAGAAAACCAACACCAAAGAATTAAACAAGTATTTTCCTTTGTTAAAGTGAAATGTCACTTCCTTTTCTCTGTGTCTTCCTTTGCACTCACTCCCAGGATAACATTATCAGCTAAGGAAGCAACATAAAGGAAGACCTAGAAAATCACTCTGGATTAAATGACTTCAATTTTGGTTCAGATCTCTTGACAAGCAGAGGGTGAGCTGAGCCTCTGGAAGAAAGGCCATTCCTTCAGAGATCTACTTCCAGGATTTTGTACAAGGAGCCAACAAGTGCTGACCCACTTTCCAGGCACACTGCACCCTTATCCACACACAGGCTTCATCCTAACGAGCTCCATCCCAATAACCTTCATCTCTAACCGCTGTGTGGCCCCTGCTGGGGCATGGAAAGGGGAGGCAGCTGGGCGGGGCTAGTATAGTGTTTTTTAAAACGTAGTACAGACCGCCTCCATCGTAATCACTGGAGTGCTTATAAAACTGCGGATTCCCGAGTATCACCTAACCCTAAGGAATTAAGAGTCTTTAGGAGTGGGGCTCAGAAAACTATTTTCAACATACCTCCCTCCCCCCAACCCCACCCAAGACTTAAGCACACTAAAGTTTGAGAACCAATGGGATAAAAGCTCTCCAGGAAAGGCAGAAAATTGACAGAAAGGAGACAGAAAAATAGTTAGGGAAGGGTCTGGGGATGGAAGATGGGGCGGCGGGGTGGGGGTGGGTAAGGGCATGCTCCGGGGTAACCGTAGTCGACACACGCGCGCGGTGGGAGCAGGTGAGGGTAGAGTTGAGGACCCGGCTCTAGAAAGGATCTGAAACAAGGCTAAGCTTGGGAGGCTGGTCAGACGTGAGGTCGCTTCCGCCGACCCGTCAGGAGAGTGGGGAGGCGGAGAAAGCAAGATCTGGATGTGAGAGGGAGGAGCAAGGGCGGAAATAATGGGGGGGCTCTTCAGAGGGGTCAGGGTTGGGAAGTGAAAATTGGAAAATGGGGATCACAGAAGGCGGAGACCAAAACAGGAATAGGAACCTGCGGAGGCGGTAGCCGAGACCTTTCCTCCGACCCAGGGCCTCCCCCAGGACCCCCAGGAGGCCCTGGGTCGGAGGAAAACTCCAGGCCTTGACAAGCCTGAGTGCGGGGCCAAGGCCGCGGAAAGGAAACTTTGGGGGAGACAAGCCCAATCAGGGATGTCCTCAAGCCTGAACTAGGGGCTCCGGAGGTGGCTCGGGGCAGGCATGGGGTGCCGGAAGGTCCTGGGATCCCCGGGAGAACCCGGCTCCAGCTCCGGCTCCCGGAGTCTCCTTCACTCACCATCGCTGCCGCCATCTTGGGTCCACGTGTCGGCGTGATGACGTCAGCGGAAGTGGTGTTTCCCTGGTTACGGAGTTGAACTCCCCGAGGTGCTGCCGCGCTTCAGTCGCTCCTGTCTTTGCGGTCAGGACGGGCAAAGTAGACTTAGCTCCTGATCTGTAGCCCGGTCTGGGCGGTCAAGTCGCTGATCGGGGGAAGACAGAGAGGATGGTGTAACTATGAGAGCCATATTAGCTCCTGGCAGAGACAGCTACTCCCTTTTCCCCACTGCATTGTGGGTAATGAGGGATGTGCGTAAATGCGCTTGTTCTCTGGGCGCCATCTTTACTATTGGCCGGAAAACCGTTACCAGGGTTACCGGAGGCCTGGATTTAGGTGAATGGGTGGGTACCACGGTTCCAATAGGAGCCAGACTCCGAGAATAATTTGTAATTATATATTTAATTACTTGCTTGACTATTATATATCCTCTTCAGTAGGCCGTAATACCTATTAAGGTAGGATCCTGTTTTTTTATTTAGCCTCGCTCTGCTTCATTTTCATCTGTAAAATGGGGAGGGGATTAATATAATACCTCCATCATAGTTTTATGATGGTCCAATGACATAATGTTGCACAGCTGTCGTGATAGGCCTGATGAATGCCCTTGTGCACATCCCTCGGCGTGCGGTAGTCGCCCAGTCAGCGCGCTGTTTGTTAAGGGGGTGGCGGCGGAAGACGCCTCTGAACGGGAACTGCCCCGTGTGCTCGGCAGGCAAGTGTGCGGAACGGGGCCTGGCCGGAGCCGGCGCCCAGGGCCGCCGGGCGTGTGTGGGCGCCCGGCCACGCGGGCAGGGTTCCCGGGAGGAGTCCGGGGGTGTTTAGAGCACCTCGATGGACGCGGGGGGCAGTGAACCGGGAAGGGCCGGGGGGAGCGGCAGCCCGAGGGAGGCCAGGCGGGGAGGTGGGCCCAGGCCGGGCTGCTTGGGCTCCGCGGCAGTCAGAGAAAAGGGGCCTTGGGGGCAAGGCGGGGGTTAGCCGGGGAGGAGCTGCCCCTGCCCCTTGCCCCCTGGTTGCAAGTCTCCCGGGTCCCTTAGAGTGGAGGAGATGCGGGGGGGGGGGGGGCGCCCTTCACTTTGAGGGTTTTAGGGCTGGGAGTTTAGGAGAGTCTGACAGACTGTTCCTCAGGTTCAGGCTGATGTGCCAAAATGAGCTTTATTCCCTTAATTTCATCTGTCCTTTTTTTTTTTTTTTTAAATAATTTTTAATCCTCACTGGAAGGTGTTTTTTCCCACTGCTTTTTCAGAAAGAGTGGAAGAGGGAGAGAGAGAAACATGGTTGGTCGCCTCCCAAAGCCCCCAGCCTGGGCCGGGATGGAGCCTGCAACCGAGGCACCTGCCCTTGGCCGGAATCGAACCCGGGACCTTTCAGTCAAGGTGCCGACACTAACCACTGAGCCACAGCAGCCAGGGCCGCTCTTCCTCGGGTGCGGCTGGCAGGTGGCGCGCGGCCTCCCGCGGCCTCCCCGGTGGGCCACGCGCTCGCTGCGGCCGGCGGTCAGCGGGCGGCTGCCGGCGGCCTGAGCAGCCGCTTCTCCCGTCGGGAGGCGGGTTTTGTTTCTCCTGCCTCTGAATCTGGCTGGTCACGTCACTTGCTTTGGCCCATAAACTGCGGTACAGATGACTGCCAGTTCTGTGTCTTAACCTTAAGAGGCTTGGCAGCTTCTGCTTCTTCCTTCTTGGGCCTAAAGAAGTCTGGTTACCCTGCTGGAGAGCCACAGGAAAGGGAGGCGGGCCAGCTAGCGCCTCGAGGCTTTCTAGAAACTCCAGCTGAGCGCTAGAATTGTGCATGAAGTCATCCTGGACATCCCAACCCCAGCTGAACTGCCGGCCGAAGGCAGCCACGTGCAACACCGTGGGCAACAGAAAAACTGCCCCGCTGAGCCCAGTTGTTCTAGAGTTTGGAGTGGTTTCTCATGTAGCAATTTGATAATTGAAACACACTTCCATTAACTTGTGACCCACACAACTATCCTGAAGATTAGCTGAACAAATATTATTCGTAAGCGGGGAGAAAGCTTGAGAGACTAAGAGGATTTGCCTGGAGTCTCCTTACTAGTAAGTCACAGATTGCAAACTTGCAACCAGTTCTCCTGGAGCTTGAATCCTGGCTCTTTTCCACCATTTTTGGATGCCTGAAGAGGGATGACTGATAAAGGAAAAGGCTCCACAAATGGTATATTATTCCTCAATATTTCCATTTTCCCCCTCCTCGTGCTTTCTGTTTTCCCCCAAGGGTTTTCACATCCCAATCTCTTTCGATAACATATACCAGAATCCTGAAACTTGGTGGCCTGAGGTCACGTCCCATCCCTACCTCTCACTATATCACATGGTAAGTTTCTTTTTTTCCTGAAAAAAACTTTTTTATTGTGGTAAAATATACATCATATAAAATTTACCATTTTGATCGTTTTTATTTTTATTTTTTTAATGTTTTTATTGATTTCAGAGAGGAAGAGAGAGGGAGAGAGAGAGGTAGAAACATCAATGACAAGAGAGTCGTCGTCGATCGGCTGCCTCCTGCACACCCCTGACTGGGGATGGAGCCCATAACCCGGGCATGTGCCCTGACCAGGAATCGAACTGCAATCTCCTGGATCCTAGGTCAATGTTCAACTGCTAAGCCACTCCCTCCTGGGCTCATTTTTATTTTTTAAAGATATTTTCAGAGAAATATACATGTTTTTTTAATTTTTTAAAAGTATGTTTTTATTGATTTCAGAGAGAGGAAGGGAGAGGGAGAGAGAGATAGAAACATCGATGAGAGAGAAACATTGATTGGCTGCCTCCTGCACTTGCCCTACTGGGGATCGTGCCTGCAACCGGGCCATGTGCCCTGACTAGGAATCGAACCAGTGACCTCCTGGTGCATGGGACAACACTCAACCAACTGGCCTAGGATGGGTAGCTCAGTTGGTTAGTGCATCATCCCTATATGCCAAGGTTGTGGGTTCAATCCCCAGTCAGGGCACATATAAGTATCAACCAGTGAATGCCTAAATAAGTGGAACAACAAATCTCTCTCTCTCTCCCTCCTTCCTCTCTCTCTAAAATCAATTGAAAAACCATTTTATATTGAAAACTTATCATTTCCTAATCCTTTTACTATATGTTACTATTATCTATGCTCTTGAGTTATTTGCATCTGTTTTATGTGTAACCCTGTTAAATGGTGTGTTACTGCATAGCCCTTCCCAGCTCTGTGGTCAGTGGTGTTGGGTTGGTAGCAGAGCCAACTTATGCATTAACACAGTAGACACAGTGCAGAAGGCCCACCATACTTTTAGGTGCCACAAAAATGTTCAAAAGAAATTAATTTTTTTAAATCAGAAGGGAAAAATGAACTTTTGGGTTGAAAATAATGTCTTCATATATAATATTAATATATTCATCTTGATATCAATGTAGTTGTCAACTATAATTTATACTTACTTTAATATATTTATAAATAGAACCTATATTTTTTGGAGGAAGGTTCCAACAAGGGCAAAAGTGCCAAAGGCCCATGAATATCATAATATAGTTCTGGTTGGTAGTTTGAAATTGGCCATGGTGGGACTGTTTATAACAAAAGTCAGCAAATGCTACAAATCACGACTTGAATTACTGTTTCACTAGCAACATTTTTCTGTAAAGGGCTGCATAGTAAATATTTTAGGCTTTGAAGACCATGTGATTGGGTCACAACTACTCAGATCTGCCTTGTGGTACAAAAACCGCTACAGACACTAAGTAATGGTGTGGCTGTGTCCCAATAAAATGTACTTTGCCAAGCCTAGGTCTAGACTTAAAGTGATGGAGCCAATGCTAATAATGCAGATGAAGCTTTAAGTGTGCTGTGTCTGTAGCTGTTACATTGTGATTAGCACAAAAATGTGACAGTATTGGAAACTCTTACCATATTCAGCAAAGAAGTTGCTCATATCATCACCTACCAATGAGTGAAGACACACATACTCCCTTATTCCATTTTCACCTTACTCATGAGTATAAATGAAACTGGCAACCGGCCTTCATGTTGGAACTACACCTGGAGATGGTATGTTGTCAAACAACTTAACCTCTGTGGGTGACTGAAGCTTAATCCTGTGGGGAAAGCCTGGGAAACTGCAAAACACACCCCTCACAGTTATCCCAACCAAGAGGCAAGAGAGCTGGGGTATTTATTTGAACACCAACTCCCAAAAGTCAGTAATTGAGCACTGGTCCCAGAGGGTGTTAATTCCTTAGCACTTTTGGCTTTCTTGGAACACTGGCAGCTGAAGTGTTTTTGTTTGTTTTTTGCAGTTTTAGAAAAAGAGCCCTCAGGCACAGTGATGCAGATAATGACAGCTAAAAGCCCTGGTCACTTTACGGAATACTGAATACTGACCGTGCTTGCCACACCCTCTGAGGTATAAGTCTGGAGGACTGTCCTAGCTGTATGGTGGCTGTGCCTCAGAGATCTTCATAGATCCAGGCTCTATCCAGCTTTGCCATCCCTAGAGTTAATTCATTTTCCTCAGATACAAGATGGCAGCTAGAGCTCCAGCCTTCACATGCACATTCTAGACAACATGATAGAAGAAGAGATGAAAAATAGGGGCAAAGAGTCTGCATCATTTGTCTTTTAAGAAAGGACCCTGGGAAGTGCTGTACCACACTTCCACTTACAACCCATTGATCAGAATGTAATCACAGGACCATACTTTGCTGCAACAGGGAATGGGAAATGTAGAGTTCATTCTGGGTAGTCACATGCCCCTGATAAAATTTCTGTTTCTCCAGGAGAAGGGGGAACATGGATGTGGGGACAACTAGTAGTCAATGCCAACCTTCAAAAGGGAAGAGATGCAAATAGGATGTAAATTGATAGAGTCTTATTTCAGATATACTGTGATGAGGACAGACACATGACAAAATTGAGGGCCCAGGTTGGGGAATAAGGAGGCAATTTTATTTCAAATTACGGGAACCTATACTTATACTCAAAGCCCAGCTAGAGGGTAGATTGAAGCAAGTCATTAGCATGGGGCATTGTGTCCATACCTTCCTTTGCCACCTTCCAGGGGAGGACTATATGGTTTTCCCATAGAATTGGCACAGAATTTATCCCCATGTTTTGGTTTGTTTATTTACTAGACTTTATGTTTTAGAGCAGTTTTAGATTTACAGAAAAATGAGTGGAAAGTACAAAGCTCCCATATATCCCCTCATCCAGCCTCCAATTTCCCCTGTTATTAACATCTTGCCTTAATATGATATATATGTTACAACTAATGAGCCAATATTGATACATTATTATTAACCAAAGTCCAGAGTTTACATTAGTGTTCACTCTGTGCTGTACATTCTATAAGTTTTAACAGATATATAATGATATGTAACTACCATTAAGAGTATCATACAGAATAGTTTCACTGCCCTAAAAATCCCCTATGCTCTACCTACTCATCTCATCCTCCCTCCCCACTAGCCCCCTGGCAATTGCTGACTTTTAATGGTCTCTAAAGTTTTACCTTTTCCAGAATGTCATGTATTTTAATAAAGTCCAATTTGTCAATTTTTCTTGCATGGATCATGCTTTTGGTGTTCTATCCCCATGTTTTCACCTGTCTTTCCTGTGACCAGAGGGATAAATCAGAGTGTAGAGCAGTGTAAACTGATAGAGTGGGAGGGCATGCATGAGCTGACTCCTTGATTTTGTCCACATAGCAATAGGCTCCAACTCTTGAGATTATGTCTATAATAATGCTATGTAACAAAACAACCCTAAAACTTAAAGGCTTATAAGCATGTATTTCTCTCTCACATGTCCATAGGTCAGCTGGGTTTCACTCCATGCTGCAGGTTGGGTCCAGATCTGTGCCACATGTCATTCATCTTTCTTGGACCATGTTCTTTTCAGAGCAAAAGGCTGGAGGGCAAGCCAGACCCACAAGCACACTTTGAGCCTCTGCTTGCAACACACCTTCTAACATCCCATTGGCTAAAGCAAGTCTCATGGCCAAGCTCAACATCAGCGGGGTAGGGAAGTATACTCCTCCTATGGATTACTGAATGGCAATTCAATGTACCACAATCAGGAGTGCAGATCCTATCACAGAGCCCTGTGCTCTGCTTTCAGGCACCCAAAGACACATCCCAAACCAGAAAGCAGAGGAGAAATTGAATTACCAACTAGGTAAGTTGAAGCACTGATAGCTTTATTTTCCACTGCTCTTATATCCAGTTTCTAAGGTTAAGACTCTGTGCCACCCAGGGGTACAGAATCAGTTCAGTATGGGGTTCCATGGGACCCTCGTAGGTGCTATGATACAGATTCTTCAAGGAATGTAATAATATAGAAAGGTGTCATATGCTCCCTTCCCACTGTCACCTCTTCTCATCACTCCCTTTACAACAAAAGCTAGGGACTTTCAGGGGTGACAACATACCTCCTTGTCTTCTCTGCTTCCTTCCCAGGTCTCCCTCCCCTCCACTGAGAGCTTCCCACGCTGGGAACCAGATACCTCTCAGCAGCCACATCTCCAGACCCCAGGATTCTGGCAATGGTGGATACCTTCTTAACAACCACAGTGGCTGCTTGGCGATGGGCAACGCCCCCCGTGCTGGTGGAGATCCACCAGCTCATGTAGCAGTGTGGCTTGGCAGGAGGCTCAGGGTCCCAGAGCGTGAAAAATCATTCCTGTCATTCTGGCAGACCCAGCTCCTTGGAGACAGAGACCCATCCAGAGTCCCAGTGCCTGTGTGATAAGCAGAATAATGACCTCCCCCCAAACAAGGTCCATATCCTAATCCCTAGAACTTGTGAAGATGTTACCTTATTTGGCAAAAGGAACTTTACAGTGTGATAAGGATCTTGAAATGGAAGATTAGATTATTCAAGTGGGTCCAGTGTAATTATAGGGGCCCTTGTAAGTGAGAGAGGGAGGCAGGAGACTCAGAGTCAGAGGAGGAGCTATGATGACTGAAGCAGAGTTTGTAGTAGCGAGCGGAAAGGAACCATGTAGCAGCTGCTAGAAACTGGGAAAGGCAAGGAAATGGATTCTCCCCAAGTGCCTGCAAAAGGCACATAGCCTTGTCCCACCCATTTCAGACTTCTGATCTCTGGAACTGTAAGATGATAAATTTGTGTTGTTTTAACCCACCAAGTTTGTGGTAATTTGTTACAGCAAGAGGAAACTAACAGAGCTAGCAACTATTTGGGGCTGTTTGAATATCGAACTCCACTTCTCTTTGCACTACTGGTTTTGGGGAGGGGCTTTCCCCATTTCTGACTTGTCCAGCAAAAAGACAGATATTCAAGAACTGGAGGAAAACCTGACCTGTCAGTAAAGCCTTTAGCATTTGCATCTTTTATTTAAATATTTCATTATTTTTAAATTTTCCTATTCAAACCACAGCTGTAACTGGAATCCAGATGTCCCAGGCAATAGAAATATCAACTTGGGGTCTCCTGAGAATGGCAGATTGTGGATTGCTAGAGTCAGAAAGAGGTTGTCCAGTCCAACCCACCCACTTGACAGATGAGGAACCATGGCTGGAACGAGGGTGGGTGTCTGGAAGTGGGAAAGGTGAGCGGGCATCTGGCAGATGGTGCTGGAGACACGTCACAGGCCTCAGCGCCTGGCCCTGCCTTTGTCCCACACATCATGGCTGCTGTTGGTACTGGCTCTCAGTGGCTGTGTAGAAGTCGTCCAGCACACTCTGGATATATTCAAAGGTGGGCCGCTCCTCAGGGCGGTTCTTCCAGCAGCGAGTCATGATGTTGTAGAGCTCCTCGGGACAGTGCTCTGGCCGGGGCATCCGGTATCCGCGCTCCAGCGCCCGGATCACCTCAGGGTTTGACATCCCTGAGAAGGAGCCATGGAATTAAAAAGGGAGGGATTGGAGATGGGAATCCAGGGGTGGCAGACACAGTTGCCTCCCCCAACATCCATCACTCCCCACCTCCTGTGGGAGCTGAGCCTCTCCAACTGTGAAATCCATAGACTCCCTTGAGCGAGGGCAGGGGCATTGGCACCCAGTTTTGGCCAATGGGAGCCAAGGGGGAGTCTCCAGAGAGACTTCCAGGAAAGATTTTCCTCCCTGATAAAAAGAGACTTTGGAAGACACACGCTTCCTTCTTCCTTTGGACACTCAGACAATGTGATCCTTGGAGCAGCAGCAACCATTTGACCATGTGAGGAAGACAATCAGACCAACTAACCCAGAGTCCTGAGAGCTGCTGAGCGGCTGAACTAACCAGACACCAATGCCACACTCATTATGGGGATGATAATTTCCTTACTGTTTCCACCACTCCTTAGTCTGTTATTTTGTTACTTGTAGCTTAATGCATCCTAATGGGTACAGGGTTTCATAACCCATTGCCTGGTTTTTCCTGGCATACCCTCAAGACAAAACAGGTGACGAGACTCGATGTCACCCTGTGTGAATAAGGCCATTTCCTTATTTAATTGAATTTGTTAGTTATCCGTAAGAACTGTTAACTGTCAGTGGTCCCTGATTTTATATTACCAGTCTTGAACTCCAAACTCATATATCCAAGTGCTTTCTTGAACACCTTTGCTTGGATGTCTACTGGTCACCTCAGATTTAACGGGGCAAAGACAATTCTTGAATTTCTACCCACAGACCATTGCGCACCCAATTGCTCAGTTAAAACCAGGAGAATCAGCCATGATTCCTCCCTCTCCCTCCGCTTCCACATCAGCAAGTCTCCCCCTTTCTTCTTTTGCAACGTGGCATCAGCCCATCAGCTGATATCTCCATTGCCATCACCGCCTCTGCCTATGCCCCTGCTACGGCTGCCACCATGTCCCCAGCCCCAAACCCCCTCTGCACTGAACCAAAGCATCACTTAAACATGGAAATGAGATGATGCCACCTCCCAGCCCCAAACCCTTCTCTGGCCTCCGCATACTTAGGCTAACACCCCCTCGCTGTGCACCACGACCGTGGGCCCTGCCGGCTCCGGCCTTGCCCGCCTCGTAGTCTACCCTCTGCTCTCACTCCTGGTCTCCAGTGGCCCGGCTTCTTGCTGCTCTTCGGGCATACCTCGGGCCCGTGAACTAGCTCAAATACAACCTGCTCTGACGGGAGCCCCGGGTCCCTCGCCCTCAAACGCCTCTGCTGCATCTTCTTCCCAGCAGTGATCTCCAGCGGGGAGTGTGTCTCCTTAGCGTGTGCTCCAGGCTAGACTGAGCTCCTTACAAGCAGGCACCTGGTCTCTTACTGGATCCTTAGCGCCTAATGCATGGTAGGAACTTGATAAGTCCTGCTGCATGAACAGTGTCCATAGCTTTTGTTCCTAATCTTCACAACCACTCCTGCAAGGGAGATGGTATTACCTGTATTTTGTACAGGCGGAGATACTGCGGTGAAGTGAAGTGAATTTCTCAAAGTGTAATAGTTGATGGGGACAGGATTCAAATTCAGGACAGTTTATAAAAAATCAGGGACTCTTCATATCTGCCTTGCCCCTCTTCCAAGGTTCTGGCTATAGATACCCACGGAGCCATCCCAACCAAAAAGGAACAGAGAACAACATTATTTACTGAGTCCTAGGCAATCTGTGTGTTGGGGCACCTTTGTATATCCACGTGTTCTACTCAGTGTAGGGTGCTGCCCACAGGCATGTGGACGAGTCATCCATTCCACAAAGAGCTACTAAGCACCCACTACGTGGCGAGCACTGAGTAGGCGGTGCAGATTCCCCGGTGAGAGACACAGACGATTCCTGGCCTCGGAGCTCAGAATCCGATGGGGAAAATACTAAACAAATACATAGTTATCTATTGTGATGAACACCCTGAAGGAAACAGTGTAGGGCGTTCGGAACGAGAAGCATGCGGGACCCGTGCGGTACTTGGGATGACCAGCGGGGGGACACAGCGCAAAGTGAAGCTGGAGAAGGAGGCAGGGTCTGGATGACGCAAGACCTGCAGGCATAATTAGAAGGTTGGGATTTTGTCCTAATTGTGACGGGAGACCACGAAAAATTTGGGGGTGGAGAAGGGACAAGGCCTGAGTGACAATTTTAGAAAAATCTCTCTGGCTGCAAGTAGAGGGTGGCCTATAGGAGAGAGGGGAGAAAGCAGGGTGCCGGTTAGGTGGCCATGGCACCCTGGAGGGGAGAGGTGATGTTGGCCTGGGTGTGAGTGGAGGCTGTGCAGTTAGAAGGGGAAGACTTGGGGTGTGTTTTAGTATCAAATGCCAGAACCTGTGGCTGCTTGGGTGTGGTAAGGGGTGAGAGAAAAGAAAGGGTGGAGGAAGCCCCCAGACTTCAGGCTTAAGACACCCGGTGGGTGGTGGTGCCTTTAACTGAGATGGGGCGGGTGGGGGGAGTCTGAGGGTGGGGTCAAGAACTCAGTCCGAGTGGACATTGACAAGAGAGCCAGGCCGGGCCCTGGAAGCAGCCCCAAGCTGATGCCCCCTACGGTACCTGGGTATGGGATCCGGCCGTAGGTGACGATCTCCATCAGCAGGATACCAAAGGACCAGACATCTGACTTGATGGTGAAGGAGCCAAAGTTGATGGCTTCAGGAGATGTCCACTTGATGGGGAACTTGGCCCCTGCGGAGTTGGAAAGAGCCGAGTCAGGGAGAGTCTGGAGAGGAGTCAAGGCTGGGGCTCTGCTGGGGTGAGGGAACAGGACTGCACAGCTGCCCACATCTGCCCCCTGCAGACCTGCGATTTCCCTAAATCTGGCCTCTGGAAGCGAGGAACATCCATGCTGAGGACAGAGGGCTAAAGTGGGGCGGAGTGGGCAGGGGGCCCGGGGTGTGGCAGGGAGCGCACTCCCCAGGACCACCTTGTTAGTTCCGCTGTTACCCTGGTGACCTCCGACTCCTGAAGAGTGGAGTCCTAGAGGCCGCAGAATCCTCGGGGACAGCAGGACTTCAGGGGCCTTGAGTCCAGGTTCCCGCTAATGCCTCAGCGCCCTCGCCCCAGGCAATGGGAGAAGGGAGATTTGGCCTTGGCCTCTGAGGTTTCCACCAGTCGCTGGGTGTCTTCCTCTCCTTCTGCCTGGTCCAAAGTTTAGTTAACCTCTGGTTACTGATTTCTGCCTTAATCCACTGTGGCTGGGGAATGTGGTCTCTAAGGACTCGTGTCCTTTGAAGTTTGATGAGACCTGCTGTACAGCTAAGTACATGGTCAGGTTTTGAAAACGCTCTATGAGGTTTTTTCCTCCCTCCCTGCTGTCCTTGAGATTGAGAGAATTTTCTGCTTATTGTCTCCTGGTTTAGAAAGTATACTTTCTACTCTTACTCTTTCAGTGGTTGCCCTCAGTTTAGATTTTTTTTTATTGTGTCCTAACAAACATGAACTAAAGTGCACAAACCTCTCATATACAAGGTGAGGCATTGTTATTCCTGTATAGACCTTGTAATCACCACTCAGGTCAAGATGGGGAACACTTTCAGCCCCTCTGAGGCTCCCCCCCGTCAGTCAGTACCACCCCCGGCCCAGGTAAGCACTATTCTGACCTCTATTGCCATAAATGAGTTTTGCCTTTAAAAGTTTTATTGAGATACATACACAGGTCATACAATTTACCCACTTAAAGCGTGCAATTCAATGGTTTTTCGTATGTTCACAAAGTTGTGAATTTTAGAATATTTTTATCACATCCCCCCAAAAAACCCCATAGCAGTCACTCCCCGGTTCTCTCCAACTCCCCCCCCCCCCCCCCCTGCAGTCCTAGGCAATCATTAATCTACTTTCTTTATAGACTTGTTTGTTCTGGACATTTTGTATAAATGGAATCACCTAACATGTGGCCTCTGTATCCGCCTTCTTTCACTAGCCTGCCGGGTTGGAAGTTTCCCCACGTGCGGCATGCATGAGCGCCTCACCCCCTTATGAATGATATTCCATGGGATGGACAGGCCACGTTTTGTTTATCTGCTTATCAGTTGACGGGCATTTGGTTTGCTTTGCTTTTTGGCTGTTACAAATAATGACTCTCTGAACTTTCATACACGAGTTTGCTTGTTTCTGAATTTTATATAAATGGAACCATCCAACATCTTTCTTTGGTCTGATTTCTTTCATTTTGATATGATGTCTTGAGAGTCAACCACTTTGTTGCATGCAATGTTGGTTTGTAATTTTTCGTTGCCTCATATGTTGTATTGTATGAATGTACCACAATTTACATATTCATTTTCCTATTTATGTGCATTCGGATTCCTCCCAGTTTTTGTCTGTTACACATAAAGTTGTTCTTACACTTAATTTCAACATGCACACACCTGACTCAATCTAAAATCAGAGTCCCTGGGTGACTCTGCAGGCCAGGACCCTATATACAGAGGACTCTATTAACTAACAACACAGCTAATCCTGGGGCGGCCTTTGCATTTTACCCACTACTTCCACATGCTCAACGCTCAACACTCCCCCCTCCCCACAAGGCAGGCCCCTCGGCAGGTGCCTACCTTCCCGGGCCGTGTACTCGTTGTCCTCGATGATCCTCGCCAGGCCGAAGTCGGCGATCTTGCACACCAGGGACGCGGAGACCAGGATGTTGGCAGCCCGGAGGTCTCGGTGAATGTAGTTCCTCTGCTCGATGAAGGCCATGCCTTCCGCAATCTCCACCCAAAACAGAGACACCCTCAGATCTGGCCCAGCCCAAGATGGGTCCCACCCAAAGGCAGAAGAGGAGCGTCTGAGTGTGAGAAACAGGACAACGTATGTACCAGCTCCCCCTTTCTGTGGGAGAGTCCTACGCTCAGCTGGCATTTCTCTGTCTACCATCCAGGTTGGGAGGGTCCTCAGGGCCTGGGTCGGCGTGGGGCTTCCCTAGGGCTCCAAGACTTCCAGAGGACACATTGAGGAAAAGGCAATGGCATTATCCCGCAGGACCTATGTGTCCCCACACAGGGACAATAGGAAGAGCTTTCATCCCCACCCTCTTTTTGGGGACCACCTAGGCTCACATCACATTCTGATACCTTCTTTATCCCCAGACCTCAGTAGGAAAAATTCATTTATTCACAAATATCTACTGAGTGTCTTGTGGGTGCCAGATGTGTTACTTGAACAGGTGCAGAGGCAGGCAAAGCCCCTGCAGGTGGTAATAAGACCATAAAGAAAGGATAAAGAGGGGTAACAGGAGGGGAAATCCAAGGGCTTTTGGGGTTGAGGGGTCAGGGAAGGCTGCTTTGAGAAGGTGAAATTTATGCAAAGATCTTAGTGATGATAATAAGTGTGTCAAATAAGAATGTTCCTGGCAGAGAGACCATCGTGTGCAAAGGCCCGGAGGTAGGAATGAGCTTGAGTGTTTGTGGAACAGGTTGCTGAGCAGAAGTTGCCACCGGGATAGTGGGGAGAGTTGAGAGGGGAGTGGCTGATCGTGAAGGACCTTGTGGGCTTGGAGAGGAGGTTGGACTGTATTCCGAGTACGATGTGAGGACAGCAGAAGGCTTCGAGCAGGAATGTGACGCTGTCCGATGCATATTTTAATGTCATCCTGGCTGCCGCGTGAATAATAGGCTGTGCTGAGAATTCTTACAATGGGGCCCTGGATGCCTCTGATGGAAAGGGGGCGATTTTTCCTTAGAGGCATTTTTTACTTAGAAGAGTTTGTGCATTAACCCTTATAAAGAGGTTTATTATTAACCCTCAGATACCTAGCAAATGGTGCTTATGATTTACAAACTGGCCTTCAAGCTCCTTGAGGCAGGTGCTCCCACAATCTGTTTTACAGAGGAGGGACACTTTTTCCAGATCATACCACCAAGAAAATTCTGAATGTCAGACTCAAACCAGTCTGCGGGTGTTCAACCCCAGTGCACCCTGCTGCCTCTAATTACTGCTGAGTCCCAGTGCTCTGGAGGACTGCAGCTCCGTGAAATCGGTGAGATATTTGGAGAGTTAGAGGGCCCGGCCAAACAGTCCAAACCAAGGCACAAGCCTGCTCAAGGTTGGAGGAAAAGAGGGTGGTGCACTTACAGGAGGTGGACAGGAGGGGGCACCCATGACTATTGAAACTGAGGTGTGAGGCTGCAGACTTCCCAGCAAAAACTTGAGACTTTTAAATTTTGTTTGGGGTAGCCCGTCAGGGGTTGAGTAAGACAAGTCTTGGCCGGGGTGTGTGGGAAATGTATAAGGAGTCCTTATAGGCACAGTTGGACAGTTGTTACCTTAATGGCAGACATTGTAACTTACTCATGTATTATAAGATGATATTTAACAAATAGTATTTACTCTCTGCTTTGGGGGAGGTACTATTGCTATCAGCCCTGTTTCACAGATGAGAAAGCTGAAGGCCAGAGACATAAGTAACTGGTCCAAGCGAGAACCAGGACAGGAACCCCAACAGCCGTGCTCGTGGTCCATGCACGTACCCATTACTCCACCTGAATTTTGGACCATCTATTTGGCACAGAGCAGGCATAATGCTGGTAGTTGCCATTTTTAGTACCCACTGGCCGACACTCACGTTGTTGATTTTCGCACGAGCTCAGTGGGGTAGGGGGACTAACCCCACGCAGAACAGAGGGGGCTAATGCCTAAGGGCCTCTGGAGTTGGACCAGCGCAGCTCGAGCCCCACAGCTCTGTGATCTCAACCAAGCTGCTCCAACCTCTTACGCTTCCTGTTCCTTCTCTGTAAAATGGGGACATTAGAAACTGCTCCTAAGGGGTTCTGTGAGGATTAACCCTGTAAGCCTACTTCGAGAACGAAGAATGGTGTCTAACATGTAAGTATTCTCTTCAGTGGTGGCACTTAATGCGCCCTGTTGAGGAAAGTGGCTCTCAGAGAGGTTAAGCAACTTGCTCAAAGCTACACAGGCAGAGCTGGGATCAAAACCAAAAATCTGTGCAACTCCTAAGCCCAATACAGAGAGTTGCTTCTCAAGATTTTGTAAACTGAATGAATTAACTGGGCTCAGGGTTGGTCTAAGAATTGGAGGTTGATCAGGTGGTGAGATTTCATGACCACCAAATGGGCTGCCATGATGTCAGGCATGGGAACTTGGGTTTCTTCCAAGAGTATCAGGGAATCACAGAATCAGAGCTGGAAGGGCCTGTAGGAATATTCTAGCTCTTCAAACTGAATCCTACTGATACCTCAAGGCAGCCAGGGTTGGGGGTTGGGGGATGGGAAAAAAGAAAGGCGACCTATGAGGCCTCTCCTTTCAATCAGAGGGCCTCTGTTTTGACCTATTTTATAATATCAGCTACTGTATACAATTTCATTGACCAACAGAGTTGTGCCTGAAAAGAAAAAAGAAAAAAAAGCTTCTGAACTTGAAAACCACAGATGTGGTCCAATTCCCTCATTTGACAAATGGAGAGACTGAGACCCAGAGTGGATCTGAGGCCATCAGCCAGGTGGTAACAGGTCTGGGGTACCCAGCACGGTGCCAATCTGCCTCTAGGACTGGAGGTAAAGGCCAGGTTGGGTCCTTCTTGTTCCCGGGCCCATCTTATTTCTTGGACTCCTGGATGCACAAGGACCTGGCACCTCTTTTTCTCTCTTGGTTTGTTTTCCCATCTATGAAATGAGGAGAGTGGCTCTTGCCCCAGTCAATGACTCTGCCCAGCAAGGTTTCTGCCAGCTTGACTGTTATAATTTAGCAACACACTAGACTATTGTTTCTCTAGGGCCCATTAAAGTCAAAATTCCAGGCCTTGATTTCCATATGTCTTTGGCATTCCAGGCTCTAAAATGCAAGACCTTTTTTTATACCTCTGATCTCCACCCCCCCCACCCCCACCCCAGGATTTGCCTACTCAAATGGGCTCTACTTTAGGCATCTTCAGAAGGCCCAGCTCTAGGTACTGGTGTAGGTCTCCCTTAATTCCCTCCAGGCTGCAAACCACAATCCCTTCATCTTTACCAGCCCCAGGCACCGGCTGACCAGGTGGTTCTTTCGTTTTTTCCCTTTGAGGTTTGGCACAGGCTCTTTCCTTTGTCTAGAACTCCCCTTCCTCTCATTTTCATCAGACTCACTCTACTCATTCTTAAGGGCTCAACCTATAGGCCACTTCTTCTGGGGAGTCTTCTTGGGTTGCTCCTGGACCAGGCTACATGCTCCAGCCATGTAATCCCATAGCACCCCTTTCCTACCTATTTTTCCACAAATAGGAGAGAAATAAAAAGCATTCAGAGTGAGGGTGAGAGGAGCCACAGAGAGGGAAAGGAAGATGAAAAAGAAAAGGGGGTTTTAAGAGGTGTTTCTGTGACTTGTGTACAATATTATTTTGCTGGATACTGCATTCTTTTGACACTGAGCCAGGCCTCTTGGGTCATAGCTCTTGAAGAGATTCAGTTATTTAATATCTATCTTCCCACCTGGACTGTTCACACTCTGTGAGGACAGCAATTCTTTCCATTTTGTTCACTGCCGTATCCCTCAAAATGAACACAGTAGCTTAGGGAAGCTACTTAACCCCACTGGGCCTCGGTTTCCTCATCTGTACTCATCTTCTCTATGCTCAAGTTTCTATTACGTAAACTGGGATGGCAATTACTATCCTGTGGCCAAACTGTTACATTGGTGACTCCCAATGGACCATGCCTCCTGGACTCAAGCCCATGGCCAGTCCCCTTCCACACTGGCTCTGGGCTGTACCCTGTGACATGCTTTAGCCAATGGGACATGAGCAAGCATGATGCAGGCAGAAGCTTCATCAACATTTGCACATTAGGGCTGGGCCCCTTCGTGTGCTCCCTCTTGGGACCTTGCCGCCAAGCCATAAACTCTGGCTGGACTACTAAGCGATGAGGTTCCACATGGAGAAAGACCCCAGAGGATGAGACACCATCGGGGGCCTTCTAGCCCTCGGCAAGCTGCCAGCAGAATGCAGCCGTGTGAGTGGCCTCAGTTTCAACATGTGGAGCAGAAGCAGCACAGCCAACTCCAGTCAACCCACAGAACCACGAGAAATAACTAATTATTGTTTCAATCTCCTAACCTTTGGAGTGGCTTGTTACATTAGAATAGATAACAGCCCTGGCCAGGGTGGCTCAGTTGGTTGAGCATCGTTTCTTGCACCGGAAGGTCACCAGTTTGATTCCCAGTCAGGGCACGTGCCCAGCATGTGGGCTGGATGCCCGGTCAGGGGTTCGTGCAGGAGGCAGCCTATTGATATTTCTCTCTCACATCGATGTTTCTCTCTCCCTCTCCCTTCCTCTCTCTCTAAAATCAATGAAAACACATTTTTTAAAAAGACTAGATAACAAAATCCCACCCTAGACGGGTGATGTGAGGACTGAGTTAGTACATGTAAGTTACATTTTAAAACGGGTGGGAAAACTTGTTTCTGCCAAGGGCCATTTGGATATTTATAACATCATTCACAGGCCATACAAAATGATCAACTTAAAAATTAGCTATGAAAAAAGCTCCTAGATGTATTGAAGTCCCGCCTGCAGTTGCCTTGGCAGGGCCAGACCGAATGATTTCGGCCCACGGGCCGGACATTCCCCACCCGTTTTAAAAGTATACTTTTATACAGAGTAAATGTTAGCCAGTATTGTTGCTGTTATTATAGCATGTGGTCAATAAACAGGTGCTGAATAAGTCACTGCATTCCTGTCTCCCCCGCCCCAGCTTCCCCATTAGCCTCTCACCTGCGCCGAGAAGTCAATGAGCTTGGGCAGTGGCTGCTTGCTGCCTTCGTCACTTTTCAGGAAGTCCAGCAGGCTTCCTGTGGAGGAGGGGGGCGACATTGACTGCTCTCACTATAGGGTAAAATTGCTCACAGTAATGGATTTCAGTAAAAATATTTATTTACCACTCCTAGTGTTTGAGAAACATAATCGGAGTGTTTTCAAATGACTCTGTGATTGCTAGACTGGTTCTTTGAGAGCTTTCTGGGCCCAGATGACTTGGGCTATGGTGTTGAAGGCTGATATAACTGTGTATTTAGAAAATGAAAAAAGTTTTGAGATTTTAAGTCACACTAAATGAGGTTGGGTGAGATGTTTCTATTAATCAAAAATAGGGATTGAAAATGGCTGTGAAAAGGTGGCCTAAAAGAATCCCTGAGAAATTCTGGATCATGGGTGGGCAGGGTGGGGACAGCCTCGAACGGATGCTTTGTTGAATCTCTTTTCCAGAGCAATGATCCATGCAGGGAATGTGGCTGAGGGGGAGAGTTACCCCTGGACCTTAAGGCTTACAGTAAATCCATAAGCCTCTTTTCCCATCACACAACGGGGTTCTGCCGTACTCCCCTCTCCTGGTAGCTTTGTGTGCTCCCCTTTCCCTGGCATCTCCTTAAGGTGATTTCACCCCATGAACCAGGAGGGCTGGCAATTGCATATGAAGGTGCTCAATGGGTACTTGTGGGAAGAGCTCTTGGCCAGACTGGAGGCATCTCGAGGGCAAGAACCATGTCAGAGTCACCTCCTAGTCTTTGATTGACTTGTATGAGCGACAGCCCGCATCCCCAGCACAGCACCTTTGGCCATGAATTCCGTGATGATGTAGATGGGCTCCTCTGTGACCACTGCGTGCAGCTTCACCAGCTTGTCATGCTGTAGAGTTTTCATCAGGTTGGCCTCTGCCAGGAAGGCCTCCACAGACATGCTACCCGGCTTCATCGTTTTCACGGCCACCTTGGTGTGCTTGTTGTAGGTGGCTGAGTGGGAGAGAAAGCAGGAAGGTGGTCGGAACCTACTGCTCTTTTCCCAGAGCCCAGGAAGGCTCAGTTGCAGACCTGCCTCCTCCACAAAGCCTTCCGTGCCCATCTCAGCCCTTAGAGAGGGATAGGCTTTGGCTCAGACAGATGTGGGCTGGAAAGCTGATTCGCCCCTTCCTAGCCGTGTGCCCTTGGGCAAGTCACTTAACCTCCCTCAACTGTGGTTTCCTCATCTGCAAAGTAGAACTGATAAGCACTGCCTTTGAAGGGCTGTTGTAGGGGTTAAAGAATAACCTCAAAACATCGCTCAGATTATGTAACTCACTCATACACACACCACCTTTTCTTAAAATGCTTGAATCTTAACCCTGCTCTCAAAATACATACCAGTCCCACCGGGGTCTGCAAGGCCCTGTGTGATCTGGCCTTGCCCCTCACCAGCTGCATCATCCACCAAACTCCCCCTTGACTTGTGTGCACCAGTCAGCCTGCATGTCACTCAGCCCCTCAAGCATCCCCCCCCAAGAACTTCACATATGTGTCCCTCACCCCACCCCTACATCTTGTCGATGATCTTATAAATCTCTTAACTGTTTTTGTGTTTCCATTTTTGCCTTGGCTGTCAGGAAGCTCTAATCCAAATTTGAGGTCTTCCTGTAGTAAGCATCTAAAGCCTCATATAATATATATATATATATTATATATATATATAAAATATATCTTTATTGATTTTAGAGAGAGGAAAGGAGAGGGAGAGAGAGAGATAGAAACATCAATGATGAGAGAGTCATTGATCAAGCCCGCAACCGGGCATGTGCCCTGACCGGGAATCAAACCCTGATCACCTGTATCCTAGGTCGATGCTCAACCGCTGAGCTACGCCCAGCCGGGCATATATGTTTTTGTTTTCTAACTCATTACTCAGGTCTGTCTTGCCTTCTCAATACTTTCTCTGCCATATCCTCTTATTCAGTGCCTGGATTATAGCAGCCTCTCAATAAATGTAGCTGAAATAGGTGAATTTTAAACTTTTTTCCTGACTAAATTGTTTGCAACTCTGTAAGTTTTGAAGCATGGTGGTTGGAAACACAATGGGGTGCACCAGGCACTGGGCCAGGCATTGCATCGACCCCACAATTCTGCAAAGCAGGCATTGCTGTTCTTAAGTTATTAGGGGCAGGACAGCAGGGGTGGGACATGCCTTATGGGTGCCCCACAATGCCTTGGCATGGCACTAGGCACACAGCGGGTGCTCAGAGCAGCTTGCTCATCAGTTGCCAACACTGAACTCACCCGGAAATCTCCAAGCTGATTTCCACATTCTTAATTTTCATCACCCTAAGAGGCCTCTGGTAATCTCACCCTCAAACTGGTAGACCGTCTGGGCTCCATGTCAGGGGGAAGATTCCTCACCCAGGACTCCTGTTTCCCAGAAGGAAAATTTTGACCCCGACAGGCCTGGCCTCAAAGGTGAGTGAGTGTTTGCATGGCAGGACAATTTGGTTTGCTATCAGAGGAATTGCTCTTTATGGCTATTATTCAAATCTCCCCTTCTGCCCTTGGTGACATTCCTACTTTGTCTCAGGCTGTTCCTGGAAGCAATGACTTCCCTCTTTTCTCCCTCCCGCCACCCTCTGGCCCTAGGTCCTTACCCATCCAGACTTCCCCAAACTGCCCGGCTCCAAGCTTTTTCTCCAGTTTGAGGGATTCCCGGGGGATCTCCCAGGCATCTTTCTCCCATGGCTTCTGGGGCTTGGAGGACACGCAGGGCACCGTCAGCTTCTGGCAGAGTCCATCGCTCCCTTCTGCAACAGAGCTGCCTGTTAGTCGAGGGCAGCCAGCTCTGAGCCAGCCAGAGGCTTCCCCTCAGAGGCCTCCCCGCCTGGTCCACTGCGTCTGGCCAACGTTCCAGTGGGTGGCCATGACCAGGGACATTCCCAAGAGAGCAGAGCACACTGAGATGCCACCTCTGCCCTCCTTCTCAACAGGCCTAAGATTTCAGGAGAGTCCAAAGCAACTGTTTAGGGAGGGTCAGAAAGAGCACAGCAGGCCTCGGAGGACACAGTGCACAGTGACTCGGATTCCCGGGAGACAGGTCCACCCTGGTTGGGATGTGGCCCTGGGCAGGACTTACTCTTGTAGTGGGCCACCAGCTCCTGCAGGGTGCTGAAGGTGCTTCGTGGGGAGATGTAGAAGCCCCCGTTGTCCAGGGTCCGGATCTTATAATGTTTCACTGTGTCCCTGTGCTGGGGGTCGTAGTCTCGCACGGACAACGAGTAGCTCCCTGCATTGGCAGAGAGAAACCGCTAAGGAGTGGGACCTCTGAGGCCTGCCACTTCATGTCAGTACCCTGGCACCCCTTCTGGGCATCCCTGTAAAGCCACCGCTGGCACCATCCTGGCAGTGGAGCACAAGGGTAGGAGTGGGCTGCAGCTTCAGGCCGCCTGGGTTCTTGTCCAGGCTCCTCCATGTCCAGCTGGGAGACCTTGGACAAGTGAGCACATCACCCCTCTGTGCCTCAGTTTCCTCATCTGTAAAATGGGATTGGTCATGAGACCTTCCTATCTTATCACATTGCCTGATAATTGAAAGAAGTAATGCTTGTAAAGTAGTCAGGATATAAACACTCAGTAAACTGGCTGTCATTATTATTATTATTATTATTATTATTATTATCTATCTATCATCTATCTATCTATCTATCTATCTATCTATCTATCTATCTATCTATCTATCTATCTATCTATCTATCTATCATCTATCTATCTAGTGTGGGGATTGCTGGGTTACCTTTGGTGGTCTCGCTGTCCCGGATCATGAAGGAACCCAGCACGTTGCCAGGGGCCAGGAGTTGGCGCTCTGCATCCTTCCGGCTGATGCCCTTGAAGAACCACCTGGTGGGAAGGGGAGGAGACACAGCCTGTGAACCCCGGGTGCGCAGTCCTGTCCCACTGACCGGGGGCCCCAAGATACCGAGGGCCTGGCTTCCTGCAGCATCAATTTTCCTCAAAGATTCTTTTGGGGAAAACAATGCTTCTTTTAATATTAAAACAGACATTTTACCAGAGTTTAATCCAGTTTACTGAGACTGAAACTTATGCACGTTGGGGAGTTTTCTTTAAGAAAAATAACACACCATTACAAATACAAAATGCCAGGGCTCATTCCAACGGCACCCAGGAAGAGGGGTAAGGCGATGGACAGAAAGACTGAGTACGAAGATACAGCAGCCTTAACCAGCTGTGGTCAAAATCTTACTTTTGCAAATTTTATAAGAACACATGACATTCCTCTAGGGGCCTCAAAGGCCTATGTGAGTGAGGGTCTGAGCTTCGCCAGCTTCACAGTTTACCCTCCTCTGTGTAAACAAAGTCAAATGTAAAATCAGCATGAATTTCTAAGCAAAAATGTGAGATTTCAAATAATTTTATACTTGGGATCATATCCTTGGATCTTTTCTTCATTCTCCCAGAATACTTGGGGTATAAGGTTGGAAAGTTCAAGCAGCAGCAGCCAAATCCATTTTCTCCCTCAGGAGGGTGAGGAGTGGTTCATGTGCTGTGATGGAAAAAGCCCCAGACCAGAGGTCAGCAGGCTTTGGCCCTGCCATGAAACTGCTGTGTGACTTTGGGCCAGCTGCTTTTCTTCCCTGGGCTTCTGTTTCCTCTGTATCAACTACAGAGAAAGACAGCTGACGTTCACCACCCAACAACTCTGTGCAGTTGTTGCCCTTATTGTCTCCATTTTATAGATGAGGAAACTGAGGAACAGAGAGAGCAAGTAACTTGCCTGGCATTGTGCGGCTGGGAAGTGGTGGCGCCAGGCTTCGAATCCAGGCAGTCTAACTCTAGGGCCCAAGCCCTTCATCACCAGGCTACACTGCCCCCTGCCCTGCCTTCTTGATTTCATTTTGTAAAATGATTCATGCCATAGGAAAGTAGTCAAGCACTGCTGCAGGGTACACAGCGAGAACTATCTCCCTGGCAATTCCACCCCTAGGACGTTATTCCTCAAACCTTGCACAAGGAAGAAATGCTAGTAAGAAGTGTTCAAAAGGGAATAAGAGAGTCACAAAGGGGACCCGCTTTAGACAGGGTGATCAGGGAAGGCCTCTCTGAGACCTGAAGGGTGAGAAGGAGCCAGCCAGGCAAAGAAGCCTAGGAAGGGTGTGCCAGGTGGGGGGATGGGGAGTGCAAAGGCCCTGGGGCGGGAACAAGCTGCGCTCAGGCTTCCTTCAGGAGGGCAGGAAAGTGGAATACTTACTCCTCCGTCTCCAGGGAGTCAATGCGGGCGACGTAGTTGCTCGGGATATAGCCCTCTTTCCTGGTGGCCAGGGACCGAGCCTTCCACCACTCCCCAGACCTAAGGGACAGGAGGAAGCAAAGGAATCAGGGGGGTAGAAGGACTACCCCTTGGTCCTCTTGGGCCCCTCAGCCTTGGTCTAGAGTACCCCCTGAACATACCCCATGATTAGGGTAAGGATGTTTACAACAGTCCCCACTATGCATCTGAGGGCCTGCCATCAAAGCCTGTCCCTGCATTCACAGCCCCCAGACCTAGGTCTGTGGCCCACTCTTTTTTCCCTGGACTTGCAGCCTTGCCTTCCTAGCCATACCCAAGGTGGGCCCTGTGCCCATGGCAGGCTCTAGGGCTTTGGCTTGGGCCAAGAGCCAGAGGGAGTGGGCTCAGGAGTCTGAGCAAGCATAGCCACATTCTGGCCCCCCCCACATCTTGGACACTACACCCACTCTGATGGTGAAGATTGGAGGAGATTGGAGGCAGCAAACTCAGAGATCCAAGGGTTTCTGAATGCACAGTCACCTCAACAGGGTCTGGTCCACAGAGGAGCCTACCGCTTGATCACAGGAGCCCGAGGAAGGCTTCCCTGGGAAAGCTCTTTGAGCTGTTTGTCCTTGCCTGGATGCACACCATTAGTAACTACACAGCCCCTTTACTGTGGCTCTCACACTGGTTAACAGCCAGGCCTTCCTCCTCTACTGTGATCAGGTTCTCATCAGTCATTCACACCCTAGTATAAGGTTGCCTACCAGGTTCTTTATTGAAGTGCAAAAGAGTATAACTGGGTACTGGGTGTAGGTATGTCTTGGGGGGAGAGGAATGACTCACTCCTCCAGGACCACCATCTGGTCTCCCTTCTGGAAACTGAGGTCTTCACGGTGAATGGCCTCGTAATCATACAGGGCAATCACGATGATGTCCTCGGGACCTGCTGGGACGAGAGACACACGGGGTAGTGAGGCTTTATCTGGGTGCCCCCACAGCCCTGGGCGTGTCCCACCCCAACACCTGGCACCCGGCTCTGGGCCCATGGACATGTCTGTCTCTGTATAAGTAAGCATCTTGCAGTGCTGGGTGCGATTCTACAGTTCAAGGCTAACAGTGTTTTGTTCATGTTATTAAACAATGTTACAGAAACACAACAGCCTGTATGAAGAACTTTGGTGGCAATTTAGGGGATTTTTCTTTTTTAAAAATATATCTTTATTGATTTCAGAGAGAGGACAGGAGAGGGAGAGAGAGAGAGAAACATCAATGATGAGAGAGTCATTGATCGGCTGCCTCCTGCACGCCCCCTGACTGGGGATCCAGCCCGCAACCGGGGCATGTGCCCTGACCGGGAATCGAACCCCGATCGCCTGGATCCTAGGGCGACGTTTAACCGCTGAGCCTCGCTCGGCAGGGCAGGGGATTTTTCAAGGGTGGTTTTGACTGGGACTTTTGCCTCAAGCTCTGGCTGAAAACCTACATATCACATGGCTCCACTGCACATGTTTGCCAGATACTTACCCTCCGCGGACCCCGTGGGGTTGCCGTTGCTGGTGTCAAGTCGCTGTGGGGGAGAAATAGGAGAAGGGGGTGAATCCAATAGTGGGTGGGGAGCCACAGAATGCCTGTGTCAAAAAGGATACCCAAAGGCCTCTTAGCCCAGCCCTGTGTGTCATGGGAGGAGGTCCAGAGAGGGCAGGGGATGTGCCTGAGGTCACACAGCACATTAGGGATATAGCGACAACAAGAATCTGGAGTTGTGGGCTCTGCCCTTGGCCTTGGACATACTGGGGGACACTGGCTTGCCTCTTCCCCTTGACATTCGGTGAGGGGGCTGGTCCAGATCCATGTTTTCCAAGGTGTGCTTGAAGGAACCCTGGGTCCACCAACACGTTCTATGAGTAAAGGCTCCATGATGTGTGTGAAAGAATCTAAGTGTCTGTCTCAAGGGGAACTGGCGCCTACACTGTGGCGCTCTAAGCAGCCCTTATAAGAGGGAGGTCAAGCTTCACTCCTGACTCAACTAGACCTCAAAGATATATTGTTGAGTGAACAAAGCTACTTCTTTGGAAAATGCATACACACGCATCCCAAATACTTTCTGTGACACATGCTATGTATGTGTGAATGTATATTCATTTCAAAGGTTCACAAGGGTCCTTGACAGACTGACAACAGTTGATACCTGGGGGGGGGGGGGGGGGGAGACCTCTGGGAAGGGGTCATTGGTCAGAAGAAACTGTAGCTTTAACTGTAATTTGTGACTTTTCAAGGGGAAAAAGTCACACATTTGTGACTCACACATTTAAATAAACAGTAATTTTAATTAAAGAGACAGGTTTGGGAAACACTGAGAAGTATACCGTTTTCTGGGAGAGTCTGAGCTCATTGCAGAGATTCATGGAGGCCCTGAGGAGTGCTCCAGGGAAGGAATCTGTTTGGCCCAGAGTTTCACAAACTGAATTGACCTGGGAACCCCGTCTCTGAGAAACACTTACTAACTTACCACTGAACTAGTGTCCTGCAGGAGGGGAACAATGAATGGCTGAATATAGAATCCCTTAAATCTGATGTTCAGAGGGGACAACCAGAAACTGGTGGGAGAAAAACCCCTGCTTCCCACTGGTGACAAGCTAGAGGGCCTCGGAGAACCTGAGAACCTGGCTCCTTAGCCCCAGAAAGGGCCCAGGGTCATGCAGGTCAGAGGGAAACAGACCCAGGAGTGACTGAGGGTTTAGGATGTCAGCTCAGGACATCCCCAGTATGAGGAGCTCATTTAATCTCAGGCTGTATTAAAAGAGGTCAAGTGTCAGAGGGAGGGAGGTGACTATTCTACTATTCTCCCATTTCCAGAATTAGCCCTGCTTTAGACATCATGCCTGGAGAGGGGCAAGCAGAATGGAGAGAGGTCAGGAATCCAAGTTATGAGCAAGAAGACTTGGAAGAAATTAGTTAGGATAAGATCTTTGCCTTCAACATCTACAGGCTGTCATGGGGCAAAGGGAGTGGATGTGTTTGGAGCGGGTTAAGGAAACAAGGAGTAGGGGTTAGGGGGTAACAGGCTGTCCTTCAATACAAGGAAGAGCTTTCTAAGGGCGCCAGGAGAAGGGGTGCGCATCTGCCTCTGGAGGCAGCAAGCAGAGGCTGTGCTTTCGTAGATAAGCTCAGGTACGGGCATGGGCTCAAGACCCCAGAGAGGAGACAGGACCCAGCCCCGGGGGTAGAAAGACCTGGTTCTGCTACCTCTTTCCAGCTGTGTGACACCAGGGAGCCTTTTTTATTTTTTTAATTTAATCCTTACCCAAGAACAATTTTTCCATTGCTTTTCAGAGAGAGTGGAAGCAGGGGAGAGAGGGAGAGAAACATCAGTGTGAGAGACACATCGATTGGTTACCTCCCGCTCGAGAACCAACCGGGCCGGGGATCGAGCCTGCAACTGAGGTACATGCCTTTGGCTGGAATCGAACTCGGGACCCTTCAGTCTGCAGGCCGTCGCTCTAACCACTGAGCCAAACCGACTAGGGCCCCCAGGGAGCCAGTTAACCACTGCGAGCCTCAGTCCCCCGGCTGTAAAGCGGCAGAACTCCTTCCTCACAGCTTTTGGGGAGGATTAGGATGTGGAAACACCTCCCTCCAAGGCCTGGAACATAGTAGGTGTTCAAAAACCGGTACGGATGATGTGACTGTTGCCGCTGCTACTCGCGCTGCCATCACCATCGTGAATTCTGCTACTGTTACCACCGCGGTCACTCCTGCCGCTGCTCTCTGTCGCTGCCACAGCTGCCACGACTGGCGGTGCTATCGCGTGGCCGCTTCTGCCACCATCGCCCCCGCTATTCCCAGCATTCCCGCTGCTCTGGTCCTTAGCATTCGGCCTCAGCCACTCTTGCTCCCACCACTGGTACTTTGGAATCTGCATGACCCAAGGTTAAATCCTGGCTCTACCCCTTACCAACCATGTGGCCTTTGGCAAGTTATCGAATCTGTGGCTCATCTGTAAAATGGGTGTAATAAAAACTGTGACCGGCAATGAGATTATTGTGGGGATTAAAGGTGTTAATAACTGCCAAGCGCTTAGGAGAGCGCTTGGTTCGTTGTCAGCTCTGGATAAACGTAAGTAAGGAAATCCTTTCCCAGCATTACACTCCTCTCACGGCTGCTGCACTCCCCCTGGTGGTGTTACTGTTATTGCTGTGATTGTTATCACAGTTATTGCCATGCCCCTGGTAGCATTGTCACTACTGTCCTTCCTTCGGCTGCTGTTACTTGTCTGGCCCCTCGCTGGGCTCGGCACCGCGTCTGCTGCCCCCCGGGCGGAGGCCTGCCATGCTCCCTGGGACCCGGTCATGGGAGCCCAGGCTGAGGGGCCAAGGCCTGGGTGGCAGGACACGGAGAAGTGACGCCTTGCCCTGGGTGCTCGGTGCAGACGTATGCTGGGGAGTTAGGATGCTGCTGGTGACTGGCCAGCTCCATTTCACCCCAAACATGCCTGCCCACCCTCAGGAAAACAGAAACTGTAAGGTGAATTTGGGGCAGCGTGGGGCAGCCCCCCCCCGCCTCTGACTCCCCCTTCTACCTCCACTCACCCGCTTGCCAGTGGACGTGGGATCCGGCACATACAGGGGGCTCTGTGGGTTGGCACTGGGCTCAGTTTTCGAGACCTTGCCTCTGTCCCGGAGGAACTTGGACTTCACACACCCCATCCTGCGGCAGAGAGAAGGGAGGTGAGCCCTGCCAGCCCTGAACCCCACGCAGGGGAGTCTTCGATGCTGGGTTCCAGGCATTGCGCCCCCAGGCTGGCTTCTCCTCTCCCTCCCCCTCTTACCTGCCCCTCAGCCCCCTCCCCCGCCCTTGCCACGCGGAGCTCACTCTGCCCTTGCCGTCTCTGGGCTACTTCACGTCCATCCACGTGAACCACGCACCGCTGGCACAGAGCTGGCAAATGTTTATAGTCATGTTACCAAGGACCCTTGCCATGAGGACTGTATTCAGAGAATAAATCATGAGGACCATCAAAATTCAGTAAGTAGAGCAGGGGAGCAGAGTGGGTGGTGGGCACGGCCACCTTGGGGTTCAGAAAAACCGAGCCGATGCTTGGCCCTCAGCCCTACCTGCACCTCGCCCGCCACTCCCCCTGCTCCCCAGGCGCAGTTCCTCATCACCAAAGGGGGACGACGACAGGGTGTTGGAAGGACAAGAGAAAGCACGCAAACAGTAACGTTATACTATTATCTAAAAATTACCATTTTATATTAAACGACAAAGATAGGTCACATAATGTGGCTCTGACAATCTGGCTAAGTAATAGCCAAGGCACCGTGTTCCTTCTGTCATTTTATAATTGCCTTATAACAGCTCCCCCCCCTTTTGTCTCATCGATTTATTTGCTCCTTCCTTCATTCATTCATGGACTCAGCAAACATTTATTGAGCACTTTTCTAAACCACAAATAAGACAAGCAAGTTCATGGCCTTGCAGAGCTCATGCTGGAAATGAGTGGAAGACACAGACAATAAACAGACAAATAAATAACAAGGTTTATTTATTTACTGAAAAGTGTGAGGACAATAAAAGAGGAAATGATAGGGAACATCTCTGTGAGGCCTCTTTATTTATTTATTTTTTTAAAAAAAATTTTAATTGACTTTTAAAGAGAGAGGACGAGAGAGGGAGGGAGAGAGAGAAAGACCCAAGTGAGAGCGAACAGCACTCTCTCCCTGCACACCCCCTACGGGGATGGAGCCTGCAACCCGGGCATGTGCCCTGACTGGAAAAGAACCAGCAGCATTTCGGTGCCCGACCAACTGAGCCACACAGGGCTCTAGGAGGCCTCTTTAGATCGGGTGGTTGGGGAAGGCCTTTCTGAGGAGGTGATGTTGAACCTGGGGCCTGAATGACACAAAGGAGCCAGTCGTGCAACACTCTGAGGAAAGTGTTCCAGGAAGAGGGAACAGCAAGTGCAAAGGTCCTGAGGCTGGAATGTGCTTGGAGAGAATGAGGCACTTGCAAAGAGGCCAGTGTGGCTGGAGATCACAGGCAGGGGAGAGGATGGTATGTGATGAAATTACCACATCTTGGACAGCAAGTGAGGAATTTGGACTGGATTCTAAGGGTGATGGGAAACCATGGAAAGCTTTAGGCAGGAGAATGACGGGATTCAACTTAAATGATCCTACTGGCTTCTGGGTTAAGGATGGACTGTAGGGAGCAGGGTGGGAAACCCTGTCCACTGCAGTTGTCCAGGCATGAGATCATGGTGGCCTGGCCAGGGTGATGGCTATTGAGATAAGAAGCAGACAGATTGATTCAGGGCCATTTTGGAGGGAGAGCTGATAGACTGTGCTGATGGGTTAATCAATTAATTTAAAAATACGTAGAGAAAACATTACCTGATAAGAGTCAAGTTTCATTGTAAAAGTGGTAGAAATATTTCCTTTCTTTTCTCAAAATGTGCATGTGTATTTGCTGAGGAGATAGGCTGTGAGCAGCCACATAAGGAAGTCATTGTTTTCCCTCATCTCTGTACAATTGAAATTTTCTCCTAAAACAGTTAGAGCTCAGTTATACTTGTTAAAATAAACATGTGTTAGTGGTTTAAAGGGAAAAAAATTCAAATTCTTAGGCTTAGGGGAGTTACTTGAAAAAAATTCTTTCTATTTACAAGGATGTTTTTGTCTGTCCGGGTGGGAATTGGGAACAATTTACCACCTCAGGATTTAAGCATTTTTTGCTTCAGCTGCCTTTTGTGAATAAAATAAGGAATTCAGACTCCTGGAGTGCCAGATCATGAATTTGAAAAGTTATCACAATTAATCACTGCTTTATAATGTGCTTGTATTAATTTATTTATTTTTAATTGATTTCAGAGAGAGGGAGGGAGAGCGAGAAAGACATAGAAATATCAATGATGAGAGAGAGTTTTTGATCGGCTGCTTCCTGCATGCCCGCTATTGGGGATCAAGCCCAAAACCTGGGCATGTGCCCTGACCTGGGGAATCAAACTGTGACCTCCTGGTTCATAGGTCGATGCTCAGCCACTGAGCCACACCAGCTGGGTTGTGCTTGTATTAATTTAAAACAGAAATCAAACTAACACTTCTTTGATTTGTGATAAATATCACAGCTCTTGAAAATAAAACAGCATATTGTGTGGTTTGATATGGTATAACATGATTGCATTTTCTATATTTTGATTAACGAGGTTGTCCTGGGAAGAGCACTGCTGTGTGATATAGGGCAGCTTCTTCCATCTCTCTGCGCACCTATTAAGTATCATTTACATCACAAGTTACATATTCGAGATGGCCACAGGGTCCTTAGAGATGGGTCTCTGAAAGCCCTGTGTTCATGCACGATCCAAGGTCATCTCTGAGAAAGGATGGTGGGGTTTTACCTCAGAGGATGCTGGTGAGCACAGAGTGAGTTATAAGCATAAAGGTGTCTGGCACACAGTAGGTGCTCAGAAATGTTCACCATAACCATCTCTGTCCACTAGCATCATGGCCTTGTCCTGGAACAAAAGCAGGGACAGATTGCAATTCCTTTGGCCCATAAGCTTAGATGCTGCAACATTTAAGAAGTTAACTTTTTAAAAATAAGTTTTTAATTCAGTTTTGCACAATAATGTGTGATTTTTTTTAAAAAGTGGCAAACCAGCAGGAGCCGAATTTGCATAAAATGTGACTATGCCCCTAAACCCAGAGAACCATTCCACTGTGCAGTATGGAGTGGCCTCAGAAATGACCATTTTCATGACCACTAGACCTAGAAATGTTATGTGAGCCCCATATATAACTTAAAACTTTCTGTAGCCATATTTTTCAAAGTAAAAAGGAACAAGTGAACTAATTTTCAGATATATTTATTTTTCCCAATGTCAAAATTCTTATTAACAGCTAATCAATATAAAATTATCGGCTGATTACTTTATGTTCTTTTTTTCATGTTAAGTCTTTGCATCCCAGTGTGTACTTTACACGAACAGCACAACTCAGTGAGGATTCACCATGTTTCAGGTGCTCAAACGCTGCCTGTAGCTAAAGATACTGTATTCAGCGGTGCAAATACAGGATGTTTCCATCCTCGCACACAGCATTTGCTGATCTTGCTCATGTCTGTGTCCCTCAGTGCTTAGCTCAGTGCCTCCCTGGCACACAGTAGGAGCACAACGCACGGTTAGTGAATAAATGTATGCCCAGAGCCTATGCTCTATGTAGTCAGTCCAACTTACGTTGATGTCAGGATGTGGGTCCTGATCCAGGGACCAGGTTGAGAAGGGAAGACTGGACATAGAGAATTACATTCCAAAGCCACTTGCAAAGAAAGTGGTAGGGATTGACACAGATAGTCAGAGCCATACAAAGGTTGCTAAGATACTTGGTGAGTGAAAAAAGCAAACTGCAAAACACATATAATACCAAGCCATTTTTGCCAAATGTATTTATATTCCAGTTCTGCCACTAACATGTGTATGTTAGCGTACATAAAAAAAGCAACCTGTTTATAATAATTGAGCAGCAGGATAATGATGAGTTGGGTTTTGAAGACTGTGGAGGATTTCAATAAATATTTTGGGAAAGTCAAGAATGTTCTAAAGCACTGACTTCCAAAGAGAATTTGAGGGAACTTATAATATTAAACCATATGCAAAGCACTTCAAGACTCACAAAAGGTTATGCTACCAGCAATTAGAAAGGAAAGATTACTGAACCAGAAGCCTAGGGTGTGGCTGCTATTGCCACTGCATACTAGATTGATCCCTGAGCTTCCTAGTAGCCAAGGTAAAAAGGGAACTTGTACGCTGTCACCATAAAATCCCAGGAAGCATGGCAATTTGTTGACAGAAATAAATATTTTTGAGCATGAATTCAAAAGAGAATTTATTGTGTGGATCCTCGTATAAACGTCACTGAAGGACACAGTGGACAGTTTCTTCCACTGTGATTTGGGAGCAGAGCCTACAATATGTTGATTAGTGGTCCCCAAATAGACGGCACTGATGTTTGGGTGCATTGAACCATGGGATGGGGCGAGGGTGGGAAAGGATGAGGAAAGGGGTTTACATAGTCCAGGACCCCTCTACGGGCCGGGGACAGCAAAAGCTCTATTACAGGGAGGCTTGAAGTGAATTTAGAAATGAGACAGAGTGCCCAGCTACTCTAAGTGTGGCCAGTGTGAAGACCAGCAGCATTTAGAAATGCAGAATCTCAGGCCCCACCTCCCAAATCAAAATGTGTTTTAACAAGGCCCAGGTGATTTGTGTGCTCATTCTAGCTGGGAAGCACTTGCACAGGGAACATCTTTGGCACTTGCTTCCTCAGCATCCATCGCTCTTCTGATAACCACACCTGGATTTTACTTGGAAAGCCAGCCCTCTCCCACTCAATGGGTGGGATGTCGGGAGCTACTTCCACCCTCAAACTCAGGGATTGACAACTTGATACAGGCCTGGCCAATCAGAGAATTCCATGTCTCCCTGGAAACCAACAGTGGTTGGTCTGGTTATTGGCCTGATCCCAGCTGAGGCTAACAGAATCTGTCCTGGGACTTTGCTGGAAAAATTAGGGGAAAAGCACTCTCTTTCTATGAGGGTTATTGATGTAGATGGAGATGGAGAAACCTGGAGCTCTTGGGAGCCATCCTGACATCATGAAGGAAGGGGCTGCCTCAGAGTGAAGCCATCACAGAGGACAGAGAACTGAGTAATGGAGACATACTGATTCCTGATCAGGTTTGAGCACCTGGATCCAGCTATGCCTGAAGCTTTTCAACCTCAGGATTTTTCTAGTTCATAAGCAAATAAATTTTCAATTTTGCCTGAGCCAGTTAGAGTTGGATTTCTGCCACTTGTACCCAAACAGTCCTCACTGATTCTTGAGTATTCCTGGGCCACACACTGGATGGAATGAGCCAGAGTCTCTGGGGATGAGAGCCTAGAATCTGCTTTTCTAACAATTCTTCAGGAGATTCTTATGCACTAAAATTGGAGACCCACCGATGTGATGAAAAGGAGGACTGAACTTGGAGTCAGAACTCAGATTTGGATCCTGGTTCTCACATCAACTGGCTATGTGACCTTGGGTAGGTCCCTTCCCCTCTCTAAGCCTCATTTTCTTCCCTATAAAATAGAAGGCACTTGCTTTTCAGGCTTGGCCTGAGTTCCTGTGTGACAGGGATGTGAAAGGCTTTCTAAAACCTCTGAGAGCACACCATGTTCTTGACTAGTGCCGTTCAAAACCAGGCTGTAAGAGCAGAAGTGGCCTCATAGGCCCCAGTCTAGCTTAGAATTGCTGACCTCTGACAAAGACACTTCCTCAAATCACTACTGAACTCCTGGAACCTGAAACCCCCTCTTCATCCCCTCAGCTCCTGCTGGTGCTGCATGGGAGGGAAATGAGAAAGGTCAGCTTGCTTGCCACCCCCCACCCGCTGCTTCCCACGGCCACCATGCTGGCTGCGTTGGCTCAGAGACTCCTCCTGCGCTCCCAAGGGGCAGAGAGCAGGGCCCTGCCTGAGAATCCTGTGGAGTGGGCAGCAGATGGTCTTGTGGGAGCTTTTAGGTTCAAGCAGAGGTCTGTGAGGGCTGGGAATGAGGAGCCCTGGTTTCTGGTCCCACCTCTGCCACAAGCTCCTTGCGTGACCTCAGGCAAGTCCCAACCTCTCTCTAGGCCCCAGTTTCTCCAAATATGAAGTGAGATGTGGGATGATAAGCTCTCTGAAGGGGACAGCTGTAGTTTTTTCCTGCATACCATGTTTCCCCTTATTCTGACAACAGCTCCCCAGTTTTCCTTTGGGAATCATTTCTCTCTCATTCTCGATTCATGGATTGGGGTAGAGCTGACTTCAACCCTTGGCAGCAGCAATGGGTCTGTGACCAAGTCTGGCCAATCAGAGTTGCAGTAATAGAAGCAGAGGTGGGCATGTGACTCAGGCCTGGCCAATGAGAGTTATACGTTGGCTTTTGGCTGGAAAAGAGTCGTGCAGTTGTAAAGCAGAGCCAAGAAATGTAGAAATACAGATTCTCAATCCCTTGGATCCAGCCCTGCCTGAAGCTGATATGCTCATTGAATTCCAATAACTTTTTGTTCTGCTTGAGTCAGTTTGAGTTGCCTTTTTATCCCCTTAAATCTCAAAGAATCTTGCCTAGTGCAGAGGAAATTCTTACAGGGGTTGCAATTCATACTCAAGTGTAAATGGCTTATGGCAAAGACTTCCTTGACAGCGGGTTTTGATAGAAAAGAAGTAGAGAGTAGGTGAGGATGTATAGAATATGAGCCTCGTGAAGCTGATGGCACTGAAACCATGCCTAGAAAGTGTCTGGCATGTATCAGGCCCTCCATATACATTTGTGGAGTGAATATATTATGTTCGATCCTCTATAAGCCTTGCCATACTTGGTTGAAGTCAGGACGACCAGAATTATGAGCCCATTTTTCAGATGGGGAAATGGAGGCCTATGGCAGAGAGAGCTCCCAGGTGGTCAGTGGCAGGTAGAATGAGAACCCAGTCCTCCTGCCTCTCATCCTCGGCTGGGGTCAGGCTCAGAGGCTGCGGGGGGGCTGGGGGAGGCGGGATGAGGAACCCAAGCAGGAAGCTCAGGGAGGCAGACTGCCAGGGCTCAAAGCTGTCCGGTTAGAGGAACTTTCTCTTCTCGGTACAGCTCAGCCTTGGGTGTGGGAGGAAAGTCTTCCCCCATCAAGGGCCAATTCTCTGAGAAGTTTCCAGGGGTGCAGAGTCCTATAGCTCCCTCTCTTCGTGTTCCCTGTCTTCTGAATGAACCACCTAAACCCCCAAGTGACTGTTGTCCCTAAAGGACATTTGGGGCCACCCCTGACCTCCTCATCTCTCCCCTTTTCTGACCCTCAGCTTCTTTCTGATCAAAGAGCTCAAAACTTTGACTTTGCAACAGGAAGGGGTTGGAGAGACCTTCTTTACACAGGTGAGAGCAGCAGCCCCAGAGTGGGCAAGTGCTGTCTTACTGTGTGTCACAATAGCAAGTGACAGAGCAACACACTGAAGAGGAACTCGGGACCTTTGGTCACTTGCCTGACTCCGCTGGAGGGTTAGCTCTGAGATGCCTGTGTTTCAGCTACTTGTTTCTGTTTTGTTTTGGAGCTAGAACTATATTTCAAATAGGAAATTAGCACAAAAGTATCGATAACTGGTGTTTAAATGTTTTCCATAATACAGATATGTGAAAATTATGTTTTAACTTAACTATCTCTTTGATAGAAAACAGTAACCAACTACTTGTTTCAAACATGTAGCAAATTCTTAGCATGTTCAATATTACCGCCGGGTCACCTGGCCAACTCCAGAATTCAAGGACAGTTGTAAATCTCCGAGAACAATTTTATCTGTAAGGTAGGCGGGGGGCAGGGAAGTTTGGGCAACAATACAGAATGGGATTTGAAGTCAGAAAGACTTGGGTTGGAATCCTCATTCTGCCTTTGACAGGTAAGCGAGCAAGCCTTTAGAATATAAACCAGGCCACATGCCTGCTCTGCTCAAAACCGCCTGGGGCTCCCATCTCACTTGGAATAAAAGCCCAAGTTCCCTGGGGGGCTGGCAAGGCTCAGCCTCCCAGTCCTGCCTCCCGCCAGCCCTCCCTTGACTTTTCCATCCCGGCCACACTGGCCTCCTGCCATTCCTTAGCTCACCAACCTCAGGGCCATGCTTGCTGCCTTCTGGAGTGTTCTTCACCCAGGAGGCCTTTCCACTTCACCCAGGCCTCTTCACGGATCCCGCTTTCGCAGAGGGGCCTTCCCTCACCAGCCTGGCTAACACAGGGGTACCCGCCCCCGGCCTCCATCCCTTCCTAGCCCCCTGCCCGCTGCATCCTTCACAGCTGTGACCGCCACCAATGTGGCCACAGCCAGGACGGGCTCTCGGGTCTCGCCTGCGGAGAGCGAATTGACCGATGGCCCCAGTGGCTGTGATTTGAAGTCCATCCGTCACCATGGGCTGCTCCCAGCCAATGACCGGGCCAGGGGGACCTCTGAGGGAAGACTTTGGCTAAGGGCTCCTTGACAGCCTTCTCAAGCTTCCCGAAGAACTGCACCGCAGCCTAAGACACTTCACCCCCCCCTTCCTCCCCTCCGCCTTCTTCATCTGGATCTAACATGCTTGCCCTCTGCCGGCTCTCCTAGCCTCTCCTCGTTTCTCCACAGGCATCCCCTCTAGGAAGTTTCTTGTATATTTAATATCCCTGAGAGTCTGCCTCTCAAAGGGCCTGAACTAAAGCACCTAATATATTATCTATAGATTTATCACCCTTCTCCCCATAGAATGTGAGATCCCAGTCCTTCTGGGATATGGTCATACCAGGGCACAGTCAGTGCCCAATAAATTCTTGAATAATTAAATGAAGTCCCCCCTTTAGCTTCCTGGGTGCCCCAGTTTTCCCTGTCTAAACAATAGTTATGAATGTGTGTTTAAACTCAGAACAGCTGTCTGTGTTTGTTCATCCCTGGAGAGGAACAATCTTTCCCTCACTGAATCTGAGTGGAGGCTGTCCCCTTCAGACAGGACGTGGTGGCCAATTTGCCCCAGGGGCAACTTTCCACCACGTTCCAAGGTCAGCGGCCCTCAAAGTGTCCTCCACAAGTGGAAACCTCAAAGCTATAATAGCGCATTCTCTGACCCTTTTACAGTTACTTTTTTTTTAAAAACAACAACATGTTTTTATTGATTTCAGAGAGAGCAAGGAAGAGGGACAGAGAGAGAGAAACAGCAATGATGAGAGAAAAATCATCAATCGGCTGCCTCCTGCACGCCCCCTACTGCAGATCGAGCCCCCAACCCCCGGCTTGTGCCCTGACCGGGAATCAAACCGTGATCTCCAGGTTCATGGGTCGATGCTCAACCTCTGAGCCATACCGGCCAGGCCAGTTACTTTTTAATAGTTGAAAAGTAGTAAAGCCTGTTTATTTTATTGTTTGAAGGGTATGCATTGTTTTTAAAATGAGCTTTCATCACCTAGTAAAACAGTTCATCATCCTTGTTAAAAAAATAACATTACAGACAAATCTAAGGCGCCCTGGATTCCTCCATGTCCAGGCCCCCACGGCCCCCCTCCCCCCTCCAGGTAGCCTCTGCCTCCGCCCTCCACACCCGGGTATTGACGCAGATGCTGTCGGTGGCCTGCCCCATCACTCTGCCCTTTACCATTCTGGACCACCCTCACTGGACTTCCACCTGTTGTGCCTGCATCTCTTTGCCCAGGTGATTTCTCTGTGGCCACTGGTACTTCTCTGCCCACGAGCTTGGCAAGCTGAAGTTCTCGAGAAACATCACCCCCTGCCCCCAGGAGGAGCCCTCGGCCAGTGACTGACGGGCAGTTCCCTCACCTCTGGAGCGGGTTCAGCCTCCCAGGGCTCCTAGTGGAACTGAGCTTCAGGTGCCCTCAGGGGTGACTGTCCTGATGACAAACCTCTAGAGGCTCCTTCTCTCTCTGTCTCCCTTCCCCACTCCTCTACTAGGGTTTTCTGGGATCAGTTCCCAAATTAAATAGTAAATGCATTGGAAGTCTTTTCTAGGGTCTGCTTCTAGGGAAACTCAAGCTTAGACATACATAGCCGTGGGAAATATGGAGTATTTTTTTGTGTGTTAACATCAAAAACTGTGCTGCATGAATTGTGAAGTAGTACCCTTCTATTTCCATTTGGCAGGTGAGAAAACTGAGACTCAGGGAGAGAAGGAATTAGCCCAAAGCGTCGCAACTGATAAGAGGCAATGTCGGCACTCGAACTCAGGTCTTCTGTGCTCTGTTACTGTCCTTCAGTTTTCTGGTAGTGATGAGGGAGGGTCTCCTATTCTTTTGTTTGCACCTAAGTCTCCTGGGCTAAAGGATCTCAGAGTGATGGTGGGAGCTCGGGCGGGTGTCTCAGGGCAGAATTAGGGATGCAAGAGCCACCCAGAGGGAGCAGTGACATGCAGAGGGCGCAGCATGTGTGGCCACCGACACTGGCCAAAAAGAAAGACACATTGTACATCCAAGCAAGGGTTTTTTCCTGCATCGTTACCCATGCCTCTGAAAGTACACTGAAACTCCCAGTCCCTGGGGTGGAGGAAACTGGAGAAATGGCGTGAAGATCAAAGTGCTGTGGGGATTTGTTGAGAAAGATGGAGGCTAAGAGAGACTGTACCACTAACCAGCTGTGTGGCTTTGGAACAGTTACTTACCCTCTCTGGGCCTGACATTCCTTTTCCATAAAAAGGGAAGCCTTGGCCTGACTGGAGGACAGAGCTTGAAAACTCAAATGTCTGTAGGAGCCCACAGGGCCATCCACAGGAGGAAAGTGGTCCCAGAAAGGGTGCAAACCGGACAGCTCAGGGCAGTGTACAGGGCAGCCCCTACTCAGCTTCGCCAGTGCTGCCATGAGCGAATAGCAGAGAAGCATGGGAGACAGAGGTCTTAGTCCCAGGACGGCTAACTCTTCCAGGTTTTCAAGAAAAGACAGAAATCTAGACTTGTGTGCTGTCTCAACTTTAAATGTTAGCAACTAATTAAAAAGAATCACTGGGTAGAGCCAACTGAAACATACCTATGTGCTGAAATGTCTCAGAGGTTGTTCAACATTCTTACGTTCTGTATTTTTGAGGCCCTACTATGTGCCAGTGTCAAGTGTTAAAGATACAGTGGTTCAGGAGACAGCACGCCTGTGCCCTGGTGGGACTCACTTTCTAGAAGAGTTTAAAGTCCAAGCCCTGGCCAGTCCCCTGAATACAAATAACTTTCTCTTCTACCTCTGGGGTAAGGGCCCCAGACAGCAGCCTGGTTGGGGTGAGATTAAGATTTGTGCTTCCCACACCACTAGGATACTTATAATAATAATGATTTTTTTTTTTTTTTTTAAAGAGTGAGTGTTGGCGAAGATGTAGAGAAATTGAGACCCTTGTACATTGCTGATGGGACTGTAAAATGGTGGGAAACAATTTGGCGATTCCTCAGAAAGTTAAGCATGGAATTACTATAGGCCCCAGCAAGTCCAGTCCTAGGTATCTACCCAAGGGAATTGAAAACTGGTGCGCAAACAAATACATGTACATGCGTGTGCACAGCAGCATTATTCACAATAGCCAAAAGGTGGAAACAATCCAAATTTCCATCTGCAGATGAGCGGATAAACAAAGGGTGGTGTACACATACAACAAAGTATTATTCAGCCATAACACGGAGTGAAGCACTGATACATGCTACAAGGTGGATGAACTTTGAAACATTATGCTAAGTGAAAGAGGCAGACACCAAAGGTCACATATTGTATAATTCTGTTTATATGAAGTGTCCAAAGGAAAGTAAGCCTAGATACCAAAAGCACGTTGGTGGTTGCCAAGGGCTGGGCCTGGAAGGCATGGGAATAACTGCTTAATGGGTATGGTGTTTCCTTTGGGGGGATGAAAAGGTTTTGGAACTACATAAAGGTGGTGGTTGCACAGCACTGTGAATATACTAAATGCCACTGACTTGTTCACTTTAAAATAGTTAATTTTATAATGTTATATAAATTTCACCTAAAAAATATCACTACACAAAAGTGCTTTGCTAGGATGGTTAAGCAAAATATGGTACATCCAAACAGTGGAATATTATGCAGCCCTAAAAAATTCAAGGATGTTTTAATGACACAGAAATATGCTTACAGTGTAATGCTAAGTGAATAAGTAAGATAAAAATTGTATATGCAGCATTTTACTAATTATGTTAAATAAAAAGTGCGCAGAAAAGACAATATAAAAATAAACTAAAATGTTTGTTATCCAGATTTTTTAAAAATTTATGCTTCCATGGTCTGAGTGTCTACTAAGTGTCAGGCACAAGTGAAGGAGGCAGAAGGAGGCACCTTTGCCCACCTGCAGCAGAGGACAGGGGACTTGGGACAGCGGCCCTGGGCCTAGAGAGAGCTGGGAGGTCAGCAGAGCTGGAGTCCTCTCTCTTCTCTGCCCCAGACTCCCTGAGTGACCCTTCCAGGCCTATGTCCTTCTCTTCCACAAAAGGAGAGGCCAGAGAGCCCCTTCTGGAGAGCCATCCATTGTCTTGGCATTTCCCTGAAGAAATACCTGCCCACGTGCCGAAGGCCACACATCCAGGATGGTCCCAGCAGTATGGTTTGTCGTAGTGAACACCTGAAACAACCCGAATGTTCCTCAGCAGGGGAAAGAGAAATAAGGTAGGGTGGGCACTTGCCGAGACACTCAGAAGGAATGAACTAGACCTCTGTCTCTCATCCTGCCTAGACCCTGACACTTCATGATAAGAAGGTGTGTATGTGGGGGGAAGGAAATTGCAGAAGAATCTCACAGTTAGATAGCATTTATGCAGATCTTTAAACTACAGAAAACAATTCAATGTATTATTTATGCATCATGTTTATGCAATACAGTTATAAAGGCATAGGCTGGAAGGACTAATTCATGACAGTGGTTTCCTCTAGGGAGGGAGAGAAACAGAATGAGAGGGATACAAGGTGGGGACGCTTCAATTTTCTCTCTTACTTTTAGAAATTTTATTTTATTTTTTAATCTGAAGCAAACATGACAAAACGCTAACATTTGGTAATCCTGGGTGGTGGGTCCCTGGGATATTTAACATACTATTCTTTTCACTTTTTCTGTATTTAACCCCTGAGCCGCTCCCCGACAAGGACAGTGACGAGAAAGCCATGAGATAAGGGAACTGATATTTACTGAGGCCTTTCTCCGTGCTGGTTCTCAAAGCACAGTCTCTGGACCGATGCACAGCATCGGCCTCCCCAGGGAACATATTAGAAATGCAAATTCTCAGGGTCCTGCTCCAGAACTACTGAATCAGAAACTCTGGGGTCAGGGCCCAGAACTCTAGCTTTGAGAAGCCTCCCAGCTGATTCTGATGTGCCGCTGAAGCTGAGAACCCCGGGCTAGGCCGAGTAGCTGTGGCAGCAGGTAACGCGCGTGAAGCACGCACACCTGCGGGACGGTGCTCTCGGGCTCTCCTGCAGCAGCTCGATCTCATCTTCCAGACAACCCCGTGGCGAGTTCCGGGGACAATATTACTATTGTCCCCATCCTATAGCTCAGAAATGGAGGCCATGAAAGGCCAAATCCCCCGCCCAAAGTCCCAGGGGCAGGTTGCTCCCAGGGGCCCCCTTCCTTAACCAGGACACTACACTGTCCTCACCTGCAGGACCCCCCCCCCACTCCAGCGCACTGCAGCCTCGGGAGAAGGAATGACGAGCCCCACTTGACAGATGGAGAAACTGGGGTTCAGAGATGAGGGCCAGTCACTCTCAGCAACGGGGAGAGCGAAGAGGCTGACAGCCTGCGGTCATTCCGTGAGGCTGGGGGTTTGACCTCGACGGGGAGGGCCCAGGGCCCGGAGAGGAGGGGGGGAGCGCAAGGAGGGCTCCCAGCTGCAGCCCCGCCTGGGTGTGGCTCGCACGTCACGCCCATGACCAGCTGCCCCCTTCCCCACCACGGCGGCCAGCCCGCCGTGACCCGCCACCCACCCCCACGGGGAACCGTGAGGGCTTCCCCCCGGGCTTCGCGCAGCCCCATTCCTTCCTTCTCGTTTTCTTTTTTTTTTTTTCTTTTGCAGAAGGGGAACCTGGACGGCCGAGAGAAGTGGCAGCTCCAGCATAAAGGCGCTCGGGGCCCGAGCTCCCCCTCCGCCCCGACTTTCCCGGGTGGCGGCTGAGCGGTTCCGCCCCCCAGCTGGGTGCCGGCTCCCGGGTCTGCCCCTCCGCCGCCCCCCGACGGTCCCTTCCCGCTGCCCCGCCGCCTGCCCCGCCCACCACCCGGGCTCCCTCCGCAGCCCCACCGCACGGGCGGTGTCCCCGGGCCCCGCGGCACTCACCTGGGCGCCCGCTCCTCGTCCTGCGGGCAGCCCGGATCCTCGCAGCTCGGGCGTCCCCCCAGTTCAGCAGCCCCCGGGGTCCCGGGGTCTGTACCCGAAGGAAACGGGCTGACTTTGAAGAAGAGGCGGGGCGGCCCTGCGGGTCCCCCTGCACTAGCCTCTCGGCCGCGGCGGTCTGCCGGGGCTAGAACCGGGGACGCGGCGGCGCGCACGGGCCATCTGAGCGGTGCGGCCGCGCCGCGGGCGATGCCAACCCCGCCCCGAATCGCCCTAACCCCGCCCCCGAGAGGTCCTGGCCCCACCCAGGGGCCCTAATCGACACGCCCACCTCCCAGGACCCTGATCCCGCCGCCTAAGGGTTTGTTGCCCCCCCAGGTTTCTAACCCCACCCTCAAGGATTCTAGCCTGGCCCCCGACGGACAATAACCCCGCCCCCAAGAATTCTAATCTCTCCCCCAAAGGTCCCGAGCCCGTCGCCCTCCCCCAACTATCCTAACACCTCCCCCAATGAATTCTAATTCCGCCTCCCGACAAACTACCTTGTCCCTGAAGGGATTAAACCCCGCCCCCAGGATTTTAACCCGCCCCCCAAGAACCTTCACACGCCCACCGGTCTCTTCCTCCCCAAATCCTGGCTCTGCCCTGGACGGTTTTGAATCCCACGTTTGAAGGATCTTTAACCTCGCCTACCAAAGGTTTCTAACCCTGCCCCGGGGATTCTAATTCAGCCAACCCAAGGATCCTAGCCCAGGGACATCTGTAACACTGTCAGCAATAAATTTAAAATATATCTATTTATAACCCTAACCCTGGAATTCTAGGCCCACTGCTAAGTGATCCCAGCCTTGCTCCCAAAGGATCTGAATCCGCCCTCCAGGATCCGAATCCGGTCCATCTGCAGACTCCAGCCCTGTTCTCCAGGGATCCTGGGTTCTAACCCCACTCTGAAGGCTTCCAGCCCCCCCTTCCCCAGCTCTCTGAGCCGTGTCCCCCGCCGTCCCCATGCCGTCCTTCTAGCCCGGCGCCCCCAGCCGAGTCCCGAACCTCCAGGCCCTTGGGTTTCTGCTGCACTGGACCCGGGCTATTCAAACGCCCTGCGAGGGGGGCCTCGGCCGCAGGAGCCGCCCTGGCTCGCTCCCGGCCGGTTTCTCCGCAGGTCAGAGGACGTGGAAAATTGAGGGGGGGGGGGGGGGGAGCCGGGCCTCCAGGAAGAGAGATGCAGGTTCTGGGGACAAGAGAGCGTCGTCGTCAGCATCGGCTGTATCTTTTTCCACAAGTTTGCCATTGTGTTGGCAAAGGGCCATAGATAGCTGAAACATTCTTTTGTTAACAGCCCACCGCGCCTTGTTTATTTTTTATTAAAGTAATGCTGCAATATAAATCCTTTACATGTTCCCAAAGCTCCTGACAACTTTACTCTGGAATGCTTTTATAAATAAAACGCATCATTAGAAATATTCAGCTTGATATGTTTTGGCAAATGTATACCCCTGTGTAACTGCCACCATATATTAGCATCAGAGACTATTTATACAATTACAAATTTTATCCTAAGACACCGCCTTACCAGTATTTGAGGAGCAAACATTTGCCTGCTCACTCATTCATTCATTCATTGTCATGGAGAATATAGTTGATCACAAGAAGTGGTGCTAAATGCTGCATCTTTGGAGTCAAACTAGGGTTCAAACCCTGGCGCTATCATGTGTCAGCTGAGGGATACAGCACAAATCACGTCACCTCTCTGACCTCAGTTTCCTCATCTGTCAAATGGGAATAACAATAGTGTTTACCTCAGTGAGTCAGTGGGATCTCGGCTGGGTGGAGAATGGGTTAGAGGGGCCAGGGGGAAACAGGGAACCCAGTGAACAGACCCAGGCAGTCATCCAAGGGCAAGATGATGGTGGCATCAGCTGGGATGGTGGCAACTGACGATTGTAGGAGCTCAGAGAGAAAGAGACAAGATCTGAATGCCCAAGTCTTCATGAGTATGTACAAGGAGAGTCATTGCAGCACTGATTTTACTAGGAAAGGACTGGAAATAACCTATCCACCACTTGGGGATTGGGAAAATAATGGTAATACAATAATGGGATACCAAGCACTTATCAAAAAATACAAAGATGTATAAAAACTAATTGTATTTCTAGACACTACTAATGAACAATCTTAAAATAAAGTTAAAAAAACAAATTTACAATTTCATCAAAAAGAATAAAATACTTGAGAGTAAATTTAACAAAAAAGAAATGCAAGGTACTCTGAAAACTAAAAAACATTCTTGAAAGAAAAGAAGACCTAATAAAGTCATCTCATGGGATAGGAAAGGCGTCTCATGGTAAAGACATCCCTTCATGGATTGGAGGACTTAGACTTCACATTGTTGAGATGAAGATACTCTCCAAACTGATAGAGAGGATAATCCCTATCAGAACCCCAGATCTCTCTCTCTCTCTCTTTTTTTAAAATAGATGAGCTTATCCTAAAATTCATATGGAAATGCAAGGAACCCAAACAGCCAAGACAATCTTGAAAAAGTAAAATAAAGTTGAAGGACTTACACTTCCTCATTTCAAAACTTACTTTAGCCTGGGGAGGGCGCAGGAGCAGGGTAGAGGGGGTCAATGGGAGAGGGAGAGGGGCTTTGTAATACTTGCAACAATAAAGAAAAAAACTTACTTTAAAGCTGCAGTCATCAAGACAGTGTGGTACTGGCATAGGATAGACATATAGATCAATGGAAGAGAATTGAGAGTTCAGAAATTAATCCTCACATTTATGGCCAATTGAATTTCAAAAAATGAAAAGATGACCCACAGAATGAGAGAAAATATTTGCAAATCAAAGATCTGATAAGGGGCTGGTATCCAGAATATATAAGTAACATAATTCAATAATAAATAGACAACATAATTGAAAAGTGGGAAAAATACCTGAATAGACATTTCTCCAAAGAAGCTATACAAATAGCTATAAACACATGAAAAGGTGCTTAATTATTAGTCATTAGGGAAATACAAATTAAAGTCACAATGAGATGCTACTTCACATCTCTTAGAATGGCTATAATAAAAAAGATAGCCCTTGCCGGTAGCTCAGTGGGTTAGGGCATTGTCCCTAGAACAACTAATCAATGTTTCTCTCACTCTCTCTCTTTTTCTGTCTCTCTCTCTCTTTCAAAATCAGTAATAATAAAAAGACAGACAATAACAAATGTTGATGAGAATATGAAGAAATTAAAACCTTCATACAGAGCTGGTGGGAATGTAAAATAGTGTAGCCCCTTTGGAAAAGTTTGGCAGTTCCTCAAAAGGTTAAACATACAGTTACCATACAATCCACTCCCAGGTATGTACCCAAAAGAACTGAAAAAATTCATCTGCACAAAAATTTTTATGTGAAAATTTCATAGCAGCATTATTTAGTGATAACCAAAGAATAGAAACAACCCCAGTGTCCATCAATGAGTTAGTAAAGTATGATCTATCCATACAATGAAATATTATTGGGCAATAAAGAGTTATGAAGTACTGACTCATGCTACAACATAGATGAACATTAAAAATGTTATGTTAAATGAAAGAAGCCAGTCACAAAAGATCACATATTGTATGATTCATTGATATGAAATGTCCCAAATAGGAAAGTCTACAGAAACAGAAAGTAGAATTGTGGTTTCCTAGGGCTGGGGTTTGGGAAGACATACAAAGTCGCTATTAATGGGTATGGAATTTGGGGTGGTGGTAATAAAAATGTCCTAAAATTGGTTGTGGTAATGTTGTACACCTCTGTGAATATACTAAAAGCCACTGAATTGTACATTTTAAATGATGAAGGTATGCTATGTAAATTATAATTCAATAAAAATGTGTTGTGGTTTTTTTTAAAGAATAAACTCCCTATGTACTAATAGGGGGCAAGGTGGTAAGTGGAGGTGGGGCAGGCACACAATGGCATCTAGTGTACTTTACCACTTGCGTACAAGAAGAGCACACACGTGTGGGAATTTACCAGCACGTGCCTGGTCCGAGCCAGGAGGGGACACAGAGCGGTCTCCGCTGAAGCGGTCCCAATGGAGCGGGACTGGGTAGCTGGATGGCAGGAGGGAGGGAGGCTTATTGGTTGTCGCACGCCCTTTGTACTCTTGAACTTTGAGCCACCTGGATATATTAACTATTCAAAAATAAAGTCAATTGTAAAAAATCAGAGGCTTCATGGACGAGATAGAATTGAGGCTGGGTAGGATTTTTACAGTTCTGGGTGTGCACTTGACAGTGGCTCAGGGCTGGAGAAACAACGGAAACAATGGAAGCAAAGGTGTTAAGGCTGGACTGCCTGCCTCTCACTAGCTGTGGCTGTTTTCTCATTTGCACAATGAAAACACCTCACCAGCTCACTGAACTATTGCACAGAAAGCTCTTATTGTGCCCTCACATCAACTCATTTAATCTCTTTGAGACAGGGATGACTATAAATGGGTGGCGTGGAGAGGTAAAGACACTTACTTGCCCAAGGTCACACAGCCAGCAAGTGGCAGAGCTGGGATTCAAACCCATGCCTGTGGGCTCCAGTGCGTCTCCAAAGGCTATGCGTGTAATGACTGCACAGATTCAGGAAGTGTGCTCTGGACGCTGAGGAGCAGAGAGAGAGACGCTTACTAGAGGGCAGGACACAGGGCTCAGTCCTGGAGGGTGGGCAGGAGCTGGGAAGCAATGCAGGCCTCACTTTACAGTGGATCAGATGCTGGCTCTTTCAAAAATACATTTTCCTATTTTCAGGGGCATTTGCATCTCATATTTCAAGTTCTTTGGGACCACTGTTGATTGTTCTATATTCAAAACAGGGCGGTGATAGGGAAGAGCCACAGCATCATTCCAGGGCTCAGCCATTTCCCTTTGCATTTGCAAAGTGGCCAGTGCTCGTTTCACAGCTACACCCTCCCAGGCGGAGGTCACCGCTGCCCTCATCTTCTGAGAGGCAAATGAAAACCTGAAGAGACCAGCCCTTGAGACAATCCCAACAGCCCGCAGCAGGTCCTGGACCCGGCTTCTTAAAAAGCTCCTCCAGCATCGGCCTAGGATCCAGGGGATCGAGGTTCGATTCCTGGTCAGGGCACGTGCCCGGGTTGTGGGCTCGATCCCCAGTAGGGGGCGTGCAGGAGGCAGCCGGTCAATGACTCTCATCATTGATGTTTCTCTCTCTCTCTCTCCCCCTCACCCTTCCTCTCTGAAATCAATAAAGATATATTAAAAAAAAAAAGCTCCTCCCCCCTGCATTACTTTTCTCCAGAGAATTGTCACCACCATGCACCACAGGACATATTTATGTTTTTCTGCTTATTGTCTCTCTCTTCATACATTTTCTGAGTTCCATGCGAGCACTATTCACGTGGCCACTCTACAGAAGAAGGAACTGAAGCTCAAGGCTTATGAACAGCCAGTGAATGACAGTGCTGAGAGCCAAACCCTTCATTCTTTGGTTAATTCTATTAATATTTATTAAGGGCTTACTACGTGCATCTCTTCTAGGGGCTGCGAGCACACATGCACACAAAACAGACAAGATACTCTTGACCTTCAAGCAATGTCCAATCCAACTAAGGAGACAAAACCTTAAACCAACAACTTAGATACAGAGTGGAAAATGCTGTGGTAGAGAGAGGCCCATGATATTGTAGGAGGGACACGAAGGGGGGACACTGGTCCAGCCGGGAGTGCGTCAAGGAGGACTCCTTGAAAGAGGTGATCAGTTGAAGTTTAAAGGATGCTAGTAGAAGATCATTGCCAAGGGCATTCCAAACAGAAGGGAGAGCTTGACAAAGTCTTGAGGGAGGAACAGCTGGCCTGTCTGATGAGCCCACACTTCTGTGTGGTTGGTGCCTAAAGCCAGGACACAGACAAGAGGAAGATGAGGCTGGCGTGGCAGGACCAGCTGACGAGGAGCTGGGGCTTTCCCATCTAGGTGACGGGGAGATTTGCCTGCCCGTGTCTTGGAAGCTTGCCTACCCAGGTGCCATCCTAAAGGCGGCTAGCCTCCCACTCAGGGGTGTGGTTGGACTGTGCAGAGATGGAGATGCTGGGGGTGCTAGTGAAGTTGTTTTTCTGACCCCAGCTGCGTGGCCACCTCCAGCTGACAAGTCCCCCCAGGGCGGGGGACAGTTTGGTTTCACAACTCCCCTCTCTCCCCAGAGTGTCCCCAGAGGCCAAGAAAAGAGGAAGCGCTTGGAGGACTTCCTCTTGGGTCCTGGTATGCTGGAGCCCAGGCAGGTGGGGGCAGGGAGTAAGGGGGAAGGGCAGAGTGGGGCCTGCCTAGCCTCTGGGCATTCCCCGAAATAAAAAGTCCTGGTCCCAGCCCTGCCCTCATTCGGAGGTGGCCAAGCTCCTGCAGGGTGCACTCAGGCCCGGGAGCTAGGACAATGGGCTCTCATGCCCGCAGTCCTAAGTTACTGGTCCTTCCCGGGCAAGGCCTCCTCTCCCAGCCTTTCATCTTCAACAAGGAGGCCCGTCCTTACTCAGCAATTTAAAACTGAGGTGATGTGCATGAATTGACACGGAGAGATCCCCAAGACTATGTGCATAACAGTTTAGAGGTTATATTCATTTGTAAAAATAACATGATTTTGTATTTATCTACATTTGTATGTAAATACATAGAGAGAGGTCTGGAAACTACACAGCCAACAAGAACAGAGGTCTCCACTGAAGAAGGAACATTATGATAAGGGAGAAAGAGATGGTGATTTTTTTCTGTATTTGCTTTAAAAATTTTTTTTAATTAGACTATATTCATTTTTATTTGTGTAACTAAAATAATAATAATAATAATAATAATAATAATAATAGAGAGGATTTTTATATATGGTTATCAAGGGTCATTTCCCCCAAACATTTTATTATGAAAATTTCCAAAATTGAAAGATTTTTACAACAAAACCCCCAACCTCACCACCTACATTCTACCAATAACATATTACTTTCTTTATCACTGTCTGCCCTATCCACTCATCAATACAGCTTTTAAAAGTACATTTAGAAGTAAATCACTTCTGCACACATATTATTAACTAGAGTTCAATGTTTGATTATGGTATTTTAATGTAAAATTTACATACAATAGAATGCACAAGATTAAGTATTCATTTGCTGAATTTTTACAGATGCTTATACATCTATGTAACTTCAACCCCATTAAAATATACATTCCCATCACTCCAGAAAGTTCCCTCTTGTCCTACAGTATATTTTAATTGCCAACATTCTATGAGTCAGCATTCAACAGAAGGCTAAGTATATAGTAAGTGCTCAATAAATGTTGGTTGAAGTAATAAATGAGTCTGGGAATGAATGTGTACATGGACCGCTACCCTGAGGGCAGGACCACGAGTCTCTTGCATTCCTCACAGAACTGGTACACAATAAATGCTTACTAAAGATTTATCAATTATATTAGTTATACATTGCCGTGTGACAAATTACCCAAAACTTAGCAGCTTAAAACATTATAAATAGTTATTATCTCACACAGTTCCTGTGGGTCAAGAATCGGGGAGCAGCTTAGTGCAGTGGTTCTGGCTTGGACTATCTCATGAGGTTGCAGTCAAGGTCAGCCTGGTCTGCAGTCATCTGAAGGATTGACTGGGGCAGGAGGATCCCTTTCCGAGGTGTCACTCACATGACCTTTGGCAGGAGGCCCCAGGTTCTTACCATATGAACCTCTCTTGTAAGGCAGCCTGATTGTGTTCATGACACAGGGGCTGGTTGTCCCCAGAATGAGGGATCCAGGAGAACAAGGCAAAACATCTCATGGGTTACACAGGTCATCCCCATTCAAGGTGGGAAGGGTCTACACAAGAGCATGAATACCAGGAGGTGAGACTAATTGGGGACTTTGTGGGCAAGATAGTCATTATGAATATGTGTTCAACTTTTCTGAAAACTTGCTTTGTGGTGGGTGCTGTGTTGGGTTCCACAGAGAGTAGGACCAGCTCTCCCTATTCCCCTCACAAGAGGGGTGTGTGTGTGTGTGTGTGTGTGTGTGTGTGTGTGTGTGTGTGTGTGTTAGGGTGGAGATGGGGAAGTCAGACAGACATGAAAACAGATGGTCTTATAGAGTACAATAAATATCACAATGGCATCTTTTTAAAAATTGCTTTTCTGTGATTTATATTCATGGCACGACATTTAAGACAAGTTATGAAAAGAAGTTTCCTTCTGTCTTTATTATACTATACACTCCTCCAGCTCAGAGGCAGCAACCATCACTCGTTTTGTATATCCTTCTGAACAATCCATGCATTTACACAAAGACATCCCCTCCATCTGTAAAGAGAAAGAAGGCACTATCCAAAGTGCAGTGTTCTGCACCTTGCTTTTTTTCTCTCTTTATCTTGGAAATAATTTCAAGTAGTACATAAAGAGCTACTTCATTCATGGTATTCTACCTTTTTCATGGGCCACAGTTTATTTAACCAGTCCCCTGTCACTGAACATTTTGTTGATTTCTAATCTCTTGCTATTAGAAACAAAGCCGTGACGTCCACCATTTCTGTTTGTGACTGTATAAATGTAGGAGAAATTCCTAGCAGTGGACTTCTTGGATCAAAGGGTCTGTGCATTTAAAATATTGTAGATGTTGCTAAATAGGGTTTTACCAACTTACCCTCCAACCCACAACGTGTGAGTGTGTCTGTATCCTCACACCTACACCCACATGGTAAGTTATCAAACTTTCCAAACTTTGCCAGTCTAGTAATTGAAAAATGGTTTCTCTGTGTAGTATTAACTCACATTTTTCTTATTATGAGGGAGGCTGAACATTTTGCCACATGTTTCAGAGTCATTTGTATTTTCTGTGTACTGTACAATAATTTGCCTATTTTTCTATTGGGCTGGGGTCTTTGTTATTTATTTGAATGTCTTCTTTACACATCAAAGGCACTGTCCCTTTGTCTGCATGGCAAGCTTCAAAAACAATTTTTTAAACAAGTTGCTTTTAGACAGAAATGAGAAGTTTTTGCAGGTTGCATCATTTTCTGTGCATCACTGCAGGCCGCCCAAGGGCTGAGGGCGCAGCTATGCCGGGTAGAGTTCTAGAAGGCAATGCTAGGACCTGGCAGTGGGGGTGGGGGAGCTGGGGTGGCAAGGAGGCAGTTGTTAGCTCTCGCACTTCTTGGAAAGGACTGCCACAGAAGACAGTGAAGTCCCCGTTGCAGGAAGTGGACAAGACAGGCTAACCTGGCTCTAAGACACTTTGCCCTTCATCTAAAATGGCTCAGGATGGACAAGTCACAAATGAGAGGACACACCAGGGGGGCTGTCAATTTCTGATCATTTAGGCCTGTTTGGGTGGTTAATAGTTATATAGACTCCCTAGAATATAACCTCCATGAGGCCAGGGTTCAAGTGCTAAAAAGCAGTTGTGGAATGAATGAGTGAATGAGTGACTGAATGAGTGACTGAATGGTGAGTCTAATCAAAGGGTGTGAGAGCCTGCTCTTTCTGAGCCAGGAGGGAACCCTCTTCCCCTCCCTTCCTTTTGGAACCTGCCTTCTCCTCTTTCTTCCTCTTACCCCATCTGAGCCAGGTTTCAGCATCTCTCATCTGGTCATTGTCCCAGCCTCCTGCCTTGTCCCCCAGCACCCAGGATCTCCTTTATCTTCTAGTCAACCCACCTCTCCAAGCAGCTAGATTCACTTCTGGAAGATGAAAGCCCATGAGGTCCCCATTGCCTACCCTTCCTTGTCCCTAAAGGGCCTTCTCAATCTGCCCACTTCTCTAGTTTCCTCTCTGACGCCCCTCACTTTGCCCCCCCACCTCAGACACCCCATCTTCCTCCAGCAATAATAATGGTCACATTTATTGGGCACTTACTATATGTACTTTTACATGGGTTATCCTGTTTAAGAGTTGCAACAGTCTATGAGATCTATAAGGGTAATACTACTATTATTCCCATTTCGTAGATGAGAAAACTAAGATCCAGAGACATTTAGGGGCTTACCCAAAATCACCAAGTCGCAGATGTCAGAGTTGGTATTCAAAACTCACTCAGTCTGACCCCCGGGGCAGAGTGTCTAATCACTGCCCTGATGCTAACTGGTCACTGTTCTTAGAGTGTGCCATGCTCCTTCCAACTCCCTGGCCTTTGTTATGTTGGCCCCACCCAGGAAGCCCCCCCGGTACTGTATACCTGCCCAAAATCTTGCTCTTCCTTCAAAGTCTTGCTCATAAGTCACTTTCTCTGCAAAGCTTTTTCCATCTTCTTCAGAAAGAGCTGTTTCTCACTCTCTGATTTTACAATTGACAACTTTCTGCTGTGGTTTTATAAGGACTTCACTTCCCCATCAGGCCCAGAGCCCCCCAAAGGGCAGGGACTGTTCTGTATCTCCCTCCAGTGTTTGGGACAGTGTCAGGCACAGTTGTGAAGGACTGCTAGAAGTCTCCAGTTGGAAGCTGGGAGGGAGTAGGAAGTTGCAGGGTCCCAAAGTAAAAGGGGCTTAGTGTAGAGGTAAAGACAATTTCACTAACTTCACCACTTGTCCATGGAGCAGTTCTGTCCCCAGGGGATCTAGCTGGTTGGGAAGTTCCATCTTTATAACACTCCTATAAGTCTCTGGGAATCAGCTGCCCCACCCCCGGGGGGTTTCCCCATCTTGCAGTGCCAAGAACTGAACCCTGATGGGAAGTGATCCTGGCTGGGTTCTGGACGCTACAGGAGGAAGTGTGGCCAGAGTCCTCATGCCTGGGGCCTGGGCCACCTCAGCCAATGCCCTTTGGACTTCAGTAACTAGAGGTTACATGGCTTTGGTAACTGGGCAGTTCCGGGGTGGTGAGGACTTCCTCGGGGTGTGAGGGAAATTGCTCCATTGCCAGAGCTGTGGGGTAAGAACTGCACCAGTGCCTCTCAGCAGCCCTTTCACTGTGCCCTGGCTGGGACTGTTGGCAATTTCTGAGCTTGATTCTCTTGCAAAGGCCTTACACCTTTAAGAGGAACCTCTAGCTCTTTGGCCCCAGCCCTTAGCCAACTGACTCCTCCCTCTAAGGCTGCCTCACTTAGGAACCACTAAGACTTTCCGGAACCTCAGGTCCAGATGCCTCAGCCTGAGATCACTACATCCCAAAGTCTGGTAGACGGGATAGATGGGCACCTAGGAGCATGGGCTCTGGGTCATTCACTTCACCTCCTTGAGCTCCAGTTCCCTCATCCATAAAATAAGGGTGAATAGATTTGAAAACATCCACATTAAGGATTCGTTCAATGGAACAAATTTCTTCCAAGGAATGCACCCTAGACCATTGATTCTCAAAATGTGATCCCTGGACCATCAGCATCACCTGAATACTTGTTAAAAATGCAAATTCTTGGGCCTCACCCTTGCTCTATTGAACCAGAACCTTGGGGTGGGTTTAGCAATCTGTGTTTTAACGAACCTTCCAGGAGATTCTGATGCATGCTAAAGTTTGAGAACCACTGCCATAGGTAAACTTAACAGATGGGCAACATATTGGGAGAAGATATCTGGAACCATCAACAGCCAACAAGGGATTAATATCTAAAATGTATAAGCTACTCTTGCAGATCAATAAGAAACCCAATAAATAATGGGCAAAAGATCTAAACAGGTAATTCACTGAAGGGGAAGCCCAAATGCCAAAAGTATAGAAGGAGGTTCTGAATTTCAGGATTAATAGAGTAATACAAGTTAAAACAACAATGAGATGCCACCTTACCACCCAATCTGTAGGCAAAATTACAAAGTCTGACAATGAAAAAGCTCATGTAAGTGTGGGGAGACAGCATCCTTCACAGGTTGCTAGTGGAGCCGCTTTAGCAGAATTTACTGACATTTAAAAGCTAAATGACCTGTGATCTAGTCATCCTAATCTTGAGTATAGAACCCAAAGAAATTTTCATGTAGCCCCATGAGGTCCACACACAAAGATGTTAATCTCGGTGTTGTTTGTGGTAAGAGGGAGTTGGAAACAACCTGGGTGTCCATCACTGGGGGAATGGATACATAAAACAGTGGATGCTCAGCTTGGAATATTTTTGCAACAAGCTAGATGTTCCAAGAGCAGCATGGGTAGATCTTAAAAACATATTATGAAGTGAAAAAGCAGCAATGAAATGAGATGCGTACCTGACACTGTTTATGTAAACACGCATGCAAAGCGTTGCATATTTTATGTCCAGGGACATACAGCAACACATAGGAGTGGGTGCCCATGGTGGGGAGGAGGAGTGGGGGAACGTGTAGATGCAAGGGGAAAATAAAGGAAAATAGCCAAAGGGCCTTGCCACAAACTGAGTATGAACCATGAAACTCTCTGGACCTGAAGCCATAATAATAATAATAATAATAATAATAATAATAATAATAATAATTTTAATGGGTGATAATAGCCCTGGCTGAGTAGCTCAGTTGGTTAGAGCATCATCCTGATATGCTAAGAGTGTGGGTTTGATCCCCAGTCAGGGCACATACAAGAATCAACCAATGAATGCATAAGTAAGTGGGATAACAAATTGATGCTTCTCTCTTTCTCTCTCTCTTCCTCTCTTCCTCTCTCTCAAATCAATTCTAAAAATGGGTGATAATAGTACCTACCTCACAGGAAGTACCATGTGCCTGGCCATGGAGGGCTCTGTAACATTATTACAAATAGACTTGCCTAGTCTCTGGTCTCCTCTCAGGGCTCATTTCTTTTAGCCTCCAAGCCTTTACTTGGGCTGGGTCTTGTGCTGTACTTATGCTGACCTCTCCCTCTCCAACCCTGCCTTCAGATCTCTTCGGCTAGTCCAGGCCCCTGAGATGGCTCTGTGGAGTCTTGGGTACTTTTCTTTTGGGGCTCAAGCATGAAGCGAGGCCGTAATGGAGCTGTGAGGGGCAAGTCCTATTTCCTCTTCTCAAATTGTGCTCCCTGAGGGTCTTCTTGCATCTCACCCCCACCTCGGATCCCATCCCATTGCATGCAGGACAAAGACAGGTAAACTGGGTCAGAAAGTGTTAGACGGAAAAGGGAACAGCATTTATTGAGTGCTTATCATGTGGCAGACCCTGCACTAAGGTCTTGACCTTTGTTCATCTCCATGATCACCCTCCTCTGAGTCAACTCTCAGTAGAGAAAAACCTCCACTCCACACTGATGGTCTGATTCAGGGGTGGTAATGGTGGTGGGGGGGAGTCCCTGCTATTTAGAGCCTCAAAAAGACCCTCTACAGGCTCAGTATGGTCGACTTGAGGTAATGTCGCAGGAGCATCGGTTCCCTCAAGTCCTTTCCCTCTGTTAAACCTCCGCTTCTCCAGCTGTCGAGCGGGAGCAACAGAAGTCTCGGGGTCCTGGGACTTCTTTCCTCCGTCGGCCAGCAGGTGGAGCCCCCTCATCACCCGTCCGAGGCCTCCGAAAGCTGCGCCTTGCAGGGAGGAGGGGGTCCTGGTGCAGAGTCCCGGGGTTAGCGGACGAAGAAGGGCGCTGGCCATCCAGGGCGTGCAGAGCGGGGCTAACTGAGTCCCAAGCGACTGCCCCGAGCTCTAGGGCTCCGCCCCCTGCAGGGCATTCTCCAGGCTGCACGGGCTGGAGCCTGGGGGCAGCATCCGGGTTGGGGGAATGGAGGCTGGGTCGGGGAGACACGCTACAGGTAGTTGTCTTCCGTTGCCTCATTCCCGCCCGGGGAGCCCCGGGCCTCCTCGTCGGTGCTGTCGTCGTCGGGGGCCAGCGCCTCGATGTCGTGCGTGATGTCCGCCAGCAGCCGGTGGAAGGTCTGCTCCTCGGGCCGCTGGGCCGCGCCGTCGTAGCTGCGCACGGCCGAGGCGGATGTGGAGCTCATGCTGCGCTTGATGCGGCCAAAGCTGTCGGTGAGGATGCCGCCCTCGCGGATGCCCACGCCCTCCAGGAAGCCCTCGAAGTAGCCAATGTCCTGGTCCAGGATGAAGGGCCGCATCCCTGTGGGCCAAGGTCGCATGACTCCTGGGGTTCAGCCCCTTCCCCTCCCATAGCGATCGCACCTTCGTTGGAGATCAGAGTTTAGCTCCCTGCCTGACACTCACTGGCTGTGTGGCCTTGCAAAAGTCCCTTGACTCTCTGAGCCAGAGAATAATGACTTATTCCCGTGGCACACAGTACATGCTCATTACATGTTAGCTTATTATTGTTATTATTATCACAGTTGTTATAGTCCCATGATATAGTTGTGTGACCCTCATTAAATATAACTACTCTGAGCCCTGGCTGGGTGGCTCAATTGGTTGGAAACTCTTCGATGTGCCAGGGTTGCGGGTTCAATTCCTGGTCAGGGCATATGCGAGAGTCAACCAGTGAATGCAAGAGGTCAATGTTTTCTCTCTCTCTCTCTCCCTCTCTCTCTCATCAGAAAAAACACACAAAGCTATTCTGAGCCTTACTTTCCTCCCGTGTAAACTTGAGATAATTACATATCTTCTCCCAGTAGGTATGTGAGGATTAAATAAGGTACTTAGCACACACTGAGTGCCCCACGAGAGTTAGCCCGTTTCACTTTAGTCACTACTTACTATGTGACTTCAGTACTTTGCTTCTCTGAGCCCCAGTTTCCTCATCTGCAAAATGGGGGCAAATAGTTTCTACTTCCCAGAACTGAGGCTACTTAATGAGATGATGCATGGCAATGGTAATGGCCAAATACAGGTTAACTTATCAATATTACCATTCCCATTGTTGTTTTATTAGCCCTCCTTACTAGCTGTGTGACCTTGAACAAGTTCCTTAGCCTCTCTGAGCCTCGGCTTCCTCTGGATGGGGTAGGATGGGAAGAATCATTCCCTCTCGCAGCTTTGCCATGAAGATGGAATGGCTATACCCAGGCTCTGTTCTTATCAGCTCTGTGACTGCAGGCAAATCCCTTCTCCTCTCTGCACCTCCGTCTCCTCATATGCTCCATGGATCTCATGATCTTGGCCTTATCAGGCTGAGAGATAAGGAATGAAGACTCCCAGCCTGGAGACTGACCAGGAATGTCATGGACCATGTAGGGGCCTTGGCTGACCCTTGGGGATGGGGGTGGGGCAGGGGGCTCACCAAGGAGGAAGAACTTGCGCCGCTCTCCATAGAGCTTCAGCAGGCCTGAACAATAGTCCTGGATGGGCAGCCCGAGCCGGTACTCCCGCAGCAGAAGCGCAAACTGCTGGATCTCGAGGGGCCCCAGCTTACTCCGCAACTGTGGGGACATCATTCGAGGTCAATCCTAGGAAGCAACCCCCATCCAACCACTGCCTGAAAGGCCCAGAGCCCTCTCTGAGGGCATATTTGGCCTAGACGGCCTCTGAAAATGCTAGCTGACATTAGTTTAGGCCTTTCAACAAGCTGGCCTCAGTATACTCACCTAACCTCGTGCCCCGCTCTGACCTCTGGGGTCTTATGCTTCAGTCATGCCCAGGATTATTCCTGATTCTTGAAATACCCCATGTTTTCTCCAATTCCTAGGCCTCTGCTTGTGCTGTCTGCACTGGCGCCCCAGCTCACCGTGACCATGTAATCCTGCAGCTGCTCCAGGCCCAGGCCGCTGTGGTCGCTGCCGCTGCAGTGGGAGTCATGGAAAGAGGGTGTGGATGTGCCGCTGTAACACGCTTCAAATGTGTCCTGAGAGCCATTGCTGCAGGGACAGGCAGAAAGGGGCCCTCACTCATCTCCCTCCAGCTCCTTCCCTGTAGCAGGTGGAACGTGGAAGGTTCATAGCTACCAGTGCTCTGGGCCTGAGGCGTCATCCTAGGTCCCACTTTTCTCCTTCAAGGCCCTGCATTACCTGGCCCCACATTCTCTGGCCCCTGGCTGCCTCTCAAGCCTCTTCTCACCCTTGCTGTTTGTGCTCAGGCTGCCCTGCCTTCTCTTTTTCTCTAATACTCCAAGTACCTCTTCACCTCTGAGCCTTTGCACATGCTGTTCCATCATCCTACAATGTCTCTCTCCCCTTATCTTTTGCTCAGTTAATTCTTTTTTTTTTTTTTTTTAATATATCTTTACTGATTTCAGAGAGAGGAAAAGAGAGGGAGATAGGGAGAGAAACATCAATGATGAAAGAGTCATTGATCGAACCCACAACCCAGGCATGTGCCCTGACCGGGAATTGAACCCCGATCGCCTGGATCCTAGGTCGATGCTCAACCGCTGAGCCATGCCCAGTCGGGCAGTCAGTTAATTCTTATTCATCATTGGATTTTATTTTTTAAACTTTGAGAGTACATTTATTAAAGCTGGGGACAGTGAAACAAGGGCCAGCCTAGGACAGAAGCAGCAGGAAAGAGACTAGGTGGGGCTCCTTTGGCTCTAGAAACATTATGGGGAAGAAGTGAGCCATGGTAGAGCTACTGTCAGCTCACTGGAAAGTCAGAGAAAAGGGGGCCTTGGAGACAGGTGCAGGGGGTTAGCCCGGGATGAGCTGTCGCTGCCCATTGCTCCCTGGCTGCAAGTCTTGTGGGGACCCTTAGAGTTTAGGAGATGCATGCCTGTGGGGGAGGAAGAAGAGGGGGGTAAAGGCGCCGGTGTGCTCCAGGGAGGGAGAATGCCTGGATTTTAAGTGTCACCTGCTCACGAAATTTTTCCCTGATCCTCCCAGGCTGGATTAGACCCTCTGTCAAATGTGGCCACAAAGTCTATAAGTCTGCTTATGACATGCAAGGACTTTCCAGATCTCACTAAACATCCTCTCTGACTACTGTCTCCCTTATAGCCTCTGCCGCAGTCACAGTGGCCCCCTGGCTGATCCTCAAACAAACCCTTGACTTGCTGTTCCCTCTACCCTGAATGCTCCTTCTCCAGGTCTCAGTTCCAGTGTCATCACCTCTGAGAGACCCTCCTGAGTCCCACAGCCTCTCTCAGCACTCTGAGCTTCTCTTTAGTGCTTATTTATCATTAATGCTTATTACTATTAAATAATGACTTCATTGTCACCTGTGCTGGACTGTAAACCATGCAAGAGCAGGCACTTTGGTTTTCTTCATTTGTTGTGTACCTACTATGTGTTAAGCATGGGTCTTGTCCTTGTCTTGTTCCCCACTGCATTGCTAGCACACAGCACAGTGCCTGGCATGCGATAGGTACTCAATAAATATTACTTAATAAAAAGTCAACCTGCCTCTTGGTCTTTACATTGTCCCAGAACCATTTTCCATGACCTACAGAGAAGCAGTGTAGCTTGGTGGTGAGATTTTGTTTTCAGTCCTGTATTTTCCAGCCTTCCTGGTTGTGGCCATATGACCAAGTTCTGGCCAATGAAATGTAAGCAAATGTTGTCAGCAGGAATTCCAGCAAAGCTCTTTAAAGAGGCCCCTGGCATCCTGGCTGGTGTGGCTCAGTGGTTAGAGTGTCAGCCTGAGCACCAAAGGGTCGAGGGTTCGATTCCCAGTCAAGGGCACATACCTGGGTTGTGGATTCACTGCCGGCTCCTGGTTGGGGCACATGCAGGAGGCAACGGGTAGGCAACCAGGCAATGTGTCTCTCTCACATCTATGTTTCTCTCTCCCTCTCTCTCTTCCCCCTTCCCTTCTTCCCTCTCTCCCACTCTGAAAAGCAATGGAACAAATATCCTCCGGTGACGATTAACAAAACAAAACAAAAAAAGAGGCCCCTTGCATGCTACCCTGATGGCTGAAGCTATGACCACCACATTGGAGCAAGAGGTGGCGTTGAGGATGGAACAAGTGCCAAGGAGGGAGGAAAAGAGAAGCCTGGGCCCCTTACAACCATGAGACTCTGCATGAAATCCTAGTCTAATATTTATGTAAGAGACAGGAAAGAAAGCTCCATCTTGTTTAAGTTATTCTTTTTTTAGGGTTTTCTATTACACGGAGCCTAAACTGAAGTAAACCAAAATGATTTTTTGGTGTTAGCTGTGATTTTGGCCACTGTGTCTGGGTGACTGGGAGAGGACTACAGGCTTACGTGGGCCCACTTCTGGGTTCTGGTTGCACCCTAGGCCTCTCAGGGGTATGGATCCTATGAGCTCATCAGAGCTCCATTTACCTCCCACCCTCAATGCCCAGTGTCTCAGCATAAATCAAAGTGGGGTCACTTTATCCCACCCTTTCTTGCCCACAGGGAGCTCAAGAATGCCTAGAAGAGCAACCCTGTTTATGCAAAGGTTGGGGGGGCAAGAGTGGGGTCCCCAGCAAGGGTGATACCTACAAAGAGCTGCAGCAGCTGAAGTCAGCGTCATAGGCATAAGTCCCGTCAGTTCGGCAGCTTTCACCTGGGACCAAAGAGAGAGGGGTTGTCAGAGGAAGCGAAGCAGGGACCAGCATCCCTGGCTCCTGAGGCCTCAACTTCAGTCCCACCCTGGGGTTGGGATGGTGGCTGGAACACAGATGGCCTTGTAAGCAATTGCAAGGACATTAGTTTTTACTCAGAAATGGGCAGCTACTGGAAGCTTCTAACCACGATTCCTGCCCCCTCACCCCCCCAACTCGTCCCCTGACACACAGCCAACCTTGGGCAATTCACGTCCTGTCTCCTGGCCCTCAATTTCCCCAACATTGGGACACCACCTTCCTGTCTACCTCAGGGGGTCTTGGGTATAACAGATGCGGGAACAGGTGAGGGAGTATTTTGTAAACTATGTGTTTGAGGTGAGACAAAAAAGAACTTTGAGAGGAAGGAACTCAAAGTCTTGAGAGGAAAGAAGCACCATCTACAGAAACTTTGCTTTGTACCTAAACCTGTTATCTCACCGAATCCAGGTACTAGCCTCACCTTCTGATCTCGGCTCACTCCGCGTCACTTCCTCCGGACACTCCCCTGACTCCCCAGGCCAGGCTGGTTCCTCATTATATGCTGTCATAGCACAGCATGTGGTCCACACTGTATTTTTGTAACTATTTAACTACTATCATACTATCTCAGCCACACAAGCCTCACAAGGGCAGGGCCACGTCTGGTTTTGCTCAGCAGTATATCCTGGTGATTAGCAGAATCCAGCACATAGTAGTTGTTCAATAAATATTTGTTGAACGAATTTCTTGAAATACTTGTTGCATTTTCTCATTGATTTGCCTATTATCCCTGTGACAGTTAATGAATTCTCCCAGCTTCCTCAGACCACAGTTCCCACAGATGGGTGTGCCTCCGGAAGTAAAGAGCCAGCTCCTTGTTGCTGGAACTATGCAAACAGGAGCCATGTTGAGGGGCCTGTGACTGAGGAAATTCACTTAGTGGCCTTGAAGGCAGCATGGGGAGTGAAGTTGTTGCAGATAGAAGCTTTAGAATCAGACATACCTAGATTTGAATCCTGACTCTGCCACTTACTAGCTGTGTGAGCTTGAGTAATGTATTGGCTGCTCTGAGCCTTAATGTCCTCATTTGTAAAACTGGAATCATAAAGCCTCAGAGAGTTCTTTCATCCATTCAAAAAATACTTCTTGAGCATCTGTAATGTCCCTGGCCCCATGCTAGGCACACAGGATACAGTGGCAAAGAGGGCAGAAAAGGTTGCTTGGCACATAGTTGGTGCTCAGCAAACGCCTCTATGGGTCTCATGAAGAAGCTAGGTTTGAGGTCATCATGAAAACTGACATTTTTTAAAACTCCATACTGTACACTGTAATTGCAGTAGAGATCAGAACCCCTAAAGGCTTTCATTGGGCTCTAAGTCTTGGGGCATCCCCCCTCCTCTGGCCCTCGGGATGTTTCACAGGAGGTGGCCAGGAGTTTGAGTACTCACTGCGGCTGCAGAGCCATGGCCGTTCGGGTGTGGATGTGTAGTGGTAGCCAGCCCGGTCCACGCACTCGATGCTCTGGTCGCCGTAGATGATCTGGAAGACCTGACAGATGAGGGCGCAGGACTCCTCGGCAGCATCCTGGCCCAAGGAGGAAGATAGAGCTCAGGCTCTCTCCTGGGACCAGGATGCCCCTGCTTCCTAAAACACAGTGTGAGGAGGCTCACGGAGGCGCACACACACCTATAAAGGCCTTTAATAAACTGGCTTTGAGGGTATTTCCCATCAAAATTATTTCCCATCAAAATGGCTATCCTCTGGGTCTTGGATCCCTTTATAGAATCTGGTGATGATTCTAATCCTTCTGCCCTGAAAAAATGCATACATGCAACCCAATTTCTGGGGGATTCATGGGCCTCCCTGAAGCTTATCTAAAATAAGCCCCAATTGCCTGGCTGGGTGTAGTTCAGCGGTTGAGCATCGGCCTAGGATCCAGGAGATCGCGGGTTCGATTCCCGGTCAGGGCACATGCCCGGGTTGCAGGCTCAATCTCCAGTGTAGGACGTGCAGGAGGCAGCCGATCAATGACTCTCTCATCGTTGATGTCTCTCTCTCTCTCCCTTCCTCTTTCTCTGAAATCAATAAAGATACATTTAAAAAATAATAATAATAAATAAAATAAGCCCCAATTTGTTTTAGTTTACAGTTAGGAAGCTGAAACCCAGAGATGTAAAGTGATTAGCCAGGACTAGAGCCCAGGTCTCCCAATACCTAGTAGAATGAGGAAGAATTAAGTGTATAAAAAATTTAGGCTCAACATAGTTACTACACTACCAGATGCCATATTTAGATATGAGTTTCCTGGTACCCAGAGCACAAATGGAAGCAGGATGAATACATAAGGTTCAGTCTCTGGTAGAAGGAAGGAATTTAAGTCCTTGGGTGAAATTTTTTTGGAGATTGCAAATATGAAGAAGAATTTGCTTCTTTAATTGACCTCTTTATGTCTTCAAGAAAGAGGCACAGAAAGACTATAAATGGTGAAGACACTATCTCCATGAAGGCATTTCCTATTTTGTATCTCTAAATGAAAAGCTCAGGTATAAATTAAAATATAGCCCAGGAAAGGCATTTTGGGATGGGGAGTGTACTAATTATTAAACCACACTGAGCCCTACAATAACCCTACAAAATGGGCAGGGAAGAGAGGATCCTTATTTTATGTTAAAGATGCTGAGCCTTAGAGTAGTTAAATGGCTTGCCCAGGCTCACACAGCAGGCTCATGGCACTGGTTAATATTAGCACCCAGGTTTTTTTACTCTAATTCCTGTACCTTCCTTGGGACCACAGTGTTTCAGATAGGAAACCAGAGGCAAAGATACTCCTGGAAAACAACTTTTCATTTATTTATTTAGTCCACAAATTCCCACTTAGTCCTATTGTGTGGCAGGTACTGGGCCAGGCTCTGGGGTGTCAGAGGTGAATGAGAGGAGGTCTGTACCCCAAAGCCCTCCCAGTCCCCTGGGATAAATGGGACACAAATGCATTTTTCCTGTGGAAAATAGATTTTCTCCCTAATTATCACTGCAACCTGCTTATTCTCTTGTTGGTCCCTATAACAAGGTATAATAACATAACATGATTGAATCGACCCATTCATTCAATATTTATTGAGTAACTATTACATGCCAAACACTGTTCTGGGGGCCGCAGATACCACAGTGAACCAGCCAGGACCCGCAGGTCTCTTGCACTCTACAAGGAGGACAGTCTGTATAGAGTAGAGTAAATTAAGGGGGAGAGTAGAAAAAGATGAGGCCAGAGAGGAAATGGGGATGGTTGCTGGAGCCACTATTATAAGGTAGATGGCCTTATAAGCAATTGTAAGGACATTAGCTTTTATTGAGTGAAATGGGGAGTTGCTGAAAGATTTTGAGCAGTACATGATGTAACTTAAGTGTTAACAGGACTGCTCTGATCGTGTGGGGGAACAGGTTGTAAGCAAGGGCCAAATCAGTGAGGGGTGACTGCATGATTCAGATTATAGATGGGGCATGTACCTGGGTGGGGACAGTGGAGGGTGGAGAGAAATAGATGGGTTTTGGTTATATTTTAAAAACAGGGCCAAGAGGATTTGTTGACAGAGTGGACATGGGTTGTGTGAAAGAGAGTGGGGAGCCAAGGATCACTGCAAGGTTTTGGTAAGAGCAACAGAAGGACAGAACGGACATTAATCAAGACAGGGAGACCAAAGCAGGAGCAGGTTTGGGGGAGAAGTCTGGGAGCTCAGCTTCTGATGTCATTAGACCTTCGAACGAAGGGGAAGAGTGGAAAAACGTGTCTGGAGATTTGATGATGAGAGAGAAACTTTGGGGAGCTCTCAGGGTTTTAAGTGCCCCCAAGACTAGGGGAGACCATCTAGAAATGGGTGTAAGAAACAAGAGGAACAAGGATGAACCCTGGAGCAGCCCGGCCTCAAGAGGCTGAAGAGGAGGAAGCAGCTCTGGAGGAGCAGCTGGGGACGTGGGAGGAAAACCAGAAAGGGGGGGGGAGGGGCTGGAAGCCAGGTGAGAAGTGTTTCACGGAGGAGCACATCAGCTCCAGAGTCCAAGTTTTCTGATTACTTTCCATCTCTCCCTTTGGACAGGCACCGTGTCTGTTTTGTTCACCAAGGTTTATGTACAGAGGGACCCTGGGTCACAGGAACAGCTTAAAGCCTCAGGGCTTGAGGGTGTCTGCTCAACTGTGAGCTCCCTAAGGGAGGACACCAAACATGCCTCATGGACCTCTGTATCCACAGCACCTAGCCCAATACCGAGCACCAGCTGGCTCTCAATACATATGGTCAAATGAATAAAGGCAAGGGTGAGAGTGGAGAACGGGTGGAGGCAGGATAGGCAGGAGAGAATGGGAGAAAGGCCACTGGGTGGCGACATAGTCACCAAGAGTACAGGCTCTGGGCTTCCTGGGTACCAGTGTCGAAACCACCACCTGCTTCCCGTGTTGACCTTGCACAAGCTACTTAGTCTCTGGGTCGTGGCTACCTTCTCTATAGAATGGATATGCTTGAAATATTAGAATGAAATAAGTTGATGCTGGTTCTGTGTCTGGCATGGATTGGCACTGGATTCCTAGGTAGGGCCGACGGAGGGAGACGGGACCAGGGTAGAGCCCAGGAACCTCGTGAACGGGGCGGGGCTGGATGGGGAGCCGCGCCTTCCCACCCTCCATGCGCCCGGGAGGCAGAGCGCTGGGCGCGGGGTGCCCTCGGGCTCACCCTGTTGGCCACAGCCAGGATGACGAGGTTGCAGTAGGCGTCGGGGCTGGGGTCCTGCGGGTCCAGAGGGTTGGAGCCCGGGTGGCGCCGCTCCCAGCTGCCGCCGCCGCCCGCCTGCCTCCGCTCCCAGCTGCCACCCGGCTTCCCAGCGCCGCCGCCGCCGCCAGCGTGCCGCCGCTCCCAGCTGCCGCTGAACGTCTGCCGCCGCTCCCAGCTGCCCGACGCCCGCGGCCCGGCGCGCTGCCGCTCCAGGCTGCCGCCGCCGCCCCCGGCCCGGGCCTCGGCTCCCGCGCCCCCGCCCCACGCCATCCGCCAGTCCAGGCTGCAGATGGTGTGGCGCCGCTCTGTGGTGCCCACCCGCCGCTTCTCCGGAGCAGCGCCCGGCGGGCCCGGGTCGCGCCCGGCCCCGCCGGGGCTGGCGTCTACACCGGCGGGCACCGGGTCCACGCCCAGACCTAGGAGAAGCCGGGTGACTGTCAGCGGCGGGACGTCGAGCTAAGAGCGCCCTCCGGAGGCCACGTGGGACACCTGCGGGGGCCGCGGGGGCTTCCGGCCGCGCCTGGCCCCGCCCCTGGCCTCAGGCCCCGCCCCTGACTCAGCGAGGTCTGACGTCTCCCACTGGCTACCTTAGCTTCGAGCTCCGCCCCCTACGTATTGTCCCGCCCCAGACCCCGCCCCTCGGCGTAAGTCCCACCCTATCCTCGGAGCCCCGCGGCTACGCCTCCGTTCGCCAAGCCCTTTAACTTCAAGCCCTCCGGGGGCCCCAGGATTCTAGCTCGTCTGTCCTCCCCTGGCGCCGCCACTGGACCTCAGGATGGTGGGGCAGGCCGCTCACTCGTCGACCTCAACCCTGAGCTCAGTCTTACTGCATATGGCGATGGCCCGACCCCGGTCTCAGGATAGGGTGGCCAGGCCTTTTCCATCACCCGGTCACCCAGCCTCAGGCCTCGCTCCTGCCCTAGGTCATGCACATTCCCAGAACAAGAATTTGAGACTTTTCCCTCCCCTTCGCCCCCCGGCCCCGCCTTAAGCACCAGCAGGCGCGGGCTCCACCCGCTGTACCTGTCTTAAGCACCAGCAAGTGCAGTGCGTCGTCCTGCAGGTAGGAGGCGGCGGCGATCTCGTGGGTGGGGATGCGCAAGATGAGCTCCTCATTGTCCCGCCAGGTGAGCAGCAGGCAGCGCGCCGACAGGCTCAGGATGCTGTCCTGCTCCGCCGTAGTTTTCAGCGGCAGCTCCTTCAGCTGCTGTGGGGTGGGTCGGATCTCCTGAGTCCCCGGGGGTCTCGGGTGGGAAAGGAAGAGGGGACACACCCTGTCTTTCCCCCTCTCCAGAGCCTTACCCTGGCGGTGTCCAGCAGCTGCAGGAGCTCATCCCGGCTGGAGGGGTTCAGTGAGGAGGTTACCCAGGTGAGGTGGCCCAGGAACTGGAGAGCAAAAAGGGATGGGGTGGGGAGAGTGGTGGGAAAAGGGCAGAAAGAGGTCACTCTAAAGCCTTGAAGGACCCTAACCTCCTCACTGACACAGTGCAGATAGACTGAGATAGAAATATCTGAAAATTAATCATAAGAACCTGATAGTAACTGTTATTGAGCCAGTCATAGAAACCAGACACAGTCCTGAGAGCTTTGTGCACATTCACTCCTTCATCCTCACTTTATTTAAATCTGTTTTTATTGGTATTTTTTGTTATTTGTTTGTTTAGAGAGAGAAAAAGGGAGAGGGAGAGGGAGAGAGAAACATCAATGTCCTGGGCATGTACCCTGACCTGGACTTGAACTGGCGACCTTTTAGTGCACGGAATGGTGCTCAACCAACTGAGCCATACCAGCCAGGGCTCATCCTCACTTTAAGTGTGAGAAAACTAAGGCACAGCAAAGGTAAATAACATGCCAAATTTATATCACTAGAAAGGGGAAAACTGGACTCCACACACCACAGCCTGCACTCTCACTGCTAGCTTATATTGCCTGAACACAGTTACTTAGCTATGATGGAATCAAAAGTCGCTTTAATAGCTTGAAAGAACTCATCACCTGTGAATTCCCACTTGGCCTGAGTGGCTCTGTCCACCTCAAACACTAGGATCAAATGACTATGCAAGTCACTCACCCTCTTTGTGATCTTGTTGCAGAAGTCAAATGGAAAGGAATGAATGTTGCATCAAACTAGTACATAACTTTGTGAGAAAAATAATGCCCCAAATCAATGCATTGATTATTCATTTGTTCTTAGTTATAACTTAGTGCCGTCACGTAACTTACATGTTATTCCATCAATATCAGAATGAACTTTTTTCATTATTTTTAGGTGGATTTAACTAATCAAACCTTTTTATTCTGTATGAAATTTCAGTCTCCCAATTTTAAGTGGATTTATTTGTTAGTGTTTCCCTCCATATGGGATTGCCATATAAAATACAAGATTCCAGTTAAATTTGAATTTCACATAAACATCAATTTAAAAAATATATATATATATATTTTTAGTACTTTTAGTCCCATGCAGTATTTAGGATATATATTAGTACTAAAAAAGTATTCACTGTTTATCTGAAATTCAAATTTATTTTTGCTAAATCTGAACTCTTAGCTCTGTATCAGTCTTCCTTGGGTAATGAGGATTCTTTACTGCTCCTTCATGATGCTCATGAAATAGAAGTCAAGCCCTTGAGTGGTCTGAGTCCCCTGTGGTTTGCTGAACTGGGTTTCTTGAACCTGGACACTGAGTAGCAACAAAGTCACTGCAGTGAAATCTCACAGGAAGGTGTGGCTTTTTAGTACACAGAACTCTTTCCCATCGGCTCTACCCTGCAGGTAGGTTCTGAACCCCATGTTGAGATGGGAACACTGAGACTGAGCACGTGGAGGCCACTTGCTGAGGGTCCACAGCATAAGGCAGGGGCAAGGCTGCCCAGACCTCTTTCCCCTGAGTCTCCTGTGTGTGAGACTGGGCTGGTCAAGGGTAGGTGTGGGGGAGAGGTAAGTAAGGTCTCTCTCGATGGGGTCCAGAACATGCCACTACCAAAGGTGGCACCTTATTAAGAATATCTCAAGCCGAAGGAGTTTGAGAAAACACTCTGACCTCCTCACTCACCTTCCCTGAAAGCAGGAGATAAATCTGTGTGCAAGGTGCCCTCTCTGTGCCAGGAGGAAGGGAGACATCCTTATCGCCAGAGACAGGATTTAGGCCTGAGAAGGCTGTATAAACAGACCCTGTTACTTCACCCCTTCCTGCCCCAGCCCACAGCCCTCTGCCTTGTCAGTTCTTCACACATTTATTGTTTCTTTGTCAAAAAGGTATAAAAGCACACCAGCCAGTGTGGCTCAGTGGATTGAGCATCGCCCCGTGCACCAAGAGGTGGCTGGTCCAATTTCCCGGGCAGGGCACATGCCCGGGTGTGGGCTTGTTCCCGGTGGGGGGGCGTGCAGGAGGCAGCTGATTGATGTTTCTATCTCTCCCTCCCTCTCTCTCTAAAAAATTAATAAAAACATATATATATATATTTAAAGGTATAAAAGCTTCCTGCTCTTTTCATTTTTTGGAGTCTTCATTCTCTTGTAAAGGCTCCCTTAAACATGAAAAACTTTAATAAAATGTGTATGCTTTTCTCCTGTGAATCTGTATTTGTCAGCTTAATATTCAGACCCAGCCAGGGACACTAAGAGGGTCGAGGAAACCTTTTTCCTCCCCTACCCCCCTCACTCCAAGATTGGGCCCACCCTTCCCCCTCATTCCCCACGCACCTTGACTTCTTTCTCCAGGTAGTCACACAGCAGAATCTGGGGGTCGATGAGGTAGTCAGGGGGATAAAGGGGCATCGAGTGCAGGGGCCGGCGGCTCACGCTGCTCCGAAAGGCTGCTCGGCGCCCAGCCTTTGGGAACATCAGCCTTAGGAGCGGGCCCTGCGTGGAGATGGGGGGGCAGGCTAGGTTGGAACCCAGGAGGGGAGCAGGTAGGCGTCTCCAGCCTGGACGGGGAGCCATACAGCCCAGAATTGCTCTGGCAGAGGTCTTTATGCCTGGGAGGTAGGAGGCAGGGGAATGGGCCTATGGTGTCGGGCCCTCAGTCTGAGAAGCTACAGGAGGGATTCCCCCAGGAATACCAGGGAAGGAGGTTGGGGGTATCTCCCAAAAGAATCTGTCTGGCTGGTTTCCCTGGAAGGTGCCTGTCTGTCTGTATACCCCGTGGCTGGCAGAGGCCACTGGGGACAGGGAGGACAGGCTAGGGAGTTGGTTACCCAAATGTCTGACTGCCCAGTGGGGAGGAAATCCTTCTAAATGAGAAGACAGTCCCTACTTACGCTCCTCACTGCCCATCGCTGCCATCCCAGGCTTCCCAGTCCCCGACCTCTCTCTGCCCTGTGTTGCTCCCAGCCGCCCACCTACCTTTCTCCCCTTCTTGACTTCGTACTCCATGGCGAAGTGTCCCTTCCACTCCTGCCACCCTCCCAGCCGCCCCCTCTCCCCTCAAAGTTCCTTTGTTCTTTTTCCGGCCTGGTCGGAAACTCCACCAGCCCTGGAGTTCCTGCCCCTCCTGTGTGATAGTGAGCAGAGGTGGACGGGCGGGACGTAGCCTGGGGACCCTTCAGCTGAACAGTGGAAGCCCGGCCAGAGCAACTGACCTGGGGAGACAGCTTCAAGGCCTCCAGCCAGAGGCTTGCTGCTCGGGGGCTTGGGAGTTGAGTGAGGCTGGGGAAGGTTTCCCTAAATTTGGAGCCAGAAAATCCCAAATTCCATCCCTACTTCTACCACTGACCTTGCTGTGTGACCTTGACAAGGTAAGTCAGTCCCCCTTTCACAGCCTCAGTTTCCCCCTCCCCACTATAAATTGGGAGTTATTGGTTCCTCCCTTTCTGGGCTGCTGTGGTGAGAATTAAACGAAAGAGTTGGTGTGAACATGTTTCATAAACTAGAACACTGCGGCCAAGCAAGTTATGATTTTAAAATTAATCATTACTATGAAGGAAGGCAATATTGCCTGGGCTTCAGAAACAGGCTGCCTGAGTTTGAATCTGCCTTTGCCACTTACTAGGGTTATGACCTTGGGCGAGTCCTTTAACCTTCTGTTACTCAATTTCCTCATCTATAAAATGGGCATATACCAGTCTGACCTCAGAGTGACACTGTAAGGATTAAATGCATTTAGAAGAGCTCCTGGCACATGAAATGGTCGATAAATATTAGCTATTTACTTATCTATGTATCTGTGTGTCCTGGGCTGTAAAAGGCTCCCTTTGTGGTCCTGTGCTGAGCACCACGTATTCATCTCACTCACTCCTCACAACATTGGGTTACATTATTATACATTATTATACCCATTATACAGATTTTTTAAAAAAGCTCCACTGCAGAGGCTGACCCAAGGAGGTCACAGAGAGTAAGAAGAGGGCCTGGGATTTCTGCCGGGCCTGGATCTGAAGCCTAGTTCCTTACCTCTAGAGCCTATGTACTCTGCATGCCGCACCCAGGACAGCTGGAGAGGGGATTGACCCATCCTCCCCTGGCCATGACACTTGGGTTCTGGAGACCCAAGCTCTGGAACTGATTTGCTGCATGATCCAGGGCAGATTGCTTATTATAACCTCTCTGGGCCTCAGCTTTCTCCTCTTTCCAATGGGAGCAACAATCCCAAAGCCCCGCCATGCAGTCAGAGATGTGGCAAGAAAGATATCAGGCCTTGGATAAGGAAGTGGTTGGAAACTGTTAAATGCAGGGGCCAAACTATACATAGGATTGTTTTGAAAGATTTTCTGAAAGCATGGGCGTGTCAGGTCAGTGACCGTTGGAGCGAGGACCAGAGCTCCCGCTGCCCCTGGGTGTGAGGGCCACTGGAGACTGCCAGCTACCAGCCTTCCCTCTTACCTCCCTCCCCTTTCCGGGGAGGGGAAATTGCCCTGGACGCTCAGTGAAAGCTCACACAGCCGCACCTTCCGGCTCCTCCACATCCTGCCAGTGACCTCCCAGCAGCAGGAAGATCCCATTAGCCTGCCAGCCAATAGGAAGAGCCAGGATGTGCGACCCAATCCCTGACTGCTCCTGACATCAAAACTCCCACTTAACCCCTTGAGCAAGTCCTGAATTCCCACCCTCAGAGTGGCAGCAGGGAATGAAAGGTGGCACCTCCATAGCTGGCTTTTGCAAACCTTGTACTCTCTCTGAGCCTCATTTTCACCTCTCTGTAAAAAGGGGACATCTATTATTTCTGTACTAACTCCAAACATCACTGAACTACTGGGAATGGCAGATAGAACAAGAAGTGTTCTGAATGCCACTAGAAACAGCAGCTATCTATGTATTCCCTGCAGTGCCCCCCACCACACACAGGGCCATAAACAGATCAAGTGCTTAGAAAATGTCAGTGGAAGTAGGTGGAGACAGGTGGGCCTAGGCTCAAATGTGTATGACCTTGAACGGGTAGTTTGTTCATCTCTTGGAGCCTACAGTCTTCATGTGTCAAAAGCAGGAGGATGCTGGTGCTTGCTCAGAAGACTGCTGCAGGGATTAAAGGGAAACACAAGCATACAATGGTAACATTTAATATTAAAATTAGCTTGTGAATCATAAAAGAGATGAATAAAACAAAGTCCCTGCTCTCAACGACTTAGCAGTTGTGGCAAATAGGATTCATCCCTTTTGAGCCACCTCCAGTTGATTGGCAGGGGCTGCCTGGAGCTCTGTGCAGAGGATTATAAACACCAGATCTACTCCCAGCATGAAAAAGGGATTGATTATCAATGCTTGCCTGGGACAGGAGGGGGGAATGTGGCAGCTGGTGTTCAATGCGTATGCTGTCCCTGGCCTGGATAGAAAGGCCAAGGTAAAGAACTCTGACGAAAGGCAAACAACTAGTTTGGGGAAGGCAGAGTCAAGAGTCGCTCACCACGCCTGTGGCTTTCAAGCCCAGCCTTGAAGGGCATGTGGAAGGCAGGTCACTCTAGGCAGAGGGAACAGCTTGAGCAAACACAGAGTGCCTGAGCTGTGATGCTTTTGGCTGCAAAGAACAGACTACTCTATCAAAGGTGGCTCAGGCAAGAAGGACAACCTCTTAAGACAGGAAGTCTGATGGTAGGTGATTTCAGGGCTGGTTAATTGGGCAGCTCAAAAAAGGCAGCCAGTTCCTTATATTTCTGCTTTGCTGGTGTTACGGGCTGAATCATGTCTCCCAAAATTTATCTGTTGAAGCGCTAACACCCAGTACCTCTGAATGTGGCTGCTTTGGGAGATAAGTTAAAATGAGACTGTAGAGTGGGCTCTGATCTAATCTGTCTGGTGTTTCTGTAAGGAGAGGAAATTTGTACACAGAGAGAGACACCAGGGATGTGCACACACAGAGGAAAGACCACGTGAGAATGCCACGAAAAGGCAGCCTTCTGCAAGCCAAGGGGAGCCTCAGAAGAAACCAATCCTGCTGACACCTTGATCTTGGACTTCTAGCCTCCAGAATTATGAGAAAATGAGTTTCTGTTGTTTAAGTCACCCACTGTGCGGTAGTTTGTTTTGGCAGCCTAGGAAACTCATACAGTTGGCAGGATGGATGGCTGGTGAGGCTTTAGGAGTGACACATCCATCATTATCCTGCAAGGGTTTCCCCTTCTTGTGTGTTTTTATTGTGAGGGGAAAATGTTTCCCAGAGATCCTTCAAAATACTTCTCTTAGGAATCTCAGGTCAGATATAGTAGCCAGAATACATTTAAGCTGTAACAAAGATCTAAATAACAGTGGCTTAGACATGATAGAAGCTTCTCTCTTCTATCACAAAAGTAGCCAGGACAGGAGTTCCTGCCTATGCTGGATCTAGGGGCTTCCGAGCTGCTCCACTATACTAGGGCTTTGCTCTCAGCTTCAAGGTGGCTCTGCACAGAGCTGCAGTCCCGCCAGTAGAAGGGTAAACAGAGCCAGGGGGGAGTGCAAGCCCTCTTTTTATTTTTAAAATCCTCACCCAAGGATATGTCCTTTCCATTGATGAGAGAGAGGGAGATCGGCAGGGGTTATGCCTGCTTTATATTTTTCTCTTTAGTGTGCCTGAAAGAGTGCCTGGCATATAGTAGGTACTCAGTAAATATTTGTTTTTTTTGTCGTTAGAAACTTGAGTCTGGGTCCTGATTTCGTCATGGACTCATTCTTTGATCTCTGGCAAGTTGGCCCCCATCTCCTTTTTTCCCTTATCTGTAAAATGAAGAGTTTGGAGATGGGGGGGGACGGATGACGACACCATCCTGGTTGATTGATTGAGGCTCTGTCCAGTCAACAGGGCGCTTTGTGTAGCAGCCTGACCCCTCCAGCCAAACGTCCTGTGGCAGCGGGCAGCCTTTCTCCCGGCTCCCACCTCCCCATCTCCTTCCTCTGGCCCAGAACAGCTAAAACAATAGGACACAGGCAACACCTACTGAAATGACTTTTAATATCTCATGTCGCAGCAAAATTAAAAATATTACAAAAAGTTTGTGGTGTACAAAAGAGTCTCAATACAGAAGCCCCAGTTGGGGCCCCTCCCCCCCCGGGGGACGCGCAGAGGGGTGAGTGGGGCGGAGGACTGAGGATGGCACAGATGTAGTGACTACCAGGAGGTCGGCCAGGACCGGAAAACAAATGGGCAGGGGTGGAGACCCATCAGGGAGGGGAGAGTCTCCCGGAATTGTGCTGAGGGAGGGAAAACGGCCCCTCAGGCATGGCTAGAGGTTCCTGGAGTGGGGGGTTGGGGTGGAGAGGAGCAGTCAGTGCTGGGGGTGCTCCAGTGGCACCCTGAAAAACCCAGCCTGCCACCAACTCACTGTGTGATCTTGGGCTGGCTGCCTCTCTGGGCCTAACCTTTCAGTAAATCAGGATGCTGGGTGATTAAAATGCTGATTCTCCCCTTGAGGTCCCAAGCTGTGAGGGTCTGGAGGCAGGAACCGAGGCCCACCAGTGCTCTTGAGAGTTGTGTAAACACTGCGATAGAACACAGATATTCCCCAGCCCTCAAGCCCTAGAAGCCAACTTGAGGTCTTGGCAGCATTTATCTGCAATCAGAAGCTCAGCTTGAGTTAACTGAATATGAGAAAATTAATTATTCTTCAAGAATTGAGGCTTGTTTAGGACAAGAATCTCCCAAACTAAGCTGCTCAGGGGTGAAAATAATGAGGCTCTGGGAATTGTTCAGGTCCTTTCCAGCTACTTCTGACTGGTCCGGGGAAACCAAAGGGTTGGAAGATCTTGTTTACGAGGCCCTCTGAGTTTGGTGGTTTAGCCCAACAGAGACAGGCCTGGTTTGGATTCTGGAATTTGGTGAGAGGGAGATAGAGGAACAGCCTTGTCCCATCTGGCGCCTTTCTCACCCCCTTTTGACTCAGGCTACCCTCCACTCTGGGATTATTGCAGGTGCCCCAGGGCCCTCACCCCTTCAGCCTGGCCTGGGGTGCCCTTACAATGATTGTGCATAGAATAAAGGCCAGGATTGCTGGGAGAGGGCAGCCCCCTCCTTGCAGTAAGAAGGGAAGGGTGGAGGTGGCCAGGCACGAAGACAGCCCCTCTTTCTCTGGGGAGTTTTCTGCTTCCAGGAACCAGGCCATCCCAGGGGAGCCTTCCTCTCCCCCTTCCCCAGTTCCTTGCTTCCCCCCCCCCCTTGCCTCCACTGAAGCAACCGAGAACCCAGGAATGTCCTAGCTCCCCCCCAAACAGAACGGCATGTACAGTTCCTTCCCCTCGAGGCCCAGGGTCTCAAGCCCCTCTGGCTAGGAAAGGGGTACTCAGGCCCCATCCCCACTGCTGCCCGTGTGGCTTGGCACTCAGTCCCTTCCGCTGAGAAATCACAAAACACATTAGTACAGAAATTGATAGCTCCTCTCCTGCAGGTCCTATCTCCAGCTGTATCTGGGAGGGAGGCAGGTGCCCAAGGCGGCAGGGGCCAGACAGGGTGGGGGCAGGTTCTGGCTTTTAGCTCTCATCCTGAACTTGGACTCTTACCCCACCCAATGCAGGTTCCTCCTAACCAGGGGCCCCCAAACTAGAGAAGATCCAGCCCCTAAACTAGCCTCTGGAGGGGTCTCTAGCCTTTATCAGATGGTCGTTCCCAAACCAGGGACCCTGGGATGCCCTGCCCTCCTTCCTCTTTTCAACTGAGAGGGCAGTGGGGCCAACTCTCAGGTGGCAGGTGGTGGGAGCTTAGGGTTAGACTAGAAAAGACTCAGAGGGAGCCAGGGCCTCTGTCCTCAACTTCCCCAGAGGGATGTCCAGATGCTGTAGGGCTCCCCAGGATGTTCTCATTTTGAACCAGAGGTTTCAAACTGGTGGCCCATAACCCAAATATGAGTGTTTAGTTTGGCCAGCACAGGATCTTTAAAATTTTGAATTTTAGTGCCTATAGGCAAGGAATGCACTCTCCTGTTCACCTGAGTCCACATCACTCCCTATCATCTAGCACCTCCGCATTCTCATTTTCAACCTGAAGGCATTTCACTGCAACACATGCTCCCTACCCCAGAAAACCTTCTCCCCACTGCCTGAGGTTCCTGTCAGCTCCAAGCCCAGGTGAGCTCCAAGGGAAGAACCTGTGGAACTTTGGCCCTTAGTACAGAAATTGATAGCTCCTCTCCCTGCAGGTCCTACCTCCAGCTATATCTGGGAGGTCCCAAAGGGCACAGGCCCTTCCAGGAGGCAACTGGGGCTGCCAGGCAAGACCTTCCTGGATACTCTCAGGCCCCTTGACCTTCACCCTGAGACCTGGACATTCCCCAGGCCATCTTCCCCGCCCTCCGTTTTCTCCAATTCTAATGGGTGACACGCCTCTGTGGGGCACAAGTTTAGCAGTGAGCTGGCTAGGGGAAAGGCAGATTTTGGGGATGAGGCAGATGAGAGGAGGGGACCAACTTTCTTATTGAGAGTCCCTTGTTGGGGAGGGGTGGAGGTCTGTGCTGCTTAACCAGGATGGCATTTAAAAGGCACATGGTACATCGGTGCATGGAGGTCTGAGGAAGAGTGTGTGGTGCCTGCAGAGGTTCAGGGAGTACAGTCAGTAGTAGCCTGAGGGATCAGTTCAAGAAAACTAGGAGACAGAAGTCTGTCCTGGGAATGGGGACACTGGTCTCTTGGGGATGAAGATACTGAGGGCAGGGTAGGACCTGGCAATATTGGGTACCCAGAGTGCCCTGTTTTCTTCTGTTCCTGGAAAAATTAAGACAGACCCAACCATGTCTCAGCTTCAGGAAAAGCCTTACTCTGCCACTGACTTCCTGTGTGATCTTGGGCAAGTGCCTGGCCTTCTCTGGGACTCCATTTCTCCTTTACAGGGGATGTGGGGGGGGCAGGTGGCTTAGGGGACCCCAAGGGCTCCACTGGGCTATGGTTCTGGAATCTGCTCTCACTGTAAAGACCCTGTAGGGTTTCTGGGGAAGGACCGAGCAGCTAGGCCGGGGTAGGGGGCAGGAAATGGGGAGCAGGAGTCAGTGATGCAGGGGATCCAATTCTGGTAGGAAAGAGACTAGCTGAGGTAGATTGTCATGGAAACAAAACCAAAACAAAGCTCGAATGGGATGGTGTCCTGCTCCATTGCAACTCCTCTGAAACAAGGGGCTGGCAGGGATCAAATAAAGTGGAGGACAGGCTGGTGGAAAGGACCTCAGGCCTGGGAGGGGTGGGGTCCTGAGTTCCTGGGGGTGGGGGAGTCCTTACGGGCTAGGCTTTTTCCTGAGGATGAGAAGCAGGGGGAGGTGCCCCCAGCCCCCTCCGAGGGCCACTTCTGCTGCTCAGAAGTCCTGCAGGCAGAGGGAAGGTTTTGTGGGATTGAGAAGGTGGAGGGTGGGGATGGAGTGAGGTCCAAAAATGTGGCCGTGGCTTCCCTGAGCGCCTCAGCTTGGCCATATTCCCTGTTCTCTGGGTACCCCACGGAGCCCCAAGGATTCCCAGCTCTCAGGGAGGATGTTTTTAACTTTTCCTTTTAGGATGCTGGAGAATGGGGCAGCCAGATGAACCGGTCTAGGACACTGGGGCATAAAATAACTTGCCAAGGGTGACACCCGTGTAACATCTCTGAGCCTCAGCTTCCTCCTCTGTAAGATGGGTTGATAACACTTCTTTTTTAGGGAAGTTGCAAGCAGAGGAGTTTAAGTAAAATAAGATGGGATGAAACTGGCATGGTCAGCCCTGGAGAAACAGTGAAGAGAGTCTGGGCCATACCCTCAAGGCTCCCATCCCACAAAGGGCTTCCACATGTGTGTAACTGACCATGAAATTCAGCCTCCAAAGACTGATTTAGGCAGATAAAGGAGAAGAGTGAACCCACCAGCGGGGGTCTGGGTCAGCTTCAGGCTTCCCCTACCACATATTGCCTTGAGGCCTGCTTCCTAAGGCTTCTTAGGGATTAGGGAAGTAGAAGAAAGAGGGAAAAGCATTCTTTGTGTGTTGGTGGGAGGGATGCACACACCATCTTGGCCGGTGTGCCAGGGCGAGGTGACTTGCGTCACAGGCTTGATGTGTGCTTATATGGGTGTGTGTATGTAGGTGGTCCTGTCCTCTCTGCCTTTGCGGTCACCCTACACCTTGAGTGTGGCCCTCTCCCTTCATCCTCAACAAACTCACTATCACCCTTCACTATCTGATGGAACAGCAGGTGTCTGGGACCTTGTGAGACTAGCTGCCAGCCTAGGTCTCAGTTTTCCATCTATAACCCCAGGGAGGCTGAACCAGAGAGGGTTAAGTGCTCCTCTGATTTGCATAGTCTAGGATTCTCATGGTCCACCTCACCCCCAGCCCAGGTCTGCATCTGGCCCTAACATCACCTGCTGTGTCCTTGCAGTAAACACATCTTAGTCTGCATGGGGGAGTGGGGACATGGTGGGGGGTGTTCCAAGCTCTGCCTAGCTTTGTCCCCTCACCCCACAGACTGCCTACTCCTACACCCCCACACCCTATCCTGAACTGGCTGTCCCAGATGGAGAGGAGGGGCCCTGGATTAGTGATCTCATGGGCACCATGGGATATTTGGGACATGGGAATAGACCACAAGTCCTGAGAGTTGGGCAAAACAAAACAGTTTTCCAGCTGCCAGCCAAGGGAGCCACATCTGCAGGGTGGCTGAGAGCCAAGATTTAGGTCATGTCCTCAGAGCCCATTTTTTCTAGCTGGAAACCAGTCAGCAGTTGAAATGTACCAGGGGTTCCTGAGGAGAATTTTCTCTTGGGAAGATGTCTATGGACCAAGGTGGACAGGAGCACAGAACTCCTATGAACCCCAGAAATCTAGAACTGGAGTACCTATTCCTAGAATATTCCACTCACATGGGGTTCTAGAGGCCCCTCCACAACCACCATCACAGGAGCTATAATTCCCCAGAGCACAGCAGCAGGGCTCCAGTGCACTCACCCTCACAACAGAATCCAGATCAGTGACTCTCTAGGATATTTCATCAGCTAAGTGTTCTAGAACTTAATCCAGAAAAGAATGTCTCTAGAACAGTTCCTCTGCTAAATGTGCTAGAACCTCATCTATAATTGAGCCCAGAATATCTTCCTAGACATTTTATCTGTTGCAATAAAAATGTTTTTCTACAAGAAATGTTCTAGATGCTCATCTAGAACAAAGAAAGACTCCTGGAAACATTTCACTTGAGGTGTCTGGAACCTCAACCATAACACAGCCCACAAAAAAGGGTGTCTCTGGAGGAGTTCATTTGGGAAACATTCTCTATGCTCTGGATCGAGGGTTCCCCTCCCCCAAATCTGCTACTCCTTCATGTTTCAGCCAGCTTGAACCCCTCAGATGTCTCAGGGTTCTTCCTCCCCTCCTGCTCTAGCACTGTCTGCCCCCCATCCCCAAATCCCCACCCCACCCCAACTCCCTCCTTTAATTCCTCTCTGGCCCACGCTCCAGACCTCGGACCCCACATGAACTATACCCACCTTGTCCACCAGACTCTCCCACCTCACCCCACATCTTCCAAGGCCCCCTTCATCTTCAGAGATCTCCTCCCACCACAGAGACAGCCCACCCCCAGCATCCCCTCAGGAGCACAAGGCCTCAGTCATGGACCCCAGACAGTGCCCCTTCTCTGACAGGTCCACCAGGTATGAAATGTGGGCAACTCCAGGCAGGGGAGAGGGTGTGGGGCCCCCAGCACCAGAGTGGTGTGGAGGCCTTCATGAAAATGGGGCAGCTCATGAGGAGTGTAGCACCAGTTAATTCCCTGGGCCCTGTTCGGGGGGGAGGGGTTAGAAAATAGGCCACAGAGCTGAAAACAGGGCCTAGGGCTGGGGCCTCCAAAGGCTGCCCCCTCCCCTGAAAGAACCCGTGGTGGAGCCACTCTACCCTTGGACCAACAGATCCACTTCCCCTCAGCCTGGTGGCCCTGAAATTCCAGGCTCAACACTGTGATTGATGTGGGGTCAGCCAAGCCCACCCCTCTTGGGGGTGGGGAACTGTGGCCTACAGGGAGGTCTCATACTCCAGCAGCTCCTGGGAGGTCCCCACGCTCCGGTACTGCAACCGGGGCGTGACGGGTGAAGAGTACTCCAGCGCCAGAATGGTGTTCCGGAGCCGGCGGTCAATAAAATGAGCATCCCATGCGGGGTACTTCTTACGAGGCAGGTCAATCCGAATGACAGGCCCCTCTGTCCGCAAGGTGCGGGCCACTGGTGTGGGAGGCACGCCCGGCCGCACCTGGAAGACAGGTGGTGTGGGGGTCCCTGCCCGCTCACCCCCCACCGAGGCCCCATCCCGCTCAGGGCCTGTAGTCCTCGGCAGAGACCGCGGGGGACTTGTGACAGCGTCGGCTGGTGGGCCGCAGGGCTCTGGGGCCTCAGGGCAGATGCAGCCAGGTGCCTGGGGGCCCAGCATGGGCCCATTGGGGTGCAGGAGGCAGTAGTAGACGCACATGAAGAATATGCCCAGCGCGAAACTGGAGGCCACCACGCAGACCAGGATGAGCGAGTGGAAGTCGGTGGAGAAGTTGCGGCTTGAGTACCAGAAGCCGGTGAGCGCCGCGTTCTCCAGCAGGACGATGCAGTGGTAGAGGGCCACGCGGCGGCGGCTGCGGCCCTCCTTGACGTTGAACCAGCAGAAGATGTAGATGATGCCCACCACCATGTTGTAGATGATCTCTTCCCACTTGGACATGCAGAAGTCCGTCTCGCCTTGGATAACCCAGAAGGTCATGATGCACCAGTGGGCCACAATGAAGATGCCGAAGTACAGCTTGTAGACGCTGGCAAAGAGTGCAAAGGCCAGGCTGCGGGCCGCAATGGTGAACAGGTGCCACAGCACCTGGGCCACGGCGCCCTTGTAGGACAGCGGCCGCTTGTCATCTCGGGAGTCCCGCAGCACCTTCTGGTAGGAGGCCAGCGTCCAGGCCAGGGACACCAGGGAGGCGGAGGTGGAGAGGGCTGTGGAGACAGGGTGGGGGCGGGGTGGGCTGGGTTAGGGGTGGGTCTGGGTAGAGGGGAGGGTTTCGGGTCAGGAGCTGGGTTCTGAGGAGGCTGAGGGAAGGGTGTATACATCAGGCAGGGTGTGGGGAGGGGCTTAGTGGGTGGCCTTCAAGAGTGATGATGAGGGGTAAGAGTGGATGGAGCTGGGTGCTTCTGCAGGGGTGGGAGCGTAAAGGGAGAGGGAAGGTGATGATTGGGGTCTCCATAGGGTTAGGCCCAGGTCTCTAGTATTAGACTGTTAGGGTTCAGGGGCTTGGTGGGAAGGTGGGAAATTAGAGTCTAGGGCTCTGGGAATGGAAAAAGAGGTACAGAGGGGAGGTCACAATTAGGGCACAGAGGAGCCAGGAGAGGACCATTAGAAGCTATAGGTCACCGGGATGAGACTAGGCAATGAAGAGGGATATTCAAGCTGAGCACAGCTGAGGGGGTGGAAAGAAAATCTAGGGTGGCAAGAGTTTTGATGGAGGTCCAGTCTCCTGGGCAAGGGATGCCCAAGGGGGCCTGACAGGTGGTGATATGGTCTTTCAGGACATTAGGGGTGGACTGTGCAGAGTAGGGGTGGGAGGAGCACGGGGAGCTCCAGGGAGACAGAGAATGTGGCTTTTCTCTGACATAGAAGGGGTTCGCCTGGTCTGTTGTTGTTAGGGAAGGGGCAAGGTGGAGGTGAGTGCATGGGACCAGAACTAGGCCTGGGAGGGGTTCCCAGGGGGCTGAAGAGCAGTGAGAAGGTGGTTGGACAGGCTCTCTGGAAACTGATGGTGCCTGGGCAGGTCTGTGAGGCAGGGGGTCCCCGGGAGATGCAAGCTGGGATCGGGACAGTTTGGAGAATGAAGGGGGCTGGGGAGGGCCTGAGGTGTGGTGTTGGCGTCAAGGGCCTCTTTGGACTTGTCAGCAGTGGGGTGTGGTCTGCCCTGACGATGGGGAAGGGAGGAGGGACAGCATGGCGGATCACCCAGGGGGCCTGAGAGGAGGTGAAGAGGTGAGGGGCCAGGTCCCGAACACAGGCGGTAAGTGAGCCATTGGAGGGGACATGGGGGCCTTCAGAGGCCTGCAAAACCTAGTCGGTGAGTGGGGAGGGGTGCGGGGTGCACAGGTCATCCCCAGGGGGCCTAAGCAGGGAGAGTTGACTCGTGGGGCCGTCAGGACACTGAATGCTGACGAGCGAGCCGGGCGGGGCGGGGCGGAGTCGCAGGTCCCCGCAGCCGGGCGGGAGGCCGAGGGGCGGGCTCACCGGGCAGCAGGTCCGGGCGGCCGCCGCGGTGCACCAGCAGGCTGAGCTGCAGCACGAGCTGCGGCGCGCTGCGCAGGAAGGCCTCCAGCAGGCGCAGCATGCTCACGTCCGCGCTCTCGAACAGCATCCGCCAGTAGAAGTGGCGCCGGAGCCGCTCCCCGCGCCAGCGGCTCTGCAGCCCCAGGTACATGGTGCGCAGGTACCTGCCGGAGGCACGCGGCGCTCAGGCACCCGCTCGGACCCCGACCCCTGCCACGCAGAGCCTATTACCACGAATGGAAAATGGGCATTGTGAAAAGGCCGCCCCTGGGGCTGGGGCTGGGGCTGGGGCGCCCCCACGGGCTCTTCAGCTTAAAGCCGTGACACAAAGTAAGCGCTAACACAGAGGCGCCACCGTCATTATTGCCCTGGCACAGTGGGGCCCGCTCTCGTCCGCGGGTTCCTGACACCCTATAGTGCCCTGAGCTGACAAGAGCCCTCTTATTAGCCCTATTTTATTATTATTATTTTTAATATATATCTTTTATTGATTTCAGAGAGAGGAAAGGAGGGGGAGAGAGATAGAAACATCAATGATGAGTCATTGATTGGCTGCCTAGCCCCAAACCCCGCCATGTGCCCTGACCGGGGAATTGAACCCCGATCGCCTGGATCCTAGGTCGATGCTCAACCGCTGAGCCATGCCCGACTGGGCTTATTAGCCCTATTTTAGAGGTGAGAACACTGAGACCCAGAGAGGTATGGCCTTTGTCCAAGGTCATACAGCTAGGAAGCGGTGGAACCAGCTTTCGCACCCAGGCAGCCTGGCTTCGGGGCTCACTCTAACCACGAGGCAGCTCTGCCTCCTCCGGCCTGCCGTGAAGAGTTCGCCCACACAGGGGCAGTTCTGTGCCAGCGCCCAGATCGGTGGCCGCCTGCAGCTTTCTGGTGTGGTCCCAGCCCCACCTCTGAGTGCTCAGCCCTCCCCTCAGGGCACAGGGAAGCTGCCTAGAGATCCCCTGGCATGTGAGGCTTCGATGCCACTTCTCATCATTTCTCCCAACAAACGTCTGGCCTCCAGCTACTCAGCACAGGCCACAGAGTCCAGCTCACGATCCTCCTGCTCATCACTGGGCTTTCGCATCTGCCATTCCCTGTGCCTGGAGCACCCCGCCCTGTCCCCCACCCTATCCCACTCCAGCTCCCAACCTGGATAATTCTTGCTTTTTCCCCAAGGTTCGGCTTATAAACATTTCTTCCAGGAAGCCTCTGCCGGCCACACTCCACTTGGAGTAGGGGCCTCTCCAAGGCTGCCCTCCAACCCAGCACTTTTCGCAGTGGGTTGTAACTGTCTGCTTATGCACCTATCTCCCCCAGACTGTGAATCTCCCCGACTGTGAACTCTGTGGGAATGATTAAATCGGCTTGCTAACTGCTGTATCTTCAATTCTTAGCACACAGTAGGTACCCAATCTGTGTGTTGCCTGAATGAATGCCCGAATGACCGAAAGTTTGTTTAACTGAATGGAGCTCTGGTAACCCAGTGGTGGGGCATGAAGGGATCCTGAAGTCCTGAGTTCAATTCCTGACTTTGTTATGTAACCTTGAGCAAGAAGACCCTCTCTGAGCCTTGGCTGTGAGGGTTAAATGGATAATTTGCAACTATAAACTGCAGTGCCCACTGGGTGACAAGGGACCTGTCCACACAGATCTCTGGGTCTGATTTTTCCTCTCTGCCCTGGTGCCTTGCCCAGCAGCTCCACCCCTGGCTGTTGCAGTCATAGACACTGGCCTTCCAACACCCAAATTCTCTGACTCTGGTTTGTTGAAACCAGAGAGGGCTCTTCTAGAAGTGATCTCCCCAGAAACCAGGAGAGAAAAATCCCAACATATTCAATGACCTTACTGCTTGAATCAGAAATTGGGGAGCCAGAGATTTCCCAGATACAGGGTGCTGGCATTTTCAGAACATTGTTTGGAGGCTAGCAGTATTTAACTGTGTGTAGCCAGCCCAAGGGAGGAACCACAGTGCTCCCTGGAATTTGGGATCAACTGACAGACCCAGAGTTTCCCCAGTGAGTACCCTGGTCTTGGCAATGGTGTGGCCCTCTCTGGGCCTCAGTTTCTCCATCAGCCAACAACAGGGATGGGTTTGATGACTCTGGAGATTCTTTCAGAGCAAATGTTCTGGGACTCAAACTCTTCCCTGAAAAAGTGGCTGGAAACATCCCATTTTTGGCTCTCTTTCCTATCCCTGGTCCCTTTGTGTAATGCTGGAATTCCTTTATCAATTCCCAGCCCTATGCATTACACACTTTTGTGGTAGGGAATCCCTACCTCCTGAGGCAGGACCTTCTGCTTCTGAGCAGCTCCAGACAGTGTTTCTTTGATGAGTGGAAATTTGTCTCCCTGTATCTTTCATTCTCTGGGTCTCTGCCTACCCCCCCCCCCCCCAACACACACATAAGGATCCCTGCAGCCAGAATCATTCATTCACATAGCAAGTGTATATTGACCACTTGCTATTTGCCATGTCCTGTACCCTTAAGTGTCTCCCACTCCCATGGGAGAGAGACAAGGTAAGAGCTTAAACAGATGCTCTAAGATGTTGTGGAATCCAGGGACTGAGTGGGGTCAGGGAAGACTTCCTGGAGGAAGAAACATTTGATCTCAGTTTTAAAGTATGGGTAGGTGTTTGAAGGCACACAGGAGGTGGAAAGGCATTCTAGGCAGAAGAGCCAGTTGAGCAAAGGTTTAGAGGCATGAGAGAACATGGCCTTTTAGGGGAATGGCCAGTGGTTTGCTGGCCTGGAGGGGAGGGCTTTCATGGGTAGGGCATAAGAAAACTAGAATTGTGAAGGGCATCAAATTCTGGACTGGAGAGTTCATATTTTATTCTAAATTTGAATTCTATCCCAGAATCAGGGGTGATGTGATAAGCTCAGTGGCTTAGAAAGCTTGCTCTGGAGGCTGGCTTGGAGGAAAGCCAGGAGAGGCTGGGGTTTGGTCCAGGCATGAAATGACAAGGCTGAGCTAAGTCAGGGCACAGAGGAGGGGCAGAGAATAGAGCTGGAGATGGACAGAGGTGAGGGGCTAGAGGAGAGACCAAGATGGTCCCCAGAGCTTTGGAGGATCCAGAACACAGACCACCTTTCCCAGCCTCCATCTCCCCCTGACCTAATTCCCTTCCCCATTCCCATGGCTCTGGCTTTGAACAGGAAGGAGAGACCAGCTGGTCCAACGTGAAGGGGCCTGGGGAGTTGGGGGAGGGCGACACCCTGGAAGTTTCTCTCAGGCTGGAAGACCATCTGTTTCCTGGCCCTGGTCAGCATGAGGGAGGTCCCGGCCCAGCCAGCATCCATCACCACCTGACAGGCTGCCTGCCCACCTCCCCGCCCACTCCTGCCGGCTCCCAATGCCCCACACCCCAGCTAACCACAGACAAAGGACTCACTCAGCCCAGAACCACAGAGGGCCAGAACAGGGAAGGGGGAGGGGAAGAATGAAGGCCTCTGAGACCCAAAAACATGGGGTCAGCGGGGAGTGTAGAAAGATCATGTCATAGTCTGGGGATAAAAGGGCCTAGGTTCAGCAATGCTCTGCCTGCTTTGGCAACAGAACCAAAATCTGTGGCTGTCCCCCTGCCAGCCACACTGCATGCTCACTGCCAAGGGCCTGCAAGGTTTTTATGGGCCTAGGAAAATATTTGAGGCCTGGGGGGGAAGAAATTGGCTCTAAAACACAGGGAAAACTGCAGAATCAAAATTAATGAATGTTTAATTAAATGTCTGCAAAACAGAGCATGATATCAGCCAGTCAACTGCAATTTGGCTTTTATCTGGTTATATATAATTTACACTTGATTTTGATATGGCTGTATTTTAATATGCTTCATACATGTGGGGCCCACAAAGATCTTAAAACAGCCCTGCCGAGAACATGCATCTTAATTCCCCTGAACCTCAGTTTCACTTTCTTTAAAACAGGGTCAGCACTTGCACTCTTGCCTACATCTCCGCTCCTATGGTGAGGAGCAGAAAGGCAAGATGGCAATATGCTGAGTTTGGGTTTGCTGCCCAGCCCTGCCCTAGATGCTTTGTGGCCTTGGGTAGTCTCTCTGCCTCTCTGAGCTTCACTTTTCTCCTTGGTGTGAGCATTGGTAAACTGCAGAGGGATGTGCTTATAGAGGAGGGGAGCATATGCTAGGTAGGTAGAGGCCTCTGGCTCCTCCTTCACCAAGCAGCCTCTCTTAAAGCCTCCTCCAGGAAGCCCACCCTATTCTAAAATATTTGAAAGGAAGTTGGAAGAGATTAATCTTCCCCACAAAAGGGACTGATACCAACCACAGAGAAGGATGCTCCATCTCAGGGAAAGGAATCCAGCCTTGTGGGGACGTACCTACTCTCCCCCAAAATGCATCCCCAGTCCCTCCATTCTCTCAACTGCCACCGTTCTGGTCCAGGCCACCATCACCTTTGCCTTTGTGGTGAGTGCCCTACATCCATATGGCAACCAGCAAGGTATCTTGAAAACCTGTCAGATTATGTCTCTTTCCCCTCCTCAAAACCTTCCAAGGGCCACCCATCACACTTGGAACAAAACCCAAGCTTCTCCTCCCCTTGGCTTGCAGACCCTGAACCATCTGCCCCTGCCTATTTCTCTCTTCTCCTCTCCAACCACTTTCATTTGCTCTCAGCAGACCAGATACCAGGGGTTCCTCAAACCCAGCCAAACTTGTTCCTGACTTCGGGCCTTTGCACTTGCCACTTGCTCTGCCTGGAACACCGCTTCCCCACATCCTCCTGTGGCTGGCTCCTTATCAGCTCCTGAGTCACCTTCTCAGAGAGGCTTCCCAGGTCACCCATCCCATGTTGGCCCTTCCTCTCACCAAATCACTCTAGTCTATCACATTGCCCTCTTATTTTCTTAACATATATTATAAAACAGCCTTATTCATTAATTTACACATTTATTTTCTATTTTACCACTGTGGCTTCGTTAGAGTAGTGACCTTTTGTCTTGGTCACCACTGTGTCCCCAGCATTAGCACAACTAGTAGGCACTCAATAAATATTTGTTGAATGACTAAGTGTGAGTGTTTGCATGTGTCTCTCACCTCACCTTGGAGGCCTGGGTCTTCTTTGCCTTAACTTACATAGAGCCAGGAACCTTGCAGGCAACTTCTGTCCTCATTGACTTATTTCTGACCTTCCTCCCCCAGGAAGCTTTCCCTGGCATTGCTCAGCCTGTAGGGCCCAGCCAACTTTGACAGCTCCTGGCCTTAAACTGCCTGAGGCCAGCGTGAGCCAGAACCTAACAGACAGCTTCTACCTCCTCTCATTTTCTAGGCGAGGAAACAGAGGTGCTCAGAGGTCTATTTTAGATCTAATTTGCCGACTCCCAGTCTTGTGCTCAGGGAAGCATGTATAGGAGGAAACTGGAAAAACAGCTAGTGTGTATTGTTGAAGGTGGGGTTGGGAGCAAATAAAACCAAGTCTACAGAGGAGGGAAGCCAGCAGTTACAGTGTGAAATCCCTCCACTCAGGATCCATAAAGGTGTCCCTTCTGGCCCCCCTTGTCTCCTTGAGCAGGCAGCAGGGTCAAGAAATGGACAAAGCTCATTTTCTCCCAGGTGTGGTTGCCTTGCGACCCAGGAACATCCCAGCATCCCCCAGGGCTGGGGGGCTCCTCTCTAATAGGGAAGGTAGAGGGGATCCATATCCTTGAGAAGCCAGGAAGCTTCTGGGCCCAGCGTCTGGGTCATTCTTTCTTTCTCCTGTTCTTTGTTCCTGGGTTGACCTGATTCCCTGGTACTAGGTCAGGGTTTCTGGCCAGGGCCTCAGTTCCCACGCAGATGATCAGACCTGTGTCTGAGCTACACCTGTCTTTTTGTCTGCCCTCAGATCCCGGGCCATTGTCTCTTCTGTCTGTGGCTCAGGTCAGCCTGTTGTGCCTGTCCCTTGAATGCAGGGCCAGCTTATTTATTTATTTGTTCCTCAGTTATTGTCAGCCAGTCAGGGAGTCTCACCCTGGGACCCTGGGTCAGTCGTCTTGTCTGTACCTTGGATTATGGGTTACACTGTCTCTTAGGTACTATGTCTATTTGTTAGTCATCTGCCCCAGGATCGTGTGTCAGTCAGTCTGTCTGCTCTTAGAGACCGGTAACATCAGTCTGTCTGTAGCTTGGATGTCAGGATAGCTTGTCTGTCCTCTTGGATACTGGTCAGCTTTCCGGTCTCTCTTTCTGTCTGTCTCTTGGATACTGGGTCTGCCTGTTGGTCTGTCCGTCTGTCTGTCAGTCTCTTGGCTGCTCGGTCCATCTGCTGGTCTGTTGCTCAGCTCATGGCTCAGCGAGGCTGCCAGTTTTCCGGCTGGCCTCCCCTGCCTGCTCCTCTCCCTACTCTGGGTCTCTCTGTCTGTCTGCGTCTCTCACATCCTCAGCTCCCATCTGTCGGTCTCAGTGTTTCTGAGTGTGTGTTTTCGCCCCTCTCCACTCCCCCTCACACTCTGGGCCAAAAACACAGCAGCTTCCAGCAGCGCCCCCGCTCCTGCTCCATCCAGGAACTCCGTACCCCCCCCCCCCCGCCTCGGCTAGCTCGGTCTCCGCCACGGCCGGCCTGCGGGCCTCTGGAGGTGAGCAGGTGGAGCTGGGAAAGCAGGGCTGATGGGAAGGGGCAGGACGCCCACACCAGCGGGCCCATTACTGCTGTGGGTCTGGAGGGCTCAGTGTGCAGGTGTTAAAAATAATGTTAATAGCTCATATTTTTTGAGCACCAACTGCATGACAGGCTATGCTAAGCCCGTTTATACATATTGTCCATTTTCCACAGCAAATCTTTGAAGTGGGTACTGTTATTATCCTCATTTAACAGATGAAGAAACAGACCCCGAAAGGGACTGGGGCTTGGAGGAAGTCACAGAGGAAGTTAGTGCCACACCCAGAACTCAGACTGGGCTCTCCATGGCCCTGCCCAGAGAAGGTGCTGCACCTGCCCAGGAGGGCCCGCGTTTGCTTGGGATTACCTGGGTTTAGAGAAAACTGCAGGCGGGAGGAGTTGGGGGGTGACAAGAGTAATTGGAGAGTCAGGAGACCCAGGATCAAGTCCTTAGTTGGACTTTCTGGGAAAGTCCAACCCCTGTATGGGCCTCAGTTCTCCGCTACAAAATGGGCCCACATAAACCAATTCTTGCCTCCCCCAAGGAATTTTCATCAGGCCCATCTCCCCTCATCCCATTCTTATAACATTAAGGCCCAGCATCTGCGTCCCGAACCCAAGTACTTCTCTCCACCGTGATGTCACCACTCTGGTCCAAGCCAGGGGACCTCAGGCAGCGGCAGCCTCTGTCCACCCTGGTTGGCGTCCTTCTTCCCAGCCTTGCTCAGTGCTTTTTCTTCACGCAGCAGCCCAGAGGATCCTGTAAAATCTTAGATCAGGTTCTGACTCTGGCCTTTGAGGCCCAGTGCAATCTGGGGCCCCTAGGGCCTCTCTCTCTCTGCCCTCCCCACCTTACACCCCACCAGCTACACTGGTCTTGCTGCTTCCTGAACACCCCACTCTCACCCCAGCCTCAGGTCCTCTGCTTGGAAAGGGCTCCACCAAGCTCCGACAAATTCGCATTCTTTCCACTTCAGCTCAGTGTCACCTCCTCAGAGAGGTCCTCCTAGACCCCTTCCAAAGCACTCTACTCACACCTCTGGCCACTTTCTGTCATGTTATCCTGTTTTCTTAATAACACATATCATGACCTGAAATGGTCTAATTTACTTGCTTATGTATTTATCATCTGTCTCTCCAACGGTGTGGGGACCATGGCTCTCCCCTTCTCTGCTATGTCCCTGGTGCCAGGCACATAGTCAATGTTCAATATATATTTGTTTTCTGAATGAGTGAATGAATACTTTATAAGCTCCCCAGGTAAAGACAGTCAAATGCACAGGGAAATAACCCAGGCTTAGGAGTCAGGAAGACCCAGGTTCAGGTATAGCCTTGGGCAAATTTCTTCCCTCTCTGAACCCCTTTACGGAGTAGCTATGAAATCAGAAAGTGGTGAGATGTATAAAATGCTCAGCCCCGTGCTGGGCACTCGACCAATGGGAGGCCTTAAGGAGTTTTCTGACTTAGAGGCCCCAGCAGGAAAAAGAGGCCTTCTGGTTTCCAGTTTAGATTCTGGTAGAGCTGAGGCCCACTCCTAGGCTGGCTTTCCCTGGTGCTCATTGGATCTGTCGAGAGGAGAGGGTCAGAGAAGTCCCTTTGGGGCAAGTTCATAGGGCAGGGTCTTCTTTGGGGTCTGTCTTTCCTCTGAAAAAAACTGCCACTCATTGAAGACTTTCTAAAATGTACTTTGCTAAAATCCTCACTGCAGCCCTGTGAGTTTTTGTTGGCATGATCCCCATTTTCCAGATGAGGAAACTGAGTCTCAGAAAAGAGGAGGTTCATTTGGCATTTATTCTCCCAGCATTTCTGAGTACCTGCAATGCACTAGGAACTGTGCTCGAATGCTAGTGGACACAGTGGTGAACAAGACAGACCCAGCCCATCTGGTACTGTCTTTGGGGGACCCGGACATCAATTAAATCATCATGTAAACATGGAACAACAAACATATTCCATGGGTTCCAGATCTGCTGCAAACAGGGTTCCTTGCTCCAGCACTGAGCAAGCAGTGCTACTGGAGAAGGGCCTGGCCCAGGTTGGAAAGGGCGTAGCAGTCAGGGAAGGCTTTCTGAAGGAGGTGGCTAGTGAGCCATGATCTGAAGCAGGCACAGATGTTAACCAGGCAAAGACAGGAGGGAAGGAAGTTTCTGGCAGAGGAACAACATGGGCAAAGGTCCTGAGCTGGGAGGAAGCAGTAAGTGGTCAAAATGGCTGTAGCTCAGAGAAGGAAGTAAGAAAGCAAGAGAGGAGGTGGGCCATGGTGAAGGATTTGGTCTTTATCTTAAGAGTGTTGGGGAGCCACAGGAAGGTTTTAAACAAGGAGTGATGGGATTAGATAGCACTCCTGCGTTTTAGAGGGAGTACTTTGGCTGTGGGGAACAGACTGGAGGGAGGCAAGGGTGGAAGGTGGAAGACCAGTCACCAGGTGAGAGGTGAGAATGGCCCGGATGGAAAGAGATGGACTCCAAGACATTTAACAAGCATTTGGAGAAGGGACTTGCATAAAGTTAACAGCCAGAAGCATCAGAGTTGCATCTTAAATTAGGCTGGCTAACTCCCTCATTTTGCCACAGGGCACAAATCAAGCTGAGCCAGGCCCTGGGGACCCAGATGCTGTCTGTGGGTTCTCTGGGAAACATTGGGGCGCCGGTCATGCACTACATCACCTGCAGTGTGGCCCAGGAAGTGCTTGCGGGGAATGGCTCTGAGGCCCCCTCCCCTGCCCACCCCTCGATGCTGAGCTCCTGCATGGATTCAAAATAAGACCTTTCTGGGGTTGGCAGCCAAATGAGTCATAAATGCCAGCAAAGAATGTGATTTTACACATTCGGCTCCCATTTGTGTGGTGCTGGGAGCTGGGCAGTCTCCCTCCTCCTTAGCAGCCCCCTACAGAGCCATTGCACCTCTTTTTTTGCTGGGCTGAAGCCAAACATTTCCCTGCCACTAATTTTAGCCTCAGCTGAAAAGCTGAGACCCTTTCCCATCCCACCCACCGCCAGCAGCACCCAGCCGGGGCTCCTCTTTTTGCTGACCAGCTAAGCAGGCAGTTCCTCTCCAGCAAAGCCTTTGGGACCAGGTCCCCACCTCTATGTCTTTCACTGTGTGACTGCAGCCAGATCTCTTCCCCTCTCTGGCCTCACTTCCCCTATCTGTGAAGTGGGTACAGAGCAGAGGCTAAAACCCAGGACCCCATACTCTAGCTAAGACTTTTTGTCCCCCCCTTTCTCTCTCTTCCTGATATCCCATGCAGAGCTGGGATGTCATGAGCCAACTGGGGGAGAGGGAGTTAGGTTCTACTCTCCTGGTGCCTTTGGTCACCTGAGGGAACTTAGAGATCAGGCAGGGAGAAAGCACCACTTCTATCTGTCCCTGGTCTGGGGGTGAGATCCTAGATGACAAAGGGGCCAAGCTGATAACAATTAAGGGGTGCCCTGTCTAAAAAGGCAGCTGCCACCCTGGCCAGTGTGGCTCAGTAGTTACAGTGTCGGCCCAAACACAGAAGGGCTGTGGGTTCGCTCCCCACCCTCAAGGGTACATGCGGGAGGCAGCCAGTCAATGTGGCTCTCTCACATCGACGTTTCTCCTGCCCCCCCACTTCTTCCCTTCCACTCTCTGAAAAAGCAATGGAAAAAATATCCTCGGGTAAGGATTAACCAAAATATAAATAAATAAATAAAATAAAAAGGCAGCTACCCCTCAGCTCCAGCTGATTACTGCCCCGGGAGAATGTGAGCCTAATGTGGCTGGAATTCTAATTTTTCAAGAATAGCTGGAAATTAGGATATTTATGCAAAAACACCATCCCAATTTGGAAATGTTGACAACTAATTTTAAAAATACCGTATGAATTTTAAAGAAATTACTATTCCTTTTTTTGGTGTGACAATATTCGTTATATTTTAAAAAAGCCCATCTCTTTAGAGATGCAGTGACATATTGATGGATGCAATGATATGATGTCTGAGATGTACTTCAAAATAGCATGGAAAAAAATGGGGCAGGGTCTAGACTTCCTCTTCAATACCTGTGTGTGTCCTACACTAGCCACATGTGGTTATTCAAATTTACATTAGTTAACATTAAATAAAATTTAAAATGCAGTTCTTCCATCACACTAGGCACATTTCAGTTGCTCAATAGTCAAGTGTGGCTAGTGACTGCTGTACTGGGCATTGCAAATACAGAGCATTGCCATCACTGCAGAAAGTTCCAGTGGCTGGTGCTGGCCCAGATAAAGCAAGGGTGGTGGCCAGGGTGGTGGTACACAGGGGATCATTATCCTGTTCTCTCTACTTTTATATATTTTTCTATTCTTAGTAAAAAGTTTTATTAAACAGTAAGGGAAAAAATACTGTGTGGGCCAAACAAACACATCCTCAGGTGGATTTGCCCATTGGCTACTGATTTGCAACCTGTGATCTGGCCTTCGAGCATCATAAAGCCCCCGAGTTAGATCCACAGACTCTTAAAACTGTAAGGAGCTTTAGAGATCATCTAGTTTACCCTCCAGTCCCACCCAGGAGACCTGCTCCAGCTTCCCTGCCAAAGTCAGCCACTTCTGTCTGCCCACATCTGCGATGTGGAGGTCTGGCCCTCGGGAACAGCCCGCTGTTTCTGGGCAGCTTGATTGTCAGGGCATTCTTGCTTCTATTCAAACAGATTCTGCCTGCCTTTAACCTTGGGTTGTCATCTGTCCTCACGCCATCCCTGGAGCCCAGAACAAGTCTCCTTCCTTGAGAGGGGGGTCAGTGGAGGGGAGTTAATGAGCATTAGGACCCCTGATTCCCCTCTCCCACCCCCTACCTTGTTACTAAGCAAGTAGGATGTGCGGCAACTTGGGCCAATGATAGCAGTAATAGTAGCTAACATTTTCTGAGCATATAGTATGTGACAAGCCCTGTGCATTTATATCATCTCCCAATATCTTTACAAGAACCTAAGGTGGATACTATCGTTATCCCTATTTCATAGCTGAGGCTAGAGCTCTGGCTAGTGAAGTGACTTGCCCAGGGTCACATAGCTAAGAAGTCATGAAGCCATCAGCTGCACCAGTGCCCCAGCCCTCAGCTCCTCTGCTCTCTTGTCTGAGTCCTGGGAAAACTCATCCAGGATTCTCAAGCCCCCAACTTGACTTCACAGATGGGGTAGCTGAACTCCAGGCAATGAAGTGTGTCTTGCTCAAGATTATGATTTCAAAGATTCTGGTCAGTTCACATGAACATTTATTGAGCAATACATGGTTAATACACTTAACTAGTGGAAGGCAATATCGCTTGGTGGTTACACGTGTGGGCTTAAAAAGTCCAGCTTGGGAGCTGGACTGTATCAGCTCAAACCTGAACTTTGCTGTTTACTAACCAGGAAGCTGTTAACCTTTCTGTGCCTCAGTTTCCACTAACTTAACTAGTGTTAATTAGCAGTATTGGCCCATATTACAGATGTGGAAAGCATGTTTCATATATTAATTCAGTAAACCTTCACAATAGCCATTTGTATAGGGATGTTATTATCCCATTTCACAGATGAGGAAAGTGAGGCCTAGAGAGGTTAAGTGACTTGTTCAAGGTCACACCTCGTAAGTGGCAGAGCCAAAGTTGGGGCTCCACGGTCCTTATCCTTCCTCAACACACTCCCCACCCGACAGGGTTACTGTGAAGAGGAATGATCTAACCCAAGCCTATCAATGGTAGCTATAATTTTCAGTAATAGCTGACTTTTTAATAACAGGTGAATGTATGCATGTATTTCTTTGTTAATTAAAAACCCGAGTAAAATCTTCAAGCTGTACAAGATCTAATTAGTAAGTGGAAATCTCCCCTAACCTCACCTCTCCACCCCCAGAGATAACGAGCAGAAGAGAGTCTTCTTTAGCTCTTTTCTGTGCCGCCTGAGGTTTCAACAAAAGTGTATCGCTCTTTTATAAACAAACAAAACAATTAAGCAATTTCCATTTTAGGTAAAAAACAATGAATTTGGCCTGATTGAGGGAGTGAGAAGTGGGGTCTTAGGGGCAGAAGGTGGCACTTGTTGGGTTTGTTCAGGGAAAGCTCAGAAGGGCAGCATTTGAGCGCGGCCTTGAAGGATGTGCAGAATTTCACTGGCAGGAGAATGGAAAGGGCGTTGCTGGAGGAAGGACTGCAGGCAGTGCTCAGAGGCGTGACGAAAGGAATGTGTGGCTTATTGGGGCCGGAGGGGGCGCTAAAGTAGTAAGGAGACTAAAGAGCAGCAGGCAGAGGGCCTGGTGCCAGGCTAAAGCATTTAGACTAGCTTGAGGGGCAGAGGAGAGCCAGTGCCAGCCCTCTGGCTTCAGAGTGGCAGGGTGAGACCTGAGCTTTAGAGTTATCCTTCTGACTACCGGTGGAGGTGGGATGGGGGATTGAGGGGGGAAACCGGAGGCAGATAGGATTTCCCAGAGGAGGAATTATGAGGCCCTTGTAACAAAGGCAGAGCAGTGAATGGAGAGGCCAGAGTAGTTCCCAACCCATCCTCCTTCCGCTCCCCAGGGACTTCGCCCTAGCTTTGGGTTCAAAGCCATTTCCTGGCAGCCCTCCCTCCTCCCCCAAGGCTTCTGTGTGGTCTTTATAGATCAAAACAAGGGACGATGGGCCCAACTGCCGCCACAGTGTCTGTTAGGAGCAGCTCTAATGGCCTGTTGCTGGGGATGAGCAGGGAGAGGAGGGCTGTGGGGGTGGAGTCCTGGAGAAGTGTCTCCCAGGAGGAGAGTGGTGAGGCTGGACTGGAACAACCCAGCAAAGTGAAAGCAGGGAAGAATCTTGTGAGGAGTCACCGAGTTCAGGGGGTTGTAAACATGCTTCAGGTGTGGGACTGAACAAAATCTTAGACATGTGGCTGACATATCAGAAAAGAGGAACTCAGAGATACTCAGATTGAAATGATGGTGAGAGAGTCGTGAAATATGATATGAAAACCACTATGGAATCCAATCCTTGTTCCATTTTATAAATAATAATACAAGTGGTAATGGTTAATGAGATTTGAGCACTTTCTGTATTCCAAGCACTGTGCTAGACACTGTATATATATTATTTAAATTTTTGCTCCCCTAAACCAAATGTGATAAGTACTATTAGAATGTCCATTTCACAGATGGGAAAAATCAAAGCACATGTCATGCCATTTACCCAGAATCTCAGAAAGTGGTGACACACAATATGGCTGATTCCAGAACTGGGGTTCTTAACCATTAACTATCTGGCCCCAATAGGGAAACTGACCAGAGAAGAAAGATATCATGTCTATTCTGCCTGAAACTGACCCCCGCCCCCACTGCTACTACCCTGGTCCAGGCCCCATCTTCTCGCACCTGGATCATCGAGAAGCCTCCTCATGGGTCTCCAGGCTTACCCTGCCCTCCCAATCTATTTTCCAACCAGCAGCCAGAGTGCACATTGTCAAACATAAGTCAAGCCCCTATTCCTCCCCTGCTCATGTCCTCTTGGACTCCCTGCTTCATGCAGAGTGAAAGTCCAAGTCTTTCCTGTGGCCTATGAGGCCCTGTGTGATCTAACCCAAGCCAGCCTGTCCACCATAGTCCCCCCCTCTCCCCCAGTCTGCTTCTGTCACATGGGCCTTCTCCTCGATCTTTTTCCCTTTGCCGGGAACACCTTTCCTGAGACAGCTAGCCCTCACCTCATCCAGCCCTCTGCCCACATGCAACCTCCTCCCAGAGGCCTGCCCTGACCACCTTATTTCAAAGAGCCACACTCTCGTCCCTGGACCTCTGTAGCCCCCTGCCCTGTTTCACTTTTTCCATAGCACTTACCACTATCTGATCCATTATAATTTAAAAAAATTTTTTAAATTGATTTTAGAGAGAGAGGAAAAGAGAAAAAGAGAGATCAATTTGCTGTTCTACTTACTTATGCATTCACTGGTTGATTCTTGTATGTGCCCTGACTAGGGACCAAACCCCACCTGCAACCTTGGTGTATTGGGATGATGCTCTAACCAACTGAGCTACCCAGCCACAGTGAAGGTGACCAAAGTTTTGCTACCCCAAAATATGCCTTTTTGGATATTGATTCTTTTCATATTTTTTTTATTGATTTCAGAGAGAAGAAGGGAAAGAGAGAGAGATAGAAACATCAATGATGAGAGAGAGTCAATGATCGGCTGCCTCCTGCACGCCCCCAACTGGGGATCTAGCCCGCAACCGGGGCATGTGCCCTGACCTGGAATTGAACCACGACCTGCTGGTTCATAGGTCGATGCTCAACCACTGAGCCACGCCGGCCGGGCTGGATATTGATTTTAAGCTGGTTATTAAGAAACAAAAGACTCAGAAAGAAACTTTGACCCTCCTCCTTACCTGCCTAAAGGAAGTCAGCTAGAAGAATTTGTTTCAGGAAGGGAATTCACCTCAGCACGTAAGAATTCAGTGTTGCCCACAGGGAGAATCCAAGCAAAAAACCGTTCTCTAGGTTCCCTCTGTGTTCCATTGTCTCTGGGTAGCCCAGCAAGAATTTGTTTACCCCAAGCTGTCTTCCTTTGAATTACCTGCTTTCCCTTTGAAAGCCCAGACCACTGCCTCCCTTCTCCTTTGTCACAACGGCATATAAACTTCAACTGCCCAATGCCATCTTTGGGTCTCATCTCCTATGCCCTCCCATGCCCCACATGTACATCTGTAATAAACTTTGGACATTTTCTCCTGTTAGCCGGTCTCTTAAATGTGATTATGAGCCCAGCTAGAAGAGCTTAGAAGGTGGGAGGAAAGTTATATTTTTGCGCCCCCCACAATATGTATTTTGTTTGTTATTGTTGCCACCATTGGACTTTCGAATTCCAAGAGAACAGGGACTTTGCCTTGTCCTCTATTTTATTTCCGGCATTTAACACAGTGCTTGGTATACAGCAGGTGCTCTATAAACATTTGCTGAATGAATGGCTGCAGATTAAATGAACAGCTGCCGCGTCCTTATGGCTTCAGGGGCCTTGAAGGCCCTCTCGCCTTCCTGACTCCTCCCTGGCCACCTGCTCAATGAACAAACCTCCTCCGCAGGGGACAAAGCCCAGGCTGATGGCACTAAGCACTGCGAATGGTTCTGAATACTTAACAATGGGCCCAGCCCTTTGCTAAACCCTTGGCACACATTATCTCATTAAACCCTCAAAACAACCCAAGAGGTGTACTGTTATGGGTCTAGCTACAAGGGATAAAACTCAGGCACAGAGAATATAGGGTTTGTCAAGGTCACTTATAGGGAGTAATAGGATCAGGATTTGAACGGAGGACATTTGAATTCAGAGTCCGTTTTCTTAAGCATTATTCCAAGAATATGATTTCCCAGAGAAGAGACACAAAGCCTGACTTTCACACCAAGCAGATCACTAACCCATTTCAGAACTTCTCCTGAGTGCAGGGCTCTTGAGGAGGCAGAGGAAGCAGTGCTCAGGCCTAGACAGAGAGGGGGATATTAGGAGGTCCTTCAAAGCCCAATTCGCCTCCTTCCTTCCCCATTCTGTGGTCCCCACGTCCTGACAGCCTGGAAGGAATCCTGCGCCCGATCATCTCCCACTAATTGGCTTAGCAAACCATGCTTATCTGGGCAAAGCTGGAGCCCAGTGAATTCAAGATTAGGGAAACCAGGATTCATGGCTCACCGCTCTGCTGCCCACAGGGTCAGAGGAGACAGCGTTAGGACTTTAATTGGCTTAACAGCCCTAAGTGGCTTAGCTGCAGAGGGTTGGGGTGGGGGCGGTGGGGAGGAATGAAAACACAGGTTGATGTCCAGCCCACAGCCAGCTTCATGTCCCACTAAAGGATCTGTGTGCTCTTCTCTTGGGTTCGCTCTGTCTCCGTACACGGCCATTGCTCTGGGACCCCCCAGTGCAATTGGAGTGGTAGTGCCAGTGACAGAGCTTGGGCTTGGCGGTTGGGCAAAACTGGGCTGGCACCTCACACTTCCTTAGTGGGTGACTTTGGACAAGTTACTTGGCTTCTCTCAGCCTCACATTTTTGTCTGGTAAATGGGTATATCAATTACCAACAGAGGGACAGTTTCAGGGTAAAAGGAGATCCTGTGCCTGGAGCACCTCACATGAGGCCAGCTGGGACACAGTGGGTGTGTGGTGTCCCTGAATTCCTTCCCCTCATCTCCCTCCTCAGAGCCCTATTTTGTGTTTAAAATAATAATAATAACAACACCCATTTTGCAAGGCTGTTTGGAAGTAGAATCAGAAAAGATATCATCAATTGCGAAGAGCTAGACCAGAGGTCACAAAGAAGACAGACCCACAAATATGTTTCCTTAGGTTGACACTATTTTTAAAAATATTAATTTGTAATTGAAAATTGGAAGAATTCACACACAAATCCCAATTTTCCACTTCTCTTGAGAAATCAAGACGTGACAATACCGAGTCCACAATTTCTCATGGCATCATCAGCTGGAGCTAGGTAGTGGCTTCCCTTTCTCTAGGACACTGCTTACCCCATAATGTCCTCTTGACTGACATCACATACTGACACAGGTCTATGTTACCTGGCTTCTCAAAGTATTTAAGCTTTTGATCCAGCATTATACAAGCATGAGGAGTTGAAAGATATCTTTATGATTTAAATTATTTTATTCAGAATTGGGGATGTGAGATCAGGAGGTAAATAACTGGCCAGTCTCCTAGCTTTGATCCTGGAGGGCTCAGACACACATCCCCTTCCTCATTACCCTGGGTTCCACCTCTCGGAACATCTGCACCAAGTTCTGCGAAACAGTGAACTTATTCACTGTGGGAACATTTCACGTGGTAAGCGAACATGTTGTGCCAACATTGCTTAACTTCTAGGAATACCAGCCCTGCTGGTTTCTCTATATGTCATCTGGGTTTCCCTCCATTTAGCCAGACCCTCAGCCATTTTAGAAGCCAAAGCTTTTGGGACAGGTGCCCAGAGGTTTTAGCTCTGATAGCTAGATGCATAGTCAGAATTACAGAAAAGGAAGGTTCTTAAGGTCATCAAATCTAATATTCTCATTTGACATACAGGGAAACTGAGGCCCAGATGTGGGAAGAGCCTCACCCATGGTCACCTAGCAAGCTAGTTACAAACCTGGAAGGAGACATAGGTCTCCTAATCCACTGCCCCCAACCCAGCACTTTCCCTACAATATACACTGTCTCCCATCCTTACCCACATGGTCCAACTCCCTCCCCCTTCTTTCACATTCTTATCTCAGCTCAGCAGAAGCCATGACTTTCTATCATCCTGGAATCTTGGGATCTCAGGCTCATAATTCTTTGAGCTTGGGGGACACATTAGTAGCAGAACTGCTGGGTGGATAAATTGAACTTGGGCTTTGAAGGCAGAGTCTTGAGTCCCAGCTCTCCTGCTCCCTAGCTGTGTGACCTTGGGCAAGGGTGCACCCTTTCTGAGCCTCCATCCCTTCATCTGTTAAGTAGGAATGATAATACAACCACATCAGAGGTTTCTTAAGAGGGATATAGACAATGAAACAGGTGAAAAGGCAAACAGTAGTCTTGGCACAAAGTGATTGCTTAATAAAATAATTGTTATAGAACTGTAAATGAGGGCTCTTGTGCCCCTACAGCTTATGTGAAATGATCCGAATGTGGTAAAAGGGAATGGAGCTGGACAAATTGGAGCACATATACCTTTCTAAATTGTTACAGGCCAGATACTGCTAGATTCCTTTTTTTTTCCCCCAGGAGAAGCTAAGGCTGCTGGATGTTTCAAATACTCTTCAAACCAAACAAAACACTCTCAAGGGCCATTAGCTTGCGATCCCAGCCCCCTTACTTTACAAATGGGGGAGAGTGGAAATAGCTAGCCCTTTTACCTAAGAAACGGTGGAGCTCCATGGACCCTCAGCTATCTCCAGCCACTCCCCTGAGGCCCCACCCCCACTCCGTGGTCATTTTTTGCCCTATTTGAGGGATATTCAGTTTATGTTCAAGAAGGAAGTATCAGTTTCTTGCAAGTAGATTCTGAACAAGGGGAGAAGTGGGGATTGAGGTGGTCAGTGAGTTGAGGGGCAGCTGGCCCACTTTAGTCTGAAGGAAAGGGGAATGAAGATTTGGCTACCAAGAATAGGAAGTTACCATTTCAGAATCTAAAAATATCTTTCACCATCTGTCCACTCGGGCACAGAATGGTAAATGCAGATTAGTTCCTGGATGTAGACATGAATATTTTTATGTGTCAAGCTAATAATAATAACACCACCTTGTGTGGATACAACTTCACTCCCTTATTCCGCCAGGACAGCTAAATGGAATGTACTCATCAATCCAGGCAAGGCACAGATAGGGAAACCAAGTCAGAGAGGGATTTGGCAACACAACTAGGGTGACACAGCAAGTGAGCAGCTGGGACAAACCCTGGGTGTCCTGTTTCCAACCCTCAGCCCAGAACTAAATCTTCTGAGTCAGGCAGAGTGTGTTAACAAGTAATTGAATAAAGATACGAACAGCAATAATAACCCTTTACATCTCTACTGGGACTTCGACTTTTTCCATGCTTTCCCCACACCTGTGATAATCATAATAATCTGTTACATTCCTAAAAGATATCGAAGTTTGCAGGGCCTTCGCACAGACCTACTCACCCCGCCAGGAAAGTGAAATATGATGGTAGACCAATGTGAGGAGGAGGAGGGATTCTCCCACATTCCACAGGTAGGGAAACTGAGTCTTGGCGGGAAGAGGGGTTTTGCCTAAGATCACATTGAAGGCAAATTCATTCTGTCAGTGCACAGTAGAGCCTAAGCTACTAGAGCAATCCTGATTCAAGGGGAACCCTAGGTTCAGAGTTTCCCTTGTCTCCAATGAACTCAGCTCAGCTCGGCAGGTACCCTTAGTCCTGACAGAGCAGGAGGCCTGGAAGTGGGCTGCCTGTCCAAAGCCTCAGTTTTGTCTTACTGCCCTGGGATTACAGGACAGCTAGTGGCCATCTAATCTCAGATTCAAGATCCCAAATCCTCTTGGCCCTGTTGAGGTGGGGGCGGGAGGTGGACACTGGGGGAGGCCTAAGCAACAGGAGCCAGACAGCTTCTCAGCGGGGCCTGGCATACCCTTTCCCAGAAGTCTAGAAAGTTTGGGCGGGACATCCATTTAGCTGCCTCAAATTCCATGTTTCTCCTGAGAGCTTTGGAAAGGGACTGCAATTCTGAACTGAGAATCTTCGAGAGCAAGGGAGGACTTCTGAGATCGGTCCTAAAGCCAGGCTCAGCACTCAGGCAGGAAGGAGCGGTCAGGGCTGGATGGAGCCCTGGGCTCTGTCCCAAGCTTCAGGCTCATCCTCATCAGTCCGGGGCCCCCCTCGGACACCCCCCTGAGGATCTCTTCCTCTCTCTTCTAGCTCTGTCCCCTCCTCCGTCGGTGGCCAGAAAAGAGAGAATGGCACCGGGGTCGGTCAGAGTTTGAGGGCAGAGATCAGGGAGGAGCTGGCAGCGAGAGGAAAGCAGAGCTACCCGGGGGTGGGGCGGGGCGCAGGTCGGGACGGAGGGGGCCCTGGCGAGGTCGGAGGGGAGCGGACCGGAGGCAGCCCCCGCCCCCAGTCCTCGCGGTCAGCTCCCGCCACCTGCGCTTCTCCTACCTCCAGACCTGGCCGAGCTGCAGGAGGTGGACGAGCGTCTGCAGCAGCCAGACGCAGAGGCGGCAGCAGCGGCGGCGGAAGGCGCCGGCCGAGGGGGGCGCGGGCCGGGGGCCGGGCTCCGAGCTGCCGCCCTTGGTCCTGAAGGCGGCGGCGCTGTCCTTGGTGCTGGCGGCGGGCCCGCCGGCGCCGCTGTCCTTGGTGCTGGCGGCGGGCGCCGGGCTGCCCGCGGGCGCCGTGTAGTCGTAGACGAACCAGCGGAAGCTGAGCAGCTGCACCACCAGCGAGGGCAGGAGCACGAACAGCAGCGTGAGGCCGAAGTAGGTCCGCTGGCCCTGCAGGTAGTAGGAGGCCGCCAGCCACAGGTCCGTGGCGCCGTCGGAGAAGAACACGAGCAGCGCGCACAGCACCCAGCAGCAGTCCCGCAGCTCGTAGCGCGGCCCCGAGCCGCCCGCCGCGCTCCCCGCGGGGCCCCCGGCCGCCGCCGCCGCCGCCTCCGCGCGCCCGGCCGCACTGCCCCGCGCTCCTCCGGCCGCCGCCTCCGGCCCCGGGCCGGCCGCGGCCGCGGCTCCGTCAGACTTCGCGGCCATGTTGGCGGAGCAGGAGGCGGGGAGCGACTTCCGGGAGGCGGAGGGGTGGGGTGCGGGGCGGGGAGGACCCCGAGCCGCGGGCTCCCGCCGCCTCCTCCTCTTCCTCCTCCCCCTCCCCCCGCTTCAATTATTCATTACCCCCGGCGCCGCCCTCGCCCCTCCGCCCCGCCCCGCCCCGCCCCGCCCGCGCGGTGGCCGGATCGGGGCCCCGCCCCGGGAAGGGAGACGGGGAGGGGAGGGCAGAGCGTCCCGGGTCTCCTCCCCCAGAGGTGCGGGGCTCCAGCCGCAAGCTCAGCCCGCACGCACCCCGCTGCCTGCCTCTTTCCCTCCCCGCCACCCCTCTCCCAGCGCCCCCCAGCAGCCCGGGCCGCGGAGCCTTGGGAGCGCTGCCGAGGCGGCGCCCGAGCTGACCGGCCACTGCTGGTGCCCAGCGTTCGCGAGCCGGGCCACCCCCTTCTTTCACCTTGAGAGGCCCCCTTTCTTATGGTCGGCTTCTTATTGTCTTTGGAAGCTGAGAAAACTGAAGCTCTGAGTTGCTGTCTCTTCCCCACTCCCCCCTTTTCCCTCCTCGGGACCTGCCTTCATCTGGCCGCGGCCCTGGTAGCTGGGGGGGGGGGCAGGGAGGGGACAGGGAAGGGGCAGGGAGGGGACAGGGAAGGGGCGGGGGGGGCAGGGAGGGGACAGGGAAGGGGCAGGGGGGGACAGGAAAGGGGCAGGGAGGGGACAGGGAAGGGGCAGGGAGGGGACAGGGAAGGGGCAGGGGGGGACAGGAAAGGGGCAGGGAAGGCGCAGGGAGGGGGCAGCCTCGCCTGGAAGGGCCGGGAGGGGCACCGGGTGGGGCGAAGAGCTCATGCAAAGGGCCTGAGACTCGGGGGCACGTTTTCTAGGAAGCCTGGGTCCCAGATCCTGGAGGTGGGAAGCTGGGGAAGCTGGAGCTGGAGCCTGGGGGGGGATGGGAGCCTGAAGGGCGGAAGGTGCGCTCGCCGGGGAGCGGGGAGCACCACTGCGGAACTGGGGCGCGGGCAGCCGATCCCGTCAGGGATTTGAAGGCCCTGCAGCCAGAGGGGAGAAGTGCTCGCAGGGGAGGACCTGGGGGAGGGGAGGCCAGATGGAGAAAAGCGATCCAAGAGAGGGAGCAGGACCCCTCTCACGGCCTGGTACCCCGACGGCCCGCCCGCTCGGCTGAGTGAACGCGCAGGGCGTTTGGGAGCAGACGGGGAACGAGCAGCCTCTCGGCGCGGGGCTGTTCCCAGCGCCGCAGTTGCTAACTCCTTTTACCCTCACGATTCGAGAGGTGATTTGCATTTCGCCCTCCCATTTGACGGACGGAGCAACTGAATCATAGAGAAGTTAATTCACTTATTTGGAGTCCCACAGTACGTGCCAGAGCCAAATTCAAACTCATAATATGGCTCCAGAATAGGTTTTTCTATCTCCCAAGGGGAGGAGGAGAGTTAGGGGAGAAGGGGAGGAAAGAAAAGGGGAGGAGGGGAGGTGTGAGGACCACCCTGCTTCAGAGCAGCGGGAAAGGGAGCCTGAAGGGAGAAGCGGCCCTGGGCCAGGAAGGAGCAGCCATCTGCAGTCTTGCAGCCCAGCATCCCCTTAGTGTCCAGGGACTGTTCTGGTCCCAGCGATGCTCAGAGGTTGGAGTGCCAGCTGTTGCCCAAGGCTGACAATGGAGGAGAGAAAATTAGGGATTCAGGGAGTTTCCCAGGGTGGATTCGAAGCTGCCAGTCTCTGTCCAAGGGCATGTGTAGACTACTGTGTCCCCACCCTTTTCTTGATGAACTTGAGGGCCTGCTTGTCCTTGGAGACCTTGAGCAGCGCCCTGGCATGCTGCTCATACAGGGTGAAGCCGCACACCTCTCAGATCATGCCCTGCGCAAACTTGGCGTGCCTGGTGAGGTGCCGCGGCAGTGGCCCAGCGGCTGTGCCTCGGTTTGCTCATGTTCCTGTTCCCCTTGTGGCCCTTGTGAGGCCCAGGGCCATAGGGTGGTGCAGAGCCATGTCTGCTGCTCTTCAATGGCAGCTGCACCAGAAGGATTAATCTGTTTTCTTCATCAACAAATCGCTGAGCACTCGGTGCTATGCCTGGCACTCAATAGGTATTCTATACAAATCACTGATTGAGTGAATGAATGGCGAACAAATGAATGAATGATCAGCCTTATGAAACAGGTTCTATTATTCTATTTTTTAGAAAAGATAACTGCTTCAGGAATAGCCGTGACCTACAGAATTAACAATTCCTTCTGTGTGTCAGGAGCTGAGCTAAGAGCTTCACTGATATGATTACATATTATCCTCAAACCAGTCATTTTTAGGGGGTGAGGCAACTGGAACTCAAGAAGGTGTTGTCACTTGCCCGAGGCCAATAGTTAGGAAATAGCAGAGCTGGCATTAAAGAACTCTAGTTCAGGCACCTGGGGTGGTGACACAGAGAAAGGATTTGATGGGGTGTCTAAAGTGTGGGAGTGACCCACCTGTCAGTGGTACTGTAGAGGGGGCTCTGCCCTGAGCAGCTTGGACTGGTATGTTCAGATTAGGACCAATAAGGAAATACAGGCATGGTGTTCCAGGGGCGAGGTCGGATGGTGGGGTGGTGGGGTGGCGGATTGGTGGGATGGCAGTGTGGTGGGGTGGTGGGATGGTGGGGTGGTAGTGTGGTGCAGTGGTGGGGTGGTGGGATGGTAGGGTGGTAGGGGCAGGAGGAAAACAGCTTGGGCAAAGGTTCTGCAATGTCCTGAGCCAGGCTCATTCAAGAGCTAAGAAGAGGCTGGGTCTGGCTGGTGTGGAGGGAGAAGGTGGGCCACAACTTGTCAGAACTGGACAGGCCCTCTGAGATCTATTCCAGTTCCCCAAGCTCCTCTCTCATTTTATAGGTGGGTACACTGAGGCCCAGAGAGAAGTCCCGTATCTAGCAAGTGGCAGAAGCAAATCTGGGAGCCTCTCCTTAGTCACCATGGTCATGGTCTCTGGGCTTCGTTGGGAATCATTCTTGGGAACAGCCCTCGTCACATCCCCTCAATTAATTGAGAGCTCAGTCCATGCTTACTGCACCCTCAGCTTGGACCAGTTTCTAATGATATTCCTTTAGCTCCTGTGCAAACTGTGCACAAGATAATTGACAAAGCATTGTTTATAACACAAATATTGGGAAAGCCCCAAATAGCCATCAGTAGAGGGCTGGCTAAATAAATCATGGACTTCCTGAAAACAGAACAGCGTGTGGCAGTAAAGGAGGTGATGAAGCTCTCTAACTCCCAATACAGAGAGGCCTCCATGGGGAAAAGCAAGGGAGAGAAGAGGAGACAAAGCTGAGTGAAAGGGGGTATAATCTATATTTGTATTTGTACATGCAGACAGAAACTTTGGAAGTGTACATAGTAAGAAAATGAGATTACTGAAGGGGGAACTGGGCAGAAGGGGAACAAGGATGGGAGGGAGACTTCATTATATGCCTATCTATAATTCTTTTTGGGATCATGTGAATGTATTTACCTATTAGTAAAATAATATAATAATGGGGACAGCTGCTACTCAGCTACTGCCGAATGCTGTCATATGGGAATAGGCAGTCAGCATGGTCCAATTTTCTAATTATTCAAGAGAAGCCAGAAATCTGGATTGTATTGTAAAATCTCTTCATTTTTAAACGTTGGCTCCATTTTTTCTCTCAAACAATTTTCAGGCCAAGTAAATAGGTCAGTGGGTCAGACGCGGCCTGAAGGCCACCAGTTTTCAGCCTCAGCACTAATGGCTTCCTGCTGCCAGGGCTGGGGTTCTCAGTACCCAAGGTCTCCACCCCAACTCGGGCAGCTGCCGGCAGAAAAGCGTCTTGTCCTGCCCTCTCCTGGCACCTTCCAACCCTCATCCCTTGGGGCTGTGACATTTGGGGCTTTTAACTCAAGATGGAAGGCAGAGAGGGGTTATGAACTCTCAGATAATTTTCTCTCCCGGGGCCCTGCAGGCATTGAGGCCCAGCTGCCTCCTTCTGCCCACCCATCTGTCCCTGGGAGGTGGGGACAGGAGTGGGGTTGGCAGTGATGGGGGTGGGAAGGAGACACAGCTCTGAACCTCAGGTCATTGGGCTCTGTTGAGACTCAGAATCCAAGAGGAGACACCGAGAGTGCAAGAAAAGAAAAATGGGTGTGTGCACCAAATTATAAAATGCCAGAGCTGGAAAGGCCCTAAGGGACCATTTATCCAGAGGGGGAGACCAACTGCTGCTCCCATCATATTGCTCAAGGCCATGGCCTGTCACCTCTCTCCTGGACACTGGACTGCACCAGCCCCTTCATTGTGCTCCTTGCAGCCCTTCCTTCCCTTCCTAATGTTCCATCTCCACCATTAGTCAAAGGGTTTTTTAAAAATATATATGTTTTTATTTACTTTAGAGAGGGCGGAAGGGAGAGAAAGAGAAAGAAACATTGATGTGAGAGAGAAACATCAATTAATTGGTTGCCTCCTATAAGCACCCTGCCCCGGGATTGGGATTGAACCAGCAACCGAGGTATGTGCCCTGACCAGAATCGAACCAGCAACCTTCCAGTGTATGGGACCATGCTCCAACCAACTGAGCCACCCAGCCAGGGCCAGAAGGGCCTTTTTAAAAGAGGAAATTTGGCCCGGCCAGGCGTGGCTCATGGTTGAGCATCGACCTAGGATTCAGGAGATCGAGGTTTGATTCCCGGTCAGGGCACATGCCCGGGTTGCGGGCTCCATCCCCAGTTGAGGGTGTGCAGGAGGCAGCCAAATGACTCTCTCATCATTGATGTTTCAACTCTCCTCTCCTTCTCCCTTCCTCTCTCTGAAATCAATAAAGGTATATTAAAAAAAAAAAAAAAGAGGAAATTTGATCAGGTCCCATGTCTGCTCAGAACCTTCTGGCTACTTCTTACCTCACTTTGAGCCAAAGTCCTCAGGCCTGCCTGCAGTCTCTCTCCCTCTCTCCTCGGACCCCACCTCCTTCCGCCTCTCCCTCGCTTATTCTGTTCCAGTCACACTGCTATTCCTTTAACATTTGGCCTTCTCCTGCCCACCTGGCGTTTGTTCCTGCTGTTCCCCCAGGTATTCACAGGCTCCACCTTCCTCTTCTCTAAAATGTTCCCTCTTCAGAAGAGCGTTCCTGGTCATTTTCCCTGGACACTCTATCCCCTCACCTGCCTTATTTTTTATCCAAAACATTTATCATCACATGATGTTATAATATGTATCTATTTGTTTCTTGTGTAGGATATAGGACCTGTGAAGGCCGCAATCATGCCTTTATTCACCACTGTGTCCTCAGCACTTAGCAGAGCTTGGCACATAGATGCTTAGTAGTCCTGAGCCGGCTATGACATGAAAAGGCCCAGGTCTACAATACAGGCTACAGCCAGCCCTGAGGTCACAGAGGAGAGGGGGAGAGAGACTGTAGGCAGGTGTCCTCACCTCTCTGGGCTTCAGTTTCCTCATTTGTAAAATAAGGAGTCACTAAGACATTTTCAGTTCAATAATCCTGGATGTCTTCTCTGTTCTGAGGTTACTTTCTTCCCCACAGAATCTTAAAGTCCTTTAAATAAACATGGTTGTATTTATTTATTGAATAGATAACACATGCACATGGTTCAAAATTCAAAGGTACAAAAGGGACACATTTGTCTCTCCTACCTTGCCAACACCCATTTTACAGATGGGCCAAGCCACTCATCCCCACACAAGAGAGGGGAAATCTTGACACCATGTTCCACCTTGTTTCCAGTGGAATTAGTTTCTCCTGAAAGGTCTGGTTGGCAAAGAAAGAAAGGGGGCAGAGGAGGGAGGGAGGGAGGGAGAGAGCCTTTAATTTCCTTCAAGGCATGGTTAGGTCATGGCCTCACTCAGTCACTCAGCAGACCTCTCCTGAGGCATCCTCTGAGGGCCCCGGGCACCCAAGGGGAAGCCCATGGAGCCCTTGGCCTCACTGGGCACCCAGGCTGATAGGAAAGCCAAAACCATGGCAAAAAATAGGTCTGTTTCAAAAGGGAAAAGTGACTGATGCCAGAAGAAAAAGATGACCAAGGTCCCTCTGGAAAATTGGAGAGATGGTGACCTTCCTGGGGGCCAGGTCAGGGAGGCAGGGTCTTCTAGGAAGAGGGCCCTCAAGGGAGGAGTCGGCACTCAGGGAGCGGAGAAGGAAAGCCAAGGCGACTCCAGGCAGGGGCGCGCCAGAGCACAGTCAGGGCGCCTCTGGGAGCCCGGGTTCGAGGGCAGCGGAGGAAGATGAGGTGGAGAAGAAGCTGAATCACAGACAAGAACCAGGAGGCATGTCCCTGCGGGATCGTCGCAGCCACACTTCTAACCCTGAAAGATGGAAAGCCACTTAAATGTTCATCCACCGGAGAATGTTCGCAACTATGATGCTAATGCCACCACGCTGGCAAGCCGTAGAAAGACGGACAGACCTAACGCTGGTGACGATGGGCGTCACCGGTAGAAGTGTAGCCGAGTACAGCCGTTCTGGACAGGGCTGGGGCGGTATTTAGGAAAAGCCAGTATATGCATGGCATCTGACAAGGGAATGGCACGCTGGGGTGCTCAGTGCGGCACTGTGTGTGTTGATGGGGAGGAAAGGGAAACTTGAGCACCCACAACTAAGGGAGAGGACAAGCAAAATGTGGGGAGAGCAGGTCTGGGTTCTCGGGAGCTGCCAGGAGCAAGGAACTAAAGGTACTCAGAGCACATGGAGAGATCAGAGAAACATCGGGATGCGCAAAAAAACAAAACAGAAACAAAAAAACGTAGGAAGCCAACACCACCTAACAGCACAATAATATTTACCTGGATTAAAAATACACACCCAGTTTATCAGCATCTGCTGAAACTGAACATACCCAGCAACCCCATTCCTAGGCATACGCGCAACAGAAATGCATAGACGTGTGCATGTTTCCAAAGATGCATACACTTCATATTGCACTATTTGTAACAGCCCCGGGCTGGAAACCACCACATGGCCACCGGCGGCAGGATGGTCTAATTGCCGTGTGGCCACCCAACCGGCCACTCTACAGCACTGAGAGTAAGCGATCTACAGCAACAAACAACAATGGAGATAAACCTCATGAACTAAATGGCCCATGAAAGAAGTCAGGCACAAACGGGCACACACAATGTGACTCCATTTGTATCAAGTTCAAAACTAGCAAAGCCAGTGCACGGTGCTAGGAGTCAGGGAGTGGTTACCCTGAGGGCGGCGGTTGGGGGGCTTGGAGGGGACCTCCTGAGGGCCTGCTGATGTTCTATTGCTTGATCTGAGCGCTAGTTAATGGGCCTGTTCAGTTTTTGAAAGTTCATGAGCTGTACACTTACCATTCGTTCACTTTTCTCTGTGTGTTATACCTTAATAAGAAATTTTAAAATACAAAAACACATAAAACAATTACTATGCATTTTGCAAGAAATCTCAAATATTTAAGAACATATGTCAAACACAGTAGAGAGGTTTCAGTGAGGTCAGAACTGAGTGGGAGTGTGGGGGGGGGAATACAGCGGCGCCTCGGTTTTCGAATGTGATCCTCTCCCGGAGCCCGTTCGAGCTCTGAAACGTTAAAAAACTGAGCAATCCACAGCCACCAGCTGGGCCTCAGGCTCCTGCCCTCAGCGGACGCCGCGGGGCAGGTTCGGCTTCTGAGGCGTGTTCGAAAACCGAAGCATTTCCTGCTGGGTTCACAGCGTTTGTAAATCGAAATGTTTGCCAACAGAGACGTTCGAAAACCGAGGTACCACTGTGATATAAGCAAGAGACTAACTCATGACCATATGCAAAAACTGAGAGGTGAGATTAATTAACCCTCTGTACTTCAGTGCGTGAAAAATAAATGTAAAATTTAATTTAGAAAGTTAGATAAACAAATGAACTGTGGTGCTTATACTACACACTATTCTGCAGCTGTCAGAAAATAGGAGACAGATCAAACATACCAGTTAAAGATGTCCAAGAGCAGAGGCCGCCGAATGATCCACGTGTGTGCAGTGCCCTCCACCCCCCTTCCTACGCTGCCACACACAGAATAGCCCTACATCTCTTCTCGGGGCTCCTAGCTACATCTTCAAACGAGTGTCATAGTTCTGAAAGGACACACCCAGTTGGGACTCCGGAGGAAACTGAGATGGGGAGGGGTGTCAAAAAGAAACTAAGTCTTCTCTGTAATGTTTTCATTTTTGCTAAGAGTCTATTCATGGAATTTAAAATGGATGGATTTAGCATTAAAAGTAGTGACAAAGACCAGCTCAGGGAGGCCTGGAATGTTCCAGGCTTGTATTCTCTTTTAGGTCATTTAAGATTTTTCAAGTCAAGCCTTGGGACCATCTGTTGCCTGATGACATTGAGGCGTGGGGAGCTGAGAGACAGGTCTCCACCTGGCGTCCCCATCTGGCTGCATGACCTTGGAAGGTCCCACCCCCTTTCCGGGCCTCAGGGTCTTCATCTGCCCAAAGGGAGTTGCGTTTCTGTGTTACGAGGGGTGTGGGAGGGTGAAGAGGGGCGTGAGGAGAACCCCATGAATATAGGGGATTATTCTCTAGGTCAGGGAGGCCTCCCCTCCACCTGTCAAGCCCACAGAAGCTCAAAGGCAGCCGAGGAGGATCTGAGACCACCCAGGAGAGCAAACAGCCCGTCCGTGGGACAGCAGCATGTGGTGAGCAGCTGGCCTGGACCGCTCGCAGGCCAGCCCGTGGGGCAGCCACCCGCTGCCTGGAGAAATGGATATGAGCTGGCTTCTTGCTGCTCCCAGCCCTGGTACAGCCACAGCCCTGTCACTTCTCCAAGTCCCCGTCATCACCCTCCCACCCTCAACACACACACACACACACACACACACACACACACACACACACACACACACACAGGACTCCACCACATTTGGCCCTTTTAGTCCCTATTATTATCCCCACAGCCGGAGAGGGCTTTCACAAAGTAAACCCAAACACGTCTCATGCTTGCTCAAAACCCTCCAGTAGATTCACACTGATCTGAAACCAAAATCCAACTCCCTTACCTTAGGCAACAAGGCCTGGCATGATCTGCCAGTCCCACACCCCACCTCCAGCATGGGGGTTAAGAGCCTGGCCTCAGAGAGAATCTGCCTTGGTTAGAACTCTGGCTTTTTCTAATTCATTCATTCATTCATTCAAAAATGTTTATTGAGCACTTACCAGTACCTAACAGGTACTGTTCTAGGCATTTGGGATACATCAGTAACAAATGGGATAAAGATCCCTGGCCTCATGAAGCTTCCTTTATAGCAGAGGGAGGTTAACAATAAATACAAGTGCCCTGCCTGGGTAGCTCAGCTGGTTAGAGCATTGACCCGATACACAAAGGTTGCAGGTTCAGTCCCTAGTCAGGGCACATACAAGAATCAACCAATGAATGCATAAATAAATGGAACAACAAATTGATGCTTCTCTCTCTCCAATAAAAACAAACAAATAAATAAATACAAGTAAATTATATAGCATGCAGGAAAGTGACAAATGTTATTAAAAAATGAAAAAGTAAAGCAGAGGAAGTTGACCAGGAGTGCTGGGAAGGGTGGAGGTTGCATTTTAAAATAGGGTGGTCAGGGTAAGTCTCACAGAGAAGGTGAAACTTAAGCAAAGACTTGTAGGAGGTAAGGGATGGAGACATGCAGACATGAGGGGAAAGTGCAGGCAGAGGGAGCAGCCAGTGCAAAGGCCCTGAGGTGGGACTGTACCTGGCACGTGTGAGAAACAGCAAGGAGGTGGGGAGAGAGGTGGGAGACGCCTCAGAGAGGTAGGGTGGTTCTTGTGGGGCCTTGTGGGACTCTGTGAGGAATTTGGCTTTTACTGAGTAAGATGGGAGCGTTGGAGGGTTTTGACCATAAGGGAGTGGGAGAGGCAGAACCAGGAAGGAGAGGAAGCCAAGCAGGGCTTACGGGTGTCTTGTGGGTGGCTGCTTCAGCCTGAGCCCACAGGGGAACTCTGGAGTGTAATTATACCCCAAAGTTATCCACCCACACCCCTGCCAGCAGCCCAGGCAAGGAAGGTGGGCTTTCAAGTCCCTGAAATAATGGGGTACAGCTTGTGGGGAGGGTTAGTCACCCAGGAGGCTCCAGAAGCCTGAGGGCAGTCCTCCCCAAGGAGAGAAGCCGGTGCTGGTCACCGAACACTTACCTAAGGGAGGCTCACAGAAGTAGTAAAAAGGGGTCCAAGGGGAATGTATGAAGCATTGTTCCTGGTGGCTCCAGTTCCCAAACACCAAAGCCCCAGCAGCCACAGTCCTTTTGGCCCAGGCTTGGGGTGGCTAAAGATGGGGGGCATACCCCAGTGTGACCAGGTAGAGTTTATCTGGTTAGAAAAGACTTATGGGCATCACTCTCACCCAGGACTGCAGAGGGACTCACTCTCTGCAATATCCTGGCCATGTGGCTGGCCAGCCTTACATATCTTCTGGGATGGGGAGCTACTTATCCTTAAGTTAGCTCTGTTCTCCTTTGGATACTCTGGATTGTAGAAAGTTCTGCTTTGTGTTGAGTCCACTCATTCAGTAAACATCGACTGAGCACCTGCTGTGTGTCAGGCACCATTCTAGGTTCTGGTGACACAGCAGCCAACAAGACAGACAAGGTCCCTGCCTTGAGGAGCTCCTGACTGGAGAGGGAGATGACTAGAGAGAAAAGATGGTGTGGTAAGTGCAGTGATGGGGAAGCCCAGGAAGCTGCAAAGGCCAGAGGGGACTCTTGACCTGTGGGAGGAGGTGACACCAGGCTGATAAATGGGAGATATGTAGTAGTTACACAGGTACAAAGATGTGGAAAAAATTAATCCAGGCTGATGGAGGAGTGTATGCAAAGTCCCCAATAATTCCACCAGTGCTCACCATCCCCGCTGCTACCCCCAGTTCAGCGATCATCCTATCTTACCTGGATGACTAGCAGTCTCCTCTTCGGTCTCCCACAGAGGGGCAATGAAGCTGGGGTATGTAGCCATTAACTCCTCTCTTTTCTTGGTTGAGGGCAACTCCTGTGGGCATTAACTCACCAAATTCCCCACTCAACCTCCAGCCATGAGCAGCGAGAAGCAGGAAGCGCAGGCATGTGCATCAGTTTCTGCAGGTGACCTCAAGGAAGGGCTTTGCCAATTTGGGCGAGGCGCCTACAACCCCTTCTACAGCCCCACATGTTCAGTGCCTCCTTCCCCTTTCTGACCCTATCTCCTACCTTCTCCCCCTTGCTCATTCAGTTCTACCTACACTGGCTTTGCTGTTTTTTCAACTTCCAGGGCATTCCCTCTGCCTGACATGCTCTCCCCACAGATATCCTCATGGCTCACTTCCTCTACCTCTCTGCTCAAATGACACCTCTTCAGAGAAGCCCTCCCTGACTACCTTACCTCAAATAGCTCCCACCCCATCATTTCCTCCCCTCCTTGCCCTGCTCTATTGTTCTCCAGAGAACTTATCATCACTTAATATGATATATTTACTTGTTCATATGTTTATTGTCTGTCTCTCCCACCAGACTGGAAGCTTCTGAGGGCAAGGACCATGTCCGGTTTTGTGCATGGCAGAATCCAAGGTAGTCAGTAAATATTTGTGAAATTGATGGTTCTGAAACAGAAGTGGTTCTGAAACAAGGGTCCTTCCAGGTCTGACTATCTGTCTTGGATATGACCTCCCCAACACTTCCAGTGGCAGGGGGACCCTTCTAACGGCTGGTCACAGCCAACAAGCTGCCAATTTGGTAGCCTCCCTCAACTCAACCTTTCCCCATCCAGGCCCATCTGGCAGGAGTCAGCGGTCAGCCTGGTCCAGCTCTCTATGAGCCCCGTGGTGGAGGAGACCCAGTTCTGGGGTCCAAGCCCCAGGGATGCCTGCTGAGCCCTGTTTCCTCTTTGGTAAATGTTCCCCCCTTCCTTCCCAGGGCTAGTGCCTGCGTTTCTGAACCAGAAGGTGTTTACACAAAACATCCTGGGTTTGGCGACAAATTCACCCTCAATGAGAAATCCTTAATGAATCTCCTTTTTCCCCACACCAAGCGGCTGCAGGGGAAACCAGCTCTGCCTCTGGCAATTGAAGGCAGCCAAAGGCCTGGCAAAGAGGAGGTGCCACTGAGACTTACAGGGCCACAGTTTCAAGGAGGACTTTTTTTTCAGGGTTCAGAGACAGCTGTGGTATGAAGATCAGAGAGCTTCTAGACCCACGATTGCTCTGGGCTTTCTGTGTGACAAGGCCTTGCCCTTCTCCCAGCCTCAGTCTTTAGCTGTGAGATGGGGCGGGAATAACCCACTCATAGAAAGGTTGTGAAAGTAAAGCCAGGGTGAGAAAGAGCTTGGTCACAGGGGTGAAAAGAGAGAATGAAAAGCTGGATTCAGGGAGGCAGGAGGCCAGAGTTCTAGTATCAGGTCTGCTGTTGACTTTATAAAGTCCTTGCTGCTCTCCGAGCCTTGGTTTTCCCAGCTGCAAGATGGTTTGGGCATGATCCCCAGGAAACCCTCTGGTCCTAAAGGGCAGCTGCTCTTACCTGCCTGCCCCTTCTTGGAGGTCCTTCTGGATCCGATGGCCCACACCGATTTGCTCTCCAGCGCTTACAGGACTTCACTGCTCACTGCTCATGGTTTTCCAGCCACTTCCTCGGGTCTCGTTCAACTCCTCCGGACATTGGGCCGAACACCGGGTCTCAATAAACACTGGCAAACGGAATTGAAAAATGATTCCTGCCTTTCCTGATCCTGCAGAAAGACGATGAGAGATACTTTTACTCACCCCTGTTTTATGAATTAGGAACTTAAGGTGTCAGAAGTTACATATAAGTCACACTGCCCCACGGGCTTCCTTGGTGTTTCTCAAACAGGGAAAAAATGATTTATTTCTGCAGCTCTTTCATATCTATTTTGTTGGTCATTAATTGTTGGCTTTTCCCACTAGGATGAAGTTTCATGAAGGCAGGGACTTTGTCTTGTTCACTCTGCATTCTCAGCTCCTAAAACTGCCTGACACAGCGGGTGCTTAAGAACCACGCGAAGAGAGGAAGGGAGAAGGGGCCGCGCTGAGGTCTGTTCTCTCGGGGCCTGCAGGGGGCGCTCCAGCCCCGCCCCCAAAGATCGACCTTGACTCGCGTTCAGCTGACGCGCGTGCGCTGGAGCTTGCGCGCCGCCGTTCCTCTTTTAATTGAGCATGCGCGCCGGAAGCCCTGTCAGAGCAGCGCGTGCGCAGGCGGAGCCGCTGCGGAGCCCGAGCGGGAGCCGGACTCGAGCCGGAGCGGAGGCGCAGCGGGCGGGCACCATGCTGTCGCCCGAGGCGGAGCGGGTGCTGCAGTACCTGGTGGAGGTGGAGGAGCTCGCCGAGGCGGTGCTGTCGGACAAGCGGCAGGTAGGAGGCGCGTCCGCCGCGCAGGGGCTCGGGTTCAGCGCTTGGGGCCTAGCGGCGAGCGCCGTAGGGAAGTGCGCGGGGCCCGGAATCCGGCTCCAGCACCGGCTGCCCTGAGTTTACCCGGACGGGTGGTCTGTCGGCTGTGACGACAAACGACAGATTGAGGTCATGTCGGCACCGCGCCGCGCCTCACCCGTTTATACAGCACGTACGTGTTAGGGGAGCCTCCGCCCGCTCCGTGCCAGCCATCCTCTCTCCATCCTTCCTTTGCCCTTTACCGTGCCCTCCAGATCCCGAACCATTACCCCTTTGGGCAGTTTACCAGACCCCCTTTTTCAAAAGGCAGCTCCTGGGGCCCCTAGTTGACCTGGGCTGCACTGCCCTAGTCAAGGCCCTGAGGGGAGAAGAGGAACAGAAAAGAGGTCTGAGAGGTCTGACTGTTAAGGGGGGGACGTGGGAGGAACGTGGGACCCCGGGCTTGGCCGGCCTTGCAGACCTGAACTGGGAGCTCGGGTCTGGTTCTAATCAAGGTGCCAGGTGTTTGAAGGGAGCTGGGGGCGGAGGAGAGCGAAGGATGAGGTAATTGGATTTAGGTTTTAAAAGGATTCCTCTGGCTCCTCTGTAGAGCACAGTAAAAATAGGAAGGCAAGCTGCCAGTCCAGGAGAGGGATGGGATTGGACCAGGGTGGTGGTGATGGAAACAGCAGATGGGTCAGGAATATATTTTGGAGGTGGGTTTAGTAGTTTTGTGTGTGTGTTTTTTTAAGAACTGTATATTTTGACAGTTTTCAGACAGTGGCAGTAAAGATTTCGTTTTAATAAAATCAATATGATCTCATCACTTTCCAGTTGGTGAAAGTCATTGGAAGTGTCTTAAGTGAAAGAGTAAAAACTAGCAATGGACCAGTCTTGATGTCGCCTCCTCTTTATGTCCTTGGTTATAGGGGTCTCTCCATCTCCAGCTAGTCTTTAGTTGGTTATTCAGGATGATTTTTGTATATTTTAGTTGTAATTCCAGTTTGGGGTCCTGGGAGAGTATCAGTGTAGCTTCTACTCAGTCCTCTGCCATCCGGCTTAGTAGGTCTTGGTGATGGTTACATATAGGGGTGAGGGATAGGAGGGGCCAAGAATGCTTCTGGACTCATTTTCACTTAGAATGATTGGGTGGTTGGTTGGTTGGTTGGTTGGTTGTTTACTGACAAGGGGAAGACCCTTTCAAACATTGTATCGGTGTGCTGAGTGATGATAATAATAGCGGTTAAAGTTTGTGAGTACCTACTGTGTGTCAGGTATTGTGCTGATAATGCATTTCATTCCTGGCTCAATAACCTGTGAGGTAGGTACTATTCATATCTCCATTTTTCAGAGAGGTAAATTGGAAGGTGAAATTGCACCGTTCATAGCATACGGCCAGATTCAAACTTGGTTATCCTGGTTCCAGAGCCAGTGCTCTAAAGCAGCATATTGTACCCGCCCCCCCTCACTTCTTTAGTAGCTGTTGTGTTGTTACCACCATCTCAGTTCCCCACACCTTCTGTTCCAGTCCAGTGTTGTTGGGCTTCTCATGATACTAGGTCAGAATCAGCTGGAGGAGCTTGCCCATGATGAGGTTTCCACTCCTGAGTGATTCTGAAATGCCTTAAAGCTTGAGAATTAGTGCTCAAGTATATAATAAAAAATTATCTGTTTAGTTAACATTTTCTTTTTTTTTCTTTTTTAAATATATATCTTTATTGATATCAGAGAGAGGAAGGGAGAGAGAGATAGAACATCAATGATAAGAGAGTCATTGATCAAGCCCGCAACCCGGGCATGTGCCGACTGGGAATCAAACCCCGATCGCCTGGATCCTAGGTCGACGCTCAACCGCTGAGCCAAGCCCGGCCAGACTAGTTAACATTTTCTTAGCACCTTTTCTAGGGGGAAAACACCTGCACAATACATGGTCTTTAAGGACCTGGAAGCTGAGTGGGGGAAGAAATACATTCACAAATCAGTCCATTTTAGACAGGACACTGGAAGTAACCCAGGAATGATGCCTTGTTGTCTCTGTTAAGTTTTAATAGAGAGGTGGGTCTGTTGGGAGGTGACAGGCTGGGACAAGAAGTAGCTAATTTCCCTCCTGCCCCTGTGCTTTTCAGATTGTGGATCTGGACACCAAAAGGAATCAGAACCGAGAGGGCCTGAGGGCCCTACAGAAAGATCTCAACCTTTCTGGTGAGTCAAGACTTCCTCACTACAGCCCAGGAGGCCTGTTCAATTTTCCTTCTAAGGCCTTTACCCTGTCCCTGATAGAGACCAGGCAGGCTACAGGTATGTGACACAGCCCGTGGAGATAGGGGAGGAAATTTCACAGGTCTGACACAAACTGTGGCTCAGGGTTTCAGCTGCTCAACTCCATGACAGACCATTAGGTGCTGGCTTATCAATGATGGCACTGGTAAAGTGTGGGTGGGTGTGTAGTGTAAACAGTGCAGTTCCTGCCCTTGTGTTCTACAAATGAGCAGAACAACATAAATACGTAATTGAAAATTGTGAGAAAGCTGTAAAAGGGACTGGGCGTGGGATAGGTGTTGGAGGATGGGATGGGGGCTCTTAGAAGCCAAGTGGTTGTAACAGAATAAGCAAGTGGGGAAGGGGAAGTGATGAGGCTAGACAGATGGACAGAGGCTAGGACATAATGAAGGGAAGAAGTTTGAGTTTAAAGTGCAGTGGAAGATCTAAAACCTTCCAGTTGCTTTTCATCTCACCAGAGTAAAATCCAGAGTCCCACAAGACCCCATATAATTCAGATCTCCTTACACTCTCCAGCATCATTTCTATTTCCCTCCTCGCTCATTGACTCTATCCTTCCTGGTCTCCTTGCTGTTCCTAACACCCCAAGCAGAATTACTGATTTTTGCTGTAGGGCTCACGCCCTCACTTTCTTCAGGTCTCTGTCCAGATGTCACACAGTGAGGCCTTTTCAGACCACCAGGTATAAATAACAAGTCTCTCCCTACTCTGGCATTCCCCATCCCCCTTACCCTGCTTTATTTTTCTCTATAGTACTTAGACCTGGCAGGGCCTTTGCTTGTTTATTCCCCCTCCTCCACTATAACAAGCTCTATGAGTGCAGAACTTTGTCTTGTTCTGCAGTTTTTCAGCATCTAAAACAATGCCTAGTGGATAGGAGGTGCTCAAAAATATTTGTTGAAGGAATTACCATTTTCCATTTCAGAAGATGTGATGGTTTGCTTCGGGAACATGTTTATCAAGATGCCTCACCCTCAGACAAAGGAAATGATTGAGAAAGGTAAGGCCTCCTGGGCATGGGTCAGGGACACAGCTGCCTCCCTCACCAGCCTCGGTCTTAACAGACCTTTGTTAGGCTTTGGGCAGCTTGATGAGAGGCAGCTGTGTTAAAGGATTTAGACTTATGTGGGTTTCAATCCCTGCTCTGCCACTATGAGTTATTTCATCATCTCTAAAGGGGAGTGGGTGCATCTCTATAGCACAGTTGTTTTGAAGTTAAGAAAAAACAGTATATGTGCCCAGCATAATGCTTATCAATGTGGAACAAGGTGGACCACAGATAACAGAAAATTCAACAAATTGAGGTTTAAGATTTGGTTCTGTTTTTCTCATGTAAGAAGTTGGCGGAGTGAGCCATCCAGGACTGGCACTGCTGCTCAGCAATGTCACCTTAGCATATTCTCTTGGCTGTTGTGTCATCATTGCAGGTCTCAGGCTGGAGGAAAGGCAAAGGGCTTTCTCCATATATGGCCTAGCTTCTATTTTGGAAATTGGATGTCCTCCTCAGGGACTTCTGCTGGCATCTCTGTGGCCAGAACTAAGTCATATAGCCCCCATGGCTGCAGGGGAGCCTGGCGTAGTAAGCTTTTATTTTCACATCCCCTACGAGAAAGACTGGGTTGAAAATGGGGGTTTGGGGAGAGTGAACCTGAGGGTCTGCCATAGCCTGGGTGCTCAACAGATGTTTCTCAAATGTGCATGACCACAGTCTCCAAAGCTCTTTGGAGATACATCATAAAGGCAAAAGGCCGGGCTACAAATGGGTCCTTGGCTGGGAAAAGGGCAGGTTACACATATTTTTTCTTTTCTACCCTTGAAAATGTATGGGTCAAGAGAATCAGCAAGGTTGCCTCTGTCCCTGAAGACAGGATATCTCTATCCCTGTTGAAATCAAAATTCTAGCAGAGGAAACTAGACTAGCTTGGAAGAGTAGTTTTCCAGTTTTGTTGAAAAACATACACTAATGTTATTATAAATTGAGTTATTGTACTTGGGTGGTAGGCTGGAGGCTGCTTTCAGAGGGGGTCACTTGCCTGGGTTCAGGATCAGCTCTCTTCGCTCATAAATGTGGTCATGTCACTGGACCTAGAGGGGCTCTGGGACATCATTATCTATGGTTTACAGAGATTGACAGGCTAAACAAGCTTGTAAGAGACTGGGGTTACTCATTTACATTGAGCCACCCATTTTAAAACATTTAGTAGTACCATTGCCCAGGCCAGAGGCTCAGCTGGTCAGGGGCATCTCATCAGAAGGAATGAAAGTCTGTGGGGAAGACAAACTAGCTAGAATGTCCCTTGTGAGCAGGTGAAAACAGAGCAGGTGGAGTGGATTGGGTGACATCAGTCAGATGCACCATCTAAAGTTGAGCTTTGTAGCTTCCACTTATGTGCAGTTTGCTTTTAGGTGCAGTCTGTTAAGGTAAGATAACCTTTTCTACTCACTGAGGCTAATTAGGTTAAGCTTGAGCATTCAGCTTGCCTATTGATTGTTTAGGATATTTAGGTCACATGTTACCACAATCATGCTTTTCTAAAAACTCCTTAATGGAGTTGGGTTTATAAATTCCTTACCACCCATTTTCTAATCATCATAGTGTAGGTTGGTTGTAGGTTCTTCATTTTATTCTTTCAGTTGAATTTTCTCTAATTTCACTGCGGGAGGGTGACCTAAAATCCTGATGTTGCCTTCCCTGTGCACTGACCAGCCCAAGGTACTTTGCATAATGAAAACAGCTCAGGAGACTGAAAGTCAGGGGACTTGTCAGCTGAACCTGGGCTCACTCAGTGGTTGTGGGCAGGTCATGTTGCTTCTCTAGCCTTTGGTTCCTTCCTCAATTGGTCTCTGAAGTCCTCTATTCCTTCCTGAGTACTAATAGCCCTGCTCTCAAAGGGGCTAGGGAGAGGCTGGTGTCCCTGGCTCCCTTTGGGTCATTCTGTTTGTAGCATAGCCTCACCCTGCTTGCCCACCTCATTTTTCAGATCAGGATCATCTGGATAAAGAAATAGAGAAACTCCGGAAACAACTTAAAGTGAAGGTCAACCGCCTCTTTGAGGCCCAAGGTATTAGCCTGGGGGGATGGGGAAGCAGGAAACCAGGAGGGGACAGAACCATCAACATGGACTTAGGGGGCAGGGTTGGGAAGCCCCTCTCAGGTGGGCAATGGCCTGTACAGCATGTGAGTGGCACTGAAGCTGTGGGCAGTGGTTGTCTCTAGTCCTCAGGTAGAATGGACAAGGAAGTTTGGGGGTCTTCTTCCTATCACAAGTTCTTTTCCAGGCTCTAGGAATGGCCTGGGGTATCTTATATTTTATTGCAGGGCATGGTGTGGGGATCAGGGTAGCTCTGACTCAGAAGCTGAATTTCTAGTAAACCTAACCACTCCAGACCCGTCACAGGTGTGACAGAAATTTGGAGTTTTCTGGGCAGCAGAGTTATGATTCTGCAGGTGCTTGGTGACTCAGTAGCGGGTGTCAATGTTCATTGTTCAGTACATTGCAGACTTGAGGCCCTTCCCTGTCAGACCTCAAAGCCAAGTGTTGGCAGCATGAATGCAGAGTAAGCTCCTTTCCCAGGCCTGACTCCAGGGCCAATAGGTTGGACAGCAGGAGGTCTGAACACCCTGATGGATTGTCTTCTCCCCCTAGGCAAACCGGAGCTGAAGGGTTTTAACCTGACCCCCCTCAACCAGGATGAACTTAAAGCTCTCAAGGTCATCTTGAAAGGATGAAAAAAATTCGAGAACCAAGATAGGGGGCTTAAGACCAGCATCCCCCCTTGGATCGTGTAGGACCCACAACTCTCCAACCCTGGCACCTGCAAGGACAGGATCTACTCTGCAAGGTCATAGGCACCAACAATCTGGCCATGGCTCCTGTATGCAGCCTCTTTATCTGTAGCACTTGACTGCTCTGTGACAGCAGGAGGGAACCCTCAGCCTGCCAGTGTCTGCCAGGCCTGACCACTGGGGCTGAATGGACACAAGACCTATTGAAAGGCCTAGCAGCCATCAGTGGGTGGGTGGGGGCAGCGCCTGTGCGGGTATGAGAATGACTGCAACAGACACTTAACAGTGGCCTGCTGTTTAAGTGGGCCCTGGGCGGGGAAGAAGGGAGAGGGGAAGAGTGGGAGCTTCATTCCAGCATTCCTCTCGGAAAGGGAGCCGGCATTTTCAAGCAGCTTGTGTAACAATTGGAATAAAGCAGGAGGCTCACAGGTGGTTCTGAATGGAGGACAGTCTTGGTGCTTTGTGGTCCACCACAACTATCTGTGGAGCAGACATACCATTTCTCCCCACTGGCTCCATTTTGGCCTGTTTTTCCTGCTTGCTCCCAGACAGCCCAGAGTGGGTGCTGCTTATCAACCCCCCGCAGCTGCTCTTTCCTCAGGAAGGCCTTGCAGAGTCCTGCACCAGAGATGGGTGAGGGAGACCGCCTTACATGCTGCGTGCATTCAGGACGCCCCCCCACCCTCTGAAAGCGGGGCCAGGGCAGCGCTGCTCTCCGAGTTCCCCTGCCTTCAGTGGTCTTGGGTCCTAATGTGAATGTGCTGTGAGGGCATCACGGTGTCCTTCCTGTTCATTGAGGGCTCAATAAAGGCTACCTAAATGAATAGGTTCTAGTTTGTACTTCATTCGGTCTTTAGTTGAGGGCACGCCGCTCCCTTTAGGATACCACTGATGAAGGGGCAGCGGTGCTTCCTTGAAGTGACAGCAGGATTAGACAGGCAGTAACGACAAATGGCAAAATGGAGAGAGCACACTGCCGTTTCCCTTGCTCCATTCAGCTCCTGCCAATAGTCCTATGGGCACACAGGCTGGTATGACCAGATCATACGTTTTCTTCAAGAGGAGCTAGCAATTTGGATTTTAAGTAGAATTTCCTGTCTTTTAAATATTGCTGACTAATGCAGAAAAATTTTAAAAGCTTTGGTATTGACCAAACAAAATACCTTACATAAGTCAAATCTGGCCCAGAACTACTATTTTGCATCCTCATGAGTTTTTTTAGTAGAAATTTCTGTGTTTTTTCTGTAGGGCCCAAAGAGTAGGTAGATGGAATCAGAAACTAAATGAGAGAAAAAAAAAAGGAACTGAATGTCTGCAGTAGATTAAAGGAATTGGCCCAGAACTACTATTTTGCATCCTCTTGAGTTTTTTTAGTAGACATTTCTGTTTTTTCCGCAAGGGCCCAAAGAATAGGTAGATGAAATTGGAAACTAAATGAAAAAAAAAACACAACTAAATGTCCGCAGTAGATGAAAGGAATTGATAGCTCCAGGTATTGGGATACCACACAGCTATAATTGAGAATAAGGAAGCTCTTTCCTTAGTTTTCTTTTCCATCTTGCCAGATGGCTGGCAAAAAAACTGAGAAGCCAGATACTAAGGAGAAGAAACCTGAAGCCAAGAAGGCTGATGCTGGTGGCAAGGCTAAGAAGGGTAACCTCAAGGCCAAGACGCCTAAGAAGGGGAAGCCCCACTGTAGCCGAAGTCTTGTCAGAAGAATTGGTGGATATTCCCGGTCAGCTATGTATCCCAAAAGGCCATGCACAAGAGGAAATATTCAGCAGCTAAATCCAGGATTGAAAAGAAAAAAAGTTTTTGCTACTGTCACAAAACCAGTTGATGGCAACAAGAATGGTGGTACCTGAGTGGTTAAACTTCACAAAACACCTAGATGTTATCCTACTAAAGATGTGCTTCGAAAGCTGTTGAGCCAGGGTAAGAAACCCTTCAGTCAGCATGTGAGAAAACGGGGCCAGCATCACTCCCGCAACCATTCTGATCGCCCTCACTGGGCGCCATGGAGGCAAAAGGGTGGTTTTCCTAAAGCAGCTGAGCAGTGGTTTCCTACTAGTGACTGGACCTCTGTCCGTTAATTCAGTTCCTCTGCATAGAACACACCAGAAATTTGTCATCGCCACCAAAGTTGATTATCAGTGGTGTGAAAATCCCCAAACATCTCACTGATGCTTCAAGAAGCAGCAGCTGCGTCAGCCCAGACACCAGGAGGGTGAGATCTTTGACACAGAGAAAGAGAAATACAAGATTACAGAGCAGGGCAAGATTGATCGGAAAGCCAGGGACTCGCAAATTCTGTCAAAAATCAAAGCACTTCCTCAGCTCCAGGGCTCCCTCCGCTGTTTGCTCTCACCAATGGGCTTTGTCTTCACAAACTGGTGTTCTACATTTCTTATGAAGAACCTGATTAAACAACTGATCTGTTAAAAAAATAAACTTACAAAAAGGAAGAAGGAAGCTCTTTGAGCACTGATTTGGAACAAGCTCCAAGATTAAGTGAGAAAAGAAAAGAGCAGGACAGGTGTCTAATAAGCTGGTGATTTGTATGCAGTCACCAATTATGTGGTTCCCTCAAAGCAGAAACTGCGTGTTTGGGTGGAAGGGAAGAACATGTTGCTGTTACATTGCATATTTGTAAATACAAACTTAAAACGTAGGGAGTAGCAGTGTTTACTTTGGTAGATACTATCTGTATGACTGCCTTGCTCACAATCTCTCTGTCTGAACACTGTCCCTTCGTGTCTGGCAGGGTAGATACTAGGCCAGAAAAGAGCCAGTTGGTTTCTGCTCGAAAGGTGGAACCTCTGCCTGGGGCTGTCTGGGCTGCCTCAGTTACAGGGATGGAAGGAAGTCTGCACTCTGGAGGCAGGAGGCCCAGAATGGCCGGCTTCTGGCCTTCCCAAAGCTAACTGGTTCACTTCTTGGATTCGGCAGTATTTTTCTTCCAAAAGCCCTTCCCTTCCCCAAGTAGTCAGATTCTGTTATTTGCAGCCAAAAGAACTCTCTGGAAGCATGGGGAGTGATAGAGGGAGCTGCCCGGGGTCCCAGGATGGTTCCTTCATGGAGCAGTTAGCCACAAGCCCACTTGTAACTCCTATTAAACCAAGAGAAGGCGTAGAAATGTGGAAAATGCAGAAATTTTTACTTGCACCCAACTCCTTAAGCCATTTCCTGGCCTACCAGCCCAAGGCATTCTGGTTTAAAAAACTCAGCACCCAACCTCAAGCGGGAAGGCCCAGAGAGGCACCTATGTCACTCAGATAACTTAGATCTAAGGGCAGCTTTGCAGGGACCCCTACTAAGCAGCTCTGCCTTCCTGATCCTTACCATACCCATCTGAGAAATGGGGATGCTCTGGCCTGCTGGCTTTCAGATGGTCAGGGGAGCTCCATTGGTTCCCCTGACATGTAAGGTCAGGGTATTACAAGGAGGAGAAGATGTACAGGGTTCAGTCCTCCAGACCTCCAACAAACACAATCTAGTAACTGCTTGCTTTGCAAGCACAGCTTAAGACAAGTTCCCTAGGCCGTGAATTCTTGCCCTTGGAGAACTCTTTCAGCACTAACCTGAGAGACATCAAAGGGTCAAAGTTAGGAGGACGAGGCTGCAGCCGACAGCATTCTCTGAGCCAATCCTAGTGCCCAGTAACTTCGAGGAAGGCCTGTGCGCATTTATTAGATGTGATCTCTCTGGGATAGCAGAACTTGATGAGTTTTTACTCTTTGGGCCTGTTAGCCAAGTCAGTCTGTCAAGGTTAAAACCCATCCAGTCCAGTGGATTGGCTTCTGGTGCAAAGACACCCAGGGGTGGGGAATCCAGGGGGCCCAGCCCAAGCAGCAAGCAGCAGCTGTGGCCCAGCCAGAGGGAGGGAGGTGCATGCTCTGAGGTGCTGCTGTGCTGGAAATGGAGTGGGGAGAGGACTGGCTGGCATGGTACCTCCCAGGGTCGCTTTCCTCCCAGCGGCTGGGTATTAGCTGGAAGCTTTCTTCTGGCCTTGCAGGGAGCGGAACAGCTGCCTCAGCTGTTTTTTTCTATCATTGATGCAACCTGGAAGGGAAGCGGAGTGTTGGCTGGGAGGGCCTAGCTATAGAAAAGGGGGTTTGGGGGAGTGCAGCTACCTAGTGGGAGGAGGGGACAGCAGCCGTGCATACTGAATTGCTGTGGCCCTCAGGCAGGTCATTTTTCTCTTTGAGCATCAGCTTTCTCATCTGTAAACCAGTTACCTGCTTTGTGGGATGAGTATAAGGATCATCAAAGGAAGGAAACGTTCACTGGGGACTTACCTCAGCTGCTAAATGTGGATTAACTTGAGATCTCACCGGAATGTGTAGAAGAAAAAACAGGTTCAGAGAAGCTAAATAATTTGCTCCAAATCACATAATAAGTAGCAGATCTGGGGTTTGAACCCAGGCTAACCTAGCTCAAGAGGTCAAGTTTTTTTCTTTTTAATCCTCACCAGAGGATATGTTTTTATTGATTTTAGAGAGAGAGGGAGAGAGAAAAATATCGATGTGATTGGTTGCCTCTGATACACACCCCAACTGGGAATCGAACCCACAAGCCGGGTGTGTGTCCTGACCGGGAATTGAACCTGCGACCTTTTGGTGTATAGGACAATGCTCCAACCAACTGAACCACACTGGCCAGGGCAGAGGTCAAGTTCTTAAACCCCCACAAGTCTTTTCCACAAGCAGCCCCTACTCTCATGGAAGTGTGTCCCAGGCAGTCCATGCAGAGAGGCTCACAGGAGCTTCTGAGACACCTCTTCCTGTGTGCTCTCAGAGCTCGTCTTTGAAGCAACTCCATGGTCATTTAATCTTATGCCAGGCACATTGACGGCACTCACGAATGCTGGGAATGATGAATCTGCATAGTCACAATTACTGACCTAGAAGAGTTGGCCATCTTTCTTAGCACCCCAAAGCCCTATTCCTGACTCCTAGGCGCTCACTGGTCATCAACGCATCACTGCACAAGAGCCCACTATATGCATCCCCAGGGTTCCATGGAACCCTAGCTTTAACTGTAATTGGCTCATTCATAACTCCCAAATCTTTGTGTCCAATGAAAATCTCTTCTTGGAGTTGTAGATTCATCTCTGAGTTATCTGCTGATCTTTTCACTAGGAGATCCCTCAACACATCCGTAACGCATTTCATCAATACTCTTCCCACCCCCAACTGACTCCTCTTGTATTCACCACCATATGCCCACACTCCACTGGATACTTGGGAATTACTCTAGAGACTTCTCAATCAGTGGCTCTCAACCTAGGCTGTGCTTTAGGGTCACCTGGGAGATTTAAGAAAGACTGATGTCCAGACCAACTGTATATCTCCAGCAGGCATCGGTCTTTTTTAAAGTTTCCATATGATTCCAACATGCAGCCAAGATGGAGAAGCACTGATCTTTGCTACTCAAACAGGGTCCAGAAACCAGCAGCACTGATATCTGAGGTGGATTGTTAGCAAAGAGAATTGCAACAACTCCTCCCCGTTCCTACAGGCACCTCTCTCTGCACTGTGGTTTTGCTGTTCCTCCCACCAAGAGATGGGGCCTATTTCCTTACCCACTGAATCTGGGCTAGACTAGCTTTAACTAATGGATTGTGGAGGAATGATACTGTGGGACTTCTAAGCCTGGGTCTCGAGAGGCTTTGCTGCATCTCGCCTTCCTGGAACCCTGGACCACCATGTGAAGGAGCCAGGGCAGCACTGCTGAAGGATGAATGGCCACCCAGAGGCCCAGCTGACAATCAGTATCAACCACCACCTACGTCAGCGAGGCTATCCTAGGCCATCAAGTCTCAGTCAATTTGCCAGGTGCCTGCAGCCCTACGAGTGACTCTAGGCAACACTTGAAGAATGAATAGCAAATATGATAGCTGTTCAGGAAGGTTTGTTACACAGTAACAGTTAACTAATAGAGCATCACCTGGGAGCTTGTCAGATATGCAGAATTTTAGGCCCTACTCCAGACCTACTGAATCATAATCTTCATTTTAACAAGATTTCCGGGTGGTTGTATGCACAGCTTGAAAGCACTATGTAGTCATCCTCCAACAACGCAATGTGGCAGACACTAGGGATCTGCTGTGGAAAAACCATCCACAAACTTCCTCTCCTCTGCCTTCCTCAAGGCAAACTACTTGACATCCCAGGCTTCCTTGCATCTTGGGTGGCCATGTGAGCCAGCTCTGATGGGTAAGATGTCAGCAGAGGTCTCTGGGAGCATTTCCCTTTTGGAATAAATAGTCAAAGCTTGAAGGAAAGGCTTTGGTCCTTGGGCCTTCCTGTTTCTTTCTGCCTGGGACAAGGACATTGTGTCTGGAGTTGGAGCAGCTATCTTGCAACCATGAGGCAACAGGCATGAGCACCGAGGCAACCTGCTAAGTGTGGCAAAGCAAAAAGAGGAAAGGGCTGGGCCCTTGGGGGCATCATGCTGCTATTGTGTCAGCCCTATACGGCCAATCCCAAGACTTCCTGTGGCCCAGTATAATTCAGTCTCCCTCTGGCTATTAGTTGGCTTTTTTGTTGCTTGCAGTCAAGCCCAATCCTAAATCATAACAGACACTAAAAAAGATTTAAAACCTTTTCATAAAAATTAAAAAAAATTTAAAAAGATGCCACAAACAACATTTAAAGAGCAAATTACAAACTCAGTAAAATGTTTACAGTAAGCTTGACAGAGAGGTATATTACCTCAACATATTAATATCCAAGGCCTTTATACATTTAGAAAAATGTAAACAACTCACTGAAAAATAGATTGAGTATGGAAAGCTAACACAAGAAAAATGAATATTTAAAAATCTGAAACCTCACCAGTAATCAGTGGAATGCACAAGTTGGTAAAGCTTTTTGTTTGTTTTAATTCAGAGCTGGCACATTTGTTAATCTTTCCAGAAAGCAATTTGGCTATAGTAAGTCCATCCCTTTGACCCAGTAATTATATTTCTAGGAATCTTTCCTATAGAAACAGCCAGATTTCTCAGTTGAGCTTTATGTGAAAGGATGTTCATCATGGCATTGTTTATAAAAGTGAAAAATTGAAATCATGCCATGTGCTCAATTATAAGAAATTGGTTTAGCAAATTTGGCATCTATGCAAGCTGGAATTTTTTTTAAAATAATTTTTTTAAAATGTTTTTATTGATTTCAGAGAGAGGAAGGGAGGGGGAGAGATAGAAACATAAATGATGAAAGAGTCTTGATCAGCTGCCTCCTGCACGCCCCCGACTGGGGATCGAGCCCACAACCCAGGCACGTACCCTGACCGGGAATCAAACCGTGACCTCCTGGTTCATAGGTTGATGCTCAACTACTAAGCACACTGGCTGGGCCAAGCTGGAATATTTTGTAGCCGTGTGGGAATTTTGTTTTTAACTGTGCTAAGGGACAGGAGAGCCTAGAAGTCAAGCATTCAGGTTTTGGAGTCAGACAGACTGGAGTTCAAGTGCTGGCTCCCACTTACACCCGAGACCTTAAGTAAGTTGTGTAACATCTGGAGATTATTTCCTCACCTGTAAAATAATAGTAAAAGTGACCTAAAAATGAAATGAGATAATGTATGTAAAATATTTAGTCTAGACCTAGCAAGTAAGTGTTTCCAAAAGACAGGCTCTTATTAATATTGTTGAATGATGTGGAAAATGCTGTGTGGAAAAGTGGGACTCAAAACTCCAGTCCTATGCCAAATTCTGTAAAAGAAAAAGTATGAATATATGCATTTTTTAAAAACTGGAAGGGAATACACCAGATTGTTAAAGATGGTTATGTCTGGGTGGTGTTTTTTTATTTTTTTTATTTCCTTCTTTAGTTTTCAAATATTCTACAATAAGTGTGAATAATTTTTATACTCAGAGAAAATTTTCATTTTTTTAAACACCAAGTTTAAAGTCAAGCCCTGAAGTCCCTAATTTCTCTTAACCTATCCTGCGGGGTTTTTTGTTTTCCTAAACCTTTTGAAACCTACCTCCTAACAGATTAATAACACCTCTCACTATGTGCCAGGCAATGTTCTAGGCATATATACTCGGCATATAGAAACTATTTTATCTCCATTTTACAGATGAGGAACAAACAGGTGAAGTCCTTGGCCTAACGTCATACAGCTGTGCCAAGCTGCCAGTTGCAGACTAACGTGGCACCTCCCAAGACACATCCCTGGTGCCGACTTCCCACCTGGCCCCACATACCGAGGTGTGTGTTGGTCACAAAGTTCCCCATCTCTGACAGGTCAGGAGCCCCCTCTTCTCTGCTGACAGGGCCATCATTCCACATGAGGTCAAAGCCTCCCACTCGCTTCTCCCTTCCTGTGAGCCTGGCCAGGCAGGAGACACAGAGGGTTAAAGAGGGTGCACCTGGTGGGACCCAAGGACCCAAGCTGGCTTCCTGATTCATCCCTGCACCCTACTGGTTCCCACACTGTCAGAGTTCCTTCTTTTGTCCATCCATTCATTGGTTGTTTCCCAGGTGCCCACAGAGGTCTCAGAGGGGTCGTTCCCCACTTTTGTTCCTTGGCTCAAACACTTCTGCATTCTGGTTTAAATTCTGTCTTCCCCAAGCCATCAACTCCATGGAAGCAGGGACTGTGCCTGTCCTGTCCTTTACTGTGTCCTCAATGTGTGGCACAGGGCCTAGCACACAGTAGGGGCTCAAATGTTTGTTGAATGAATAAATGATGGTAGATACAGTGGACACCTGAGGTTCCCCCTGCTCAGCATCCATTTCACCTTCTTTCAGCCTAAGGGTGCATTGGTTTTTCCTTTGAGAACCACTCCTCTCTCTCACAGGGCTCAGGTGAGGCTGACTCCACCCCCTGGGAGGTGGGCACAAGACCTAAGCCTGGTCAAACAGAGTCACAATGATTGGTTCAGAGATGGGCATGTGACCCAAACCCCACCCATGAGCAATGAGAGTCAGCCCTCAAACTCTTGCTGGAATAACTGAGAAAAAGCTAATAGAGAAGAAAGATGAGAGAGAGAAAGGGAGAGGGAAGGAGGGAGGGGGGAAGACAGGCCAGCCAACATCGACTGAAATCAGGCCCTGGATTTTTCCATTATATACACATTGTTATAACAACATGTAGTCTCTTATTGAGTGCTTACTGTAGCTAGGCACTTGACAATAAATTATCTTGGTAAATTGATCTAACAATCCTGAGAGGTAGACATAACGTTTTCCCATTTTACAGATGAGGAAATAGGCTCAGAGAGGTGAAGTGACTGGTCCAGGGTCCCCAGTCCAGAAGTGTCAAGGAAATCCTGCTGGACCAAAACTCAGAACGCTGTGGTTGGCCCTGCTCTGACTCAAAAGGGCTGAGTCCTTGGACCAGGCACCAGCCCTGTGTGGACATCTGTGTCTCTATCTATAAACTAGCGGGGCTGGCCAGAGTGTCTCTGGGGGCAGCTCACGTTCCAGGCTCTGAGTCTGCCTCTTCCCTGGGAGGCTGCCCGCCCCTTACCTGGCCTCCATGTCCACCACGTGCAGGGCGTCTTCCAGGAGGCAGGTCTTGAGCTCGTAGTCCTCCCGGCTGCTGGCTATCAGCGACGGGGAGGCATTGACTTCCAGGAGCCACCTGGGGAGGGCAGGGTGGGGGAGGGGGGGTATAGGGTTTCCTGCTCCCTGGAGCCCCTGGAATTTCACTGAGAGGCCAGATGGGGTGCCTGGGCCCCACCCTCATTCAACCAGAGTCACTGTCCCCACTTTCCATTAGAAGAAAATTTTCAGTGCCTAAAACTTTTTGAAAACAACTGTTACAAATTTGATATCCCCAAAGGGGCCAGGCTGTGGTGACCAAGGAAGAGCATCTCATGTCTAAAGGGCTGGCGATGACCAGTTCCTGGGCATGTGTTGCCCTGTGGGAGTGCGAGTCCAGGATTGCTAGATTGTCTGAGTTTTCCAGAAAAGCCAAAAATCCAGATTTTTGTGCAAACATCTCCCAATGTTTAGAGATTGTCACTGAATTTCAATTAAAAAGAAACAAACAAAAAACATCCTGAAGGCCAAACTCCAGATGTCTGCAGGCAGAAAGCAACTGAAGGGCCTCCAGCTTACAACCTCTTGTTTTGTGCAACCTGGTCATTTACAGCCAGGAACCTGGGTGCAGAGAAGGAAGGGCTCACCCAGCAGGGAGTGGGAGACTCGGGTCTCACTTTCCACTATCTGCTGCCTCCTCCAAGCTCGTTTTCCCCACAGTGTCCACTCTAGTGCCCACAGCCACATCTTACCCCAGGGACAAAGGAGACAGACCCACTGATGCCAGAACCCTGTTTCTCTTGAACCTGGGCCTGACCTAGATCCTGGCTCAGAAAGCCCCTCAACACTATACAGCAACTCTGGGGAGGGGCTGGGTCCAGGAGCCGGGGTGCTGACCGGGAGCAGCTCAGCCCAGGAACTATGACCCTGGGCCTGGCTCTGCCCTTGACTTACTGCGTGACCTCAAGCTCCCAGAACAACCCCACTGGTATCACGTGAGGGCCACTGCTGTGGTCCCTGCCACCTCAGGTTTGTTCTACTCATCAGCTCAACCTCATGGACACTGAGGGAGTGCACCAAATTCTTTACAAGGATCCACATGGTGACAATACTCCCTTACAAGGCACTTTGCATCCCGAAAGCACCAGAGCTTACAGAGGAGTTCTCTTGCCTGGTACCAGAGGAGGATCCCAGACTCAGCAGATATTCAGGGAAAGCCTCGTACTGCCAGGCATGGGCTCAGTGCTCCATAGACAATACCTCATTTATTACTCATAACAATCCTATAGGCACAACCAACATTTAACAGATGGGCAAACTGAGGTAACAGGAAGTGTGCTCAATTAGGAAGTGGCAAAGCTGAGGTCAAACCCAGGCAGTCAAGGTGAAGAGTGTAGAAAACAAACCCCCTCTCCAGGGCCACTGGCCCACCCACTTACGGCTTGAGATCTTGGTCTATGAGGATGTCATAGCCGTACAGCTCGAAGCAATGCTTGTCGCTGATGATCACCTTCTGCACGCTCTGCAGGCTCTTGATGAAGATGTTGTCCATGTTGCTGAAGAGTGTCTCCACTGCCTCTGGCCCATGCTTGGATGCCAAGTACTGGCGGAAGCGCTGGAGCATCCATTTGCAGCCCTGGGGCCCATGCACCCGGGTTGGGAGAGGGAGCTTCAGTTAACCAGGGCCTGACCTGCTGGGACCCTCCAACAATCACCATGAAGATGGCCCTCAGGCTTGGACAAGAGGAGCCCATCCCTGAGTCCTGTGAGTAGGAGAACCCCAAGTGTGCCCCTCCTTTCAGGACAAAGACTCTGCATGCCCAGGGGGATGTGCCCAACTAGAGTGTGTATGCCTCTATTTCTAGAGCATAGCCTGGGAACCCACAATCCCAGAAGTCCTTGCCCAAATGCCCTGTGCAGGCCTTTCCCCTGGGCCTGCCTCACTGAAGACAGTTTGCACTGACCATGTGTGCATCCCAAGGCCCAATGAATGATCAACTGCTGTTTGTGGTAGGGTTGGGTGATATGCAGAAGGCCCTCACTGTGTGGGTGTGAGCTGGGGACCAGTTCTCCCTGTGCACCTCTGTTCTGGCTCTTAACTCTGAGAAGTCTGAGAGTTCTAGAGTTGAACCTGGTCTTGCAGGTTATTAGATAGATAGATAGATAGATAGATAGATAGATAGATAGATAGATAGATGATAGATAGATAGATAGATAGATAGATAGATAGATAGATAGATAGATAGGAGCATATCTGTCAAGGCAGGAAGATAGAACATTTTGTTAAAGAATGTGTTAGTTTGATTTATAACTTTTAAATATCTAGACAATGCATGGGCCTCCATTTGTACTCTTGCCCTGGGCCCTACAAATGGGTGGGCCTGACCTCACTGTGAACTGTGAGCCCAAGACAGGCTGTCCTGGGCTCTTTGGCACTCTAACTCGTCACCCCACCAAGTCCCAGAGGCTATACCCAGAGGGCAGAAGCCCCGCTTGCTCACCTTCTTTGGGTGGTAGTCCGGGGACGTCTTTTGCACAGCAACATTGGTGAGGTGAACATCTGGCAGAGGTTGGTGGTCAAGGATCAGTGTGGACAAAAAGAGTGAGTCCTGCTCCATGTAGCCCCCAGGGACCAAACTAAGACCCTTCCTCAGGAATTGATGGGGAAGGCTACAAAACAGCCCAGAGGGCACATGTATGGGCTTTAGAGCCAGATGGGCCTGGGTTCAAATCCTGCCTGCACTGTTACTGGCTGTCGGCCCCTGAGCAAGTCACTTAACCTCTCTATCCACCTATTTAGCGGGAGTACATAATAGTATATTGGCCTCACAGAGTTATTTGAAAGATCAGATAACATTCTGTATAAAAGTACCTCTTACAGTGTTGGCATAGCTGATAATATGATTTTTCAGCTCAATAGGAGAACATTTTCAAGTAGAAAGACAATATAGAACAGCCATCTCAGGCCATTCTGAGTTTTCTGTCATTAGAGGCGTTCAGGCTGGGTGGCCACTTTGTAGGAATATTGAAAAAGTGATCCAGCTTTGGGGTGGGGTCAAGATGGCCTCTGACATCTGCCTTGCGCTATCATCACCATGGTGACCAGCAGTAACACTGACAATACTTTGCAGCTTACAGAGCACGTTCATACACATCATCTTGCCCTGGGCCCTACAAATAGGTGGGCCTGACCTCACTGTGAACTGTGAGCCCAAGACAGGCTGTCCTGGGCTCTTTGGCACTTTCCCAAATTATTCCCATCTCACAAACAAGACTGTGGAGTGAATAACCTTTAAGCCTCCATCTTCCTGCATTGTGGGTGCACCTGTAGGAGAAAGTCCCCGAAGGAGAATTGCCGGCTCAGAGGTATGTGCATTTGTCCCTCCATGGACATTTTCCAGGTTGCCTCCTAATAAATGGCACCGATGTACACTCCTGCCGCCAGCATATGCATTCCCCCAGCCTTGCCAGCACAGTGTCCTATCAAATTTGTGGTCGCTGCCACCTTGATGGGTGAGAATGGCATCATGTTTGAGAGAGTGAGCGAGCCACCAGGTAGGCACTAAAGGAAAAGCCCATAAAAGGCACAAACGCTCTCCAAGGGGCACTGTCCTAGCCTACGGACCCTAGTGGACATGAAAGTAGATCCTGTGAATACAGTCAAGGCCAATATCAGGCACCCCGCCAACGTGATCATCATGCAGAACTGTGCGGGATGAGTCGCTGAGAGCAAAGCAGGGCTGCTTTCCTCAGATCGCGGGGGACCCCCCACCCCCACAGGACTGTAAGCTCCCAGAGGGAGGGGAACAGACCTGTCGTGGTCACTGTGTGTCTCCTGTGCCCAGACTTGGCACCCGGCGTCTGCAGTGTGTATGGACTCTCAGGACAGCCGGGGAACAGGAAGGGCAGGGCGCCCGGGGATGGGGGCGGGACCCCAGGATACACTGGTCATCGATGCTGCTGAGTGTGAAGCGGGTGTTGGAGAAGCGGGCGAAGCCATCCCGGTACAGCCAGGCACGCAGGGGGATGTACTGTGACGGAGGGGGAGGAGGAAGAGGAAGGGGAGGGGAGAGGAGGGGACTGAACCCTGGCGCCTGCACCTGCTGCTTCCTCCAGCGGGCCTGCCCTGCCTGCACCCGCCAGAATCTGCTCAAACATCAGCTTCCCTTGACCCTGCCCCCTCCTTCCCAGGCGCAGGGGCTGGGGCAAGGTGCAGAAGAAAATGAAATTAATGGGCTTCTTCTCTGCTCACGCCCATGTGTGACCCCCACCTCAGGGTGTGTGTCCATAGTTCCCACTAGACAATGGGTGAGCCTGTCTCCTTGTGCCCAGCGTAGAGTGGTGACCATGAAGGTTTAAGTGTTTGTTGAATGAATGAATGAGTGAATGAGTAAATGAGTGACTGGGTGGAGGGAGCATAGCAACTCCTTGGTTAAGAGACTAGGTTCTGGGGCTAAGCTGCCTGGATACTAATCCCAGCTCTCACTTACCAGCTGTCACCTTAGGCAAGTCACTCATCCACCTTTTTATTTGTTTCCTCGTCTGTAACATGAGTAACAGAACCTACCTCCCTGGTTAGTAGAGGACTGAGTAAGAGAAAACCTGCTCAATACAAGGGCCTGGGATTTAGTAGGTGCTCAGTAAGTGTTAGCTGTGCTCATCATGGATGACGATGAATTAAAAAGGACATGCGGAGGGCTGGGGCATCCGAGATGGTAAAATTTGAATCCATTTATCTGCCCCACCCACCCTCAGATGTCCCCCTGGGCTCTCCCAGGCGGGCAAAGCCAGACAAGCTCCCACAGGTGCCCCCAGAATGACTTTTGTCCCCTGTCCCTGAGTCCAGCTGTCCCTTACCCACAGCTGGAAGAGGGCACCTGTCTTACTCACCGACATCACCAGCACATAGACACGCAGGTCAAACTTGCGGCCTGTGAGGCAAGGAAAGAATTATTCATGTACCAAATATTGTCAGGCACTTGTGCTAGGTTTGGAAGATAGGGCAGTGGACCCACAGACATGAATCCCAATAAAAATCCTGAGGTACAAGGTGCCACCCAAGTCCAGAGGGGACAGGGCCCTCAGGCAGGAGAAACTGCATGACCAGAGGCCCAGAGAGGGGAGCTTGGTCCAAGAGCAGAGTGGAAGGAGACAAGGTCCTGTGCAATTTTTAGATTTTGTTCCACCCACCATGAGAAGCTGCTGAAGGGTGTCCAAGGTCTCTGGCTACTGTGTTGGAGTGGAGCAAAGGGGACCAGGGCAGCGGTGGGCACCAGTGGAGGCTAGCACAGCTGTCCAGGAGGGGGAGGACAGTGGCCAGGGCAGGGATGGAGGTGGCCAGACAGATTCAAGAGCTGGGAGCTTGGTGAAGAAGCGGATGTGGGAGGGGAAGAGACAGACACACCCAGAATGGTCTGTGACTTCTAGCTTAGCAACAAGGGGGGGGGGGGGATTGTGCCCCAGACAGGGAGGCTGGAGAATGAGCTGGATGGTGTGGGGAGGACAGGACTGGATTTGAGGCATGTTGAGTTTGAGTTGCTGGGAGATGCCCAGAAGGGGATGTCACAGGCTGTGGGACATCAGGATTTGGGATGTGGGGGCAAGGTCTCCACAGAAAGCTGGGAGTCACTGGATGACATTTAAAGCCACAGAGAGGATGGGGTCACTGGGGGAGGGAGGGAAGGGAGGAGAAGACACCCAAGGATTGCCCTTGGGGAAGGACATTATCCAAGCAGGTGAGAGGAGGCAAGTGGGTTAACAGTATTCAGCGATGCCCCTTCCAGCACCTGGCCTCTCAGGTGACCAGGCCCTCCCTGGGGGAGTGAGTCATGCCCCTTCACACACGCCTGACATGCCTGCATTTTATGGACCCATGTGGGGAAGCAGATGGGTCTGCCCTAGGGAATGCTCGAAGGATGCATGGGAAGGGACCAGGCTGTGTGAATACAGTGAACGCCACTGGGCTGTGCACTCCAACTGGGTGAGCTGTGCGGTATGTGAACACATCTCCATCAAGCTGTTATTTAAAAACAGGAAAAGAGGATGTTCAGGGAAATCACTTGCCCAAGGTCACATAGCTATTAAGTGGCAAGGTCAGGATCTGAACCTAGGCGATCTGACTCCAGGGACCCCACCCCCTTGAGAGACGCACCTCAGACCCGAGGTCCTTGCAGTTCCCTCTCCCTGCAAATCTACCTACAGGGGACTCCTAGTTGTCATTCAGGTTCCAGTTCAGCCATCACGTCCTCAGAGAGGCCCTCCCTCACTCTCTGTCCCATCACCCAGCTTGATTTACTTTATAACACTCTGTGGAACTATCTTATTTGTTTCTGGTTTATTGCTGTCTACTCATCTCAGGTATAAGCTTCATGAGAACAGCGTGGGCAGCCAGCACCCAGGACAGTGGCTGGCACTGAGTAGGCTCTTTATAAATATCTGTTGGATAAATGCATGAACGAGTTGGTTCTTAAAGAATTAGGGGAATTTTAGTGAAACAAGAAGGGAGTAGGAAGGGCATGCCAGGCAGAGGAGCTGCACAGGCAACAGCTAGGAGGTGGGAGAGTGCAGGACAGATCTCCATCTCTGCGTCCCATCATGCCTGGTGTCAGGCCAAGCCCACAGTAGGCTGCTAGTCAAGGCTTGTTGACTGACTGACTGTCCAGTGGAAGAGCAAGGGGAAGAGACAGCCATCTCACCTCCTATCAGATAGGGGTTTTCGATATAACGCTGAGCTACATAGTTCTCCACGGGAATTTCTTCTTTCTGGTCATCCGAACTTCTTACATCCTAGTTGTAATAACAATAATTATTATTAACATATATTGAGCACATCCTGTGTACTAGGCATTGTGTTAAGCACTCTACTTGGGGTATACCATTTGATCCTTAAATCAACCCTAACAGGGAAATTCTAATGTTACCCCATTTTACAGATGAGAAACTGAAGCACAGAGAGGGGGAGTGACTTGCCCAAGGTGACACAGCTGGTTAGTAATACAGCTGGGAAGTGGACCCACACAGATTGGGTCCAGAACCTGGCATTTAATGCAATAGGGCAGCCACTGGCCACATGTGGCTATGTACATTTAAATTGACTAAAAGTAAGTGAAATCACACTACAGCATGGATGAACCTTGAAGACATAGTGCTAAGTGAAAGAAGTCAGACACAAAGGACAAATATGGTATAATTCCACTTGCTGAGCTACCTCAATGAGTCACATTCATAGAGACAGAAAATAGAACTGTGGCTCCATGGGCTGGGGGGGGGATAGTGAGTGTTTAACAGGCACAGCGTTTCAGCTGGGGGAGATGAAAGAGTTCGGGAGGTGGGTTGTGGTGATGTTTGCACAACAATGAAACTAATGTCAACAAACCGTACACTTAAATATGGTTACAATGGTAAATTTTATGTGTATTTTACCACAATAAAAAGGGGAAAAAATGAAAAATCCAGTCCTTCAGTCACACTAGCCACATTTCAATGGTTCAGTGTCAACACATGGCTAGCGATCACCATATTGGAAAGCACAGGTGTGTACCATTTCCACCACTGTAGAGAGTCCCATTGGTCAGAGCTATCTAGAGCACCACACGGGCACCCAGGGATGTTCCTCTCCCTTCTCTGCCTGCTGATTGTTTGCTGGCCAGCCCAGCGCAGGAAGACAGCGATGCTCTCACATACATGCAGAGCACCTCTGCAGTCTGCGAAGCCCTTGCCCACCCACACTCTTCCCTTCAGAGTAACTTGGTGAGAAAACCAAGGCCCAAAGGCCAATCTCACACACTGGTGAGGTCACGCAACAGACCAGTGGCAGGGAGCACTGAAACTCAGGGCTTCTGGCCCCAAGAGTGGAATTTTTTTTAATACAGTTTTTATTTATTTTATATGTTTTTATTGATTTTAGAGGGAAACGAAGGGAGAGGGGGAGAGAGAGAGAGAGAAACATTGATGTGAGAGAGAATCATGGATCAGTTGCCTCCCTCTTACACGCACTCCCAACCGGGAACCGAACCCACAACCTGGGAATGTGCCCTGACGGGGAATCAAACCGGCAGCCTCTGGCCAGGACCCAAGGGTGGAATTTTGGACACCTACCATCATCCTCCTGCCCCAAGCTATTTCAAGACAGGGGCAGCCAGGCCTTTACTTCCTGGGACCCTGGCCTCCCCCCTCGTATGTATACTCACATGGCTGCCAGAGGGATTGACAACACTCCGGGCCTGCTGGGCCTCCAAGCTGGTGAGCTTCTTCCCAGCAGTGCCCTGACAGTTTCACAGAAGGAATCAGGCCACACGGTGGAGGGAGGAAATTCATTTATTGAGCACCTGCTGTGAACCTACTAACCATGTAGGTGCTGGTTGTATAGGAGTTTGGTCATCCTGCTCCTCTCACCCACCCTGCACCATTATCATCTCTAAGGTTCAGATGGGTTGAGCAATTTTCCCAAGACCATATAGCTTCTGAGTGGTGGAGGCAGGATTTGAATCAGGATTTCTACTGCATTGTGCCTTGGGACATGATGGGGGTAGGGGGAGGAAGGGAGCTACACCACGCTCAGTTTAGGACCTAGTGGAAATTAGCCACACTCCCCCCAGCCAGGGGAGCAGGAGGTCCAGGTAAAGAATGCAGTGTTCTCAGGTTTTAGGCATATTAACTCACTGCAGTCTCAGCAGGTGCTATTCCTATTCCTCATTTACTTGGGCACAGAGAGGTGAAGTAACTTGCCCAAGGCCACACAGCTATTAAGAGGCAAGGTCAGGATTTGAACCCAGGCAATCTGGTTCCAGAGACCTCATACCCATGGGAAGACCCATGGGCAGAACTTCTCTGCCAGCCATCCAGGCTTTCAGGGAGGGAAAGAGGGGGCCCTCGTACCAGTGGGGGGCAGAGGGCTTAGGGAGGAAGGGGGAGTGGCAAGCTCACCTTCCTCCAGTCCATAATGTCCTTCAGCCTCCGGAAGAGGAAGATGCCCTTCCCCTGGGACCTGGCTACCTGGGTGGGGGCAGATGCAGAGAGGTCAGCATTCAGCTCTTTGTGGCCACTCATTCACTCCTAAGCCTGGGGCCCCTCCCCACCATTTCTGTCTCCATCTCCCTCCTGGGCCTCTAGCTAACCCCAGAGGAATAGCCCAGCCCAGGCCTGAAGGAGCTGGAACAGAGAAGGTGCTAAGCCTGTCAAGAGGGAGGCAGAAGCAGAGAGGAAAATGAGAGACCAACTTAGCTCACAAAGGAATCAATTGCATGAATAATACACAAGAGCAGACAATTAAAAAACCATTTCTAACAGTCCTGGGAACATATTATCCAATTCTTTTTTTGGAAATCAATTTGCCTTCCTAATTAGGTTTTCCTTCGGCTAATACTGAAATCAGTCTGCCTTCACTGAATGCCAGCATGGATAATTCATAGCTTCACAGAGTCTAGGGGCAGGGAGAATCTTTAATATCATGCAGAGCAGTCGGCACCAAAGGCATTACTTCCTCCTGTGACATCCTCTACTGTGGTCACCTGCCTGGCCTTGCACATCCACAGTGCCAGGGAGCTCACTTCCCCTGCATCGCAACACAGCCCATTTGTTGCAGAATAGCCCTATTAAGAGGTCATCCAAAAGGTATATAGTAGGTGTCTGTTGTGTGCTGGGCATTATGCTATAGCAATAATCCAGACCTCATGAAGTTTTCACAGCCTAACCTGTTTTGAGCTCAATTTTGCCTGCCTGGCTCTGGACTCTAGGACCTCCTAAGAACTAATCTGATTTCTGAGTCCTTTAGTTATCTGTAGCCACTGAGCAGGTCCCCCAAACCCCCCACCAAGTCATTTTTTCCTCCAGCAAACTCTCATTTCTCTCTCTTCTCCTCTGAGCATGGCCCAGTTGGCCACTGTAGGGCTCCCTGTACAATGTGGGGCAGGCAGAGTTGTCAGGCATGGCTGTACCGATTGTCCACCGCATGAAGGGCTCCCAGTCATCGGGGCAGTGGGAGCTGAAACCCTGCCTTGCTCTGCCTGCTGTGCTGTGTACCCTGATTCAGGGTTGTGTGTGCCCAGAAGACGGGGTGTCCAAAAATCTGTGGAGCACTATGGTGGCTCAGGGGCAGCAACATACACAGTTGTTTTGGAAAGCAACTAATAATCAGTGTGCATCAAGGGCTCCAAAGAGTTCACAGCCACACAAAAGATTTAAGTTCATATCACAAAAGAGGATTCCCCAATGTAAACAATGAAAAGGCATTCAGCTGCAGCAGCCTTCAGAAAAACGCAAATGAAAACTGCAATAAGATACCACTACACGCTCCCTGAGAGTGACTGAAACGGAAGGCAGACAGTATCAAGTGTTGAGGAGACGGAGAAACTGGAATTCTCACATGTGCTGATGGAGAACGCATAGTTTGGAAACTCTTTGGCAGCATCCACTAAAGCTGAACATAGGCACCCCCATGACCCAGCAATTCCTCTCCTAGGTGCCTATGCATGCACATGAGCACCCACAGACACGTATAGGAACATCCACAGCAGCACAATTCATAATAGCTCCACCCTCAAAACTCCAGAATGGACAAATATTCACCTGATAGAATAGTAAACAACAATGATAAATAATAATTTCTAATTAACCACATCAGTATGGATGAATATCATGAACATGATGTTGAGGGAGAGAAACCAGACACAATGTAGCCATACTGCATGATTCCAATTATATAAAGTACAAAAGCAGGCAAACATATCTATGCTCTGAGTAACTTGGGGGATAGTGAGAGAAAGAAATGCTTGGCTTCTTTCCTTCTTTCTTCAAATACTACTGCAGCAGCCATCTAACACCGATGAGGTGACAAGTCTAATGACACAAAACCAACACACTGAGGATGCAGAATGAACAAAGAGAAGGAACCTGGGCTTTTAATGGCATTGTTGAGTATACCCCCAAACCTGGAACTTCCTAGTTTGGCTTTATTGTTATCTGAGATAATGAAATGACTTTATTGTTTAAAGCATTATTAGTAACTAACCTCCTAAGGGAATAATCCTAAAGAGTGGAAAATAAACTTGCTACACAGTGATTTATTAAGGTAGTTAAGACTGGAAAGCACCTAATATTTTGCTCAGCAGACTGCTGTTTCCAAAAACAATCAATGTTTACAGCCCTCTGTAGTTTTCCAGAGCCTTGCTACCCCAACCCTCTGTCAAGAGGTAAAGTCAATGCCCCCTCCCCTTGAAACTGTCTCAACTAATTGTATATGGCAGAAGCAACATTATGCCAGCAGCTAATACTATGTGGATTTCAATACTGGGTCATAAAAGGCAATATGGCATCCACACAGCTTTCTCTTTGGGGATGGTCACCTGGGAACACAGCCACCATGCTGTGAGGAAGCTCAGGTTGCATGGAGAGGCCCACATGGAGGGCAACTGAGTCTTCCAGGCCTCACGCCTGGTTGAGCTCCCAGCCAACAGCCAGCACCACCTTGCTGTCTCTCAAAGAAGCTGCCCCCAGTAAGTGCTGGAGCAGCCATGAGCTTTCGCTGTCAAGCGCTACCCAAACTAGAGGCTCATGAGCTATATAAGACATGATGGTTGTTTCAAGTCACTGAGTTTGGGGCTGTAGCAATAGAACCAGGACACTAACTTTAGGAAAATGGTTCATAACAATGGTCATATCAGCAGCTAATACTTCTCAGATGTTTCCTATGTGCCAGGCACAAGAATTTACACACATTACCTCATTAAAGCTTTAAAGGAAAACCTATATGTAGCATTATATTATCCCCATTTTGCAGCCAAGGAAACCAAGGAGCAGAGAGGTCACACACTCTCTTCAAGCTACTCAGCTGGTAAGTGACAAATACAGGATAGTCAAGCCTGTACTTCACAAGGCTGGTGCTCAGGCACCTCCTGCAAAGGGCCAGGGAGCGCACAAAATCAGAAATAAACATGGTGCAACTTCTGGGTATAGTGATCTTAATTTGGGAGGAAAATATTTTTGTTAAAAAATGTTATTGATTGGAAAGCAATATATGGATTATTAGAATGAACCGTATTTTGATTTTGTACCACCTGTGGCCACTCACAGCCCTCCACTCCCTGCCACTCCCTGCTTAGCCCCTAGGGGCCATTCATCATGTGACGTTCATTGTGTGGCATTTATCTGGTGTTGCAGATGTGGCTGGTGGTCTCCCCAACAACCATTCCCTTTTTTCCCTGCCAACAGAGCCCCATTTGGATCACCTCCTCCTGGTGGCCCTTCCCTCTAGGGAGGTCTGAGCCCTCACGGTGGTCCCATGCCCCTGCCATTGGTTCAAACATGGGCCAGCAGGATGCCAGAGGCAGTCTGTGCAGGAACTTCTGGAAAGTTTGTGCCTTCTTCAAAAGGGACAGGAGACTAGGGTGTTCCTTTGTTACTGTAGCAGGTGAAGGTGTGAGGAAGAGAAGCTAGAGCTGAGGCAGCCATGTTGTGACTGAGAGGAGCAGCCAGCCCATTGGGTTGGGCTGATGATGATGTTGAGATGCCCAATAAACCATCCCTGGAGCTCACCTATCATCATTAAAGGAAATTCCCTGGGGCCTGTAAATCAGAACAAGAAAATAATTTTCAGCTTTATTTTCATTAACCCCTAATCAGATTTTTGCATTTCCTTTTATCATGAGTGCAGGCAATAAATCATAGTAGTATTGGCATGCCTGTGACTGCTCTCAAAAGAAGTCACAGTTGTGTTATAATTGTTGCAGATATTTCAGATATCGTTTATGCTCATGATGACTTTGAAATTATGGTAACTACTGGGCCTGCTGTTAGACTCTCTTTAATAGTTCATGAAAAGCACATACATTACTACAGCATAAAGATTATTTTAATAGTTTGTGTGGTGGCCATAGAATGTAGTCATAGGCCTCTAACTGCAGGAGGGTGACTGACCAAGAGCCCAAGAGCCCAAGAGCCCGGGCTGCTGCTGCTCAAATCCACCCGGGGCTTGCCAGGCCTCACTCAGGTCCCAGCCAACAGCTGAGGGCTGTAGGGTCATGAAGGCTGGCCCACGCCTGGGAGACAGAGGACTCCTCTGATAGCAGCGTGGGCCTGTGGCCTCCCCTTGGCCTTGCTGAACTTTCCTTAGGCTGCTGGCAGGCTAGGAGCTTCCCCCAGCCTTCCTTCCCTCACTGGGGCCTGGGAGCTCTCTCGGCCTCTCTGGCCCCCTCCCCTGTTCTCTCACAAGCAAACTCTGGCATGTTGAGTCCTTCCCATCTGTTTCTCAGAGGGCCCAGGCTAACAGTTTGATAACTGTTTTCAATATAGTTTTATTTTATAATCAAATATCCTTTATTGTATGCTTTCAGAAACACTATCCTGTGCCGGGGCCCACACACGCTACCAGATACTAGAGGCCACAGCATGAGAACAGTTCAGAGCCCCGCCCCCTTATTTGGGCTCCTATTAGTTGGGTCCTCGGTTATTTGCTGCCCAAAGCATCCCAACTCCTAGGAGGTATTAATGAAAAAGTGTGAGAAGGTGTGGTTAGGGTCGACTTGTAAAATAGAATGTAAAAATGTGGTTCTTTCAGTCCTGCAGTTTGAAAAGAGGCCCCCAAAGCTGAGAACGACCCAGGTTGCCCAGACTCACAGCCCTGAGTGAGGTGTTAACCAGCTCTGTAGACACAGAAAGACTGACAGGCCTGGGCCCTGAGAGCCCAGCACCTGCCTGCCAGTCACACCAGGGAGGCTGGAGAAGCAAGCGTGGTCCCCACCATCTGGGTCTTGCCCACCTTCCTGCTAATCCAGAGGGCCTGAGCTGGTGGGAGGGGAGAATGCTTAGATGGAAAGAGTCTGGATGTGTGCACTTTAACTCTAGACTGGACTTTTAAATTCTAAACCCCAGGCTTTATCCTTATATTCCCTGAGAGTGAAAGCCAAGGTCTGTCCCACCCAAGTCTACTGAGCCAGACACGATGGGAGTGAGGTGCTTTAATAAGCTCTCCAGAAACTTCCTATTCCCTCACAAGTTTGAGAATTACTTCTGTACAGTCTCAAGGCTCAAAGTGTTGCTCAGGGACCAGCAGCAACGGCACACTCACTAATCCCATTTTCCAGGTGAAGAAATGGACTGAGAGGGGTTGAGTGACTGCTCCGGGTCATATAGTTCCTAAGTGGCAGATACAGCATTAGAACTCAGGCTAGTCTGACTAGAAGCACCCACTCTCTACACCCTACACCCGAGACAGTACTCAGGAGGAAGAGCAAGTGTGCGCGTGGGTGCACACACACACCCACACACTCACAGGGCCGCCAAGATTCCTCCTCTTAATTACAGCTGTGACGGCCGTGGGCTGGGAAAGGAATCAACTTAATATGCGATGGCTTGTTTCCAATTAGCACAACCTATCATTTGTCTGAGAGGATGGTGCCGCCGGGAGCTGGAGCCCGCAGGTGGGCTGCAGTGCTCGCTGCCTCAGCCTCAGCCCTCCAGCTGCAGCTGCGGGACCTCCACCCTGCCTCCTGGGGAGGGACGCCAGCCTTCCAGCGGACCTTGCCAGGAGAGGATGGGGGGGGGCGGGCTGGGTAAATCCTGGCTCAGTCTTCACTCACTAAGTACTTGTGAAAGGCTTGAATAGGTCTTAGGCTCCTCATCTTTACAACAGGGCTGGTAGGACCTCCTTCCAAGAACCACGAGGCCCGGGCAGTGCAAGCACAGCACTTCTCATACCTGCCATGGTTTTCCTTTATGGCAGGAAGAGAGGCAGGGATCTGAGCTCCAACAAGGCCTGGATTCCCTGCCCTGGTGCCCTGAGGATCACTTGTTCATCTACCAAACACTTACTGAGCACCTACTGTGTACTAGTATTCATAGCTGCTGGGTCCACATGCTACAGAGAGGAGGAGATAAAGTTGGCCCTTCAGGGAAGCAGGCCATGCATCTAAAGCTGAATTACCAGGCAGGATCCTGTCCAGGGATGCACCCTGAAGGATCCCCGCGCTGGTGCCTGGGACACCCCTCCCCTCAGTCCCTGGCATCTGGCACTCACAGGCTTCATGATCCAGGTGATTCCTGGGTTTTTTCGAAACTCTTCCACAAACAGGTGGTACTCGCATGGCATCTCAAAGGTTTTGGGGAAGAAGTCGCACTTGGCTGCCTCCAGCTTTCCTGCCTCGCGCTCCAGCTGTTTCCGGAACCGCTTCAGGTTCTTCACCATGTAGTTCTTGCGGGTGAGCTGAGTGGCAGGACGGACAGATGGGCAGGCCATTAGTGCTCAGGCCACTGCCCCACTCCACTTCCCAACCTACCCATCCCAACTGCCCCCATAGCTTCCATTCTCTGGCCCACAAAATAACAGTAACTCTAAGAGTAACTTTAGCCTGCTATTCTGTAATTATCCCCACTTTACAGGTGAGGAAACAGGCTCAGAAAGGCTGTCAGTTGCCCAGAGCTATGAAGCTAACAGGCAGCACAGCAAGGCTTTGACCCAGATCTGCCTGACTCCAAAGTTCATGTTTCTAACCACTAAACTATGCTAACCTTTTAAAATTTCCCACCACTGGCTTCTCCAGTCCCATCTTTGTGGCCTGGTTCCTCCTGGACCTTCTTCCTGTCTCTAGACTCCAAACTGCTCAACTGGTCTCTCCCCTGAGATCACCATAAGCGTTCAAGCATCCTGCTCCTTTGGCCCTTGTGACCCAAGCCAACTTGACCTTCACATCTCTAGTGCTGAAACACCAAGCAGCCCATGACCTCAAACCCCATCCCAAGACAGCCTGTTCCTCAGGTCTTAGAACCTTACTCCCTCTCACTAGTTAGCTCATCATATATCTCGAGCATATATTCCCCACCTGGCATGCACCCCAAAGTCCCTTACACTTTTCATTCTGGTCTCATAACCCCAAACTAGTTCCTGCTCATTGCTACACCAGTGACAGGAGCTGACTGGCTTGGCCCCCTCAGCCTACCCAGCGCACCTCGTAGTGGTTTCGGAAGTGACTGATCCGCACATGTTCATCCATGTAGGTGTGGTCAAAGTTCTCCCGGAGCCAGCTGACATCACACCAGTAGAAATCCCACTCTCCTTCGCTGGGGGTGGGGTGAGACAAAGGTCATGACCAGAGGACCTCAGCACTGCTGGGGGCCTGGGGCTCAGGGAAGTACAGCTGAGGGGACAGCAGCAATATGTGTATTAGGAGTCTCAAGGTGGCGGCTGTGGGCTGCTATTGACCACAACCTGCTTTGTTAGGCTAGAATGAAAACTAGAGAAACATTCCTAGTTTGTTGGCTGGTGGCTTCCAGTGAGTGCAGATACTACTTCCTGGCACATATTGGCTGGACTGAGGAGTAGCCACTACATCAGACAGGGCACACCCTTCAGATCACAGCCCCACCGCTCCCTATGGCCTATGACAACCAGCCAACCTCACCTGATCATGTTACCTGCTTGGGTCTTGGAAGCATCCTGGGGCTGCCACCCCCCCATCCCACATTACCAACTAGTGGAATTAGGTAACATTTGCAAGCCCTTGGGAGTTCAAAAGGTCCTCCTCTTACTGAATCCTCAGAGCAGCAGCCCTGGAAGTGACTAGGATCATACCGGGAGCCCTAAGACAAGGATGGGCTTGCTCGCCCAGGACACGGCAACATCAGGATTTACACCCAGGCCTGCCTGACTCCAAATTCCAACCTCTTAGTTCACTGCCATGGCAGGGAGAGGGGGAGAAGCCAGGCTAAGCTATGAAATCTGATACCAGAGAGGGGGTGGAGGTACTTGAACAAGATGTGAAATAACACCACCATGATTACTTCTACTTTTTTTAAGTAAAAAATTAGATGTAACTGAAGCCCCATGTATATTCCTGCCTGATTCTATCTTGTTTCCTGTCGCAAAGGAAGCTATTAGCCTGAATCTGGTATGTATAATTTCTACGAGTGTTTTCACAGCTTTACTATGTACATATGTGTGTATTCATCTATAGCACATGACACTGTTTGGCATGTTTTTAAACTTTCTAATAACTAATACTTATTGCTTCCCATGTGCAGGACACTGTTAAAAATACTTTACAAATATCAACTCATTGGCTCTCATAGCAATCCTAAGTGTTAGGCTCTATTATTAAGCCTATTTTATAGATGAGGAAACTGAAGCACAAAGATGTGAAGGAACTCACCCAAGTTTATACAACCAGTAAGTTGCAGAGCAGGTTTTGAACTCAGACCATCAGGCTTCTGAGTTCAAGCTCTGTGGTTAGAACCAATCCTGACTATTTCTTTTCATAACTTGCTTTTCCACCAACTTTGTTTTCGATGAATGAATAAATAATAGATGAATGAATAAATAATGCATTATGCATTCATTCATTCAACACATATGTGTTGAGGTTATCTTGGTGTCAGAGACAATGTTGGGTGCATTGTTAGTGCAGGGATAGAGGAGGAACCAAAACTCCTGGCCAGGTGGTCCATATAATACTACAGTGAAGATTAACAATGAACAAGGAAACAAAATAATAACTCTACAATGAGGAATTGTGAAATGTGCCAAGAGTAATTCAGTAGGAGGCTAGGAGGCAGGGTAGCTGAGGGACCTATACTGGGTAGAGGCCACCATATGGAAGAGATAATTTGACTGAGGTCTGAAGGGTAAGGAGGAGGGAAGTGCAGGACATAAGGCTCTGAGGTGGGAAAGGGAACATTTAAGGATTTGAAGAAAGGTCAGAGTGGAGGGAGCAAGGTCAGGCATGATGCTGAAGAGTGGGGTAGGGCCCAATTAAGCCGGGTTTTGTAGACCATTGTGCAGATTTGGGGTTCTTTTCTAATCCTGGAAGTTCATTCATTTGTATACCATCTTCATGATCATCACAATCAAATTGCTCCTAAATCACCCAGGAAGACATTAAACTGCTCAACAAGGGCTGCAGGGATTCGGGTTCCTTCTACCTTCCCATTCTGCCACCCTTAACATGTTCTCCTCATGCTCATCACCTAAGGGTCACAAGATGGTCACTGCAGTTCTAGGTGTCACAACAGCTTTCTTGGTGGGAAGCAAGGGAAGGGACAGCTCTGGCCACATCTGTTCCAAACTCTGACCTGACAGGCTAATGACCTGAGCTGAGACCTCATTCTATCTGGAGATACCAGACCTTAGGTTATGTCAAAAAGGGTGAGGCCTCACATTCATAGAGCTGTGTGTGGTGTAATGGCCCTGGCCTCTAGCCCTTCCTGATTTGAGGACCCTTGAGGCAATTTTGGATCAGTCATGAAGCAACCTGCTTCATGGACTCCCACACCATCAGCACGAGACAAACCCTCAGACCAAGGAGCAAGGCAGAGGAGGGGCAGTGGATAGCCTGAGATCACAGAGAAAGTCAGGAGAGAGCCCCTTCCTATATACCACCTCCATGAGCCAGTCACCTCACTCTCCTCTAATTCATCCCCCAACCCCTCCCCCATCCTCCATTACACCAGGCAGTGGGAATCATGGATTCATCCATTGGCTCATTTGTTCCTTCATTCACTAAGAGGCTGCCAGAATAGGGTACAGATGAACCTGGGACTCTGCAGACAGACTAGGTACAAATCTTAGCACAAGTGCTTACAGGCAGAGTGACCTCAAACATGACATTTTTTACTTATTTGTGTCCAGTTTTCTCATCAGTAAAATGGGGATAACAATAGCACCTACCCAGGTTTGCTGAATAATTCAAAGGAGTTGTGCATCTAAAGTTGCATAACAATAGCTAGCAGGCTTAACTATTGTTATGCAATAAATATTTATTGAGCACCATGACAGGGCAGATGGTTGCCCCCACCCTTCATATCCACCCTCCCCCTTTTTTATAGTTGTAGAAATCCCAACATTTACCTATCTACATTTTCCAGATTCCCTTGCAGCTAGGTGTGGCCACATGGCTAAGTTTCAGCCAGTGAAGGAACTTCTGGGTGTGTCTTCAAGGGCAGGGCATGCCTTTTCTTGCCTCATTCCTACCTACTGCTCTTGGAATGTGGATGTAAGGCTGGAGCTCCACCTCAGACCATGGAAGACAAGGGCCTCATTCAAGGGATAGCGGAGTGAAAAGACAGAAGCATATGGATCCCACATTTACATACCATCTCTGAACACACTACATCTGGACTTCAGTGGGAGAGGTAAGTCAAATTCTAGAGTGTAAAAGCCTCTTTTACTTTGGTTCTCTGTAATACACATCCAAACCCTAACCCTAGTAATTAACATTAGCACCTACTACATGCCAGGCACTATAAGCTCAGTCATCTCAGTATCCTCAGGGCTCAGCATAGAAGAAGAAAGGTAGGCTTCGGGGTCAAGTAACTTGTTCAAGGTCACAGAAGTAGCGAGTGGCCAGGGAAGAGCAGCCCTTGACCTGGACCTTCCATCACTGGAGGATTCAAGCCAGCAGGTCTGTGATGGCTTCACTCCTTGTATTTACAGAGAGCAAAAGGACACTGCTAGAACATGGCAGAGATAAGCCTGGGACTCTGCTTGGTTGTGGAATAACTGAGAGGGTTTCAATCTCACTTATGTGCTGTGTGACCTTAAGCAACTGGTTTAATACCTCTGAACATAATCAGATCTTGCTGGATGCTTATAAGTCTTAAATAAGACAGAGGTGGCATCAATAATGTGCCTGACACATTGTGAGTGCTAAATAAATGTTCGCCCCCGTCATAGCCAAATTAGAATGAGTCCCAGTAGTCACCCAGAGGAACTGGGAGAAAAACAAAGGGGGCCAAGGACCTGCGAGACAAAGGGAAGGAGGGATGAGGTTGAGGAGAGGGGTCTTACTCCTTTACTTCCACCCATCCTGGCCTATGGCGAAGGACATCCATAAGAGTATTTATAAGAGTGGTCTTGAACCGGATTGATGCTCTCTGCTCTCTGTAAGACAAGGCAAAAGAACACTTGCTGAGGATCAACTATTTCTCTAAGATGGCCCAGGGATAGGAAAAAAAGGGGAAGGAAGAAAGGTCACGTTGCATACCTGGAAATACCAAAAAGTAGAATTCCTGAATTTCAGAATTTAGCATATAACACTTTAAATAATCAAATTGAGAATTATAGAAGCTCTGAATCATTGAAAAATAATAGCAATCATCTCCTTCAGTGCCTACTCTGTGGCATGCCTAATCCTTATATTTAATGATAAGTATTTGCAAATCTCCTTTTCTGGCACTCATCCGGGAAGATGGAACAGATGTGCTTTCCCCTATTCCTTCTATAAGTACAACTAAAACCCCAGGACATTATATAAAAAAGCAAACAAAAGAAGACTCTATAAGATGGATAGAAGAAGGCAGACCAGCTAGGGACTTTAGGGCCCAAGGAGCAGTGGAGTGGTGAATTTTCTGCGTGTGTTTTATTTTGTTTTGTTTTGCCTCCTGGATCCCAGATGTAAATACAAAATGTTTAAACTCAGACAAATACCAAGTGTTCATAAGAATGTGGAGAAATGGTAATTATCCTACACTGCTAATGGGAGTGTAAATTGGATGAACCTTTGGAGAGCAATTTGGCATATTAAAATCATCAGATACTATTTTATACACATTAGACTGGCAAAAATCTCAACATCCAAGTTTTGGCAACAATGTGCTAAAATGGAAATTCCTCCCCTGCTGGTAGAAGGCACTTTGGAGAACCACAAGGCAGTATTTAGTGCAGCTAAATATGCACATACTCTGTACCCAGCAATTCCATTCCAGCTCTATACCTTAGATGGATACCCTACATATGTACTAGGCAATGTATGTGCAAGGCTGTTCATTAGTCATTGTTAACACTGTGTATGGAACTTACGTGCAGCACATGCTGTTGGTGGTCCGCCCTTATGCTTTGGGCATTCACCATTCCTGTGCATGCCAAGTAGAGGGCTTTCCAGGACCAGCACCTGTAGCTCTTTGCCAAAGGGCTTTTCCTGGCCCTCAGAGTCTGCTCAGCTAATGCCTAGAGCAGAACTGAAGTACCAGGGAGTTAACTGCCCTCCCCCAACAGCATATAACCAATGGTGACTGGAGTTGATGGATAAGCTCTCTCATCACTCAATTGGGTTAAGTCTGTGATGTGTTCTATGCTGTCTCCTAGGAATCACCAGTGGGGTTGAGCCCCACTTGCCCAAAGCCATGACCTGTCAATAATGTACCTTTTATCGGTTTCCTTCCTTTAGCTGTCAGTGCTTACTGAGCTCACCTTCCCAATAAACGACTGTTCTCACATCCTTGTCTCAGGGTTGGCTTCTGGAGGAAACTTAGACACAACCTTAATGTCTTTTAACAGGAAGGTACGTAAATAACTTGTGGTATACAATGGAACATATGGAGTAGTTAAATGTATCAGACCTACATGCACAAACACGATAAATACTGAAAATATGATTTCGCGTGACAAAAGCAGGGTGTGTAATGATCACAGTATAATGCCATTTATGTAACATATTCCTAGCCACTCATGCAGCTAGGGGTGCCCATGTCACACAGTTCTGGTCAATAAGCTAAACACGTAAGGCTGCTAAGGCCGGTGGGTTCCTGGAAAGCTTTGTGGGGTTTTTGTGTGTTTGTTTTGTGTGTGTGTGTGTGTGTGTGTGTGTGTGTGTGTGAGTGAGTGAGTGTGTGTGAGGGGGGGGGATTGTATCTTCCCTCCCCACTTCTTCCCATCTTGATCATGACATGAAGGCTGGAGCTGTAGCAGCCACTTGGTGTCCAGAAGGAAAAGATCAAGACAATCACAGAGACACTAGCTCTGACCTTGTTGAACCGCTGCACCAGCCCTCCAGATATTTTGTTACGTGAAAAAAATAAATACAATATTTTAAAGATGCTATTAGTTGGGTTTCCTGTTACTTGTAGCTAAATGCATTTCTAATTGATATCTATCCTGATAAAATATGTAGGTGGATCCTGTTAACTACAGTGGTCTTTGTTTTGTTGGGGTAGGAGTGGGTGTATAAATTTAGGGCCAGGATCTGGAACAGAGCTGAATTGCTCTGCATAAGAGTGAGAGACTTGAAACTGATAGGATAGAGTCAGTATGGAGAGAAAGAAGGCAAAGATGGGTGCTGCAAGAGAGAAGACCACACAGTGGTGGTATAGCCAGCAGGGGATTGAAAGAGAACAGAAATATCTAATGAAATAAAGAATAGAAATGTCTAAAATATTTTCCATGGTGCATACAAAGTAAACTACCTCTTCTAACTCCCAACAAAAATCTTCAGCAAAGTCTACAGTGCTCACTCCTGCTTTCTGCAAATGGATTCTCTTTAGGAAGTCCAAAAAGGTGCTGAGCTCGGCACCCAGGTTATCAATGCAGAGTGAAGCAGTGGGTCAGGGCAGAGCTGACGTTTGAGTTATCAGGTCAACTTCACATGGTTGTCAAAGGAGGAGGGAGGGCATAGTTAGATACAACATGGGCCCTGGAATCCAACAAACTGCCACTAACAAATCCTATGGTCTTGAGCATGTTACATACCCTCTCTGAGCTTCAGTTTCCCCATCTGTAAAGTGGACATGATAGTAGTATTTACTTCAAAGGATTGTGGTAAGGATTCAATGAGATAATTCAGGTAAAGTGACTAGCCTGGAGCCTGCCTCATGGTAAATGCTCAATAACTATTTATTATTATTATTATTATTGAAGTTAAGAAGGAGGAGGGGGATGGATGAAGGGAAGGAAGGAAAAAGGGAAGGGAAGGGAAGGGAAGGGAAGGGAAGGGAAGGGAAGGGAAGGGAAGGGAAGGGAAGGGAAGGGAAGGGAAGGGAAGGGAAGGGAAGGGAAGGGAAGGGAAGGGAAGGGAAGGGAAGGGAAGGGAAGGGAAGGGAAGGGAAGGGAAGGGAAGGGAAGGGAAGGGAAGGGAAGGGAAGGGAAGGGAAGGGAAGGGAAGGGAAGGGAAGGGAAGGGAAGGGAAGGGAAGGGAAGGGAAGGGAAGGGAAGGGAAGGGAAGGGAAGGGAAGGGGGGAGCTATTTCTATGTTTATTAGATTGGGTAGGACCACTCACCGTTCTTTTCCCTTTGACAACCCATAGCCCTTGTAGTTTTGATTCTGCAATGAGAAAAGGAAAGTGATGCAACTAGTTTTGCATATCCAACTTCCCATCCCAGCTCCACTTGCTGCAAATATTAACATGCTCAAACCATCAGACTCAACACTGTCCTGACAAGGTCCAGCCTGGCCAAGTTCTCATTGGTTACCATGTTCCCAGCAACTTGGTCCTTGGAATGAATCCCCAAGTACGCAAGGCCCACCTCACTGTAGATTTGCTCCACAGGCATGACCAGTAGAGTGAATACCTAGTTTTCAATGCTCCAAAGGTCTAATCCTGAACTTCAATTTTGAGAGCTGAGCTCAGCAATCTCTGTGAGAAGACCTTCTACTCCAACCTTGAATGTTAGATAAGATCCATGATTCAGGAGGGGACTGGGTCAAAGTTAATTTCTTTCACCCAAAATGGACCTTTCAAATCCTCAAAGGGTGGTGGGTATTATTCTACTTCTGCCATGTCCCAAACAGCTTGGCCCTCAGCCCTAGTATGACTGGTGGAAGGTATGAGAAAAGAAATAAGAATTGGTCTTGTGCAGGATGACCTCTGCAGCTTGGACAGACTTGCCATCTGCATTAGTTTTCTATTACTGCATGACAAATAATCACACACTTAATGGCTTAAAACAGTGCAAATTTATATCTCACAGTTTCCACGGGCCAGGAATCTGGGTATGGCTTAGCTCAGGTCTCACAAAACTACAATGAAGGTGATGGTCTGGGTTATGGTTCTCATGCACGGCTTGTCGTCCTCTTCCAAGATCATTCAGACCACTTGGCAGAATTCAGTTTCTTGGGGTTGTGGGTCTGAGGTCCCTGTTTACTTGCTAGCACTCTCGAAGCTCCTAGAGAGTGCTTGTCCCCATAAGCAGTTCACAGCAGGAATGCCTGCTTGCTTCCAGGCCAGGAGGAGCATGTCCTCTGACTTCCAACCCTTGCCTCTACAATTTAGCCACACTAGAGTCTTATATAACCTATCATAATTATGATAGTAACTATTCCATCAAATTCACAGGCTCCATCCACACTTAAGGGGAAGAAATTATACAAGGTGTGTACACTGGGGGTAGGAATCTTGGGGCCATCTAGAATTGTGCCTACCACACCATTCTACCTCCCAAAGAGCTGTTGGAGGGGGTATAGGATACTGCTCTACAAAACTGGCAGAAGCAAGCTCACCCACAGAAGTGAAACCTTAGCTCATTTGTCCACTCAAGCCCCTCCAACTCCCCCAGAACTAGTCAAGTGTCCTAACCTTTTTTAAATTATATCCTTTATACTCTCTCATGTTTTCAATTCCATTTTCTATGTTTACCTAGTTGCTCCAGTCTTTGGTTGAAAAACTCCCCCCCCCCCCCCCTCACTGAGTTGTATTGGCACTTCTGTCAAAAATTCAATTGACTCTGTATATGTGGGTCAATCTGTAGTCTCTATTTTGTTCTGTTTACTTATTTGTCTATCCTTATGTCACTACCACACTGTCTTAATTACTGTAGCTTTCTAGTAAATCTGAAATCAGGTAGCATGCCCTCCAACATTTTTTTCAAGATTGTCTGCAATTTGGGGTCCTTCAACATAAATTTTAGAATCAGCTTGCTGATTTCTAAAAAAAATTTAAAAATAGCATGTTGGGATTTTGATTGGAATTGTATTAAATCCAAAGATCGCTTTGGGATGACATCATAAAGTATTAGATCTTCCAATCCATAGGTATGGTCAGTCTCTCCATTAATTTGTCTTTAATTTCTTTCCACAGTGTTTTCTAGTTTTCAGTGAACGTCTTGAACTTCATTAATCTTTTCGCAGTGATTTGATTTTGTGATGCTATTGTAAATAGCATTTTTTAAATTTCATTTTTTAATTGATGACAGTATTACTGAAGTAGGCAGACTAATGCTCCCCAAAAGGATGTCCATGTCCTAATCCCCAGAACCTGTAAACATGTTACATTATATGGCAAAGGGAAAGTAAGGTTGCAGATGGAATGAAGGTTGCTAACCAACTGACTTTAAAGTATTGATTACTCCGGGTTACTTGGGGTTACCTGGGTTTTCAGTTGTGCGAGGGAATTAAGGAAAGGCGTTGCCATTCATGAGAGGCGCGACGCGGGGTGAGAAGCGGCAGGCTGGAGTGGGAAGAGCTGGGTTCCGGAGGACCCCATTTCCTTGCTTTGGGTCTCACTTTTCGCACTCCTAAAATGGGGGCGAGGGCCTGGGCAGGCTGCTTCACCTCTGCGGCTCTACCGCCAGCGCTGAGCGCCACTTGAGAAAGACACTGATTAGCGTTTTCTGGCTGGATGATGAAAGGATGGATGGGCGGGCGACCGGGAGACGGACGAACAGATCTCTAAGCTCGTGCAGGTCAGGAAACCCGACGCTCCGAGCTCCCCCGGGGTACAGGAACCGCCCAGCGCCGCCGAGCCGAGCTTCGCCACCGCCCCGCCGGCGGGTCTGGGCCGCCCCGCCCGCCTCCGCCGGCGCGCGCGCGGCATGCCGGGACCTGCGCGCCGCCTAGCGCTCGCGGTTTCCGTCCGCTCCGCCGAATCCCTCCGCGAGGGCCCTGCGTTTTGAATCCCTCCGCAGCTCACCCTCCCTGTCTTTAGGGATGCTGAAAGCACCCGGGTCCAGCGGCACTCCTACCTTAGGTCTTGACATGACGCGATTCCTCCGGGCCCGATTCAAACCGCTGCCTCACTCGGCTGGGGCCTGTGCGTCCCGTTGCCAAGGCGACGGAGGGAGGGGTGGATCCCCGATCAGCGGCTCTGATTGGATGAGCCAAGAGCACTCCTTTCGGTGCTGTGGCTGGAAATCGGTGCAGCCCCGCGCCCCAGACCCCTCTAGTCCCCGAGCGTTTCTCTCTCAGTCCCACGCCTCCGAGACCTTGGGGCTCTCCCGGCCACGGGCTGCCGCGGGCATTCACTGCCCAGCGCCTCTTCCAGCTGAACTTCGCTTGACCTGAGAGCGCTGAGTCTGAGAAGTTGTCAGCTTTTGGTAAATGCAATGGTTCTTAGTTTCCTTCCTCCGGCCCGAAGTCACCTGGTCAGCGAGTTGATCAATTGGTAATGCTGCCAGTCGCTTCTGCCCTCTCCCAGTCACTCTTCTTAATTCTTGAGCACCATCTCTATGCCAGCACTCACCTCAACGCCTGCAGTAGCCATCCTCCTGGCCTAGTGACCTCTCTTACCCAGCCCTTCCCAGTTCATTCTCTGCACTGCAGCCAAAGAGCTCTTTAAAACACAAATCCGATCTTGTCTCTCCCCTGCATATAACCTGAAGAGGCAGCTTGTTGGTCACTGCGCTCTGTACTGGCTCCCTGCCCTTCCCCTTCCTCACCCCGGAATCTATATACCAATCATAGTTGATTAGAAACTATTTTTTTTAGTTTGTTATTTTTTATAGCAACAAAAATGTAAGTTATGTAGGACTATGTCTTAACATAATGTATGCAAGTTATTTCATTAAACAAGAAATTCTTATTAAGCATTTTCTCTAGGTCATGTCCCATTCTTGACTCTGAGGATACAGCAATGAACAAAATCAACAAGCATCTGCCCTTGTGGAGTTTATATCCTCACGGAGAAAATTACAAGACACTAAAGGACATTAAAGATGGCCTGAATAAATGGAGGGACATACCATGTTCATGGATGGGAAGGCTTGATATCAACATAAAGATGTGTATTTTCCTAAATCCAATCAGGAATTTTTTGAGGTCTTGTCAAACCAAAACAACAAACTGTATGTCTTCAGGCAGAAGACATTTCCCTGGCTATCAGTCCCAGCAGGGAGAGGCAAATATCAATGGAATACAAGGGGGATCCTAGAAACAGACACAGTGTGTGTGTGTGTGTGTGTGTGTGTGTGTGTGTGTGTGTGTGTTAACTTGATGTACAATAGAGATGACATCATAAGTTGGTAGGGAAAGGATGGAGGGCTCAGTAAATGGCATCAAGGAACAGGCTTTCTTTCCTACGAATGAAAAATAGATGCCAAATTCAAGTGGACTAAAAAATAAATATGGCACCCGGCCAGGCGTGGCTCAGCAGTTGAGCATCAACCTAAGATCCAGGAGATAAAGGTTTGATTCTGGGTCAGGGCACATGCCTGGGTTGCAGGCTCGATCCCCAGCAGGGAGAGTGCAGGAGGTAGCCCATCAGTGACTCTCATCATTGATGTTTCAACTCTCACTCCCTCTCCCATCCTCTCTCTGAAATCAATAAAGATATATATGTATTTAAAAAAAGAACAAATATGGCAAACTCAGGGCGAGGAAGGAATTCTTAGATAAGCAATAATAAAGCACAACTCATAAAGAAAAATAATTGTTATGACGCTCTCAAAATTTAAATTGCCATTTAACAGAAGACACTGTAAATATGATTAAAAGACAAGCTACAGACTAGGTTGAAAGATCTGCAATACATATAACAAAGGACTAGTACTCAAAGAATTCCTGCAAACCATTAAGAAAGAGTCCCCAACCCACAAAAGAAAAGAAAAATGGGCAAAAGATATGAATAAGGAGACTTCATCAGAATAAACTTTAATAGCCAATAAGCAAATTGAGATACAGCTGTACCTGGGTTTTCGAATGTACTCCGTTCTAGAAGACCATTTGAGTTCTGAAACGTTCTAAAACCAAGGGATCAACAGCCGACAGCTAGGCCTCAGGATCTTGCACTCAGCAGAAGCAGCGTGGCATGTTCAACTTCCGAGACACGTTCAAAAACCGAAGCATTGACTTCTGGGTTTACAGCGTTGGTAAACCGAAATGTTCGTCAACAGAGACGTTGGAAAACTGAGGTACTGTAAATAAATAGAAACAATTATAAGATGGGATTTTATGATCAGCTAGAAAAAAATAAAAACATATATCAATGCCAAGTGTTTGTGAGCATGTTGGAAAATGGGAACCTTTCTGTGCTGCTGGTACACTCACACTCTGGAAGGCAATTTGACAATAGTTTGTAAAGTTGAAAATGCACATACCTTATAATCCATTGATTTCACTACTTTAACACCAACTCTATGCTATTGGCTGTATCATATAGGCTCTCAAAATACAGCTACACATCCCATGGACTACCTATCATTTTTCTGCTAAAGTGCAAGGTGACAACCTTTCCTAAAGAAATTCTCACACTTGTGCATAGGTCATATGTATAAAGATGTCCTTTGCAACATTCTTTATCACAGTGGAAAATATTAGAAACTAGTTAAATGTCTATTAGTAGGGTGATGGATAAATAAAATGGGATATATTCTAATAATGAAATACTACACAGTGATGAAAACAGATGATTCAGATTATATCAGTAAGAAAATATCCCCCAAACCTATTGAGTGAATAAAAGAAAGTTGTAGAATGATAAATATTTTGAAAGATTACAATTGGTATTAATTATAAACACACATACAAAAGTATATTCTATACATTTATGGGTATATAGGTATTAAAATTTTTTAAATATGGACTGATAGCCCTGGCCAGTGTGCTCAGTGGTAGAGGGTCGGCCCACACACTGAAGACAGCCCCCGTGTATGCTGTGAATTCAAGGAATAAAGAAACGCTAGAGAAAGGGTTTTGTTTTTCTCCAGCCACTGCATTTCCAACAGGTTCTGTCAACCGTCTGTCCTGTTCTGCACAGACATTCCTCGCACAGTCACCTACTACTATAGATGGAGGGAGGACAGCTGGAAGAGCAAAGCTGGTTCAGCCGCTTCTGTTTCAGTCCCATGGAAGGTATCTGGTTTCCACTACTTTCCATTCTCCAGCTTTGGTCCTAGTAGCAGGAAGGGCTCACCTCAACACGCTGAGACACACAGGTAGGGCAGCTGTGACCCCAAGGGGACTTTCCCAGGGTCACCCAGCAGGTAGAGGGGAATAGGGCCTGGGACCTTGGTCTCCAGAATCACTTCCCAGGACTCTTGCCTCCAACTACATCCTATTGTAGTTACCTGCAGGACCCGGGTGACTGCAACCCTCCCCTCCCCTCACATTTACCTCTGACTTCTTGGGGGCCCTAAGGACAGATGTGTCTGGTCCCAGCAGAACTGACCCAAATGGCACCATCCACATAGAGCTCAAAGTAGATGGGAGGAAGGGATGGCAGGGTGGGTGGGTGGATGGATGGACTGACGGACGGTTGTGTGAATGGGGAAGGAGGCTGGTAGGATCCTGCATGGGGAGGGGGGCAGGAGAGAGGTAACTTTTCTCGTCTCAAGCAGAATCTGAAGAACCCAGGACCCGCAGCAATGAGAGCCCAGCCCCAGCACGTTTCTGCTAGAAAACCGAGGCCAAAGAAGCCGAGGGCTTTGCCCAGGGCCGCAGGGAAGTCGGGGCAGAGCCGGAACCGGGACCCGGGGCTCGGCGCCGCGGCTCAGGGTTCCTTCCGCCCCCGGCCCCGCCCCCCGAGCCTGACCGTGCCGGGGGGGCGCCCTCGCCCCCACCTCCGGAGGTGCCGGCCCCGCGCGGCCCCAACAAGCTGCCGTTGTCCCGCGGGCCCTGGGCCCGGCACACTGGGGCTTTGTCCAGCCCCCCGCTGCGACCCAGGGGAGGGGCCCCCACATGACCCAGGGGGTAGGAGGAGCCTGCGGCGGCGGCGGCGGCGGCTCCACCATCGTGTCCCTCCCTGGCCGGGGGTCCGCGGGCGGTGACGGCGGCGGCGGGGCCGGGCTCGGCGGGGCCGGGGACGTCGGGGCCCCTGCTCCCCGCCCGGCTGCCCGCGCCGGGCCTGGGCCCGCAGGACAGCTGCGACCCGAGCGCCTCCGGGGCCGCGGGCTGGGGGTGCGCCCGGGCCCCCGCCGCGGGGACCATGGGGAATGGCATGACCAAGGTAGGCGGCGGCCCTGCCCGCCCCTCGCCCCGCCGCGCCCGCTGGGCCGCGCTGCCCGCCGCTGACCTTCGGCTCGGCGCGGCGCCCCTGCGCGGCTCTGCCTCTTTCTGCCCGTGACTCTGAGGTCGCATTTCGCCGTGTGTCTCTCTGGGGCTGTCCCTCTCTCTCTCTCTCTCTCCCTGGTCTCTGTCTCCCGATGGGTCTCCGTCTCTGCCCGCTTCTGTGACTGTTTTCTATTCCTTCCTGTGTCTTTCTGTGGCTCCCTGTCACTCCCAGACTCTGTCTCCCTGACTCCGCTTCTCTGTCTCTGTCTCTGTCCCCCTTGTCTCTGACTCCGGCCTCTCTCTCTCGGGCTGTTTCTCCATTCTCCCCCCCCCTCACTCCCTCAGAATTCCCCACCACCCACCCTGGGGGGTCCGCCTCTCCCCTGCCCTCTCCTCTGTGCTCCTCCCCCCTCCCCCCAGGCCTTTGTGCCCTGCCCCCTCTTTCCTCTCACCCCTACCCTAGGTAGCCTGCCCTGGTGCCCCTCGTGCCTCCCCATCCCTCTCACAGAGTCCAGGCCCGCCAAGGAAGGACAGTGCTCCCCAAGTCTTGAGGCTCAGACACCCTTCATGGGTGGAGAGCGGCCGCGGCCTGCTGGGGTGGGAAGGGCGTGCTCCCCCACCCTCGGACCCTGCCTGCTGACCCTGCCTGTCTCTCCTGTAGGTACTTCCTGGACTCTACCTCGGAAACTTCATTGGTGAGCACTGCCCACTGTGCCCTGAGGCCATGGCACTCTGCCTGGCCCAGGCCCATGTCCATCATTCATGCTCTGGCCCACGCACCTTGGAGGCGCTCAGGAATGGGGCTGGGGGCAGGAAAGTGGTGCCAGGCTGGGAGGGGAATGGAGCCACAAGGACTAAAGGGTACATGGGCGGGGAAGTGTCTCCAGGGCCAAGGGCTGTGAACGCTGGAAGCTGGGCAAGTCTGCACCTGCTCTGAGCCTCAGCCTCTCTCTCAGCACAAGACCCGCCACCTCTAAAAGCTCTTTCAGCCCTGAGGTTCTGGGTTGAGGTGTGCTTGGAGGTGTTGCTTCTAGCTGGAAAGCTGGGGACCCTTCCCCCCACAACCTCCTCCTCAGAGGAGAAGTCCTGGAGACTGGACTCTACCTCAGAAACTTCATTGGTCAGCACTGCCCACTCTGTCCCAAGGCCTTGGCACTCTGCCTGCCCTGGGCCTGTGTTAAGAGACAGGCTGGTTCAGGACTTGTGGGACCCATGGTGAGAAAAGTCACTTCCATCTGCAGAGTCAGAGAAAGCTTCAGAGAGGGAGGGGCATCTGAACTGGGACAGGGCCTTCCCTGTCCACCCTGTCCCCCACTGGCCTAGGTGCTCCACTCTCATAAACCCTGATCCCTTTCTCCCTGGAGCTCCCTCAGCAGCTCACGCCACATTGATTTCTGAGTATTTGGCTAACTAAGGTCTGAATGCCATGAGGGCAGCCATTGACCCATACCTCTGTGCCCAGCCAAGACTGCACATAGTGAGTACTCAGTAAATGTGCTGAATGAGGGCTTGGGCAAAGGGAGATAGAGGGGATGTGTGTTATTTGCTCTGATTGTAAAAGGTCTGTATACACTGGAAATCCAGCCCCTAGAGATGACCACTGATAGCAGTGTGGGGCATACCCCAGGGTCATTTTTCATCTCTTTCTTGATACAGATACTAGATTTAAAACAAAACTGGAAACCTATTCTGCATGTTGTTCTGTCACCTGTATTTCCCATTTAATAATATATTGTGGACATCCTTGCACATCAGCATATAAAGATCTGCGGAGTATTCCAGTCTGAATATATCATTTTTTATCTAGCTTCCTTTTGATGGACATTTAGTTTGTTCCCACTTTTAATTATTTCTGCTGTTTTTACTGTTATAAGCAGCACTGCAGAGAATATCGTCCTCTGCACACGAGACTTCGTGTGAGCAAACCCTTCTGTAGACAAGGTTCCTAGAAGTAGAATTACTGGGTCAAGGATATGCCAGGGAAGGGTGTTTGCGATGGAAAGGATAGCAGGGGGAAGGTGGGGGAGATGCTGGGCTGTTACCTGCGGGTGCCCCAGAGACAAGAATGAAGCCTAAGGGTGGGGGAGGACCTGTTATGCCAGGAGCAGGAGGTGGCAAAGGAGCTGGGAGCTGGCAGAGGGTGAGGTGAGGAGAGTTGGGCAAGGAATCTTGCCTCACTTGACCATCAGGAACACATAAGTCACACCTGCCAGGTTGGCTCAAGCTTCCTGTTTCTTTCAGATGCCAAAGACCTGGATCAGCTGGGCCAGAATAAGATCACACACATCATCTCCATTCATGAGTCACCCCAGCCTCTGCTGCAGGTACTCCTGACCCTCACCCCAGGGCTGCACAGGTTGGGGAGGGGGCTTTAGACCCCCTACAGCACCCGTTTATCATGTACCTACTATGTGCCAGGCCCTACACTGCCTTCCTGGCCCATGTATCCCATTTGGTTGAAAACTGGCCCGTTTTACATTAGCATCCAGCCCTATTTGATCCCTATTTGGCAACTGAGACCCAGAGAGGTAATTTGCCTAAACTCACACATCCCGGAAGCTAAGGAGCTAGAATTTGAACACAGGCCTTCTGGCCCCAGATGCCTCCACTGAACCATATAAAGGCCCGCTCATGGGCTTCCCATTGCCCAACTGAATAGATGACCCCAGATGGATGATCTGGGCTCTGTATCCTGCCACGTGACCTAGTGTTGTGACTTTGCCTCTCTGTGCCTCTGATCCTTCAGCCCTGTCTGCCCCCAGGGAGCTGCTGTGAGGAGGCAAAGGGGCTGTGGGATGATGAAGATGCCTTGCATACTTAAAGCATGGCTCCCACTGGAACACTGGGCAAAAGTGGGTGAGGGTGTTTTGACCCCAGAGGAGGAAAGCAGGAAATCCAGACCACATGTGCTAGAGTCAAGAGGCCTGAGTTCATATCTGCATGTATTCTCTCTGTAACCTCGGGTATAGGATATCACCTCTCTGAGCCTTAGTTGTCTGATCTGTAAAGAGAATTTATAAGAGTACTGACCTCACTGAATTGTTGAGAGACACATAATAGGTGCTTAACAAATTACAGCTGATATAATACAAAGTTAATTATACTCTTATCCAACAGAGTCACTTCCTTCTTATGTGTTACAGTCTCTGTCATCCACTGGAGGGAAAGAACTGTGGGTGGGAAAGGGCTTTGGAGAGCTGAGATTCAGACCACATTCTGTCACAGATTTGCTGTGTGACCTTGGGCAGGATCTTTCCCCTCTCTGGGCTTTAGTTTCCCCATGTGCCTGATTTGATGACTTCTAAGAGCAACCTCCAATAATCTGTGATTCCCAGTGTCAAAGAAGAAATTTCCAGGTCAATGGAGTCTGATTTTGTTTTACGGTGCAGGCTTGTTTTGGAGTAATTGGAGTATGCAGTCACTAGATTGCATGGGGAAAGTTGTCAAATCATGAATATATTTACTAATGAAATGATTGCTTGCAAAATGAATCCCTGCTCCAACAGCCCTTTCCTCTTCCCACAAGCATCTTTCCCGCTCCATCCATCAGTGAATTTACCAGTTAGAGTTTAATTGTGCCCTGCAAATGCAAGGCCAAATGTGTTGCAAATGAAATTGCAAACCTTGCAAAAGATGCAGGATTGAGTGACTTTGGGGAAAGTGAGTTAGAGAAAGGCTGGACTCTCACATGAAGCCATTAACAAAAGAGGACCTAGCTAGGGTCCCTTAGCCACTGGCCATTGGTGGGCCAGACACCTGAAAAAAGCCATTTGAGTATCAAATGATTAAGAGAGATTCTTGAGAAAAGTGATGAGGTTCTTGGAATGTGGGCAAAAATCATCTTTATGATCTTGTGTGAAGGTGAAGCATGAAGTGAAGGAGTTGGAACAAGTTTGTTGGAAAAACTACTGACAATTTACTCCTTGTTTTAATAATTAGCACAAAATTTATAACCACAATTCATGAAGTGTAAACTTATTTTCATAATTTTTGTTTCTTTTCAAGAAAATAAAATCTGCGTTGCCCTTCTTACTATGTAATTTTGTAATCCTCATTTGGAGGGGAGTCACTTTAAGTGGTTATTTCCAGGCTATTAAATGAAAGGTCCCTGGATCCTTTTTATCAAGTTCTTAGAAGGTTCTGGAATCACAGATGGTCAGAGCTGGTAGGACCTCAGAGATGGTGTCTACCCTCTTTGAACAAAGAGGACAACCGTGGCCCAGAGAGGGGCAGGCACTGGTCTGAGGTCAGGAGGTCTTGGGGGCCCAGGCTGGGTAAGGGGGTGCAAGCAAGCCCCTCCCCACTGCCTGTGTGTGTTTTGTACTTTCAGGGAATAACCTACCTTCGCATCCCAGTGGCGGACAACCCTGAGGTACCCATGTAAGTTCCCCAGGATGGACTGACAGATGGACAGACAGCTGCCTTCTGTGATGGTGGGAGGGCAGATGGGAAGTGCTCTGGGGGAGAACAGAGAGAACTCAGGCCAGAAAGCTGTCCTGGGACCTGAGCACAGATGGTCTCCCAGCCCCAAGTTTGACTGTCTCAGCCATGCCTTTGCCTGTGCCCCTGACCAATACCATTAACCTCCCAGAGCTGAGTCACTTCTGCTGTGAATTGGAGAAAGTACCCTGTCTCACAGGATCAGCCTCACCAGCGGATTTGAAAAGGTCAGGCTCAGCTGGTTCCTGGCCTTGGAATTAAGACACCTGGGTTTTGGCCAGGCTTTGCCATTTACTTGCTGTGTGACCTTGAACAAATCACTTCCCCTCTCTGAAAGGGAAAATGGGGGCATAATCAGCATCAAAGAGGCTTTCCAAGATCAAATAGTGTGGATTGAGGATCTAGGACAAGGCCTGGAGTGTAACGGGGCTCAGAACACGGGATTTTTGTTCATGGAAGCAGCAGTGCCTCCAGCCTGGGAGGGGTCCAGACAAGACATTACTGCCCCTCTGAAATCTTGCTGTCAACCCCATTGTATACTATCACTGTCCCCCGATGCTTTGATTGCAGACCCCAGAGGAGGGCGATCCCTGTGTCTTCTCCCACCCATTTCCTTGAAAAGTCAAAATACCATCCCCTCCTCCGTGAAAATAGGATCCACAGGACGCATTGGGGAGATTCTCCTGCCTCTGTATGGGGTCTGCCATGATTGGCCTCTCTCACCACCCCAAGGGCCACCATTATTGTTTCACACACATCTCCACCTCCTAAGATAGTATTGGCCCTGCCCACTGCGCATACTAGCTGGCCTAAGGACCCCCAGGCTCTTTGTCTCCTGCCATATCATAAATGGGGAGGGGGACAACTCTTAGGAGACATGCCCCCCCAGTGCTCCCTACCCTATTGCTTTCTTCTCTAGCAAAAAGCACTTCAAAGAATGTATCAGCTTCATCCACTGTTGCCGCCTCAATGGGGGGAACTGCCTTGTGCACTGGTGAGTTAAGACGGGAGTGGGGAGAAAGGAAGTGACTGTCCTCCATCCTGAACACACACACTCATCTTGTGGGGAAGGAGGAATGTGTGACAGAGCTTGTCCAGTTGTCACAATGGCTGACAATCCACCATTCATCTGATAGAGACTGAAGGGGCTCAAATCAGGGCTCTGTCCTTTACTAGCTGTGAGGCCATGGCCAAATAGCCGTGTCTCCCTGAGACTCAGTTTCCTCATCTGTAAAATGGGGAAAAGAATGCTGACAATGATGGACTATTGGGAGGGACAGGTGAGGTTATGCAGGTAGCCAAATACCCTCCAATAGTTCTGGCTCCCTCTCCTCCTCTCCAGGCCTTCAAGGCCATAGTAATGCAGGGCAGTGGAGAACCCTGGGCTGGGAGACAGGGCCTCTGAGTCTTCCCAGGAGCCCCTGGTCTGGTAGATGTCACTCATTTCGTAACTTCTCACTGAGCACCTACCCTGTGCTGGAGCCCCAGCCACAGGAACAGCTCCCTTCAGCCTTGTCTCTCACCCTCTCTCCCTCCTTCCCCTGCTCCAAATGCACTGGCCATCTCCCTGTTCTTCAAATCCACCAGGCTCCCACCTCATGGTCTTCCTACATGCTGTCCAGAACATTCATTATTAATCGTTACCCCTCTTTCAAGACTCAGCTTGATGTCACTTCCTTGGGAACACCTTCCCTCACCCCCCCCACTAGATTAATATCTCTTCCTATACCATCTCCTAGCCCCTGGACTCATCTTCAAAGTCATTATCACCACCTGAAATTGTTTCCCTCGTTAGTGTCTCTCTCCCCCAACCATACTACAAGTACCAGGATGACAGAGACCATCTCTGTTTTACTTCCCACTATATCCCCAGTACCTGAAAAATAACAGGCAATCAGGAGGTGTTTGTTGAATGAATGAATGAAATGTTGTTTCACTCAGGCTTTTAATGTGAGGGAATGCCTGGGGGATTCTCCAGGCAGAGGGAACAGAATGGGCAAAGGCCTGGAGCTGGGAAGATACATAGGTCCTGGTAGGTTCCTTGTGGTTGGAGCTCAGTAGACAAGGGTGGGAGAGCTGAAGTGGGGATGGAATGTCTGGGGGGCACAGAGGATGTTGGCCCTTACCTGAATCTTGGGGGTTGGGTACCAGCTTTGCAGGCATCTCTCGAAGCACCACCATCGTGACAGCATATGTGATGACTGTGACGGGACTAGGCTGGCAGGAAGTGCTTGAAGCCATCAAGTCTACCCGGCCCATTGCCAACCCCAACCCAGGCTTTAGGCAGCAGCTTGAAGAGTTTGGCTGGGGCAGTTCCGGGAAGGTAGGGACTGGGGCAGGGGCAGGGGCAGGGGCTGGGGCTGGGGCAGGGTGGGAGGCTCTTCTTCGCACTTGAGCTGAGCACTGATTTTAGGATAGAATTTAGCCTGTGCTTCAGACCTGGCAGAAGGTTTTTCTGGGGTTTCAAACTCATGGCTCTTGAACTAATATAGCCCCTAGGTGTATTGTTTAGATAGCCAGATGTTTTCTTTCCCTTTTTAATTTAGAATTTGAATGCCTATGGGCCAGACTATGGACCCTTCAATTTGATCAGGTCCCAGAACTGCCTGCTCTACCTGCTGGTACCCTGAAGGGCACTTGAGGAGAAATGTCTATCTCCTTTGGGGAGAACTGTCTATCTCCTACTCCACCCCTGGATCCTTGATGAGGCCAAAGCAGTTCCTTCTCTTATGCCCAGTGGGCAGATGGCATGGAGATGTCAGGAAATGAACAGGGGATGAGAGACAGAGAGAGAAGCAGCAAGTACAGGAAGGCTCTCATCAGGTGGCAGGCTGGTACCCAGAGGATTGTCTACAATGCCCTAGGGAAGAGAGAGGCGAGGAAGAGGCCCTGTGTGAGCGCAGCTGCTGTGCGGGGGGGGGGGGGGGGTCGTAATGTGGTGGTCCCCACTGTGCAGGTAGGAGGGGCCCTTCAGCAGGTCTGGAAGATGAAGCGTCAGGAGAGTGGGCTTGGGGAGGGGGAAGAGGCGCGGGGCGGGGCTCAGAGAGGGGCCGGGAACTCGGCAGGGAGGCTGAGGCCCTCCGGGAAGGGGCGGGAGCTCCGCGGCCCCGGGAGGGGACTGGCCGGCGGCCCGGCGCCGACCCCGCCCCTGTCCCCCCCACCCCAGCTTCGCCGGCAGCTGGAGGAGCGCTTCGGGGACAGCCCGTTCCGCGACGTGGAGGAGGTGCGCGCGCTGCTGCCGCTGTGCAAGCGCTGCGGGGGCGCCGCGCCCTCCGCCGCCTTCCCCGCGCCGCAGGCCTCAGTCTCCGACGGGATCCTGCAGCGCCTGGTGCCGCGGACGCCCCGGGAAGCCCACCGGCCGCTGCCGCTGCTGACGCGCGTCAAGCAGACTTTCTCTTGCCTCCCGCGGTGTCTGTCCCGCAAAGGCGGCAAGTGAGGACCCCGCGACTCTCCCTCCCGACTGGTCCCCCGCGGGGGCCGTCCGGGCCTCCCACGGCCTCCAGGAGGGCCCGGAGCCTGTGGGAGCCCCGCCCCTGCCCCGCTTGTCTGCAGTAGCGTGTCCTCCGTCCGCGCGCGCCTGTGCTGGGCCAGCCTGCTGCAGCCACCTGGTGCCTTAGGCCGCCGGCTGGAGGCGGGGGCGCACGGCCCCCCCTCTTACAGGCGCGGGAGTGGGAGCGAGTGCGTGGGGGTTGAACGGGCCTGGAGGATATTAAAGAGACACAGAAGCTGCCTATCTGAGTGCCTCCCAGTCATTGAGCAAAGGCGGGGCAGCAGGACTCCGCCGGGGGCCTGGAGCCTGCGGGAAGCGGGACGGGAGGGGCTCTGCATCCCCTGGGGCCCGAGGAGCCTGCCATTCTGGGTACACTCTGGGTAAATTGCAGTCCCCTGGGCTGAATTCTGAATACTTCTCTGACATTTCTCCCCAGGCCCTGGTCTCCTGACTAGGCCCCTGAGTCCCTCCTTGTCTCTGAATCCCCTTCCCCCCCCTCTGAGCCCCTCCTCCTCTCCGAGGCCCCTCCTCCTCTCCAAGGCCCTTCCCCTTCGCTATTCACAAATACTAGCTGGTAAAAGCCTCCCTCAAGCCTGACCTTTTATGTAGGGGAGTTCACTTAATCCCTGGGCAGGCAGCTTGCCCAGGACACCAGCTAGAGTAGGGGGGGCTGGTGAACCTAGGCTGTTTGCAAGGCATGATGGTTGTTGAGAAGCAGCTCCTTCTGGTCTTGGAGATTACTGGAGGGGAGGATCCACCCCCAGCTAGTGGCAATGACCCTTCCCACCTAGAGTTTAAAAGCCAGGCAGCCCAATAAAGCAGCAAACTGATTTGAAGGATGAGCAGAGGTCATTGGAGCTGACTTTTCCTAAACTAAAAGTAGCCCGATGTTGAGAGCGGTCTGAAGTACCTATAATAATATAGCCACCTGCATGGGGCTCTGATTATGCACCAAGCACTGTGCTCTCGTGTTGCTGATATTCTGGTGAGAAAGACACCAGATAGATAGATAAACAAAAGAAAAAAATAAGTGAGGGAGTGAACTCATGCTATTTGGAGAGAAGCATTCTAGGTAAAGAGAACAGTAGGTGAAAAGGCCCTTAAGGTAGGATCATCTGTGAAAGCAAGATGTCTGGACTCATCACAGTGCAGGGAATCTGTGGTAGTCCTGGCTAGTTAGGGCATCACCATCCACTGGGTTTAAAACGCCATTCTATTTCTACCAGTATCTTCCCCTACTTAACCTTCACGGGCCTGGCCATTGTGGGTCAGTGGTTGAACTGTCGACCCATGAACCAAGAGGTCCCTGGTTCCATTCCCAGTCAGGGCACATGCTCCGGCTGTGGCTCCACCCCCAGTAGGGGGTATGCAGGAGGCAGCCAATCAATGTTTCTATCTCTCTATCCCTCTCCCTTTCTCTCTCTAAAAAAAAACCAACACATTTAAAAAAAAACAAAACCTCTAGAGCTCCCATCATCAATAGGACAAAACAAAGCCCCTGGATCAGCTGTTCCATATCCTTCACGATGCTCGCCCTGCTTCAATCATTACTTTCACCACACTGTGACTCAACAACAATAGTAATACCACTCCTTTGTTGAACTCTCGCTATGGGCCAGGTAATGTGCTAAACATTTTCCCTGTATCTCACTTAATCCTCAAGCAACCCTATGAAATAGGTGTTGCTGTTTAGCAGATGAGGGAACTAAGGTTGGTGCTCAAAGTCACCAGCTAGCTAGTGGTGGGGCCATGATTTGAATCCAGGCAATCTAGCTATGGACCCCACCCTCCTAATTACTACGACTCCGCCACTTAGGAAATGAAGGGATTATCTGACACACTGAAGATCTCTGCTTGATGCAATTATTTTGCATTATTTAAATAATTTTGTATTTAATCATATGAAATGCTTTATGCCCCATGGGAGCCCTACAGGTCCGAATTTGAATCCTGGCTTTGACTAGAAGTGTCAGAACTGGGTGGCTGCTGGAATGTGGGGACAGAGGGTAGGGAGTATGAAGGCCCCTCTGCCAGGTTCACATGAGGGACAGTGCTACCAGCCTCTGGTCAATGCTGGCTGGGAGCCCAGCTCTGCACTCGCTGCAGAGGGGGTGGTTTCTCTCTTAGAGCCTCAGTTTCCCAGCAAGGGGTGGAGCAGTCTGAGCTACTTGATCTCTTTCAGATTGCAAACCCCATGTGGCAATTTAATGAGAGATACAAACTCTAGAAAAAATGCAAAAAAATGAAAAAATTTGCACACACTTTCAAGGGGATCACAGACCCCAACAGGAATCGGCAAATTCCACGTGTGGCTGTTGGGAGGCACAGTGGGGCACTGTTTAGGCTCCTGGGCTCTGGGGAGAGAGAGACACAGATTTGGATCCTGGCTCCCCCACCAATTAGCCCTGTGCCCTTGTTATAGGGCTTTAACCTCTCTGAACTTCAGTCTTCTTAACAATAAAACAGGCAATTATACTAATCTCAAATGCCGTTGTGAGAACCAATCCAGCCAATGCAGGAAAGGCTCAGGCAGGCCCAGCACTGTGGTGAGCATCAGTAAACAGGGCTCCCAAGGTTTAAGGTACTAGTCCTCCAGGTGTGGCCCATGGACCACCTGGATCAGAATCACATTTTACAAGTCTGCGATGGAGGCCTCCCAGTTCCCATGGGCCTTAGTTTGAGAAGCACTACACCTTTCCAGCCTCTACTAGAGTCCAGGTTCTGAAAAGGGAATGACAATTTTCTGGCCCTCTAGAAAGAGCAGGAAACAGTTGCAGGGGTAGTTCAAGGGCCGCCTCTGAGTGCCTGTGGCCCCACCGCCACTACCCCTGGGGGCGGGCAGAGCCCTGGCTGTCCCACGCCCTACCCTCCAATCAATGGGTCTTGGCGTCCCATGGCACCTCTAGTTGACCCCTGCAAGAGACCCCTCCGGGCCAGGCTACACGCGGAGGGATGAAAGGAAAGGGCCTCCCGGGAGCGGGAGCAGAACGGAAAGCGAAACCTGCCAGGCCAGACTTTCGCTTTCGCAGCCTCCGCGCGCCACCCAGGTGGCCCCACGGTCGCCCGTCGCGCTGGGAGTCCCACCGCCGCGGGCCCCAGAGCTGCTCCCCGGAGCACGGCGTCCCTGATGGCCGGCGACCCCTGGCGGAGGGAGGAAGGGAAGGTCCCCGGCGGCGGCCGACCCAGGGCGGGGGCTGCGGGACCCCTGCGGCTCCGCGACTGGCTGGTGGCGCAGATCGAGAGCGGGCGCTACGCGGGGCTGCGCTGGGAGGACAGGGGCAAGACCCTCTTCCGCATCCCCTGGAAGCACGCGGCCAAGCAGGGCTACCGCGCGCAGCAGGACGCGGCGCTCTTCAGGGTAAGGGGGCCGGGGCGGGGGCACGCCAGGCCCGGGGGCTGGGGAGAGCACGGCCCCACCGCCCCGGGGACGCACCCACGAGGCGCCGGGGGACCTGGGCCACTCGCTTGGCCCTTGGCCTCGGTCGTCTCTAGTGTCCTCCACAGCTGGGAGACCCTCAGACACCCTCTTAAAACAGAATCACTGGGGCTGGGAGACCTGCACCGTCCTCACCTTTCAAGGGGCCCCACCTCCCTCTCCACTGGGTGGAATTAGATGCCACTGACGGGAACTCCCTCGGCTTCCCACCCCCAAACCGCCGGCGCAGCAGCTTGGGGACATTTTCTATGCTTCCCGGCACCAGCCATTCTCAGGGACCTACCCCTCCAGGAATGCCCTCCCTTTCTTCGGTCATCATGAACTTCCTCGAAACTGGCTCTTTCCCATGACATTTAAACTCCAGAATCTCTCCTGTAAGCAAAAAGGAGCCAACCAACCAGCCAGCCACATCAAACCCCGCCCCCCCCCCCCAAAAAAACCCCCACAAAAACCTGCAGTGTCTCCAGCTCCTGATCCTCTGGCCTCCCCTCTCCTGGAAAGAGTCTCCTGGTCACCAACTCCCTCACGCATAGCCCCCAATTCCTCCTCTCCCTTCCCTGCCCCTTCTGGCTTCTGTCCTCCTGCTAATGTTTCTAGGTGCCAAACCCAAGGATGCCATCACTGTCATCTTCTTTGATCCCTGGTGGTAGGGGAGGTGGTAGTGAGAGTCTTGGCCTGGGGCACCCTCTCTCCCCCTTGAAACATACTCCCTCGGTTTCCAGAAACTGCCTTCCCCACCCCTCACCCTGCCCTCCACTTTCCTCCTACCTTCATGGCTCCTGCTTCTTAGCCTCTAACCCCTCCCCTCCTATTTTGGGACTCTGGGCATCCACTCCTGGACCCTCCTCTTCATGTCCCACTCTCCCCTTCCACAGCCTCAGCATAGAGCCCCATGCCTGCTGGTCTGACAGTCCCCAGACCTCTCAAGCTCAGCATATCCTCAACACCACGCTCATCAGCTCGCCCCTACAAACATCTGTTTCTCAAATGGAATATTGCACCCACTGTCACCCAGACCCCAGAGCCAGGCACCTGAACCTTGGCTGCTCCCCTCTCTTCCAGCCTCATTCTACTCCATTACCAAGGAGCTCTTCCCACAGGACTCCTCTTCAGGCTATCTACTTGGACCCATTTTACAATCTCTCACCAGGACAACTGCTGTGACCTCACTGAACTCCCTGCTTCCCCCTGTCCCTCAGTTCTCCCCTCAGTCCTCCAAAGGGATCTTTCTAAATGTAAATCTTGCCCTACTACTCCCTGACTCAGAATCCTTCCATGGATCCTCATTGCCCTTGTGATAAAGTCTCAACTCCTTACCATAACCTCAAAGCCCTGCAGGGGCTGCTCCTCCTTGGCCTCATCTCTCTCCACTCCCTCCCCTCCCCAACTTTAGACCCAGCCTGACAGTTCTTTCAGTTTCCAAATGCTTTGTGGCTCCCTCACCATTGGACCTTGGCACATGTTGTTCCTTTTGCTGGAACACCCGCTCATCTTCAGGTTCATCTGGCCAACTGTCATCGTGCTCAGCTTAAACATTTCCTCCTCAAGAGTCTTCCCTGATGCATTCATTTGATGCATTTATTAAGCTCCAACTCAGTGCTTCTCCCAATTCATCCCTGATTCCTTCTGCTCCCCCCACTGAAACTACTTTCCCTATGAATTATAAGTGCCTTGTGTGAGTCTGTCTCCTCCAGCTGCTTTAGGTGACACCAAGCACAGTGCCTGGCACACAGTAGGTGCTCAGTACGTGTTGAATAAGTGTTTGCATGGCCTGTCCCTTAAGACTTATGTGCTGTTGTTTAGAGGAGAGAGATTCTGTGGGCTGGCCCTCCCCCATCCTTCTGGCTGCTTTAAACATCGCTCAGCCCACCACTAACACACACATGTGACTCCCTGGCCTCACACCGTCCTGGTGCCCAAAGCCCAGGGGATAAAGCTTGGCCTTTGAGGACATTCATGATCCAGCTTCAACCTGTCTCTTCCTTAGTTCCTCTTCACCTCTCTCCCACCACATACAGTTAGTTGGTCCTCATTATTTATGGATTTCATATTTGCAAATCACTCACTTGCTGAAATTTGTAATCCCCAAATCAATACCTAGGGCACTTTTGTGGCCATTCACAGACACGTGCAGAAGAGTGAAAAATCTGAGTCACCGGATGTGCACATTCCTGGCTGAGGTTGAACAGGTGACACTCTGCCTTCTTGTTTCTGCTCTCATACTATAAATGAATGTCCTTTTTGTGGTCCATTTAGTGCCACATGTTAAATATTTTTGTGCTTTTTTAAAAAAGATTTTTATTGATTTTTAGAGAGAGAGAGAGAAACATCGGCTGCCTCCTTACACAGCCCCTACTGGGGATGGAGCCTGCAACCCAGCATGTGCCCTGACCTGCAATCAAACCTGAAACTTCCTTTTCCAGCACGGGACAACACCAACCAGCTAAGCCACACTGGCCAGGGCTATTTTTGTGCTTTTTGTTGATGATTTTACAATTTGAAATGGCCCGAGCCTATGTAGTGCTGAAGTGCTGTCCAGTGTTCACATGCACAAGAAGCCTGTGATGTGCCTGATGGAGAAATTGCATGTGTGTCAGATAAGCTTCGTTCAGGTGTCAGTTACAATTTCGTTGGCCATGAGTTCAATGTTAATGAATCAACAGTTTATATCAAATATGGTGTCCTCTGGAAATACACATAAAACAGTTATGTATTGATCGCTTGATGAAAATGTTGTAAAGAGAGACTCAGAGAAACCTAGTTCTGTATTTTCCCTAGGAGCAATGGTGCACTAATTCACTGATTCGGTGTTTGTGTAGATTTTGTAGAACATAGCTACCACAAATAATGAGAACCTCCTGTGCACATAGCCTCAGACACACATGCCCAGCTCCAGCAATACCAGGCCGCTCGCCGTTCCCTGAATGCACCATGCTCTTCAGCACCTCCAGGCCTTTGCTCGAGCTGTTCCCCCTGCCAGGAATGTCACTCCATCTGGCAACTTCCTAGTCATCTTCAAGGCCCAGCTCAATTATTCACAGATATTTAGTGAGTGTCTCTTGGGTGCTAGGTACCACTCAAAGTGTTTGGGGAAACAGCAGTGAACAAAACAAAGATCCCTCTCTCATCATGGTGATAGCACTCTCCGCCCTGTGACCAGGTTACCTTCGAGTGAGAGTATCCTTAATATAATGAATTAAGTAAGTAAATAAAAAAATAATTTAAAAAATTTGTATATATATAATGAATAAGTGCTAAACACTTTATATAGACTGCTCATCTTGCAACCACCACAACCACGTGAGGTTAGGAATCATCGGCACTGTTTACAGACAACAAAATCAAACCTTAAGGTCTCATCACTGGCATGTGGCAGCGACATAAGAATGTGCCTCTTTGCTTTGGGGTCCATGCTTCCCACCGGGCCTGGAGTCTCTGAGGGCAATGACTGAGTGTGACTCATTAGCGAAACACCACCACCCCCAGCTCTGAATGTGATCAACACAAGCAATACATCTCCTTTGACTTCTCTGCCCCAGCCACACTGGCCTTCCTTGAACCTATCAATCTCTTCCTACCTCAGGACCTTTGCACTTGCTGTTCCTTCTACCTAGAACACCCTTCCCCCAGCTCTTTGTCAGTCTCCACTCTCTTCATTCATGCACTTTCCCAGGGATGGACACAGATTTGCCTTCCAGGACCACAAGTAATTCTGCAGTAGGCCTTCTTGCCCTGGGCCCCTTATGAGCCTGTGAGAATTCCTTTTGAACTGGAATTTCTACTCACAGGGTATGTTTATACTTAATTTAACTAGCCATGCCAGGCGACCATCCAGAAGCTCTGCACCCATTGCACGCCTACCAACAGTGCCCACATCCCAACCAATTCCTCACATTATTCGACTGGCTAGATTTTTGTCAGCTTACAAGTGATATCTCCATGTTTATTTGCATTTCTCTGACACTAATGCATTTAAGCACTCATATGCTCATGGGCTTATGGTCCCCTTTCCAGTAAACCATGTTTTATTTATGGGATGCTCTGTTTCTTGTTGATTTGCAGAAGTTTCTTGTATGTTTCAGATCTTAGCCCCTTGTTAATTTCAGACATTGTATTTTTTAATTTTTTTTTTTTTGCCTTATGGTTCACGCCCTTGAAGTTTTGTTTCCAGGCATTCTCTGCTCCTAGAAGATTTTCTCCTACATTATCTTCTATTAATTTTACAAGTTTATCTCTTACTTTTGACTTGCTAATCACCTGAAGTCCTTTTTGTATGTGGTAATAGGTTGAGATTTGATTTTATGGTGCTCCAGATAGCAAGTCACAGCCATTATTTTATAACTTATCACCCTATTTATTTTTTATTTATTATAATCCATAGCTTGGAATATAGCTATTACCACTGAGCTGTTTGCAGCTGTCTTTTCCTATTGGGCTTGAGTTTCTTGAGAGCAGGGACCATGTCTATCTTGTTCCCATTCAGTCCCTAACTTGGACCTAGCACATAGTAGGAGCTCAAGGAATATGTGTTGGGGGGAGGGAGGGAGGGAGGGAGGGAGGGAGGGAGGGAGGGAGGGAGGGAGGAGAGGATGGAGAGGTAGAGGGACAGAGGGTCGAAGGGAGAGAGAGCAGGGTGGGAGGCAAGGGAGGCCCTCATCTGTTTTTGTTACAGCAGCCCCTCCACCCCAGTTATCTCTCCCCAAGTATCTTTGCTCATCCCCAGGCCTGGGCCATATACAAGGGCAAGCACCTAGAGGGCACTGACAAGGAGGACCCCTCCACTTGGAAGACACGGCTCCGCTGCGCTCTCAACAAGAGCGCCGACTTCCGTGAGGTGCGTGAGCGCAGCCAGCTGGACATCTCCAACCCCTACAAGGTCTACCAGATTGTGCCCGACGGTGTCCATGGCCCAGGTACCATTTTGCCTTTGGAGGAAGTGGCCAAGAATGGCTCTCTGGGCAATAAGAACCTCCCTTTGCACATCTGTAAAATGGGAAATGGTGGACTTATTGAGCTTAAACTCACAGGCAGGTAAGCACAGAAGAACCCTTAGATCACTCAGTTAATCTTCCCAATTAAAAAAGAGGAAACTGAGGTTCAGAGAGAGGTGGGTCTTGCCTGAGATCATGCAGTGAGCTGGAATCATCTCAGTTGAGGAGGTTCCCCTTGGGGCCCAGGAAACAACAGGCTCTCTCTTACTCCACCCAGTTACTGGGGCTCGTGCTTCCTCTGAAGAAGGCATTCTCCAGAGCCAGCAGGAACCCCCTAGAGGAGAGACGGGGCCAGCTTACAGGACAGACCAGGTCAGTGTGTCCCCTTGCAGCTCTTGCAGTCTTGCCAGCTAAGTCACCTTTACGCAAACCGCCCTCTCTGTGGTCTCCAGCGCGTGCTCTCATCCCCTCCGTGCCCACTCCCCCGTCAGCTCTCCTTCCTTCATCTCTGCCGTCACTTCAACTCCGTCTTTCTGTTCACTCTGTCTCCACCATCTCTGGCTCCCGCACCGCTCCCATCGCCTCCCTCATTGGCAGCGCCATCACTCTGTCTGCATCAACCCTATTTTCTCCAAGGTCACCCCGCCCCTATCATCATTGGGTCCATTGCTCTGTCCCCAGTCACCCCAGGAGATCCAGTCCTACTGTTGTAGTCCCTTCACCTTCATCACTGTCAGCTGTCACTGTCACCACCGACCCCATCGTCCCCATCTCCATCACTGTCCGCATCACCCCATCACCTCCACCCTGTCGCCTCTCCCCCATCGTCAGTGGCTCATTGCTCTGGCCCCATCCCTACCAGTCTGGTCCATGCCACTCTCCCGAGTGCCCCCATCGGCATCCGTTCCATCACCCTGTCCCCCTGTCTCTATCACTTTGGGTCCTATCTTCCCACTCACTCCTAGCATTTCCCCCTCTCATAGTGAGCTTCACCTCTGACCCCCTCACCTCCAACCCCATTGACTTTCTTTTAACCTCTACAGGGAAAAGGGTCATGAGCTCTGAAACCTCAAAGTCCCTGTCGACCCCAGGTGGCCTTCAGTCTGCCTAGACCTCTGTCTGTCCCGAGGCAGCCAGCCTGGGAACTCCTCTCCCACCCTCACAACCCTCTCTTCTGACGCTCAGGCAGGCTCCCAATTAGCCCCAGAGGATAGAGACAAGGAGGAGCGCCCCAGGCTGGCCCAGCAGGGCTCTCTGCCACCAGCCGCCCTGCTCCCAGGCCCTTTGGCTGACCACAGTAAGTACTGGGTCTCCTCACCCAGCCTTCCTCCTCCTTGGCCTCCTCCTGGACCTTGATGTAAGAGGTCAGGGAACCCAGGGTGAGGTGATGCCTGACTGCTTCCCCTCCTTCCCAGGGTACCAGGCACAGGGCCCCTCACACCTCTGGAGCCCTTTGCCCTCCGAGGGCTTCAGCAACCCTGGTAAGGAATTTAAAAGCTCTGACCGCTGTGCAGAATGGGGAAGGCCGGGGTTGGGGCCAGTTGGCCCTCTGTCTCCCACCCAAAGAACCCAGCCCAGACTCCCAATAACAGCCAACTTGTGTTGAGGGCTTAGTTCACTCCAGGCATCCCTCTAAGCTCTCCCCACAGTCCTGAGAGATGGATCCTGCCATTACCCCCACTTCACAGAGGCAGAAACCAGACAGAGGTTAAGAACCTTGCCCAAGGTCACACAGCTAGTACCCTGGGAAAGTTAACAGGTCACAGCTCTAAGTGTCAGCGAGAAATTAGAATCCAAGGCCCTGGCTGCAGCACACTGCTGGCTCCTCACACGGGAGGCTGCTGTTCTGTTATTTCCACCGGCATTAAAATATTTGCTGAGGAAAAAGCTCTTACAATCCCAGCGTTGGGGCTGGGAGGGCCTCACTGTGGTGCCCCCATTTTACAGATGGCCCCAGACCCTATGCTTTTGAAGCTCAACTACCAGTTTGTTTATACTGGAAGCTAAATTATTTACCACCACCACCACTAGAATTATTGTCACTTATCGGGAGGAACCGCCAGAATGTCCTGAAGTGGGGGCTGGGAGGACCTCAAGGCCCCCTGCGCTGTCGGGGGGTAGGTGGGAGCTGGTGCCGCCGACCCCCGCGCCTCGCCTCCTGTGCCCTTGCCTCAGATTGCTGGCTGCACGTGCGGCTGTTCTATGGCGCGGAGCTGGTGCACGAAGCCACGGCGCGCGCGGCCGAGGGCTGCCGCCTGAGCCCGCGGGCCGCCGGCCCCTCCGCCGCCGAGCGCCTGCTGGGGCCGCCGGCGCGGGTCGCGCAGGTGGGCTTCCCGGAGCCGCCGCCCGGAGCGCGCGTGCTGCGGCGCCTGCTCCCGCACCTGGAGCGCGGCCTGCTGCTGTGGGTGGCGCCCGAGGGAGTGTTCGCCAAGCGCCTGTGCCAGGGCCGCGTGTACTGGCGCGGCCCGCTGGCCCCGCACCGCGCGCGGCCCAACAAGCTGGAGCGCGAGCGCACCTGCCAGCTGCTCGACACGCGCCGCTTCCTCGCGGGTAAGACAGAAGGTGGAGCCGCGCGTGGCGCAGGACAGAGTGGCGGGACGCGAGCGTGGGAGAGGGACACGGGCGCACGAGGTGTGGGTTGCACATTGAAACAGAGGGCATGACACAAAAATACCAGGAGTGGGGACAAGTGTGGGCTTCGGGAGAGCTGGGCACAGATATTGACAGAGGCACATGGGAGATTTAGGCGAGGAAGAGGCTTCAGGCATTGGGTGTGGGACATACACATAGGACTCGGGCACCTGTATCGTCACAGGGCACTAAGCAGAGGGGTGGGCATAAAGGAGTGGCAGTGAGCATAGGAGCACAAAGCATGGGGCAGGAGCTCTGGAAGTGGGCATGGGTGTGGGACATGAGACAGGCATAGGGACATGGAAGTGGGCATAAGGCATGGGTATACACGATGAGGATATGGGGCTTGCAGGACGTGGGATGGGATATGGGCACAAGGTGGGCACCAGATGGGATGCCCCATCTTGGCCCAGCCCCTACAGTCTCAGTGTCTGTAGAACTGCGGGCCCACCTGCAGGATGGTCACCCAGAGCCCGAGTACCAGATCCGTCTGTGCTTTGGTGAGGAGTACCCAGGCCCCCCAGACCAGCCCCAGGAGCGGCTCATCATGGCCCACGTGAGTCACTTCCCCACTGCAGTGGAGACCCACATCCTCCAGTCCCCTCCTAACAGACCCTCACTGCTCCCTCTAGTCCCAGCTCTGCCCCTGACCTGCTGTATGACCCTCTGATCTGTATGAGCCTGCATGTAAAATGTGTGTGGGGAGGGGGCTATCACTAGGGCTATGACTTCCCACAGGAACATAGGGGATGGGTGACGGAGAAAGTGGGCTCATTGCCCCACCTTCTACCCCTGCAGGTGGAGCCGGTCTTTGCCCGGGAGCTCCTCCGGCACTTGAAGCAACACAACCACAGTGCCCCAGTGGCCGGTTCCCAGTCCCCACATCCGTGATGGCATCACTCACTTGATGACACCGCTGAGTCAGCCCTAAGCAGCTGCTGCTTCCTCATACCCTCTAAAGTCAGCCCCCCAAAGGGTGCAGACCCCACCCCAGCTCTGCCCAAACTGAGCCAGTGGACTTGGGCCTCTCCTGACCCAATCGTGGCCTTAAACTTCTGAACTGAGGAGGTGTAGCCCTGGAGCGTGGTGTGTGTAGGTGGATGGCCCGCAGTTGGGCCTGGGGCATCAGGTGGAAACTGAACTGGACCTTGAGATTCCGGAAACAGCAACTAGGGCAGAAAAAATGAGACTTCATCTCTTTGTTGAGAGCCCAATTTGCCTATAGCAGTTTATCTAAAGCAGACCTTAACTGTGATTGATCCATCATAAGCTTTGCTTAAAGCTGAGTTTACCTCTGAGGAGCTCTGAATTTCCAGACCCTTCCTCCTACCTGCCACTAGGGGTATCTGGTGCCCCATCTCTCCTCTTTCTGGGTGAGGCCAGGGGGGAGGAGAAGGAAGTTCCCAAACAGAGGACTTGGCCTGAATCTGAGGCTTTGGATGTTAACCACTGAACCACCAGCACCGTTAGATACTTTCTTTGGAGAAACTGAGCCAGGCTCCCAAACAGAGCCCTAAGGCAGAAGCCAAAGTGGGAACCAGGAGGAGTCCAGCGCCTTCCCAAGCCCCTTCAGTCCTTGCAAAGTATAAGTTGTCAGAAATTCTTGAGAATTGAGAGGGAGCCCCTCAACCATGAAGGCAGTTAACCCTGCCTTATCAGTAAGTCACTGTTTTCTGCTGCAGATATCAAACATTTTTCCCTTTTCTGATTTACAGATGGCAACATAATAAATCTCTTTTAGTGATTCATTAATAAGTCACTTTAATAGGGGGAAACTGTATGATTCAACAAAGGACAGAAGTCAATCAAATCACTATTTTTAAAAAGTGGATTGAACACCTGTTCCAGGCCAATGCCAGACAGTGGGGATAGAGCAAAACAGCATGGTCCCTACTCTCTTAGGGTTCACAGCCTGTTTTCCAGTGGGGTCCCAGTGACTGTTCTCTATCTCTGCCACTCACAGGAGGGGTGATGTTATGGAGTTACAGAATCCTGGGTTAAAATCCAGGATTTCACTCACCAGCTTTTTCATTCACTAGCTGTGTGACCTTAAGCAAGTCACTTTACTTCTCTGAGCCTCAGATTCCTCATCTATCCAAAGGAAGCTCTGAAGGCCTCTAGAGCGGGGTTGGTCTGAGAAGTAAATGTGGAGAAGGGAGGTGAATGGGCCTAGCGTGAAGAGTGGCACACAGTAGGTACCCTCTGACTTGGTTACTTGTGGTTGGGAGATTATGGAGGAGGCTGCCCCATCCTTCAGAAGGCCCGAGTGTCTGTCCTGGGCTTTGCTGTACCCCTGACCCAAGCCTGCAGCCGGCGGGGAGCCTCAGTTCAGTGACAGTCCTCATCATGTCCTACTCTCCGCTAGGCTCACAGAGGGTGCTGGATTCCATGTAAGGAAGCCTGTTGCCTCCTCACCACAGCTCGTACAGATGAAGAGTTGCCAGCTCCACTTTAGAGATGGGAAACTGAGGCTCAGCCAGGGTCAGGGACTTGCTGGAGACACCTCTTGGGAGGGGGAATGTCTCTGCCCAAATGTCCGTCCTCCCCACACCACTAGAGGGCGCGGGGGCTCAGCAGACCAGGTTTGGCCGGCTCTCCTCATCGTCCTAGCCGCCCCGCCCCACATCCTCATACACCCTAGTGAGAGGAGAGCAGGGAACAAATAGTGTGACCTCAGGGCCCTGCACTGTGGGGAGAAGCAGACCACAGGCCTGGGAGAGGAGGAGAGGAGAAAGGGGACCTGGAGGTGGGGACTCGAGAAGCCCTGGTGGCTTTTCTCACAGAGATTCCCAGTTCTCTAGTTCAGATTCTAACTTCTGCCGTCTCTCATCAGGGATGACCGTCTCTGTCTCTCTGCCCCTCCCTCCCTTGTATCTGTACTTGTGTCTCTCCCTGTTTCTTCCTTTTACTCTCTATCTCTGTAGGTCTCTCTATTCCTCTGTTTCAGTAATTCTAACGTTTTCTGTAGACTACGCGCGTGCACGCGTGTGCGTGTGTGTATGTTTTTCTGTCTTTGTCTCTCCATGTCTCTGCCTCTATCTTTGTGTGTGTGGTTCTGTCTCTTGTTATGTCTCTACCTTTCACTATCTCTGTCTCTTTACATCTCTGCCTCTATCTCTTTTTGTTTCTGTCTCTGTCTCCCTCAGTTTCACAACCTATCCTTCCCCAGCCACCACCACCCAGCACATGTGGGCTGAGGGTCTCACTCAGTCCCTTCCCTCCCAACTCCTCACCCCTGGCAGCTGCTCAAAGCTTCCCAATCCTGGCCTCTCCTGCCCGCCCTTCTTGGGCCTTGGAGGAGGGGGGCGAGGGAGGAAGGGAGGGCAGCCTGGCGGGCCCACCCCTTTTTGCCTTTCCAGGCTGGGAGGCTGGGCCAGTGGGCCTTTTAACCAGCCTGGGCAGGCCGTGCCGGACACCAGCCCTGGATGCAGTGCCTGGCTCCCGTGGTCTCGGCAGCTGTGAGCCAGGCCAGCCCAGCCAGCATGCAACAGCAGCCCCCGCCCGGGCCCCTGGCCCCTGCAGCCGAGCCCACCAAGCCCCCCTACAGCTACATAGCCCTGATCGCCATGGCCATCCAGAGCTCCCCGGGGCAGCGGGCCACACTCAGTGGCATCTACCGCTACATCATGGGCCGCTTCGCCTTCTACCGCCACAACCGGCCCGGCTGGCAGAACAGCATTCGCCACAACCTGTCACTCAACGAGTGCTTTGTCAAGGTGCCTCGCGATGACCGCAAACCAGGCAAGGGCAGCTACTGGACGCTGGACCCCGACTGTCACGACATGTTCGAGCACGGCAGCTTCCTGCGCCGACGCCGACGCTTCACCCGGCGGGCAGGTGCCGAGGGCACCAAGGGCCCTGCCAAGGCACGCCGAGGACCCCTCAGAGTGACCAGCCAGGACCCAGGAGTCCCCGATACTACGACTGGCAGGCAGTGCCCATTCCTGCCGGAGCTGCCGGAGCCCAAAAGCCTAAGCTTTGGGGGGTTGGTGGGGGCCTTGCCCGCCAGCATGTGCCCGGCAACCACCGATGTCAGGCCCCGGCCATCTGCGGAGCCCAAAGAGATGCCCACACCCAAGCCCACAGGCTCGGGGGAGCTCCCCATGGCCACCTCACCTTCCTCATGCCCAGCCTTTGGCTTTCCTGCAAGCTTCTCTGAGGCCGAGGGTTTTAGCAAGGCCCCTACACCCATCCTGACCCCCGAGGCGGGCATTGGGAGCAGTTACCAGTGCCGGCTGCAGGCCCTGAATTTCTGCATGGGCGCAGACCCAGGCTTTGAACACCTCTTGGCCTCAGCAGCCCCCTCCCCTGCACCTCCCACCCCTCCAGCTTCACTGCGGGGCCCGCTGCCCCTGACAGCTGATCCCAAGGAGCCCTGGGTTGCAGGCAGCTTCCCTGTCCAGGGAGGCTCTGGCTACCCACTGGGGCTGACCCCCTGCCTATACCGGACTCCAGGAATGTTCTTCTTTGAGTGAAGCCAGCCTGGCCTTGGGCAGTCCCTGCCACTACACCCTCCAGGCTGAGCCTGACTCTAGGATCCGGGGAGCTCTCAAAGGACCCAGGTCTGGCAAGCCAACGACAACTGGGATGGGAAGCCAAGATTGGAGTGGTGAACACTCAGCCAGCCCCCCAGGGCCTCCGGACAGACTTGGGGTGAGGGGAAGCAGAGCCCCCTTGGGTTTACTCTGTGGCTCTCAGGGCCAATAAAGCCAGTGTGATGATGAGGGTCAGCTTGCTGGATGGTTGGGGGCTAAGGGCCGGGATGTCTAATTCTGTGCGGGGTGGCTGTGGCTGTGGGATTATGTGCGGGGGTGAGAGACCCCAGATGGAAACATTCCACATGAAGACTTCTTCTTCTGGGGACTTTCTCAGGGAGTTTCCCAGGAAGGCAGAGGAAGGGGAAACAGGGACTAGAGTAGAGAGAGGAGGGCTGCAGCCATGAGCGATACCAGGCAGGGAGTGAGGCCGGCCTGGCCTCAGGGGCTGGCTCTCCAATCCCAAACTCTGTGGCTTAGCTGCCCCCATCGTGAGCAGTCAGAATAACTATGACAACTTGTGACATTTATTCCATTCTTTATATATATATGTATATATGTATATGTATATATATATTCTGTTTGATATGGAATGATATCCTCATTTTACATTGGTGGAAACTGAGGCTTGGAGAGTTTGGGCCTCCTAACTTCAACTCCGGATGGCACATGAGTGGCAGAGAGGAAATCATAACTAGGTCTGTGTACTCTACCCCAAGCCCCTGACCTGCAGTTTGAGAGAGATGCAGGGGTGCCACAGAGAGTAGAAGCAGAGCTGGTGGTATCGGGAAGGAGCTCTCAGGGGATGGGGAGAAGGGGGCGGTCAGATGCCAGTGGTAGAAAGGCATTGCTATGCCTTTCGAGGCTCAGAAGGCAGGCACCAACCTTCTTGTCTGGATCTCCCACACGAATGGGGCCTCCCTGAGTCCCAGTTTGCTGAGCTCTCCTGGTGACCTTTTAAGAAAGCATTTCTCTCATGGGGAAGGGGAGTGGCTGTCCTGGGTACAGATCAGAAGTGACAGAGTTCTGACCCTTGGCCTTCTCTAGCTCCCCCTTGGGGAAGCAGGAGAAATGGATGTATTGTCATCCCCATCAGAGGAAGGGAGTTGAGGTCTTGAAACTTCATTGTCCCCACACCCCTAATACCAGAGTTGCTGAGGCTTCCTTCCAGAGCCTCAGTTCCCCCATCTGGATCATGGGTATAGGGAGAGAAGAGAAGGGCCAGGACACTGAGGAACCCCCTTTCTGGTCTTTGGTGTAGTGGCCTAGGGGGTCTTATGTCCCACAAGGTAACATCCAGGGGCTGGAGACCCCTTCATCGGGCAGGCAGCCCAGTCCCCTCCAAAGGCCCTTCCTGGGCAGGCTGCCACACCGACTTCAGTCTCTGCTGCTCCCTCCTCCCTCAGGAGGTCCCCTGGGGCCTGGGAGGAAGCGAGCCCGGCTGGACAGCCCCAACTGTCTGGTTCCCACAGACTCCAGAGCCAGGGTGGAAAGGGGACCTGCAGGGTGGGGGCTAACTGAGTCCGGAAGGGTTGAGAAAGTGCCTGGCCAGCTGTGGGGCCCCTCCCTCCCATGCCTGCTGGACCCCAGCCTGGAACCCATTGAGAGGTGGGGAAAAGGAGAGAGGGTCTGTCCTATCGCAGTCAGGCAGCCTCATAGCTGAAAGGCGAGGAGAGAAAGGTCCTGTTTGTGGGGACAGGGATGGGGAGAGGGGAAGGATGTCCTTGTGTGGGTTCGTACAACGGTGTGTGCCTGTGTGGGTCAGTATGTCCCAGGGTGTGTGTGTGTGTGTGTGTGTGTGTGTGTGAGATGCACAGAGACAGACAGTCCTAGAGACAGGGACAAGCAGATCAGAGGAGTGGGGGTTCTTTCTCACTTGGGTCAGGGAAAGAGGCTTCTCTGCCAGACACTGTTCCCTGGGGTGCATTCCTGTGGAGACCCGGTAACCTTAGTCCCTTCCCAGCCTGTGTCCTGAACCATTATGAGGATGGGGAAGCTGGCCTGCCTCCGGGAGCCCAAGCCTCTGCATTCTGCCCAGCCCTCCCGAGGACGTTTGGCTTCTGAACTGGGGTGAGGGCTTGGCGAGAAGAATGCTATATCCCCTACCCACCCTTTGCCCTGGGGAAACATGCAAAAGAGTCACCCACACCCAGGAGCGCAGAGTCAGCTCTGGGCATGAACCTGTTCTCCACATCCCTCTCTGGCTCCCAACATAGCCAAGAAGTGAAGACAGGCCCCCCTCAGTCCCAATCCCCAAGCAGGACCCTGGGCTCAGTGCCTGCCTTGGACTCGCTATATAAGACTGGACCAGCGCCCACCTCTTTGGCCCTGGTTTCATTTCCTTTGCCCCAGGGGGAGTGGGGGAGCAAGGGAACAGCCTGACTTTTTTAGTCTGGATCCCAGAGGAGGGTGTGACCTGGGGGTGGCCTGGAGGAGATCTCATCCCCAGAGGTGCTGGACCAGGAGGCCCAGACATCATGATCTCATGTTGCCCTCTGCTTGCTGCCCAGCCTGGGGACCCCACCCACTGGGCCTTCTGCCCTCACATTCTTTCCATGACCAACAGACACCCTCTGGCTCCTGCCTGGCCACCCCCACCTGAAGGGGGTGGACAGTGCTTAGCAGAGATTCAGAATGCCCAAGCTGGGCCGATCCAGAGAGTAACCTCGGCATAGCTGGGGAGACTGAGGCCAGAGAAGGCAAGTGACATTCCTACGGCCACACAGCAAGGTGGAAGCTCTACCTACTGTCCTCTCTACCTACCCATGGTCCCCCTCTGCTGCTTTCAGCTGTTGCAGACAAGGGTCATCCCATCAGACTCTGCTTCAAGGACCCTTTTCACTGCAGACTCATCTGAAACCGAGAGGGGAATCACAGCCCCCACTCCTCCTCGAAGGTTAGAGCAAAAACAGGTCCTGAGTCACCTTGCTAAATCAAAATTCAAAACGGTAAAACCAGTGGTATTTCAGAATATTCCAGAGTGTTTAATCACAGCAGCTCAGATTCTTGGAATATCAGAGTTGAAAGGGCGTCTCCTGCTCGATTTCAGAATCCCCTCTACACCAAGCGGTGCATATCACATGGGGTTCCAGGAAAAGGGAACCCCCTGACTTTGAGCAGCTCCAAAGGACTGTCAGGAAGTTCTTCACCTGCTGGACTTTTGGTCTCTGCTCTCCCTGCCCCCAAGGAGGCCACCCCACCCACGGGCTGGGCCTTCCTCAGCGGCTCCTCCACCCTCCACATCTTATCTCCCCTCCAGCTCTCCGCCCACCCGTTTCCTTCCCTGGTTTCTGGCATTCCATTGCCCAGAGTTCAGCACTCCTTCCCACACCCCAGGCAGCCCCTGGGCCAGGGGTGGGGAGACCCTCTCCCTCCTCGGAGGGCGGGGGACTCAGAGGCCACCAAGTGATGAGGAAGAAGGAAGGGAGAGGCCATGTCAGCCAGCCTGGGACGTCCCCCTGCTGGGAGTATGCAGAATCCAGGAATCCAGGCCTCAGCCAAAACGGCTCCTCCCCACACAGGCTCCCATCTCCCTGAAGGCTAGGCTGCCAGAGGCGGTAGGTGCAGCGGCTAAGAGCAAGCGCTCTGGAGCCCAAATGCCCGGTTTCAGACCCGAGCTCTATCAGTCCCTAGCTGTGTGGCTTTAGGCAAATCACTCTCCTTTTCCATGGTTTTCTGTGTTTATCTTTAAAATATGGACATTAACAGTACCTATCCCATGGGGTAGTTGTGAGGATTACATGAGTTAATATTTGCAAAGTGCTTACAACAGAGTCTAACATGGAAACTGTGATACAATTGTTAAGTACAATAAATAAATATTTGGGCCCTTAAACTAACTTACCTCTAAGAGAAGGTCAAGCTACTATGGAGGTGGGGGGATGCAGGGGAGGAAGACTTATGTAGACAACGTTTTGGATTTAATTCCTGACATCTCCCCTTCCTTGTTGTGTGACCTTGAGCAAGTGAATTCACCTCTCTGAGTTCCAGTTTCTTCATCTGTAAAATGGGAGTAATGATTCCAAGTTGGAACATAAAAGAGCTCTGCTGGAGGGCCTTGTACCCTCAGCCCAGTCCCCTCTTCCCCTCCCTTTGCATGTGGCAAAACCTCTATTCCAGCAGATCTGGAAGTGCCTAACCCCTTATTCCTGCCCTACTGGTAATTGGCTGGTAACTCAGGGAGGCAGCCCATGGGGCTGAAGGAGCAGTTCTAGGTTAAAAGCCAGCCTGAGCCAGCCAGAACACAGCCTGGTGCCCCCTGAAAGGCCAGGGCCACCTGCTCCTGACCACAGTCCTTGGGTGCACTGATCTCTCGGATACAAATGAGACCCCGATCCACCTGGGATGCTCCCTCCCCACTGGCTGACTCCACATCCAGAGCCCAAGTTAAATATCACCTCTTCCAAGAAGCCCCTCTCCCCAATCTGTTAGGTGCCCCCAGATTATTTTCTTTCTCTGCACCTCATTTGCTTCCTCCACCTGGCATCTACTGCAATGTGGGAGTATGCATTTCTGGTGTATTCACTTTTTATTGCATTTTCACCTCGGAACGTAAGCTTCAGGAGGCAGGGGTTGGGTCTGCCTCGCTCATCGTGTCCAATTCCTTAAGCCGGTCACCAGCACAGAGCAGGCCCTCAATAAAGGTTTGCTGAGGGACAAGTGGAGTCCCGGTCAGCCACTCATCCATTTGCCATGGATTAAATCTCAGAGGGCTCCCTGGCCCCGTCAGAGCAAAAGCCCGGGTCCTTTGGGGCCCGTGTGACCTGGCTTCACCTCCTCTTGCCCTCCCCTCGGGATTCGCTCCCCCATGCCCTTCACGCCCTCAGGGAAGCCCTCCCTGACTACCATATCCCCAGCCACCCAACACATTCTAAATTCATTATTGCTCTTTAGAGTTCTCGCCGCCAGAATGAAGTTTCATGAGGCCAGAGGTTTTTGTCAATGGACTGCTTATACCAGAACCTAGAACAGTGTCTGCAACATAGTAGGAGCTGGAGAAATAACTGTGGGGCAAACATAAGGTCAGCAGCCTGTGCCGGCTCTACACAGCTCATGTAACTTTTGTACTGGTTCTGGGAGGCAGGTACTATTATTACCCCATTTCATGGACAGGAATCTGAGGCTCAGAGAAGATTAGAACCCTGTTCTGTCTGGCCTGCACCCAGTCTCTCTGTCACCAGCCAGTCTCCTGCACCGTTTCTCTGTCACCAGCCTGTCTCCTGAGAGGTGTATGAAATCACATCTCCGTCCTCCTGTCCCCATAATTCTCACAGCCTCTCAAGCAGACATGGCTCAGCCCCTCTCTGGTCTCCCTGTCTCCAATCTCTCTCTCCCGCTCACTGACCTCCCTGGCTGCAGAGATCCTTCTGAACCACAGATCTGACCATGCCCCTTCTTTGCTCAAAACCCTTCCATGGCTCCCTATTGCCCCGATCCAGCCTGGCATTTGAGGCCCTGCCAACTTCTCCAGTCTTATCTCCTGCTTCATCATATGCAAAAGCCTTATTGCAATGCTCCAAGACAACCTCGTTCTCTGCTCCAAGTCTCTGGACTTGTGACTCCCCTATGCCTGGACCCCCCTATTCCCTTGATCTGGAAAAACCCTGCTCCTATTGGCTCTCAGTTTGGCTGTCACTTTCACTGGAGAGAGAATAAGGGTTAGTGTCTTCTTCCATATCTTTCCAGGTTCACTGCCATCCCCAACCTCCTACCCATGGGGGTTCCAGGGGTTGTGAACTCCCCCAAGGGTGGGAGCCATGACTAATTCATCTCCACGCTCTAGCTTGGGGCCAGGCCCAGAGCAGGGACTCAACAATTAACCACGAGGTGACTGGATGTGTCGGAAGTCATACTGCTGGCTTTGCATCCACTATTTATTGGCTGGGAATTCATGGACTAGTCCATAAACTTCCTGTGCCTCAGTTTCCTCTTCTGTGCAATGCTGGTAATGAAAATACCCACTCATAGGGTGGGGATGAAATGAGTTCATACATGGAATCACTTGGTACAGAGCCTAGTGCTCAATAAATAACACCTATTAGAGTGAAGGAAGGAACAGGTGGTGCGCAGCTGCAGGAGTGGGGGCTTGGTCCAGGTGGGCACATTCTTCAGGCCGCCCTGGTTGCTTCACACCCTTGAGGCATGCCTGTCACTGGCTGAATCTTTTCCCACCGCTGCCCTCTTGGGTCCAAGGTGGCCAGTGGAATTTGAGGCCATTGGACACAGACAGGAAAAGGCAACGTCACCAGCTCTGGTGTAATCCAAACCAGATGCAGCCTCAGACCCATGGGGTGGTCACTGTGGGCTTGGCCAAGGCCCAGAGGCAGGAAATAGTCTTGAAGGAACGCTCTCTGGGCTGGGACCAACCAGGAGGAGCTGTCCCATTGAGGCTGTTAACCCTTCTTAGCCCGCGAAGAGAGCCCAGGACATGAGGCAGAGGGAGTTTGTGGTTCTGGCCCCAGGAAGAAGGGTCACGGCATCAGCCATGTGCTGGGCACTGTGCAGGAGGAGCCCACAACCCAGGCACCATGGCGGGCAGGGGACACCAAGTAAAGGGCAGGGGACAGTCAGAGCCTAGCATCCAAGACTCGCAGAACCCCAGACCCAGAGCTTTGGCCCTGGCCCTGGCTCCAGCTGGCAGGCCCAAACCAGCTGAGGGTGCACTCCTTCCATCAGGGTGGCTCCTAGGGTGAAAAAGCTATTCCCTGCTGCCCTGAGGCTGCTGGGATGGGAGCTCTAGTTACGTTGCTGGGGCCAGGCCTACAGAGAGGCAGAGACTCAGTCCCATTTTAGGGGCTGCCACCCCAGCTTTTTCCTAGGTGCACTCCATGGCCCTTGAAGGGAGCAAAATCTCTCTGAATCCCCATTTCTCCATCCATATTGTTACCTCCAGGGACCAGGGGAGGCCCAAAGGAGGTATCTAATGAATCAAAAAGAGTTTTCTGAGATGTACTCCTGGGAGGGGAAGGGGACAGAGGCAGTGATCAGCCCTATTCCATGGTTCTGGGTGGGCTTCTTGCCCAATCTGCTATGTGACTTTCGTCAAGTCACTTTCCCTTTCTGAACCTATGAAATATGGTGAATGAGCATCCAGTCCCATATCTTGATTGTCACCATGGTCCTAGGAATGGCAGAGGAGAGCGGAGCTGAGGTTTTCATATTATAGAGGAGGAAATTGAGGCTTGTGCTGGGAGTCAGGGGTCCTGGGTTCTAGTTCCAGCTGTTGCTGTCCCTGCTGAGAGGCCTTCCTCGTTTTGGCCTCGGTTTCCCCAGCTGGATCCAGGCCCCGAATCTCTGCTCTCACCAGACCTCATTTCCTCCTCCCCCCACCCCACAGCAGTGATTCATTCCTCATCATCATGCTGTGTGGCCAAAGCTCAGCCTGGGTGGGGGCCAGTGAGGCTGAGAAAATTCAGAGGAAACCACAGCCCTGGCCCAGCTGGCAGGTGGCAGGCGGACAGGAAGGCAGGGATCCACGTCCATGGGGGTCTTGCCCATCAACTCATCTCCCACCAAGAGCTCAAGCCAGGCTCCCCAAGTCCCTCCAAGCCCTGGCTGAAAACCCCACGAGGCTTAGACCCCAGAGTTGCCCACCCCATGCGGCACCTGCTATAGCAGGACGCTGTACCCACCTGCTGGATGGTAAGGGCCCTGGCCTCACCTATCAGGCCAATGTCCATAGAGGCAGGGAGGGAGGGGATGAACTGTCATGGTTTCTGTCTATGGGCAAGTCCAAGATTCTCAGGAGGCAGGCAGTGTAGAAGTTAAGAGCATGGGCTCTGGGCCTAGGTTGGGTACAAATCCTAGCTCTGCCACTGACTGGCTAACTATATGACCCTGAGCAAGTGGCTTACCCTCCCTGAGGCTTGGCTTTCCCATCTGAGAAATGGACACAACACAGCGCCCGCCATGCAGGGTCACTGTGAGCAGTCGATGTGATCATGAACACACAGAGCTGGGCCAGGAACAACATCCAGGAGATGCACCATGCGTGTGAACTGCTATCACTCCATTCTTGCTGGAACCAGTAGAAATTCCTCCAGCAGGTAGACCAGCTGCCCCGCTTAGGTCAGTCTCACTTCTGACTCAGTGTCCCACAACCAGAAAAGCTGCACCCTTTTAGGGTAAGCTCTCCTGCCCCACCGCCGACCCCAGCAGATGGAGCCTGCTCCTCTGCATTGCAGGCCCGTGGTGAGGTGGGCTGTGGCCCAGCAGAGAACAGCTCTTTTCCGAGGTCTCCCCGGAGAAGCCCATCTCTGCAGGCCCAGCAAACACGCTGCTTGACGCTTATGCCTTGCTCTGGTGAGAAGCAGGGTGGGCTTGTGAGCAGAACCCTCCTCTGTGAGATAGAAAAGTTCATTTCAAGCCCCAGCTCCTGACTTGTTGAGTCTTCAAGTTTCTTACCCTCTATGAGCCTCAGTTTCCCCCTCTGTAATAGGAATAATAATAATATCTACTGCATATCCTTTCTGAGAAGAGTTCATATACATGCACATGCTTAAATAGAGCCTGGCACACAGTAATCACCCAATAAATGTTAGCTGGCACTGCGATCTCCCTCCCACAGATGAGGAAACTGAGGCACAAAGCAGGAAACCACTTGCCCAGATCATGCCCTGGGCAGGCTGGCTCCTGAGGCGGCCCTGGTGCCACTGCACTGCGGACTGACAGCCACAGCTAAGGCTGTGGCACACGGGAGTTCTCAATGAATGGGAGTCGCCTGTGAATTCACCCAAACGAATGCAGAGGGAAGGAGGCCACGTCCAACCTGTACATTTATTTACAAGGCACAAGCTGAGAGCAGGTTGGGGGCTGCCCCACGGCCTTTTCACTCCTCCTGGGCCTGCTGACTCCATCATCTGGAGGCCCGAGTGTGACCCCCGGGATGGGGGCCCAGAGTGGCTGGGTGGAGCCAGCTAGGCCCTCAGGCAAGCTCGGGGGTGGTCTCTGGTGTTCCCCACCCCCTCCTGCCCCCTCCGCCAGGCCTGGGCTGGGCGTGCTCTCGCGCTGGAGTTCCTGTGTGTTGGTGGTCGACCAGGAAGGTGGGCGGGGGTGGGCCTGGCCAGATGGTGTGCTAGGCCTTATCTGTTGGGTGTGGGGAGGAAGATGCTCTTTCACAAAGCCCGCTCTGTCTCCCGGCAGCTGGCCTCAGGAACCGGCTTTGTTGCCTTCCTGCCCGGCCAAGAGCCTCCCATCCACAACCGCAGGAGCCCTACACACTGGGCCCCAGCCCCCCCACTTCAGCTAGTAGCAAGCCCAGGCCAGGGAAGCCCAGGTGGGGCCAAGCAGGGGTCACCAGGGCAGCAGTTCCAAGAGGGGAGGCCGGGGAGGGAACAACGAGCCTGTGGCGTCGGGGCTGTGGCTGATGAGCTGGAGCCCTGTCTGGGGAGGCGTTTGTTAGCAGGATGGATTCGGGCCACATCCGAGGCAGCTCTCATCGGGGAAGCAGTCACTGCATGGGGGGCGTGGGGAGCCCCGAGCCTCCCAGCCTGGCGCAGCCTTGTCCTGGCCAGCCCACCCTGGGGACTGGCCCTCCTGCTCTGGCCTTCTGGGCTGTGTGGCCTCAGCCCTGGCCACCGTGCAGCTGCATCCAGGCCTCAGCCGTTCCTGGGGCTCAGACCCCCAGAGCCATCAGTGCCCCCGAGCTGCTGATCTTCTTGAAGCGATTGGCAGCGCTGACAGCAATGAAGTTTTTCTAGGGGATGGTGAAGAGGGGTCCCAGTCAGCATCAGGGCAGGGGAGAACCTATGGGACAGCTGAGTGTCTCCTAATTCCCCTTTATCGCAGGAGGGCCAGATGCCAGGGAGGGTGCAGTGCTCAAAATGGCCACAGGAGAAGCCATGACATTGCATCCTCCAGGATTCCTTTCTTCATTCAAAAGATTTTGTCAGCCAGACTATTGCTCTAAGGCGCTCCAAGTAAAAGATCAACCCCTCCTCATGGCCGGTGAATCCCTCCACACCCTGCCTCCCGCTCCTCTCTGAGCTCATCTCCACAACCCCCTCGATTCTTCCATTCCATCCGTACTAGTTTCCTACTTTTTCCTCACACTTGCCAACCATGCTTCTACCTCAGGGCCTTTGCACTGGCTGTTCCCTCTGCCTGGGACACTCTTCCCCTAGGACCACACCAATCACCCCTCACCTCCTTCAGGTCTTTGTTCACATTCTCCCTCTGAGGGAATCCTCCCTGACCACCCATCTAGAAGTGCGACCTCTCTTCTGGCACTCTGACCATTCTTGTTTTAGAGCCCTTCCTTAACCCTTTTAATATCTCCCAACCCCCACCCCCACCAAAAGTAAATCCACAAAGACAGAAATCCTCGTCTCTCTTATCCACCGGTGTATCCCCAGTGCCTAGAAGTAGTAGAGGCTCAATAAATATCTGTAAAATGAAGGAAGGAAGCCTGTGATGAGGTCAGAGACCTTTTCCTGAGCCAGAGCCCCAGATGGACGCCCCTCCTCAGGGTGGAGGGGGTGGGTGGAGGGTCAGGAGCCAGCCCAGGACAAAGAGAGAAAAGCCAACCCTGTTTTCCAGACAGGGCCAGGCCTGGTGGATGGAACCTGCCAAGGCAGGGCTGGTGGGGCCCCGGATCTGGTGCCAGGAGCTCTTCCTGCCTTGCAGCCCCTCCCTCCACCTACCCCCAGCCCAGTGGTACCTTCCAGCGTCTCTTCATGAGGTATTTCTTAAGCAAGATCTGGGACTTGAGGCGTCGATTACAGCGCTTGGCTTTCTCTGCCAGGTTGTTGAGCCAGGGGTGGGCGAGGCACTGGGCAGCGCTCATGCGGGCCCTGTGGGGAGGAGGTAGCATGCTGAGGGTGGGTGGCATGCCACAGGCACTGGAGCCCAGCTGGCCTTCCTACCAGTTCCCGCCCTGCCTGTACACTGGGCTCGCACACACGGGGTTCATGTCCTGTGGTGAGCCTCACCCCTGCTCCTTGACGATGAGGTTGGAGACAAAGTCTTTGGCCTCATCTGACACAGCCTCGAAGGTCTCCTCATCAAAGTACCAGTTGGCAGATAGAACATTGTTTAGGGTCTCTGTGTCATCATCTCCCAGGAAGGGGGAGAGGCCGCTCAGCCTGGAGGGAGGGGATGGCAGAGGGCAGAGAGGTGAGATTAAAGATGCTAAGTCACCTTTGAGGGTTTGGGGAGTGGGGATAGATCCTAGGAGGCAGCACCAGATGCTGAAAAGACCCCCAGCCTCTCACGGGGGACAGACCTGAATTTGAATCTGGCTGGGTGACCTTGGGCAAGTCACTTCCCCTCTCTGAGCCTCACTCTTCTCATCTGTAAAATGGGCATAATCATCCCAGCTTCCCAGCATTACAGTGAGGAAGAGGAATGGTGAGTGCACAAAAAGTGTCCACTATCCCTCTGCCCCCACCCTGGGTCATCAGAGATCTGCTGTCCAGAGCCCTGGGCTGGGATGCTATGCCTTTAGGGGCCTTGGTTTCTCAATTTATAAAATGGGTACGAAGTTCCCCTTTCCTGGTTCTCCCTAGCATTCCCAACACCCAGCAAATCCCTGACTGAGTGAGTGAGGAGATGGCACCACCCCCCAAGACCCCAAGGCCAGTCTTGGCCTTAGCTGCCCACCCAGGTGCCCCAACCCCAGGAACACCATGCTCTCTTGGGGCTCACAGCATGTAGGTGATGACCCCCATACTCCACATGTCTGTCTTGTCGGAGATTTGGTCATAATTCACCACCTCAGGTGACAGGAACTCTGGGGTCCCAAAATTCACCTTCAGCTTCTCGTTGGGGTTATACCTGAGAGTGAGACCAAATGCTCAGAGCACAGCTCCCAGTCCATTCCCAGACACTCTACACCCCCCCCTTGCCCTCTGCCCTCCTCAGAGGCTTGCCCTGAACCCCCCCCAGGTGGTACCTCCGTGCCAGGCCGAAGTCAATGATCTTCACCAAATGGCCCGTGGTGTTGACGCACAGGATGTTCTCTGGCTGAGGAGAAGGGGTGGCCTGGATTGGCCTCTGACCCAGCTCACCCTCCCTCCCTGTTCAGGTCCACCCAAGTCCCAGGTCCAGCCAGAGACCCAGGCTGCCAGAGTTGGCAGCCCATCCAAGAACCCTGGACCCGCCTGCTCCAGGCCCAGATGTTGAACCTGAGGGCCCGAGAGGGATTCAGATGAGGCCACACAGCACAAGGCTTCTGGATGACTGCAGGAGGTATTTTCCCTCATTTCAGGCCATGAAAGGACAACAGTGTTCTAGCAATTCTGAAGATGGAGAAACTGAAGCCTGCAGAGGAGAGCTATGCCTGGGTGTGAGGCTAGTCCAGGGCCACCACCAGGTACATGGAGCTCCAGAGACCAGAGAAAGAAAACACCAGCTCAGGGCTCCCAGGGAAAGCCTCTTGGGAACAGAGGGGCTTCATGCTGCTCCTGGCATGCTCTAAGATGTGCTACTCTTGTCTCCCCAGTTAGGGGTGACAACCACACCTACAAAATGTCAGGCCCTGTGGGAGTCACTTTCCACATGTTCACTCCCCAATCCTCCCAATAGCTCTATGAGGCAGAGGCTGTCACTTTCCATCCCCATTTCACAGTTGAGAAAACTGAGGCTCAGACACAGAAGTGACCTGGCCACAGTCACCCAACAAGTAAATGATGGAGCCAGGACTTGACCCCAGGACTGTCTGACTCCAGTTCTGGTCTCTAGATATCTCTCTGCCTGTCGCCAGCCAGCAAGGACCCACAGTGCGCTCTACAGTGAAGGGGCTAGGCAGACAATGTGTTTGTGGGTTGGCTCTTCCAGGGTAAGGACGGTCTTCCCTTGGCCCCTTGCTCCACACCCTCAGTGTCTAACAAAGGTGCTCAGCCATGGTTCCCAGAACCCTGTATTCCAAGCAAGGTGAGCGTGTGAATGAAGTTACTTAAGGCTAGTCCCTCTCCACACTGGGCCTCTATGTCCTCTTCATATAACACAAGGACACAGGATGAATCCGAGGTTATAGGGCAGAAATATTTTAAGTAGTTAACAATGTTTAAAAGGCAGGAGATTTTGCACAAGCACCCTGATTTCCTGATTTTTAGCACCTCCTGAAACAGCAGAAGCCCCAGCCCCACAGAGCTGCTGCTGACCCCTGAGTCTGCGAAGTCTCCAGTTCCCTGGGGGCCTTTGCCAGCCTGATAGGCCCTTTAACCAGTTCCATTATTCCTCCGGGCTCTGTGGGCATCTAATGACATACTTCTTGAAGGCCCAAATGATGCATTCACTTAGAGCAGGACACTTACAACTTTAATAGCTCCACCAGGTGTCCCACCAAAACAGAGAAGGAACAGAAAGGTCCCAGGGTACAATTATTTGGGGAAACAAGACAGACTTAGATCTCCTATTGGAGGAGGTGAGACCTTCTGAGAAGCCCTAGCATGGAAAATGGTTCACCCAACTTAGTTGGTGGTGAAGCCCTTTTTTGATGAAACTTATTGCTATCCTGAAAAAAGCACATTTTAGGATACAGAAGCTTAAGGTTGAGCTTCTTCCCAGGACATTGCATGTTCTACCCCAAAGAAACGGGCCTTCCCTGGGGAATGGCAAGGCTCCAATGACCCAGCCCCATCCAGAAACTCAAGAGTCACCCATACTCTTTCCTTCCTCCCCCTCCCCAACCTCCATCCAAACCATCAGCAAATCAGAATGGCTCTATTTTCAGAATGCTCCATCCTCTGGCCACTTCCCATCCCCTTACAGCCACTGGTTCCAGCCCCACCCTGTCTCCTGGCTTATCACAACAGCCTCCGAAATGCCCTCTGCCATACTGGCCCCATTGAAACTCATCTCCTTGTGCCTTCTCTTCCTCCCCTGTCAGTGGGGATGGCAGCAGACACCTGACCCCACGGGCTGGTGGGAGGCCCGCCTGAGCAGCATCTAACCCCGCCGAGCACGGGACAGGCGTAGCCAGCAGCAGCTCCCAGGCCTGCTTCAGATCTGGAACGCTCTGGGCTTTGCCCACTCCCCCAGTTTCACCTTGCACATCTCCCCATTTCTCTAATGCATTTTTTCATAGTGCTTCTGATGGTTTTAAATGATCTGTTTATTCGGTTGCTATTTTATGCATGTCTGCTTCCCCCACCAGCCTGCAGGCTCCATGGGGCAAGGCCTGGCCTTCCTCATGGGTATGGTAACGCCTGCATCTCCCCCGAGGCGCAGTGGGCACCAGCAGAGCAGGTGCTCGGCACGGATTTATCAAACGGACCGGCGCAAGTGCCGTCCACCTTGCTGCTGGGCACTGCGCCACCTCCGTGTGCGCACTTGCTCTCTCCTCGCCTGGCCACATCCCCTCGGCACAGTAACAGCCGCCGTAAGGACCGGGGCTAGCGGGCGCTCCCGATGCCCTGCCTGTCCCACGCCGCAGCCGAGGTCACTAAGCTCCAGGCAGCCGCTACCAGTTAAGCATAAAATCTCCTGCTTGCCCTAACCTGCTGTGTGCAAGGCCCAAGCAAGGTCAGAAGAGGGATACAAATATTTTTCATTAAACACTTTTCGTTGGTGCCCACCGTATTGCTGCACCGACACTAGGCCTATCGCTGTCTTTCCGACTCCCCTCCTAGAGCATAAGCTTCACGAGGCCGGGCATTTTGGTCTATTTTGCTCACCCCTGGGTCTCCGCCCGCTAGGACACTGCTGCCCAAGAAGTAGGCTCAACAAATATTTGTTAAGTGAATAAACAAACACTTGCAGTGTCTCTCAGGGCCCAGCCCGGAGGTAGGTGCTTTTGCAACGCTTCTTAGTGAGTTCTTTGTGGGAGGCACCGAGCTTGGGGTTCACAGGACCACAAAAGACACTTTCAACAAGTATCTAGTATTAGATTAGAAGCTCCTAAGAGCGAGGACCAGTCCTGTGTTTTGTTTTCTTTTGTTTTCTCTTACTCTTTACTGCTGGGACTTAGAAAGTTCCGGATAAACCCTTTCTGAGCCTGCAGGTGGAAGGACGGACAAAGGGATGAGGGGGTGGGAGGGGGGGGCGGCCGGCTGCAGCGCTGACTTCAAGAGGCCCCGTACCTTGAGGTCCAGGTGCAGAACCTGCATCTCGTGCATGAAGAGGATCCCGTCGCAGATCTGCCTGACAAACACCATGGTGTCCACCTCGGTCAGCTGATAGTCGTCATCCACAATCCTCTCGAAGAGCTCGCCGCCCTCGATGCTGCATGCACAGACCCCTCTACAGGCTGCTTCTGGGCCTCTGACACCCCACCCTGCCCCCCGCCCCCACTGCTGGCACTCACTACTCCAAGAACAGGATTATGTCGTGTGGGGTCTCGATGGCTGCGTAGAGCTGGATCAGATTGCGGTGGTTTAGCTGGTTCATAACCTCGATCTCAAGCATCACCATTTCCTGGGGACCAAAGAAGTCGGGGGGACCATCCAAGTGCCATCACTCCTGCCCTCCACCCTCCAGACCTTGCCCGGACCACTGCCCAGCCTCCTCCTCGATGGCCTCCTTGCCTCCCATCTCTCCTCAACCCCAAGCCTGTGCCCCCCCCCCCCAGGTCTTCCTGTGGGAACACCATTCCTTTGTGGTTCTTCCTCTCCTCCTGACTGAATACTGGGATCCCGAGAGCCCAGTCCCCCCCACCCGCACTCATCATTCCCCTCCCTACACTCTCTCCCTGGGCATTCTCCCCAAGCCCCAGGACTAGATAATTCCACCCGAATGTGATCCATGTCCAAATACTTATCTCTACCTTTGAGCACTCCCTTGAACTCAACATACTCTTATCTCCAACTGCCCAACTGCCATTTCCCTTGGATGTCTAATAGGCAATCCCAGATTCTTCTCTTAATCATGCTTCCTCATGCCCCACATCCAATCCATCAGTAAATCTTCTGACCCTACCTTCAAACTAGATTACAAATCCAATAATTTCTCACCTCCTCCACCACTGCCTTCCTAGCCTAAGCCACCATTATCTGTCACTTTGAAAAAGTTCGCAAGATGGTTGTCACATTGGTAGTTTGAAATCAGCTATAGTAGAAATATTTACACCATGGAAATTGGCAAATGCCACAAATCAGGCCTCTCCCTGAACTGTGCCCCCAGAACATTGTATCGCCACCCAAATTACTTCTTCTCTCTCATGACTCCCTCCACTCCTTCATTCATCTCTCACCTCACACACATTCCTCAGAGAGGCCTAACCTCACCCTCCCACCTCAACATCCCTTATCAGCTCCACACTCCCTGCTTCTTACCTGCCTTTATTTTTCTTCCTAGCACTTCTCAGTTCCTGACACCATGCTTTTTGTTGCGTTTTGCGTTTTAGTTGTCTGTTTCTCTTCTCTAGCATGTCAGCCCAGAAGGGCAGGGGCTCTTTTAGTTCACTGACATTTCCCTTGCACAGTGAATGGCACACACAGAAATTGCTTGGTAATTAATCAATCAATAGCTGCCTCAAGTTAATTTACACAGCACAAATGAATTGAGCATCTACGGTGAGCCAGGTCCATGATAGAGACCTGGGGACCCAGCAGTCAATAATATGGATCCAGGCCCTGTCGAGTGGAAGAGGCAGAGAAAGACAGAGTCACATAGAAAATACGTGCCTCCCAAAGGTGCTTAGAGCTATGCCGGGAGTTGAGGGCAGAAGCAATCTAGAGCTGCTTCTCCCACTCTTTCTGGGCTCCAGGCCTCTGCACGTGCTGTGGTCTCTGCCTGGAATGCCCACAACCTCACTTCTCGGCTCCCCCAGCTTCAACTCAAGTGTCCCCAGCAGTTGCTTGCTATTTCCAGCACTCAGGCCTCTCCTCTCACAGTCTCTCCTTCTTCAAAGCCTTCATTAAAGAGACAGCAGTTCAGGAAGCTTCCCTGACCCCACAGACTGAAACAGGAGCCTCCTCTGCCCCCTTCTCACTGCCCCTGCCCTAGCTTTCCCGAGTTACAGCTTTCACCACGCCAGGTGGCTAGGTTGTCATCACCTCCTCATACATCCAACTCTGTCACTCCATGAGTCCCTTCCTCCTTTCCTCCCTTCCTCCCTTCCCCCCTTCCCCCCTTCCCCTCTTCCCCCTCCCTCCCTCCCTCCCTCCCCCCTCCCTCCCTCCCCCCTCCCTCCCTCCCTCCCTCCCTCCCTTCCTTCCTTCCTTCCTTCCTTCCTTCCTTCCTTCCTTCCTTCCTTCCACAGGCCCTGCTCTCGGCCTCCTCTGAACCAGGCATGGGCTGGGTGCTGGAGGTAGAACTCTGGACCAGGCCTGTTTACCTCGGTGCTCCCTGAGGGCAGGGACCACATTCTCTTCACTTCTGGACACCCAGTGCCCAGCATGGGGCCTGGCCCTGAGCCTGCACTTATCAATACTTGTTGAATTGACCAAAACAGAGGGTATGAATATCCTGTGGCTAGAAGGGAAAGTCCCCAGGATAAGTTCACTAACTGAGGGGCATCAGGCCCCAGTGGCAGGGCTGTCTGTCTGTCCATCTGGACAGACACATGGGTAGAGGGAGGTGAGAGGCCCTCCCACTCCAAAGATCTCCCTCTCCCACATAGCAAGCCCCCACCCCCATTACCTTGTCTTTGGGTGTCTGTTTCTTGATGACCTTGGCTGCCAACTTGAGGCCTGTGGCTTTCTCTGTGCAGGTACAGACTGCTCCAAACTTGCCACTGCGGAGACATGAGGCTGAGAGTGAGGGAGTTCTCAGGGGCAAGGGCTGACAGGGCCTGTGCTTTGTGACCACTTGGGTCCCCACCATGAGATGGGGGCACTCATCCCAGCTAGCCCTGACTCCCTCCTGAAGCCCTACTTTGAGGACAATGGCTGAACCACACAAACTGTGGGCACAGGAAGGTGCAGGCTGATCTGAAGGGTGGTCCCTGATGTGACAACCTGGGGTTCTGGACCCCAGGGGAGGAAACTTTCCGGGCTTTTTACAAAGCAGGAATTACCTTGAGGGATCAGTGCAGTGTCTGAAACAGACAGACAGGAAAATACTGTGTGTTTTCTACAGGAAATACTGAACGGCTGATGATGTGTCTATGTGACAGTGACATGATTAGACATCAGCCACGTGACAGCTTGCACATGACAGGTGCAACCACTGGAAGCAATTGTGTCCATGTGGGTCATGTCCAATGGGGTGTGGCGGGGCCTTGCACAGGGAAGATGTAAAGCCCCAGGGGGTTTGTTGCTCTCCAGGGGCCCAGGGTTCCAGCTCTTACCCGCCCAGCGTCTCCTTGGAGTTCATGCTGAACTGACTGTTGACATTCCCGGTCCTCAGCTCCACAATGCGGTGGGGGAAGGGGGCCGGGGGTGGCGGGCAATCATCTGGAGGCAGAGTAGAGCCATCTCAGTCAGTGCCAGGGGCTGCTGAGGATCCACCTTGGAACCACCCCCTCCTGCCTGGCCTGAGCCCATCCAGAGAAGTTCACTGAGTGATACCTGGGGGACAACTGGCTCCAGGACAGGGGCTAGGGAGCCCAGTTTCCAATTTCAGCTCTGCCACCACCATACAAAATGGCCTTGGGAGGCCTCTGCCTCTGACAGAGGGAGGCTTACCTACTCCAGGCACCACAAGGAGGATGGCTCATTAGACTAGGGGACCCTCCCAAGCTATCTGCACCCCAAGCTATCTGCATCCCAAGCTCTCTGCATTTCCATTGAGGAAAAAGGGGCAACTGTAATGGAGTGCCAGATAGGGGTTGCTATGCCTGATGGGGCAGGTGATGGGATCTGCCTCCCCTCCCCTCAAACAACACCACAAGCGGGCCAGACCTGTGGAATGGGCGGCTAACCTGGGCGGGGCCCAGGGGCGGGGAGGGGCGGATGGGCAGGGGTGGGGAGTAGAGGCAGGGATGGAGTTTGGTAGGGAGAGGCTGCCACCTAGTGACAACAACGGTGAACTGGGGCCCTGGCCGCCGACGGGCTGAATCATCGGCAATGGAAACCTCTTTATAAATAGCAGGAGGTCGCAGGGAAGCCGGGCTGGTGATAAATCAGACGGCCCTTGGAGGTTGTTCAGGTCCCGTCGCCCTGAGGATGTGATTGCGGGGCGGGGCGGGGCGGAGGTCACCGCCGCTACTGGGATGGGGGGGGGGGAGGCGGGCTCCTGGCCGCCGCCCAGCCGCCAGGCCCTCCCGCCCCGTCTGGGTGGCACTGTGCCGCTCACTAGGCAGGCTGGCGAGTGTCCCGGGGCACCTCGGCCCGGGGGCGGGGGTTGTCAGCGCACTCGGGGCTCCCCCGACCCCGCCTCACCCCGCCCCCAGCCCGGCCTGTTCCCCTGCTCGCCGCGCGCGCGCAGGCTCGGGGCGCCCTGCCGCCCCCGCAGAAACCACCAGGTAAGGCCGCGCCACGGTCCTGCCCCAGCTCCCTTGGTCACTGCTTCCACACACACCCCTGTGCTCCTCAGCTCATGAACACTCTCTGGCTCCCATGACCCTCCCCGCCCGGCCCACGATGTAGTTAAAGCACCAAAGCCTGGCATTTTAGTCCTTCCGCAGACTGACTTCAGATTCCGCTGCCCAGAGAACTGGTGTTGCTCCAATAACCTGCCTGATTTTTTTTCAAAGCCCCATTTTAGCCAAAGCAAAAGAAAGTCAAAAGTGAGCTCTGGAGTCAGGCTATCCCAACAGGTTAAAGTCCTATTCTAGCTATGGATTTGGGGTCACGCATCCCATTTTGCTGAGCCTCTGTTTCCCCATCTATCAGAAGGATCTAGAAACTCATACTGCCTGGAGTTGTGTGACACTTAGGTGAATCAGCCCGAGTGAGACATGGCTCAGAGCAGTTCAGTCCTCTAAACTGGAGAGACTTAGGGATCCCGCTTCCCTCTTCCCTTGGCCCCCAGGCAGCCCCAAGCCCACACCTGCCCCTGGCCTACCCAAAATCTGGAAGCAGTCCTCCTCCCTGGCTGTGAGACAGAGGGCCTGCCCCACCTCTGATCTCTCCGGGGGCACAGCCTGGAACTCGATCCCCCTCGAGGTGTCCCCTTGCACCTCAGCCTGGCCAGCCTGGCCTGAAGCCTTCTCTCCTGCTTCCTTCTGGCTGCCTTCCAGGATGTTTTTCCCTCCTGCTGCTGCTTTGGTTGGCATGGGATCCGTGGGGCCGGGGGCCACGGGCACCCCTTCAAAGATGAGCTCTGATGTCTCATTTGGGGGCTTCTCGGCCAGCAGCTTCTCAGGGCTAGAAGGTGAGAACACAGAGGTGATGCCCTTAGCAGCCACAGCCCCACTGCAGCCTCCGGCAGGTCTTCATGCTTCCAAAGCCTCATCTGCTCTCTGGAACTAATATAATCCTGCCCCCCAACCCCAAATGCACAGGGCAATGCATCCAAATTCACTTTAGACAAAATCAAGGGGTGTTAGTATTTCATAAATGACTGTGGTCATTTTCTTGACTATCAACACAGTAATAGGTAATTAATAACTAACCTTTAGAAGGATTGTTGATATGGGTAATCATTATATGGATATAATTAGGGAGATAAGATAGCTCTTGACTCATAAAAACTGTGGCAATGCAATTGATATTAATATAAAATTTAAGTTGATATTGTGTTATTATTGTGGTATACAATATATCATTAATGACCTCAGTAATATGATTAGCATTCAGGTAAGTGAAATTGATTGCATCACAAGAATGATGCTTTATATGAAAAGTATTAGTAAGTTATGAAAGTATTAGTAAGGATCTACCAATCTGTTATTAGTCATCTTTCTATGTTATACTGATAATTAGACGAAGAAGAGGGCTTAGCCTTTCCTCCTGACATCTCAGTTCCACCCTTGGCTAGACCCAAGTTCACAGAGTAAGGCGAACTCTGGACTCCAGGTGCCCAGAAGAGAAGGTTCGGCCTGGGTAGTGTCTGAGGACCTCTCCTGCCTGACACGCCAGGCTCCTGTGAGATCCCTGCTTGATGCCAGGGTACAAGGAGGTACGGCCAATGCCCAGGACAGAGGTAGCTGAACATCAGAACTACCCAATCCAGCCCTGAACGTGATGGCAATGATTCCCAGGACAGAGGAGCTCAGCACGACCCCTGGGGACAGAGCCCGGGACCCCTCCCCACTCCCAGGCGGGAGGCATTCACCTGGAGATGGCCGCAGGGCAGCTGGGGCTGTGTAGAAAGGCCGGTGAGCCCCTCCTGGCGGCTGCTTGGCCCTCTGCTGCCTTCTTGCGCTCCTTGGGCTCTCCAGGATCCTGGCTGCCCGGGGACTCCTGAGCATCGCGGTCGTTGAGCTTCTTGACACTGGCCTCAGCTGTCTGGGTCTGCTGGGGTAGGGCTGCTGGCTGCCCCACACTGCCCTCCGCAGGCCCCCCGCCCAAGTCTCCTTCTCCATCAGGGCCCGGGCTGCTAGTTGAGGGCTGGGCTAGGGCACCATCCCCCTTCTCTGGGGCAGGGGCTTTGGCACCTTTCTTCAGGGTGGGTGGACCAGGGTCTTTCTTTGATTCTGAGGGGGCAGGTTCTTTCTTTGGGTCTGAGGGGGCAGGTTCTTTCTTTGCATCTGGGGGGCCAGATCCTTTCTTTGGGTCTGGAGGGGCAGGTTCTTTCTTTGCATCTGGGGAGGCAGGTCCTTTCTTTGGGTCTGGGGGGCCAGATTCTTTCTTTGGGTCTGGAGGGGCAGAGTCTTTCTTTGAGTTTGGGGGGACAGGCTTTTTCTTTGGGTCTGGGGGGCCAGGTTCTTTCTTTGGGTCTTGGGGCCCAGATCCTTTCTTTGGGTCTGGAGGGGCAAGCTCTTTCTTTGCACCTGGGGGGGCAGGTTCTTTCTTTGGGTCTGGAGGGGCAGATTCTTTCTTTGCATCTGGGGGGCCAGATTCTTTCTTTGGGTCTGGAGGGGCAGGTTCTTTCTTTGCATCTGGGGAGGCAGGTTCTTTCTTTGGGTCTGGGGAGGCAGGTTCTTTCTTTGCATCTGGGGGGCCAGATTCTTTCTTTGGGTCTGGAGGGGCAGGTTCTTTCTTTGCATCTGGGGAGGCAGGTTCTTTCTTTGCATCTGGGGGGCCAGATTCTTTTTTTGGGTCTGGAGGGGCAGAGTCTTTCTTTGAGTTTGGGGGGATAGGCTTTTTCTTTGCATCTGGGGAGGCAGGTTCTTTCTTTGGGTCTGGAGGGACAGGCTCTTTCTTTGCATCTGGGGAGGCAAGTTCTTTCTTTGGGTCTGGGGGGCCAGATTCTTTCTTTGGGTCTGGAGGGGCAGAGTCTTTCTTTGAGTTTGGGGAGACAGGCTTTTTCTTTGGGTCTGGGGGGCCAGGTTCTTTCTTTGGGTCTGGAGGGGCAGGCTCTTTCTTTGCACCTGGGGGAGCAGATTCTTTCTTTGCACCTGGGGAGGCAGGTTCTTTCTTTGGGCCTGGGGAGGCAGGTTCTTTCTTTGGGCCTGGGGGTCCAGATTCTTCCTTTGGGTTTGGAGGGGCAGGTTCTTTCTTTGCATCTGGGGAGGCAGGTTCTTTCTTTGGGTCTGGAGGGACAGGCTCTTTCTTTGGGTCTGGAGGGACAGGCTCTTTCTTTGCATCTGGGGAGGCAAGTTCTTTCTTTGGGTCTGGGGGGCCAGATTCTTTCTTTGGGTCTGGAGGGGCAGAGTCTTTCTTTGAGTTTGGGGAGACGGGCTTTTTCTTTGGGTCTGGGGGGCCAGATTCTTTCTTTGGGTCTGGAGGGGCAGATTCTTTCTTTGGGTCTGGAGGAGCAGTTTTTTTCTTTGCATCTGGGGGGGCAGGTTCTTTCTTTGGGTCTGGGGAGCCAGATTCTTTCTTTGAGTCTGGGGGGGCAGGGTCTTTCTTTAGGTCTTGGGGGCCAGGTTCTTTCTTTGGTTCTGGGGGGCCAGATTCTTTCATTGGGTCTGGGGGGCTAGTTTCCTTCTTTGGTTCTGGGGAGCCAGATTCTTTCATTGGGTCTGGAGGGCCAGTTTCCTTCTTTGGGTCTGGGGGGACAGTTTCCTTCTTTGGGTCTGGGGGGACAGGGTCTTTCTTTGAGTCTAGGGGGACAGGTTCTTTCTTCAGCTCTGGGGGGAAAAGGTCTTTATTTGGGTTTGGGGGGACAGATTCTTTCTTTGGTTCTAGGGGGCCAGTTTCCTTCTTTGGGTCTGGAGGGGCAGGTTCTTTCATTGGGTCTGGGGGGACAGGTTCTTTCTTTGGGTCTGGGGAGGCAAGGTCTTTATTTGGGTCTGAGGAGCCAGGTTTTTTTGGATCTTGGTCAGGTTCCATCTTTGGGTCTGGGGGGCCAGGGTCTTTCTTTGGGTCTGGGGAGGCAGGTTCCTTCTTTGGGTCTGAGGGGACATACTCTTTCATTGGGCCTGGGGGGGCAGTTTCTTTCTTTGGGTCTGAGGGAACAGGTTCTTTCTTTGGGTCTGGGGGGCCAGATTCTTTCTTTGGTTCTGGGGGGGCAGGCTCTTTCTTTGGGTCTGGGGGGCCAGGTTCTTTCTTTGGTTCTGGGGGGGCAGGTTCTTTCTTTGGTTCTGGGGGGGCAGATTCTTTCTGTGGGTCTGGGGGGGCAGGGTCTTTCTCTGAAGCTGGGGGTCCTTCGCCTGCTGCACCTTTAGGTGCCTTGTCTGTAGAGGAGGTGAGACACCAGTCAGGATTCACCCTCCTCCCCTCTTTCCCCAGCCAGGCTGGCCAGAGACCGGCTCTGGGCCCAGGTCCCCACTAAGGCAACAATTTGCAAATGCTTGTCCCACTGAGCCTCTAGGACCACTTGACGGGCTCTAGAGATGGGCTGCTGGGACCTCAGAGGCCTGTATGGAAGGCTCTGGTCCTCTGGTGGGCCCGGATGCCCCCCATCCCTTGCCCTGTGTTTAGGTGCTGTCCATGGGAGCTTCACATTTCCCTAGTCTCTCCGGGAGGAATTCACGTAAGCTCTTGACCCAGCCCAGTGCTACCCAGAGAGAATTCTGATTTCTGAGTCCCCATACACCATGCAAAGAGGCCTTGGGCACAGAACTACCACTGAGGAACCGGCCCAACCTGCATTCAGATACCCCTTCCCAAGCTCCTCCCTCCGCCTCCTGCCCCGGCTTGGCACCTGTTGATGAGCTCTGGGTTCCCAGCTCCACTGCTTCGTTTTCTGTCGCCATGAGGTAGGGAGGCAGACGCTTCCACTGGACTAACGCGTCTTTCTAGCTGCAGGAAGAAGTGTGAAGCGTGTCAAGCTGTCGGATTCCGCCTCTTGTCAGGCCGAGGGGAAGCCAGGCCAGCTGACCGAGGGGAGAAAGGTACCTGGAGCAGAGAAGGGCAGCCTGGTGGCCGTCTGTTTTGCAGCGGCTGCCCAGGAGCAGTCCTGGGGCAGTTGTAAGGGATTGGGCCGGGTGGGCAGAGGCGGAGGCAGGGGCTCGGGCAGGGGAGGCGGGGACGGAGGAGAGGATCTCTTACACCAGGGGCCATGCAGCTCGGACTGCCACCACCTGTCACTCTTGGCCCCCATTCAGAGGACACAGCATTCTTCCCACGGACCGACTGGGGGGAGAGTGGCGTTGGAACAGGCAGGAAGAGAAAAGGGAGGGGGCACCTGGGGCCCTGGGGGAGCAGCCTTCCCCAGGCCTTGGCTTGAACAGGATCAGGGAGGGGACCTGGAAGAAGAGGGGCTCTCAGGTCGGGCTGAAGGGCAAGACTATGCCGAGGCTGGGCCCTAGCTCTGCCCGCCTGCATGCCACATCTCCTGGGGTCCCTAGAACTGGTTAGAGCCACTCTGGGAGGTTGGTATAGGCTAGGAAAAAACAGAGTTGCTGCTCCTTCCTCATTCACGACTTTTGCTCTTCCTGGCCCTTCCCTCCTGCCCTGACCTGCCCCCCCTCCACTTCTCTCCTCGAGGGCCAGCTGACAGCCTGCCCCTGCTAGAAAGCACAACGAATAATGGATGCTGTCTGCTACCTGCCACATGTGCCAGGCCTCGTTCTCAGGGCTCTTGTGGTGATTCACTCATGTGATCTTCAGAACAGCCCAATGAGGTAGGTAGGACTACAGATAGAGAAACTGAGGCACGGAGAGGTTAAGTAACTTATCCAAAGTCATCCAGTTTGTAAGGGACTGAGCTGGGACCCAAACCCAGGCTCTCCGAAGGGAAGGGAGCTCCCATTTTTTTGAGTGCCTACCATTATTAGCTTTATTCATATTGTCTTTTTAAAAAATATTTGGTTTGGGGTTTTTTTTTATATACGTTTTTATTGACTTCGGAGAGAGGAAGGGAGGAGAGAGAGAAACATGAATGATGAGAGTCATCGATTGGCTGCCTCCTGCACGCCCCCTAATGGGGACCGAGCCCACAACCCCGGGCATGAGCCCTGACTGGAAACTGAACCACGACCTCCTGGTTCAGAGGTTGGCCCTCAACCGCTGAGCCACGCCAGCCAGGCTGTCTATATTGTCTTAAAGCATCATCTTGACAATGTTTGTGGGGCTTTCGTCTTATTTTCTAGATGAAGACAGGGAGACCAAAAGACCGAGTAACTTGCCCAGAATCACTGCACAAGGAAGGAAGTTGAGCCCGAAATGTCCTCCTTTTCAGTCCAAAGTTCTCTTTCTTCTGTAAAATTTCCCAGCCTGTGACTTGCCCCACTGGGGTTTCATATCATTCTGAAGGTTGAAATGCTTCCTGTCTGTGCCTGTTATTGGGAACCCTGGCCCTCCGTTTGGTCATCCCCTTAGCAGGTTCTGGTTTAGCTTGAAGTGCTGGACCTCCCTCCTCTGGCTTCCTTCAACCCCAGGTCGGTCCCACTATTGACACTGTCTGGGAGCCCTAGAGTGCAGGAGCTGTATGGAGCTAATGTGTGTCCCCAGCACAAAGTGTACTTGCCAGTCAGTGTTTAATGAGTGACTAGCAAGGGCCTGAACTGGGTGTGTGGAATTGCTCTACTATGATGATCCTTGCTGACACCCTCTTGTCATTAGTGTGGTTGTCAATACCGCTCATTTATTGAGTGAGTGCCCACTAAGGGCCAGACTTGACTCTGCCAAAGGCTTCACCCCAGCTCATTGGATCCTCACAAGGGACTCGAGGCGCCAGCTTTTAGACCATTTTAATGGTACAGAAACTGATGCTGAGAAAGGGTAAGAGGCCTGTCTCTAGAGTCGCACAGCTATTGAGTAGCTTCAAATTACTCAGATTCAAATCCAGAGCCACCTCCTGATGAGACCAAAATCCAGGCTGGGACAACATAAGGGGCCGAACTTGCTGCCTTTGTCACTGTCGCGATTCCCAAATAATAACTAGTGTCTCTCAAACTCTTCCATAAACAGGCCAGACCTGGGTAAGCAGCTTCATGAGTGTCCCCCATCCAGCTCTCACAGTCGGCGATGGTTAGCGCTCTGCCAGCCAAGCTGAGACTAAGAACTGAGGCTTGTTTTCTCATCTGCTGGAGGAACATCTTCTTCATGGGGAGGGATGGAAGCATTTTGAACCGTGCCTGGGTACATAGTAAGTGCTTTATAAATGTCAGCCATTTCAACCCCATTTCAAAGATGTGACAGGAAAACTAAGTCACAGAGCAAACTCAGGGTTCGGTTTGAACTATCTAGTCCAAGGCTCAGCTCATCGCCACTCTGCCCATGGCCTGTCTCCCAGGGTGGCTGGGACCATTTAGTGAGCACATGTATCAGAGTGCTGCAACATGGTGGGGTCTCCATAATGATGTGGACACCCCAGGTAGAGGGCTCAGCTGTCCCTGCAGGCTCCTCTGTGGTCCCTCCTGGGATGAGAGACTGGCCTTTGTTCCAGATCCACAGGATTGCCTGTAGCTTGCTGGCCACCCGGGCTGAGCTCAGCTTGGCCAGCTGCTGCTGGGAGTCCCGGAGCTTCTTCTTAGCTCTCTCTTGGAGGCACAGGGGTGGGGCACGGGGAAACCTCCTCCATCCAGCTGGGGGCCACCGGAGCCCCTGCCCATCCTTAACAAGGGGCTTTCCCACCCGGCACCAGCTGTGCAGCAACTCTCTTTGCCTCTACAGGGGCAGGGCAGGAAGTGGGGCAATGCCAGAACCAATTAAACGTGCCAAGGGAATTAAGGTCAGCAGGATGCAATTATGCCTGTTGGATTTAACAAGGCCAGAGGGAAGGCATCTCCAGCCAGAGTTCACGGCTCCTTAGGCCTCTTGCCCTGGATGGCTCTGCACTCCAGAAGCCTGGGCTCCCAGGCTCACGCATTTCTGGGAGATTTCCTTGGGAGTGGAGGGGTTAACTCCAGCCGGGCACTGCTTCCCTGGCTCCTAGGACGAAATTGATCCAGCCAAGATGCTTTTAAAAGGACCTGCTCAGAGGAGACATTTCCCAGCCTCACCCTCTCCCTACTCGGCTGTGATGGAAAATTTAGGGAGTTGAGCAATGACCTTCTGACTCTAAAGAGAGCAGCCAAGTCCCCTCACAGTTCTCCTCTGGTCCTGGTACAGGAGCCACTCAGGGATGTTTTCTCCTGCCCTCTCCCACCTTGGGCCCCTGAGCCCAGGGCTTTAGCAGCAGCTCTCCAGCCTCTGGGGAAGCCCTTGGTCAGGCTGCTGTCCTTAAAGCAGGTTCTCCCTCCTTCCCCCAAGGCTGGTACGCAGAAATCTATGGGCATTCTGTGTGCCAATTGGACGTAGATTTATCTGGAAGCTCAAATGACACACTGTTCCATCCTGGAATTGTTGTTTTATTGCAAAGATTACTCACTGAGCGCTTTACTCTCTGGCAAGGACTAAACTGGTCACCTTGGGGACAAAGAGAGAGTTGGGGCAAAGCTAGAATCACCAAATAGTTCCTTTTAGGTGAAAACAGACTGTAAAATCATTCATGAATTTAGGATCGTTTTGGTAAAAATATTTATAGAGAAAACGTCTGGAAGAATAGAAACACACATAGGAACATGTGGAGTGCAGACAATTTGTACTCTTTGGATTTTTCAAATTTTTTTGAAATGACCATTTGTAACTGAGCAGATTAATAAATAATTCAAAACATATCAATATGGACTCAGATTTCTACAATTCAAGACAGAAAATGGTAGGAGCTACCCAGGAAATATAAAACACTGGGATTTTAGAGGAGGAATCTTTAGGACTATGATCAGGGATGCACTCTCAGCCAAAGGGAAGGCTAGTGCAGGCTTTCTCAGTGCCCAGGCCCCCAAGCTTGAATGAAGCCTCCTTGGAATCTGTCCCCAGCATTTTGGGTGGTTTTCATGCACACCCGCGTGTGAGAAGCCCCATGTCAGGGGGCCGGCTTTGAAGCTCTCCTGATAGCGCCCCCCTGGTGCAGCCCCTGGTGATTTGAGAGCACATCTCCCTCTAGAGCGCTCTGGGCCGCGCCTCTCAAGCCTGGTGCACCTGGGGAGCGCAGGGAGAGCTTCACAGCTCCTGAAACCTGAGCCCATCCTCAGCTCAGGCCAATTAAATCAGACGGTTTAGAGGTAAAGCCCGACTCTGGGTATTTTTTAAATCTCCCCAGAAGATTCTGATGTGCAGTCAGGGTGAGAGTCACTGCCCTGAGGCTGTGCCAGGGCCAGGACATCACCTTGTTTCCTTGGAGTATCCCTGGGCAAAGCAGTGCATGTGGCGGGGGCTCCACCCTGACTTGTATTGACTGTGCACGCTGTCCCAGTGTCTGAGACTCTGGGGACACAGATGCCAGCTCAGAACATTCAGGGACCATGTCAGTCAACTGTATCCCAAGGACCCTGTACAAAATGTGCTGCAGTTAACAGGAGTAGCCGCTCATTTTATTGTGTATTTACCATGCGCTAGACACAGATACTAACTCCCTTAATCTTCATAGCAACCTTACAAGGCAGATACTATTACCATTCCTATTTCAAGAGGAAACTGAGGCACGGGGGAGTAACTCGTCCAAAGCTTCAGAGATAGAATTCCTGTGGGGTGGGGATTTAAACCCAAGCCGCCTGGCTCAGAGCCCTCACACTTACTCCATACCACAAAGTAAAAGTCTGCTGAGAAATAAATCTGTGAGTGAGTGAAGATGACTCTGTCACCAGTTTGGAAGCCCAGGGCCTGACATTCAGTAGGTGCTCTGTAAATGTCGACAAAGAAATGCTCCTACTTTGGTAGGGCCCGGGGACCATTGGCACCAGGACCAGCCCTCCTTCATTCCTCCCTCTCCCCGTCTCAGCCCGACTTCTCTGCAGCATAAACAGCAAAGCCAAAAATAGCCATCTAATGACGTCAGAGGAACAAGGTCATCTGAAAATTGCCCACAGCCACTGGACACCTCCCTATAGGATCAAGTAGCAGGAGGGTACCCCAGGCTGGTGCAGCTGTTCCAAGAACAGGAAATGTCCCAGGAGCAGACTTGGAAGCACCACCTCAGGACAGAGGCCTGGTGGGGGCGGGGGGGGGGGCCAAACGCATATAAGAGAAGCGAGACCCAAGGGCAAGAAGAGTAGACACCTGGAGTTGAGAGTAATTCGGCTTTATCTGCACCAGAAGTCCCTCGTCCCAGGGTCCCAGGAAAGGGCTCAAAAGGCAGGGAATGTGTGTTCTGCCCTAGTGCACAGGCCACTTCCCTGGCCACCATGGTGCTATTTATAAAACCAGGCCGTTTGCTAAGCTGTCGCCATAAGAAGCAGGGGGTTCACGGCGAGCTGAGTGACTGCTGGGAGAAGAGGGCCGTGCGGGATGCTGAGGGGCGTCCAAGCAAAGGGTGAGGAGTGGGCCGGGCGAGACGCCTCCTGGCTCGGGGTGCCTGGCACTCCGGCCGCCTTGGCTATCACTTAGGCCCGCCGAGGCTTGTGACTTAATTGACTGGCAGCTACCACATCCCTGACAGGAACCCAAGCATCCGGAACGGCCTGCGGAGGTGCCTGCTGTGCGAAAGCGAGGAGAGGACCTGCCTCCCAGCCTCTGGGAAGCTTAGCTGGAGGCTCCCGCAGCAAGGTCAAGAGTTCAGGGCAGGCCCCAGCCCAAACCGCAACCTTCACAGGACACTTGCTCCAGTCGGGAGCTGCTGGTCCTGGAGGGTGGCAAAACAATCTCTTCTTCACCCAGGGGCCTTTGAGCGAGTCACTCAATTCTAAAAAGAGCCAGGAAAGCACAGACTCCCACGTGGCCTCCTCCCTGAGAAGTCCCCCTGCTCCCTTCACTGGCTGTTAACGCTGCAGTTAAGGGGCAGCTGCCGGCTGTGTCCTGTTTGGGTAAACAGCAGGGGCTTCTGGCAACCCCTGGTGACAAAGAATGCCCATTCCCTACAGCCGGCTCTACTCAGGGATGCAACGGATGTGGTGGAAAGGGCACTTGGGGACAAAGAGACCTGGATCCGAACTCTGACTCTGCTACTTACTAGCTTTGTGACCTTTTGGAAAGTAACTTAAACTCTGAGCCTCGGTTTCCTTATCTGTCATCTGACTTACTGGGAGGACACTGAGAAAGCATTCTTTCCTCCGTCTTCATCCTGGTCATAAAGTCTTGGTTAAGGAGATAAATACCTACTCAACACTCAGCAGCTCTCTTGTGTACATGACACACTGCACAAAGGTGACTCCCAGGGAGCTCTGGAGGGGAGGGGTGTTCTTGCCCTCCAGATTGGCTCATGTTTGGTCTGGACACAAGGTCACATGAGGAAATGGCTGCTGGCTCCCTGCCCATAGAAACCTTTGAGCTGGGAGACCTGCAGGTCCCTCTCCAAGCAGTGGTCCCCACACTTGCGCATGCACCAGTCCCCTGTAGGGCTTGTTAAAACACACACAGTTGCCAGTGTCTGACTGAGGGGTCTGGCATCGGTTGACTGTGATGTCCTTAAACCACCAGAGATAACTTCACACCTTGAAAACACCAAGAATGGGGGGACGTCATGCAGCAGTCTGTAAGAATTCATTGAACATTCGGTGTAGTCTTTAACCAGTTCCAAGGTCAAGAGAAACATCAGAAAATATGTGTGTGTGTCAGAGGACATTATTCAGGGATTAGTCCCCTGGAGTGATCTGGGATAGATTTCCGCTTCCAGAACAACTCTTGGAACGTCCTCAACAAGACAGCAAACTGGTCTCCAACATACTCCGCTGAGGTTCAAATGAAGATCCAGGGGCAGGAGAGTTTGCTAGAGGTGCCCTCCCTCAGTGACTGAGCAGCTGGTTATAGAAAAATGTAAACACGAAAGTAGGGCTGGTGTCGTGAAGACAAATTGCCTAGAAAAAAATTCTTAAGATATTCAAGCTGAAAAGAGCCCTACGAATCCTTTTAGTTCAATCTCGTTTGACAGATGTGGAAACTGAGGTCCAGAAAAGGGAAGCAACTTGTTGTCACCTAGCATGTCAGTGACAGAGTGAGATGATATCCCCGCTCCTGTTCTTCCCCAGAGACATATCACAGCCCCAGCCAGAGTTAGGACAAGGGCGTCCTCCTTTCACATCGGACTTGAAGGCTGGGGCTGAGGGACAACCCGTGGTGTCTGAAGAGGTCGTGTTCCAAGACTTTAAAATAACATAACTAGAGTCCTCTCCAGAAAAACTTTGCTAAATGCCAATCAACTTTCTTGCTGGGCATGAGTGCCAGTAACACTGACATGCCAGCCGAAAGGAGCTTTCCATCTTGCAAACGGGTACACCGGAGTAATGCCACTAACTATGCTTTGGGGAGGGGCTTATATTTCCTTTTAATATTTTAATTACAAAGATTGACTAAGTGGTTTGAAACAGTCATTTAAAGTTGACACAGACAAGATACATTAGAGGGAAGCAAATAAAGACAAATCTGTCCTATAAAGAGTCTAGAAAAATTCTTTGCAAAGCAAGCATTTTCAACAGAGAAAAGCAAACTCAAACAGTGGAGCAGTATGCTGCTGTTAACTGGTATTTACAAAGTGTGCGGTAATACAGGAAAAATATTTGAGTCACTACTATGCTAAGTAAAAAAAGCAGAATACAAAATATATACACAGAAAAACCCTACAATGTAGAAAAAGATGAAACTTTTACACAAGAAAAAAGAGATTATACAAAGAAACACCAATATTCAAGGTGGGTGATGGGACCATGGATTTTTTTCTCTTTCCTCCTATTACCAGGTATATTCCAAATTGTACATCACTAACAATAAAACTGAAAATAACAATGTTGTGAGATCTATGCATAGAGCAAATTTAAAGTCACTTTCTAAGGACGCTGTGGGCTTTCTGTGACAGACCGTGTACATGAGTGCCCACGAGTGAAAGTGTCACTGTCAGGCTAGAGACCATCTCTCACCACCAGACAAGCCTGAACAATGCTGCCAAACTGCTTTTCATATTACAATTTACAACCACTGGCTATTTAGTATCTTGACCAACTGCAGGCTGTCTCCCACCCTTGCTCCTGAAAGGACTGAGGAAATGCCACCGGTGCCAAAACAAGCTGGGCAACAGCACTTGGCTACAGTTCTCAGCACATCCACACACCTGCCTGCGAGGTGCTAGGATACCAATCCCATAACTACGTGGGTCTCGGCAGGCCAGACAGGAGGGTTTTTAAAGGAAAAGGGAGAGTGCAGGTGATACCTCGGGTTACACTCAGTCTGGTGAAATAGTTTCTAAATAAAACCTAGTATTTTCCGAAGCTTTTAGCCCTGCCCCTGCAACTAGCGTTTCTGCAAGTGAAATGCCTGCGTTTGTCAAGCCCTTCAGAAAGCTGACACCTTCAGCACATAAAAGCCATGCTTTGGCCTGAGCCCAGCCTCTCCTTCTCTGGCATGAGAATAGCAAATATCATCAGACATTTTCGATGTCGGTGCCATCACTACAGCACTAGAAAAGAGTAGGTATGCCAGAAAACAAAAGGCAACAAGGAAAAGGTATGTTTTTGTCCCCAGGCTTCTTTTCTGCAGCCAACTATACTGGCTTCAGCTGGATAACAAATTGTCCTGGAATTCTTGGCGACAGAGCAAACATGTCAGCTCCCTGGTTACGCCTTCGTCACTGCTCAAAGTACCACACACTTTAACCTCTCTGCTCTTTCCATAGGCCTGGGTTTGTCCTGTATCCAGGAAACTTTATATGTTGTCTAAACTGAGCATCCCAGCAGGCTGCAGGGCGGATGGCAGCTCAGGATTCCAAATGTTGACCAATTCCTACCTGGACCGACAGCACCGGGCTGTAACTCAGCCTGCCTGTGCAGAAATAGGAGCCCAGCAGCGTGGCTAATGGCTTTAACTGCTACTCTCAGCAGTGAGGAACTTCCCCAGCAGACAAGATTCAGAAGGGAACTGAAAGGAAAGCAATGTCAAGATTTATATACAGGGACAAACAGGTTTGACCAGATACGCAAGCCCATAAGCCCCCAAGGCCCAGCTAAGCCAGGAGCTAAAAGACCAGGTGTTGCTGACCTGCCCTCAAGTCCATGGGACCTCAGGTCACTAGCCTAGGACATCATGTAGAGCAACTAGACCCCACTCCAGATCTGTTTCTGTGTCACTAGATTCCCATAAGAGGTTTCAGGGAGCAAGCCAGGACATGCCCAAGGTAGCAGCTGAACCACATCATTCAATGCAGAACATAGGAAAAGAGCGAGGCACAGAGTGTGGAGCGTGACACTATTTGTGTAAAAATAAAAGGGAAGAGGTAGGAACCCTTAGTACGGAAGCCATCTCTGCAAGGGAACACCTGGCAGCACTATCTCTGGGAGGGAGCAGCTGGAGGAAAAAGGGGAGATTTTGCCTTGGTAGCTTTCGAATTTAGAACCATGTGAATGCATAACCTTTCAAAGAACAAATTAAAATTAAAATGCAGTGCTATAGTCACATTGTTATAAAAAGAAAAATGCTCTAGGTGTCTGTGCTCTATAAAAAGAATATACGACTGTTAACTATGGGTTACCCATGGGGGATGGGAATAGGGGAAGGAAGGAGATGTTCGTGTTTTGATATAATCAGTATTGTTCTGCTTCCAAAAGGCAGTATTACTTTTGTAATTTTTACTTTACAAAGGAAAAAAAAGAAGCATCTTCAAGAGCTGCAACCTCGCCCTGGCCAGGTAGCTCTCAGTTGGTTAGAGCATCATCAGGATATGCCAAGGTTGTGGGTTCCATCCCTGGCCAGGGCACATACAAGAATCAGCCAATGAGTGTATAAACAAGTGGAGCAGTAAATCAATGTTTCTCTCCCTCTCCAAAAAAAACACACACAAAAAACTGCAACCTTACCTCCAAGAATCTCCCTTAGCACTTGTCCTGTCGGTCTCACATGGCTCAATCCCATCTTGTTTTACTATTACTCATGCACAGGTCTCACCTGTTAAATGATGGAGCAACTGTGACCACAGCCTGTCTACACCCAAGCTCTACTTTCCAGTGACAAACTCTTTGGAAAAGAACCGGTAAGAACTAGTGCAGCAGCCAAGATGGCAACAAAGCAGTTAGACAAGAACAAAGCAATCAAGCAAAGAGTGAACAATGATCTGAGTGTGTAACTCAGCATAGGACCATCAGCAGAGGGAAACCATGACCAAGTCAAAACAACATGGAAAGCAAAGAGCTCTTCCCAGAAATTGTGGGAATTCCAACAATGCACATGTGCCAGGAACTTTGCAAAGTTGCCAAGCAAAGTGTGACAGTCAGATTTCTCAGAAATCAGTAAATCCCTTTGTTTAGAAAAACTGCAGTGACCTCTGAGTGTTGAGAGGCTCCTAGGACATGGCCTGAAGGGGTAAAGAACCTGAATTTCTCTGTAAAATAAGAGTGGAGAGAGTGTGCAAACGTTTCAGGGGAAATGGGAGGCTGTAGTAGAAAAATGAAGGTGGTATGAGGTCGTCCAGAGAGGATTAAATACTAGACAGACTGCTGAGAGAACCACTGGAAAATTGAGGAATTCTGGGAAGCAAGCGGCGACGGCCACCTGCGTCTCAGCTCAGAATTACTCTGAATTAATTGTAATCCCTCTCTGTTGCTTCTACAAGACCGTCACGCATCACCACGCTGCCATGGGTGTTTCTGGAAGAGGCAACCCAGAGTGAAGCAAATGGGATGGAAGGAGCCACAGGTCCGTAATTCTCAGTAACGCTCCTTCCAAAGCCTCAGCTTGAGGGCCAGATTTATCCTCTTACCTAAACAATCAAACCCAAAAGATGGACAACAAAAATGATACCAGATGGAAATACATGAATGACAGTGAACTGTTAGAAGGGAAAGGCTGGTAGCGGTAGGGAGAAAAGCTACACAGAACAGAGAGGGGATCAAGAGATGAATGGAAGTAAAAAACCTAAGCAAGAGGTGACCAGGGAAAAAAAAAACTGAGCCCCCCTGAGAAGCCACAAGAGATGTGAGGACTGTGGTAGAGTACAAGGGATGGGGAACTCTGTCTCCGCCTGGGGCGGATACCTGGGTGCCTCCTTAACTTCCTTTCCACTTACTCTCCACTTCCAATCCGCTAGCAAGTCACGTCAGTTACAGCTTCAAAATCTATTCAGAATCCAGCCGTTTCTCGCCACCTCCACTGCCAGCGGAGCCCGGGCCACTATCGGCTCACCCAGACACCCAGACGCCCAGACACCCAGACAGCGGCAAGAGCCGCCTCAGCCTCCCCGCTTCCCACCTCACATGCCCGCCGCCCGCCCGTCTCCACACAGCAGTCGGCCAGGGAAACATTATCACCTGGCAGGACAGTGTCTTGCTTGCTGTCTCCCGTCATAAAAGGTAAGATCCATGAAGCAAGATGTTCTATTTTTGTTCACTGCTGTATTCCTAGAGACTAGCACAATGCCAAGTTATATGTAGTTGGCACCAAATTACTATTTGTTACATGAACTACATGAGTAGTTACGGAACTGTACACCATACACGTCTAGTAGTAAATAAAGGAACCATATTTTGCATCAGTTTGTGGGCCTTCGGGAGGCCCAGGGACCTACAAGTAGTATCTTGCTGAATCTACAATGGGTAGTACATGATGCTCACTGAATGAGTAAACAAAAGGAATATCAAATAGGTTTAATATTATATATGGTGCCCAGGACTGGCCAGGGCAGAATATGACTGTTATAGAGCAGAGTTCTTAAATAGTGTCAAGTCTAAAAGAAAATATACTATTTAACATGGACCAAGCAAGTTCTGTGTCAGCTACAAGAAATACAGAGATACTAAGATAATCTTAGATAGACGTGACTTTACTAGTTTGTAAACAAGTGCAAATAACTCAGTGGTGTAACTGCTGTATTGGAGACACACACAAGAAACATTTGGGAGGTGCCATAAAAGAAGTGATCATCCTTAGCTAAGGAGGTCAGATGGTCAAGGAAGGAGTTATAAAAAAGATGTTACTTGAGCTGTCTTATAGGAAGAGTTCACCAGATGAGAAAGAGCACATTGAGGGAAGGCACTCTGTGCGAAGGCATAACATTGGAAGGCCTTCCAGAGTGGTTCCTAGGAGGAAGTCAACAAATGTGGAAGGGTATTCTGACATAAGACAGAAAAAAGGTACAAAGCACTTTCCTTTAGAGACAGAACCTATGCTTTAAAAAGTTCCGGGACACTCCTCTCAAAATACCCATTTTGGCAACAAGATGGCACCTCCAGAGGGGCTTGACAAATTTTAAAACATCAAATAACAAAAACAAGGAGGGGAAGACAAACATATTTACTGCAGTCCAGGTTACTGGAAGACTTAAACCCTGGGATGCATGGCATTCCTGTTATCAGCACGATAAGGGAAGAATGTGCCTTAGCAGCAGCTCTGCCGGGAGCATACCGAAGGCTGCTGTGAGCTTCCAGCAGCCCAGGAGGCCTTCTTCCTCGACGTGCAATTAATGAGGCTTCCCCTCGTAGCAAAGGGCTCCTTAACTCTATATTCATTCTATGCAAAGAGGAAAAAATCTGATATACTGACTGCTCCTCATTGAAGCCATGACTTAAATCCTATCTCAGTATTTATCTTTATTTTCTGATTTAAAATGGGGGGGAGGGGGAGTAGAAATTACATAGTGCTGATATAAAGACTTTAAATTCTGGTCAAAGTTAAAACCCATTTTAAAAGTCAACTGATGGTTCAAAGGAAATAACTACATGGAGTCTGATCGAGATATATATGAGTTGAGTCTCATTATTAGCTTCAATAATGCAGGATAACAGTTCTCAACAAAACGAGAGTCCACACTTGTTAGGTAGGCTCTGTTGGGCACGGGGAGGTAAAAGTCTGAAGAAATGGGTTCTCTCCATGCCCCCCGGAGAAAAGTTCCATGCCCCTGGGAAAAAGAAAGAAGGCTCCTGGTTTGATGGAAAAAGCAGCTCCTGTTCCCAGGTGGTGTCTGCAGCTCACAGTCGAGTTCAGCAGTGGAATCGAGTGGAGAACTTGGGAGATACAGGCACAGTCAGAGGCTGGTCACTTGACTTTATCTCCACACCCTGGTACTTGCGTATTGGGTTTGCCTTGTGCACCTACAAAGTAAGGAAAATAAAGTCATCACTGGTAAGGATGATAGAAAACTACGCTTGTAGTTGTTTGTTGTTGTTTTTCCTGAGAAAATGTTCGTAGTTTTACAGATCCCAGTCACTAATTCAGGGGGTGGGGGGCAACACAGTATAAGGGAAAAGCACATGAGCTTTGGAGCCCAAGTAGGTTTCTGTTCAGGTCTTGCTGGATCCCTAGGCTGACACTAAAGAACTGCAAGCCTCTCTCCTGTTTGAGTGTTCATTACTAGGGCGTGATGGCGCTACACTCAACTGCAGCAGAGGAGACACATGTTAAGAACTGGCTAGAGTATAGTATCAAGCTTACGGAGTCTTAATATTTACCAAAAGCATAAGCCAAAACAAACAAACAAACAAACAAAAAACAGTAACTAGCAAGGGTTGCTGGGAGAATGCCTGTTCCCATCCATCTTCTGGGCAGTCTAAAATCAATCCTAAAGCAAACCAGACTAACAGCTAATGAGAATCAAAAGAACTGTGCTACCAGCCTATACTTGGAGTCACTGTAAGAAATGGTTCCATGATGGGGACAAACACAAGAAGCAGGTACCAAGTGTTGAAGAAAAAGCAAAGGGCCTGAGGGTGGAAAAAAGGTTGGTTTTGTGCGTGTATCTGGAGTGAGGATTGCAGTTTTTCTTCATTCAATCAGAAAATGGTAGCTTGAATTTTGCCAAGAAGCTAGACCCTTTAACAGTTCATCCTTAGAGCGTTCCAGCAGCCAGTCACTGCGAACCGCTGTACCAGCTGCCGGCTTAGCACTTTTAGACAAAACCTCAACAACTTACGTATTTCTATATTCATTCTTTTATTAATCATATGAAGTTCCACCTAAAACTGTCTACTTCCTCATTGATGCAGTTAATGTGGCTTTGCCCTCCTAGTGAAAGGGTCCTTAATGTGAATTAAGCTTACTTATTGGATAACTAACATTTAAATCATTATGCTAGTGTTAGCACAGAGGGTCATGTGAACCGATATGCACTATAACTCCAAGGAATTTGAGTGAAGTATTAAGAGGGAAATGAAAACACAGTTACCGTCCAATTCTCATGTCCTTCCCTAATTATGTATTCTTGTCTAATTATAAAATACACTGGTTTTCTTAAGCCTTCAGAAGTAGTAAAACTACATTAAACAGTGCACCACTGTGCAGTTATGCCATGATTTCCTCCTCATGAAGATCCCTGGAAGAACTCTGAGCCCAATACTAAGGATAAATGTATCTTTTTAAATAGCTAGCTTGTTTTTATCTCATGAATTTTGTGAGTCTTGTAACTGACAGGTTGGGTCCTAAAAAGGGACAGAATTATGACTCAAACTTAGCAGATACATGGATCACAATGTATACATCTTAAGTCTCATTCACATCTCCACTTTGTCACCACCCTTGATTTGTGTGACTTCTCGCTTTCCCTCATCTTTGATGTGTCCTTGTTGCCACCTTAGATCCCGTCTGAAACAAGACGAGATACAAATAAAAAAACAACAACAGACAACCGTGGGTTAGTCAGCGCTCCCGCTGCCAGTTACCAGTTCTTTCCGTAGCCTGGCCAGCTCCTTCCTCTGCTGCTCTTCCTCCTGCTGCCTGGCCTCCTCCAGCTGCTGGGCTTTCTGGGCTTCTACCTCAGCCATTTTCTTCTCCATCTCTTGCCGCTCCTTGGCTCTCTTCTCAGTGGCCAGCTGAAAAGGTTCCTGAACTAGAGAACCAGAAAGGCCCTCTGAGTACAGAAACAGAGAGAATATTGGTACACAGGACTTGCATAAACCTGGCTCCCACAGAGCCAGCAAGAGGCACAGATACACAAGGCAATACAAAGGCTGAGCACGAAGGAAGCCTTATTGAAAGAAAGGTGGAGTCTTAGAATTTTAAGAGTTGCAAGGGCCCCTGGAAATCAACTAATTAGGAGAAAAGCAAGAGCCATGCAGGTGAAGTAGCTTGCTCAAAACCACACAGTGATTTTCAGACAGACAGATGTAGAAGTTTCCCACTTTTCTGACAACCTGCCCAGTGCTTAAGGAATCAAATGTCTTGTATCTTAGGCTTGCTTTAGGGTGAACTCCAGAAAGAGGTCCTGGTTCTCCCTCCCTCACTTACTGATTACTCTTTAGGTGGGCAAAGCCTGTAACTGTTATTGAAATGCTAGTTGCCCCTGCCCAGATTCTTGCTCTATGAATCTGGCCCCAATACATTCTGCAACTCAACATAGCTGCTGGGTTCAACAAAGGCAAAGGACTGCATCTAGGGGGAGAAACACTAGATCCTCTACAGGCAAATGCTTCTGGCTGACACAGCATTATACGAACACAACTGAGTCCCAGGCATTCCCCCTGTGAAGTCGGACAATGTTGCCCCCAAACTCCCAGGAGTATATATAATACTACCGGTTAGGGATTTTTTCTCTTTCTTGGGAACAAAGGGCTCCTGGAAGATGACGGTGTTTGGACGAGCCTTGAAGCAAGTTGCTTCTTTCTGCTGTTTCAGTTCTTCCTCCAGCTATTAGAAAGAAAGTCTGTCAGACAACTTGCCATGACTATCACCTCCATGACTCAAGTTCTAGTGTTTCTAACTGCTTCATCAATAAAAACAGCAGATGATTTTATCTAAACCCCAGTTAAAAGCCCTCTACAATGAGATCAGACTGACAATACCTAAACCCACAATACCTAAACCAAACTTACCTATGAATAGCCTACTCTTGACTGGAAACCTTACTGATAACATAGTTAATTAACACATATTTTGTATGTCATATGTATTACATACTGTATTCTTACAGTAAATTAAGCTAGAGAAAAGAAAATGTTACTAAGAAAATAAAGAAGAGAAAATATATTTACAGTATTTACTGAAAAAATCCACACATAAGTGGACCTGTGCAGTTCAAATTCCTGTTGATCAAGGGTCAACTATAATTTTAAGGCCTTATCTTAACATCCACCCCAAAGTAGAGATTATATACCCCCAAATGTGATCACCTATAAAATATTTTCCATCCCAACATCCCCCAAAATCCTTACCAGAATTTAATCAAGCCTCTATAGACAAGCCTATAGATTAAGAGGGATTTACAGGCTTATCAAACAAATGCAACACGTGGACCTTACCTGGATCCTGATTTGAACTCAACTGCTTAAAAACATTAAGAGAGACTTGGGGGTATTTAAATGCCGATTATTTGACACTATTAAGGGACTTCTGTTAATGTTTTTACTACAATAATAGTATCATGATTATCTATTTTTAGTCTTTATATTTTAAAGATACACACTGAAGTGTTTTAGATGAAATGAGATGACACCTAGCGTTTGCTTCAAAGTAATCCTGTGTAGGTAGAAGCATCTAGTGTAGAGATAAGTAGATAAAAGTATAGATGAAATAGGACTTTCTGTTTTGATCACTACAGAACCAGGTTACAGGTTCATGAAAATTGATAATAATATTAACTTTTGTATATATGTCTGAAAAACTTTAAAAAAATTTTTTATTACGGAAAATACCCCCCACAGACATTCTGTGTCGTGGTCCTTGAAAGAGATTCACCTGTACTTTCTAAGCAACAGTCCCAAGTTTTCCTAGAAAACAATACCAACAAGAGGCCTATGCTCAGTCATGTTAGCAGTCACATTTCTTGAGCTTCAAGAGGGGTGACTTCCTACAAAAATTAGCCCAGAGCTCCTTTTGGACAGAGTCCAAGATAAGTGATAATATAAAAACACCTACAAACTTAGGGATTCAGGAAAATTTTTTTCCAGATAGGGCAGGATTAGATTCTATTTAAACCAGCCAACACCAATTAATTGTTTTTACTACCTGTCATCTACAAAGAGCAACTACGTTGATCAAACATCATACCACATTGAGAATCTATTCTCACCATTCTATTTTTTTTTTTAAATATATCTTTACTGATTTCAGAGAAAGGAAAGGAAGGGGAGAGAGAGAGATAGAAACATCAATGATGGGAGAGTCATTGATCGGCTGCAGCCCACAACCCGGGCATGTGCCCTGACCGGGAATCGAATCCCGATCGCCTGGATCCTAGGTTGATGTTCAACCGCTGAGCCATGCCCGGCCGGGCTCACCATTCTATTTCTTATCAAAGCACCAAGAGAAACAAGTGAACATTTAATAAACAAGTCTAATCTAAAGAAACTCCTGATGCAAAAAAAGCCTGTCAGTTCTCACAATCCCCAGATGAGCACTTAGAGCCAGGATCAGCAAACTTCAGCTAGTTTATAACTTATTTTTGCACAGTCCTTGAGCATTATAATTTTAAGGAGTTGAAACACACACATACAATTTATGACAGAGATCATATGTAGCCTACAAAACCTAAAATACATATTTACTATCTGGTTTTTCAAAGAAAAAGGTTGCTGACCCTAGATTTAGAGCAGAGACTCTGCAACAATCCAGTGTGTTAGCACCCAGGTGGGTTTCAATATAGTGGGTCTACTCATTCTTACAAACCAACAACAAGCCATTAACTTCTTAGCTGCTCTCCCAACCCCTCACCTGGTGCTTCCAAGTCTCTGCCTTCATAGCACCTCTTTTGTCAGTCTCCAGACAGAAAGGCTCAATCTGGGTTGCACTCTTCACCTTCTTCTCTGGCAGGTTAATGGTGTCAAAATCAGGCAAAAGAAGCGCCTTGAACTTGGGCACCTGATAGAAAAGAAAACATAAGATTTAGGATAAGGCCTTTCTAGACAGAAAGCAATAGCTGTGCCAGGATATTTAGATGAATCTAAATCTAAAAAATATAAAAGGCCAGTTTTCAAAGCGGCACGGTGTAGCAGAAAGAGTAATGGGCTAGAGAGGAAACCTAGATTTTCCTCCCAATATTGCCAGCAATAGCAACATAATCATGGGCAAGTCACTTAACCTCCTTGTGCCAGATAGGTTATCAAAATTACTTACCCTTTTTATACTTCATAAGGTTGTTACGAAAGGATCAAAGGAAGTCAGTTTTATAAAAGTGCAACATAAAAGATAATCTTTGAAGGATTAAAGAATAGTATTATTCTACCCATAGAAATGGAAACACCTACCTCCCCTTTCTGCAGTTCTTTTATTTTCTTCTCCTTCTGTAACTGACGTTCTTTGTCTCGAGAATCAAAAGAGAAAGGGCATATTTCCACAGTTTTTGTTTCTGGGATATGGGGCTTAAAAGGCACCCCAAAATGTGGTGGAGGTTGAGCTCTTCTTATCACTACTGGCTCCTCTTCCTATGAGAAAAAATGCAGTTTAGAAACAAGAATGTTCACTCTTACCTCCTCAAACTGGGAAGTCAGAAAACATTATATGACAGAAGTCATTACTTAAGGCAAGTTACTCAACCTCTTAGGTGTCTTAGTTTCCTTGTTTATCAAAGTCAGCTACCAACTCACAAGGGTGAGACCAATGTGAAAATACTTGCTAAAGGACTAACACAATCACTCTTAAAGGATCTAAAGTCTTTCACAGGAAGGTATTAAGAACTAAATGAGGTCAGTGTGAATAAAATGAAGAGAAGATACTAAGCAAGCACACACCTTGGCGTCCTCTTTGACTCACCCTCCATCTAGACGCCACTAAAACATGTGACTGGGAGTTAATGGGTTGTCAAACCCAGAATAGGACCAAGTAAATTGTTTGGGTTCAAGCTGGTAACATAAGATTACAGTATATTTTAGTTTCAAATGAATCTATAAAAAGGCTTATGCTTGAGATCTGCTATAAAATTACCCTAACTCTGGTATTTAGATAAAATGGAGATGTAACAAGAAACTAGCCTGATCAATGACAGTTTATGTATTCCAGTTTCATGAACCATCATCGCAGTCGCCTTTGCAACCCTTGGGTTAATGGAGATAGGAGAGGGTGAATGTGACTGCCTGGTGTGAATTTTAAAAGTCCCTCAGTGCCCTGGCTGGGTAGCTCAGTTGGTTAGAGCGTTCTCCCAATACGCCAAGGTTGCAGGGCCAATCTCCAGTCAGGGCACATACAAGAAGCAACCGATGAATGCATAAATAAGTGGAGCAACAAATCGATGTTTCTCTCACTCCCCTTCCTCCCTCTCTCTAAAGTCAATAAATAAAGTGTTTTTTTTCCCACAGTCCCTGTGAATGGTGACAACAGCTAAGGCAAAATAGAGTATAGGGATTGGCAACTTTTGATCCATGTTACAATGATGGGCTGATTTTCAATGTTATACAAATGGACAGTCCTCAAATAGGCTGCAAAGAATTACTACTGCAAGCCAGGCGATTCACACCAACTACTTTGCTCTTGAAGGAGCAAAAGAGATGATGAAATGTTTATGCCCACTGTGAAAGACAACTCCGGACAAGAATGGCTATCTTTGAATTCCATAAAGCTTTAGGAAAGAGCATGGCTTAGACTGATTATGCAGAAGGAGAAGAAAGCCCCATCCCAAGGAATCACCTCATCGTTGGTGGGCATTCGGATTCTGTTCTTTAATGCAAAGGCCGGTGATTTGGGGACAGTGATTGGAAGTACTTTCTTTTCAGGAACACCCTGGAAGGAGTAAACAACTCAATAAGACATCCCAGAACAATCTTTACTAGTTAAGATTAAATCCCTTTGTTAATGGGAAGTTCACATACCAGGAATCAAAAAAGGCTAGTATTTCAGTATGTTGTTATTTACCTAAGACAAAGGCGTATCTGATTTGTGGTAGCACTCCAAGGGTAGAGTATCACAATAGAGGAGCAGCAAATACTAAGGACATAGTTTGTATATTCAGTAAAAATAGAATTCATCAAAATCTTTTTTTTTGGAATTCATGAAAAATACAACAGAAAACAAACTAATGCCAATATTTTGTTGTTTTTCTTTCTACACCCCAACCCCTCAAAAACAAAATAAAAAGATGTCCCTTTCATAAGCACTTTCTGATTCTCATAGAATTTATACTCTATGACAAATCTGGCAATTAACACTAACTACAAAATGTTATCTCTTAGGCTGTTTTGAATGAAATCTATGACCAGATCAATTTTAAATCCTCTCTCACACCTTATGTTGCCCATCAGCTCTCTATTCTGCCTCCTCTCTAACTCTTCCCTGCTGTACCACAGGCCACATCATCAACGGCCTATACCACTCACCAGCCTTCTAATAGTCTTTTCAACTTCTCATTTCTCCAATCCATCCTCTCTATATAGTCAGAATTCTTTCTCAAAACACATCTGATAACATTACTTCCAGACTAAAGAATTTTTTAATGGCTCCTACCACCTACCTACAACACTACAAATGCCCTGGCATTTGTTATGAAGTACTAGGTGCTTCATAATCTAGTACCCTGCCTGACTCTCCAGCCTTCTCTCTCACCCCTCCTTACCCATGACCGTCCAACCACAATGAACTACTGGCAGCTACCAAAATGTAACACTGGTTTACAACCCAACACTTTTCCTTATGTGCTCTCAGCTGCTTAAAAGTACTTAACTACTCTTCTTTTCAAGCCTCTACTGAAGCATCTCTTCTTTATAAAGCCTTTCAATAGATCTCTCCAACTCCCAGAACCTACAGAACTAACCCTCTCTCCCTGTGTATAGTTCTACCACAGTACATACAGAACTTCACTGCGCTTGTTTATTTAGATGGTCATCTGCTTGTGTTAGCCTATGAGTGCTTTGAGAGTGCAGACTGGTATTCCATCAATCCCTAGCACCTAACATGGACCCTGGGAAGTATAAGGCCAAATATTCAGTAAATGTTTGTTGAATGAATATAGCAAGAATAACAGAACTTATACCTTGGACTCTTAAGATTCTTTGACTCTAATTTACATCTTGAGAGACTTCTTAATCCCAAAAATGCTGCAATGCTCAAAACATCTTTGGAATCTCTTTCTTGGAGTGGCTTGCAAAGCCACTTTTGGGACCATGTAAGGTAGTCATTCAATCTTTACCTTTAATTAAACAAAACTGTTTCCAGACCTATTATCTTAGACTACTCTGAAATTTTAGTTCCAAATTACTTTAGACCAGCTTCTAAAAGCAAATTAATCTTTGAAATATGAAGAGTTGCCATTACTGAAGAGATCCAAAAGACTGTGCTACAGGATCTAAGACAAGTCGCTTTCCTAAAATGCTTTGTACAATATCAATCACTGCAAAAATTTATACCCTCCTATGGTAACCTCTGTGAAAGTTCATTTATGTTTCCTAAATAAAGCCAGGATCTCTAGCACAGTGAACACCAATATAGCAGAACTTGTCATCTGAATGACAAAAGTCTATGAAATGGTGTTTTCAGATGCTTGCCATAAAACAACAAAATCTGTTGTACAACATCCTAGACAAGTGGACACCAGCCTCTTGCTTGAACATACCCAGGACATGTGGGAATAAGAAGAACGCTGAACAGGGAGCCAGAGATCTGTTTTCCCGCAGCTCTGATTCCAACTGCTACAATCCTACACACATTAGATAGCCTTCAGACCTCGGATTTTTGGGGTTTTTTTCTTTCCATTAAACAAAGTATTGGAAATAAATACCTGAGGACTCATTCTGTTCTAAAATAATGCCGCTTTTCCTGTTTTTCCCCTCTCTAAATCCATCCAGCAGAGATGTGCATTTTAAAAGAAAAACAATGGGGGAGGCCTTGGCCAGGTAGCTCAATTGGTTAGAGCATCATCCTGATGTGGCAAGGCTGTGGGTTCAATCCCCAGTCATAGCACATACAAGAATCAACCAGTGAATGCATAAAAAAGTGGAACAACAAACTGATGTCTCTCTCCCCCTTCCTCTCTCTCTCTAAAATCAATTAAAAAAATTTTTTTTAAAGAAAAGCAATGGAAACCTCTAATAAATAAGCCATGAAAGAGATATTTACCAGTGGGATCAATCCTCATAATTAGCTGGGAGAGAGGGAATAATGATTTATGAAAAACAACTTTGGCCCGGCCGGGTGTGGCTCAGCAGTTGAGTTTTGACCTAGGATCCAGGCGATCAGAGTTCGATTCCCAGTCAGGGCACATGCCCGGGTTGCAGGCTCGATCCCCAGTTGGGGGTGTGCAGGAGGCAACCAATCAGTGACTCTCTTATCATTGATGTTTCTATCTCTCTCCCTCTCCTTTCCTCTATCTGGAATCAATAAAGATATATTTTTTAAAAAAAAGAAAATCAACTTTGCAGCAACCATCTACCCACACCCCATTCTCCACGGCAGTCAAAGCCAGCTGGGGACTCAATCAGAAATTAAAAAAAGGAAACTGGGTTTTTAGAAAAAAGGCTTCTTGTTTTGCTATTTTAAGTCTTTTTAGTTATAACCTTGAGGTCAGGGATGTTGCCATTTGCATTCCATTGCATTCTCTAAGACACCTACAAGAAGTAAATGTTCAATGAACACAAGGTTGATTAATTTGTTTATATCTCAATCTGCTCTACCAGACTGAAGGCTGTTTCACATTCCATCTCCGGGTTCTCAGTGTCTAACAGGCTCGACACACAGGCTGGAGCACTTCAGCTTGTGCCGTCATTCACTCAGTTACCCAGTGCTGGACGGCCTATGCTGTGATGCTAGGTTCTGGGGATATAGAAGTGAACTGTGCAGATATGCAGGGCCCTGCTCTCAGAGAGCTCACATTCTACTGGAGGAAAGAGAATGAAAATGTAACAAATCTATTATTTCCTGATTTTCACAGGTGCTCTAAAGAAGCCTAGCAGAATATGGAACTAAAGTAGAATGGGGTAAGCATGTCTCCGTAAGGCAGAATATGCCCCCAAGTCCCCTGGGACAAGTTCTCAGGCCTATCCCAGAGTAGTTAGGAAATTACTGTGAAGCAGTGTTATTTCAGGGTATATGGGGGAGAAAAAAAAGCATGCTGGTCTCCCCAACTCATCCCTAAAATATCACTGCTAAAATTACTCACTGGCCTCACTGACACCATATCCACCTCTGTGGTGCCTGAGCTCCCCCACTAGATGTCGGCACCAAGTTCACATTTCACACCCTGGAGCTCAAGGCTTTCATCACTCCACGTCTCTCCCAAGAGCCCTTATTTCATCTCTGCCTCCTGGCCCACTGCTGCCCAAGCCCGTTGTCTCCTTGCCACCTATCAACCACAGGCGGGAGAGCACAAGAAACATCGTAAGGACACAGAGACAACAAGCTTAAGCACCCAGAGGACATGAATGGGAAACAGTGGCAGACAGACTAGCTGCATTTGGGTTCTGGGAAGCAGGCTCTTCTGTGCTACTATAAAAGTCCAAGGCTAGAAGTTAAGAGACCTAATCTCAGTTCTGCCGACTTTCAAAAGTGGGCAAGCCACATTCCTCTTCCACAGCCTCACTTTCTAAAAAATGAAGAGCGTGAAAGAGAATGTCTCCTGTGCTTTGCTTTTCTCAACCATGAGTTGAAGTGAAATCACTGGAATGTTGGGAGAGCCACAAACAGCTAGCATCAAACTCAAAAACGGTGTTTGCCAAAATAAGCAATGATAACAGCACTGTGGGGCAGGATGATAGTGCTTAAGATGACAGTTCAAATCCTGGTTCTGCATACTAAATACCTCTTAGTGTCTCTTTCCTCATCTGAAAAATAGGTATAAAAATAGAACCTACTCTTAAGAGTTGTTATAAGAAATGAAGATAATCTACATAAAACACTCAGAAAATAAAAACACTCAGTACAATGTAAGTATGCAATAAAGTAGTTATTACTATTAACAATATGACTGCTTTAGTGTGTCGGACACTAAATTCTTCACTGGGCTGCCTCTAATCTATGCTGCACCCAACAAATAAAAAACTCCAGAGGTGGGGCCCAGGAATCTGTTTACGTAATAAGATCCCCAGAGGATTCTGAGAACCAGCTGGATTTGGCAAACACTTCCCTGCAGCATAGCACTTCAACTCAGTTGCACACTTACTTAACCTAGTGCTTCGATGATTTGTTTATCCAGAATTCTCAACAAGGCATAACCTGGTACAACACTACTCTAAGATCTCAACTAACAACTAATGAACTCTAGTCACCCTCCCCCAATTAACACTTCCCCCAAGTATTTCCAAAGCACAACAAACTGCCAAACCGATTTCCTAAATCAATGTTTCTACAAGTGGAGTTCAGGTACTACTGGTGATATGAAAGAGGATGTTAGGTGGATATAGACTTTTTATTTTTTAATAATCACTTATTTTCTTAAGAACCTTCTATTTTATTCAAGAATGCTCCAAGAGTATGGACCCTGGAACCACACTACCTAGATTCAAATCCTAGCTCTGGCATTGGCTAGTTTATTATCTGGGGCACATTATTGAACCTCTACACTTCCTAACCATAAAATGGATGGATAATACTACCTATAATGTTTACCACATAGGGTTATTATAAGAATTAAGTATTAAATAAAGAGCGTAGAATAAAACATGGTACATAATAAACTTAATATAAGTAGTAGCTACTATTGTTACTCATGGCAAAAAGTACTGCTTTTTCATTTACATAATGATTTAAATGTTTCCTTTAAAATCACTTTAAAAATGAGTTGATCTTAAGAATATATAGTCAATATTGGTACATGAGATACAAGGATATAGCAAAAATGGAAAGGATGGTATGTGAATAAAACACCAAAAACTTGCAGCAGGGGAAGCCAGGAGCTTGGGAGATGTTATTAAAGCAAGGTGCCAGGTGAATGCTATAGAAGCCTTGAGAAAGTCATTTTCTCCTCTGGGCCTCAGTTTTCTAGTGTGTAAAATAAAAACACTGAGCAAGCCCTTCTGGCTCTAGGATTCTGAAGTCTGCACATAAGCCTGCATTTCCTCTGTTGTATTCAGAACACTGTTTGCTCAGTGGGTAATGACCAATGTGCCACAGCTTTTACAGGCCAGTCACTTGGGTGGGAAGAGTTTTCCTTAAAGTTTGTATAACAGAGTTTAACCTTATAGTACACGTGCATCATAGCAAGAAAAGAAAAAGGAAAAAACACACCATCATGAATAGAAAAGAGGTCTCATGCAGAAAGCTCTCAGGTGAAAGACATGGGGTGGGAAGAGGGGAAGAACCATTTCTAAGCATTATGATGCCTGACTTCTTCTCCTTGCTCCACCATTTACTAGCTGAGCGTCCTAGGAATGTTACTCAACCTGTGTGTGCCTCAACTGCCTCATCTCAAACCGATGATAATTAGAGTAAGCCACCTGGAGGGCCCATGGTCAAAATGAATATATGAAAAGGGCTTAGGGCAGTTCCTGGCACATTCTGAAAGCGTCAGCTATTATGACAGTGACAACATGATGATGACGAGAACGACTACTACTACTACACATTGTCAAGGATCAAGTCAAATGCTTCCTCCTCCCAAAACCATTCCCTAAACCTTCGCCCTGGAAGAAATTATCTCCTTTGATTTCCTCTAGTTCTTCTGTCATCTCTCTTAGAACACTTCTGTCTCGTTTCCTATTATTTACACATATGCTGTCTCCCTTATTTAAGTCTCCTGAGAACAAAATCCACCTATGATATGTCTCTTTATCACCTATACCTTCTAATATGATGCCCTAATCACAGTATATATTCAAACATGGATAAGATGTTTGGTCATGAGCAGGACAATTCTGCCAGCATGCAGGGCCTCGACCATTCTTACCACAACATCTTCCAAGATCTTAGTCGGACAAGGTCTGGAATGAAATTCAAAGTGTTCATCCTCTGATTTCTTCTTTGACTCACGCTCCTGGATTCTTTTCTCAATTTCCAAATCAAAGCCAATAGGCTGAGTGGGTGGCTTCACAGGTGGTTTCTTGGGCAAGATGGGCCCACCTTCAAGAATTCTGGGATCCAGTTCCCGTGCTTTGAATTTATATCTGTAAGATGAGAGTTTAAATGAAAACCACACAAAAAAAATTTTTTAAATAAAATAAAAACTACATAAACAACAAAATAGGCCAAAACAGAAAAACAATAATCATTAAGCTTAGCCACCATGCAGAGAAAAATTTCTCTCCATAATCATCACCTCTACCTCTAGGGCAAAGAATCTGTAAGAAAGTCCTAACATCTCCACCACTTTAGAGAAGAGGGTTTCCCTTCACAGAGGAAGTTCCCCCTTCTCAAAAGAAATGGAGGAGGACCCAGGAGACAAACTCCAGTGCTAACCACATTAAGTTGCAATTTCCTCCCTTGGACAATCCCTTGGGCAGCCATGAAAGAGTAGGATCTCCCTAAACTAACCTCAGAGGACACTTTCTAATTGGAATCAATAGTAAGTTCTACCACCCCAACCTCTGCATTACATGTTACCAGTTCACACTCCAGGACATCTCCATATTCCCACTTTCAAACCTTTAATCAAAGGCAGGGGGGCACAGCCTTCAGAGCTGGTAACTCAAATGCCATAAATTCCCAAGGTATGAAAAAATAGCAACTGTACCCTTACAGACCTGAAAAGAGAGTAGGGAGGTTCTTGGAACTCTTCCTCAAATACTGCCAGTGGTACTTACTGCTGTAGTTTCTCCAGCTCCTCAGCCTCCTGATCCGCTGCACTTTTGCAGGTCACAGGCCTTGTGCGCTGTTTAGTTTGCAACACAGGAGTCTGTGGGTCTCTGGAAATCTTGGCCACAGCAGGTTTGGAGGGTAACAGATCTGTAAACCGAGATCAGAGGCATTCACCTAGCTCCCCCAAACCCCATTTACCTATAGGTGCTGACTCACCTTGGCAGCCCAGAGATACCCCATCACAGAGTGGCTGGCCCTCCACACTCACCTCAGTTCACATCAGTCAACCTAACACACATGCAGTCCCTTGTTCCCCATCACTCTTTATTGCAGGGTATGAGGAAGGTAGCCTTTGAGTAAACTCTACTATTATCTTCTGAACTTAAACCACCCAAGTCTGATGAATTCCTTATCACAGCACAGGCGTAAACTGCCTTTCTATTGGCAGTGCCAACTATTTTGCTTGTTATTGACAAGTAAGAATTTTACTTATTCCAGCTTTAAAAATAAGGCCTTTCTAAAGACCAAGTAATAAGTCCCAATATTATAAACTCCCTAAAAGCATATATAGCAAGACTACCTCACCCAGAAAGTCAAATGGAGAAAGTAAAAAAACTATGTCGAGCCCGGCCGGGCATGGCTCGGTGGTTAAGCGTTGACCTACGATCCAGGCGATCGGGGGTTCGATTCCCGGTCAGGGCACATCCCCGGGTTGTGGGCTGCAGCCAATCAATGACTCTCTCATCATTGATGTTTCTATCTCTCTCTCCCTCTCCTTTCCTCTCTCTGAAATCAATAAAGATATATTTAAAAAATAATAAAAAAATAAAAATGAGCAAATGTAAACATTAAAAAAAAAAAATGTCGAAGCATCAATGTTAAGACTATCACCCAATATTACCCAATAAATTCAATAAAAAATTTTTTTTAAAAAAGACCATCACTACCACTCACAGAAAATATTGATTTGCCAGGTCAGGGGCAACTGTGTCAATTTTATTCATAATTGTACAGAATGAGTCGTCTAATTTAGACCTATTACATAAGGAGGTAGAAACCAAATCTATTTCTTTTATAAAGAAGCCAGCCTTTGCCCAGCTGGCGTGGCTCAGCAGTTGAACACCAACCTATGATCCAGGAGACAGAGGTTCAATTTCTGGTCAGGGCACATGCCCGGGTTGTGTGCTCAATTCCCAGCAGGGGGTGTGCAGGAGGCAGCTGATGAGTGATGACTCTCTCATCATTAATGTTTCTCTCTCTCTCTCTCTCTCTCTCCCTTCCTCTGAAATCAATAAAGATATATTAAAAAAAAGAAAAGAAAGAAATGCTCAACAATACATTAGTAGTCTGCATATAAGCACGTGCGATACTTTCGTTCAAAAACTAGGATTTCAACTAAAGGCAAATTTGCATCTAAGATGTAAGCAAAAGGATTCTAGGGGAGCCTCCAGCCAGCTAGGATATCGGTAAGAAACTTACTAATATCATCCTTCTTGCTCCTCAAGTGATATCTGTTAGGGGTTCTTTTATAGAAGGCTTCGACCTGCTGTGCAATAGGTACATATGGAGATGTTTCATCAAATTTTCTTTTCTTTCCTTGGGACAGGTTGAAAGGCTTTATAATGGTGCATCCCTTAGCCACTCTGGCCTGTAGAGAAAGTTGTTCCCCAAATGAAACGTTATGGAAGCTCAGATCTACCACAAGTCACATATTCAACAGAAAGAATCAAAAGAAAAAGGGCCTGTGTAAAACCACGATTATTACTCTCAAGTCTGTCAGTCCTTGAGCACGGGTTAGTCTATTCCTGTCTTTGAAAAAAAAAAGAAGCCATCTTTGGGGGAAAAAAGGGAAGAAAGAATCTAGCAATTAGTACACTGCTCTACAATAGTACATAAAGTGATTTTTCACAAATATGTTAATGTTTTGAAACAATCAAGAGCAAATCTTCTTACAATTAGGAGGAACCAAAAAAAAAAAAAAAAAGAAAAGGCACCCTATCCCAATCCCATTAAAAAAATGTATTAGGCTTCTGGGAGTGGATCAGGTCAGGCAGCTCTCTGAATCAGCCTCATACACACCATTCCCAAAAACTGATTGATGAAGAAGCCAACTCCTTGGATGACTGATTTTGATTAAACTGGTCTCTGTTTGAAAACAAAACTCTTCCGGAACCTACATCTCAAAGAAAGAAGCACACTCAGGGTTTAAAACTGAAAGATTGCCTTCAACAAATGATGGTGATTGAAATTGCAAGTAGAGATTCTTAGTGCCAGAATTTTTATTTAGGATTGTTACTGTTTTTGTTCGTGCTCTGCTAACAAAAATGCATAGGATTTGAGTGGTCTGCCCCAACCCCATTTTTCCCATTAAATGCTGTTATAGTTTGTACAGAGCTTTGCAAGAAAGACTTTTTTCAAGAATTTCATAACAGCACAAGCTGTAACAAGCCTGTGCTTATAATTTGCCACCCATACTTCTATGTGTTTTATGTATATTCTCAATTCATTTTCCACAGCAACTTGGTAAGATGGTTCCAAGAGAGACAGTGATCTATCCAAAATCACAGAGCTAATGGGGTAAAGTGAGGATTTAGATCTTAATTCAATTACATTATTGTAAGCGGTGACCACAAATGCTACAGCTGAAATTCTCACTGAATTCGTAAAAGGAGTGTTCACTTAGCCCATCAACTCACAGGAGATGGAGGATGCTTTCGCAGCTCAGATGAAAAGTTCACTTCCTTATACTCCTCCTGGCTCTTAGGCTGTTGTTTGATTCGCTCATCTGTGCGGAAGTGGAAGTTGACCGATTTGGTTACCTGGCTTACTGGTTTCTTGACAGGTTGTCCTAAGTGAGGAGCAGAGTAAAACACACAGGTAACACTAAGAAGAGAGAACAGTGGTAAATCCCCTTTTATCCACTCTTCGGTCTTTCTGTTACCATGGATCTACTTTGTTTGCTCTTTACATATAACCAAACATTTTAAACAGTCCCAAGAACACTAATACATGTGCCTTATTCACTGCTGAGTTTGAGGCCTTTTGGTCAGATGCAAACTGTAAAGAGGTAGCACAGGGAGAAAAATCCCATCTCCCAGGTGTGGCCATAAACAGGTATGAAGACACAGAGGCACTGGAATGTTTATGACAGGCAAAGCTCTCAAACATCTTTAAAAACACATTTAAGTAAACATCGCTAAGAGGGAAAGCCTATAACTCCAGGGGTGCTTTCTTCAACCCAGTAAGCAGGGCTTTAAAGCTTCAACTCCACGAAAAACTACGCCAGAGCAACGCAAAACTCTGACCCCTTCAGCTCCCTCACTCATACTTTTCCCCCACAGCCACAGCTGAATTCATTCCGCTTTCTTTTCCTCGGCCAGGATAAAATGGGAAAACAACTGGCCTGCCCAATTGTTTTATCTTCTGTCTTACCCCGAGTCCCTTTTTTTGCCAATACAAAGAAAAAGAACTAGGACGAAAGAGAAAGAAATAGATTCTCCTTGAAACGAAGGAGTCCTCATGGGAAAAGGCCTCAAAAGATGGGTGTGCCTCCTACAGTTAGAGACAAAGGGACAGCACACCCTAAGAAAGGGCAGGGTACGTAAAATATTCTAGGGAACGATCACTGCGATGCCCAGCCTGCTACATAATCACATTATTTTATGCCAACTCACAAGAAAGCCTTTTTTGCCATAGACTTAAACAGCCCTGCCACGATTATGAGAAGCACCCTCATAAAGCAGGCTCAACACAGCCGAGCTGACCTGCTCCTGCGAGAGCCAGCTTCTTGAACGCTTCATTCTTCCTCCGCATCTCCGCCACCTCCTGCTGCATTTTTATGCTCTTCTCCAACTCTTGCTCCTCAGTACTTTTTAGAACCTTCTGCCTAAAGGGTAAATCAATAAAGGAGATAAGAGAGGAGAGGCTCAATGATTCAAAATAATCTAAAGGCATTATACAGATTAGATTTTTAACCTGTGATAAAATAATCATCCAAACAAAAACTATTACCTAATAGAGCGATATTGACTTAATTAGATAATCTGAAAAAAAACCCAGATGCACAATTTATACCAAAATATTGAACAAATTTTCAGAAAATAGCTAAAACAGACTAGAAGATATTACAAAAGATCCACAAATTGGACTACATGTGGATTAACTTTATGCCACAAGAAAAACTAAAATTAGCCCTGGCCAGTTTTCTCAGTGGTTAGAGCATCAGCCCTCGGACCAAAGGGTCCTGAGTTCAATTCCCAGTCAAAGGCACATACCTCAGTTGCAGGCTCAATCCCCGGCCCTGGTCAGCGCACATGCGGGAGGCAACCAATCCATGTGTCTCTGTCGCATGGATGTCTCTCTCTTTCTGTCTCCCTTCCTCCCCTCTACTCTCTCTAAAAAAAAAAAAAAAACCAATGGAAAAAATATTCTCGGGTGAGGATTAGAAAATAACAACAACAACAACAACAACAATAATAATGATGATGATGATGATGATGGAAAACTAAAATTAAAATGCCAGTAGAATAGGGAAAATATTTGCAACAAATATGGCCAAAGGCTAATAATATATAAAGAACATATACTATGACAAAGAGGATAGACGTAGGAGTAAAGTCAAAGTGTTCAAATCCCATAGCCCTGTCATTTCATTTTCTGCCTATGTGATCCTGAGAAAATGATTTAATCTCTCTGGGCCTCAAGTTTCTCTACTGTAAAATGAGGAATATACTTACTCATCTTCACAGAATATTTGTGACTATTAAATCAGATAATGTTTCTGAATACTTGACACATGGTAAAAGTTCCAGTTAGAATAGCCATTCTTAGTAATAAACAGAAAAGGAAACAGAAAATTCACCCAAGAGGAAATATGGAAAAGATGTTATAATAACAGTAATACAATGTTGTCAACAATCAGGTAAATACAAATTAAAATAATTGAATGCCATCAACAATATAGCAATTAAATGTGGAACATTTTTTATTGATTCTTTTTAGAGAGGAAGGGAGGAGAGGGAGGGAGGGAAGGAGGGAGAGAGAGAAACATCAACGTGAAAGAGAAGCATCAGTCAGTTGCTTCCTGTACGCACCCTGACCAGGGTTCAAACCCACAACCTGGGTATGTGCCCTGCCCAGGAATCAAACCGGCACCTCTCAGTGCACGGGACGACACTCAACACACTGAGTGGCACCAGCCACGGCGGGAACACTTGTTTAAAGTAAAAAAAAAATTCAATGCAGATGAGTCAAGGAAATAAAAATATTCAAAGCTGATAGCACTATAAATTCATACATTCGGTTCAGAAATAAAATTGGCAATAAATATCAACAGCCATAAAACTAGTCATTGAGGAGACTGCTCAAAAGAAAAAGCTCTGACTATAAAGATGTTCACTGACTACTTACAATAATAAAAAGTTGGAAGCTGCATTTTCAACAGAAAATGTTTAAATATGAGAGAATATTAACAATCTATCAAAAGTGGATAAACGTGAAGATTTAATAGTACCAAAAAATAAATCAAAGTCTCCTGGTGAGCGAATGAAGCAAATGCAAAGGCAGTTTATACACTGACTGTGAAATACGTGTTTTACTTGAAGGGCCAGAAGGGAGCTTGGCAGGATAAAAACGTTCAATTTACGTAGTAAGAACCTTTACTTTTTCCTTTTGTATTTCTTTAATATGCTTTAATAATATATTTTTCCCAAAGTTTAAAGACTTGGACATCCACTGGGATATAAAACAATTCACCTCACCATGGTTATAGCCTCAGGAGTTTCCCAAGCTCCATGCACACCACACAGACTGGAGATGTATGTACCCATTTGTAATTTTACTCTGTTGACTCTGTTTAAATTCAGGAAAGAAGCATACCTTGCAGGTGGTATACAAGGCACAGTATGTCTGCCCTTGGCTTTCTCTGGGGAAGAGTCATTGTTTCCAGAAGTATCCTGATGAACACTGCCATCTTCCTCTACTTCGGGCTTCTTTTGATGGTCAGAACTTGAGTTCAAAAGTACAAAAAAAATCCTCTTAATTCCCTAAAGTATGCCCTGCTCTAGCCCCCTCCCCAGATCTACCACACATGACTTAAATTTTCTCTCTTTAAGACAACGAGCATGCTTCCTCAACCATAAGATTCTTCCACTAGTATCATCAGATCATCTATACCAGTGGCTATAAGGGGTAAACTTTAAGAAAACCAATAGAAGTCAAGACAACAGTTGTCCAGTGATGGCTCAAGAGGGTAGGAGGGATTCCAACTGCTCATCATCAAATGCACAAATGTCAGGCAGCTGGTTGCCTTCCCAATATCTATTCCATTCTTTCTTATTAACAGAACTCCAATTTTGTTTGGGGCAACAATATGCAAAGGAAAAGTATTGTATTTGCATCAACAGCCTCTACTGCAACTAGGAGGGATCCATCACACAGTTGGGCAACTGAGATATAATGAGTTTCTGGAAAATATTTCACTTTCATGATATGGTTGCTGCCCCTCTTCCTTTGCTTCCTTCTTCTCTTAAACATGAGTGTGATACCTAGAGGTATAGCCGCTATCTTGTGGCAACAAGGCAACAAGCACAAGGAAGAAGCTAAGACACAGAGCAGCCATCTTGAGCAACAAGCAAGAAATAAATGTTAAGACTCAGAGATGCTGCCCTGTCATTGTTGAGTCACTGAACCTAAGCCAACAGCAAACTTCTGTGAAGCAAATAACTAACTATTCTGTAAACCACTCTAGCTGAACAGGTAAAATGCATTCCTAACTGATAAAAATAAGAGCACCATATATTCTGCTTGCTATTAACCATAGGAGCAAACAGGTAAAACCTATGCCCACTGACAGAAGCTGTGGCTACTTACACTTTCATTCTTTTGGAGGGTGGAGTTTCACTGATGATTACAGGAGTAGCGCATCTCTTGGCTTTCGTTTTCACATGGTGTTTTTCTTTCTGTGCCAAATCTTTCTGAGCAGAGAGTCTAACAGATCGTCTACGGTAGAGGAATTGACAAAAGTTTATCTGAATTTATCTACTACAGATATGTAAATATTCTTCAAAAATGTAAAAGTATGTCAAACTACAAAGGGCTATAAAAAGTTTAGTGGCATTATTTCAATTCTAAAAATTTAATCTCTTGTCTTACTGATAGTTTTTAAAATTTCATCATAAAATATTGCTACTTAAATGCACTGGTGTTTGTAAATTAGACTTCAATAAAGCTGAGATTTTTTTTTTTAAGGCACTAGCAATAACCCAGCAGAATTCTCTCCTTTCATAGGTAAGTCAAAAAAGATAAGGTGTCTTTATCGACACTGTTACGTAGCTAACTGCTGTCAGAACTGAAATTAGGGATCAGATCTCCTGGAAACTGACCATAGTATTTATTTTCTCCTCTTTCTTTTGACCACACACCCCTTTTTTGTTAAACTATAACACATACCAAAAAGTGCAGAAAACAAAAATTAAGTTAAATGATTACAAAGTGAAATCTCATGAAATCACGACCGAGGCTAAGAAACAGAACACTGGAAGCAGCTGCTATCTTGACTTATCTCATAGTAATCATTACTCTTTCTTTAGCATTTTACCATATAAACATGCATGCCACAAACATGGTACATTAAGGAAAGAAACAAAAAAATAAACCTTTATATAATGTAATCAGACTGCTGCAAGTATTCTTTTTTGTCTGGTTTATGTCACTCAGTATCATGTTTGTGAGCTTCAACCACATTGATTCACGCAGCTTTAATTCACTGTTTTCAATGCTGCATTTATTGCAGGAATGCGCCACTATTATCCAGTCTACTGTTGATTCTCATGTCTCCTGGTGCAGAGGTACACATTGCTGTTGGATATCTTAAGTCGTAAGATTGCTGGGTCACAGGACATTGGTTAAAACAACTAAAGTTGTTTTTCCAAAGTGCTTGTAACAATTTATATTTACCCTGGAAAGTTTCTAAGACTCTGCATTGCTCACATTCTCCTGAATACTAGGTGTTGCCAGATGATTTCATTTTAGCCGTATTGGCTGGTATGAGAGCTTCACTGTGGTTTTAATTTGCTTTTCCCTGATTACCACTGAGACCGAGCACCTTTCACTTACTGGCCACTTGGTTGTCCTTCTCTTTATTGCTCAGTCCAGGTATCTTGCTTGCTTTCTGCGGGTTGCCAGTCCTTTTCTAACTGATTAGTAGAGATTCTTTATATACCACGAGTCCTTTGTAAATTTTATGTTACAGATATCTTTTCCCACTATGGGGGTTGGCTTTTTGCTCTTTATAGTATCATTTGATTAGATAGAGGTGCTCAAATGCATCAACTCCCCCTTCCCATTGTCAGTGCCTTTCTGTTTGTATCCTGCTCAAAAAATCTTTCCCTATTCTAAGGTCAGAACTATGTTCTCCTATATTATACGAGTTTTAGCTTTCACATATAGACGTATAATCTACCTAGAACTGTTTTATATAGAGTGAGGTAGGGGCCAAGTTTCATTTTGTTCTATTTGGATATCCATTGTCCAAGTATTTAATGAAGGGAAGATTAAAAAAAAACACTTTCCCCACTGGTCTGCAGTACTCTCTTTGTCATATACCATATCCATAATGGGAAAGTGAGTTTCTATTTGATTCCACTGGTCTCACTCGTAAAGCAACATTTCCATGGAAAAATTTTTACTACAGACTTGTTGGCTCTTACCTTCTGTGTCAAAGGAGCTTTGGCCACCTTTCAGCCTACCCACCTAAACCATGTGAAAACAACATAGCAGGGAATTTGTGTGATTGCCCATACCATCCTATTCCATATGTTGATCCTCTCTAGACTAGGCATCTCTGGACTAAGATAAATCTAAGACCTAAGATAATGGCACTAATATTTTACCTCTTATTATGCATTTTCTTTTTTTTGTTTTGTTATCCTAACTGGAGGATATTTTTTCCATTGAATTTTAGGGAGAGTGGGAGGGAGGAAGGGGTGGGGAGAGAGGTAGAGAGAGAGAAAGGAACATCAATATGAGAAAGACACGTCAATTGGTTGCCTCCTGCACGTGCCCCAGTCAGGGCTGGGGATAGAACCTGAAACCTAGGTATGTGCCTTGACTGGAAATCGAACCCAAGGCCCTTCGGTGCGGGACACACACACACACACACACACACACGCTCTAACCACTGAGTCACACCGGCCAGGGCTTATGCATTTTCATAATGCAGTATCATTTACAAAGTACACATTATCTTATTTGGACCTTTCTTACAATTAGCTCTTTTATTCTCAATAAACTGAGGTTTTGATAGTAGAGGATACATGCTTTAAAAAAAAACAAAAAACATTCAGGCAGGTCTTCTGACACTGACAGCAGCTATCTTCCTGTCATACCATCATTTCCAAAAAGCATTCTAGAATTCAGTCAGGATGAGGAACAATTTTAGTAATCATGTATGTATACAAAACAGAGAAGCCAAGGCACTAACACTTTCTTGGATTCTGAAGGAGTCTATAGGACACTGGGTCTCTTTTCCATAGCCCTACTTCACAATCTAAACGGAACAGAAACCACAGAATCAACCGATAGCAATCTCTTCAGATTCCTGCGATATATACCTACCTGGTTGAGATTTCATAGAATTCTTTGATTAAAAACAGCATCTTTACCAGAAAAAGATTAGTATAAGCTTGTGTGATACCATCCTCAAAAGTGATACCCTTATGCCAGCATAAGTGATACTCTTTTTACAAAGGGTAATGTCATTACTTCTGAGAAATAATATTATAAATACTCTGCCATTCCTCTTCCGTGAGGATATTCTAGGTGACATCAAAGTACAAAGCAATAAACAGTCTTGCAATTTAAACCCTGGGTGGGTGGTTAATTCTTTGATGATGAAAGCTCTGAGACCGCTAGTACAAGATTGTGGGTTAACCTACCTACCTGTCCACTTGTTTATTCATCAAGTATTTATTCCACTTCTGCAGCAGCCAAACAATGTTAAGCACTAGGGATACATGACAGTTGCCCTTAGAAAGTTTATTTACAACAGGGTAAAAAAAATCTGTCGAATAGCCATAAAAATAAATGTAAAATTGCAACCCATGTTGGTGGTACCAACAGCAAGGGTTTTGAAACCAAACTGATCAGTTTGAATCCTGGCTCTGAAATATAGTTACCATGGACAAGCAACTTAGTACCTCTGAACCCTTATCCATAAGTGAAATGTATCACCTACAACTCATAAATGTTATGAAGATTAAATAAAGTAATATAAACAGTCTAATAAAATATGACACACCTATTAGATGCTCTGTCCAGTAACTAGTCTTTGAAGATCATTAATATAACTATTACTTTTGATCCTGAAACAGTCTTACCTCTGAGGCTGGGATGGAGTATTTCTTGAGGTGGTTCCCTTGACTTCCAGGGCAGAACAAGCATTTGAGGGAATGGACTGTTGCACCAGATTTTCTTTTTCTGACTCTTTGTAGTAAGTGTTGTCAACTGCAGGAGAGTAAAAACTAGTCAGTACCTGCCCGGCCAGCATGGCTCAGTGGTTGAGCATTGACCCATGGACCAGGAGATCTCAGTTCAATTCCAGGTCAGGGCACATAACCGGGGTTGAGGTCTCAATCCCCAGTACAGGGTGTGCAGGAGGCAGCTGATCAATGTTTCTATCTCTCTCTCTCTAAAAAAAAAACAATGAAAACATATTTTATTTTATTATCATTATTTTAAATCCTTGGCCAAGGATATTTTTTTCCATTGCTTTTCAGAGAAGGGCGGGGGAGAAGGGGTGAGGGAGGGAGAGAAAGAGAGGGACAGAGACAGAGACACAGATGTGAGAGACAACACATCCACTGGTTGCCTTCCACATAAGCCCTAACCAGGGCCGGAGATCAAGCCTGCAACCAAAGTACATGCCCTTGGCCAGAATCGAAACTGGGACCCTTCAATCTGCAGGCCAACGCTCTGATCACTGAGCCAAACTGGTAGGGCAAAAATACATTTAAAATAGTAAATAAATAAATAAATAAAAATTAATTGAAGAGAAGTAGCAAGAGGGAACTGAGTGTAGTTATAAAAGGGCAACGCAAGGCCTCTTGTGATATTATAACTGTTTAATATCTTGACTGTGATGGTAGATCCACAATACTATACAGGTAATAAAACTGCATAGAACTTAATACACATAAACAAAAATGAATACAAGTGAAATGGGAAATCTGAGTAAGATTGGTGGATTGTTGATCACATTGCAATATGTCAATGTATCAAATCAAGTTGTACTTCTTGAACTTGTACAATGTTACATGTCAACTATATCTCAATTTTATAAAATGAGTCAAAAGATAATATCAAAAGGGAAATTAAAAGAATTTTGAAGGGCCCTGGCTAATGTGGCTCAATTGGTTGGGCACTGTGCACCAAAAGGTTGCCAGGTCAATTCCTGTGCCCAGGTTGCTCAATCCCCGGTAGGGGGCATGCTGGAGGCAGCTTATTTTGAATGGAATGAAAATGAAAACACAATCTGTCAAACTTGTGGGATGCCATTAAAGCAATGACTTTCAATAAGTGTGCAGCAAGAACTTTTAAAACATGCAATACTGCCCGGTCAGGCGTGGTTCAGCAGTTGAGAGTCGACCTGGGATCCAGGAGATTGGGGTTCGATTCCCGGTCAGGGCACATGCCTGGGTTGCGGGCTCGATCAATGACTCTCTTATCATTGATGTTTCTATCTCTCTCTCCCTCTCTTTTCCTCTCTCTGAAGTCAATAAAGATATATTAAAACAATTAATTAATTAAAAAAATAATAAAACATGCAATACTTGTCTATCTAGTCAGGGACACTGACCTCTTTGCCCTCAGGTTGCCAAATAAAAAAATGACAACAGCCAACACAACAATAGCCCTCCGGTGTGAATGCCCTGTCTTGAACCATAAATATACAGATGCAGATGGAACTGCATCTGACTGGTTAATTCTTGGCACCAGAAATCCTTATATACAAGTATAGGCACCTGATTTTTTAAAAAGTCACTTTGGAGCAAAAAGGGCAGATAATTACTATTATTATTATTTTTTTGTCAATCAATCAAAATTATACCTTTTTTTAAATTTTTATCAGATCAGGAAAAAAATTTTTGGTACGCCGCAGAATTTTAGTAATTAGTTTGTGTGTGCCATGAGATGAAAAAGGTTGAAAATCACTGCACTAAAGTAGTACTTAGGGGGAAATTTACATCAGTAAACACATTAAAAAAGAAGAAAGATCTTATATCAATGACTTTAGCTGCCACCTTAAGAAAAAAACAAACAAACAAAAGAGCATATTGAGCCCAAAGTAGAAAGAAAATAAAAATCAGAATGGAAATCTATAAAATAAAAAACAAAAAAATATTTAAAAAATCAATATAAATTTACTGTAGTGAGGGTTGCACACTGCTCTATGAAAATACTATAAAAAACAAGGAAATGTACACTTTAAGTAGGTGAATTATATGTGTTAATTATATCTAAATATAGCTATGACTTCAAAAAAAAGAATCATTTTCAAGGATTTCTGACCTCTTAAAGAATGCCTGTTATTTTGATCAATAGACAATATTCTACAGATTTAGTAACTACCAGTTTAAATGTCAATCATCTCTTAAAATCAGACAGATGACTCAAACAATTCTTGTACAGGTATAATATAAAGCAGTACATTCTTCTTTCCTACTGGTTTATTTCCCAGCCAGACCCATATGTTACACTAAATCTTGTCACAAAAAGAAGATAATTATATATCTGGCAATCAAATTCTGTTAGAAAAAAATAAATTCTATGTCAGCTTAAGTTCCAAGAGATTATTTTTTAACAAGTATAGCACATCATTAGTTTCACATTCACCATGAAGTGAATTAGCCCATTTCACTTATAATAAATAAAGGCATGCAGCATTTAGGTAATTCCCCCAGATCCCTCAAGGCTCCTAATACACTATCCCACCACCATTCTGCCAAGGAGCTTTTTTCTAATGTTCCGTCTTACCTGGTCTCAAAGGTGTGACAATAGCTTGCTGAGGATTTGCTTTTCTCATTGGAGTTTTATCCTGAAAAGGCCCTGGCCCATTCTTCCCAAGAAACTTATTCTCCAAATTGGCCTTCTCTTCTGTGAAAAGGTAAGAGTGCCATCATCTAAACAAGCAAAATAAGTCAGTGCCATGCACTTAAAATGGGGCCTAAAGCCCCCTACCAGTACACTTCTAACTCATTTGGCAAGTACAAGCAAAGGAGTAGTGATTAAAAAAATGACACACATTATACGTCAGAGATAGAGACTGTAAAAACTATCACTAAAACACTGGCAACACTGAACAATGTATTATAGAAAAGAAGTGTACACCCTGCACTGTGAGCAGCTCCTTGTCTCTGCTTGATTCAGTTAGGACCATACAAGCATGAACTAGCCTTATCTACTACCTAAGTACTTCATGTTCCTTCTAAAGAAAACTGTAGCCACCAAGCTCCGCAGGGCTTACAAGGGACATCTCAGTCTGAGCTGAGGTTCTTCCTCAATTGGGATAGTGAGAGGGGAGTGGTGGGTATGTGAGGAATGAACAGAGTTAGGTTCTATGCAGGAATTTTATCTTAGATTCTGCTGTGCCCAAAAGTTAGCACAACGCAGTGAAATGCCTGTTTTACCAACAGCCTACTGATAGAAGTGTCAAGATTGCAGTGAGTACCAGCAATAACAAAACACTGTGCACATACAGATTGCAACTGTGTAAAAAGATGTGATTATTTGGAAGAAATTAGAAAGGAATATATTTGAACTCAGGTGGTTTTGAAAAAATGGTGGGATTAATTTTTTTTTTCCCAACTGTATTTAATAGTATTGTCATACCAGTATTTCCTTTTTTTTGTTTTAAAGAAAAACTACGAAAAAGAGAGAACAGACAGCCCAACCATTTCCTCGGGTTTCAGTAGAGCAAGGGCACGGGAAGACCTCCGTAGGGCAGCTGGCTCTCTTGTCTACCTTTCTTCCCACACCACTTCCAGAAGTCTCTCCTCTCAGGGTCCCCACTGACACAATGAAGTCCTTTTCCAGGAGACTGGCATACGCCCTCACATTTGGACTCTGCACTATCACTGCTAAGTACAGCTTCAATGGGCTCATTTCACCCCCATCAATACCGATTTCTCTTAATAAGGAGTAAAAAGGACATGAGAAAGCATAAAATGAAGGGGCCCCAGACACTACTGTGCTGACATATCACTGGCCTCACATATTACTCCAAAGTAATATAAAAACATAACCATCCTTACTTATTGTTGGCCTGGTGTCGGGGTTTGTGCCACATCACATGACCCAACATCAGGCAATCCTTATCTCTGTTTAGGGACTGGGTTCTGAGTAGCATAATCTGTCCCATTTAAAAACGAATTGGAAAGGGATAGCAAGAGGGAGGTGAGTGTAGTTATAAAAAGGGGAACATAAGGCTCCTTGTGATACTAGAAATGTTCAATATCTTGACTGTGGTGGTAGATCCGCGAACCTACACAGGTGATAAAATTGCACAGAATTTAATAGACATAAACAAAAATGAATATAAGTGAAATGGGAACTCTAAGTAAGATTGGTGGATTGTATCAATGCCAATATCCTAGTTGTAATATTATAATCTATGTCAGGTGACAAGTAGAGCAAGTTTTTACATGGCTGCCATCTCTACAGACATGTTTTTGAGTCCTAGAGTTTCACTCAATTTTGCTTAATCATATTTTAAGGAAGTATAGATTTCTGGATTTTCCCATATAGTCATAAAGTTTAAATTATTTGTCGTTCTTAACTACCAAATAGAATTGTATTATACTGATAGTTCATTCCCAAAATACTGGGCACTTCAATTATTTCTCATATCATGGATGACAAAGTATCTTATTGCACACAGAAATTTATATTTTAATTATTTTCTTTCAGCTCCCCCCTTCTTTTAAAGGTCCTCAGAACAAAGCAAGCCACTAACCCTTAAAATGGTAGAGAAAGCAGACACTTACCAAACCAAGAATCTATGTTTTGGGGATCTTCCTCATCATTCAAAGATGTAAAATTGATGAAGTCCGTGGGAGCATCATAGGAGTAAGACATTGTCCCTACCTGGCACAGAAGAGCAGGTTTTTCTAATATTACTGTCACTTTTCTCAACAGGTCACTTTCCAAGTAAAGAAATGGTTCAAAAGTTTGACTTCTGTCTTACTTTCAAATCAAAGTAAGCTCTTTTTGGCAACTTGAAAATACTCCTTGAGGTAAATATGGTAGAATTAGAAAGAGGCCAAGTTTGAGTACCTACAACATGCCATGCACTATGCTAGGTGTTTTACATTCATTATTTTATTTTCCCCCCAATCTACCGTTTTCTCACCCAGTTCTCTCTCTCTCTGCCCTGAATAACCCAATCCAATTTATTCTCTCTCTGTCCCACACAATCCAATTTCTGAAACATATACATCAAATTTCATACCTATCGAACAAAATCCTACTCATCATTCAAAGTCCAATTCAATTCTCTATAAATTCTTTCCCAATTTCTACCCATCATACATAATTGTTGCCTCTCCAAAGCCATAGTGCTTTGTTTACCATCCAATTTTATATTAGGAAACTATGTAAATGTCTCTCCTAATAGACTAAGTTCCTGAAGGATGGATTTTATTCATCTTTGTAAACCTCATCCATCAAGGTGCTTAGAACAGTATCTTATACATAGTAAGAGCTCAATAGTTTTCGTTGTTGTTTTCATTTATCTTTATTGTTGAAAGTATTAAAAATGTCCCTCTTTTCCCCGCACCGATCCCCTCCACCCCGCACCCGCACTCCCCAGGCCTTCACAGCACTATTGTCAGTGTCCATGGGTTTTGCATATAAGCATAGAAGTTCTTAGGTTAATCTCTCCCCATCCCCACCCCCCATCCCCACCTTCCCTCTGAGATCCCTCAGTCTGTTCCATGCTTGTCTCTGAATCTATTTTGTTCATCAGTTTATTTTGTTCATTAGATTCCACATATGAGTAAGATCATGTGATACTTGTCTTTCTCTGACTGGCTTATTTCACTTAGCATAATCCTCTCCAGGTCCCTCCATGCTGTCTCAAAGGGTAAGGGTTCCTTCATTTTTACAGCTGCATAGTATTCCATGGTGCAAATGTCCAAGATCCTTGATATGATTTCAATCTTCTTGAACTTGTAGAGGCTTATTTTGTGTCCTAACACATGGTCTATCTTTGAGAATGTCCCATGTGCACTTGAGGAAAATATCTATTCTGCAGCTTTGGGGTGAACTGTTCTATAAATGTCAATTAAACCCATCTGATGTAGTGTGTCATTTAGAATCACTGTTTCCTTGTTGATTTTTTGTCTGGAAGATCTAATCAGTAAAGTCAGTGGGGTGTTAAAATCCCCTTCTGCATATGGCTGTCAATTTTTTCTTTAAAGTCCTCCAGAAGTTTTTTTGTTTTTTTTTCAGCCTGTGTGAGTCTTTTGTGCTGAGGCGGGTCTCTTGTAGACAGCATATATTTGGGTGTTGTTTTCTTATCCATTCAGTTACTGTATGTCCTTTGACTGGACCATTTAATCCATTTACATTTAAGATTATTGATAAGTACTTATCTAAGAGCTCAGTAAATATTGTTCCTGGGCATGAAGAAAAAGACTTTAAAAAATATATAAGCCCTGGCCAGGTGGCTCAGTTGGTTGGAGAGTCATCCCATACACCAAAAAGGTTGCAGGTTCAATTCCTGGTCAGGGCACATACCTAGGTTGTGGGTTTGATCTCCAGTCGGGGCGCTATTCCAGCCTCTCTCCCCCAGCCCATATATATAAACTTTAAAAAAATGGGATCACTGACATTTTGCATCTGCTTCACAGACATATTTTCCATGTCAATAAATACCGATGTATAATCAATAGATGGCTATACCATAATTTACTTATTCCCTACTTCTAGGCTTTTCCGGGTATTTTCACTTTAAAGATACTACTACTAGGAGAATATCCTTGGAGCTAAATTTCTGTACACATCCATAATTCTTCCCTTAAGATAAATTCTTAAAGATGGAATGGCTGGCTCTTGATAAATACTGTGAAAATGTTCCTCAGAAGAGTAATACCCACTTATATTACCAGAGAGGTGTGCCAGTTCCCCAAACTGTCACTGACTCTGGGCACTAACAGCCCTCAGTGCTCATTTTTCTGTGTTATAGCACTATATGTATACTCCGAGAGAAATCATAAGATTAGTTACACCCAACTTCACTGCTGCTCAGTGGCTTGGCCAGCATTTCATTAGCTTCTCTCAGTGGCCTGGGATAATTCAGAAGGTACTTCAGTGCCTCAGAAACATTTGTTCTGTCACATTCAGTTTACATACTGACATCAATCTATATTAGGAAACTTCATCTTCCCATGGTCTCCCATGAACTCCGAACTCCAGATACTTTTGTAACGATGCCCCAGGTGAGGGAGTTAGTGTAGAAACATGACATTTTGGAATTGGGAGGAATCTTAGACTACACCTAACTTTTGCAGTTTATAGATAAGAATTAATTGATGCAAAAAGGGGTCCTCCAAGACCACACAACAATACTAATGATCATGGTAAAAACAGTTACCAAAAGTGCTTATACATGCCAGGTGCCATGAAGTACTAAATACATACTATTCCTAATGCTCTCAACAATACTATAAATCAGCGATCATTATCCCTGTCACAGAAGAGGAAGCTGAAGGTAAGAGAGATTAAATGACTTGCCCAATATTGCAGTTATGTAAGGCAGAATTAGATCTAGAACTGAGGCCCCTGATTTCAGCACAGTGTTCTTCCCATATTGTTCTTCCCTCTCACCCTGTGGATTACAGAAGCACATTAATATAGTTAAAGGTTTCTATTTTCATAGAACATAGTACCATATTTACTTCCAAGTAGATCCATTCTCCAGTCTTTTGCCCTAAATAGACAATTCTTCATTATCCTCATTCTAAATTTTTCACTCTCCCTCATTTCTACTTTCAGTGTTCAATTTAACTCAATAAGCTATTTCTTAGTAGTCCATAAGATGTAGGCTTGATATCAAAGCTCCTTTCTCACTGATATTCAAGGATGAAACACCAAGTCTCATACAAAAAGTAGATCTAGTTTCAGACACCAAGGAATTTAAAATCTATTTAAAAAAAAAAAAAAAAAAGCCCAGCCGGGCCTGGCTCAGCGATTGAGAGTCGACCTAGGATCCAGGGGATCGGGGTTCGATTCCCGGTCAGGGCACATGCCCAGGTTGCGGGCTCGATCAATGACTCTCTCATCATTGATGCTTCTGTGTGTGTCTCTCTCTCCTTTCCTCTCTCTAAAATCAATAAAGATATATTAAAAATAATAATAATAATAAAAATAAAATAAAATCTAGACAGTAGCTGAAGTCCTATACTCTCAATAAATAAGATAGTATACAAAATTTAAATTATATAGTATGAACTATAAAGAGAATTAGAGATTAACATAGCTTATGTCAAGCCACTGTTAAATATTTTCAGTTGAACATCTTCAAAACAGGAGGAAGCACACTATAACGTGTATTCCTTGACTGCCAGCTTCCAAGCCTGGAGTAGCCACGGGACAGTTCTGGCCAATGAGAAAAAACTAGGAATCTCCTGAAAGACTCATAGGAAAACTCTTATTTCCTGATACAGCTACAGCCCCTGTTCCTGCCCTTTTCTTTCACCCTCCTTGCCTTGAAGGCAGATGTAATGGCTAGGGCTATAGCAACCATCATGTACACATGAGTGGATGGCTAAGGGTATAACAGACACTGGCCCTGACATCACTGAGCTACTGATCACTGATGATCAAACATCAGCAACCATCTACCTCGACAGTAATACCTTTTTTGTTTAAGCTTAAATTATAGTTACATTTCTGTCACTTATACTCAAAAATAATCCCAATGACCATACAAGTCCAGAATTCTAGCCTCTCTAGCATTAACTAGATGTATATGGCAAGAGGCAAGTCACTCTACCTTTCTGCCTACCTACTTCCCATAAACAAATAAGGAGATATTTTGAGTGCTATGAAATATACTACCATAAGATTATCACTGTCTTTGACATACTGATACCTTTCCTCTCTTTGACCACATTTCTATTCAAAGGACCCTTACTGAATGATTCCCCAGTGACTGACAGTGGTTAAAATTCCCCTTCTACAAGGAGGAAGCTTTCCTATTCTTGTGAACAAGCATGCCGAAGACATGGGAAAATCTTGGATTCCCATGATCTTAATGCCTAACCCAGGTCACTGGGAACACTTCCCAGGCAGGAATGTAATGAAGACAACTAGAGTTGGCGGAGGGAAGAGGCAGGAATGTAATTTGCAACAACCCCACTTAGCCTCCTAAAAACCATGATTCCACCAAAGCATGCTGCTGAAAACCACCTGGAAATTATTCAACTTAACCCCTCACACCCCTTTTTCTTTTTTCAGTTATGGAGCTATACTGCTAGCCTCTTTGGAGGGCAATTTGCCTTTTTTTTTGAGAGATCTTGCCAAACATAAAAATTTATCTTAAAGATATTTGTTTATGCATATATGTAAGTATAAGAATGTTCACTACAGAATTGTGCATAAAAGTCAAAAAACTGAAAACCCAAATTCCACCAATAAGAGATGTGTTGAATAAATTATGGCATAAATGTATAATAAAATATTAGGTAACTCTAGTATTAGGTAACTTTACATATGTGATTATATATGTGCAGATGAGCTGCAGGAGCTATTCAATGAGAAAAGTGAAATGCAGAAGTGCATGCCCCCATTCATGCTAAAAAGAGAAAAGCATAACACACACTCATTTATACCTTTGTACATACATAGACTATTGTGGAAGGAGACTCAAAAATGTTAACAGTATATGAGTCTGGGAACAGAGCTGGAAGTTCTAGGTCAGGAGAAGGCTTTTTATTATATGAACTTTTATACTCTTTGAATATGTTTTATTATATAAATGCGTACTTTTTTTAGTTTAAAAAACTAGTTAAGCAGTATTTATTTCCCCTAAATCTATGATTATAGGGCTTTCTGGAATTTTTATTAAGTATTCTTAAATCCAGCCTTAACTGTTAAAACTCTTGATTTTTGGAAATAATGCTTCCCATTTACATGGTCTATAAATTGGCTGCTAACTTTCACATATCCAAATGTTACATATTTTCTTTCTTTTGTAATGTTTCTGTATAAAAATAAAATGTGCCTGGGTACTGACTTAATAAAAAAGTATGTAAACTTGAAAAAAAAATAAAAATAATAATAGCTATTAATTACTGAGTACTTATGACATGCCAGGCACTGCTGGCAGTGTTTTTTACATAAGTGACTAAATCTTCACAATTATCCTATGAAATGGGTACAATTATTACCTTCATTTTACAGACATAGAAACTAAGGCAGAGATATCTTGTACTTGTTCACAGTTACAACACAGTGAAGATGTAGCAAAGCCAGAATTTGAACTCATACAGGTCCTAAAGGGTATGTCCTTATCTACTGCACCATCCACTGCCTCTCATATTTATTTAAAAATAGGTATTTGTATACATCAATATCAAATGTCAAGGAGCAAGAGATAAAACCATTTATAAGTAATAATAAATTTCAAATACTGACTGTCTACTACAGGCCAAGCACCTTAACAGGCACTTCATATGAATCATCTCATTTAAACTGAATTAACAATATAGAAGGTAGATATCATCATCCTCACCATTTTATAAATAAGAAAACTGGCTCAGAGAAGTTAAGCTACTCTAGTTACCAACTAGTGTAGCAGTGTTGAGTTTTAAGACCAGGTCCATAGGATTCCAAAACCTGGAATTATTATAACATGCAGGGTTTTCCTATAAATATTCTTTCAAAAATGAATGAGGTAGTCCTCAACAAAATATTAGCAAACAAAATTCACCAATACATTAAAAAGATCATACATCATGATCAAGTGGGATTTATTCCAGGGATGCAGGTTGGTACAATATCCACAAATCAATTAATATGACATACCACACATAAACAAAATGAAGGATTAAAACCACATGATCATATCAGTAAATGCAGAAAAAGCATTTGATAAAACCCAACATTCATTTATGATAAAACTCTCAGCAAAGTGGAAATAGAGGGAACATATCTCAAAGTAATAAAGGCCATATATGATAAACCCACAGCTAACATCATACTCAATGGGCAAAAACTACAAGTGTTTCCCTTTTATGACTGGGAACAATACAGGGAGGTCCACTTTCACCACTCTTATGTAACACAGTACTGAAAGTCCTAGCCACAGCAATCAGTCAAGAAGAAATAGAAGGCATCCAAACTGGAAAGAAAGAAGTAAAACTGTCATTATTTGCAGATGACATGATACTATATAGAGAGAACCATGAAGATTCCACCAAAAAACTACTAGAACTGATAAATGAATTCAGGAAAGTAGCAGGATACAAAATATCCAGAAATCAGTTGCATTTTTAGACACCAATAACAAACTATCAGGAAGAAAAACGAAGAAAACAATCACATTCACAAATGCTTCAAAAAAAATAAAATACCTAGGAATAAATTTAACCAAGGATGTAAAAGACCTGTACTCGGAAAATTATAAGACACTGAAGAAACTGAAGAAGATACAAATAAGTGGAAGCATACACCATGTTCATGGATAGGAAGAATTAGCATCATTAAAATGTCCATACTACCTAAAGCAATCTATAGATTCACCGCAATTCCTATCAAGAGACCAATGTAGTACTTCACAGAACTAGAACAAATATTCCAAAAATTCATACAGAACCACAAAAGACCCCAAATAGCAACAGCAATCTTGAGTAAAATGAACAAAATTGGAGGTATCACGCTACCAAATATCAAACTATACCACAAGGCCATAGTAATCAAAACAGCAATGTACTGGCATAAACACAGACATAAAGTTCAATGGAACAGAATAGAAAGCCCATAAATAAACCCGCACCTTTATAGTCAGATAATATTTGATAAAGGAGGCACAAACATACAATGTGCTAAAGATAGCCTATTCAATAAATGGTATTGGAAAAACTGGACAGATACATGCAAAAAAAATGAAATTAGACCACCTTCTTACACCATATACTAGAATAAACTCAAAATGGATTAAAGACTCAAATGTTAGACTGTAAGCCATAAACATCCCAGAAGAAAATATAGGCAGTAAAATCTCGGACATTTCTTGTAGCAATATTTTTTCTGATATATCTCCTCAGGCAAGGGAAACAAAAGAAAAAATAAACAAATGAGACTACATCAAACTTAAAAGGTTTTGCACAGCAAAGGAAACCATCAACAAAATCAAAAGGCAACCCACTGAATGGGAGAACATATTCACTAATAATATATCTGATAAGAGCTTAATACACAAAATTTATAAAGACCTTATAAGAGTCAACACCAAAACACCCAAACAATCCAATTAAAAACTGGACAAAGGACCTGAATAGACACTTCTCCAAAGAGGACATACAGATGGCCAATAGATATATGAAAAGATGCTCAAGGTCACTAATCATCAGAGAAATGCAAATTAAAACCACAATGAGATATCACCTCACACCTGTCAGAATGGCTATCATCAATATAGCAACAAACAACAAGTGTTGGTGAGGGTTTGGAGAAAAGGGAGCCCTCATGCACAGCTGGCAGGAATATACATTGGTGCAGCCACTATGGAAAGTAGTATGGAGTTACCTCAAAAAATTAAAAATGAGCCCTAGTGGGTTTGGCTCAGTGGTTAGCGTGTCAGCCCATGAATGAAGGTTCCTGGGTTCCATCCTGGCCAAGGGCACATACCTCAGTTACAGGCTCAATCCCTGGCCGTAGTTGGCACATGAGCAGGAGGCAACCAATCAGTGTGTGTCTCTCATCATTAATGTTTCTATCTCTATCTCCCTCTCCTTTCCTCTCTCTGAAATCAATAAAGATATATTTAAAAAAAAAAAAAAAGGCAATGAAAAAAATATTCTTGGGTAAAGATTAAAAAAAAAAATTAAAAATGGAACTGCCTTAATGACCCAGAGATTCCACTTTTGGGAATTTATCTGAAGAAACCTGAAACGCCATTCAAAAGAATATATGCACTGTGTTCACAGCGGTGTTCTTTACAATAGCTAAGATCTGAGAACAGTCTATCAGTAGATGAGTGGATTAAAAAGCTGTGGTATATTTACACAATGGAATACTACTCTGCCATAAAAAGGGAAATTTTACCCTTTTTGACAGCCTAGATGGACCTGGAGAACTTATACTAGGTGAAATAAGCCAGTCAGCGAAAGACAAGTACCATATGATTTCACTCATACGTGGACTCTAATGAACAAAATGAACTAACAAGCAAAATAGACTCATAGAGAGCAGGCTGTCAGCTGTCGGGGGGTACTAGGGAACTGAGCAAAAAAGGGGGAAAAAGAGAAAGAACTCATTCACAAGAACAACACTGTGGTGATTGGGGCGGGAGGTGACTGTGGAGGTGGAAGAGGGTATGGGGGATAAACGGTGATGAAAAAAATTAAGTTAAATTTTTTTAAAAATAGGTAGGTAACCAAATCTTACTAACCTGTTAGACAAAAAATAAACTCTGCTCTATACAAAAACTAAGCATCCCTGACAAGTTGTTCATAAAGAGCACTGATAAATTTATAACCCTATTCTAAATATACCAGAAAAGCTCCTAGCTGAATCTTCCTGTAAAGTAAAAACATCACCCTTGATTTCTTTTTCTAAGTTTGTACTCCTGTATATAATGTTTTTCTATACGTAAGATAGAGGTTAGCCTGAACCTCTCAGTGAGTATTCTAGATTAAAAGAGACTATGAAGAGGGTATTCAAACATCAGGAGGGATGTCCTCTGAGGTCTCAGACTGCATTTAATTGGTGGGGATTAAAAGGCTCAAACCTATATAAATTTAATCTTTATTTAGGTAAAATTTTAAAACCAAAGTACTATTTTTAACATGACCTATTTTTAAAAAGCTTCTTTTGAGCTATTTTTCGGTCTAGCATGGCCAGTTCACACCCCTCCCCCATTCCCCCAAAACAGGAATAAGTAAATGCACATCCATTGAGAAGTCTGGCAATCCTCAATAATGGGTGACAGCATCAGTATGTGAACAAAACCACAAATTACAGGGTTATGCCAGTTTCACCACACTGCCTCTCCCATAAATAATAAATATTAGGATGTAAAACCCTCAAAATTTAAACAGCACAGGTCTAGTGGGAAATGGAGCAGGCCAGAGCCAAAGCCAACTGCTTAAATGAGAGAGCCTCATGCACAGTGGGAACTGGATGCCTTCCTGCACCCCTTAATCAAGATTGAATTTCTGTCAACAAGTCTCACTGGAAAAAAAAAAGACACATGCGTCAACCACATTCCCCCAAACAAATTAAGCTGCCAAGCAAAAGAATCAGCATCATATTTCAAAATTATCTAAATCCACCATAGCTTCAGACTTCTGCAAACCTAGGAACATTATTGTAAGTGAAAAAATTAGCTCTTTCTGACCAACAATCCTACAATAGGCGTGAGAAAAAAGCCTCTCCAGTATGTTATGAACCAGTCAGTTTCCTTTTAAAAACTGCCTACTGCCCGGCCAGGCGTGGCTCAGCGGTTGAGCGTCGACCTAGGATCCAGGCGATTGGGGTTCGATTCCCGGTCAGGGCACGTGCCCGGGTTGTGGGCTCGATCAATGACTCTCATCATTGATGTTTCTATCTCTCTCTCCCTCTCCTTTCCTCCCTCTGAAATCAATAAAGATATATTTAAAAAAACAAACAAACAAAAAAACTGCCTACTAAGTACCATCCATCATAACATATAGCTTATTTTTGTTTCCAAAAAGCAAAGACTAAAAGGATATACATAATCCCCTCCCTTAAGGAACTCACAGCTGAATGGAGAATACAATTATAATACAGGGTGATCCTTGTTATAATGGGAGATAAACCAAGAGCAACTAAGGATAAACTATGGAAGTGAAGAGAAGCATAATAGAGTAAAGAAGGGTCCAAGCAAGCTTCCTGGTGGAAGAGATACCTAAAATTACAGACAGAGCTGCAGAGTTCTATAGACTAAGGATGAATGTTGACTTTTTCAAGGGGAAGAGGTAAACAGAAAGAGGAAACAAATGGGGGGAACTACACAATTGAGGAAGACTGCAAAAGAAGCAATGTAACCTGTTTCCATGTCATCTGATGTTAACCTCTATCACCTCCTGTCTCTCTTCACTGTCAAACCAAAAATAACTGGCCTTGACAAGCTCTATAAATCAAAGAGTACAGGTTCAAAAGTGGGTGCGGTAGGAGTGGCAAAAGGGTGCGTTCTAAGCAAGGCTGAAATAGTGGACTAGCAGCTCCTAAGCAAAACAAAGACTTTGGTGTGATTGATGCTCTCAACTGAGAACCTCACTATCCAGCTTTTGAGCTGTGTCTGTCTTGCCTATTTCTACTGCGGGAAAAATCATGAGTTAAACAATTGGTAAAGTCATAGAGTAAACAGAGAAACTCAAGATTTCATTAGAAATGTAGCTAGTTAAGATGGTCCCATCCCAGGCAGTGCCATTTCCCCAGGGACATCCTCTCCTACTTTCACAAGGGGATAAGAGATCCTGTTACAGTACCACAAGTTAAATAGAGTTATTTTCATCCTACCCAGGGAGAAAACACCTACATTTTTTTGGACATAAGAGATCAGCAGGAGTCAGTAAATGGCAACATAATCCAGCATGCAATTTTAACTGTTAATCTAAGTCACAAACTAAGTCTGAAGGAAGTCAATGGACTTTGTGTTTCCACATTTATGTTTGCTAACTTCTGTGTTGAAATCGGATCTGTTTACAGAAACAGATCTATGGAGCTTCCAAAATTGGGTCAATTTAAAATCCAATGGCAATCCCTCACTGTCCAAGCACTCAGAAGTCAGCACAGGACACATGGACACTTGTTCTAATTTATCACTGTCGAGAAACCTCAAGCAAATATATTTTTCTATCATTTCTCTCCCAAATTTGTGAGTTTCATATCACTCTCTCTGAAGACTTACAAACTCAGTTCTGCTTTATTTAATTTATTCATAGATTCTATAAACCATAATACACTTTTTTAATGTTTTTATGATTTTAGAGAGAAGGAGAGGGAAAGAGAGAAACATCGATCAGCTGCCTCCTGCACACCCTTTACTGAGGGCATGTGCCCTGACTAGGAATCAAACCAGTGACTTTAGGGTTCATGGGATGACGCTCAACCAATAGGGCCACTCTGGCTGGGCAACCATAATCCATTCTTATACAACTAATAAGACCTGGATAGAATGCAACGATGCCATTTACCTCTAGGCCAAATGACACAGATCTTTGTAGAATACTAAGAGAAAATCTTTGTAGAATATCAAAGTATTCTGATGTTCCAAGAGTAAGAAGCTGAGTTTGTAAGGGCTGAAAATGGGGCTGCAGGTTATAATCCTCATCAAATCTCAATTACTCCGTCTTGTAGAGATTTATATACTTCAAAAGGTTTGGGAAGTAGACACCGCACACCCAAGAACCTAAAAAGGTGATTATCTATGGTAGGGAGTGAGGTACACAGTGACAGAGTTGGGAGATCTTTAACTACTGTAAGTCTTTTTACATTATTCTGATTTTTGAACAATGCAAATGTATTACATATTTTTTAAATATAAATTTGTGCCTGTATGAACATACACTGTCAGTGGGTATGTGAATCAGCATAATTTTCCTGAGGCAATTTGGTGTTATATACTGAAGTCTTAAAAAATATGTATTCTTTTTAACCAATGATTTCACTGGGTAAAATACTACAGAACCATATAATGGAATACCACATAACCATTAAAATTATGTTCTACAAAATTTTAATGGCATGAAAAAATGTTCACAACTTACTGGGGGGCGGAATGAAGGTTTTCAGTGAATAATTTTTTACAACCAAATATAGGCACACAAAAACATTGGAAAGAAATCTAGCAAAATGTAAGCCAGTCTGGCTGGAGTGGCTCAGTGGTTGAGCGTCAACTGGTGAACCAGGAGATCACAGTTCAATTCCCGGTCAGGGCACATGCCCAGGTTTCAGGCTGGATCCCGTGTGAAGTCGTGCAGGAGGCAGTGGATCAATGACTCTCTCTCATCATTAATGTTTCTATCTCCATCTCTCTCCCTCTTCCTTCCTCTCTCTGAAATCAATAAAAAAAATTAAACATTTTTTTAAATGTTAGCTATAGTTTGTGAAAGGTGGGACAATGGATTATGTTTTCTTTTGCTTTTCCAACATTAAATAAATTTTCTTCCAAAACATGTTACTTTATAAAGATATATTACACTTACTTAAACACTTTTGAAGCTAATATGTTAATCTTCCCCCTTATTCTTTTTTAATGTAACTCACTGTGGACACAACCTCACCTGTAGTATAATATGTCGGTTCAATCAAAGTTGCAATATACTTTCACCTGTCTTCTGAAATCTTGAAATCTAGCAAGTACTTCTTATCAAGAACCTGGAAGAAGCAGAAAGATGATGAACAGGTTCAAGTTCTCTGTAGTAAAAAAGGCTAACAGAGAACAGGGAGGAGCTATAAGATAACAGCCACACTCTCAAAACCAGAGGGCTCTGAGAGTTAAGGTCCAAATAGCACGGATCCCCCAAACGCCAAACTTCTTAACAGATTATTGTTTCATCAGTGTAAAAGTGTTCTTAAATTTTTTTAGTATATATTTGCTGTCTCCTGGTGTCTTTCATATTACCTACACTACTCCCACTTTAAAACAAACTCCAAAACCTGCAATTTAGGAAGACTGACACCAAGGGGTGGTAGTGTGGACTTCTATCCTATTCAAATAGGACAAATAGCAGGCACACCTAAAATATGAAAAACACTTTTACTACCTTCTTTTTATTTTAAAAAGTAGAAATAGCATTTTTAAATTTCTTCTAAAGTAAGCTCCTACATACAACTTTATACCTTTCTCACTAATTTTAATCTCCCCCTAATTAAGTTTATCTATGCAAACAGACAAAAACAGAACCCCTCGCAGTTATCTATACCTCTTCCACAAAGTACCTTGGGCTGCTGCTCTCTATGTCCCTGTCTTAAACAGCTCTATTCATAAAATTGCTTGTGCTGTTCAATCTCCCTGTTGTCAATTCTACTTCCTACCTTTACCCATGGCAAAGAAAATTCAGTTTGCTAAGGGGCATTAGAATCTCTCCTCCTTCTTTCTTCCCCAGCAATTCAAAAAGAATAAGGGAAGAGAACTAAAAAAAGGCTGGAGAAAAAAATATACAGGGGATATAGAAGAACTCTGAACCTCTCCTGGTTCCTAAACATGAAGGAAGGTCCAGATTATCCCATCTCCTGGAGAAGCTTAATTACAACTGTAGAATAAATTAAGGTTAGAATACAAAGACTTTCGCATAAGGCTGCCCAAAGTAACCCTATTTTATTTATATAATTTGAAAGTTTAAACAAATTTACCAACCTAGCTGAGTAAGTCCACTTTTTCAAACCTGCAATTTTGTAGTCAATTTAGATAATACCCTCCTGCCTATCCAATTCAATAGATATTAAGTGGGTGATTTCTATGTACCAAGGCTGTTCTAGTTCCTGTCTCACAAATTTTGTTTATCAAGAGGCAGTTTGTGTCCCACCTGCATCACAAAGCCACCCTTGTCTATTTTTTAAGCTCTGTTCATCTCCCTCACCTCTAACTTGCCAGGGCACTTACAATACAAAACAGTAGAGTACTCAGATGCTGTCTTAACTTATTCTGGTTGTCACTTGTCAATCTGAATCAGTCTTTTGTCCTCAAGCATATCAGATCGTATACCAACAATATCCAACACCAACCTGAGCATACAGCATACCTTCAAAGGTCAATTAATTAGCTAAGTGAGCTGGGAGCTACAATAATTTTGATCCCAAGAGTGACAACTTAATACTGAGCTGACACACTCAACAGTACTACTCCAGAACAAGGAAGGGTGGTAACACAGGAGTGGCTTGACCAGGCGAGTGAAACACTGAGGCCACAACACAAGCATATCCTTATTATAGCAGTAAATAATTCAATTTGACATCTGATGAGACAAGGTAAGGCTGAAACTGGGAGGACACCAAACAAAAAGCAAAATCAGGAAAGGACTCAGATGCTGCCTTGTCCTAAGCAGGATTGATTTGGGGGTAAATCCTTGGTACTTAATTACTAGGAAATAGTATGTGAGAAAAAGAAACCATATATCAAGAGAAAGGGGGCAAACCAATGCTACAATATTATAGCCTGGTTCACACTTCTTTCCCCTCCTAATTATAAATGTTCTACACAATAAATTAGAACAGCAATAATACCTAGTTTTTAGATAGAAAAGGGGAGGGCTGGGCAAATATGGATAAAACAAAGTTAATTTAAAATCCCAAACAGAAACACAACTCAAATAGAATTAAACTCTCCCTCAAGTATGTTCTCACACCACCTCATTTATCTATCTCACACAATAGTTTTGAAATGTACTTTGTGACCACAACTGTTTTCCTCCACCAAAGGCCCCACTTCTTGAGGGCGGGGCTCCTGTTTCAACCATTTCTCTAAGTTTGTCTAGACTGTGGGACTCAGTTTCCTCCTCTATAAACTGGGGCTAAGAAAATCATCTATTTCATTGGCTTGATGCGAAAATTAAATGAGAAAAGCGCGCGCACAGTGCTTAGCCCAGTAAATGCGTCTTTCATGTGTGCGTGGTAATGACAATTGTTACCTTTACTATTAGCCGACAGCCTCTCGCAAATCCTTCTTCCCCCTATTTGCCACGGCCGGCTTCCACCTCTACCCCCAGATCCAGCCCAGCGGATCCCGCCAGGGCGGGCCTCTCGGGAAAATCCTGTAAGGACGAGAAGGGCAGCCGGAAGCCCGGCTCCCACTCCGCCCGGCCAGGCCGGCGCCCCACAACAAAAGCCTCAGAAGCCCGGATCTAGAGATACGGACCGAAAGGGGCTTGGAAGCGACCTCCCGTCGTTCGAAAATCAGGAAAAAGGCACCCCCGCGACCCAGCTGCTTCCCTTTTCTCCCCAAGGCTCACCTCTTCTCAGCTGCAACGGCGCAGCGCCCGCAAGAACCGCCGCGGGATTCATTCAGTGCCGTTGAAAATTTGAACCCAGGCTCACCAGTCGAATACACCAATCAGATTGCAGGAACTAGGCAATACCAGCCTCCCGATTGGCCCTAAAGCTCGCACGACGCCGGAAGTCAAGATGAGGGACGAGCAAACACCCTGCCCGGAAGGCTCCTGGGAAATGTAGTCTCAGGCGACTTCGGGAGCCCATTGGAACAGCTCTAATAAGGGCTTTACTACAAAGCCCAGAAGGCTCCGCTCCAAACTATTTGGGGAAGGTGGTACCAACTGAAGAGACGTGGAGTTGATGTAGCTCATAGAACAGCACCGTTCTTGGACCTCCCCACAACTTTCACGGAAGAAAATGCTAATTTTATTATTCTCCTTGTAGTTGTGCATTGTGCCTGAATTCACTTCGTTTTAATATAGAATCCGCTGCATGCAACATAGACTCTCCCTCAGCTTCTCTGCCAATGAAGGAGTCCTTCAAATTCTTTATCCACTCCAGGCCCTGATATTACTGGTTTAAAATCGCGTTTTATTGGGTTCGTCGTTCTTGCGTTTGAATTCCAACGACATCGCTTGTGTTGTTATCCTCGTATTGTAGAAAAGACCACAAAGACTCAGAGAAGTTGAGTAAACTTGTCTAAAATCACGTAATAAGTGGAAGAGATAGGATTTGAATTAAGAACGTCTGGGTCCTAGCCGGTTTTGCTCAGTGGTTAGAGGATCTGCCTGCGGACTGAAAGGGCCCAGGTTCAGTTCCTGCCGAGGGCACCTACCTGGGTTGCAGGCGCCTTGTGTCTCTCTCCCATCCATGTCTCTTTCTCCTTTCCAGTCTCTCTGAAAAGCAATGGTAAAAATATCCTTGGGTTAGGATTTTTTTAAAAATGTATGGGCCCTGCCAGTGTGGCTCAGTGGTTGAGCGTGGAACCATGTACCAAGACATCCCGGGTTGGATTCCTGGTCAGGGCACTTGCGGGGGCTTCCGGGCTTGATTCCCAGCAGGGGGCGTGCTGGAGGCAGCCAATCCATGTTGATGAGTCTTTCTCATGGCTGTATCTTTCTCCCTTCCTCTCTCTCAAAAAAAAAAAAAATCAATAAAAACATATTTTTTTAAAAGAAAGAATGCCTGGGCCTCTACATAATAAATTAGAAAATAATGATGAGAACAAAAAGATCGCCATCCATAATTACAACAAAAGCTACAAAGTTTCATTTTTTATTTTTTTGTGATCCAATCTTTTTATATGAGCTACTTTTTAAAAGATTTTTTTATTGACTTTTTCAAAGAGAGAGGAAGGGAGAGAGAGGAAGAGAAACATTGATCAGCTGACTCCTGCACGTCTTCCCATCAGGGATAATGTAGGCAACCTGGGCCTATGCCCTGACCAGGAATCTAACCAGCAACCTTTCAGTGCACAGGAGGATGCCCAAACAACTGAGCCACACCGGCCAGGGCAAAAGCTACAAAGCTTTAAAAAATAAACCTAAGACCTTTAAGGGAAAATTAAAAACTTTAAAACTTTGTTGAATAACTTTAAAAGTAATTAAATAAGGTGGATATATCTTAATGAATGGGAAGACCCACTATTGTAAAGATGTTAACTCTAGAATAAAAGCTCAAGGCAATTCCAATGAAAATCCCAGTAGGTTTTGTTATGAAACTTGCCAAGTTGCTTATAAAATTTATATGAGCCCAACCAGGTGTGACCCAGCGGTTGAGCACCTAACTAAGATCCAGGAGATAGTGATTCAATTCCTGGTTGGGGCACTTGCCCAGGTGCAGGCTCCATCCCCAGCCCAGGGTGTGCAGGAGGCAGCCAATCAATGACGACTCTCATCATTGATGTTTCTACCTCTCCCTCTCCCTCTCCCTTCCTCTCTCTGAAATCAATAAAGATATATATTCTTAAATATATATATATGTGTGTGTGTATATATGTATATATATATGAAAGAAGCAAAGCACAAGAAGGGCATCTGAATTTTGGAAAATAATAGAGGACAATTGCCATACCAGATCTCATAAACATTAACATCATGAAACTATAGTAACTTTTAAAGTATGGTTAATTGAGCTCATGGGGATACAATCAGCAAAATCAAGATGAGAAAATTCTAAAGGACAAAAGATCTAGTTTCTTCAAAAAATAAACTGTGAGGGTTTTTGTTTGTTTCATTTTGTTTTTTAGTACTTCTCATTTTTAGAGATACATATAGAAACAGAAGGGATGAAATGACTCTTAAATATGCTTCAAAGTAATTGGGAGTGTGTAGGGGAGGAAAGTAGGTGAAACAAGTTGAAACAAGATCAGCCACACATTGATAATTGTTGAAGCTGAGTGACAGGTTCATGACACATATATGCATACACATACTCAAATACAGATATGTTTGAAATTTTCCACAAAAGCTTTTGTAACAGTAGGGTATTGCCGTGGAAATTTTTTTAAAAAATCAAGAGAAGAGCTTGAGTCCAGAAACAAACCTTATGTGTATCTGAATTTAGTAAATGCTGAGTAAAATCTCAAATCAGACGGAGACAAACAAATAATGGAGTTGGGACATTTGCTTTTCATTTGGGGAAAATATATTAAATTTTTATCCCATACCAGTTATAACAACAAATTTCAAATGAATTAGAACCCTAAGGATATTTAAAAATTAAAAACTTTAGCGCTGGCCGGGGTTCTCAGTGGTTAGAGCGTTGGCCTCAGCACCGAAGGGTTTCAGGTTCAATCCCTGGCCTTGGTTTAGGAGGCGACCGATTGATGTGTGTCCCTCACATCGATGTTTCTTTCTCTCACTCTCACTCTCCCTCTCCCTCCCTTCCTTCTACTCTCTCTAAAATCCAATGGAAAAAATCCTTGGGTAAGGATTAACAACAAAAAATTTAAAGTTTAAAAGAATATGTTGATGATGTTGGGGTAGGACATTTTTAAATAAGACACAGGGGAAAAAAACAGACAAAAGAAAAGGCCAACCAAACAAAAATTTTAAAATTCTGTTTGACAAAAGAAAAACAAACAAGACTGAGGGGTGAAATATTTCCAATACATATAACAAAGGATTAAAACCCAGAATGTGAACAAACTAAACATCACCTATGAATCTCCTGAGGGGGAAAAAAGTCAATAGAAAAAAAAGGTGGAGAAAATAGCCAGTTCTTAGGAGAAGAAACAAAACTGGCCATTAAAGACGTGACAGGGTGCTTGGCCTCTGTCCTCACTTGTAGTATGGGAAATTTAAACAAAGAGGTACCATTTTTCATCCATCAGATTGATCAACATTAAAAGTTGGAAAGCATCGAGGATTTGCAAGGTAACTCAACAGGTGGGAGAATGGATGGGTTCCCCTGCTTTAGAGGGCAACGTGGCAACATTTATTAAAATGACAAACATGTATGCCCTGCAACCTAGCATTCCTGTTTCTAGGTTTAATTCCAAGAGACACACTCATCCACTTTCACGCAGAGACACAGTCACTGCCACAGTTAGTGAGGGCCTCCTCTGTGTCAGTCACTGTGCTCAGTGTGGAGACGCAGCAGTGAAAAGACAGAAAAACCTCTGTCCTGAGGGAGCTGACATTCTAGTGACAAAGACAGACACTAAATAAGGTAAATAAATAAATAAATAAATAAATAAATAAATAAATAAATAAATAAATAAATAAAAATAAATAAATAAATGATGTGGTGTCTTAGAAGGTGATAAATACGAAGTCATTTGCTCCCAGGGCCCAAAGGATGGATGACGATAAGAGAAGGGAGGGACTGGATAGAGACGAAGGGAGGGTAAGGTCTGTCTGGGCTGTGACTGCCCACTTTCAGCAGACACATCAATAGAGCTCCAGATACTTGCAGGACCACAGAGAAGCCAGGCCTGGGATGAGGGTGGAGGTAGAGACAGCTTGCTTTGTATTAGGAGTTAGAGGGCATCAGACCTGTATTGTCTCCAGAGCCTACTAGGCAGAAGGTGCTCAGTGAGTCAGTGAGTGAGGGATGGAGGCAATGCCAGGAGGCCAGGATATGGGCAAGAACTTCCCAAGTCCTTCCAAATTAACAAGAGGTAAGCCTGGGCCAAGGGATTCCTCTCTTGTCATTCCTTCTGCATCGATAACATTCTAGTCTGTCTCAAGTTCCCATTCTTCATGAATGGGAGACTTCGAGGTCTGAAATCACCAAAGCTGACTTTTAGAGTTGGAAGGAAGCACAGACACATCTGACCCATCCAGTTTTAGCCATCACAGTTTGGGCCTTATTTCTGTAAAAGAGTTTTGCAATTTTCACAGGGCAGGGCAGGACATCCGGGCAAAGGGCTGAAGAGGGTGAAGGGGTGAGTCATGCAGATAGCTGAAGAAAGAGTGTTCCAGGCACAGGGAACAGCAAGTGCAAAGGCAGAGCCTAGCAGGCGTGGTTTAGAAATAGCTAGGAAGTCAGGGTGGCTGGGTCACACGGTCAAGGAGGAGACTGCAGGAGATGCGGCCAGGGATATTCTGGAGCATGATGTAGATAGACCAGGACTCTGATTTTTACTCTGAATGAGGTGGGAGTCCTGGGAGGGTTTTGAGCATTGATTTACTCTCTGCTTTTAATGAAATAACTCTGGCTGCTGTACTGAAAACAGAAGAAAGGGGAACAAGAGTGGAAATAGGGAAATCAATTAGTAGACCGTTGCACTGTAGTTGTGAGAAACTGGAAACCTCCTAAATGTCCATATATAGGGGTTTGTTTCAATAACTTGTCTACAGAATTAAGTACTAAGCTAAGCATCTGTTCAAAAAGAGTTCCATACATCCGGACTAATAGGAAAGTATCTTTGAGACACATTTTTGAGTTAAAAAACAAATTGCTGATTGATATAAATCAGAAATTTTCAACCTTTCCCATCCCATGGCACACATAAACTAATTACTAAACCTCTGCAGCACACCAAAAAATATATATATTTTTGGCCAATCTGACCAAAAAAAATAAGTATAATTTTTATTCATTCACACGGACAACTATTGTTGTGTTGGCTATTGTCATTTTTTTATTTGACAGTCTAAGGGGAAAGAAGTCAGTGCCCCTGACTAAATAATCAGGTATTGCTTGTTTTAAAAATTCTTGTGGCACACCGTTTGAAAATTGCTGATATAAATGCATTGTGAAACCATTATGTGTTTTTTTTTAAATATGCAGAACAATGCTCCACCTTCCCCATGATGTGTGTATAAGTAGTAACATCTTAGCACTTGTCATACGTCAGGCACTGTTTGAAGCACTTTACATATTAATTCATTTTATCTTCACAATAACCCTATGAAGTAGGTAGTGTTATCATTCCCATTTTATAGATTGAGGAAATTGAGGCCCAGAGAGGTTAGATAACGTCTCCACAGTCACACAATTTGTATGTGACACAGCCAAGATTTGAATCCAAGAAAGCCAGTTCTAGAGACCAAACCCCTAACTATTTTTCTCTACTGCCTCTCCTAACATGAATGTATAGAGAGAGAGAAAGTTATGGAAGAACCCAGAGCAAACTGACAAGTGTGGGAACTTCAGAGGGCAGAACTAAACTGGACTTGTGGACAAACGAAGATAGATAATTTGAGCTTTATCTTTTAACTTTTTAAAAAAAGGAATGTAGCCCTGTATTATTTGTGTAATTTGAATTTATTGTTTTTTTATAATGGAAATCTGGTAGGGGAGAGAAGTCAGCAAAGGAGAGAGGAGGAGCCAGTGGATAGAAAGTTATTTGGGTTCTTCAGGCTCTATTTTTAAACAGTGAGAGAGAAAGAACTTCTGCTCCTGCCTTTTTCAAATCTGTTCCTTCGCTCTGTGTCTGTCACTCCCTCTACCATCTAACCAGGCCAGAAATCTGGATCTGCCTTCTAGCTCTGGGGAGGCCTCCTACCCCATGGAGAACAGCCCCAGCCGGTAATTGGCTCGGGCAGCAATGTAACTGTCAGACACCTCCAAGCAAGGTCGCTGTGATCACCCAAGGACACTCCTTGGAGAAGGTTGCTGGTGTGAGCCTTTGGTGACAGCCATCAAAAAGATCCCTTGTGCCCAGCCAGGCGTGGCTCAGTGGTTGAGCATGAACCTAGGATCCAGGAGATCGCTGTTGGATTCTTGGTCAGGGCGCATGCCCAGGTTGTGGGCTCGATCCCCAGTCGGGGGCGTGCAGGAGGCAGCCCATCAATACTCTCTCTCATTATTGATGTTTCTATCTCTCTCCCTCTCCCTTCCTCTCTCTGAAATCAATAAAGACTTTTTTTTAATTGTATATATGTACACAGAATTTATACCTCATTATTCTTTAAACCTTTCATACATTTTACATATGTGCGTGTGTGTATATATGCTACTCAATATCTAATAAAATTAATTTTTAAAAGATAGGAAGGAAATATATTAAAATGTTAATAGTGGAAATGTTGACTCTAAAGTCTAGGTTATAGTTATTTTTTTCTTTCTTCTTTATTATTTCCAATATTTTCCAAATATCACAAATAAAAAGGCATTACTTTTAAAATGAGAAATATAAAAATGTATAAACAAACACACATATATAATTTTCCACATATGCATGTATCCCTGTAGTAGTTATCTATTGCTGCAGAATAGATTATCCCCAAATTTAGCAGCTTAAAAATTACAAACATTTACTCTCATACAGTTGCTGAGGGTCAGGAATCCAGCTTACTAGACTGGTTCTGAGTCTCAAATAAAGTTGTAGTCAAGCTGCCAGCTGTTGTCATCTGAGGGCTTGATCGGGGCAGGAGGATCCTCACACAACTGCTGCTGGAAGCTTCGTAACCTCAGCACACATGGGCCTGCCCCTAGGGCTGCTCATCCACAGGGAGTGATGGGGGGGTGACCTAGTCTTGAAAGTGACATACTGTGCTATCATCTCTGCCATTTGCTATCAGTCACACAGAACAACTTTGGTACAATGTGTGAGGAAACCACAGAAGGGTGTGAATATCGGAGGCAGGGATCTTTGAGGCCGCAAACCCTCAGCAGGACTTTGATTAGTTTTACCTGTTTTCAAACGATATATAAGTGAAATTATATTGCATTATTTCTTGCAGTGTTTTCAAGCAATGTGTTTCAGAGATCTTGTCATGCTCTGTGCAGCTAAATTCACTTAGTTTCTCACTGTATCATATTACTGTGTAAAAATATACCACGATTTGTTTAACCACTTTGCTATAATGGAAACTTGGGTAGTTTCCCAATTTTTGTTATTACAAGTCGTGAGGCTATAAACATTCTCATACCTGTGTCTTGCATAGGCGCAAGAGTTATTTTAGGACATATATCAAAGAATAGAATTGCTGGGTCATTGGTCATGGGCATCTTCAACTCTAACTAGTTAACAATAAAAATTTTTTCCAAAGTTATTCCACATTCTTGAACCACACTTGGTTTGATCAGATTTTCTCATTTTTGCCAATCCAGTGGGTGTGAAATGGTATCTCACTGAGGTTCCAGTTTGCATTTTCCTTGATAACTAGCAAGGTAGAGCATCTTTTCAGGTTTATTGACCACTCTGGTTCTCTTCCCCTTTAGCATCTGCGCAAGGGGTTTCTCTGTTTTTCTTTTGTCTTTATCATATTGATTTCCCAGCTTTTTCCTATGCATGGCATTATTTAGAGTTGAGGTCATGTTACATATCTAGTTTTCTATACTTTTATTTTCACTTAACATTACCATAAGCATTTTCTCATGATCTAAATTTCAGTGAACAAGCTTTTTAAATAGTGTTTTCCAATTCAAAAAATACAGTCATGTTTAGATAATACAGAAAAGTATTAAAAAAATCAGCCATGCCCTGGCCCACCTGGCTCAGTGGTTACAGCGTTGGCCTGCGCAGCAAATGGTCGCAGGTTCGATTCCTGATCAAGGGCACGTACCTGAGTTGCCCGTTCGCTCCCCACCCAGAGCTGGGGTGCGTGCAGGAGGCAGCCAGTTGATATGTCTCTCTCACATCGGTGTTTCTCTCTCTCTCTACCCCCTTCCGCTCTCTCTGAAAAAGCAATGGAAAAAATATCCTCAGGTGAGGATTAACAACAACAAAGAAATCATCCATAATTTTATTACCCGACAATAACCACCTTTTTGCATTCTGGTATAATTCCTTCTATATTTTGCATGTAATGTACATTTTTTTATAAATTAGAATAATTCTCAGTGTAGTTTCATAATCTTTTTTTTTTTTTTTTTACAAAGTGTTGTTTTGAGCATTTTCCCACACCATTAAATATTCCTCAATTACAATTTTAATGTGTGAACTTAACCCATTTAAACCATCATCCTGTTTAATGAAGTTCTCAGTTTTTTTGTTTGTTTGTTTTAAATTTATCTTTATTGATTTCAGAGAGAGAAAGGGAGAGGAAGAGAGAGAGAGACAGAAACATCAATGATGAGTCATTGATGGGCTGCCTCCTGCAGGCCCCCACCTGGAGCCCGAAACCCAGGCATGGGCCCTGACCAGGAATTGAACCATAATCTCCTGGATCTTAGGTTGATGCTCAACTGCTGGAACTGCACCCGGCTGGGCAGAAGTTCTCAGTTTTAATTTCTTTCCGGTGTTTTAAATAACCTTGCATAAACATAAATCTTTGTCTGCGTTCACTTATTAGATTCTAATCACTTTCACTGTCATGCCTGATGCATAGAAGACCCTCAATAAATATTTATTTGGTTAAAAATAGTAAAATAAAATAAATTCAATTCCAATCAAAGATCATTTCTTAATGACCTTTCAAGAGTTTTGTGCAAGGCTCTTGATAAGTACTGCAAAGTTCCTTTCTCAAAAGACCGTAGCATTCTTTCTAAAATATAAATCTCTCCATGTCCTTTCTGATTAAAAAGCTGGGCTGATTGCTCTGGTGCCTATTTAGTATCCTGCACACTTGGGTACACATTTCCATTTAGTCTCCTCTACCACTCTGCCCCTCTTAGCCATCCCAACTTATTTCTAGAACACACCATGGGCTCCTACATTAGACCTCTTTCTCTCTCTCTCCCTCGCTCCCCTTTTCCTCCCCTCTTTCCCTCCCTCCCTTCCACTCTCTCTCTCAAAAAAAAAACAAAAAAACAAAGCGGATCATGTCCTACCCCGATTTAAAACACTTCCATGGAACATAATGGGAAGTTCAGAAATTGACCCAAATAAACTTGGGAATGCAGGTTATGATAATGGAGACATTTCAAATGAGTTGGGAAAAGATGGTAATATTAGGATAACAGGGTAGTTATTTGAAAAAAAAATTTGGATGCCTGACTCACACTGTACACCAAAGTGAATTTATGGCAGAACAAGCATTTAAACATAAAATATGAAACCATATAAAAACTAGAACAGAGAATTATTTTTATAATATTGAACTAGAAAAAGTCTTTCTAAGAATGACAGAACCTGGAAGCCACAAAGGAAAAGACCGATAAATTGAAATACATAGAAAATAAAAATTTCTCCATGGTAATAAATAATTAACTGGAAAAATATTTACAACTTATATGTAGAAAGGATAACAATTCCTATAAATCAATGAGGAAAAAAAGTTCAACAGAAAGACCAACTGAAAAAAGGGCAAATGGAATCAACCAAGAATTCACCAGAACAAGGCTCTCCTAAAAAAAAAAAAAAATTCATAAATACGAAAAATTGCTCAACTTCACTCTTACTAAAAAAATAACTAAATAAAAGTGCCTCTGGGTTTTCATCTATCTGATTGGCATGGATAAAAAGGTTTGATAACACATTGTGTAGCTCAGGATGTGAGGAGATAGGCACACTCATTGAGTGGGCAAACTGGTCCCACTGCTTTGGAGAGCACCTTCCCCAAATCCATTAAAACAAAACAAAAACAATCCATGTACTCATTTACTGATAATCCCATTTCCAGGAATTTACCTAACAGATAAACTCCCACTTACGCAAAATAACAAATGGACAAGTTATGGCATTATTTGTGATAGAAGAAGATTGGAAACTACCTAAGTGTTCCAAAATAGGGGATCGGGCAAGTAAATTATGGCATGTCTTTATAAAGTTGTTGTTGACTTAAAAAATGGAGGCGGATCCAAAATGTAGAGCTCAACGAAAAAAGCAAGACGCGGAAGCATCTGTGTAAAACATTTATACGTATAAACTTGCTTGTGAAGACAGTGACCTTCTTTGAAAGCCTGTAGAAGAGAGGAGATAAGAGTGAGGCCCTCTACGAGGGAAACCGGGGATTGGAAAGCAGGGTGAGAAGAAGACTTACTTCTTAACTCGATGCTTTTTTGTGTATTTTTAACATTCCGTTGTCCTGTATACCTAATTTTTAATCAGTTAAATTAACACAGAATAAACCACCCTTCAATGCTTAGAATCAAGCCTGACCGACTTCCACAGTCACCTTTCCAACCTCCTCTCACACCGCATTTGCCTTTCCTCACTACCTTCCAGTGCCATTGCTTCTCCTTCAGCTTCTGGAACATGCCAAAACCTTCCTGCCCCAGGACATTTCTTTTCTTTTTTAATTTATCTTTATTGATTTCAGAGAGAGGAAGGGAGAGGGAAACAGAGAGAGAAACATCAATGATGAGTCGATGGGCTGCCTCCTGCACGCCCCCTGCTGGGGGTCGAGCCCACAGCCCGGGCCTGTGCCCTGACTGGAATCGAACCTCGATCTCCTGGATCCTGGGTCGCTGCTCCACGGGGAGCCACGCCCGGCTGGGCTGCCCCCAGGGCATTTTGCCCAAGCTGCTCCCTTTGCCTAGATTAATATCCTCTAGGCTCTTCCTACGGGTTGGCATTTTCTCATAGTTCAAGTCTTGGGTTCTATGTCATCGCTTCAAAGAGGCCATCCCTAGCCGCCCCACATGCACAATCGTTGAATAAATACCTCTTCCCCCCAGGGCAGGGCTTCCATTCTTGACCACGGGGTGTAAAGTAGCACCTCTCTCTTCACCCTCTTTATTACAATATTCTGATTTACTAGTCACTATTTGAAATTACCTTGTTTGTATATTTTCTTAGTTGTTTACTGTCTCTCTTTATCTAAAGGGTTTAAAAAGGCCCCATGAAAGTAGGGACCCTGTCTTTTCTTGTTCCCAATTCTACCTTCAGCAACCTAAACAATAAGCATTTGACGAATGAATTAATGCAGCATATACTATGGGTCATACACTGTTCTACGGGCTCTACAAATAACTTTTAAAAAAAAATTTCGCTCAGCCAGGCGTAGCTCAGGGGTTGAGCATGGACCTAGGATCCAGGAGATCACGGTTCGATTCCCAGTCAGGGCACATACCCCGGTTGCGGGCTAGGCAGCCGATCAATGCCTCTCTCATCATTGATGTTTCTATCTCTCTCTCTCCCCCTCCTTTCCTCTCTCTGAAATCAATAAAAATATGTTTTAAAATAATAATAATAAATAAAAAAAATTTAAGAGAGAGAGACACTGACTTGTTGTTCCACTCACTTATGCATTCCCTGGTTGAGGCTTGAGTGTGCCTGACTGGGGATCCCATCCCTAACCTTGGGGCATTAGGACGATGATTCAACCAACTGACCTACCAGGGGCCAGGGCAGATATCAACTCTTTTAATCCTCACAGTATCTCAGTGATGGAGCTTGATTTTTACCCATTCTGCAGTTAAGAAAATTGAGGCACAGGGCTCTTGTGTAACTTGACTAAATGGAGTTGGAATCCTAAACACAATGTTCTTAGCCACAACGAAATGCTTTTCCGAGATATAAGCTGATGACGGACTAAGTGAATGAACGAATGGAAATGTGAACATAAACGTTGATTTTTAAAATTTTTTTTGCGTCTCCGGGTTCCCTAGATATTCCGCAAGAGGGCGCTTTCTCCCAGGTCTTGACGCCAGTCCTCGAGGCGCGCTCTATCTTTCCGTCTCGGGCTCGCGCGCGCTGCGCGGCACCGGAAGTGACTGGGCTTGCAAGTTCCCCCGGTCTCTTCAGGGGAAACTGAGGCCGGCTCGTTCGGAAGAGACAGAGAGAGCCGTCAGCCAGGTAGGCCGGCCCGAGTCAGCGGCGCCGAACTCGGCAGCGAAGAGCCCTAGAATCTGGAAACGACCTGACGAGGAAGGGGGGGGATGTGGCCCCCCACGGCTCGCGGGGCTCGCAGGTAGGAGCACCGCCTCCCCTATGCGTGGCAGGCGCTACGCCCAATGGGAGCCCTCGCCGTCCCACTTCCGTGCCGACTGGGCTCTCTGATTGGTTACGCCGGGGCGGGCCGCCGGGGGCGAGACCCCTCCTCCCAGAAAGGTCTAGGGGGCGCCCCTGAGGGAGAGCGGTTGCCTAGCAACGGGGCGGTGGCCAGGCGGGTACCCGGCCCTGGGCGCGGGAGAAGCCGCGAGGCCGCAGCCCACCCACGCCGGGCTCCGGAGAGGTGCAGCCCCCCCCAGCCCCCAAGCCCTCCCGGGGGCGCTAGGAAGCCGCCCGGGGCCTGGCTCCAGGAAAACGTGGTCTCGGCTGGGAGGGTCCTCGAGCAGGTCTCGACCCTTCTCCCTGACCGAAGGAGAGGCCAGGAGCCTCACCCTCACCCCGTCTTTGTGCAGGGCGCCGGCGGCCATTGTGTCCGTGCGGGAAATGGAGGACCCGGCAATCCCCTACCGCCATCGCCGCGTCCAGGGCCTTTGGGGAATTCAGAGAACACCAGCGACGTTTCTGGGGGGTCCCCGGCCTTCAGCCTTCCGGAAAGGCCCGGGAATGGCCTTTCCGAAGTCAGACCTCAGATCCGAGGCAGTTTCCCCTTCCCTCTGTCCCTCATCGAAACCTTGAGCCCCATTGAGAAATCCTTTCAGGGTTTCGGAAGCCTCACCCTGGGCCGGTACTTAAATAGAAAAAAACGACCAAAAAACCCCCCAAAACCCCCTAAAGCCCACACCAGCCACCTCTGGGAGAATTCTCCTGGCTCCCAGTAGGAGGCGGAGGGAGAGCCAAGGAGCTTGCAAGAGCGTAGGGGCTGGGCTCCCGGGTGGCAGGAGGCCGCCCTCATTCTGGGCGATGGAGGAGGAAGCAAGCGAGGTGGCCGGTTCCTGAGCGTCGTAATTCCTGTATCGCCCTCTGGGCTCCCAGCCGGCTGGGTCGCATGATCCCTCCAGCCGGAGCTGGTTTTTTTGCTAGCCGCCAAGAGGCCGGTGGAGTTACCGGCATCCCGGCTGCCACCTCCTCTCCCGACCTATGGTACAAAAGATCTTCCGGGGGCTGCACCTGCCTGCCTTTGCCAGAGACGGATTTGAATGTAGGTGGAGCGGGGGTGGGGATGGAGGGCAGACAGGTTCGGAGAAAAGGGGGTGGCTGGGGGAAAGAAAAAAAGAAAAAAAAAGGCCGGTGTGATGGTTCAGAGCCCACTGGTGCTTTCAATTTGACTTCATTGAAGTCCCTGGGAAGCTAGACCAGACCTTCATAAGAGCCACAAAGAAACCAGTTCTGGTATCTGGAGGCGGAATGTGATGTTGTAGGTTAAATGGCTTGCATATTAATTTCTTTTTTCCTGAAGCTCTTTCTCTCCCTTCAGAACCTTATCTTGGCTTTGGATCTCAGAAGACAGCCACTAAGGAGAGACCAGACTCAGTGAGTGATCAGGTGTTTTGGACAATGGACTGGTGGAGCCCATCCCTGTTATAAAAATGTCTCAGAGCAACCGGGAGCTGGTGGTTGACTTTCTCTCCTACAAGCTTTCCCAGAAAGGATACAGCTGGAGTCAGTTTAGTGATGTGGAAGAGAACAGAACTGAAGTCCCAGAAGGGACTGAATCGGAGATGGAGACCCCCAGTGCCGTCAATGGCAACCCGTCCTGGCACCTGGTGGACAGCCCCGCTGTGAATGGAGCCACTGGCCACAGCAGTAGCTTGGATGCCCGGGAGGTGATCCCCATGGCAGCGGTGAAGCAAGCTCTGAGGGAGGCGGGCGATGAGTTTGAACTGAGGTATCGGCGGGCATTCAGTGACCTGACGTCTCAGCTCCACATCACCCCAGGGACAGCATATCAGAGCTTTGAGCAAGTAGTCAATGAACTCTTCCGGGATGGGGTGAACTGGGGTCGCATTGTGGCCTTTTTCTCCTTCGGCGGGGCACTATGCGTGGAAAGCGTAGACAAGGAGATGCAGGTATTGGTGAGTCGGATCGCAACTTGGATGGCCACTTACCTGAATGACCACCTAGAGCCTTGGATCCAGGAGAACGGCGGCTGGGTAAGGACCATGCCCCTTGTGTGTCCCTTTTCCTTTGCCTCTGGTCAGAGAGGTTCTCAACAGCCTTTTCCCATACCTCTTTCTGTTCTGCTGGATGGTTACTGGACATGTTCTTTAAGGAGACATGACTGGGCCTCTGCACCGCAAAAAGTTAACTTCTAAAGTACAGATGACCTAGTTCTTGAAATACCAGGCATCTTTCATTCTGGCCACCCTTATGACCCCACTCTTTCAAACTTGTGTTCCAGTTTCTCAGTGGAGGAAAACATAGCCTGTGTGTTCATTTGAGAGTGGGAAGTTAGTCCAGTGTTTCCCTCACCCTGACATAATGGCTCACCACGCAAAGCAGTGATGAATATAATGCCCGGAGAAGATAGTGAGTATCAGTGACCCCTAAGCCCCTCCATTCTTACTTCCCCAGGGATATCTGTCCTGGGCTTCTCTCCCCCACGTCAAATTCTCTTTATTTCAGAGTTTGCATACCTGATATTCTCCTCTCAGAAAAGGGCACAGCCAGGCAGGAGTTCCCACTGGCTTGATGGCTAAGGATTGTCTGACTTTAGGGCAGTGGCCAGTTGTGTTTGTGCTGCACCCATATGTTCATTTGCTCTGAAGTGTGCAACTTTCTGCATGGTTGGCCTGTTTGCTGAGCTCTTGCTGTGTCACACATTAAGCCTGGACTTTGTACCTCACTGCCTAGGGTCGGTTGGGGAGCTCCAGCTGTTCTGCCTGTTGCTTTCCGGCCAGGGCCCTGGGGCCTCTTCACTGAGCACTGTTTGCTTGCAAAGCAAGAACCAAATCTGTGGGGCTCTATGGGACATTGAGATTCAGTGACTGACTTCAGAATCAAACTGACATGGGTGTGAATCCCAGCACTGTCATTTAACTAGCTGTGTGACTTTGGACAGACCAGTTTACCTCGAGCCTCAGTTTCTTCCATTAAAAAAATGTGGCAAGCCCTCCTTGCCTTGCAGGATATTGTAAATCTTGGAGCTAATGTGAGCCCAGTGACTGACACCAACAAGTTTGCTGTAATAGTTGTTCTTGGTCCCAGATACACTTTCTGGGCCCAGGAGTCATGCCTCATTGCTTTCCCAGGGAGAGAGAATTCTTTTGCCTGTCACCAAGTCAGGATGAGATAGTGGTAAGAGATTCTGTACCCATGGTCATTGTAGGCAGTTTTTGCTGTTCTACAGTGACCTCAGTTATATTTCCTTGCTGTCTCCCTGCCTAGGGGAGGTGAGGGCTTATGAGAGGTATTCTGTCCCCTCAGAATACCCCTAAAACTGAGCAGGCTGTGGAAAATAAATCATCTATTGAAGGAACTGAGGTGGAAGGGGCCATGCATGCACCGTGGACTCAGGAATGTCAAGAATGCAATTATCCATAGGCTGGGCCTAGGGCGTGGCAGGCACTTCAGTTTACCACTGAGCACAGGCCTCTGATTTGCCCTGGAACCCCACCCCCTGTCCTATTTCCCATTTCTTTGCAACTTCATCAACTCTTTCCCCAGCCAGCTCTTGTATGAGGCAAAGGGATCAAGTCAGTAGAGGTCAGATGACTGCGGTGGGGTTGGGGGAGGTAAAGGTAGAGGGCTCTCTTGAGCTAAGGCTAACCAGACTTGAAAGCCTTTCTGTAAATGAACTCCCTGGGGAGATAAATGATTAAATAGTTCCTGTTGGTTTGTTCAATGACCTCTCATTCCCTCCTGCTTTGATTCTCTTTGGGGGCAAATATTTGTTCAGCTGATTACAGGAGGGACAGGATTCCAGTGCTTCAGACACACCCTCTGAGGCATCTCCTGGTTGAGATTTGGACCATTTACCTACTTTGCATGACTTTTGTCTTTGGCCAGTGGTCCTAATAACTGGTGAGTTGTTGCCAGCTATTAACAAAAGGCAATCTAGGAGAGTTGCCTGGTCTGCCAGCTAGCCTCTGCAGAGGGCTACCTGGGCCAGAGAATTGCCAGTCACCACCCAGTGTTGCACGTGAAAAGAGGTTTTAGACACAGCAGCACTAGGCAAGTTCATTAGACAGCCACTGGATTGAAATTCCATTTTATCTCTTTGCTCAAGAATTATCAGAGCCCGTTGAACAACATACCATATACTTCTTCCTCTTGGTGAACAGAAGGGATGTATGCAGATGAACCAGTTATATCAGAACTGTTTCTGGGCATGCATTTTCCCTGAGGCCAGAAGGTATTGACTCAGGATCCTTTGGGTAGAAGGTATCTGCCTACTTCCCTCTCAGGTACCATTTGGTTTGAGCTGCATAGACTGGCTTCTGCAGTGGCATCTCATAACCTTCCTGGAGGATGTGGCTGGGGGATCCATGACTGTAGGAGTTATGGGTCATTCCATCCTTGGGTATTCTCTAAATTTAACATCCCTACAGGAAAAGTAAAGGAAATGTGCCTTTATGGAGTACATCTTATATTCATGGCATTGTCTTAGGTCTTTTACTTATGCAACTAAAATTTATTGAGTATCTACTCTGAAGCATGCACTTTTAGGTGCTGGCCATAGGGCAGACATGGTACCTTTCCTCATGGAAATGACATGCTATTTTCTATATTCCACACAATACTCTTCCAATGTAGGTAGGTTTATTCCCAGTTTACCTGTGAAGCTAAGTGACTGGCCCCAGGTTTCCTACAGCCAGTTAAGTGACTGAATGAGAAATTACATGTAGGTTGGCCTGATTACAAAGTCTAAACTCTTTCCATCCATATCGGGTTCTCCAAGGAGTAATAAAGTGACCCCAGCATACTAGCACAGAAATCCAGAGATGCTGTTGGGCCAAGTAAAACATGCCTGTGGAGGTGCTCACTCTGGTCTGTGATCCTGGCATTGTTTAGATAGCTGCAGGAAGAACAGTACCTGTATCTTTATTGGCAGTAGCAGGTTCCCAAAGATGTGTATGTAGCCTCAGATTCTGGCACTGGTAAAACTCAAATGGGTATCAGGGGTTTGCCCAGTCAGAGTGGGTTTCTTGTTAATTTTTTCATTGTTAAGGTCCTCTCAGGCCTTACCAGTAGATAAGAATCATGCACGTGGGGAGAAGGTGGCCTGCTCCAGGTATGTCTACTTAATTGCAGGGGATACTCCAAGGACTGGAATTCCAGACTCAGAGCCACACCACCGCTTGCCTGGGGTCACCTGGCAAGATGCTGAACCTGTTTGTCTCTTGTTCATCCATCTCTCCCACCTGTAAAATGGAATAATGATAGCCACCTGCCATAGCTTGACTCTAGTAAAGAATAGAACAAAGGCCCTTCCTGGGCCTTAGTTGTAGGGTGGAAGCATCCCTTTTAATGAATAGACTACCTGCCTCAGAAGACTGAACTTTGCCCTCAGAATTTCTAAAGAAACAAAGTCAGCCTCTGAGATTCACCCAGAATGGTATATGATGTGATCTTCCTTGGAGAGACAGAGTGTTTCTGGGGCTTTCCAGTGGGAATGTGGACAGTTGTGGGGCGAGGACCCCTGGTAGGCCAGGACATTTTGGGATTGCTATCCTTGCAAAACCCCATAGCTAGATGGAAGCACCATTGTTGAGAGCAGTGAACAGCGTGTGGGGGAGAAAACATAATTTGGCCTTTTCCAGTCTGCGTGGCTCTGTGGTCTTCTACTTTCTGTACATTTCTTCTTGCCTGGTCTGGCTTCTTTGGCATATATAGCGCAAATACCTCAGCGACCTTTGCAGATCTCAGCAGCTGTTGGCAGCTCTGTGGTTTTTTTGGGGAAACCCCATTAGAAACCCCAAACGTGGAAATTTTTAGTAATTTCATTCAGGTTCCAAAGTGAGATAGAAGTGTTTCAGGGCTCCCCCTCAAAGCACTCAGTTCTTCTAGATGTACATTTGAGGTTGCTATTAAAACCCTGTTACCATCATAGGATTTTCCAGACTTCCTAGGACAAATTTCCCCGGTAGCCCTATGGAGCCCTTCAGCTTCTGGTAGAAAATTACCAGGTATTTTTTCAGGGAGCCCCAACGGAACCCAGAGGGTTTTCTTGACTTTTGTGTGGGCAGTCACCAGATTTGCTTGGGCTGCAGGAAGCAGCAATTGTTAGCTCTCTCTTCCCAAACAGGTACTGTCTTGAGGCCGGTGGGCTTGAGTGTCCTCTTCTATGCCCTGCCTCCCTGTTTTTTTCCAGATGCCCCCAGCCTTTCATCATGGGCTTTCTTTCAGCAACTGTTTTTTTTCTGGGTTTAGCCTTGATAGGTTTAGGGGTAATTCCCAGTGAGCTGCTCTTCTACCGCAACATAATCTCCTTCTGTGTTAATTAGCAGTGTCTTGTCCCCATCCCCAACCTCCAACCTCATTCCATGGAGTCCTCCCTAAGGACTCCCTCTTTTTTCTTTGAAGGCGTCACTCTGCTCCTGGTTCTGCTTCTCTCCTGTTCCTCCAGCTGACAGCCTATCCTCCCCATTCCCAGTTGGCAGACCCGAGTCACACAACCCCCTGGGTCTTTTTGTTTAGCCTGGGGAAGGGAAGACCCAGGAGAATATGATCACTGGTTTCAAGTTTCTGAAGGAAGAGGGGCTGAGCCTTTTGTATCAGTACAGTACAGTGGTAGAGTTTAAGTTAGTGTAAAGAAGGCATTTCTAAAACTACCATGTCTCTGTCAGGTTTAGAAGCTTCCTGAGTGTCCAGGTAAACACTTGTTTGTCCATACTTATTTTCTCAGCACTGAACAGAGGTCTTAGGCATAACAGGTACCTAGTAAAAGAGATGCCCATTAAATTTCCAAAGAAACAGACGTATTAAACCAGAATAATAGTAATGGGAATTGCCCTTTACCTAATAATTTATTCATTGATTCAAACAGAATTTAGCGAGCTCCTGCTGTATGCCAGGCTGTCCTAGCTACCAGAGGTACAGCATTAAATAAAACAAATTTTCTGTCCTTGTGGAGCTCACATTCTAGTGGGGAGAGACAGACAATAAACATGTAATTACGTGCACACACAGTTTTTATATATATGTATGTGTGTATATGTGTGTGTGTATATATATAACTTATATTAGGTGTTAGTGATTACTATGAAGAAAATAAAGCCGGTTGAGGCATAGGGCATGCCTAGCAAGGGAGGTAGGGATGCAATTTTAAGAGCAGTCAAGGCAGGCATCACCAAAAGTTAGTATTTGAGCCAAGACCTGAAGAAGATGAGGTAGTGGATGATGTAGGTACCTACATGAAGTGTTATAAGCAGAGGAAATGGACTCAGGAGTGAGTATGCTTGGCATGTTCAAGGATAAGCAAGAAGGCCAATGTAGCTAGAGAAGAAACGGAGGGTGGTAGGAGGTAAAAGTGGAGAGTGGTTGAGATTGAGTGGTGAGAGGTAGTCAGGGGTCAGATCACATGGGGTATTATAGGCCTTGATGAGGGCTTAGCTTTGGTTAAATGAGAGAGGCCAGGAGATTTCGAGCAGGGGTGAAATGGTCTGAATTCTGCAAGGGTGGTTGCTGGGAGCCCAGTGAAGAGGCTGGTGCAACTGTCAGGTGAGAAAAATAGTGACTTGAATCAGGAGGTAGAGGTAGAACTGGTGAAAAGGGACTGAAAAATAAGACCAGGCTTACCCATAGCGTATTGATGGGTCCAGCCACCTTGGAAGCCGCATTTTTCAACCACTTTGAGATCACAGAATGAGGACTGAGTGAGCTAGATGTTCTTCAGGGATCGCTCTCTCCAAATGTGGTCTCCTGAATGGCCCTCCTCCACTCTAGCAATATTTCTGTCTGAATAACTATCACATGTCTGGATGCAGATCCCAGCTCACCCCCACCCAGCTGTGTGACCTTGGGCAAGCTCCTTGAATTTTCTGAGCCTTGGGACGAATAATTCCTGCCTCAAAAGGTCATGACCTGAGATGCATAGATCCTGGCACATGTTGGTATTGTAGTTATCTTCACCATAGAACTCATGTCCAAGACCCATTCGCAGAATCTGCAGTATCCAGTCTCCTTCTTTTGGATGTGTTAGTGACCCTCCAGCACATCCGCAGGGCAGACTGGCCCACCAGCATTCCTGTCAGAGCAGGAGCTCCATAGTGTTCCTGTGCCATGTTGGTATAAACCCTGGTCTTAGAGTCAGGATCCCAGTTGTACTCTCAATCTGCTCTCACTCACTGTCTTACCTCGGCTAAGTCGCTTCAGCCCCAGGCCCCAGTTTCCCCATCTGTAAGATGGAGGGTTGAAATAGACAGTCTAGGAATCCTGATTCTCACTGGCCTTAGACCTTGTGGCAGATTCCACCTTTATTGTATTTCACATTAGTTATGTTTTAAGATGGTTCTTTTCTATTAGCTGCAGTACTTTAATTACAGAAATTAATGTCAGTAAAAATATAGGGTATTATTTGTGATCCCACGCTAATAATACTCCAAATTTATGTAGCACGTAACCCTTAGCATTTTCATATCCACCTTGCCTTATTGATGCTCATGGCCACCCACGGCAGTGAGCCACAGGGAAATCTGGCTGAGAAAGATGAAGCAGCTTGCCCGAGATTACATCAGGACGATGCAGGGTTAGGACTTTCAAATCAGGATTTGACCACTAACTTGCTACATGACCTTGGGCAAGTCTTTTAATTTGTAAATGGCTATAATAATAGTGCCTTATTCTGAAGATTCAGTGAGTGAGTTCAAGTCTTAAGGCTCTCAGAGTAGTGACTATTAGGATCAGCAGCAAACAGCAACTGCATGCTAGGCCTTCTTCAGTCACATCATCTGGCTTCTCGTTTATTACATACTGATTTTTGCAAATAGTTTTTTGCAGAAAGAAACTGCCTTTGGAACCTTTGCTACTTGATTTCATCCCTGATGAGACTCTCAGGCCAAGCTGGAGCCTTACAGCTAGCTCTAAGCTACAGGGATTTTTGGGCAGACTCCAGAGTTCCCCTCGGAACTAGAGGTTTTTCTCTTGCTCTTCAGGAAATGCCATTGCCATGACTTCCATGGACTGCTTCCTGTCCCAGCCCAGCAGCCAGATTCCTGCTGGCGAGAGTGTGGAAACTGGAAAGTAATGTCCCCAAAGGCTCCCCCCTCCACAGACTTTTTTTGGATGTGTCCCTCCTTTTCCTCTTGTCAGTTACTTTCTTTGTCCCCCTTCACCCTTCACCCAGCTTCTCTCTCCAGCCTCTGATCATCCTTCTAAGATTTAGAAAATGCATTTCTACCTAGTTCTATCAGACCTTTCCCCCAGTCCCACACTGGGGGGGTTGGCCGGAACTCCTGGGTTTTCTCCATGGCTCCTTCACTCAGTAGCAGTTTCAGTCTTGGACTCCCCCTAGAGGGACATTAAGTCTGTCACTTGCAGTAGCTTCTGTCATCCATTAACCTTGAGTTCCCCCAGGGGTCCCCACCCACCCCAGCACAGGATGGAGACTCCTAAGAGAGATCTTAGGTTTGTCACATATAAATCTTACCTCTTGGAGATTGACAGCAAATGGTAGAGTGAAGTGGAGCCTGTCCCCCCACCCTTGACCCCCTGCACCTTTCAGGAGGAAGCTAGGTTGAAAACTCCTGTTGGACAATCATCTGAGGCAGGGGAGATAGCTTGGGAGGGGATTGGAACACACTCAACTATGCCTCAGATCCTTTGTTCTGCTCTTGAAAGGGAAACATCCCCCTCCCTCCTCCCTGGCCACACACACGTGCCTTTGTTCCCCTGAGTCAGGCAGCTGGGAACACAGTGTCCCTTCCAAGGAGCCTGACTTGCCTACTCAGAGGCTGGCGTCCTGGTCAGTGGGAAGGGGATGTTTTGTTCAGGAGCCCCCAGCCTCAAGTCCTTTCCATAGAAGAGCTTTTCTGTCAGAGATTAAGAACTTGCATAGAAACAGCTGCCCAGGAACTTGCCTCAAATTATTCCATGGGATGCCTATGTCCCAGGATAAAACAGTCCCTCTCTCTTATTCCACTTGGTGATTAATATTATTGTTAACATCACTATTAATAGCACCTAACATTTACCAAGTGCTTACTCTATGCCAAGCATTGTTCAGAGTGCTTTACATGTATTAATTTATCCCATTTGCACAATACCACCCTGAAGCTGGTACTATTTTTATCCCCATTTTACAAATGAGGAAACTGAGGTATAGAATGGTTAAGCAGCTTATGCAAGGTAGCGCAGTTAGTAGGTGGTAAAGCCTGGGAGGGTAGCCTCCAGGCTCCCACTTTTAAACACTTCACTGTGCCCCCTACCCCCACTGTATCATTGTCAAGATGATGGTTGGCATTTATCCAATGCTCACTGTGTGGCAGGCCTTTTACCAACATCATCTTTCTGTTACTATCCCAACAATCTTTATCATTATAGGATGTAGATTTGGGAGGACTCAGTTAGCCAGGAGGCAGAGTCTGTCTTTGAAACCAAGTCTGTCTTACTCCAAAGTCTATGTTATCTCTAAGTCTTCTTAAAAATCCTACAAGGTAGGTGGTGTTATCTTCATTTTATGGTTGAGAAAACTGAAGCTCAGAGAACAGTGACATGCTCAGGGCCTCATAGGCTAGTACCAGGAGGACCTGGGATTTAAACTTGAGGTGTTTGACTTCATACTTTACCACCTTATTGTCTGATGATAATTGCTTTTTATGTGCATGATAACACTTTATAATTTACCAGACTTTTTTGTATACATCATTTTACAGTGAGGTAGGTTAGGTGGGTATGTTCACTCCCATTTCAGGGAAGAAACTAAGGCACAGGTTTGTCCCACAGTAAATTGCAGGGCCAGACTTAGAATCCGTGTTCTGGCTTGTTAGGCAGGTGTTATCAATGTTGCCTGCCTTCCCTAAGGCTGGTTCATTGCTCAGAGCTGTCTTTGGAGTTTTTCATTTGTTAAATCTGCCAATACTGATAAATGCTTTATGTGTTCCAAGTGCTAGGGACACTGGATACTGCAGTGAGCAGGACTGGGTTTCATGCCTCAATGATCTGTTTTTATGCCCCATACTTTGGGCCTGGCTGTTGTCCTTCTGCCATCATGCTGTGTGTGCATTACCTATCTGTCCCCTCAGTTCCTGTGGACATTCCAGGCAAGGTTTATTTTAGTTAGTGTGTATTGATCACCTTCAACACACCCATAGATAAAACTCGACTCTAATTTGAAACTTAACTTGATTTCTTGCTGGTAGCGTAACACTAGGCACATCAGCTTCAAATTTTCATTCATAAATCTCAGAGAGTAATACCAACCTACCAGAGTAAGCGAGGCTTAAACCAGAAAGTGAAATGCTAAAGTTTTTAGTTATAATAACAGAATCTATGTTGAGTGCTGATTCTGTGCCAGGTGCTGTGCTTATGCCCTTGACATAATCATCTTGTTTGGTCCCCACAACTGCTCTGATGTGAAGATGGAGAATCCAGAGCTTCAAGAGGCTCTATAATGCCTCCACAGTAACACACCTTATACACCTTGTACTCAGATATATCTAGTGCTAAAGCCTGCCCTCAAGCCACTGCGTCATAACTTCTTTGCAGGTCCAGACTGGCTTATTTCATTCTGAGTACTTGGCACAGGGCCTGGGGTTGGGCAAGGACTCAGCCAGGATCTGCTCAATGAGCATGAAAGGTTGTTATTATTACATGGCAGGTTAGGCTACAAAAATGTCTGTCTCTAAAGCAGCAAACTCATTTGAAGCAGTAGGAGTAGACCTAAAACACTCGGTGAATGGCTCCAGGCAAACTGTGCCAAATCTGTGGTGCAGACTCCAGAAGCAGAAGAGGACAGACCCACTGACTGCATCCTACAGGTGCCATGGACCCCTGCCAAACCGGCCCACTTCCACCATCAGCTACTCAATTGATGACTCGGCCCAGAGGTCTCCACCCTCAGTCTGCATCATCAGTGAGCACCCTCTCCCTCCCCATCTGCATCACCAGCCCAGACCCTCTTCTGTGCTGGTTGTGGGGTGTCAGAAAGGGGGAAGGTCACTAGGAGCTTGAATAATAGTTTTCTCAGCAGTGTGGCTTTATGTAATTCACAGAGTCCTCTCTTTCCTTATCTGTAAAATGAAGATAGTAGTCACCCCTCAAGATAATAGCAGTAATCTCTTTCTCATAGGCTGCTGTGTTTCTTCTGCCTGGATCATTCTTCCCCTAGATCTAATTAGGGCTGTCATCTTATCATTTAGGTCTCAAATATCATCTCCACAGAGGCTACCCATGCTTACATGTTTACTGTCTGTCTCCTCCAGTAAAACCTAAACTTCCAGAGTATAGGGGCTTTGTCTCATTTTTACCTACATTCCCAGCATCTAGCAGAGTGCTTGACGCATAGGAGACACTCAACAAATATTTGTTGAATGAGTGAGTGAGTGATTCTGTAGCTCATCTAGTACAGTGCCTGACAGACAGTTTGCTCAGTCAGTGTAAGGCATCATTATTTGTTATCTGTTAGGAAGATGTGGGCTATGAAGACTTTCTGTAGGTGAAAAGAATGTGGCAAGAGTGGGCTCAGTAGGTAAGAACCACCCAGACAGATCTGGAATGTGGATTGTGTATGAAGCATTTGGGAGACAGTGAGGAGGCAGACTGGCTGAAAAGGGTGTGGGTTGTCAGTAAAGTTGGTCATGAAAAAGGGAGCAGTGACTGGTGGAGGCCTCTGGGAAGAAGGATAGGAATGGTTGATGGTAGAGATGGACCCAATGAGGAGAGGCCCATCACTGGGGGGTGCAGCCAGTCTCCAGTAACCCCTGGGAAAGAGAATCCCTTGGCAGCTTGGGTCAGTAGACAGAGCTCCTGGGAGATAAAAGCCAGAGGCACCTGCGACCTGCAGATCAGGTAGACTGCCCTGGTTGTTATTTTGGGGCTCTGGGCCAGGTGCAGATTCAAAGGCTTGATTGAAGCCTTTTGGCAATTCTGGTCTCAGCAGGGTAAACATCACCTGTCTCCTGCCACCTGTGGCAACAATGCCGGGAAGGTACCCTGGGTGGCCCAAAGGGGCCTAGCTTTCTTGCTGCCCTAGTAGAGCAAGAAATAACCCCTCAAGAGAGGCCACTCCTTCCCTGCCCCATGGCTCCCTTCTGAAGAGTCCAGGTGGTGATAAGGTGCCTCCTGCCCAAGAGCAACCTCCCCCCTTCCGTGGTTTTGGCCTCTGGAAGTCTGGGGCGGGGCATTGGGAGCCGTTGACAGCTGGGCCCAGCTGGGGGGAGGGGTCGACTTGGGAGCAGGTGCAGATTTCGGGGAGGGTGGGGCCTGAAGGGAAGTAGGGATCTTGGTAGGCTGCAGAATTTCCCTCCCCACCCCCCAGCCACAGCTGGCTTCTCCAGGAACCTGATGACCTAGTTACAATGCTTAGAAATTGTTAGCTTAGCTTGCAGTTCAGGGTTGTGCCAGTCTCCTTTCTGAGGCTCCTTGTTTCCAAAAGGTGCCCTGACATTCCACCAAGGGGGTTCTATGTGAAGGACATGCGCCATGTCATGTGTACAGACTTCTTGCCCAAGAAAGTAAAGAACCAATCAGTCAGTCTTCTTCTCTTTTTCCCTGGTGTGCTCCCCACCCCATCTCTGGGAGGAAAGACTACCCTGCCCCCACCATCTCTGTCTCTCACTGGGGGCTTGGTAGATGGCAACTGGAGGTCACAAACTTCTTCCCTGGAGGTTCAGCAGAGTGGGAGAGACTTCTGTTGCCCTAGGGATAGCTTGAGCATACTTACCCATTCCCACCTTACCTTCTCATCTCAGTGGAGTGAGAAAGAATCTTTTGGGGGCTCTGGAGGCACCAGCCTTCCAGGTAGCAGCTGTTCCTGGTATTCCTGATGTCTACCTCTCCAGTACCTCCCCTGGGAGAAATTCCATGACCGTTAAGAATAAAGTACAGCCCAGCTGGGTGTGTCTTGGGTTGATTATCAACCTAGGATCCAGGAGATCATGGTTCGATTCCCGGTCAGAGCACATGCCCAGGTTGCGGGCTCGATCTCCAGCCGGGAGTGTACAGGAGGCAGCCTATCAATGACAACTCTCATCATTGATGTTTCTATCTCTCTCTCTGAAATCAATAAAGATATATATATATATATATATATATATATATATATATATATATATATATATATATATTATTATTATTTTTTTTTTTTTTAAAGAATCGGGTACAAAATTTGACAAACCAATGCTGAATCCTATTTGCTCTATAGTTATCCTTGGGCAGATTACTTAATCTCCCCCAGTCTTAGTTTCCTCATCTATAAAAAAGGGGATAACAATACATAATTCTTTTCTAGAAATATTTTTATAAGCATGAAAATAACTGGTAAGATACATGGAGCATTTAGCATGTAGCCTTGCATATAGTAATTACCACTCAGTATGGCAGCTACTGTTATTTTTATCAAATTGCGTTCATAGGTGATCAAAGTGAGTAATGCTGTCATTGCTATTGGAACTACTCTTTAAGAGCAAACTTTTAGTCTGATAAAGTATGTGGATTATCTTTTAAACCAAGAGTTTGGAGATCTTAAGATTCCTGAAGCTCGGGACTGACTCAACCTTGTCCCCCAACCTCCTCCACAAGGTCCCCAAGTCATAGTTTGTACACTATAGGGTTTGGCCAATGTTGCGGAGTAGGCATTTATTTAGCAGTGGTACAGCATATTTTCTTCGATCTTTGCCAAGTACCTCCAGTGAACAGGGAATTCCTCTTCTGCTTTATTTGCTGCTATATCCCTAGATCCTGTCACAGAACCTGGAATATAGAAGGTGCTCAATCATATTTGTTGATTGAATAGATTGAGTATTTAAAGTGTGTAGGAGCATGCCTAGCACACAGTAGGTACTTGGCATGTGTTTGATTAAACAAGGTGTGGTGGCGCTCTGGAGTTTTTCCAGGATGGCCCCATTCCTTGTTTACCGTGTGGCCGTAAGTCTCTTGCCCAAGCTTTGCCTGTTTCCTCATCTGTTGAAGAAAGATAACACCCGACTTGCCTCCCTCGTGGGCTAGCTGCGAGACCCAAGGAGATGATAGATGAAAAAGCACTTTGAGAACTATAAATGTTTGGACTTGTTGCTGCTCCCGAGGTCATAGCCATAGCTGTGTCATTCATTCATTCAGCCAACAAGCATTTTTTGAGTGGAAGTAGTATCCTAGCTCTCTCACTTATCTGGTTTCATGAGTTTGGACAAGTGACTTTACTTCTCTAAGCCTGAACATTTATAAATTGGAAATAGTACTCATTTCGCAGGATTGTTGGGAGAAATACTAAGCAAGATGCTCTGAGCTTATTGAGGATGGAAACAGTCTCACTGTTATCAGCTACTATTACGACTAGCACTTGGTGGCTGTTTAGTGACTGAGTTAACGAACATTCACAACGATGACTGGCATATGCACAGTGCCTGATGTAGAGTAAAAGCTTACCAAATGCTCGGTCCTTCCTTTTCCTCTCACTGTGAAGTTCAGTCATTCATTGATTCAGCCATCAATTGCCTTCTATAGTCAGATTACCAGGCAAAACCAGGCTTCCCATTTGAGTCACACTGGTGTGACTCAAATGGGAAGTAGAAGTGAGTATTAATTTCTGACCCCTGGATGTTCTTGTCTATCTAGGCTGTACTGCTGAGTGGGAGCTCTGACCTGGCCAGGATCATTGCTGCTTAAACATAAAACTGAGGCACAGTGGGCCTCACCCCACGTGTACCTCTGATTCAGAGCAAAAACACCCACCCCTTTTTTTGCCTGCTCTCCATCTGCTACTGAGGGAGAAAATTTTCTCTTTGCTCACAGCACCTACATTCATATGGAACCCTAGGGGTTACCATATCAAGGAAGTCCCTAGGGAGTCACTCAGAAATGGCCCTTTGGGGCAGGTCCAGGGAGGGGCCCAAGTCTAAGGCTCAGAGTCTCCTGGGACTGGGTCAAGCAGCAGGTGCAGGTATGAGGCCCCAGGCTGGTGGCTAAGTAATGAAACTGAGAGATATGTAGGGCCAGACAAGAAGTCAACCCCAAGGAAACAACCTGCCTATCCATGCAGGTGTCTGGGCACCTGGGGGCAGTTTCTGAGTCTGATTTACTTGGTTGTGGTTCCAAAGTAGTACCTCAAGTCTCAGTGATTGGAAGCCATGGAACTCCAGAGCAAAGCCTGTGGTTGGCGCCCAGGTCAGTACGTTTAAACCCTTCTCAGACTCTTGTCAGGGTGAAAGAGGACTTTCCTCTGGGCTCCACAGCACTTACTATTGGAAGATCTTCAAGTTCAATGGAATAATAACCACAGCTCCCTCTATGGGGCCCCTGTACCATGCTGGAGGCTTTTTAAGAGAATGGGGTCATTTTGTTGTAGGCGGCAGGAACGGCACCAATTGTTAGACCCATGGGGTCAGACTGGACCTGGGTTTAGCAACCTCTGTACTTGGGTTCTGGCTAGGAAAGAATTCAGAGCCAAGAGAACATTTTTTTATAAAATCACAAAGGTAGAAAAAGTAATTCTTAGAAAATGGGCTTAAGAAACAAGTTTTAGAGGTAAAGGAAGGGCCTTTGGAGCTTGGGAGTGAGGAAGCTAATGGTAACCCACCTGGTGGGTGGGTGGCAGGGGGAAGGAAAGGAAAGGAAAGGGGAAAAGGAAAGGGAGAGGGAAAAGTGGGGCCTGCTCCCAGGAGGGAGAGCGCAGTGTCCTGCACTGTGTCCTTCGTAGTAAGGGTTTTAAGGGAGGAGATTTTAGGGGAGGTCCCAGGGGAAGATCTCATTATAGTATTCAGCAGCTTTCCAGATGTGTCCTTTCAGGGTCTGGGTCTCCACTGATTGATGGGTCAGTGCCAGGGGCAGGGTCATTATTCAGTGCCGCTCGTCCTGAGGTCAGCTATGGCTGGTTTTGCTCTTCTGGGCCTGGAGCTGAAATAAAACTGAGGCCTGGATGTTATCTCTAGGGAGGAAGGGTCAGGGGGTCCAAACTGCGTGACCAGCGATATGCTAGGGGAGAAAAGGCTACCCTGGGGGCAAGGTCTCAGCCTACAGTTGTCTGTTGCTAGGCACCTGGGGCTTTCCACCCTGGTGACCTGTATCTCGCCCATCGTCCTTGCTCTACTCACGTCTGTCTAACTGCCTACCACAATTTCATTATTGGAATTAAAGGCTTTGAAGTCAGACAGAGCTGAGTTTGAATCTGGGCTCCATCATGTAACAGCTCTTTGATTATGGCACATCCCTAACCCTTTCTGAGCTTCAGTTACCCTATCTGAAAAATGGAGGTAATAATACCTGCCTCATAGGGCTTTTTGTAAGGATGAAGTAAGATCATACATGTCAAGCTTAGCGCAGATGTTATAGTAATTTTAATAATAACTAACGTTTATTGAGCATTTACACTTAAGTGTTTCATGTGTGTTAATTCATTGAATTCTCAAAACAGTACCATTGAGGTAGGTACTCTTATTATCATTTTACAGAGGTGAATAGTGAGGCATAAGGAAGTTAAGGAATTTGTCCAAAGATGCACAGCTAGTAAGTGGTGAAATCTTGATTTGAGCCCATGCAGTCTGGCTCAAAAGCCCACACGTTCTACCTCAGGATAAGGAGGGCCTCTTAAATGTTGCTGCTGCTGTTCTTGTATCCAGCATTGTCGCTGCCTGTGGTTTTTGGTCTGTCTGCTGAATTCTGAGCTCAGTGAGGTCAAGAAACCCATCTGAATCACCTCCCATCCCCAGAGACCAACACAGTACTCATAGTACTCATTAATATTTGCTTAATGGCTGAGAATATTCCCTCTCTTCATTAATCAGTCAGTAGCTCTTTATCAACCATTTCCTATAGGCTAGATTTGCGCTAAATCCTGGGAGGAATGCAAAGGACAACTAAGTCTCTATTACTAGAAGATTGGGTGGAGGGGGGAGCCGAGGGCATTCCAGAACACTGTGTCATTGGCAGAAACTTCCACACTGGAGGCAGAGACAATACAGGTGGTTTAGGGATGTTTTCTAAGCTGGGATTCCCACCCCTCCCTGATTCGGCCACTCCCTCCATCACTTGCAGAACAAGGTGACTCAGATTCCCTACTCCTGCCCAAGACAGAAACCACTCCTTTGCTCCCTCTGTAGTGAGGAGGATACTTCATCTTTCTTGCTCAGGCAACCAGTTTGAGGGAGCTTAGAATGACAGAAAAAGAAGTTTGGAGTGGGGAAATAACCTTTAAAAGAACCTTTCTGTGCCAACACTGCAGCCAAAGTGATCTTTTAAAAACCAAGTTCAGAACTTATCACAACTCTTGTACTACCCTCCACCCACTTGGAATAAGAGTCCTTACCAAGGCCTCCTAGGCCTGCACCATCAATACTGGCAGCCTCACCATCTTCCATCCCTCCACCCCTCCCTCTCTGCACTCCAGCCTCAGGGGTCTCCTGCTGTTCCTGGTTCCTGGCACACTAGTCTCTGCCTGAGGGACTTGGTAGTTGCTGTTCCCTCTGCCAGGAATGCTCTGCCCCTGGTGTTTGTCTTGTTGGTTCTTTCAGTTGACTCAGCTCACAGGTCACCTCCTCTGAGAGGTTCTTTGACCTTTGGTCTAAAGTAACTGAGCTACTTCTAAATCACTCTCTAGTTTTTAACCTTTTTGTATTTTTGTCATAGCACTACCTCTATCTAAATTTTCTTTTTGTTTAACGTTTTTTGTTTGTCTCTTCTACTAGAATATATACTCCATGATAGGACTTTAGTTTGTTCGTCATTGCATCTTTAATGCCTAGAACTATTCTTTGCAGGTAGTAAACATTCAGTGCATGATTTTGGAATGAATGATTGAACAAATGAACAAACCTAAGACATTGCTTTCATTTACACATGAGAAAACTGAGGCCCAGAGAAGAGAAGCTAATAAGAATTGACAGTGTTCTTTTGCCTTACCTGTTGAATGCTCACTAAGTGCCAAGCACTATACTCAATGATTTACGAGTATTAGCTTTGTCACTTATCTTTGTTATAGAGTTGTTTGGAAAATTATTTTTTGTACACAATTGTAGCATTTTAAAGAAAACTGGACCAACTCTTATTTTTTATTGGGACCTCACTCTTTTTAACAAAGAGTTGGAGGCAACTTAGAAAAGTTCTGAAAAGATAGAATAAACCAAAGGATAGAACCAAAAGGATAAAACATCTGGAGAGTGTCAAGTGAAAGGAGAGTATGGTAAGAGGACAGGAACCAGAACTAAGATTAGTTCACAGAAATGGATACCACCACGCAAGCCCCTTTGAACTGAGCAAAGTTTTCTACCGTTCTTTATGATTGATAACTAAATTGTGCCCAGATTCTTGAAAGTGATGCTTTCTCAAAAACCCAGTCACACACATGACCATGGGATTGTCCCTGACTGCATGTTGTAGTGCCAGATTTGTTGGGCCCCCTCACTGCCTCATCAGCTGGGCTCCTGGACTGAGGCAACAGGATCTCCTCTTCCTCCTTGTCTACCAAAGGAGCCTGTCCAGCAGGGAGGAGCCTGGCCCTCTCTCCAGCCCTCTGTGAACCCAGCCAACTTTTTTCAAAGAGGGCCTTTTCCTCTGAAGATTTATTTAATGAGATATCACTATTGAAGATCCAGTTCTGTTCTTCAAGACACTTCCAATTGAAATAGAAAAGACAATGCACATAAAAAGAGATTTTGTGAAAGGTAACAATAAATACTAAATGCCAAATAAGAAAAGTACTTCATAGAAGAGGTGAGATTTGTACTGGGACTTAGTCACAGAGACAGGGTAAAGAGGGGCAGGTGCTCCCAGCAAGCTGGGGGAGAGGAGGTCCACGTGAGCTAAGATGTGCAGGCTGGGATGGACTCTCAAGAAGAGAGACCCATAAGCAGTGGCAGGGCAGCGTATGGAGTATGTGTGGTGTGTGGAAGGATCTCTCTTACTAGATAATAAAGCCAGAAATGTCAGCTGGAGCCAGATTTGTGGGAGCCTCAAGTGCCAGGGAAAGATTCCAAGACCCTCCTCAGCAGCCCTTGTATCTCAGTAGATGAGTCATTGCCAGGCATGGATGCACATCCTGGCCACCTGTCGGTCCACTGATTCCCAGGTAGCAGTGCCAGCACCTGAAATGGGAGCCAGGACCTTGAACTGACAGTGAGCAGAGAAGTAAGTGTGGGGACCATGGTCAGTTTAGCTTTTGGCGATCCCAGGTGCATTCATTTGGTGATTCAGCGGATGTTTATTGAGCACCGCTATAGTTGATCCTTGAACAATGGGGGCGATTAGGGGCTCTGACCCCCTTACAGTAGAAACTCCAGGTATAACTTAAGTTGGCCCTCCACATACACGGATTCCCAATCATTTATTGAATGTACTACATGCCAGGTCCTGTGCTGTTAGGGGTGCAGTGATGAATAGCACAGTTAAGGACACTGCTTTCATAGAGCTCATCTTAGTGGGGGAGACGGCTAGCCTGAGAAACAAACAAATAAGATGATTTCAGATAGAAGGTTAAATTTTGTAAAGAAAATGAAACAGTGATGGAGTGTCTAGGGAAGCAACTTTATACAGGGAGATCAAGGAAGGCCTCTCTGAGGAGATGACATTTGACCTGAGAGGAGATTAAGGAGAAAGATCCAGCCCAGGAAGACTTGAAGCAAAGATTTTACAAACAGAAAAGCAAGGCAAGACTGAGCTTGGCTCATCGGAGCTTTGGGCCCACGCAGATACTCAGCTGACCTGGTGGGCTCAGTCTGGCCTTGTTTCCCTTTGTGTTATGGAGAAGATGGTTTTAATGCTGACTACCACTTACTGAACACATATCCTGTGTTAGGCACTCTGTATACATTTTCTCATTTAATTCTCCCACCCAGCTTCTACGGTAAGTGGTCTGTTGACCCGTTTCTTTTCTTTTTTTTTAAAATTCTTTTTTTTTCCTTTTTTTTTAAAAAATCTTTATTGATTTCAGAGAGAGGAAAGGAAAGGGAAAGAGAGATAGAAGCATCAATGATGAGAGAGTCATTGATCAAGCCCGCAGCCCGGGCATGTGCCCTGACCGGGAATCGAACCCTGATCGCCTGGATCCCAGGTCGATGCTCAGCCGCTGAGCCACGCCCGGCTGGGCGACCCCAGTTTCTTTTCCAGCGAGGAAACTGAGGTTCAAAGAGATGAAGTTCCGTGCCCAGGGTCCATGGTGGAATCTGGATTCAGACCCAGACTGGTCTGGCTCTAAACCCAGGCTTTTTCCCACTGCTCCACCCTCGGAATAAATGGAGCATTGTTAGCTCAGGACATGCAGAAAGCTATTTAGCAAAAGGAGAGTTGGGAATGTATCTTGGAATGTGAGTCTTAAAGGATACCTACTGTCCTCCCAACTGAGAGGACTCTTTTTGTTCATCTGCAGGAGAGTACCCCAGAGCCTGGGATTACTGTTGGCCTTTGCCAGAGGCATGTTTGGACTTAGCCAGCTGAGTATCCCCCAGTTTCCTGCTTTTACCATCTCAGCTGCTGGTCAGGAGGTTTGGGAAGGTGACATCATCTAGCTGAATCAGCTGCTGCTTCTAGACACATTAACGGGAACTGAAAGTTCCTTCCCACTCTGCAGATCTCTTCAGAACAAGGCTGGGGTGTGGGTATTTCACCTATCTACAGGGTCTTGGCTGGAACAGTGCTCCTGCTCTTAAAGAGCTAGAAGGTGCATTTTCCTGGAGAAAGCTGTCCTCAAGACTTCACAAGCTAAGGGAACAGAGTGCTCTTGAGGGGTAGGATAGGAGGATTCACAGGAGGCCCCCCCATCTCTCTCCTCCACATCAGTGAGAATTTCAGACCCTTCTGTTCTCATCTGCCTTAAGTTCAAGGCACAGGCCCAACACTGTAGAATGGGCAAACAAAATGTTATTTGTGGACTTAGATATTAAGGCATTTAGAGTGTGGTCAAGAGGACAAAAAGAAAGTTCAGAGCAGAGCAGCCACCACACTATGATCTATTGACTATCCCCCTTGACCCAATGACCAAAAAGGAAAAAAGTTAGTGAAATACATTTTTAAAAAAAAGAAAAAAAGAAAGTAATGAAAAGATGGCTCAATGCCAGGTGAGTAGGACAACAGACAGCTTACTTGCTCTGTGATTTTGCTTCTCTCAGCTTCACTGTTCATGTGAAAAATGGGTGTCACTAGAGTATGTAGCTCTTAGGTTATTGTAATATTACACAACCTATAAAGCAGTCAGCAGTGCACCCAGCCCCCAGCTGCTCAGTGAGTGGTGGCCCTGTGGATAGGCTCTCAAAAGAGGAACAGCCCATTGGGAAAGGTTGGGGAAAGCTTCCTGGAAAAGGTGACCTTGGAACTGGACTTGGAGCCTAGATGGATGCTGGCAGGAAGCAGCCTGTTCAGGTGGGAAGAGGGCAGGCTTTGGATGCTGACCTTCTGCTGTGTAATCTCTGCAGGTGACAGTGCTCAGACTCTCACGGCTTTTCTTCTCTGTAACTTGGGTATTGCTAGAGCCCAGGTCACAGGACTGTTGAGGGAGTTAATGAGGTGCGATATTGACGAGGAAATTGCTAAGTAAAGTCCTCAGCACTACCTTCTCTCTTATTTGCCAGGAGAACTAGACCGGTAACAGGCTGGAAGTGAGGCGTGAGAGGACGTAGCTATTCCTTACTTTCTTTAACCTGGACAACTCTACTGGCCATCTCCCTGCTTCTGTCCGTGCCCCCCTCAAATCTGTTGTTCACATAGCAACCAGTGATCCTCCTACAATAGAAGTGAGAGTCTGTCATTCTTCAGCTCAAAACTCTCCAGTGACTCTTTATTCATGAGAATAAAACCAAAGTGTATCCAGTGCAGGGACAGGTGGAGGACAGTCTCCTAGAAATTAGTGCCCTGGGCTCATTTTTTCTCAGAAGCAGCCCTGCTCCAACTCCTGTGTCCCTGTGTGTATGTGCATGTATGCAGACACAAGCGGATGACTCAGTGGTGATGGTATGCATATACACCCAGGACATTTCATAATAGTAAAGGACATTGACTACACTGCCTTACAGCTACTGAAGGTCATGAGGGCTGAGAAAGCCAAGTCACTCAGGCAGACCTTCTTCCCCTCCGAATCTGAGTCATTTCCTGAGAGAGATGTTGGTCATTCATTCATTTGTTCATTAACAAATATTTATTGAATGCCTGCCATGTGTTAGGCAGTGAGCTATATGTTGGGCATACAGTGTGAACAAACCAAAGTCCCTGTTTTCACTATGTAAGCAAGGGCAGAAGCCAAGAGAACAGTAAGAAACTGGGCGGGTGATGATGGTGGTTTGTACAAGGGTGGAGGTGTGATAGAAGTGGTGGGTAGTGGTCAGAGCTTCAATATAATTTGACAGGCCAACAGGATTTGCTGATAATTGAGGAGCCCAGATTTTTGGCTTGAACAACTGGAAGGAGCTTGCTGCCATTTAATGAGAAGGGGAAGACGTTATGGCCAGTCATGGTTTCCTGAGAGGGCTATGAAGTTGACTGCCTGCATTCAGGTCCTAGTTTGCTTGCTGTTTGTTGTTGGGTAAGGGTTTAATTTTACCAAGCCTCAGTTTCCTCAAATGTAAATCTGCTGTCTATACTGTAGGCAGTTGGGTGCTGTGAAAACTAAATGGAAGTAATTTGTGTGAAGTACTTAGGATATAGTACCTGGCATATAGTAAGGCCTCAGTAAGAAAGAGTTAGCTCTGCTCAGCCGAGCGTGGCTCAGCGTCGACCTAGGATCCAGGCGATCCGTGTTCGATTCCCGGTCAGGGCACATGCCCGGGTTGCGGGCTCGATCCCCAGTCGGGTGTGCGGGAGGCAGCTGATCAATGACTCTCTCATCATTGATGTTTCTATCTCTCTCTTCCTCTTCTTTCCTCTCTCTTAAATCAATAAAGATATATTAAAAAAAAAAAAGAGTTAGCTCTGATCATTATTGTGGAAAGCAGGGAATCCCATGACCAATCAGGCAGCAAATCCCACCCCTACCTCGACCACTCCCTCAAGGATCCCACCCTCCAAGAGGCAGCTCAGACACCATCTGTCCAGCAGAGAAAAGCCACAGGGAGACAGCTTTTGGGGAACATTAAATAGATGAGCCCTTCCCAGGAAACCTAATCTCATTCTCAGCAGGTGCTAATCCCAGCAGCCTCCCTTGGTATCTGAGCCCAGCCTACCCAGTTCCTTCCCCACCCCCACCCTGAGTCCCAGACCCTCTTCCCCTTCTCACCAGCTCCAAGCTGCCACCAGGACACTTCCTTACCAGATGGAGGGGCTCCTACAGAAGGAGGCCACCATCCATCTGACTAGGCCCAGTCCCTCACATGTATCAGGTCACCAAAGGTTTCAGGTGCCACCTGTCTAGAGCCCTCCTTCAAACCCCACCCCCCCCAGGTGCCAGTTCCTGGGCGTGGTGCTTGATCCAGGAGGATCCTGGCTGAAGCCAGCTGGAGCCAGGGACTCCCACTGTGCCCCAGCTGCCGCCTGCCCTCCCACCCACAGGCAGAGAAACAAGCTTAACCCTTTGGACACCACACATGTAGCCAGAGTTCATGGTTGCAATTCTGGCTCTGAATATTGCAGTGTTCCAGACCACTTTTTTAAAGAAGAAATTTATCATAAATACAATAGAGAATATCTAATGCATATGTAAAGTTTCAAAAATAGGAAAATGACCACCTGTAAATTCAGTACCCAGTTAAAAAAATCAAACTCAAACATGAATACCTTAGAGCCCCTGTGAGTCCCTCTCCAATCACAGCCACCCCTACCCATTCTCCTGAGATTCATGTTGATCATTTCCTTGCCTTTTTCAAAAAAATAGTTTTACTACATATATGTATTCTTCTGTATACTTTTAAACTTCATTTAAGTATTAATACTGCGTGCATTCATCACAGTTTGCTTTTTTCATTCAACATTGTGAGATCCATTGATGTTATGTGTACACCTGTAGTTCATTCATTTTCATATCCCTTTGTATGATTATGTCTCAAGTTCTGTATCCATTCTACTGTCAGTGGTTATTTGCATCCTTCCCTTGTTTTCGCTACTTCAAACAATGTGGTTTTGAACATTTTGCTGGTGTCTCCTGCACATGCACATGTTCAAGAGTTTCTCCAGGGTAGTGGTTTCAAAGACTTTAGCTGCCCATTAGAATTAGGCTTAACAAGAGGGCTTGTTAAACCACACTTTGCTGGGCTCCACCCCCACAGTGTTAGATTCTGTATGTCTGGGTTGAGGCCCTGAGAGTTTGCATTTCTAACAAGTTCTCAGGTGATGCTGCTGCAGGTTCTGGGACCACACTTTGAGAATCATTGCTGTAGGGTATGTACCCAGGAGTCGCATTGCTTGGTGGAAGATAATGCTTGATTGTTTTTCTATGTATTTTTAAAAATATACACCGCCACCAGCAGCACATGAGTTTCCATTGCTTTACATCTTTAATACTTGATATGGTCAGACTTTAAAATTTTTATAGAGCTGGTGCATGTGAGATGGTATCTTGTGGTTTTAGTTTTGCATTTCTCAGATTACAAGTGGGATTGAGACTCCTTTCTTATAACTATTGACCATTCATGTTTCCTCTTTTGTAAAATACCTGTTCAAGTCTTTGCTCTGTTTTCTTTTGATTTGATTTTCTTCTTAATCTGTAGGAATTCTTTATATATTCTGAATACTGACCTCCTTTTGTCTACACACATTACAAATATAGGCTCTCAGTTTGTAGTTTGTCTTTTCCCTTTTTATGTAGTGACTTTTGATGACTAGAATTTCTTAATTTTAATGTAGTTGAGTCTTTTCTTCTGTGATTCACAGCTTTTATATTTTGTTGAAGAAATCCTTTTTTAACCTGTGATCTTAAAGACATTTGTCTATGTTTTCTTCTAAAATTTTGTCTTTCACATTTAAGTCTTTAATAGATCTGGAATTGACTTTCATGTTACCGTAGTATTTTTGTTGGTAGAATACCTTTATTTCAGTAAGTTTTAAATGTTTACAAATCTGAATTATTTATAATTTGAGTTGTACTTAGAGCTTATTATATACACCACATTAGTACTTTATATTGAACAAAGGTGCCCTCTTTGGGAAAGAATTATGATCACATCTAAAACCCTTCCAAGGTTTCTGTTGGATTTTTCAAATTTTAGGATAATGGTTATGTGTGTGTTTTCCTCTTTAAGATTCCTTATTTTTTAGAAATGCATATTCAACTATGTCTGGAATTTGCTTTAAATAATACAGTAGTGAAGGAGAGTGGTTGGGGAACAGATAAAGTAAGATTGGTACTGAGTTGCAATTTACTGAAGCAGAGTGATGGGTACATAATGGTTCATTTTATCATTCTGTCTACTTTGTACATATCCAAATATTTTCATAATAAAAAATAAAAAATATCCAAGGACTGTTTTCCAGGGTTACTTATGAAATAAAGCATCTTTTCTTATATTTTATTAGCCATTTGTATTTCTTCCAGGGCAGCACATTTATTGAGTGCCTTCCAGTGCCAGGCCCTGGATACAAAGATAACACTTTCATGTATCAAGTGAAATTGTTACTGTGTGCCAAGCACAGGCACATTATCTGGTAATACAGCCACCCAACAAGGAAGATTTTTAAATTTTTATTTATTGATTAATTTGAGAGAGAGAAACATTGATCCGTTGTTCCACTTATTTATGCATTGATTGGTTGATTCTTGTATGTGCCCTGACAGAAGATCAAACCCGTAACCTTGGCATATTGGGATAATGCTCTAACCAACTGAGCTACCCGGCTAGGGCAAGAAAGGTTTTTAGACAGGAAAGCTAAAGCTCAGAAAGGTTAAATAGTGTGACATGGTTGCTGACCCAAGCTAGTAAGTAGCATAGCTGGGATTTAAACCCAGGTTTGAAGCCTTTAACACCTATGCATTTAAAAAGCACACTTGACTGCCTCTCAAGAGGAATAACGTATGGTCTTAAGAGTCTAACACAGATGAGAAATAAGGCTCAGAGAGAGTAACTGGCCGAAAAAACACACAACCAGAAAGCTATGGAGTCTCGGGGGAGGGCAGCGGGGACAGACCCCACATAAGTCTGATCTGAGGCCTATGATCTGTACAGAGCTACCTCTTTTCCTTCCATGGAAAGAGTTTCCACATCTAATTAGGATTCTGTCAAGAGAACTTTCTCTATCCAGAGCTCTAGTTGCTATAGAGAGCCATCAGTCACTAGTTCTTGTTGTTCATTTATTGGCCATCAGAGGGGCCCATAGACATAACCCATCTATGATTAATATACTAATGACAATACAGTTGCTTCCATTGATTGAGTCCTACCATGTCGAAGATGTTGTAAGGTGCACTGTGTTATATTTTTTAACCCTCACAATAATCCTGCTTGGGAAACATTATTGTCTCAATTAGAACACTGAGAGTATAACAAGTTAAATATTAGTTCCAAGGTCAAATTCTAATAGGGACAGAACCCAAATCCAATCTTTTAGACTCAGAAACCCTCACTCACTCACTCTGGTTCCATGGGTTTTCCTTGGCTTTCTCTGTCTCTTCTATTTTTTCTTTTGTTTGGTGCCCTCTCCAGAGGATGAATCTGGCTTCTCTACCTCATATTGACTGCTTTAAAGTTAAGGACCTATAGCTTCCATTTGCCCCACCTGAGTAATTACCACAGAGTAGCCAGAGTGGGCTGCCACATGATGCCTGAGGATTGGTATGTGATCATTGATGATGACCCTCACTAATATTGCCTCAGAAAGGACCCATCTCCCAATTATATAACAGGTTCTCTTTGAACACTTGTCATGTGCTTACTGCTCCATTTGGAGAGAAGAGAAGTATAAAGTACAGGCTTAGCACAACAACTTAGATCATGAGACTGCAAGTACTAAAGTAAATGAAAAGACTACAGGGGTTAGAGGAGTTCAGAGGAGAGAGGAAGCATGACAATTATATTAGTAGCAAACATTTATTGAGCACTATAGGGTAAGTCTTATGCCCTTTTTATAAATGTGGACCCTGAGACTCAGAGTTTACGTGATCAGCCCAGGGTTGCACAGCAAATAAGTGTCAAGAGTTAGGACTCTGAACCCCTCCACAGCCTCTCAAGGGAGAGCACTCTGGGCTCTATGTTGGGTGGCTTAGAGGCTCCAGATAAAAGGAGTCTGGAAGGATAGACCAGATATGGACAAGAAGGAAGAGGCTGAGATGTTGTAGGACAGATCTCTAAGAAATGGAGCCATAATATCCCTAAGATATTACAACTTTGCCTTCTGCTCTCCTTTCGAATGTGGGGAAACCCAGGTTTGGGCCACAAAGTCATAGCACATGATTATTAACTAAGGTTTGTCCAGTGCTTCTTTGTGTCCATACACTATTTCATTTAGCCCCCATTATGCTAGGAGGTAGAGGAGGTCGTCCCCTTACCATAGAGGGAACTGAGGTCGTCTTATTTTAAATCCCATCCATGCAGGAGAACACAGGCTTTACAATCAGACATACCTGGGTCTGAACCCCACCTCCTCCATGTCTCTAAGATCTTAAGATTTACAAGTTGGGGTGATTCCAGGTAAAGAACAGGACCTTTGGGACGTAAGCATATGCTAAGGAGTGGACAACATAAGGGAGGCACAATAATGTGAAAATTCTAGGTGTGAAGAAAGTGAGGTGTCCCCATGGTGAAGTGACCTGCCCAAGATCGCACAGTGAATTAATAATTGGCAATACTGGGATTAGAACTCGGGTCTCTGGTCTCCTAAGACAGCTTACCAGTTTTTCCTCACACAGCACTGCTTCCTGAGGGGGCATGGGGCAAAAGTCTAGGGATCTATCACAGCACTTTGTAACTAGTGAGAGGGTCTTAGAGATCGATTATCTGGGCCCTCCACGCTTGACAGATGAGAAGTGAGGCCGAGGGTGTTTAATTTACATGTCCAAACCAGATAGAGCTACCACAGAGCATGAGTAGGCCCACTGACCTTTTTTATACTACCATGCAAAACTTCCAAATTGCCTTTTTTAATGCAAATCTAAATCCTTACTCCAAATGCCAGTAACAATTAGAACTGGTTTGGGGAATTTCCCACCCCCCTAAATGCGATCTCATTTTCCCTCTTTCAGTCTCTCTTAGTTCTTAGTAAGGATAATATACTAGAAGTGGGTGGAGCTTCAGTGGAAGATCTTGGTAGAAAAAAGATTAAAAATTGAGTCTTTGAAATCTAGGGAGGTCCTCAAAGACAGGAAAGTACAGGCTGGCCCCTCGCATATTCCAGCTAGCTCACCACTTGTCCTGCTCCACTCACAATAGGCCTTCATTCAGAAGGCCCAGCTTTCCCTTGGCAGCTGTGTCTGGTGAACACCAACGGAAATCCCTGGTATTTTTCTTTGCATGCAACCAACCATGGAGATTTCGTTTAGACATTGCTGGCCTGACAGTTACAACAGCTCTAGCTTTACCCCCTGCACCTGCAGCCATGTTTGCTGAGCCCCATGTGAATGGGAAAAGGACATTCCCTTCCAAACGACTGAATCCTCAAGAGTCCATGTGGGCAGAGCTGGCTGGGACTTAGGAGGGTACTAGAAGAGGTCATCTAGAATGTGGGGACTAGGAGGGTGGCTCTGTCTCTTTCCCTTTTAATGTCTGATTCACCTCAGCTTAGAGTCATCATCACTGATGAAGCTGACTGGGAAAGTCCCATCCTCCCCCTGGGCTCAGCTGGGCCCCCAGGCCTACACCTGAACCCCCACGCCTGTCTGGTGTTTACGGCATGGAAGCTGCCACCCTTTCAGACCCTTTGGGACCTAATCTGTTTTCATTTCTGTTCTTATCCCTCTGGTCTCCATGGACCTCACCTACAGTTTTCTGCGTGCCTGTCCCCTACGAAGCAGCCCCATGAGGCTCTTACAGTCTAGTACACCCCTCTTTGGCCTTTGTTCCCTTCAGCAGAGCTGCCAATTCTGTGCCTGGCCCAAGGGAGAGCTTTCATGGCCCCTCTGACAAGCTCTGTAGGTTTAACCTAACTGCATCCTTCCCAAGATTCAGTCCCTTTGTCTGTACTCCCCAGTGGGCGGGACTATGGTTCTAAGGCACAAAGCTGGCACCTGTATGGCTGCTCTGGACTGACCTCCAGTTGGCTGGCTATTCTGTCCTGAGCTTCCTCCTGCCCTGGGGCTCACTTACCTCCTTTGTAAAGACATGGGACCAAGATTGGTATTTGAACCACTGGTCTTCAAGATAATGCAAATGGACATATTTTTATTCTAATAGTCAATGTTTTTATTTCATGTTGATTTCCATCTGTGGCAAATGATACTGGTTTTCTATTTATGGTAGTAATACAAGTTGCCTTTTCATTTTTTAAATTTATTTAGCAAATACTCAGTGTGTACTCTGTGCCAAGCACTATTCTAGCCACTAGGGATATCTGTGGAGATTACATGAATTACATGTTCATGGAGATTACATTCTAAAAAGACGGAGAGTGATGATGGGGGTGGAGGATGACTAGGAAGCTTTTGGTATTTCTTTTTTTCTTTTATTTATTTTTAAAATTTTTGTTATTTATTGATTTTAGAGAGAGAGAGGAAGGGAGAGAGAGAAAGAGAAACATGGATGTGAGAGATAAACATCGATTGGTTGCCTCCCATACACACCCTGACTGGGGATCAAACCCATAACTTAGGTATGTGCCCTGACCAGAAATGGAACCCATAACCTTTTTGGTGTATGGGACAACTAAGCCACCCAGCCAGGGCCGTTGGTTGATTCTTGTATGTGCCATGACCAGGGATCGAACCCGCAACCTTGGCGCACTGGAACTATGCTCTAATCAACTGAGCTACCAGGCCAGGGCAAGTATCTGTTTGTTTTTAATAAAGAGTGGTGGGGAAAGCCTTCTCTGAGGAGTCATGGGAGAAGAGATCTGCATGACCTGAGGGAGTAAACCATGTAGCAGTCTGTGGTAAGAACAGTCTAGACCTTTCAGAACAAGTACAGAGACCCTCAAGGTGAGAAGGGTGTGTTTGACATGTTTGAAGAAGAGCAGGGGAGATATATAGCTAGGAAAGAGTGAGCAGAGGAGAAAGTGGTGGAAGGTGAAGATTTGTGTGAGCCAAGGTGAGACACTCTGGCTCTTCCTCTGGGTGAGATGGGAAAGCAGTAGAGTATTTTGACCAGACAGGATCTGACTGCTTTTAGACGGACTCTTTTTTGGCTGCTATTTGGTGAAGAACCATAGCAGGAGGTAAGAAGATGGGAGACCAGTAAGGAGATTGTTACAATACAGGCAGAAAATGATGTTGACTTGGACCAAATGATAGTGGTAAAGATGATGAGAAGTGGTAGATACTGGATCAATTTTGAATAGAGATCCAGTGGAATTTGCTGACAGATTGAAGCTAGAGCGGACTTAAGGATGACTTCAAGGTGTTCCAGACTCTAGCACCTAGAATGATGAAGCTACTACCATTTACTAAAAAGGGGAAAGATACAGAACAAGTTTTGGGTGGAGAGAGTTAAGAATTTTCAATACCTTCATTTAAATTTTTAAAAAGTGGGTCATTTGAGCCCTGGCCAGGGTGCCTCAGTTGGCTGAACTCTGTCCCATGCACCAAAAGATCACCTGTTTGCTTCCTGGTCAGAGCATGGGACCCGGTTGCAGGTCAATCCCCTGTCTGGGTACATATAGGAGGCAACCGATTGATACATCTCTCTTACATCAATATCTCTCTTTTCCTCTCTCTAAAGTCAATTTTTTAAAAAATATTATAAAAGTGGGTCAATTGATAGAAAAATGTTAATAATAATAATAATAATACATGGATAAGGCCAACAGAGTGATGGCTGAAATTGTGGATAGGGTGGACCCTATGTGTCTGTTCTTCCTTCCAGCTCAAAAATTCAGCTTTGGTGATTTCAGACCTCGAAGTCTCCCATTCATGAAGAATGGGAACTTGAGACAGACTAGAATGTTATCGATGCAGAAGGAATGACAAGAGAGGAATCCCTTGACCCAGGCTTACCTCTTGTTAATTTGGAAGGACTTGGGAAGTTCTTGCCCATATCCTGGCCTCCTGGCATTGCCTCCATCCCTCACTCACTGACTCACTGAGCACCTTCTGCCTAGTAGGCTCTGGAGACAATACAGGCCTGATGCCCTCTAACTCCTAATACAAAGCAAGCTGTCTCTACCTCCACCCTCATCCCAGGCCTGGCTTCTCTGTGGTCCTGCAAGTATCTGGAGCTCTATTGATGTGTCTGCTGAAAGTGGGCAGTCACAGCCCAGACAGACCTTACCCTCCCTTTGTCTCTGTCCAGTCCTTCCTTCCTTCTGTTATTGTCATCTACCCTTCGGGGCCTGGGAGCAAATGGCTTTGCCTCAGTGAGAGCAGAAATGGTTTTCTTACTTCATTCCATAGGGTTCCCATAGTTAGCTGGGAAAAAATGCTCAAGTCTCTTAGCTTTTTGTAGGTGAGAAACAGAAGGCCAGAGAGACAAGCAACTCCCACAGTCCACATTCCATCAGCACATCCTTTTAGCTCTACTTTTAAAAATAAATTCTGAATCTGCCTGCTTCTTACCAGCTTCCCTGGCACTATCCTGGCTAAGCCACCATCATAGTTCTCCTGAATGACTGCATCAGCTCCTCACCACACCATTTCTACCCTTGCCCCTGAGGTCTCCAGCCAGCAGCCAGAGAGATCCTGTTAAAACCAAAGTCAGATCATATCCCTCCACTGCTCACAACCCTGCAGTGTTCCCTTATCACCCAAAGGACAAGCCCAAGGCCTTAAGTGGCCTTCAAGGCCCTGCACAGTCTGGCCTTTGACTACTGCCAGACCCCATTACCACCATTCTCCCCTCATTCACTTGACCTCAGCCACACCGATGTCTTTTCTGTTCCTAGAATACCCCACGTATGTATCTACCACAGGGCCTTTGCACTTGCTGTTCGCTCTGCCTTTCTTCAGATCCTTACAGTGCTTTTTTCCTTCATTCAGGGCTCTGATTAAATGTCACCTCCTCAAGAAGCTTTCCCTGAACATGGGTTCTAATCCTGCCCTATTCCATGTTTCTCTCTAACCCCTTTTCTCATTTATTTTTTCTTTTAGCACTTATTGCCATCTTACACATTTATTTATTGCCTGTCTCTTCCCATTAAATTGTAAATTCATGCAGGTAAGAATTTTCATCTGACTTAGTCACTGCTTTATCCCTAGCACTTAGCATAGTGCCTGGCATTTAGTGGGCACTTAATAATAAAGATTTATGGCATGAATGAGTGTCCAGAGCTTAAGCAGGGCAACTTGTCTAGTCCTTCCTGCAACCCCACAGGTCAACCCACAAAGGGGTCATGGTCTACCTTAGAAAATTCAGCTAACAGCTCTACCAAAGCTACTTGGCATCACTTTTGTTTCCAAGATAATGACCAGATAGTGGGAGGGACCCTCTCTGTAAGGACCTCTTTCCTGTCCTTAAAATCACTTCTGACTTCCAGGACCCAAGAGTAGCAGATCCTCAGTAAATAGTGGACGGGTGGGTGAAATGGGGAAGCCAAGAAGAGCATCCTCCGGCATCTATCCTACTACACTGACAAAATTTAATGTGCTGTGGAGTCAAACACCCTTACTTAGTAACCGTGACCTCAGGCAAAGTTTCATCACCTCTCTGAGACTTAGTTTCCTCATTGACAAAATGGGGACAACCCCTCTTGCAAGATTTTGAGAATTTAAGCAGGGGCTTAGTAAATATTAGCTGTTACTTTTTTTGTTTGTAGCTACAAATAATTAGATACACAAATGGGGCCACTCATTTTTAGCTATTAAAAAACCAAACAGCTAACATTATTGGGTACTTTCCATGAACCATTTAATTCTTGCTGCCAAGCCTGTGGAGTAGTATTCTCGCTTACAGCCAGGACACTGGGCTTGGAGACGTAAAGAGTCTTGCCCCAAGTCCCACAAGTAGGCAGTCACAGCACTGAGGTCAGAACCCCTTTTAGGGGATTCCCATCAGGTTTTCTGGATCTCAGTTTCACATCTCTGTGAACCACAGATTATGACACGTAATTTCTGGGTGCTCAACATGCCACATCATATGGGACAGTGAATTGCTTCAGGGTCTCTTGGTGGTCCTGGTGGTTTCTTGGTGCTCTGGGTGTTGACTGTGAATAGCAAACCTCCAGGTGGCCCCTGGCTCAGCAGCATCCACTACAGAGTACTTCATTTAAGGCATTTTGCTATTCTAAACCTTGAGGGGCTGGCAGACTGGGGTGGAGATGAATCGGGGAGAAGGCTAGGAGGAACAGGAATGTAGGAAATGCAGCCCTGCAGGAGCCTTCAGCTGAGTTTTTGGTTACCAGGATGTGTGTGTGAGCACTCACATGTACAGGGGAAGGGAAGGGTGGTGCAGCGATTTGCTCCCACCCCTTTCTGCTTGGAATTCCAAACATTTCCGATCAGATAAAGGTGGCTGAAAATACCCTGGACTTGTCTGGACTAGTTGGAGGCAGTGCTGGGTGAGGAGGTTGAGGCCACGGGGCAGAGACCGGCAAGGTCTGGCCCATCTGAGGAGCTTGCCGGGGTTACATGTGCCCATTGCTCTTTCCCCTGGAATCCTGCAGGTTTCAGGGCAAGGCTCAGCAGGCATTGAGGTGGAGGAGAATCAGATTCTTTTGTGGCAACAGGTCCTTCTACTCCAAAATGTCACCTCTCACCTTCCACGCTGATTACGTGATCTTTTGGACACCCCTGAAAGAGAGAGCCCAGGTGTCACTGTCATCTGTGTGTTACTTTCCTCCTCTTCGCGCTGGAGCACTAATAGGAGCCCTTTGAGATGATCCCCTTCACGTTACAGATGGCGAAAGTCCCAGGCTTTCCCAGCATCCCAAGCAAGCCAGTGATAGAGCTGGGACATGAACCGTGCATCTGCTGACTCAGTCCAGTGCTGTTTTATTTACAGCCTGTGACATTGATCACTGCGAGATGAGGGAGTGGGAACAGCTTTGGGCAGAAAGGAAGAAGGTGCTGCTTTGGACTATGGAGTACAGTACTTGGAAGCATAGATCCCCAGAATGAAGCAGGGGGTTGGCCCCAGAAACTAAGCCCCTGTTCTTTGTAGTTGCTACCACAGTCCCTCCTGCCTATTGCCTCAACACAGTGCAGGAGATGCCTTTTCTAGAACCTCCCCATAACTTTCTGTCCCTCTTCCTGACCCTGGGAGAATTTGGTATCAGGGGAGTCCTGGGCACCCTGCCCAGTCACCTGGTATCTCAGGTCTTCCTCTTAGTTTTGCCAGGCAGTTAAGATGGAGATGGAAAGACAATAGAAACTGGCCTTTCTTCCCTTCCCTCCTCACTGTCTACCAGTTAGCCATACTCATCAGTACTTTCTCTGGGCCTAGCACTGACTGCTAGGCCTGGGGGACAGAGCTCATAGTCAAAAATGAGCAGCTCAAGCCCTAGCTGGTTTGGCTCAGTGATTAGAGCGTCGGCCCACAGACTGAAGGGTCCCGGGTTCAATTCCAGCCAAGGGCATGTACCACTGTTGCAGGCTCAATCCCTGGCCCCAATCGGGGCACGTGGTATGCAGCGCGTGCAGGAGGCAACAAATTGACATGTCTGTCTCTCACTCACATCGATGTTTCCCCTCCCTCCCTCCCTCCCTCCCTCCCACTGTCTCTGAAAAGCAATGGGAAAAATATACTCAGGTGAAGATTAAAAAAAAAGGTGACTTAGAGGCAGAGTATAGGAGGCCTCCATGAAGAAGTGACTTGTGGGTTAAGTAAGACCTAAGAGATAAGTAGGAGAGAGCTTGGCAGAGGGACCAGCATGGACAAAGGTCCTGAGGCTGAACAGAATATGGCATGTGAGGAATGAAGCAGCTTGGCCTAGACGAAGCTGAGGAAACCTGCCAGGGTCTTGCAGCCCATGGCGACAGCTCTAAGACTCACACTGAGCGTTGGTGATATAGCTGCCATTTACTAGTCTACTATGTGCTGTGCTCTGTTCTAAGAGCTTTACATGTATTGAACCCTCACAGTGCTTTTGTGAAATAAGTACATTTTAATCCCCATTTTACAGATGAGGGCCACAGCTAAACATCTTAGTCTAGTTGCAAGACTTATTGGGTACCGGCCTATTCTGCTCTGGCAGTCCAGCTTGGTGGAGATATAGAACTTAATTTGTCATCTGCCTTGGATGTAGTAGTGCCACCATTTTACAGATGAGGAAACTGATACTCAGAGAGGAGCAGGACCTGGTCCAGGGCCCAGAGCAAGGCCACCAAAGTTTCCTCTATCAGCTTGTATTGCCTTCTTGGGCAGCCCCTGAGATAGAGTTGCACAAGTTGGACAAGAGCAACAGAGGAGAAACGATCAAAATTAAGGCCCAGCCAACGAGGGTGGGGGTGGAGGAGAATGATAGAAGGAAAGAGGCAAAGATTCACAGTAGAGCTGACAAAGGGAAAAGTTTTCCAGTAGATCTGTCTAAAAATAAAATGTTCCACCGGGGAGGGAGGGAGCCCCTTATGATAAGTGTATAAGCAGAGAATGCCCTAGAGAGGATTGTGAACTACCACAGGTATGGACCATCTGGAGTGAAGCACACACCCAATGTGTGACCTGGGTGCTCCACCTTTCTGAACGCCATCTGGGTGTTGATGTTAGAGGTGAGCTTGCGTATCCATGGAAGGTAGATGGATATGTTGTTAGGTCACTTTTGAGTCTCTGACTCTGTCAAGGGTGTGCCTTGGTCATTCTAACCCTGGACACTGGGAGAAGAATGAAAGGCTGTGGCCATCTACTCATGAAAGCTAGGGAGTCACCAGGGGTGGGATGAAAGAGTTGGGATGAGGGCCTCGGAATTCCAGGGAATTGGTGCATACGAGCATGTAGTGGCCACCCAGGAGCCATTAAGTGCTTAGGCTCTGGAGCCAGACTTCCTGGATTCAAATCTCCCAACTCTGCCATTTATGAAATAGATGACCTTGGAAAGGTCACTTGAACTCTCTGTGCCTGATTTCCTCATCTGTAACATGGAGAGTATTAGTATCACTTACTTCTCAGGGTTATTGTGAGGATTAAGTGAATTTGTATACACAACAAAGCTCTTAGCACCACGGTAAGTGCTCAGTAAATATCAGCCATCACTCCCAGGGAAGGAGGTTGTGAGCCCCTAAATGAGCATCTGTGCCCCCAGTAAATGCTTTTCTGAATTCTCTCTGCCTCCAAAGCTAGCACCCTGTTGCTGAGCTGAGGAAGGAGGAGAGCCCACGGGCGCTGCTGGGCCAGATAGCTTTCTCAATTCCCCAGCTGAGGTGTTATCTCCTCCCAGCACAACCACTTCCTTTTCTGAGAAATGAGCACATCTGTCAGGCTTAGCTTCTTAGAACTAATGGTGGGGAGTAGGTGGGGGAGGAGAGGCTAGCAGCTGACAGGGGCAGAGTTGGAGAAAGATTAAAACGAAGTTTGTGGTGCAGATGCCTTCAAATATTTCCTAAAGCCCAGATAGCTTGGGCCCCCTATGACACCCTCTTCAGCCAGTAATACTAAAGTCACCTTGCTTTACCAAGTGCCTCATCCTCTGATCTCACCACCACTGCCCATGGATGGGGTCAAAGCAGGAGAAACTGAGGCTCAGAAGTAGGGAGGCTTGCTATGTCACCCACAGCTGGGTTGGCTAGACTGAAGTGGCAGGCCCAGCAGAATTTGGCCACCCATCTCTTTGCCCCTGCCCCACTAAGCTGCCCCTCTGAGTTGCCCACATCCAGGCCCATGCTCCCCTGGGAGAGCCAGGGGAAGTGGATTCCAACCACAAACCTCACTTCTTCCTAGTCTCCGCCTGCAACTCCCTGCCAAGACAGTGATAAAGACTCTCTATTTGCCCCACCCACCCTTCCTGCCATCTCCGAAGGATCTCCTAACAAGGCCTCATTGGTCTACTCAGCAGACATTTATCAGCCTCTCTCCCCGGGGAAACTGAGGCCAGGAGCAGAAAGTGACTCTGAGAGTGACTCACAGTTTGCCCAGGCAGGGCCATGCGAGGCCAGAGCAAGATACAGCCCTGGTGTCCCTGGCACTTTCTCTGGGCTGCTAGGAGCCTCTTCCTCTTCTCCACCTACTTCTTTCCCAAAATAACCAAGCAGGAAGGAAGCAGGGGGCCTGGGCTCTCTAGAGTCACCCTAGAGGAAGGAAGGGCTCGTCTGGCACAGTTGCTTGTTCCCCACTGAAGCCAGGATGGAAAGGTTTCACTTTCCCTCCTGGTCTTCGTCACATCCTTTTCCTGTGGCACCCAGTTCCCCCTCAGCTGGCAGAGGCCAGAGCTCATTCATTCAGCTAGCAGCCTCAGGCCACCTTCCCCTTCCTAGAGGGACTCAGGACTATAGCCCTGGCCCAGAAAATGGGGTTTGCTGCTGCATGTACTGGGGCTTGAAACTGGCTTCCCCACTTCCCCACTTTGGGTAGGTCTCAGTATCTCTGGGCCTCAGTTTACCTGGGCTTAGAATGAGGACCTCCTTTAGTCACAGAAGTACATCCACCTGGCCCACAATGGGGCCTCAAAAAGTATTGTCCTTTTGAAACTGAACAGAGAGATGTACAAGGTTAGGAGCAAAGACTGGAGCCGGATTATTGGTGCAGGCAACCCAGCCAGGTCACCAGATTCATTTAGAATGGCACCTGCTATGTTCTAAGTACAGTACCAGATTCTGGAGATACATGTGACAAAACCACATACAGTCTGGTGGGGGAAACAGGACAAGAAATAATCACTCAAGTGACCATGATTGTGCATGTAATCAGGGAATATGGCTCAGTCAGGGCAAAGTGCTTTAGCTCAGTGACTGGCATTATTTTATTGTTATTTGACAAGTGAGGACACTAGGAGCCAGAGAGGTGAAGTAACCTGCTTAAAGTCATACTGCTAGGAAGAAGCGTGGAAACATGGGAGGTGAGAAAGGAGAAAAGTGGGAAATGGAGGACCGATCAGGTTCAAGCAGGGACTATACTGTCGCCCTGATAGGGTAGGTGGTCCACTGGCATTTGGGCCACTGCACCAAGAACATCGTTGTGCCCGCCTTTTTCCTGACTTCTCCAGGGTTGCAGATGGATTGCATTATTCAGTTGGCTGCCTCTGGGCAGAGATCTTACTGACATTAGTCATGTAAGGGGCCCCTGGATGGGCCCCTGGTTTCAGACATGGATCAGACTTGGTTCCTGCCTACACTGAGCCCCCCAGACTGATGGGAGAGACTGACACACAGAGGGTCTCAACATAGGGCACAGAGGCAGGAATCATGTGAGGTGGGGCCATTCCTCATATGTAGCCAGGATTGTGGGAGGCAGGACTTTGAAAGTGGACCCATCCTTGACTTTTCCTGGGGACCCTGGTTCTTGTCTTACCATTCTGAAGGGCCCCAATGCCAAGTTGCGAGACCCCCAATTTCTAGTCTAAGTTCTACCACAAACTGGCTGTGAGACACTGTAGACTGGACAGGTGTGTTGGCTTTGCGTACTTGTGGGGTCTGCCTGGCTAGGAGCCCATGGTTCTCCCATGGGGGTCATTAGCCACTGCCTCTCCCCAGTGGCCCTGAAAACCCCCACATGGATCCCCATGATAGCTGTCACAGCTGCAAAAAGACACTTCCCCCATTTGCTCTAACCCAAGCCGAGGATGCAGTCAGTCTCTCAGGCCAGGGTCTCCTAAAGCCTCTGTGACATCAGAGACCTCCTTCCAACCCACCCTTACCTCTCACCTCCCTGCCCACCATGCCAGCTGTGGCTAAAACCAGTGGGAGCCATTGAGGAGCAGTGGGGGCTTATCTCTGCTTTTCCAGACTGGGCGGCTTTGCAATCCTGTTTATTTATCCAGAGCAGCCGCCTGCTGAGAAAATGGCTGTGTTTGTTTCCAAGTGTGTCGTGTGAACCGTGGGCTAAATATACCCACACCACTGCCTCCCGGCACCAGCACCCGCCCTGGAACAGCACGCCCCATTTTGCTGGTGTTCTGTCTGCAAAAGCAATTCGCAGAATCCACAGCCGTTGGAAATCCTGTTACCCCCCTCCCCAAGAGAAGGAGCTCCTTGAAGTGGAGATGAAGTGTTGTTCTGGCCAGGAATGCACGTGTGGGGGCTGGGCAGGGCAGAGCCTTGTTCTCTATGTCACCAAAATGAGAATGTTCCCTCCACCCTGGAATGACTGTTCCTGGACAGTGAGTGCTTTGTGCCTTCGCAGGGACAGAGCTGTTTACTCCAACCCAGCCCCAGAACCGAAAATGTCCTGTGGCTGCCAGCCCTCCACTTCAGGAAAGTTCCCACTGAGGGTGCCAGGCCTCTCCCACTTTGGCTACAACCCCAGTGTCCCTGGTTTCATATGGGACATTTGACCCCTTGGGATAACCACGGCCTTCTGGCCATGGCCTCACTTCTCCCATGCCTCCCACAGCCCAGGGCTACCCCCATCACAGCTCCATCTTTTTTGTGACTTCACCTGGGCCTACTTAGCTTGGGATCAGGAAAATTAAAACTCTATTATAAGAATTTTCTTTGCCGACACCCATGGAGGCTAGCCAGGATGAAGGGGGAGAGACAGGGAAGCATATCCACACTAGCCATGCCTGGGTAGTAACAAGGCCAACAGTTAGGAGGCTGACTGCTGCTGTTGCTACTACCTTTGTCTCCTAGACCCAAGACTCTACTTCCACCCCACCCCCACATCCTTTTTCAGCACTAGTGACAGGACAGGTCCTCCCCAGTGCCCCATACAGGGAATGCCCTGCTGCAGCCGCACTCCCTTTGGAATTGGGCAGTGCTGAGTTCTGATCCTGGCTTTGCTATCTTTTAGCAAGGTCTTCCCTGTTGTAAACCTCAGTTGTCTCATCTGTGAAGTAAGTTTCAAGTCTTTAGTCTGGTAATTATGATGAAAGTGAAATGAGGTAATAGTGCCTGGCACATAGTAGACAGGCTGTACCTTTGCTCTACTCATGTATTTATTGACCACCAACCATGTGCTAAACAGTGTTCTGGGTACATAGAAGACAGAATCTCTGCCTCATGAGGCCACATCTAGTGAAGGATATAAATCAAACAAAAACAAAGTGTAGAATCTGGTTATGAAAAGTGCTGAAAAGAGTCCAGCCGGTGTGGCTCAGTGGTTGAGCATTGACCTATGATCCAGGAGGTCCTGGTTCAATTCCCGGTCAGGGCACATGCCTGGGTTGCGGGCTCGATCCCCAATGGGGGGCATGCAGGAGGCAGCCAATCAATGACTATCGTCATTGATGTTTCAACCCTCTCCCTTCCTCTCTCTGAAATCAATAAAAATATTATTATTTTTATTTTTAAAAGTGCTGAGAAGAAAAAGCAGCGTAAGGGGATGACAGATAGGTGGGAGAGATGGGGATAGATACCATGTTAGACATGGTGGCTAGGGAAGGCCTCTGAGGAGATGACATTTGAGCAGAGTTGGGAGTGAAGTGAGGGAGTGAGGCAGGTGATGATCTGAGGTCAAGTGTTCCAGGCAGCAAAAGCAACAAGCTCTGAGCTCAGCAGATATTCAAGGAACTGCAAGGAAGCTGGTGCTACACGTGGGGTGTGCAGTGGGGAAGGGCAGGTCCTGCTGAACCTTGCTGATTGTGATAAGGACTTAATTCCAGGTGTGATGGGAAGCCTTGGAAAGGTTGAGAGCTTGGAGTGAGGTGGTCTGCCTACTTTCCCCAGTACCTTTTTCCCAGCAGATGGTAAGCTTTCTGGTAAGGGCTGTAGCTTATGCGTCGCTGCTACCTTCCTAATGGCTGAATGAATGTTAAGGTTCTTTGAGTCAAGCTTGGCAGCTCAGTGCACATGGCACTCTGCTAGGGTACCAGGAATATGAACAGACATGACAGTGGCTTTCTGAGTGCGGCGAAAAGCTGTTAGAGGACTTTAAGCACAGGCGTGTTATGATCCGATGTATGTTTTTAAAAATCTTCTCTACATGGAGCATGGACTGGGGTGGGGGGTCATCAAGTCCAGAAGTGGGGCCAGGCAGGTGTCAGTGAGCAAACTGGCTGGGTGGGACCTAGGGCCAATGGGAGATGGCAGGCCCCGTCTGAGGGAGCGGATATTACTCAGCTAGTTGGTACCAGGTGGAAATGTGGGCCCAAGGGGTGAGCTCTTGGTGGAGAGGCAAGAACACTGGCCCTGGAACCAGCCAGTGATTCATTTCATTCCCTCCCTGGATACATACAGCATATTTATTTCTAGGTACCAGACACTAGGCTTGGATTTTGGTTCCACCACTGACAAAGCTGGGTGACCTGATCAAGTCCCTCCCCTGTCAGAGGCCCAATTTCTTGGTTTGTAAATGGGGAGAGACAGCCTGCCTTGCAGCATTGTTGGGAGGATTAAAGGACAAATGGAGTGGGAAGCTTCTCATTAAAGGGTGCTCTAAGCTCCCCTTTCCCTGCCCCACAGACTGGTTCCACCCTGGGCTGGGTAATTTAACCCAAAGCCCCTCCCTCCCACATCATGTGCTTCTCTCCTGACTAGCTTCAGGGTCCAGAGTTGTTGCTCACCTCCTCCTGGACCCAGAGTCACACCCCCTGGGGTGGGGGACAGGGACTGGAGCTCATAGAACCATCTCAGTCCTGCATAGTTGTTACCTGTCTCTACTTTGCCCTACTCAGCCTGCCCTGGGCAGAAGATCCCTCCAGAGAAAGAAGGACCCCTGGTAAAGTTTCAGAGTTTCCAAACATACTCCGCCCCATGAATCACTCTGGGAATTTACTGTCCCTTCTCCCTCCTTCCCTCCCTACCTCCCTCTCTCCATCAGAGCAGTGGAAAGCCTAGTGGTTCCACCCTGCCCTCACTCAGCCTGGACTCCAAGCTTCTCTGTGGCTTCCAGACCACACATGGTCCAGCTCTCCTTACCCCTGCACCCACATCTCTCCTATCCCTTCCTTCTGCACTTTGCTCCGGTCATTTGGCCTCCAGTCATTCCCTGACCTTGCCCATCTCTTTCCCACCTCAGGCTCTAGAGTACCATTTCCTGGCTGTCTGGCCTTGGACAAAGCTCTTTTCTTACTTTGTACTTGTTTTCTCAGCAATAAAATGGGTTGGTCATTCCCAACTGGAGGTCAAGAAGGAGGGTAGTTCTTAACCCTTTATCAGACCCAGAGTGGGCAAGGATGACAGCAGTTTTTCAAATCAAGGCCATTGCATGAAGATAGCCCCCTTTCTCCCACCTACCTACATTATTATTTGAGGACTTACATAGCACCTTTTCTTTCTCTTATCTTTCCCTGCAGGACACTTTTGTGGAACTCTACGGGAACAATGCTGCGGCCGAGAGCCGGAAGGGCCAGGAGCGCTTCAACCGCTGGTTCCTGACGGGCATGACTGTGGCTGGCGTGGTTCTACTGGGCTCACTCTTCAGTCGGAAATGACCAGACACTGACCACCCACTCACCCTCCCACCCCATCCTTCCCCCACCACGTCCCTCCTTTCAGCCACCATTGCCACCAGTACCACTACATGCAGCCCATGGCCACCCTACACATCACAGGGTTGGGCCTAGACCTGGTCCCCACCATTAGTTTTCTAGAATCTACTATGCTTCTGTGAGAGCCACCTTCCCCCACACCTCAGTTCTCCTGGCCTCGAAACCCACAAAGTTTCCCCAAAATTTGCCCCATGGAAACTGGCAGGGTTGTGGGAGTTTGTGACTGGGGGCTAGAAGGGCCCTGCCTGATTGGTGGAACCCCCTTACCCCTTAGGCTCCTGGAGAATGCTTTCCTGCCAGGGAGCTAGAAAGTTTTCTGACCCTTTTTCCCAGAAAGAGAGACTAGATTGCCTTCGTTTTCATGTTTGTGGCCTGCGAATTGATCATTTCTTATCCCCACCCCCTAGGACCTGGGCCCTCCTTCCTTTCATTCCCATCCTCCAATAGCCACTTAGGGGCCAATTCTGACTAATTAGGGATTCAGGCTGTTTAAAGAAAACAAGGACCAGGATCCCCTCCCCAACTCTGGCCTGGCCAAAGTCCCCATGCCCCTAGCTCCAATGTCTTCTAGAGGTCTCTGGCTAGAGGACAGCCCAACCCAGGAAGAGGGGGCTGTAGCTGCAGGATGCACCCCATGCCAAAGCTAGTGTGGCCCTTGCAGTTTAGCACTACCCCAGCTCCCTTCTCCTTCCCCTCCCCTGGCTCCCATGACCGTGACTGAGGGACCAACTGGGCCCAAGACAGGTGCCCCAGAGCTGTTTATGGCCTCAGCTGCCTCACTTCCTGCAAGGAAATCAGCCTTGTGTCATCTTTGCTTTGGACTGTTGCCTATGGGGTTTGGCCGCCTTGGCCCAGAGGTGATGGGGAGCTACAGGCAGCAGCTATGGGAGCCCTAGGGTCTTCCCTACCTCAGGCAGGAAGGGCAGGAAGGAGAGCCTGGTGCACAGGGTGGAAGTGGGGCTGGCCAGAGGGGCCAGTCCTGCCTGGCTAAGCAGCTTTGTGCCACACCCCCATTCAGCCTGGGCAGCCAGGCTGGCAGGTCAGAGTCACCTGGCCAGAAGCCCTTCAGGCCTCCCTCTCTCCTCTGCTCTACCCATAGCCTGTCTCATCCCTGGGGTCCTGGCCTAGCCTTGCCCCCCACACACACCAGGCTCTCTGCTGTACATATTCGAAACTAGTTTTTATTCCTTGTGAAGATGATATACTATTTTTGTTAAGTGTGTCTGTATTTATGTGTGAGGAGCTGCTGGCTTGCTGTGCGTGTGCACGTGGAGAGCTGGTGCCCAGAGATTGAACAGCCTGATGCTCCCTCCCTGCCCTGGTCTGCGGAAGCCAGCCGGGGGTCCTGGCTCCTGAGGGGCACCTGCCCCTCCCCTAATCCTCACCCCACACTTCTTCCAGCTCTTTGAAATAGTCTGTGTGATGGTGAAAGTGAAGTTCAGTAATAAACTGTGTTAACAGTTTGTTCAGTTAACAGTGAACAAAGGGCCTGGGTTCTTGTGTTTTCCGGTATGGGAAAGAAGGGACTGCTTGCCAGGAGAGGCTGCAGGAGAGCTGGGTCTCGGTGCTGGCTCTGCTGCCCTCAGGGGAGCTTCTTGGACAAGTTTCTTTCTCCCTCTAGGCCTGAGTTTCTCCACCTGTACATTGATGGGGTTTTCACTGAGCACTTGCTGTGTGCTGGGCACTCGGGCTGTATGTAAACAGGACAAGCAGTTCCTGCCCTCGGAAGCTGACATTCTAGTGGGAAAAACAGCCACAAGCATAGTCTTAGACACGGGATTCTGTAGTGAACAGTTCTTGCCTTTATGGAGCTTTCATTCTAGTCAGGGAGGGAGACGGACAAATATAAAGACAGCTGTTGCAGGGCAGAGGTGGAAACAGGATGACCCTAAGGAAGCATGGCAAGACCTGAAGGACCTAGTGGGGAAGGAGATAAGGGGTCAGACTTGACCTAACGTTTTATTTTTTTTAACTTCTTATTTTTTTAATATATCTTTATTGATTTCAAAGAGAGGACGGGAGAGGGAGAGAGATAGAAACATCAATGATGAGAGAACCATTGATCGGCTGCAGCCCACAACCCGGACATGTGCCCTGACCGGGAATCGAACCCTGATCGCGAATTGAACCCTGATCGCCTGTATCGTAGGTCGATGCTCAACTGCTGAGCCACGCCCGGCTGGGCTGACCTAACGTTTTAAAGGTAGATCTCACAAGATCAGCTGGTGTTTTAGAGAGAGCTCTAGAGAGTCCGAGAAATCAAGGCTGACTTGAGTTTCTGATTAGTGATGCCATGACGGTTACAAAAGTGAAGCACATGCCCGGAAGCCAGTACTACCCAACAGGCTCATAATGAGTGGCTAAACATTTAATGTGGGACCTGAGCATGTCTGGGGTCAAGAAGTCAGGCTCCGGGGAAGAAGTGACCTCAGAGGCCCCGGCCTGAAGAATGTATAGGGGTTAACTAAAGGAGGGGGGGTCTTGATGAAGAAAGAAATGCTCAGATTGAACAGGAGTTTTCTTCAGCCTGAAGGAAATTGGTGTGTCTGGAATTGAGAGGTGGGGCAGGGGGACTGAACTTGATCCTGAGGGCAGCCAGAGACAGGCTGTTAGGGAATGACATGCCCCAGTAGAGCATGTCCCCTCTGGCTCTCTGGCTGCCATGTGAAGGTTCTGGGGGAGGAGCAGAGTTGAAAAGAAGACGTGCTTTAGTTAATGCTCCAGTTCTGAGGATGAACAGGCCAGGTGTGTATCCTGGGTCACCATTCCTCGTCTTTGGGCAAGTTATCAACCTTTATGCCCCAACTTTCGCCTCTATGAAATGGGTATGACGACACTATTCTTATGGGATGGTGGTCAAAATTGAATGAGGTAACCCAACAGAGGACTGGATGTTGAGGGGGGCTGCAGTAATGACCCCGCCAATAGGCAGAGTCCCCAGGAGGAGGAAGGAGGTGCACCTCTGGGAATTCCACGTGGCTGAGACCTGAGGTCTGGGGGAGGTCTGGGAAAGCGGTGGTGCTCCAGCTGTGGGGCGGGACTGGAAACAGGACCCGCCTCTGAACGCGATCTGCTTTCAGGATCGGGTTTGACTGCCACCTGGTGGCCGGGGGATGTGACATGAAAGCCATTCCCACCCAAGGCGCCTTCCCACAGGCCTACCTCCTGCCTGGCCAGCTTTCTGCAGTGTCGTCCTTCCTAATCACCAGAAGGACATCTGCACTTCCGACCCTTGGTGGGTTCAGAGATTGTCATGGTTCTCCCAGAGCTCAAGGTCACCATTCCAAGTTCAAGACCAAAGTCTCCAACTTCCCACCCACCTCGACACCTACGAAGTGTCCCTGGCCCTTACCTAGCCACTCAAGTCCCCGCCCCAGATTCTTGATATCCTTCCAGAAACACTTTTCACATACAGGCAAATACATAGATATCAATATAGTTTGATTTTTTTTTATCACAAGGTGACAGACTGTGCCTTGCTTTTTATACCTACATAATGATTCTTAGAGAAGTTTCCATGGGTGCTTTAAGTTAAGTGTACTCATCATGCAGCTTCAACAGCTAGCTCTTCAGGGGAGCTTCGTTATTTTTCCTAGCTGTTTAGTATTCCACAAATGTTTTAACCATACCTCCAACTCATTGATTCCCAATCTAAAATGTGCAATGTCACATGCACAAAATTTTGGAGAGGGGAAGCTGGAGGGGCTTCAGACTAAGTGGGTCCTGGGGGAAAATTCATCCCATTTCTATGTATTAATTACCTGATGAGAGAAATGAAAGACAAATTTCATAGGATATGAAGTATTAACTTTGATTAAAACACCAAAATATTTTAAATTTCATCTCTTAAACTTGCTCTTGTGAATGCAGCCCTTTTTATATGAGGTTTTATGATCAAAATTGTTTACCATTCCTGATCAAGACCTATTGATTTTTCAAGTTCTTGGTAGTCAACATCAGCAAGTCAACACTTCAAGTAGGTGATAAAAAAGATTCTAACCTATTCCAAAGCTTACAATTAAAATTATGTTTAAATGCTCCAGTAGTTTTTTGTTTTTTGTTTTTTTAGTTGACAAATATAATGTAACCAAGTGGATTTCAAAACCAAATGAACTTTTTCACTTTGGGTATTTTAAAATAATAATGAATTCCAGAACACAGGAAGTGACATAAGGCTTTCAAACTTTTTTTTTTTTTTGAGAAATTTATAACTTACTAAAACTGACCAAGGCTGTATAGCACAAAGGAAGAGAGGGAGGGAAGAAAGGCAAAGAAGGGACGAGAAGAGAAAGGAAAGGGAATTCTAGGCTTGTTTACTTACAGATGTGCAAGCCACAGTTCTAAGTGTGATAGTAACAAAGTGAGTCTAGCAACACAGAATATGCGCCCTGGCTGGGTAGCTCAGCTGGTTGGAGCATCACCCTGATGCACCAAGGTTGAGGGCACATACCAGACTCAACCAATGTATATACATAAATGAGTGGAGCAACAAATCCATGTTGCTTGCTAAATCAATTTTTTTAAAAAAGCAGACGTAACAAAACAAGAAGACATCATAACTTAGTGTTTATTCCAGGTAAACAAGATTGGCTCAATACAGGAAATGTTCTGATGTAATTCACTGTATTGAACATTAACAAAGAAAATCCTTGGTATTTCAGTAGGTATCAAAATAGTATTTTGTAAAATTTAGCACCTATAAATGATTTTTAAAAAAATCTTTCAGCAAGCCAAGGATTGAAAGTTAACTTCTTTACACTCTTATGAATTCTATAAAAGTTTAAAATAATGATTGTGTGTGTTTCTTGTGCAATTTTAAAAAATTAACAAGTCATGCAGAAAAATCAGCAGCTTATATCATGATCAAATTCATTACATAATGTCCAGCTCTCCATTTTTTTCTCCCCACCACCACAGCCTTTGTCATGGGCAAAAATAACAAGAACTTTTCCTTAATATATAGAAAACAGAAATTAACTCATGACCTCTAATAAATTTATGTCTTCTTTGATTTTTGTTATTTATTTTTTTTTAGTTCTCACCCGAGGATACCTTTTCCATTGCTTTCCAGAGAGAGTGGAAGGAAGGGAGATAGAGAAATGATGTGAGAGAGACACACTGGCTGGTTGCCTCCCACACACGCCCAGGGATCAAGCCCCAGCAACTGAAGTATATGCCCTTGGGCAGAATCAAACCAGGGACCCTTCAGTCCACAGGCCAACACTCTAACCACTGAGCCAAAGTGGCTAGGGCTGATTTTTTCAAAAAAATATGTCTTTATTGACTTCAGAGAGAAGAAGAGAGGGAAAGAGAGAGAGAAACTCTCACAATTATGAGAGTCATTGATCGGTTGCCTCCTGCACGCCCCCTCCTACTGGGAATCGAGCCCACCCGGGCATGTGCCCTGATCGGGAATCGAACCGCGATCACCTGGATCATATAGGCTGATACTATGCTCAACCGCTGAGCCACGCCGGCCGGGCTCTTCTTTGATTTTTAATAAGTATTCATGCACTAATGTTAGAATTCTGGGCATATGGAATATCAATTCAATTCCCTCCTAAATTATTTAAATCATCCCATTTCAGTAGGTTCACATATGAATAAGTAGCTTGAATAATTCCATGATAAAGAGCCTTTATCATGTGAATTCTTATGATATTTAAATGGCCTTACTACAGAATTTTAACATATCAATCTTAAATTTTGGGGAAGCCATTATTAAAACAACACTAAAGTACTGAGAAAATGGACATAAAGTATTAAAAAAGTCTTCTGAAAATAAAAAACAATATAAATATAATGTAGCGGCCTAGAAAAAAATCTGTGTCCTGTCCTATTACATTGTAAAAATAGTAACAATAAACAAAAATAATGGCAAGGCCCTTATTTGCAAACCATGTATGTGGTGGAACGTCCCACTGCATCTGATTGGCCATCCCTTTTAAGCACATTAACCTCGCCTAGGCTTTGTGCTAAGCTCCTCCAGTGGCTCCATGAACTTTGTGGAGGGCGTGTGGTCTTCCCAGGTGAGTGGCCAGGTACTCTGCAGCTGACCACTGCAGTAGATGTGCAGGAGGGAAGAGCCCAACCTTGGCAGTGCTCAGCTCATCCAGGTGGAGCAGCTGGGGACAGAGGAGCAACAGCTGTCGTGGTTAGGAACAAGATTCTGCAACAAGACTGCCTAGGGTAGCTGAGTGCCCTTGGACAAGTGACTTGGCCTTTCTGTGCCTGAGCTTCTTCACCTGTAAAATGAGGGTGATAATTATGCCTACCTGATGGGGTGGTTATTCAGATTTAATGCAGATTTTATGCTTGTAAAGTGCTTAAGAATTGTGCCTGGCACCATAAACACCACATCTAGGGGCAAGAACATGAGGTATTCATTCACCAAGTCCCCTTCCTTATTGGCTGAGGGCTGCTCCTAGCTTATTTCTCCTGAACATTTCACATTTCGTGTCTGGGCCCCATGTTTGCTTGGGCCAAGCATAAATCTATCACCAAAGCTGCATGTGACTCAAGCTGGGCTGAGGGCACCTGGCTGGGGCACCAACACATCAGCCACAGCTTGTGAGACTTCTCAGCACGCCAGTTGGGAAATTGCTTGAGGGAGGAAATTTGGTAGTTCTCAATACTGCAGTAAACCACCTCAGGTGTCCATCATTCTGCACATATGGGTGTGAATCCACAGGATATTCACAGAAGTAGAATTTCTGGGCCAAAGGGTACGTGCATTTGTCATTTTGATGGAGACAATTAAAACAGGCATCCTGTGAAACTGCCTGTCTTCTGCACCTGTGCCAACACCCATGTTAACACTCTTTGATCTTTGTCAGTCTAGTTGATGAAAAAATAGTATCCCATACTTTAAATTTCATTTTCAAAACTCTAATTGAGGTTGGCATCTTTTTAAAAAAATTTTTTTAAATTTATTTTTAGAGAGAGGAAAGGAGAGGGAGAGAGAGAAGCATCAATCAGCTGCTTCCAACACACCATCCACGGGGGATTGACCCCAAAACCCTTCGGTGCATGGGATGACACTCAACCAACTGAGCCACAATGGCTGTAAAAACTCAGTCTTGCTGGCAGAAATCATGTTCTTTCACGGAGTCCCAAGTGTGGACAAAAAGAGGCCACACGCTAAACCTGACAAGCTCAAGGAAGGCCTGCATGGTGGTCTTGCAAACTCAAAGACCTAAAATAACCACAAAGGATGGTCTGAAATTAAAATTTTAAACTAAAAGAAGTCTATGGTGGGTAGTCATGCTGTAAGGCAGTATTTTTCCTTCACAAACGTTAATTTTCACCTTAACTAAGCCTGTCTGTTCTTTTGCATCTGAGATAACGTACCTGATTAACAAGTGCCTTTGCAAAACAAAGTAATTTCCCCTTTTTTCCAGGCCCTCAATGCACCAGGCAGAGAGGAGGAATCCTCTTATTGTTACTGATATCTTGTTAACTGTTGACTGTTAACTATCCTGCACCCACCTACGTAAAAGAAGTGTGTCTATCATTTTACTTTATCTAATCCCAGAGGTTTCCCCGCTTTGCTTTCTCCCGCCTCCCTAATCTATCACCAGTGGATTTCGTGTAACCCACTTGCGTCTCCCCCTTTGATTGTAATGCATAAAACAAGGTGAAAACTGCCGCTCTCCAGAGCATTATCTCAGTCTGTTGAGGTATTGGCTTCCTGGCAATTGTCGACAGTTCGGCTCAAATAAACTCACAAAAATTCTACACAGGTTTGAATGATTTCTTAGGTTAACACGAGGAAATCATTCCGAGAGACCCATGGTGGGAAGTTGTGGCGTGGTAAGATTAGAAGGCTGTCTCCAGGTTTCCAGTGTCCCATCTCTGTCCGTCCCACCATGGAAAAAGTCCAATCTTGTCTTCATCAGGCCCAGAAATAGGGCCAGTGTCCAGACATTTCGCACCATTGGTTCAGTCCATGTCCCTGTCCCGATCCAGTCTGTTCCCTGCTGGCGCTGTGCTCAGGCCCATGCAGTCTGCTAGGCGGCTGCTGGGGCCACATGGCTGCTACAGAGAACATGCAAACTCACAGGCAAGCACACGTTGAGGGGGCGGGAAGAGCGAGAGGAGAGAGAGAGCTTCTTTGTTAAGCTGGGTTATATGATTTCGGACTTGGAAAGGACCAAGTGCTTTTTCTTTTTTTAAAACACATCTTTATTGATTTCAGAGAGAGGACGGGAGAGAGAGAGAAACATCAATGTGAGAGTGAAATATTGATCGGCTGCCTCCTGCATAGCCCTCACCAGGGATTGAACCCGCAACCCAGGCAGGTGCCCTGACCGGGAATCGAACCGCGGTCTCCTGGATCCTAGGTTGATGCTCAACCGCTGAGCTACACCTGGCCGGGCCAAGCAGTTTTTCAAAATATCCAAACAACTTCCCAAGATTTCTGGGCTTACACTGGACCCACCCTCTAACCAGTCCATTTCCTAGATCCTTCAGGGTTCTGTGTCCCTTCTTCAATCTGATCTTTTTCCCAGGCTAGACAGACAGGCCTCTATGGTCACTATTTTGGCTTTTACTGTGCATGCGCCCAGCAGAATTTCTCCTGCTGTTTTTATTCTACCCCACTCCACCCCACCCCATGCCTGCTTTGGGGGATTAGGTCCCAAAGGCAGAGGATGCCCCAGGCATGTGTGAATCTGTAATTTCCTGGTTAAGCAGGTTTAGGCTCCCTAGTTGGTTATGCTTAATAATGTTTGATTTCTGCCCAGCACGCCTGGCTCAGTGGTTGAGCATCGACCTAGGATCCAGGAGACTGGGGTTCGATTCCCAGTCAGGGCACATGCCCGGGCTGCGGGCTCGATCCCTGGTGAGGGGTATGCAGGAGGCAGCCGATCAGTGTTTCACTCTCACATTGATGTCTCTCTCTCTCTAAAAATCAATTTTAAAAATTTTATTAAAAGAAACCCATTATAGATAAATTATGGAATTCTAAAAAAAAATCAAATAACCCATGGAAAGGCAGAAAAAAGAAAAACAGTAAAATGAGTAACAGAGAGAGCACACAGAAAAAAAATTGGGGAGATATGTCTTAACCTATCAATAATTATGTTAAGTATAATGGTTTAAATATATATGTTAAAAGACAGATATTGGTGGAGTCATTTTTTAAAACTAACTATATGCCATTTATAAGAAACTTAATTTAAATATATACGTAGGTTGAAAGAAAAAGGGTAATAAAATATATATCATGCAATCCCTAATCAAAGGAAAGCAGCAAAAACTGATGGAACTAAAAAGAGAAACAGGCAAATCCACAATTAATACCCCTCACTCAACACTTGACAGAACAATTAGAAAAATCAACAATATAGAACTCAAAACACCATCAACAAACAGGATCCAATTGACATTTATCAAACACTCAACACATTCCAGGTGCCCACTAAGTATATACCAAGATAGATCATATTCTGAGCCATAAAACAAACCTCAACAAATTTAAAAGAATTGAAATCATACAAAGTATGTTCTCTGACTACAATGGAATCAAACTAGAAATTAGTAACAGAAAGATAACAGAAAAATCTCCAAACAGTAGGAAAATAAGCAACACATTTCTAAATCACTCATGGGTCAAAAAGGAAGTCCCAAGGGAAATTTAAACAAATACATTGAGTTGAATAAAATTAAAATACAACATATCAAAAATTATGGAAAGCAGTTAAAACAGGGCTGAGAGGGAAACTTAGGCAATAAATGTATACATCACAAAAGAGAAAAAAACCCAAAACAATCATCTAAGCTCCCACTTCACGACCTAGGAAAAGGAAAGCAAAGTAATCTCAAAAGCAAGCAGAAGGAGAAAAGTTGTAAAGGTAAGAACAGAAATCAGCAAAATTCGGAGACATATAAAATAATAAAGAATTCCGATTAAGGTAACTGCACAGGTAATTATAAAAGAAGTATTATTGTATTTTTGGTTCATAACTCTATTCTCTACATGAATTAAAATACAAATGCATAAAAAAATTTTAAAATCGATGTCGAGCACACAATGTATGAAGATGTCATTTGTGACAAAGATAATTCAAAGAGGGAGGCACGAAGCTGTATAAGGAGTAGTTTTTGTATGTTACTGAAGCTCAATTGGTATCAGTTTAAACTAGATTATTATAAATTTCAGATGTTAACTGTAATCCCCATGGTGACCATTAAGAAAATATCTTTAAAGTATACATAAAAGAAAGTGAGAAGAAATAGCAGACTTAGGCAACACTATAAATCAATGAGACCTAACAGACAGATGTGGGACTCTCCACCACCAACAGCAGAATATGAATTGTTTAGTGCATATGAAATTTTCTCCAGGATAGCCTGTAGGTAAACCATAAAACAAGTCTCAATAAATTTAAAAGACTGAAATCTTATAATGTATCTTCTCTGACCACAATGGAATAAAACTAGAAATCAATAAAAGAAGGAAAACTGGAAAATTCACAAATATGTGAAAATCAAACAACACACAGTTAAATAACCAATTAGTCAAAGAAGAAATCACAAAGGAACTTGCAAAATACTTAGATACAAATGAAAACACAACATACCAAAACTCATGGAATGCAGTAAAAGCAGTGCTCAGAGGGAAATTTATAGCAGTAAATACAAAGTAGATGGACCAATTACTTGAAAGAAACAAGCTACCACATTCACCCAATGTGAAAAAGACCATTTAAACAGTCATCTAACAATGAAGGAAATTAAATTTGTAATTTAAAAACTCTCACCCCCAAACTCTCTGGCCCCAGATTATTTCATTGGAGAATTCCACCAAATGGTTAAAGAAGAATTAACACTATTTCTACCCAGTGTCTTCCAGAAAATGGAAGAGGAAGAAAGGGAATTACCCTAATAACAAAACTAGACAAAGATTCAGATGACCAACTGCAATCTTTAGATTTAAGGTGGATTCTCTTTCCAAGCAAATTCAAATAAATAAAACTTTTATGACACAATTAGGGAAATTTGTAAACTGACTGGATATTTGATATTAAATATTAAGACTTTTATGTATATTAATAATATTCTGGTTATGTGTATTAAAATAGTCATTGTTTAGAGAGACATACTGAAATATTTATAGGTGAAATGATTGACACCTGGGATTTAGTTAAATAATTCAGGGGTGGGGTAGAGAAATGAGTGGGCCATGAACAGATCGTTGTGGACACTGGGGAGGTACATAGAGGTTTGTTAAAGAATTCTTTTCTGTATGTTTGAACTTTTTATAAGAAATTTTTAGGCCATTTGTTTTGTTTGTTTCTGTAATCTCCCTGGTCATGACTTTTGCTCACTTTCTACTGCATTCCTGTTTTTTTCTTACCGATTTGTCAGATGGGGTTTGTTTTTTTAAAACATATTAAGGAAATCAGCCCTTCCCTTCATACATATAAATACCTTTGAGTTTCTCATTGTCTTTTGAATTTCTTTCTCTTTTACAGAAAATTGTAATATTCAAGATATTTTGACCCAAATGTTTTGACCTCATAGGTATGTTTACTACACGACTATTTTGACTCAGTTTTGAACCCAGTAATTTTTATCGGAATTACACTATTTCTAATACATCAAGGCAGAGTTTTCTTAAGCAAGCTGCATGAAGACAATTTAATTCTTTGATCAGTTATTTTATGCCAAAGTTAAATTCTTTCTAATGTTTCCTATTTTAAATTTAATCTCACAAAGTAATTTTTTCATGACAAGCACATGGTTTCACGGAGTAAATGCTACCAGGAAGGTATCATTCTGTTCTCAGTCCACATCTGATCTCACCAGTTTCCTGCCATTGTGCGCCGTCTACTCTGTTCATTATCTTCAATTGGTCCAATTTTTTCAGGTCACATTTGATTATGTAAATGTCAATTTTTTATTCTGTTTGAATTTTAGTCAATTTCCAATTTAACATGGTCAGTTTTCGTTTCTGCCAGCTTGATTTTGTGTCGGTTATTTCTAGGCCTCTGTGGTAGGGTGTATTCTTTACTCACAGTTCTGCCTTCCTGCCCCAGGCTCTCCATATGCACTTGGATGGAGGGCTTGACTGTGGGTGGCATTCTTTTCCAAAGATGACCACAATACTTACATCTCGTGAGCATCTCACATCTTATGTTGTGACCTTGGGGAGGTCTCTGTGCTCTCCCTGTTGCACCTCTGGACCTTAGTGAGTGCCTTGACCATTAGAATTCAGCACAAGTGACACTATGTGTCTTCTAAGGCTAGGTCATGAAAATGTGATACACTTCCCTCCTGCTCTCTTGGAACCAGCCCACCGTGCTTTGCGGGAGCCCAGCTAGCCCACACAGAGACCACCTGAGGATGCTGCAGAGGTGTTCCGGGTGACAGCCCCAAATGAGGTCCCAGCTGACAGACAGCATCAACCGCCTGGAGGTGAACGAAAACATCTCCAGAAGATTGTGGCCACGGCCTCTGAGCGTTCCCAGCGAGGCCCCAGACGTTCTAGAGCAGAAGCAAGCAGCTCCCACTGTGCCCTGCCTGAACTCCTGACCTACAGAGTTGGTAGGCATAATATACTGGTTGTTTCTATGCAAACGCCCCTGTACGTTTTGGGGTGGTTTGTACCATGGAACTTGTTTTGGCCAGTAGAAGGTAGTGCTGGTTCTGTGTGCTGGTTCTGAGGCTGGGCTTTAAGAGCGTCATGTGTCCCCACTGTCTCTCTGTCCCCTCAGGAGTCTCTGACTTCTACCATGAGAAGAGCATGCCCTGGATGCCTGCTGGTCCCAGATCAAGGAAATACATGGAATAATCTCAACCCAACTGTTATGGGCTGAAATGTGTCCCCTGCAGATTCATATGTTGAAGTCCCAATCCCCAATCCCTCAGAATGTGACAGTATTTGAAGAGGTGATGAAGTTAAAATGAGGTCATTAGGAAAGGTCCTAATCCAGTCTCACGGGTGTCCTTAGAAGAAGGGGAAATCTGGACACACAGCGAGACACCAGGGATATGCACACACCGAGGAAAGACCACACGAAGAGCAAGACAGGGAGAGAAGTACCAGAGAAACCAACCTTGCCAGCGCTTGCTCTTGGACTTCTAACCTCCAGAATTGTGAGAAAACATATTTCTGTTGTTTAAGCCACCGAATCTGTGGTGTTTGTTATGGCAGCCCTAGCACACCAAAATACCAACCCACAGACCAGAACTAAACCTGCAAATCCCAGCAGAGCCTCAGCCAACCCACACCACAGGCCCACGAAAGATAAAAATAAATGCCCAAAGTTGTAAACCACTCAGCTTTAGGGTTGTTTGTTACACATTATTATAGGGAAAAAATTGACTTAGTACAATTAATTTTTCCCTGGGCCAATTTTGACAATTTTCTTTGTTACTCACAACGTGATTCCTTAGCGATTTATTAGTCTAAACAAATTTTACTGCCTGAGTATTTCAACAGTTTCTGTTGCGTTGAAACTGCTCCTGCTGCTAGCAAAGCATCAGGGTTTGGGTCAAAACATACTAACGAACATTTTCACAGTTCTTACCTCATCAGCTTCCGACTGGCTGTCCCACCCAACAGGCTCGGAGACCTGGATGCCAAGGCTCCTGTACGCTTCATATTTGGGTCCCCAGCAACTCTTGTGCTAAGATGGTGACTAATAAATGAATCCCTCATGCCAGATAGAACCTAGGCCCAAGGAAGCTGCCTCTCTCAGATAGAAATTAAATGGGTGTTCAAGGCTCCCCATATTCTGGCCCCAATATACTCCCCCAGCTCTACTTTTCCCTGCTTTCTCCAGACTTGTCCCTTCAGGAGAGGCAGCAGGGACGCCAAGGCCCTGTATGAGTCTCCCACTTTCCTACCTCCCCTTGTCCACCTCTCCCTTCTCCTCTGACAGCCCTTTGGCTCCCTTTCCTTCCTCTATCATGCCACGGTCCTCACTACCACAGGGACTTAGCACATCCTTTTTTTTTTTGACTCAAATGCTGTTCCACCACCCATTTCACCTAGTTTATACCTAGTCATTCTTCATATCTCAAGTCTGAAGATACTTCCTCAGGGAAGCCCTCCCTGACTGCTCTAGATTACGTCAGTTCAACCCCCCACACACACACATTGGTCAGTCCAAGAACCATGTACTTTCCTTTCTTAGCACTCATTTGTATCATAATTTATTAGGGTAACTGTCTGATTAATGTCTGAGTCCCCATTCACTCTGAGGACTCATTCACTCTGTCCCAGAGCCTGGTACATAGCGGATGCACTCTAAGTATTTATCGAATGGATGAATACAGGCCGGGACAAAAGTAGGTTTACAGTTGTGAGTACATGACACACAGTTTATTCTTGTATTACTATTTATTAATTATTGTATTATTTTCCATAAGAACAACTGTAAGCCTACTTTTGCCCCAGCCTGTATTGTTGTTACAACTGCTCTGCTAAATCCCTCCACTGGCACCCAGGGTGGCCAGGGAGGTGTGCTGCTCAGGTTTCCCTCCCAGAGAGCCTGCTATGGTTCTGCCGCCGCCTTCCAGCTGAGGCCACGGTCCTCCTGGGCCGCTCCCAGCCAGGGCCTGAGCACAGTGGGGCCCTAAGGATGGGGCAATTTTGCCCAACAAAAGACTTCTCTAATGGGCCTTTTTTTTTTCTGGGGCTACACACTGGCCTGGCCAAGACTTTCTCAGATTTGCTGTTCCAGTTATCAATTTATTGCCTCTCAATTCCAAATTCACCCTTTAGTGCCTGCTCTACGATACAGAACTGGACTCTGAGCATTGCCTCCCTTACAGTGAGATGTTGAACTTCGCCAGAAGAGGGTGCTGGAGGGGACATTTCAGGAGGAAAGAGGCTTGGCTTTCTGGTTCTGGGTGTGTGTGTGTGTGTGTGTGTGTGTGTGTGTGTTCTTGCTCCTGCTGTGTGGTAGGTCAGCAGTGCGTGAGGACATCTGGTGCTGATCTGCCGCAGCCATGAGCAGTCTGTCAGCAACCTTGCAGCCCTCAGGCCTGGGGTCCATCTTCTTCTTCCTAACTCAGGTACATGCCATACAGTCTTGGCCTCACACCTGCAAAGGTGCCCCAGTTCCCCCACCCACCAGCCTCAGCTCCCTTGGGCCTCTGAGGACTTCTAACCTTCCTTGCCCAGTGACTATGGACCAGCTGTGGCCCAGCCAACCCAGCAAAATTCTCTGCCATCTGGTGGGCTTCAACCACACCTTCTCCAATGAGGTCACCCCCCTTCCAAATCTGTCCTTCCTTGGGCATGCTCCCTAGGATACCCTTTAAAGTTATCTTTATATCTTTATAGTTACTCTCTTGTGTAAACTTAATAATTCTTTAAATAGCCCCTATTAAGTTACTGTCTCCTGGTTGGACTTAGAAACAGTGCACAGAAGGCCAAGGCTTTTCCTACCCAATCCTTCCTTCCCTCTCTCCTTCCACAGCCGTCAGGCCTTCATCACAGCCTAGGGTCTCGCCACCTGCTCCTTCCCGTTTCCTCTATCCTTCACAGGTGTAATCCCAACAAATCTCAGGACATCTTTCATTCTTTCTTGGCATTTGTTTCTCAGAGGATGTGGACTGATGCAACTTCCCATCACACCTAGAATAAAATCCCGAGGCTTTATATAATCTGCTTTATGGCCCAAGACCAGCTCTCTCCCCCAAACACACCTTCCTGCTACTCCCCAGGTCATTCTACTCCAGTCACTGTGGGTGGCCTCCTTGAAGTTCTGCAAACATACAAACCAGAATCCCACCCCAGGGTCTTTGCACTTGCTGCTCTGTTTTTGATACAAGGCTTGTTTCTTCATTTCATTAGACCTCTTCTCAAATGCCACCTCCTAAGAAGCCATCACCCACCACCTCCAATTGCCCCTTAACTCTGTCCCTTTATCCTGCTTTGTTTTGTTTCTTTATAGCACTTAAAACCATGTCACATACTATATATTATACTTATTTACTTTTCTGTCTCCCCCTCTAAAGAAATGTCTCCTCCATGACGCCAGAGACTGTCTGCCTTGTTCACTGCTGCATCCTCAAGGCCTGGGTTAGTAAGTACCTGGCATACAGTAGATACTCAGTAAGTATTTGTTACTTGACTGAATAAAGGAGTGTCCTTGCCTTTCTTTGCTCAAGCCATTTCCTCCACCTGGAATGCTTTCCCTTCTCCTTCCTGCCTTTCCTAATCCCTTTGAGACTCAGCCCTAGACCCTACTCCTCCAGGAAGCCCTCCCTGAGAAGCTGGGCTCTGAGCTCCTAGATAGTGGCTTGTTCTTGCCCCTCAGCTACTATACTGCCTAATTTTAGGTATAATGTAGGCTTTATGTTAGGTAAAGACTGAGGTTGAGATTCAAGGCAGAAGAGAGCAGGCTGGCTTTATTGGGGTGAAGGAGAGGGGAAGGGGTGCTCCATAGGCTCTGGGCCAGGGTGGAGCTGCCGGAAGAGCAGCCTGGGATGTGGGATGCAGTGTCACTTCTTCCACTCCTTCTTCTCATAGTCCCACCGGGAGGCCAGGCCTTGCACAGGGTTGCCCTTCATATCCAGGATGCGCTGGAGCTGCTGGGCCTTCCGCTCATCCGTCAAGGTGATGGGCTTCTCAGGGAACACTGCAGGGAAGGCATGGGGGAGGGACAGGGGCAGTTTGGGACCCTACCAGGTTCGCCCTCTCCCACTGAGCCAAGATCCCCAGTGACAGGATTAGGGTGCCCTGCATGAAGGAGCTCCCTCCACCCTGTCCGCCCCCCCATTAGACTCTCTAAAGCTTCACTCCACAGACTTCAGTGTTCTGATCCCCACTCTGCCTTAGCTTCGCTGTGGGAACTGGGCCAAGGTCCTTCCCTCCTAAGCCTTTCTTCACCTGCTGTGTGGCCCAATGGTAATAGGAGCACTGGTTTGAAGTCTGTCTGGATCCAAATCCCAGATTCACCACTCTCTTGCTGGGTGGCCTTGAACAAGTCACTTTGTCTCTCTGAGACTCAGTTTCCTTGCCTGTCAAAATCAGGTCCTATCCACTAGGGTTGTGGGGATTAAATGAGAGACTATTTATAAAACAATTTGCATAATGTGGGACAGATATGAAGCCCCTAATACTTGGTAGCTACTATAATTATAATTACTAAGTTTTCTCCCACTTATTGGGAGGAGTCCAGGGGGAGATAGTTTCTGTTACTTCCTGAAGAGGGTTGGGAGTAGGACATAGGATAGGGGTGTTCACTTTAAAAACCTGGGGAGGCCTGGCCAGTTGCTTGGTTGGTTGGAGCGTTGTCCCATGAGTCAAAAATTTGGGATTTCGATCCCTGGTTGGGGTGCGAACAGAAAGCAGCCGATTGATGTTTCTCTCTCTCCCTCTCTTTCTAAAATCAATAAAAAACATACCCTCAGGTGAGGATTAAAAAAAAAAATCTGGTGAGGACAATAGTTAACCCAAAGGCTGAAGCACTCATGGGGCATTTTAGGTGCCTTCGTATGTGGAGCAGGGAAGGACTGGGGCCCACATCATCCAGCACCACTCACATCTTACTTCCTGGTCCATCTGCCCCTGAGGCTGACTCACCTGCCTGAAATCCATCCCTGGTACTTTCTATCCCAATGGGTGGCCAAGAAAGAAAAGATTTTTATGGGTACCTATTAGTACCAAACATTGGGCTAGACTAGAATTTTTCCCAAACGCTCTCTCATTTCATTCTTATGCAAGGTAGGAATTCCCATCACACTTTTACAGAAGAAACAAGGTGATGCCACTAGACATAAAGTCAACCGACTGCAGCTCTTCTTCAATATCCTCTCCCTTCTTCCAGAGCAGTCTTCTCAAACCTGAGTGGGCACCAGGATCACCTGGAGGGCTGTTAAAACACCGATTGCTGGGCTCCAGTGTCTGACTCAATAGATCCAGAGCGGGGCTGAGAATTTGCATTTCTAACAGGTGAAGCTATTGGCTCAGGAACCACACTTTGAGAATCACCCTAGCAATGGATGGTTAGTGGGTATGTGACAGCCCTGCTAAAGACTACATTTCCCAGCTTCCCTTGCGGCTAGACGCGGTCCCATGATCATTTCTAGCGAATAGAATGAAGTGGTGAGCAGAAGCCCTGTGTGTGTGTGTGTGTGTGTGTGTGTGTGTGTGTGTGTGTGTGTGTACATTTCCCAGCTTCCCTTGCGGCTAGACGCGGTCCCATGATCATTTCTAGCGAATAGAATGAAGTGGTGAGCAGAAGCCCTGTGTGTGTGTGTGTGTGTGTGTGTGTGTGGTGTGTGTGTGTGTGTGTGTGTGTGTGTGTGGTGTGTGTGTGTGTGTGTGTGTGTGTGGTGTGTGTGTGTGTGTGTGTGCCCGAAAGAGGAGTTGTGCCCTCCCTTCCCCTCTTCCTCACTTGAATGTAGGCTTCGGCTGGAGCCAGAGTGGCCACAGTGTATGTCACAACGAAAGCTACATGTTCAGGATGGCAGAGCAACAAGACACAAGAAGCCTGACATTGTGGAGCACGCGTACTTCCCATGGCCTTTCTGTGTGACAAGAACAAAACATTTATCTTGTTTAAGCTCTTGTATGTCGGGGACTCTTTGTTACAGCAGCTGAAACAATGTACTGAAAAATTCACACTTAATAACAGCCAGCTGGAATATGCCTTCCTTTGGATGGCCCTCCAGGATTCTTTCCCTCTCTCCTTGGGGTCCTCACATACCCTCGAACCTACCTCGCCCTAGGCACGTATCCTGTGTTATAGTAACACCACCATTCATAACTGTGTGCGGGCACTGGCCTACAGCTCTTTCTTATTAAAACCTCGCAAGAGCCCTGAGATGTGGGCACTATTATTCCCATTTTACAGATGAGGGAATTGAGGCTCCGAGAGGTAGAGTCCCTACATTCCCACTCAGGCAGCTGTGCTCTGAGTCTTCACCCTCCCCCTCTTTGGGGGACTTTTCAAAATCTTCAGATGAGTACCAGCATAGCTCCCTTATAAGAGCTCGGCTGGTGGCTGTGGCCACAAGGGCATGGCCCAGCGCAGCAGCCAAGTGAGATGTTGCCACTCACCGTAGACTCGCTGCCACCAAATCAGCAGAGCTGTAAATCCACAGAAGAAGAAGACACAACCCATCACGGTCTTCCACTCGTTGGAGCGACGATTCATCTCTGCGAAGGTCTCATGGAACTGGATCCTGTACACTGGATGCAGGTAAGGGGTGGGGGAGGGCCTCAGGTGCAGCCATTTCAAGGACCTCAGGCCAGCTCTTGGTCTCAGGGATCTCTAGCCTTCCCCTACCTGCAGCAGATGCTGTCCATTCAGCACATTCTTACCAAGCATCTACTGTATGCAAAGCATAGCCAGGAAATGGTAACAAGGCTCCAAATATTAGAGTCAGCCCGGGGCACTTCTGGTGGGCAGAACCTGGGGTCACACATCCCCCCCTGCTCCCCAAGGTCAGGCTTCTGCTCCCCACCCCATCTCGCCTGCCTCTCCCTGCTCTGTCCCTCACACCACTCAGTGGTGCCAGATCCCTCCGTGCTCTCCTGCTCCCATCTTTCCCCATGCTGTTCCCACTACCTAGCAGCACCCGCCTCACCATTCAAGGCCAGCTGGAATGTGCCTTCCTCTGGATGGCCCTCCAGGACTCCACCCTCTCTCCTTTGGGTCCTCACAGACACTTGAACACACCTCAACCTAGCCATATATCCTGCCTGGGTTTGTGTCAGTTCCCCCACGGGACTGGGAGCACCCTGATGGCGGGAACCACCTAGGTGATTTGCTCCTGTGTCCCCAGCATCGTCTTGCATCAGACTGTGCACAATAGTTGAGTGAATAAAAAAAAATGAACAAATGCATGCACTTCTGCCCTTGGGTATGTATTCAGGTGTTTGGGGGTTTCTGGCTGTTGTGGGTGGGGGCTCCCTGACAGGCCCTTCTTTGCAAAGCCAACCGCAGCCCACACTCCCAGCCAGGCCCCCTCTGAGACCTACAGGCCACCTTCTCGTCAGGGCTCAGCTGGGTCCAGCTGCCCTTCTCCTTCTCCTTCAGGGCCTGCTGCTCAGGGCTGAGCTCCGTGCAGAAGGGCTCATCTGGCATGGGGTAGGAGCGCTGGGCGTGGTAACTGGTGTAGGGGGTCATCTTCCCCTTGCTGTGGGCTGTGGGCACAAGGGAGGAGCTGAGTTAAGGCTGCCCCTGAGACGTTCCAGCACTAACCATAATATTACCAGAGAAGGCTGCATTTATTGAGCACTTATTGTGTGCCAGGAGCCATTCTAAGGCCTTCAGGTGAGCTGACTCATTTACCCCGCATCACTCTGAGCCAGGTGATGCTGTTATCTCCATTTTACAGATGAAGAAACTGAGCAACAAGTGACTTGCTGAAATTCACAGAACCAGAAGGACCAGGGCCAGGGCTGCAATTCAGCCGCCCCCCCCCCCCGCCCCCGCTTCAAATCTCATGTTCTCTGGGAAGATCCGAGGTAAAGAGGGCATGTCAGACAGAGGCAGTGGGTGAGCAAAGGCTCATGAGATCGACCTGAGCTGACAGATGGGAAACTGCTCTGCAAACAGTAAAACAATATCCGTATGCCTTTAATGAGGGATCAAGGACAGTTTCGGAGTGGGTTTGAAAGTGAGTTCCTCCCCACCCCATCCCCTTTACCTCACTGTGCTTCAGTGTACTGGTGCACAAGAGATGCTCTGTAAATTATACTGATAGGTAGAGAGGTTGGTTTACTGCTGGCTTCTCTTCCTAGATGCTCTCCCTGATGGCTAAGCCCGCAGGGCTCTGTGTAAGTGTCCAGGAGAAAAGGCTGGGCACTAGGAGAGTCTCAACAAAGCTTCTGTTTATCATCATCAGAGATGCCCACAAGAACAGCACTGGTATGAACTTGCCAGGATAGCACTGGAACTGCTTTGAGCAAGGAGTCCTGGCTCTTTGAATATCTAGGTCTCTGGGCCACAGTTTGTTCATCTGAGAAATGGTGATAATAGTACAGCCCTCACCTCACATTGCTGTCATGAAGTCTAAATGTGTTAATCTGTACAAAATGTCTATCACAGCTAGGGGTACATAGAAAGGGCTCAATAAATGTTATTTATTTATAAATAAATAAGCCAGTAAATCAATCAATCAACAATCAATCAATCAATCAATCAATCAGAAAAGCCCTTCTGCTATCTGGCTGAAGTCTTTCCTGCTTTAGGCTTCTTTCTTCTGACTAGCACTGACACCAGGGTCTGGAAAGGAGGTCCCAGGTTCTGTCAGCACCTCCACCTCAGGACACAAAGGCCTCAGGGGCCTAAAGTGTAGGGTTCAGGCCCTGAGGAAGCTTGGGTTGCAGGAGCTCCATTTCCTGGCTCCAGGAGTGGGATTGTGAGAAATGGTTTTGGGGTAGGTCCCGCATGGAAGGGACAGGGGCAGCCTGCAGAAGGACTCCTGCCCCTTGCCTTGGAGTTAGGCAAGGGAGGAGGTTGTCCAGGTCTTACCGGTGTCTCCCGGGCTGTGTATCCCTCGCATTCCAAGTCCCCGCTTCCTCAGCACCAAGCTCCAGGCAGCTCTAAAGAACATCTGGGCGGGGGGTTGTGAATGAGCCCCCACGTTGCTCTCTGCCTCTACTCCTTAGGGCCCAGACAGAGAAACAATTTTCACAGGTGTGGTGGCGGTGGGGTTCTAGAATTTCAAGGTCACCCTTCTAATTTTGTCTGATATCCATCCAGGGGTAGAAGGGGGTCCTAGACATTTGGAGCTCCCTCCTGGGACCTCAATTCACCATCTGGAAAGTGGGAGGAAACCTAATTCTTAAGGCAGGGTCTGAATAGTTTGGGGCTAGGGGCTTGGGTCCTTCCTGCTTTCTGCCCGAGGGCTCAGCCTGGTCAGGTTGGGAAACCTCCCTGGGTTGTTTGCCCCCCAGAGGAAACGGGGTGGGAGTCCAGGTAGGGAGGAAGCAGGTCCTGGGGCTACCTCCCTTCCCTACAGGGCCGTCTGCCAGGTCTCTGCCAGCTGGTCTGGCCCCCACCTCTCCCCCCTCTAATTGGCTGCCTACGTGCAGGGAGAGCTTGCTCTGCTGGTCTAGTGGAGGAGGGGGACAGGATGAGCCCAACCCCCATGGGGTGGGGAGTCTCAGGGACTGACATCCATGGGGGTGGGGAGGGACTTCAGAGGACAGAACCGAAATCTGTCAGAGAGGAAAAGGAGCACACATCTGGAGAGAGAATGGGGGTATCCCACTTCTGGAAAGAGAAAGTGCCCCCCCACACCTGGGGGGGGCACCCAATAATTAGGAAGTGGTATACCATGTTTGGTAAGTGGGAGGGGGCCCCCACATTTGGGAAGGAAGGGCTCCCCATCAGTGATAAGTAGGTGGGAGAGCCCCACATATGGGGAAAGGGAAGGAGTAATTTGCGTTTGGGGACAGATGGCGCCCCATATGCAGACAGAGGATAATTACCCAGGAGTCTCCCCTTTCATGGCAGGGACCACATGGGGCCGGAGTCCAAGTCGCATGCCCCACTCTCCCTGGCTTGAGAAGTGGGGGCTCTCCCAACCACTTACCTCGCAGCTCTGCTGCAGGGGGAGCGAGACCCAGGTCGGCTGAGGGCTGAGTGAGTAATGGAGAATGGGCTGCAGAGGGACCAGCTCTGGCGCCAGCCCCTGGGCCCGCCCCGAGCCTTTCCCAGTGCCTCCCCTGCGTGGGAACGTGGGAACGTCCTGCCCCAGAGGGGCGTGGGAGCGCCCAGCTCACCTCCCTGAGGGCTCCGAGCCACGGCCTGGAGAGAGGGACTGCAGAGTGACTCGCCGCCCACAGGAGTCCTGCCTCTGGAGACCCCAAGCTGACTGCATCCTAGAACACAGCTGGCCGTGTGTCCTGGATGGACCCAGGAGCTGGATCTTCCTGCCTCCACACCTTTGCTCACTGCTGTTCCTTCCACCTGAAATGCTCTCTTAGGGCCTTTGCCGACCCAAGTTTAATTCCAACTTTTCAACCCAGGCCCAATGCCTCCTGCTCCAGGAAGCCCACAATTACCTAGAATCTGGAACTGGCATGTGGTGTACTACTTCACTCCCACACCCCCATACCCAATGAGAGGTGAAAAAAGCCTCCCTCTGAGGTTCAAATCATAGCTGTGTGGCCTTCAACATGTGGCCTAACCTCTCTGAGTTCCTGTTTTCTTTTCTATAAAAGGATTTAATGATAGTTTCTACCTCACAAGACTATTATAAAGATTAAGTCAATAGAAAAACATCAAACACATTTATTCAATAATTGTTTATTAAGACATATTACAGCTGGCACTTATTGAGTATCTATTGTTTACCGGTCTAAGATATAGGGCCAAACAAAACCAAGCACAATCTCTCCCCTTATAGGGCTTCCAACCCAGTTCCAAGCAGAGAAAAAGGCCTGTGCAAAGGCCCAGAAGCAGAAAAACACAGGTGTATTCAAAGAACAGAGAAAGGCGATCTTGGCCAGCACGTACTGGGCTAAGGGGAGAGTAGAAGTGGGGTTGGACCACAGAGCAGGGCCTCACAGGCCATGGAATGGGTCTTAGATTTTATTTTAAAGAAAGAAGGTCACCAAAGGTAAGTAGGGGAGTGATGTGGTTAAATGGAACAGAGCATGAGTTCAGTAAATGTGGTCTGGGTTTGTTAGAATACTGACCATGGACTGATGGGTGAAAGCTGTGGGTCACTGCTGTGACCTGGGACCAGAGATTTCTAGGTCTCAAAGCTCTGGGCCCATGAGGTGTGCCCACCCATCCTTCAGGGTTTTTGTAGCCCAGTGAGGCCATAGGGACCCACTCCAGCCAGTGTCTGGAGATAGAGGCTTAGTCCGCAGGGGGCAGATGAGCCTAAAACAGGGACTCAAGGGAAGGTGATAGAGAAACCAGAGTGGGTAGGATGGATGCCACCTTCATTCTGGAGTAACAGTATGTGCCTGTTAGCAGTAACAGGCACAAAGCTGTGAGAAGGCAGTGTAGGAGTTTCCTGAATCTCCAAAAGACCCCCAGCTCCCAGGACTAGCCAGGGTTACTCCTGGAATCTGCTCCCCCCGCCTCCCGTTCTGCATGACTAAGGAAATTCCAGATTTGAGAGACCCCTGAGAGAGCCAACCACCTTGCTTCTTGGATGCTGACCAGGGTGTCCTGAAGAGTATGAGGGAAGGCTCTTCTTCAGGGAACCTGGGGAGAGCACCCCTTGAGTCTTGTCTGAGTTTTCCAAGGACAGGTGGGTGCTGACTGCCCTGGAGTGAGTGGTTGATGTATATGTAGGCTCTAGTGCTGAGGAGCTGGTGGCCAAATGGCGTCATTTCTGGGCCTCAGTCTCCCCATCCCTCAGTGGGCCTCCCAAGGGAAGGCATTTGGGGGTGGAGAACCTCTGTTCTGCCCTGCCTTTTCCCAGCCTTGCCTCTGTGGGAACCACAGGCCCTCCAGGCCACAGATGTGGGGCAATGCTGTGATAAGGAACAGCTGTTGGGGAAGCTGGCCCCCAGGGCTGAGGGGGATGGGATAGAGGCAGGCCCCGGGTGGCTCAAAGTTGATACAGGGCAGAACAACCACTTGTGGGGCGATGTGGAGCACCGTCTGGAGGTCCTAGACCTGGGAATTGTCAGACTCTCCCTTAAGGCAGGTATCTCAGGGGTTCTGGGGCCAGAAACAGGAGTCTTCCCTGGAAATCTTGTTGGGCATAGAGGGGAGGGGCTCTGACTTGGCCATTACAGGCCACTCACGGCTCCGGCTGAGGCTGCAGGGGATGCAAATGAGGCTGACATTGCGGGAAAAGCAGGGACAGTATGTGAGAGGAATCCGTCCCTCTCCCTCTGGCCCTGCCGCTGCGACCCTCCAGCTCTCACTCACTTGATCAGATCCAGGGAGCCCCCGAGATTCTGCCCAGACATAAAGACCTCAGCCAAGGCCTCGGCATCCTGCCGGCACGACTCCTCCCTCCCCCCCAATTCAGGCTTCACGCAGGATTCACTTCGGGCCCCTCAGCCCAGAGGGGATACCTAAGAAGGACCTAGACCTCCTGCAGGATCCGAAGGCGAAAGTAGGAAGAGGTGATGGACGAAGCGTCGCGAACCTCTGTCCCCAGCCGCTGGAGGAGGTCTGGGACTGGAGGAGCCGGGCCGCTAAGTGCAGGGGCGGGGCCAGAGATGAAGGGGTGTCAATCAGGGATAGAGGGCAGGGAAAGGCAGGAGTGGGCGAGGCTTATCCTTGGGGCGGGGACTGCAGTGTAAGGGCGGGGCCAGGACGCAGTGGGGAAAGGGGTGGGGCCAGTTGGGCGGAGGGCGGGGCCTGTGAGCGGGGGCGTGGCCAGCACCTGGCCCGAGGCCTACCCGGCTCACTAGCGGACGCTCTCGTCCGCGCGCGCTGTGACTCCGCAGCGGCCGCACGAGGGCGCCCAGGCAGCAGCGCAGGCTCCGAGGAACTTCGCGCGAAGATCCGTAGCTCCAGGGCCCAGTTCCCGTTCAGAAAGCGCTTCTGCAGCTGTGGACAGGCGGGCCGGGTCAGAACCAGACGCCGAACCAGGGCTGCCACGGGGACAACCTCTAACGGCGGGCTTCCCGACCCTGGGAACGACCCCGTAGCGCGGTCTCGGGCAAGCGGACGCCCTGGGCTGGATATCGCTGGGGCCGGACTGGACGGGGGCCTGGAAGATAGAAGCCTTCGGGCGGGTCTGATGTCTCTGCATCGCCCTGGCGCCAGGACAGACGCCCTCGGAGGGGGGGACGAGGCTAAAGGAGGGTACGGCTCGTGGCAGCCCGGGCAGCAACGGCGACCCTGCCCTCACCTAGGGCACTAAATGCGCGAAGCCCGAGGTGTCCGGCCAGAAGGGGAATTCCTTGCTGCGCTGCCAGGGCTTTGTTTGGAGCCGAGCCCACCGGCTGTCACTCAGGGCCCTTAACTCCGCCCCCAAGCTGTCTCTCGTCCCACCCACAGGGGGTCCTTATTCGAGGTCCTGCCACCCTCCTGGTCACTCCCGTCCATCGTACACACGCCGCGTCGCCTCCTTCCCGTCCCGGCCTCGAGTGCCCAGTCATCCCTTTGCGGCCCCCGGACAGTCGCTGTGCCCCCTCCCCGCGGGGCTCGCCCGTCGGTCCCGCGCCCCCAGCTCCAGCCCCCCGCCGTCCCGCCGGGTACCCGAGGCCCCGCCCCTCCCTGAAGGGTTCTCCTCCCTCGCCCGGCCCCGCCAGCCCCTTGCCCGCCGGTCACCCGGGCCCTGCCTTGGCGGGCCTCGCCACCCCTCGCTCTGGCCCCAGCCTTGCTCTTCCGGTCAGCCCGGTCCCGCCCCCGCCCCCGCACGGCGACCGCCTTTCCTCCCCGCGAGCCCCGCCCCCGCTGCCCTTGGCCGCGCCCGCCCTGTCAGTCACTCGAGACCCCCGGCCGCAGACCCGCCCCCGAGGTTCCGCCGGGCGGGTCTCCTCTGGCGGCGCGGGCTCCGGACCCCCAACCCGTCCCGCGGCCCCTCCCGGCCCGTCGCCCGGCCCCGCCCCTCGGCCCCGCTCAGGATCCGCGCTCACCACGAGGCCGGTCGGGGTGCCGGCGGGCGTCCCCCGGCAGAAGGCGCCCTTCGTGGCGGAGGAGGCGAAGGCGCCCCCAGGCCGGCGGCCCTCACGCTCTGACCGCGGGGAGGGCGCGGGGCGGAGCGGCCCGGCGGGTACCCGGACTCGCCACGCGCGGGAGGGCGGTGAGGGTGAGAGCTCGCCCAGTCCCGCGCCGGGTCCTTGTCACCACCCCCTCAGCCGGGCAGATGTGTACAAAGGACGAGCCCACGACCCCAGGAGTCAGAGCGGCGGCGCCGGCCGGAGACCCACATCTGCGGGTCTCTTCCCAGCCTCTCCTCTCCTGGCTTCGCCCCCACCGCCGCCCCCACGCCTCGGCCTCCCCCACGGCCTCGGTTTCCCGTCTCTCTTTTGTTAAAAAAAATAGAAATGCTCATTCATTTTTAAAAAATATGTTCTTATTGATTTCAGAGAGGAAGGAAGAGAGAAACATCGATGGTGAGTCACTGACCGCCGCCTCCTGCACGCCCCCTACTGGGGATCTAACAGGGCTGTGCCCTGACCCGGAATCCAACCGCGACCTCCAGGGTCACAGCCCGCGGGTTCCCCGTCTCTCTCCTGCAAATCCAATGCTCTTCTCCAGTCCAACTTCGCAAAGGGCTGAAGCGGTGGGGTCCTGGCAGCGCAGGGGTCAAGTCAGCTCTGGGGTGGGCATTGGTCCTTCCAGATAACCTCCAGGGCTCCTCACTAACCTGGAAGGGTCTGCAGCTTCTGCTCCAGGTCTTCCAGGACTTTCTGTACCACACACCAAATCAGGAGAGCACAGGGAAGGTGTTGAGGGACCCTAGCCAAGCCCATAGGTGGGGGCCCTTCTCTAGGACAGCTCTTGAACCTGGGGCTATCTCCCCCTGATGTGAATTTCGGAAATTTATCTGTAATTGTGGGCTCAACAATATCTCCAATTCCACAGGCTCTTCTTACAATGTGACCTTGACACTCCTTCCTGCCATGGGGGGTGGGGGTGGGTGGGGGTGGGATCTATGACCCCACTAGAACCTTGATGTACCTTTGCTGGGAAGAAAATAAATCTAGACCAATTAGAACATGATGAGGGTGATGCTATGTAACCGCCTAAGCTAGATCATAAAAGTGCTATACATTCTCTTGGGACATTCTTAGAACCCAGTCACCATGCTTAGAGGAAGCCAAACACATGGAGAGGTCATATGTAGGTGTTCTGCCTGGCTGCCAGCCCCGCTGAGGTGCAGGTGTACAGCCAGCCTCAACTTGTAGACATGTACATCTCCAGATGATCCCAGCCATTAGCCATCAAGTCCCCCTTGGCCATCAAGTCTTCCCAGCTGGGGACCCAGACCTCGTGGAGCAGAGACAAGTCATCCCTGCTGTGCCCTTTCTGAATTCCTGACCCACAGAATCCTCAGCATCAGTCTGCTGTTTTATATGCTAAGATTTCAGGTAATTTGTTGTGCAGCAATAGTAACTGGAACAGCAATCAAATGCTATTTTGATCTCAATATACCTGACTCCTCATTTGACTCAGTTGTTTCAGAACTTGGGCAAGAAAGAGGGTGCTTGGTATTGACACCCAGACCTCACCACTGTCCTTCAAATTTCAGCTCAAATATCATCTCCTCAGAAAGACTTTCCCTGACCCCTAGGGACAGTGCCCTCCCTAATCAGTCTAGATTTGTTTTCTTCCCAGCACTTTCCATTTTCCAAAATTACACACACGGAAATTCACAGCCTTCCTGGCCTGCATGCTCTACACACCAAGGCTATTCACTCAGGTCCCTCCACTTCCAGACTCGGATGAAGGGGGATCTGGCTGTGCAATGGACTGAATGTCTGTGTCCCCTCAAAATTCATACACTGAACCTCATCCCCAACGTGATGTATTAGGAGGTGGGGCTTCTGGGAGGTGCTTAGGTTGAGTGTGGAGCCCTCATGAATGGGATTGGGACCCTTATAAAAAAGAGACCTCAGAGAGTTCCCTCATCCCTTCTGCCATGTGGGTTACAATGAGAAGATGGGGCTGTCTACGAACCAGGGAGATACGGAATCTTCCAGCACCTTGATCTTGAACCTCCAGCCTCCAGAACTTCGACAAATAAGTTTCTGTTGTTTATAAGTCATTTAACTTATGGTGTTTTGTTATAGTAGTCCAAACGAACTAAGACAGGCTATTAGATTGATACCTCACTATTTAAATTTTATTGGTGCTATTGTAAATAGTACTTTAATAAATCTCGGTTTCCAGATGTTCATTGCTATTATATAAAAACAATTTATTTTTATGTATTGACCTTATATTCTAAGACCCTCCTAAATTCATTTATTAGTTATATTAGTTTGCTAGGGCTGCTTTAACAAAATACCACAGCCTGGGTGGCTTAAACAACAGAAGTGTATTGTCTCACAGTTCTGGAAGTTAGAAGTTCAAAATCAAGGTGTCTACAGGTCTGGCTCCTTCTGGGGGCTGTGAGGAAAGGATCCATTTCAGGCCTCTCTCCTTGGCTTATAAATGTCTGTCTTCTTCCTGTGTCTCTTAACATTGTCTTCCCTCTGTGAATGCTTGTGTCCAACTTTCTCCCCTTTTTATAAGGAGACCGGTCATACTGATGTCTTCAAAGAATGAGCTTTTGGGTTCGTTGTTTTTCTGTGTCCATATCATTGACTTCTGCTCCTTATTTCTTTCTTCCTGGTTTGGGCTTCATCTGTTTTTACTTTTCCTTGTTTCAGAAGGTAGAACCCTATATTATTGATTTGAAACATGTCTTCTTTTCCAATAAGCATTTAATTGTATAAAATTCACTCTTAGCTCTGTTTTAGCCGTGTCTCTCCATTTTGATGTGTTGTATTTTCACTTAAACTCAGTTCAAAATGTTTTCTAATTTCTCTTGAGACTTCTTCTCTGACCCATGGGTTATTTAGACATGATGTTTAGTTTCCAAGTATTTGGGGGTTTTCCAGATATCTTTCAGTTCTTAATTTCTAATGTAATTCCACTATGATCAAAGAACATCCTTTATATCATTTAGATTATCAACATTTGTTCAATGTTTAGTTGGTCTGTTTGGTGAATGTTCCATGTACACTTGAAAAGGATGTGTTCTGTTCTACTGTTAGGCCGAGTTTTCTATAGATGTCTGTTAGGTCAAGTTGATTAACAGTGCTGTTCGGGTCTTTCATATCCTTGCTGAATTTCTATTTTTTCAGTTACTGAAAATGGGGCATTGACATCCACAAGTATAATTGTGACTTTGTGTCTCCTTTCCGATCTGTCAGTTTTTGCTTTATATATTTAGGAGCTTTGTTGATAAGCACATATGAACAAGATTATCACGTCTTCTTGGTGAATTAACCCTTTAATCATTATATAATGTCCTTTATCCTTGGTTATTTTTCTTATTCTGAATTCTACTTTGTCTTATTATTAATAGAGCCACTCCAACTTTATTTTGATTAGTGGTTCCATGGTGTATCTTTGTCCATCTTTCTTTTAATTTACCTATAAAATTGTATTTAAAGTGAGCTTCCCATAGGCAGAATATCATTGTGTCTTTTTTTTTTTACTTTAATACTGCAATTGCTGTCCTTTAATTCATGCATTTATGTAATAATTAGTACATTTATATAACTTTTGATTAGAGAAAATTTAGTAGGTCTACTATTTTATTATTTTTTAAAATTACCTCCTCTGTCCCCGATCTTTCTTTCCTGCCTTCCTTTGGATTATTCTTAGTATTCCATTTTAGCTTATTTATTGGCTTTCTCTATATATATCTTGGTATTAATTTTCTCTAGGGCCTGTGGTTTCCTTGGGGATTATAACATACATGCTTTACTTTTTTTTTACGTTTTAAATGTATCTTTATTGTTGAGAGTATTACAGGTATACCATTTCCCCCCCCCCCCAATTGATCCCCTCCACTTTCCTCCCACCCCCTTCCTAGGCCTTCACCCTGTTATTAACTGTGTCCATGGGTTATACATATAACTTCTTTGGTTAATCTCTTCCTACCCTCCACCCCCCTTCCCTCTTTCCTCTGAAATATGATTGTCTGTTACATGTGTCAATGTCTCTGGATCTATTTAGTTCGTCAGATTCTTTTGTTCATTAGCTTCTTAAAGAAGACCCTTCAACTTTTCCTGTAGTGCCGGTTTGGCGGTGATGAACTCCTTTAGCTTTTCCTTGTCTGAGAAGCTCTTTATTTGACCTTCAATTCTAAATGATAGCTTTGCTGGGTAGAGCAATCTTGATTGTAGTTCCATGTTTTTCATCACTTTGAATATTTCTTGCCACTCTCTTCTGGCCTGCAAAGTTTCTGTTGAGAAATCTGCTGACAGTTGTATGGGTGCTCCCTTGTAGGTAGGTAACTGCTTTTCTCTTGCTGCTTTTAAGATTCTCTCTTTGTCTTTAACCTTTGGCATTTTAATTATGATGTGTCTTGCTGTGGGTCTCTTTGGGTTCCTCTTGTTTGGGACCCTCTGTGCTTCCTGGACTTGTAAGTCTATTTCTTTCCCCAGGTAGGGGAAGTTTTCTGTAATTATTTTTTCAAATAGGTTTTCAATTCCTTGGTCTCTTTCTGCCTCTCTGGCACCCCAATAATATGAATGCTGGTCCTCTTGAAGTTGTCCCAGAGGCTCCTTATACTATTTTCATATTTCTGGATTCTTTTTTCTTTTTGCTCTTCTGGTTGGGTGTTTTTTGTTTCCTCATGTTCCAAATTGCTGATTTGATTCTCAGCGTCCTCTACTCTGCTGTTGATTCCCTGTAAATTATTCTTCATTTCAGTTCCTGTAGTCTTCATTTCAAATTGGTACTTTATTATGTTATCAATTTTCTCAGTTATTTCCCTAACAGTCTCCTTAAACATCCTTATAACCAAAATTCTGAACTCTCTATCTGTTAGCTTGCTTGGATCTATTTCATTGAGTTCCTCTTCTAGAGATTTCTTCTGTTCTTTCCTTTGTGACATCTTTCTTTGCCTCCACATTTTGGCTGCTTTCAGGTGTTTGTTTCTACATAATAGGTAGAGCTGCTATGTCTCCTGGAATCTGTAGAGTGGCTTTGTGTAGTAGGTGACCTGTAGGGTCCAGTGGCTCAGCCTCCCCAGTTACCTGAGCTGGGCCTTCTAGGTGCTCCCCTGTGTGGGCTGTGTGCACTGTCCTCTTGTAGTTGAGCCTTGGTTGCTGTTGGTGTCCCTGGGAGGAACTGACCTCCAGGCCAATCAGCTGTGAGGACCAGCTGCAGCTACAGCCAGAGAGAGCTGCTGTGCTGGAGACACCCTTATGGATCAGGATTTACTTCAGTGGAGCTTTGGTGTTCACCAAGTGCACCCCTTGAGTGTCACTCTTGGATGTGGCAGGGTTGTAATCCAGCATGATTGAGTCTGACCACCAGGTGCACTGTCTCTGGGGCCTCCCAGGAGGTGCAAAGTCAGCCTGTGCCAGTGCCTTGCCCAGGGCCACCCAGCATGAGCTACTCAGCAAACTGTAGCTGGCTGCTACTTCTGCTGGGCTTGGAGGTGTCCAGGAGAGGCCAAGCTATGAGCCAATGCAGCTGCCGCTAGTGCCAGGCCTGGGGCCACTTATCAAGCTGTCTGGGGCCCGCTGCTGCTTGTTTGAGAGATTTTAGGAAATCCTAAGCATGAGGCTTGAGAGGCCACTTGCATAGAAATGCCCCTAGAAATGGCCTGGATGAGCTGCAGGTGGGGAGGGGCGGGGCCAAAGGTGTGGGTCAGGTGCTGGCGATTCAAATATGGCACCTGCCTGCGGGCTGTGTGCGGGGAAGACTCGCCAAAGGAGCAACAGCCTCTGCCAGCCCTTCTGCCTGGGCGGAAGCCGCCCCTCCACCTCTCGCCCCGACTTCAGGCAGGTTAGTTCCTCCCCGAGTGGCCCAGGTCCTTTCAGGCTGCTGCCCGGTGCTGGGCCCAGAGGGAGCGTCTGGGTGGGTCTGTGTGTGGTCCCTTTGAGAGGAGCTGCTGGGGCTCCCACAGCCTCTGTGACCCTCAGGGACAGTCCCTGCTGGCTTCACAGCCCAGAGTTGTGGGGACGTCTCTTCCTGGCGTGGGCTGGGGGCCTGCTGTAGGGCTGGGACCCCTCCCTCCTCTGGGAAACCTCCGCCGCCGAGATTCCCTCCCGGGTTTCAACCGCGGCCCCGGGTGTGGGCCCGCGGCACGTCTCCGGGATTCAGCTCTGATCTGCCCGCTCCTCCCGGTCTCGGTGCTTCTTCAGTATGCTGGTTGTAGGGCTTCTGTTCAGCCAGATCTCAGGAGGCTCAGAGTGATGGTGGTTCTGTATTTTAGTTGTAATTTTGATGTGGTTGCGGGAGGCAGCGGGTGCTGCTGTTACCTACGCCGCCATCTTGTTGTTGAGCTTGAACGCTTTCTTAATTGATGGCTGCTTTTAGGCCAACTATGATTTTTTCATTTATTTACTCTCTAATAAAGGTTGTAGCCTGTTTCAAAAAGGCTGTACCCTTTTTGATTATTACCTAAGCTTACATTTTAATTTTTGGTTTAGTGAGGTAAGTTTAGGTTAGAACTAAAGTTCTATTCTGGACAACCAGCTATCACCAGGCTCGTTAGGCTTTTCACCTCTACCCAAGGGTCTCATCACTATTTTGCCACATAGATGACTTTGCTCTGTAAAGCTGCTCGTGGGTAGCTCGTCTGGTTTCGGGGTGTTTAACTGAAATTCTTTTTGCTAAGTCTAGTCTAGTTAAATCATTATGCAAAAGGTACAAGGATTAAGCTTTGCTGTTTGTTACTTTTAATTATTCTTTCAGGCTTCCCTTGCGGTACTTTCTCTATAGCGCCGTAGTAAATTTTCTATCGCCTATACTAATATGAATATAGTAAATGTTTTGGTTTATTTGCATTGAATAATTGAATTTAGTGTTGTATGGGCTAAGATTAGTTCAAAGCAGTCATTTTATATGAAATCTTCTAGGTGTAAACTAGATGCTTTATTTAAGCTATGCCTTGAGTTATCCAAGCGCACTTTCCAGTACGCTTACCTTGTTACGACTTGTCTCCTCTTGTAAATTTTTTATCTGTATAACTTATGTTGAATTTTGTATACTTGAGGAGGGTGACGGGCAGTGTCTGCGTGCTTCATGGCCAAATTCAATTAAGCACTCTGTTCTTAATTTACTACTAAATCCGCCTTCAGTACTTATTTTCATTAGTACGTTCGTTTGGGAAGTATGCCCTGAGATAGGGAATGTAGCCCATTTCTTTCCAACCCATAAGCTACACCTTGACCTAACGTCTTTATGTATTTATGATTGTGCTTACTGTCTAGCCTTTTTAGGGTTTGCTGGAGATGGCGGTATATAGGCTGATCTGGCAAGAGTTGGTGAGGTTTAACGGGGTTTATCGATTATAGAACAGGCTCCTCTAGAGGGGTGTGAAGCACCGCCAAGTCCTTTGAGTTTTAAGCTTTTGCTAGTAGTTCTCTGGCGAATAGTTTTGTTGCATAAAATTTTTAAGGTTTATAGCTAAGCATAGTGGGGTATCTAATCCCAGTTTGGGTCTTAGCTGTCGTGTAGTCAGAATTTTAAAAGTCACTTTCGTCGTTTATTTTACAATGGCTGGGGCTTTTTACAGCTTAGCCGAAGTTTAACTTTATTTTTTTTTTACTTTAACACGCTTTACGCCGAAGGTCTATTAATTTGGGTTAATCGTATGACCGCGGTGGCTGGCACGAGATTTACCAACCCTATAATAAATTAGCATAACTTAGTCAAACTTTCGTTCATAGCTTAATTTTTATTACTGTTTCCCGTGGGGGCGTGGTTGAGCAAGGTGTAGTGGGCTACTGTAGAGTGTGCCTGATACCCACTCCTTTTTATCAGCAGGTCGATTTAGAGGGCATTCTCACTGGTACAGGGATACTTGCATGTATAAATTTACTAAAAACTAATAGAAGGGCCAGGACCAAACCTTTATGTTTATGGAGCCCGATAGGCTCATCTAGGCATTTTCAGTGCCTTGCTTTAAATTGTTAAGCTACATTAACTGAGACTTGGAGTAGAGGCCATTAAAATGCGCCACGGATCTAGAGGCATAGCTGTCTAAGGAAAGTTGTCTCATTAAAGTGATACGATTCTATCACGAAGACAGTATTACATTTTAATGGGGTAGAGAGTTAGGTCTGTATGCTTATCGGGGACAGTCTTGTTTTTGGGGTTTGGCAGGACTCAAACTGTATAAGTTCGGCTTAATGGGGGGTGGGGGGGGTTTGTTAAGCAAGGGTAGTCTGGGTAACGTGAGCGGGTGCGTGTTAATAATTTACCACTTCAAGTAAAACACAGAAGCTTTACAAACCTACAGATGCCTTTACCTTCTCCTCTTTATGTTATAGTTGCCATATTTATTACATCTACATTCATTGAAATACCCCAGGAAATGTTATGACCTTTGTTTTCAAGGTATATGTGTTTTACAGAACTTGATAGGATAAATATAACCTATTATATTTACTCATGTATTTATCTTTTTGTTGCCTTTTTTATTTCTAAAGTTCCAAATTTCTTTCTGGGATAATACTCCATTAGCCTAAAGAACTTCCTTTAGCATTCCTTTAGAGCAGGCTCACATGATAAATTCTTAGTTTCCTTCACTGATGGTGTCTTTATTGTGTTTGAATTCCTGAAGGATATTTTTGCTAGATGTAGAATTCTGGGTTGACCGTTCTTTTCCTTTCATCACTTTAAAGATGTTGTTCCACCATTGTCAGGCCCCCATGGTTTCTGATGAGAAATCTGCAGCCATTGGAATGATTGTTCCCCTATTTATAAAGTGTTTTGTTTTTTTTCTGGCTGCTTTCAAAAATTTTTGCCTTATTGTTGGTTTTAGAAGTTTGATTTTGAGGTGTCTGAGTATGGTTGTTTCTTAGTTTATCCTGTTTGGAGTTCTCTGAGCTTATTAAATTTGTAAATTTATGTTTTTCACCAAATTTGGGGAAATTTCTGCCATCATTAAAAAATTTTTCTCTGCACCAATAAGGAACTCCTCTGACATGAATATTAAATACTTGATATTGTCTCATATGTCCCTAAGTCTCTGTTCAATTTGAAAAGTATTTTTGCTCTCTGTTCTTTAGACTGGATCACTTCTATTGATCTAGGTTCAGGTTCACTGAGTCTTTCCTTTGTCTCCTGCCCTCTGAGACTGAAACCATCCAGCGATTTTTTAAGATCTGAGTTATTATAGTTCTTTTAAAAAGTTCATCTAGTCACTTGGCTCTTTTTTTTCTTAATATAACTCAGTGTTTTTTAAAGTCATTTTATTAAGGTACAATTGACATACAAAAAGCAGTAAATATTTATTGCATGTATCTTGATGAGTTTGAAAATAAGTATACACTCATGAAACCCTCACCACAATCAAGGCCATAACTTTATCCATCACCTTCAAAAGTTTCCCCCGCCCCATCCTGCTTTTAATATTGATTTCCCGTTTGTGGTAAGAGCACTTACATAACATCTACCCTCTCAGCAAGCTTTTAAGTATACAATACAATATTAACTCTAGGCCTCTGTTTTACAGTTCATCTCCAGAACTTATTTGTCTTGTATTACTGAGACTTTGTACCTTTTGACAAACACCTCCCCATTTTATTGGTTCTTTTTAAAAATAATTTGTACTTGTCTTCTCAGAATGTCTGTTTTTCCATTAATTTCTAAAGCGTTTATCTTCCCTTTATGGAGGATGGATATAGCAGCTGGTTTGAAGTCTTTGATAATTCCAACATCTGCATCTTTTTGTGGCTGACATCTATTGATTTTCCTTTGAGAATTGGTTGGAGGTTCCTTACTGAGTAACTTTGCATTGTATCCTGGATATTTTTTAAAAATATGTTTTTATTTATTTTAGAGAGAGAGGGAGAGGGATAGAGAGATAAAAAAACTGATGAGAGAGAAACATCAACATGGATCGGCTGCCCCCTTCATGTCTCCTACTGGGGATTGTGCCCACAAATCGAGCATGTGCCCCAACCGGGAATCAAACTGGTAACCTCTTGGTTCATGGGTCGACGCTCAACCACTGAGCAACACCAGCCAGGCTGTAGCCTGGGTATTTTAAATATTATCTTGTGAGATTCTGGGTACTATTAAAAGGCTCTGTAGAATTTTTTTTTTTTTTTTAAATAGCAGGCAAACCTGGGTAGGTTCAGGCTGTGCATGTTCTATGTCACTTTCTGTGGGCAGTGATTCTAATTCCATTTTATTTTCAAAGTTTTGCTATGCCGTTTGGGTCTGCCTGGTGCTGGGGTTAGTCTTGGACTGAGCCAGTGGTTTATGTGGTGGTTCAATACTTTTCAAAGCCTTTGTCATCCTTCTTGGGGTGTGTTCCACCCAGGCACAGCTTGGGGATGAGTCCAGGACTTGTGTTGGTTCATACACAGGATTAGAGAGCTCCCTTTACCCACTCTCTCCTTTCCAGGATTTTCTCCGCATTCTCTGGCTCCCAAGGGCCCCTTTTCCCGGTCCTCTGGTCAGAATATGACGTCCTCTCAGAGTTTTAACTGCCAGCACTGTCTCACAATTCCTCACCATGGGCCTGCCTCCGTGCAAAGCAGCAAGAGAAGAGAGAGAAAAAGGTTAGGGGATTCTCACACTGTTGGTGCTGTGTGAGCCCCTTTCCCATGTTCTCTTCCCTAGAGGGGGTGGGTTGTCTCCTGGACCTTTTCTCTCAGCAGGATTGGGAACTGGAGCACAGCCAGGCCTCCCTGGGCAGGGCCAGGTGAGAGCAGAGGTCAAATAAAACAACAAGGCTTCTCCTCACACTCTCCAGCTCATGGGGCCCCTTTTCCTGGTTTTCTGGCCAGAATGTTAGGCTTTTCTATTGGAGTTTGTTGTTGTTGTTTGTTTGTTTTTTAATATATCTTTATTGATTTCAGAGGGGGGGAGAGAGGGAGAGAGAGAGAGAGAAACATCAAAGATGAGTCATTGGTTGGCTGCCCCCTGCACACCCCCAGAATGTGCCCTGACTGGGAATCTAACTGCCATCTCCTGGATCATAGGTCGATGCTCAACCATTGAGCCACACCGGCCGGGCTCTATTGGAGTTTTTGCTGCCATGTCAACTGTGCAGTCTCCTAGTTCAGGGTCAAAGTGAGAAGATACAGGAAGAAAGTTTACCAGGAACCTCCCCACTGTTACACTGGTTGTTTTTCAAATTTGACTTTTCATCCCAATCTGCTCTCTATTATTTACTTTCCTGAGTTTTTCCTTAAGTGGTTGCTTTTTGTATTTCTACCTAGTCCAAAATTCTAAAACCAGCCTTGAAGGCAATTTTAAAGGTAAAATAGTCTTGTTAATTCTCAAAATGGGAAGAGAATACTGTATGTTCTCATTTCCCACCCCCAAGACTACTTTCTAGGCTATGACCTCAGCTCAGGAGGCCAAGGCTGAGGGACCCTGGACAAGTCACTTAACCTGTCTGGGTTTTCCTTTTCTTATCTCTACAATGAGTGTGTTGGGTTAAGTGGTATGTAAGGGAGCCCCCAGCTCTGACTCTTCAATTTAATCAAAATAGACTCCAGTCCAACCTAGTAGCATTGAAACTGTACATGCCCTGTGATGCAGTGTCACATTCCTCCTCACACATGTTCACCAAGAAACATGTATGACATTCAGAGCAGCACCGTTGATAATAGAAAAAGCCATAAAACAACCCAAACTCCATCAGTAGGAGGTTGGGTAAATAAATTACATTGTGGAATACTATACAGCAGTGGAAATGAGTGAACTAAGGCTACACACATCAATATTGATGTTTTTTATGTAATTCATATTGCATGAGAAAAGCAAGAGAGAAAATTATACACAGTATGATTCTATTTCTGTAAAAGGCAAAACCAGGTAAAATTAAGCAATAATGTACTTAGGGATACATACTGGTACATACGTGGAAAAGACAAAAAAAGAACACACTATTGATTGACACAAAGTTGAATAGTGGGGACATCTTTCAAGGACATCCAGAGGGGCACATGGGGCTTCAAAAGAAGTAATATTCTATTCCTTAAGCAGGATGGCTGATGCTTAAATGTTCATTTTATTATTACCTTTAAATTGTATACATTAGTAATATCTACTCTATGTATATATTTCACAAGTTGAAAAAAAATTCAAGAATTTGGCCAAGATCTTCCTTATGGATGATGTAATGGTTTCTTCGAGGGGGGCTGTCCAAGAAAGAAGAAAGGACGGGCGAGTGGGGGCAAGAGTAGTTAAGGCACTCATCAGAGCCAAGCTGAGGGTGGGGGTGTCCGAATTCGTCGCCTGCTGTGTACATGCACATAAACACACATACCAAAGAGAAAACGCTCTCCCAGGGAGTTCATATCTGGGTGCAGTTCCCAAATATTCCGCTAGAGGCCGACAAGGCACCAGTGTTCGTCTGCCGCGGGGGACCAGGCCTCACTTCTCTCGCGCGCCAGCGCACTTCCGAATCTTCCCAGGAGGGGGCGCCAGCGCCCGGAGGAAGGCCAGAGTGGGCGTGGCGCGGTTTGCTGGTGCGCTCGCGAGCTCCGCGGCTCTCTGATCCTCCCACCTCCCCCGGCCGCCTAAAGATCCGAGTCCCACGCTGAGGAACCGAGCAGCAGCCGGAGCCAGGACTCTGCTGCGCCTCCCGCAGCCTTGCCTTCAAGCTTGGATCCTGCTGCACCCGCTCTGTATATAAAGTGAAGAATCTAGGTTTTTGAAGTCTAGATTGTTGCAATCTAGGCACAGCATTTTGCAAATTTTACATGAACACAGACCAAAAAACCATAAACACATTGCTAGGATTCTTTCCAGATAAGACCTAAAGTTTAAGCTTCAGTAATTTCAGGGTAAATCCACCTCTGATCATACATATGAATATTTATTTACTGTCTTCTGCTAGAACATAAGTTCCAAGACGGCTAAATTTTAAATTGTTAGCTCCCGCTCGAGGAAGCTTTATAACTATTTGTAGAAGGAGCCAATTGGGGCTGGAACAGTTTTCCAGGTAGACATGACAATGGCCTGGCCTGGGGCTTGAGTGGATGGCATTAGAATGATGCCACTGAAACCTCAAAAAAGTGACTGTAATACCTGTTTTAAAGCTGAGAATGCTAAGGGTCAGGGCAGTGCAGCAAGTGACCAGTCGGAAGTGACACAGGGCCTAAAACCTGAATCTGCCATCCCTTGTCCCCTCTTGGCCCCAGCCACCACCCTTCCAACACCCCATCCCCCTACCCTGGCCCCCAGCCACCCCTTGCACAAGGCCCTGATGCAACCCTGTACCAGCCCTGGGTGCCCCTGTTGTGAGCAGCACTGGGAAAAAGATTTTGCAAGAGTTGAGACAGGAAGCTCCAGCGAGGGCAGTGCTGGGAAGATAAGGGTGCCCCCGCCCCTTGCGAGCCTCCAGGCCTTCTGGTTTCCTCTCTTCCCTTCCTTTCCCTTTCCCGGAAAGAGGCTCCCGCACCCTGGCCTGGCCTTGACTCACCACCTGTCCCTCTGGCAGCCAAACTGGGATCCCAGGCCCTCCTGTCACTGGAAAGCCTTGCTGTGTGTGACACTGGACAGCAGAGAGCCGTCTCTTGCCAGCAGTTTCTGAAGCTCCGCAAGAATAGCTGGCATCAAGACAAGCTCTACCTCGGAGCCTTAGTTTCAGGAGGTAAAGTGGGGGGAGGGGCTCCTGGAGTACCCTCCTATTAAGCCAACTTTGAGGTCTGGGGTGACTCAGATTGGCAGGTGTAAGGTTGGGGTTTGTATGTGAAGCACCCTTGATCCTATGGAGGGGGGTAGGCATTCAGAGGTTAGGGCCTGGTGATCCCCCAGCCTGCAGGACAGAAGCAGGTATATCTCATAGTTTCATTGGTCTCTACCTGGTTCAAGACCTGTGCCCAGCTGTGTGACCTGTCCTCTCAGAACCAGGGCACACAGGACCTGACCCAGGACCTCTTAGAGACTGAGTCTTGGCCATTTCCATCTTTAAGGCTCTAGTAAGATTTTTAAAATTGAGAAATACCAAAACAAATGGTGGGTTGCCAAAATTGTGGTATGTGTTGTGTCTTGGATTTTCCCAGTTTATGCATTTAAAACAAAAATATATAATGACCAGGTATGATTTCAATTGGAAATAAGATGAAAAAGGCTAAATTGGTAATCCCAAGGGAACATGAAGCCTCTCATAAGCCTGGTTTGGACCAGCCTGATTTCTGGAAAGTCCTCTAAGTCAATGTCCCAGTGTGGCCTTGGGTAGGACACCTCACCTTTCTGATGCCTCTTTTTTTCATCGGAGAGTAGGAATAGCTATGGGTCCACACACCTGACAGGGCTGATGAGACAACCCCCTTAGGAAGGACTCAGACCATTTTACACCAGCATACACTAAGTGTCAGTCCCAGTGCTGAGCTTCTAACATGCATTGGTTCAGTCGATCCTGGGGGACGAAGTTCCTGAGCCCATTTTCCAGGTGAGAAAACAAAGGCTTGGACAGGTGAAGTGATGAACATCAGGCTCATTCAGAGGCTGTGGTCTATCAGCCTTGCTACTAAAATGTTAGCCTATTGTTACTGTTGTTGTTGCTGCTGTAGTTACTGTGATTATTAAAGTGCACATTAAATAAATCAGTTTTTAAAAAGAGCTAAGTATAGTACCTGGCACTTAAGTGTTCTGTTTGTTTTAAAAAAATAAAAATTAAAAAAGTCAGGTCTTGGGCCCAAAGCCCTAGAGAGGCAGGGTCCAATGTTCAAGAAACTTTGTCCTGGTGTTGTTGTTTTTTTCAAATATGTCTTTATTGACTTCAGAGAGAGGGAGAGCAAGAGAGAGAGAGAGAGAGAGAGAGAAACATCACTGATGAGAGAGTCATTGATGAGCTGCCTCCTGCACGCCCCCACTGGGAATGGAGCCCACAACCCGGCACGTGCCCTGACCGAGGAACCCAACCACGACCTCCCGGATCCTAGGTCGATGCTCAAGCTCTGGGCCGGGGGCTGGGCTGTCCTGGTGTTTCTTGGGGGGCTCCCTCCCGGCTCCTCTCCTCGCGCCATCGGTTAAGGAGTTAATGATTTCCCACGCGGGGGCAGGAAGAAGCAGGGTTTGCATACATGCACACACCCTCCTCTCTCTCTCCCTCCCCCCCTCACACACACACACACACACACACACACACACACACACACACTCTCACTCACTCTCTCAGCCCAGCGGCCTCTGCCCCCTCCCCCCTCCCCCCTCCCCGCGGGCCGGGAGCCTCTTGTGCAAGCCGCCAGCGCCCGGCGGTTCCCAGGCCGGCTGCAGCTGCGGGCGGAGGGGCAGGGCGGGGGCGGCGCGCTGTTTGTCTAGCGCGGCCGTGCCAAAGGCGGCGGGCCCCAGACAGCCAGGCGCCTCCGTACACCTGGGGATGCTCAGGTTAAATAGCTCCGCATTCCTCGGGCCCAGCTGATGGAAACGCTCCCAGGCCGCCGCCGAGCCGGCCTCCAGATGGGCTGGGCCTGGGCCAAAGGGGAAAAGAGGGAAACGTGGAAGCCAGAGTGTGCCTGAACGGTGGGGACGCGCGGGGCGGGGGCGAGGGGAGGCGGCCCGCAGCGGTCCTCCCCGGGAGCAGGGCCCTGCGGTGCAGGAGTGCGCGGGGACACGCCCCCGCCCCCGTGGGTGGGCTTGCGGGCGGGGCCCACACACGCGAGGCAGTGGGTGCACACGTGTGCCTCTGAGGACACTCCAAGGACGCGAGGCGACAATTAATAATAATTTATAACTAGCAAACACTACGGGCTAAGTGCGCTACTTCGTTTTTTCTCTGCAATCCTATGAAGTTAATGCTGTAAAACAGCATCGGGGTAGAGCTGATGGGGCGTAGCAAAGGACTTAATTTACCTCCAATTATTGTGTTCTTTGATAAAGTTCCTAATGTGCTTGGGGAAGGGGTGGTACCTGGTTTTTTAAATTTTTCAGTTGCACTTGATATACAATATTAGTTTCAGATGTACAACATGGTGATTAGACAAGGGGTGGTACCTGCCTTAATGTTAGTGCTCAATAGGCGATACTCTTTTATTTTGTTGTTCATCCCCTCTGAACCTCTATTTCTGTTGCAAACCTAGGATCAGAATCCTGCTGCTAGCCCCTACATGAAATCCTCTATGTAAAGGGTTGAGCTTAGAGGCAGGCTCATGGTACAAGGTGCTATTTATTTTATTGTTTTTATTTATTAATAAAATGTATTAATAGTCTTACCTTCTCTGGGACAAGTGCTTTGCCTTTTTGGAGACTCGGTTTCTCCCTGTGTGATACATGGGAGCTGACCTGGTAGGGTCCATGAAGTTGGTGTCCCTAGGGCCTCACAATTGCCAATAAAGTGGGTACTTGAACGTTTCAGGAAGGGTTTGCCTGAACACAGCAGCCCCCACCTCCACCCCAGACCAGCAGAGACCCAGAAATGCCAGCCAATCTACAGAACAATTACACACTTAGGAACTCAGTGTGGCTCTGCAGCCCCCAGACACACAAACCCATCCATCAAGACAGACCCATGCTGAGATGCTCACAATGCATTTAGGCAGAACACACAAGCCCAAACAGCTGGAGGTTGCACACTTATCTGCAGAACACATGTGCTCACATTTGCCCTTCTGCTTACACCCCCAGGCCTGTACACCAACAGAGGACCCAGCCCCATGGGGGAACTGCCAGTTCACTCATCACACACACAGGCCCAGACACTCATATGCACTCCCCCATGAGTACAAACTCACACGCGTGTCCAGGCAGATAGGCCCTTGCCAATGACACCTTTTTCCTGCTCAGGAGCTGGGGACTGACTCACCCACTCCTCAGAGCCCACACAGGAGCCCTGGGGGAGAGAGGAGGTTCTTGTGAGCTGCTGGCATAGCCAGGCCAGGGTGAGGGGGCAGACTTCGGACCCAGAGCAGGTGGCCCTGCAGCTGTGCTCACGCTGGCCCTGCCAACTTACCCACTTGGACAAGCCTAGAGCCCCAGGGCAGCCTGCTGGGACCCAGGGTGAGGCGGCCTGTTGGGGGACTACTGGGGATTGGGGCAATTGAAGTTCTGCCTCAGACAATGAGGCTCTGGGTAAGTCCCTCTCCTCTGGATCTCACTTCCTCCATCCTGGCAAATGTGCAGGTGGGTCCCGTGGCCTGATTCTCCAACTTAAATGGCTCCAGTACTCCTGAAGCCAGAGGGGGCCTTGCAAGGTTGATCTGCATCCTAACGATCTCCCCAGGTGACCCAGATGGCTCAATGACCACTTTGAGAAACCCTAGAGGATTTACCTTATGACAATAGGGAACAGGAGAATGGCCAGGGATGAAGGAAAGAATACTTTAAAGACACCGGAAACACTCAGTTCAGGTCGGTGAAAGTGACAGTCCAGATGTGGCCTTCCAGCCCCCCACCTCCCAGCACTAGTGCAAAGAAAAGGGCCAGGGGGCCACCCCCCCAACCCAGGCCCCTCCCGTCCTTCCAAGAACACTGCAACTCTACCACCATCTAAAGTATTTGTTTAATAACAACAACAGAAAAAAAACAAACAACCCACAGAACTATTGTAAAACAATATTCTCAGTCGGTGATCATTGTAATATACAATACAAAGCAATTAATTTCCTCAGAAATCTGAGAAGCACCAAACGTGACCATTTTTTAAAATGTCTGCTTTTCAAAAAATAGAAACACACGGGGGGGGGACTCCCCCAAGTCTCTGGTGGCAGATAGGTGTGGAGGGAAGGTCGGCCTGTCCTGTCAGTCCCCCAGCCCTGGGCTGGATCCAGCGCGAGCCCAGAGGCCGCTGCCTCAGTGTGGCCCCTGCCCAGCGGCGGCAAGGCGCTCGGAGGCCCGGCGAGCACGGTCCTCGCGCGCCCTGGAGCTCGGCGCTTCAGCGACACAAGATGCGGTCGTCCGCGGGAACACACGCCGCCTGCGAAACCAAGAGAGGAGAGGTGAGACGGCGGGCTGGAGGGGGCACGGCTGCGGGACGCCCCCGCCCCAGGAGACGCGAGGCAGGAGCGCTTCTTCCGATGTCCTTGGGAACCCTCACACAGCCAGGGGCCGAAAGGGTGGGGCAGACGTAAGGCAAGTCCCCCCTCCCTCTCCGGGACTCAGTTTCCCCATCTGAAGAAAGAAGGAAAAATGATCTCGTGCTCCAGCTGGGACCTCACCTCGGCCGCCAGGGCGCTGATCTCGCCGTTGAGGGTGCTGAGCGGAGCGCGAGCGGGGAGCCCCCGGCCCCCGGGGGTCCCGACTTGAGATTCCGAGTTCAGTTCTAACTCCAGGTCCCAGATGTAGTCGATGACGTGCTGGAGGATCTCCACCCTGCTCACCTTGCGGTTCTGGGGCAGGGTGGGCACCAGCTCCTTGAGGCGCGAGTAGCAGCCGTTCATGTCGTAGAGCAGCACGTTGACCTGCGGCTCGTCCAGCAGCGCGGGCAGGCGCGCCCCGGGGCCGCCGGCGCAGCGCGAGATGGCCACGCTCTGCTCCGACAGGCAGCGCACCACCTCGCCCGCGCCGCCCGCCGTCCTGCCGGCCTTGAGCGCGCAGCTGGGGCCCGCGGCGGCCGCGGCGCTGCCACTGGCGACCTTCATGCTTCTGGCGTCGGGGTAGCGAGAGGCGGGAGCCGCGTGCGGGAGGAGGCCCGAGCGCTGCAGGGACGGTTGTAGAAAGCGCGACCCGGGCCCACCGCGCGGTCATTATAAAGACGTCGGGCCCCCGCCCCGAGGGGCGGGCTCAGGCGTTTAAAAGCAGCCAATGGGCGCCCTGGGGGCGTGGCCCCGAGAGCCTCTGGGCCCCGCCTCCTGCTCGACTAGTGCACCCTGGAGGGTGCGGAAAGGGACCCCGAGCCTCGGGGACCCAGGGAGTGGGAAGGCGCGGGACCGGGTGGCCGGTGGAGGCGAGGGCGCCTCGGGCAGGAGGCGAGCAGGCTAAGTCGACGCTGCCGACGACAGAAAGACTTCAAGGACCAGCTTTCCCGGGTTCATTCTCTCACCTCTCCAGCTCCATTTTACAGCTGAGAGAGACTGAGGCCCGGCGGAAGGAGCGGCTGGCTCTGGGTTGCCCAGAGAGCCCGGGCTTTTGGCTCCTGCTGGAAGATGACCTCTGGGACCCTGATCTTCCGAATATTTGGGCGGAAGTTTAAAGCGGGCCCTCGGTTAACACTGCGCTGGGACTGGCCTCTCCCAATCCCCAGAGTGTTGTTACGGTTCCTGGGAGGCCCCCCCCCAGGCCCCTCGGGACGGGAACGGTTAATTTGGGAAAGCCTCCCTCTGGGACTGGGGCTGGGCCTCTGGGACCTGAACCAGACGGAAGGCTCCCAGAGTGGGGCTGCGTCTCCTGATTCTGCCCTGAACTTGCAGCCCCCTGAAAAGTTTCCCCAAATCTACATCAACTAGTGATTTAAAATTTTTTCTCCCTTTTTGGGGGGTCCCCCCCCAAAGACTTCGGATCGGGGTCTCCCACGGCGCGGCAGCTGCGGAGCTCGGCCCCCGCGCCCCGCCCCTCCCCCCGCCGGGCTCCGGGCTGGTCTGTGTCAGCGTCTGAACAAGAGGCTCAGACCGTTAGACGCCAGGCCCGTGACGTCACCCATTCATAAAACCTGGACGGGCTGTCAGGCTGGCGCCGCGCGGGCGGTCGCCATGGAGACGGCAAACCCGGCTCCGCGCGCTCCCCGGGCCCGCCAGTCACCTGCGGACCTCCGGCGGGAGGCCTGGGAACGCGCGGCTCGGGCGCGGGCGCCGGCGAGGGTCACCTTCCCGCCCCGCCCCGCACCTGGAGTCCCCGCGCCGGCCACCGCTCGGGCGCCCGGGAGGCGCTCGCACCGCCGCCTCGCACCTCCAGCCCCCCCTTACTGCCCGGGGAGAGGGGCCCCAGCTCCGATTCCAGCTCTGCTGCTGGGTGAACTTAGTCTCGGGCCCGCTGAGCCATACTCTCTGCCTGGCACTTTGATGATAATCACACATTTAGTGCGTCCTCACTTCGTGCCAGGCAGGCATCGCTGGAGGGCGTGCCTTCCTCGTCTTCGGCAGCCCCTGACGCCGCGCTGAAAAGAGGAGCTGCCTGGTTTCTTCATACACAGGAGGAAACTGAGGGCCAGAGGCCTCCAGGAGCCACAACTGTGGTAATGGCTGCGGTGCCAGTAACAAGGGCCCTTCCCGCCAGGGCAGGCAGGCTGCCTCCAGAGCCCTAGATAGACCAGGGCGGGGAAACTGAGGCTGAGAACAGTTACCCAGGGCCACACCGCCTTAGCAGGGCTAAAATTCTGGAGAGGGTGATATTATGTCCCCTCCCCCCAGCAATTAATTCACTGGGTGTCAGCAAGTTTCCTCTTTCTGCAGAAGTTTGGAGAAGGGGGTCAGTAAGCCAGCCCACTGCCTCCACATTTGGAAACCAGGAAAACTGATCAGGGAGACCAGCTTCAAAGGAGAGAGACATCATCAATTAATTAGCTGGACTCCCTCCTCTTATGACACCCTGCAAGCTCTCCAAACTCCGGAGGCTGGTTTTGCAATCCTCTAGTGATTGGAGAGAACGTTATGCTGAGCAGAAGAATTGCCAAAGATTTGAAATGACAATGACCAAACAGAGGAAATTGAAATATTAATTTACTATTGAGTGTTTATTAATTGACCTAGCAATTCTTGCTGGTATCAATTCCAGAGACACCTACACACAGGAGCACAAAGATGCCTGCCCAACCCTGGCTGGTGTGGCTCAGTTGGCTGGGAATCATCCCAGGCACCAGGAGGTTGCCGGTTCAGTTCTGCTCAAGGGCACATGGCTGGGCGGTGGGCTCAATCCCCGCCCGATAGGGGGCATGCAGGAGGCAGCAGATCCATGTTGCTCTCTCACATCCATGTTTCTCTCTCTCTCCCTCTCTCTCTCTCAAAATCAATAAACTATTAAAAAAGAGAGAAACAGAATGAGACAATTCTTAAAAATAAAAATAAAAAGATGTTTGCTCAGGAATGTTCACTGAGGTGCTATTTACAAGAGGGGAAGCTGAAATAACCCACATGTCCTTCAACAGTGGCACTGTATAAAGGATGAAGGAACACCAGTGCTGCGGACTGGCCGCGCAGCAGGGGAAGGCTGGCTCTGAGAGATGTCTAGGTCCTGCTGTTGGAGAAAGCAAGTGCTAGACTGGGGGGTAAGGTAGGACCTCTTGTAAAGAAGCAAACATACTGCCCTAAGTGCATGCGTATCTGGAAATGAATTTAAAACAAGAGGAAACTGTACTGTGGAAAATTTTCAAACAAAATAGTGTGTGACTTCTCTCAGATGAAGTTCTAAAACTCACAGCTAGTGTACAATAAAAGAAATCAGAATGGTGGTCGCCTCTGGGAGTGGAGGGTGGGAGCTGCCGGGGACGGGGTGTGAGAGGACTTTCTGGAGTGATGGAAATGTTCCATGTCATAACGAGGTGTGGATTACACAGTGTAAGAATTAGTCAAAACACATTGAGTTATATAGTTTTGTGCATTTCACTGTATTTAAATTGCACCTCAATAAAAATATTAGAAAGAAGAAAGAAAAGATAAACACCAAATTACTAATGTTACCACTGTGAAGAGGAGAGGGGAAGGAGAACACTGTGAAATTAGAATTTCACTTTTATCTTCATATAGGTATCGGATTTTTGTTTTTTTTTAAGCAGTGTTATTGAAGTATAATTGACAAACACAAACTGTATATATTTAAGGTATACAACTCCAGAAATACACATATCCATGAACCATTGCCACAATCAAGAAAATTAACATATAGTCATCAACCCTAGAAGTTTTCTTCTGCCCTTTGTAATTCCTCCCTGCTCTTCTACCCAGAGCCCAAGTGACCTTTTATCTGTTTTTTTCTATAGTTTGCATGTTCTAGAATTTTATATAAATGAAGTGCAGTATATACACACAGTATATACATATATAATGTATATACAGCACATGCTATTTTTTTTTAATCCTTACCTGAGGATATTTTTTCCATTGCTTTTCAGGGACAGTGGAAGGAAGGGAGAGAGCGAGAGAGAGAAACACTGATGTGAGAGAGACACACTGATTGGTTGCCCGCCTCTGGATCAGGGCTGCCAGGGATCGAGCCTGCAACCGAGGTACATGCCCTTGGCCAGAATCCAACCCGGGGCCCTTCAGTCTTCGGGCCGAGGCTCTCGCAAACCGGCTAGGGCAGTACATACTCTTTATTGAAGTTTTTTCAGCCTAGTTTCTTTAACTCAGCACAATTATTTTGAGATTCACCCATGTTCATTCCTTTTTATTGCTTAGTAGTAGTATATGGATACACAATTTGTTTAGTCTTTACCTTGAGAGACATCTGGGTTATTTATAGTTTTTCGTTAGTACAAATAAAGCTGCTTTGAACACTTGTGTACAAGTGTTTATATGAATCTATGCTTTCATTTCTCTTAGACAAACAGAAGTGAAATGATTGGGTCACATAGTAGGTATTTATTTAATTTAGTAAGAAACTGCTCAACTGTTTTCCCCAGTGGGTGTGCCATTTCACATTCCTATCAGCAGCGTGGAGAGTCCAGGTCCTTCACGTCCTAAGGGTTGATGTGGTCAGTCTTTTTCAGCCATTCTAATAGATGTGTGTGGTATCTCGCTGTGGTTTTAATTTATATTTTATTTTAAAAAATTTTTTATTTTTATTGATTTTTAGAGAGAGAGGAAGGGAGAGGGAGACAGAGCGAAACATCGATTGGCTGCCTCCTGCATGCCCCCTACCAGGGGATTGAGCCTGCAACCTGGGCATGTGCCCTGACCAGGAATTGAACTGGCAACCTTTTGGTGCCCAAGATGATGCCCAACCAACTGAGCCACACCAGCCAGGGCTTTCATTTGTATTTTCTGAATGACTAAAAATGTTGATCAGCTTTTTATGTGCTTATGTGCCATCCATATATCTTCTTTGGTAAAGGGTAATTCACTTCTTTTGCTCATTAAAAAATTAATTTTAGATAATTGTAGGTTCACATGCAGTCATTAGAAATAATAGAGAGAAGTCCCTTACATCCGTTACCCAGTTTCCCTAATGGAAGCATTTTGCATAAGTATAATACAATATTACAAGAAGATTTCACATGACATTCCCATTTCACCTGATTGACATGCACCCATTTGCATGTGTATTTAGTTCTACGCAATTTTATCACATGTAGATTCCTGCGAGCTCCGCCCCAGTGAAGACACAGAGCAGCTCCGTCACAAGGGTCCCTCGTGCTACCCTTTAATCTTTTGTCCATTTCTTTTCATTTGGTCGCTTGTTTTCTTATTATTGAGTTTTGAGATTCCTTTATATGTTTTGAATACAAATCCTTTATCAGATATATGATTTACAAATATTTTCTCCAGTGTGTCTCATCTTTTTATCTTCTTACTGGCATCTTTTGAAGACAGAAGTTTTAAATTTTGATGAAGTCCGAGTTATCAATTTTTAATTTTATGAATCTTGCTTTTCTTGCCATATTTTAGAAATCTCTGCCTAATTCAAGATCACAAAGATTTTCTCCTATATTTTCCAGAAGCTTTATAGCTTTGGGTTTTTAGAGTTTTAGATCTTTGATCCATTACGCATAGGTATTTCTTGAGTTCATTTCTTAAACAGAAGTGTATTCATGTACTACTTTGTGTCATAAAAAGCCAACTTTAAATGTTTAGTATACCTCACTCTGGCCTGACTTCGTTTGAGATGAGGTGGAATGTCAGAGACACTCTGCAGACAAATAGGAGAGAAAGCCAAGGGACAATTAGGACCCCCAATTAGCATCCTGTGCACCCACCTCCTGCCAGGTCCTGTGCTAGCTACATCAAGACTATACTATGAAAATTTCCTGCTAGGTGCCTTAGCGGCACAAAGAAAGGATGAGTTTTACCTTGGAAGAAATCAGGGAGGCTTCCTAGAAGAGGCAACTTCTCTCCTGGGCATTCTATGTGGGCAAGGCAGAAGGGGAAATAACCTGAATGAAGATGGGGAGGGGGTATATATCTAAACAAACATAACGTTTTGACACTTTCAGGAGAAATAGTTGAAAGAGCTGTGGCTTGGGGCCCAACAGCTCAGATTCAAAGTTTGTTGTACTGTGTGACCTGGAACAAGACGGGTCACCTCTCTGAGTCTCCTCTTCCTCATTGGCAAAATGATAGAAGTTCAATTTCAGGCCAGGCCCCCGTTTGGTTTCAGTTTTACTTCTGGGGGTTTTTAAAGAGCCATGTGAGATGAGCTTTCAAAACTCACGAAATGTTCCCTTCACTGTGCTCCCCCCAAACTTCCCAAGTGAAACAACACCCACTATATACATACCGATCCTGGGTCTGTAGGAAAAAATTGGCTTAATTTCATTCCAGAAAATGTTCAGTACTCCCAGACATGGTTTTTATCTCTTACATTTTTAAGGCCTGACAAGGAATTTAAATAAAGACTGTCTGTTTATCTTGTTGCCAAATGGGCATGGGCATTTTTCTGGCCCTCTCTTAGGTAGTGTAAATTGAGTGAGCATTTGCCTCCCGGTCCTACCTACCAGGTGAGCGCAGGGAAGCAGATCACTCTTTTGGTGGCCAGGAAGTTTGGAGGACTCCTTCAATGAGCCCGCCCAGGCCCAAACCAGGGTTCACGCTAGTCGTCTCTTGGGAGGCCCTTTACACACACCTGGCGCCATCTGATTTTCACAGCTGCTCCTGGCACTGGTAACAGCTGTATTATTATAATGTACCATTTCACAGATGAGAATACTGCGGCCCAGAGGGAAAAAAGGACCAGCCCTCGACAGCTTCAGATCCTGGCTCTACCATAGACAAGTTGTGCCTCAGTTTCCTCATCTGTAAACTGGAATATGCCCATTGCTCTTTGTAGAAAGGTTGTGAGAGTAAAATAAGCTATGCCAAGAGGTAAGTGCAGCACCTTTCGCTATTTCTCTGTCACCACATCACCCTTCATGCCTTGATCTCTCCTCTGGCCTCCGGGGCTCGGGGCAAAGGCTCCCATTTTCTAAGTGCTCATTCTGCATCAGGCAGAGTTCCAAGTATTAACCTAAGGCAGGGAGTAATATTTATGTTCCCTTTACAGTTGAGGCTACTGAGGCCCAGAGAAGTTGAGTGACTTGTTTCAGATCACACAGCTGGGAGTGGCGTTGAACTTGGGCGCCCGGCTCCTGAGGAAGGGGCTGCCCGGGGCTGCAGGGCTGGTGTGCAGGCGCGTGGACACGCGGAGTGGATGAGTGTTCATGTCCAGCGTGCTCCCCACCGCCCCTCCCGGCAGTCTTGGCCTTGAGGCTCCAGAGCGGGCCTGCCCTGTGCCACGTGACCCGCTCTGGCTGCTCCGGCCCTGGCCCGGCAGCTGCTCCCCAGATGTGCCCACAGCGCGGTCTTCCAGCCGCCAGGCCGGCGCCTCTGGGCTGGGACTGCCGGAGCTGCGGGGGAGAGACCTTTGGCTCGGGCTGTTCCCGGCGCCCCCACCCCCTGCTCCTTGTAACAGGAGACCGCAAGCGCCCCCCCACACTCTGCCCCAGAACTCCGCGCTCCGCCAACAGCGCCTCTCTGCCCCTCGCCGGACAAAACCCAAACCCCTCCCCAGCCGGCGGCTTCCATCCACCACCGCCAACCACCTCCTGCCCCGGCCTTTCTCTCACCGGCCACGTGGTCTCTTTTCCTAAACTAGCCTGATCCTACCTCAGGGCCTTTGCTTTTGCTGTTCCCTCTGCCCCGAACACTCATCCAGATCTTTACAAGGCTTCTCATTGTTCGAGTCTCCGGTCAAATGCCACCTCCTCAGAGGTCTTCTTAGAACCTCCCTTGGCTATTCACTCTGTTTCGAGCTGCCCTAGTGTTAATTATTTAGAGTTTGCTACCATCTGAAACGATCTTTGTTTTCTTTGGGAACTGTCCATCCTCTGGCCCCATGCCCTGCCCCGGCTGTCAGCTCTAGGAGGGCAGGAACCCTGGCTCCTTTGGCCACTGCTGTGTCCCTAGAGTTGAGCACAGGACCTGGCCCAGAGAGGGTAAAGGACTGCTAAAGGTCACAGGGCATAGTACTTAAATGGAATAGTATGTAGGGTGATATCTGTTGAATTAATGGATTGTTACCTTATGGTCCTCGGTTTCCTCATGTGCAAAATGGGGACAAAATTTGACCTTAACCCACAAAGTTATGACATTTCAGTACTTAGCATGCGGTAAGCACTCAAAGAACAGAATAGACTGTTTTGTGTCCTTCCAGGGGTCTCATTTTCCATCCCCCATACCGAGCAGAAGGCTGTATGTAGGCACATGACAGGTGTGGAGACTTCAAGCTCTCTGTCCCTAACAAGCTGTGAAATCTCTGCCAAGTCCCTTATCCATTCTGGACCTCAGTTTCCCCATATGGAAAATGGGGACAGTCACTGGCTCTCCATCTTAAGGGTTTTCTGATGGGCTCTTGGGTCATTTCAGGGAGTGTAGGGGGGTCCAGGCTTGGTTCCATCTTCTGCTTCCCACCCTGTTTTCCAAAGAAGCCCCAGAACAATGGACAGGGAGGCCGGAGCCCATCGGTCTGGGCCTCTCCCTGGGTTCCCCGCAGAGAGAGGGTTTGGGGCCTTCCTCTGGCCTCTGGTCTCAGGGGCCAAAGGGAAGGGTAGAGTAGGGGCCCAGGGGACTTCCTTCTTAGGTCACTCAGCACAGGCCAATCTTTCAAGTACTACACACACGCACAGAGTGACACAAATGTACATACCTACACAACCAACACAGCACATATATGAAAACTAACAACTGACGCATCTGACGGCAACACCTCAATACACACAACCCAGCAGAGCAGCCTGTCCAAATGCACAGCGCAGGATACGCCATTACACACAATCGACACACTGATATCAAGGCACACAACCCAAACCCAAATCTGCACAACCAACACACCAACAAAAATAGAGACCAAGGAGGCAACATATCAAAACACCTAATTGTCTCTACTAGCAGGACCACACTAAAGCTACGCCCCACAACAGCAAACACAACACACAGATACACACACCCCACAGCGTGTGCAACACACATTTACCAAACATAACACACACTTACACCCATGTCAGTGCTGCTCACACCAAGATGCGGACACACATGCCCACATCCTTAGCGGAAACAACCAAACACAAACCAGCTTCCCCTATGCAACCAGCAACAGCCTTCACCGGCTCTAAGCCTCCATGCTGCCTGCTACCACCTCTCAAAGTCTTTTTATATAGAGAGACCACTCTACAACACACACAGAACTCAGAATCCTGTATAAGCTCCAAGGACCCACAACTACCCAACCACACCCATCCAGACCCCAGGAACTCATGCCCAGAAGTGCCGGCCTGAGCCCTGCCCAGGGCAGAGCTGGTCTGGCTCTGGCAGCCCCAGAGGCTGATGCCACCAGCCAGGAGTAATACAAATCAGGGCCCTCTTCAGGGCCCAACAGAGACCACCCCCATGCTGCAAGGTCCATGACATGGAACGAGGGAGACTGGGCAAGAGGCCTCCTGAGGGGGCTTCCATGGTTTCCCCATATGCCCACTGGGGGATGGGCAGGAGGGCCCTGAAGGCCCCCTCCCCTGCCTCCTGCCTGGTGCCCAGCCCAGCTCTTCCTTGACTCACCTGCCTCCCTTGCACCTGGCTCCCCCTTCTGCCCTGGGGCCCGGAAAGGGGAACCAGCTGAGGGTGCGTCTCTCAGGGCCTGCCCAGCTCCCTGCCCAGCAGCAGGAAGCAGTCCCCACCCTCTCTGCTCACCCCAACCCTGAGTACTCCGTCACCAGGGGGTGGCACCTCTAGCTGCACCTTTGCCTCAGGTCACAGGTGTGGCTGCACTCTTCAAATGCTATGACTCATGACAATCTCTTAAGTCTTTTAAAAAGTCCTATTATTTTTTGCTGATGCAAAAGCAGAGCTGATCTGGTTAAAGGAAGTTGGCAACTCAGAAACACTCAATGAAGAAAGGGACCTCTTTCCTAAAAGACAAGAGAATGAGGTCTTTCAGAGAGCCAAAGAGCCCGGGGTTCTCATGCAGCCCACTGCTTATGAGCTGGGTGGGTGTAAGTCACTTCATTTCCTCCTGTCTCAGTTTCCCAATCTGTGAAAGTGGGGAATGGTACAAGTTCCCACCTCTATGAGGATTAAAAGAGTTAAGTCACATAAAAGAGTGTAGAACAGTGCCCAGCCAAGTCAGTATTCAGTAGACACTAATTATTACTATGCCACCCCTCCTAGAGGTAACTCCTGTTAAGTAATCAGATACATGCTCCACCACCGAATTACAGAAATTTAGAATCATTAAATGCCAACCATTCATTCCATAAACAATTAGCACACTCTCACTTTGTGCTAGGATCAGCAGTGGCAGAACAAGAGGCGGGTTTGTGCATCCAAGCAGCCATTATCAGTTGGACATAACCAAATGGAAATAAATGCCACCGGCCAGGTGGTTAGTCCCTGGGGACTAACCTGCTATATGTGGGCTGCTGTCATCACAGGAAGCACTTTCTAGGAACTAGAGAGAGAAGCCCCTTACTTTGAGCAGATGCAATGTGCCTTATGGAGCATGCTCTGCAGCACCTCCCGTTCCCCACAGCACGCTCCACGGCCCTGCAAACAACGTCTCTGCCCCGGGAGTTCACAGGCTGATGGGGAAGACAGTCACTTCCCCAGCTCCCAGCGCTGTGGTGAAGCACAGGGGACTGTGAGAGGGGTCAGCTAAGGGAGGCTGGGGAGGCCTTCCTGGAGGAGGAGGCACTTTCCCAGATGAGATGAAAAAACAGTGAGGAAGGGTGAGGCAGATGCTCCTGAGGCCCAGCCTTGCACATCTGGCACGTAGGAAGGACAGAGTTAGCACATGAAACGGAAAACACTTCCGAGTCTGAAACTATAAAACACAGTGGGGCTGTGGGAAAACAACCCTCGTCCGCTGCTGGTGGCTGCGCAGACTGGGATATCACTTGGGAGCTCAGTGTGGCGATACTGAGTAAAAGTGGACGCGGGACACCCTGGGACCCAGCGGTCCCCTCCCACGGATACTCCCCGAAAGTCCTGCGCACGAGGCGCCAGGACAAGGGCAGGGACGCCCGGCCGTGCCTCCAGCGGGACACACTGAAAACCACCCGCTTGTCCAACCGCGGCGCGGGGCGCGAGAGGACGGGGCAGCGCCAGCAGCTGTCCGCAACGAGCGCGACCTGGACACGTGCAAAAACACGGAAAACACGGAATCCTTTCTTTCAAGTGTAAATGTGAAAACACACAAACGATGCTAATACATTTACGCGTCGTAAACGTGTGAAAAAAGCACGGGCTGGAAGGAAACACGCCCCCGTCGCACGCGGGCCGCGCGGTGCGCAGGCGGCAGGTGGTCTCGGGGCGCAGCGCGGGGGCGCGGAGACCAGGGGCCCGCGCACCCGGAGTTTAACTCTTCAGAGAAGGGGGGGCGCAAGCGCGGGTGTGGGCCCTGGGTGCGGGGATAGGGTATTAGGAACACAAGACACTGTGTTTTTTGATAATGTTTACATGTCACAAAATAAAAAATTAGGTCAGCAACGAGAAAGGGGTGTTCCCGGCGGAAGGGCGAGCGAGGTCAAGGTCTGCGGGCGGGGCTCAGGGGCGCGGGGGAGGCCGAGGTGGGGCTGGGCCGCCCGGGGGTCCTGGCACGGGCGGGGGGCGCCGGGGCTTCGGGCGCAGCGGGTGGGGAGAGGGCCCGCGCCCCCGCTTTGCTCCCGCGCCCGCCCGTCCGAAGGACACTCCCGGGCACGGGGCCCCGCCCCGGGGACGCGCGGCGGCCCGACCCGCTGCGCCGGACGGATGGGCCGCCCGGGTTCCGCGCTCGCCCCGGCCCGTGGGAACCGGCCCGGCGGGCGGGGGCGGGGGCGCCGGGAGCCGCCCGGGGAGCGGCGCGCGGATGGGGCGGAGGCCGCGGGCGGCAGCTGGGTGCGGGGCCGGCCTGGGGCCAGGACGGAGGCTGCGGGCAGATGTTCGCGGCCAGATGTTCGCTGGGTCGGGGGGGCCTGGGAAAACTCGTCCGGCTCTCCCGGCGGCTGCTGGGGGCGGGCCGCGAGCGAGGTGCGGCCGGAGTGGCCGCCGGGGGCTGGGGGGAGCGGGGCGCGGGCAGGGCCTCGGGGCGCCTCCGGGGAAGCGCTGCGCCTCCTGCGGGTCCGCCACCCGCATCCCGGCCGTCCCCCCATTGTCGCGGCCCGAGAGCCCGCCCCGCGAGCACCGCGCACCCCGGGTCGGGCCGCGTCCCGCAGGCGGAGGCGTCCGCGCGCCCGGCCGACCGCCACCGGCTCCACCACCGCTCCGCCCGTCGGGCACCCGGGGCGTCCCCTCGCTCCCGCTCCTCTCCCGCGGCCCCGAGAAGGCAGGAGGCGCTCTCCCGTCACCTCCGAGGGGCGCCCTGCGCGCGGGGCCCGATGACGGCGCAGCAGGTGCGGGGCGCAGCTGGGCCTGAGCCGGACCCCCAGGGCCGCGGGTTCCCACCGCGCGTCCCCAGGCCCCGCGTGCTCAGGGCCTGCACGCGCCCCCCGCGCAGTCGAGCGTCACCTCACCTGGTGATAAACGTCTCGGACGGAACCGGTCGGGAGGAGGGGGAGGGAGGGCAGCGCGGGGCCCGCAACCCCAAACGGGGGCGAGGGCAGGTGGGCGAGGCCTCCCCGAGGCGGTGGCTCCGGGAAGCACCTGCGCGCGCCCTCCAGCGGCGGGGGAAAGGCCCGGGGAGAGCGTGTGCGGGGCGCGCCCGCAGCTCGGCGCGCGGGGAGCGGGGCGGAGGCCGGGCCGGAGGCGCGAGGGGGGGCGGCGCTGGGTCCCCGAGGCCGCGGCGGGCACGTGGGCTCTGCTCTGGGCGCGACAAGAACCACGCGGGGCTGGGAGCAGAGCAGACTCGGGGCGCCGAACCCCAAGGCCCTGGGCGCCGCCGTAGGGGAGACGGGGCCCTGCCGCCTCGGGCCTTGGGCCTCCCGTTGTAGAACGACAGTAGCTCGCTCAGATCCGTTTCTTAACCCGGAGGCACCTGGGTGGGTTTCAGAGCTGGGTGAATTTGGTGCACTTCTGGGGGCATCGGAAGGCCCAGCAGCTCTCGCATTGCCCAGGGCTCTGGGAGGAGCACGGCGCGCTCAGGGCGCCCGGCGCCTTGGAGGCCCCTCTTAGGGACAACCCGCTGTTCACCCAAAGGAGACCGGCCCTGGGAAATCCTGAGGTGGCCCGTTCAGGAGCTTATGCTCAAGACACACTCGGATGTGTCTGTCCGGGAAGTGACGTCTGTCCAGGAAGGCCAGCCAGCTGGGGAAAGCCCGCACGCCCACCCCGGGGCGGCTGGCTGAGGCTGTTTCCTCCACGTACCCGGAGGCAGGCCCTGCCGTCCTGACCTGCTCAGGTGGGAAAAGCAAAGCAAATAAGTGCCAGGGCGGTGCACACAGGCGGCCGTGGCTGGTGCTCACAACAGAAGGCGGAAAGAACATCAAATGCACGTTTGCTTGTCTCTAAATAGAACACTGATGGCCGTCGCTGCCTCCCAGGGGGGAAGGGAAATGTTTGTACATTTTAAACTTTGTTCCATGAGCATGCTTTACCTGTTCGGAAATGAAGTTAAACTGAAATGGAGAGGGGAGAGGTCTGGACCTATAAAAGTTTAAGGGAGAGAGCTGTGTCCCTGGGGTCCCCCCCCCCAGACCATGTGATCTAAGGAGTGGGAGAAACTCACCTGAACCTATGATTGATCCCAAGAATTGCTCACAGTCGCAGCCACCTGCAGGTGGGACGGGCTTGGAGGTAGTGAGCACCTTGTCACCAGGCTGGGAGCTCAGAGACAAGAGCATTTCTGGAATTTACTTTTTTTTTTTTTTTAAACAGCTTTGAGGTTATTATTATATTGAGATATATACTTATTATATTGAGATATAATTCATATATCATACAACCCACCCATTTAAATATCATACCACCCACACAATGAGTTGTGCAATTATCACCACAATTAATTTTAGAATATTTTCATCACCCAAAAAAGAAATCCCAAACCTGTTAGTAGTTATGTCCCATTTTCCCCTAACTCTCAGCCCCTGGCAGCCACTAATCAAATCTATCAACTTTCTGTCTCTATAGATTTCCTTATTCTGGACATTTCATATAAATGGAATCATACAAAATATTGTCCTTTGTGACTGGCTTCTTTCACGTAGCATACTGTTTTCGAGGTGTCACTAAAACATACTTGTTAATGCCCGGAGACCCCAGCAAGCTGTAGTAGAGGTTACCTCTGGGCTTAGGGTGTGGGATCAGGTGGGGATTCAATTCAGACTGAAGGCGGACCCTCCCCTTTTTGTCCTATGTACCCGTGGGATTTGCTTTCCCATAAAAACGCATTCCTTATATTCAAGCTGTGTAAAGTGACAACACATATTCATCACAGAGCATTTGGACATATAGATAAACTCTAAACAAAATTTAAATATTCCTTAATTTTATCCCTACACCTGTAAATGCATAGAGAAAACCTCCGTTTGAATATTTAAGGCGAGGGCTGGATTTGAACAAGGTGCAGGAGAGGAAACCTAGGCACTGGGGAGCAGCAGTGGCGGGATGGGGGACCTTGTGATTTCCACTGTTCCATTTAAAGCAAAGAGCTGATTTTCTGTTACTTGCTGTAATTGGTAAATATCCCTCCTCCCAGACGCCTGCTGTGAATGCCTCCCTCTGCCTCTTCCCCAGTCTCTTGTGACTTATCACAGGTTGAATTCTGTCTTATTAGGGGAGTCAGGAGGGTATAAACCAATAGGAAAAACAATTTCATCATCACTCAGAGTCAGCATGCGGGAAAAGTTTGAAATCAGCTAGGGCACAAGGCCTGGCATACAGTAGGTGCTTTGGGCCTCAGTGTCTCCTTCTGCAAATGGGATCCTAGCAGTGCCACCCACAGGGTGTTGTGGGGACACACTGTGACAGTGGTGCAAGGCACTGCACCCTATCTGGTCCAGCATGAAACAGTGGTGATTACTGACCGTTTATCATTGATCTCACTCTCCAGGTGTCTGCAGTCTGAAGTTCCTTTCGCCTGTCACTTACCACCATTCCCTTTGGAATTCTCCCGGCCACACTGTGACTCAGGGACCATCACCTCCATTTTGCAGATGAGGAAACTGAGGGTGCAGGCTGCTGAGGATGGCCAGAGAGTCTAGGACAAGGGATCTCTGTCTGACTCCTAGGACCAGGGTGCACGTGGGGGTGGGGGCTGGGAGGAAGAGGCTCTTCTCCTCCACCCTCCCTCCCTTCCCTGGGAAAATCCAACAGGTGGTGGGGCCAAGGCTCTGGGGGCCATTGTGCGCTGGCCTGGGAGGGTCGGAGGGCCCAGTGTGTGTCTGGGAGAAGATGGATGCCTTCATTACCATGTGAATCCTGGGAAACTGCCGCCGGGGCTGGGTGGTGGGTGGGCGTGGGCTGCAGAGGAGGGGGGCTCGGCGTTCTCAGGCCTGGACCACACAGCGGCTGGGATGGGGGTCCCCGTGGAATCCTGAGAGACCCATTAAAAAAAACAGATAATGGGATTTTCCCTCTTGTTTAATTTCTTATTTTAGTCCATCTCCATCCTGTGGGGCTCAAAAGAGACACAGATTGAAAACAAAAAGAGTTTTTTTAAAGGAAGAAAAACCTTTTTTTCCCCTCTCAGTTGCAACTTTCCCACCGATTGCTCTGAACATTTGGGCCTGAACAGTTGAAGTCCCAGCTTTTCCCAGCCTGAGCACAATCAGCACTTCCAAGGAGGCATTTCCCAGCGCTATTTACTGAATGGCTTTTTCACTCATGTAAAATATGTCCCAGGTAAATCCAGGGTGATTAGCACATAGTTGCTGAAGTTACTGAGCAAGGTGGGAAAAACAGGTTTTAGACTTAAAACACACAGGTGTCATCAATTTGGCTGGAGGAGAAAGAACTGCCCAGCGTTTACAAAGGAGGCAGGTGGTAGGGAAGGAAGAGTAACCCCAGTAACAACAATAACCTGTCACCAGGTACCCCCATTTCACAGATGAGAAGACTGAAGCTCCACGTTAATTGGCCAAGGCCACACAACGAGAGAATGGCAGAGTCATAGCTTCAAACCCTGTTTCTCTAGCTTTGGAGTCTGTGCTCTATCTGGAGTTTCCCCATGAAGCCAGAGTGCAGAAGACACAGGGAGACCCATGGAGACACTGAGACTGAGGAGCGACCCTGGCAGAGGGGAGCATGGACCACAGAACGAGGCCTGAGACACACAGACACACGCACGTGGGCAGAAAGAAAGTTGAAGAGCACACATTCACCGGCTTGTGGAAGCAAAGCCTTTCCAAAAACCCTTTACAAACACTCCCACAGTAACACCAGATCTCTTTCTGACAAACACACCAATGCAGGCACTGGCTCACAAATGTTCTCACAAACACACACTCTTAACATGCCAAGATAGATCCAGACACGTGAGCACAGGTTCACAAACACAACCAGGGAGAACATCCCACGTAACACTCCCACATAATATTTCAATACCCTCACACCCACACATTTGTACAAACCTAACACTTTGACATTCTCACAAGAACAAACACTCTCTCACACACAAATCCTCATAACTGCACAGAGAGCCTCTCAAGCAGAAAGGACCCAGGTCAAGCAGAAAGGGGCTGGGACCCTCCCAACAATTCCACACCTTGGCAGCTGGCTTTCCAACCTAGGCCCACTGGCTTTTCTCTACCCCCCCCCACCATCTGTGACACGGGTGTCCTTGTGCCTTCAGCTCCCCTCCCCTACTTCAGGGCCCCAGAAGGACCCCAGAGTGGCCTGAGAGCAGGTGGGCAGCCAGCTCTCAGCAGCAAAGTGTGTGTGTGGGGGTCCCTGCCGGGGACAGGCACTTGGAGGCCTTGAATGCAGCATCAATGGCCTCAGCCTTCTCTGGGTCTTCTCCCCTCTGCCCCCAGGGCTGGCACCGGGCAGGCACAAGGTTCAGCCATTCACAGCTTTGAGGAGGGCAGGGCAGGGCAGGGCAAAGAGGGGAGGAAGGAAAGGCCCATCACAGACCCGGGGGCCTCACCCGCCACCATGCAGAGGTCTGCCTTCGCATGTGGATTGCCTGTTGCCTCGTCTGGTGTAGCTTAAAATGACCAAGAGGTCTGGGTATTACAGGAGGTGACAGCTGACAAAAATGGGAAGCGGAAGGTTGTTGACTGTGAAAGCAAAATTGATATCAAAATAATATGCACTGTAGAGATGTAATCTGCATTAAAAAATACATGATAGGCGTAGAAAAAAATATGAAATCTATGTAAATTGTTAACAGCAGTGATCTCTGGGTGGCAGGACTATGCTGTTTTATTCCCCCACCCCTTTTTTTACACATATTCTAATTTTCTACAAGGCACAGATGTAGTTTCTGGATAATAAAAAGTTTTTTGTTTTTTGTTAATGCTCACCGAGGATATTTTTTCCATTGCTTTTTAGAGAGAGTGGATGGGAGGGAGGGAGGGGGCAGAGAGGAACATCGATGTGAGCGATACATCGATTGGTTGCCTCCGGCAGGCTACCCAACCAGGGCTGGGAATGGAGCCTGCAACCCAGGTGTGTGCCCTTGACCGGGAATTGAACCCTCAACCCTCAGTGTGCTGGCCAACGCTCTAACCACTGAGCAACAGTCCAGCATCCTGGCTTTGTTGGTTGGAGCATCGTCCCATGCACCACAAGGTTGAGGGTTCAATTCCCAGTCAGGGCGAATACCTAGGTTGTGGGTTTGATTCATCAGGGTGCATACAGGAGGCAACGGGTCAGTGTTTCTCTCTCACATTGATGTTTCTCTCTCTAAAATCAATAAAAACATCCTCACGTGAGGATTAAAAAAAAGTTTTTATAAATTAGTATTTAATGACATGAAAAATGACAAGGGGGTGGTGGCCTCATGTGAGCCCAGAGCTTGGGAAGGCTCCTGATTGCTGTGTGGAGAGGTCCCTTCTCTGTCGTAATTCCTTCGTCTGATAATGGAGACTCACGGGGGGTGATGTGAGTGTTAGGGATATAATGCATGTAAACACTTGAACTGATGCTTGGCACATAGTAAATGCTCAATAATGGTGGCTGCTGTTAGTAGCTGTACAGATTGGACACCTCCAGTGTACCTGCAGGGATGGGTGTGCGTGCGTCTCCTAGGCTGGCACGTGTGCTGGTTCACTCATACAGGTCTGTGAGTGCGTGTGTGCCTCGTGCACACTGAAGTGTATGTTGCATGAGGCAGACTGTACTTGCGTGGGGGCATCAGGCACAGTGTGTGCAAACAGGATCACGGGCACTTGGCTCTTGAGAACATCCTGGGTGAGGGAAATGAAGTTGTTTTCTATCCCAGCACGCTCATCTCCCTGGTTCCCTTCAGCTCAGAGCTGCTGGGGATTTAGGCTTCTTCCTGGCGCCTGACCACACCCAGGGACCTTGAGGGGTCATAGGACGTTTTTAAGGCTGTCAGTGGTACGGGTTAAACACCCTCCAAAGAAGAGAAAATTGGTAAGCAGAGTTGGGGCACCTGGGTTTGTGGCCCTGCCATGCTGCTGAGGGACATCTGGGCCCACCCTCTGGTCAGCTTTGAGTTCTCAGCCTCTCTTGTCCATCCACCCCCATGGCCCTTGCCCTTTTATCACTCAGAGCATCACCACAGTGGCCTGGAGCCCCATCCCTGGCTTCCTGGTCCTCTCTACTTCTTTCTTTTTGGAAACGTTTTATTGATTTTAGAGGGAGAGGGAGAGGGAGAGAAACATCAATGTGAAAGAGAAACATCCATCGGTTGCCTTCCGTCCCTCAAACCTGCAACCTGGGCATGTGCCCGGCCTGGGAACTGAGCTGGCGACCCTTCGTGCACAAGACAGCGCTCAGCCAACAGCCACACCCGCCAGGGTGGGCTGGATTCATTTTTATTTTCAACTGTATTTTAAAAAATATGTTCACCTGGCTCAAAATTTTAATGATATAAAATATACGAAAGATTACATATACAGTAAAAATTCCCTCCCAAGACGCCCAGGTCCTTTGTATCTCCCGTGGCCTCAAAGTTGCTCTTTACGCATCTCGCGGGCTCCCGCCAACGGCGCCCCCCGAGGGCTGCGCGGCCCCTCGCTCGGCCCGCGGCCCCTCCGGCAGGGAGGGCAGAGCTCAGGGACAGGCGCGCCCGCCCCCCGTCGCACATTCGTAAGCAGCAGGCCCAGGAGAATGCGAACGTGCCCACTCATGAAGGGGCTCCTGCGGCCGGGTCCCCAGGGCTGTCCCTGACCCGGGACGTCCAACCGACACCGCGCCCTCGTCCGCGGGGCCCTCGGCCCGGTGCTGGAGGCCGCTCGTCGCCGGAGCCACTTTCCGGGGACGAACAAGCGCCCGAAGGGGAAGGGCCGCTCTGACGTCACCGTGAAAGGCAGCCCCGCTTTAGGGGTGCGAGCGACCCAGGGCCCCCGGGGGCCCTCCCCCGAGGGCGCGCCCCGCCCGGCCCCGCCCAGGCCGGCCGCGCTCCAGGCCGCGGCCCGGGGCTTCCTGCCCGCAGCGCTGGGCGGGCGGCCGGCCCATCTGGCGGCCCCACGGGGCGGCGCCGGGAGGCGGCCCAGACTCGCCGGAGCCGGGCGCGGGCCGGGCCCCCCGCGCCTGCAGAGCCCAGGTGCGGCCGCGGCGGGAGGGGCGCGCCTTCCCGCCCGCCCGGCCCCTCCTCGGCCTCCGCCTCCCGCGGCCCCGCCCGCCCTGGTCCCTGCTCCCAGGGGGACCCCGTCACGTCTTGCCCTTTTGGGGGATCCGTTTTCTCGCCCCTGGCGCCCCAGACAGGATTGCGGGCGCCGGGGGCAGCTTTTCTGCCCAGGGTCCTGACGTTACCCATCTGTGCACCCATTTCAAGTCTGTCTCCCCACCGCCAGCTCCGGCGCTGGAGCTTGACCTGCGTTCCCTGCTGTGCCCAGTGGCTTGCCTGGTGCCCAGCTCACACCTGGTGCTGAGGCCTGAAAGGACATTTCAAGGCTTCACCCCCCAAAACCGGAGCCTTGCCTGGGACGTTCTTGCCATTTCACAGCTGAGGGCAGGACAGTGAGCAGGGCCGTTCCAGTCTCACCGCGGCAGCCAGCCCTGCTCAGTCAGACTCTGACTTTCTTCTCCAGCGTGCCCCCCAAGCAATGGAACCCGGAATCCAGTATCCTGACATGTCAAAGAGCATCTCTGGTGAACACCATGGTCTTGGAAGCCAGGCGCCCTGGGCTGAAATCCTCTCTGGGAACTGAATGTCTCTGCTTGTTTCCTTTATCTGTAAAAATGATACCTACCTCACAGGGTTGCTTTAAATATTTCTGGAACACATAGCATAATGCTAGACACGTGGTAAATACAAATGAAACAGCGTGTGCACTGGGGGCTCTCAGCAGGGATGGTCTTCCCCCCTTGCAGTCCTCTCCCACCCACTGTAGTTAAGGGAGACTGAGGCCACAGAGAGGGACACCTAACAATCTAGGGGCAGAACTTGGGGGTTTGGGAGCAATTTCCCAAGAATCCACCCCCACCCTAGGGTGAGGCTGGAACCAGGTCCACCCAAAGCCCCGCCCAGCCACCCACCCCTGCCTCTCGGGCTCACAGGCCCAATCCGTGCCCGGCCTGGTGCCATTTTTCCATGGGACTCTGGCGGTGGCAGTTCACATCTGGAGTCTAGACTCAGAGGCTCTGCGGGCCGGGCCTACCGCCCGGGCTAGGCCACCGCTGCCCGCTGTTTGCTCAGCTGAAGCTGGTTAATTGGAATTAGAGTGGCCTCTGCGGTGCCGGCTGGCCGGGCGGGCCCTGGATGGCCGCTGCCGAGGTCTGTGGAACATCTGGCCCAGCCAGGATGGTCATTAGGTGGCGGGCGCCCGGCGCCACTGCCACCTCAGCCTCCGCCGGGGGCCGGTGGTGACTCAATGAGGCCTTTGTGGGCCCTGGGCCGCAGAGCCAACCGCACTGTGTGCCTGGGCTGCCTGCCCCATCTGCCGCCCTCAGAGGGGCCTTGTTCCAGGACCACACGGCCTTCCCTCTGGAGGAGGCTGGAGGCCGAAGACAAGCCCCTGAAAGGGACTCTACTGGCCAGGAGAAGCCTTTGAGATGTCCTACCCTTGCTTTCCTCTCCAAAGAATCCTAGGCCCAGAGAAGTTGGATGGATGGCTCAAAGGTGCCCAGGAGGTGGAGTTGCAGACTCCTTAGGAACTTTGGAAGTTGGATTACTTGAGGTCAAGTCCATGTCTATGGGCAAGCTGCCTCAATTCTCTCATTTGCATGATGGGGCTCATGTCCTGTCACTTGAGCCTACGCCTGTGAGAATTAAGTGAAACCCTGTACTGAGGTGCTAGGTACAGTAAGAGCGCCACATCTAGTGGGGTTATTACAACACTTTGGATTCTCTGCTCATCACGTCCTTTGGGCACCTCCAAACTGCCTGGAAGGCACTGTTATTTTCAGCCTTTGAACCTGAAGGTTGGTCAAGAGAGTGTTCTAGGCTGGGAATTGGAGGGCTGAGTCTCAGGCCCGTCCCCCTTCCCCCCTAATGTTTCTGCATCCAGTGACTCCACATAGGCAGGTGGATGAGGGCTGTGCCCACTCCTGGCCTGGTCCACTGGGGGTTCTCCTGCAGGCCAGGGCTGCTGTCTTCTGCAAACCTTGAAGAAAACCTGGCCCTGGGAGCTCCAGCTCGAGCCCAGATGGCCTCTCAAGCACTGGGCCCAATCCTTCCCCATCTCAGTTTCTCCAATGGCTCTGGCCCTAGTGCTGTGACCAGCATTGCTGTGGGAGAGGTGGCTCCTAGATTCAGGGTACTTCTGGCCTTGCAGTAGTCACTTTGGCAAGAACCCCAGGAATGACAATGATGGGGCCTTGATCTCCAGGGTGACACAGAGTCCAGGTGCTCTCCAGCTGAAGCCATGTTGACAGTGGGAAAAACTGGTTTCTGCCAGCCTGGAAATAAAATCTAAACTCTTCCCTGGGAACCACGAGGCCCTGCCCATTTCTCTGGCTTTATAGATACTGGTCCCTTTGCTGAGTGAAATCAGCCTTTTGGTACCAATCCCTCCATCTCCCTTGATGGGGTGGGTGGATAGGTGACACACCCAGCACCTGTCCAACATGCTTGCTGCCCCCTAGTGTTGTAAGAACAGTGGTGAGGAAAATTGGATGGCTAGTGGGAGAGGAGCGCTCGTGGGCCCCCTCTGCTGGCCAGAGGGCATCCTTGGGGTGCTGAGCTGGCCAGGCACTGGATGGGCATCCCAGAGGTCAGGGCCTCCTCCGAGGCTGCAACAGTCCATCCCCAAGAAGGGGCTTCCAGGAAAGTTTCTGGGTGGGAGGGTGAGACCTAGTAGACCTAATGTAAGATGCTGGGTGCAGAGAACCCCTCTAGGAGTGCAGCAGTTTGCCTGGGCAAGGGGATGAATTTTTAATGTGAGGCAGTCAGTCCACAATACAAAAATCTAAAAACCAGACCCATTTTTCCCACCTGGCACTTGGGGCAGTGGGGGAAGTTGGGGGCTTCCTTTGCCTGCAGGTGATGGGGAGGGGCAGAGGAAGGCCAGGGAAGGGGGAGAGGGAACCAGGCCCAGAGGCATCACTGCAGGTTCCTGCTGCCCCCGCCCCTCCCTGGAGTTGCCAGGTCTCTGGCACCCTCTGCCTGTGCAAGCCTGTGCTGGTCCATCCCCGCCTGCCTGGTCCAGCCCTCGGAGGGTCAGGCACCAGCCACATCATTTCTCCTTCTTCTCCAGGCCCTCTGATGCTGAGGCCTCTGTTCCCTCTTTGGATTCTGTCACGGCTGCTGGATCCTTAGGATCTGACTCCTCGTAACTGACAAAAAACCAAAACAATGAAAAGAACACATTTAGAGGAGGAGGAGAGAAGAATCCTTGTGCTCTGCCATCCCACCATCCCACCATCCCACCATCCCAGGAAAACCCCTGGGCTCACGAGGAACATCAGTCCCCTATCCACTGCCCAGCCTCCTCCAGTGCTTGACCCGGCCCCACTCTGTGCCCCTCTCAGACAGGCGGCTCTGCTTTCCCAGTGCCCTGTGGTGCCAAGAGGCGGCAAGGGTAGTGGCAAATGGGAGAGAGGTTGGGCTTGGGCGGACCAACTTGAAGCTTCTTGAACCGTCCGCTGGAGATAGTGGGGAAACAAAGGGCAGCCAGGATGAGGCTATGGCAGATGGCTGACTCCCAGGCTACATGGCAGGAGTCAAAGAGCTCAGCCCCAGGGGTGCGAGCAGGCAGGGGTTGCTCTATGGGCAAGTGGCAAGGAGCCACTCTCGAAGGCGGACACCCTGGCTTAACTCTTACTACGGGCTCCACTTATTGAGCAACTGAGTTCATGCCAAGGACAATGCCCACATTTCCTCACCAGATCAGCCCCGTGAGGCAGGAATGTGCCCACTTACAGATGAAGAAAGAGAGGCTTTCAAAGGAGAAAGTGACTTTCCCAAGATCATGTATGTACAGTGAGTAGTAACAGTATCTACTATTGTATGACAGGGCTGTTGATACCCTCTCAGGAGAGACCTGTATTATCTGTGAGGATGCTAAGGTTCGGGCTGCCCTGCTCCCTGGTGCCGTGGCTGGGTCCAGGGACTGCCTGATGGTTGTGGAGGAGCTGCCTCTTGCCACTTGCCCCTGGCAATGCTCCCTACCCCATTCACTGGAGCTGAGGTGTCTGCCCTACCTTGGGCCCTGGGGCAGTGGGGGGAAGCGGGCAGGTGGGCACCCGCTGGGCATTACATGGCGCTGGGATTCTGCGGGCGCCGGCGGCGAGGGCCAGCTAGCTTCTGCTGCATGGAGTCGGCCAGGCTGGCTGGGGAGCCCGAGACCGTGGGGAAGTGGGTGAGCCTCGGGGTATGAGGCAGGATTTCCGCTGAGGACTCGTAGCTGTGTGAGAGACAGACAGACAGAAGGAGACGGCAAGGAAAAGACTAGAGGACAGAGACTTCCCTCCCCAGGGGCAGTGAGCAGAGCTGTGCCTTCTTTCATCTCTGCACTTTTGGCCTCTCTAAAAGAAGATGGTATTACTTGGAGAATAAAAAAGAAAAGATATATTGAGATGAGGAAGGGACACTAGGCAGCTGGGCTAGATGTCTACGGGCTGCCGGAAACACCTCTCAGATATACTGCTGTGAGAAAAGTCAAGACACAGGGTGCTCGGAGAATGCCACCACCTGGGCAGGACTATGTATCCACACGTTTGCTCAGGTGCAGGGGTGTCTCTGAAGAGCTACCTACTGGGACAGAGCTGGCCTCTGTGGGGTGGCTGGGCATTGAGGGTGCTGTCCCTCTCAGAGTTATGGAATTCTGAACTGCATAAATGTGTTACCTATTTAAAAATAAATAAATGAATAAAAAAGGAAGGGCTCCAATGAAGGGAAAAGTGAAACAAGGGATAAGGCAGAGAATCAGGGGGAGGTGGACAGAAAGAGGAGACTATGTGCTTTTCCACCTCAACCTAAGAGCCTCCTGAGGGGTGGGGGCAGAAAGGGGGGGCCGCAGAGTGCCTCTATGGCTGGACATTTAGGGAGACCAAGCACCAATGGGTGGAGGGGCACCCTCTGTTCTGGCTGGGGGTGTTCAGAGCTTGGCCCCATGAGCACGCAACAGGACTGGGACTGCAGAGGTTATCCCAAGGGGTGGGGTGGGGGCTGAGGCTGGATGAGAGCCAGAGGGTGAGGGCATGTGTTGAGCTCAGAGATCAGGTCGCACCCCTGCCCCCAAAGCGCCCCCAGATCTGTCCCCAAGTTCACCTGCAGCCTTGTCTCAGAGTCCATAAGACTTTACCAGGCTGAGAGATAAGGGCAGGCAGGCTGGTAGCCTGGGGCTTCTAGGCAGGGCAGGTACGGGGGAGGGGTGAGTCACAGGTTCCCTTGGAGGCAGCCAGGTGCACAGAAGGCCCTGGCGGGTGCTCGAAGGACAACTTGGAGGCCAGGCAGGTGGAGCTGGATGGAAGGCCTGAGTGGGCAGCTTCAATTGCAGCTGGCAGCTATTTCTGGGTCTCTGGCAGGCGGGGTCAGTGGTGCTGGGGAGCAGACACCTGTTGGAGTCACGCAGGCCTTGGGGTGTGGGTGGGGCTGTGCATGGGGTGTGGCTGGTGTGCATATGGCCATGGGGAAGGGGTATGCATGTGACTGAGAGAGAGAAACCAGCTAGCTGTGCCTAATAGTCATAGAGGCCGCTGAACAGGGACTGACACTTGACTTATAATCTGGGTTACTTTCCACCATACTGGAGTCCCCCTATTACTCCCACATGGAAACTGAGGCCAGGGGAGGAGAAGGACATGCCTGGAGTCACATGGTGACACAGTCGATGGGAACTCAGGACTCCTCACAGTGAGGCAGCCTGTCGGGGGGAGGAGGGATTCTACACCAGCCAGTCCATTCTCAAGACCAGCTGGCCTTTGGCTGTAGAGCTGTGGAGCTGTCTGGAGAGGCCCAAGGCCTTGCCCTCTCTTGGCTCCCAGCCCACAGAAAGGTTCTTGCTGGTGCCCACAGGCCAGGCACCCAGGTGCTGGTGGAAAGGGCGAGGGGTGGGGCTGCTGGTGGGAACAATATTCCCCTGGAGACGTGTACAAACAGCTCCACTGGCTGCCTGCAGGTGCACCTGTGCCATGCCAACGTCTGCCCTCTGCCCCCTCTTACCTGAACATCTCTGTCACTTCTCCCTTGGCCAGTGCCACCAGGACGGGAAAGCCAATGCAGGCAGGGACCAGGTACAGGAGGGCAGGCTGTAAGAGGACACAAGGTAGTGAGGGAATGCTCAGGGCCATGTCCATCACTCCACCCTTTCCTGGACATGACAGGGACAGCTACTGCCCAGGTTCAGAGTGAGTCAGTGGCTGGGCGTGAATCTGGGCTCCTGACTCCCAGACCTGGGAGGGAAGGCAAGAAACCCAAAGAAACACAAGTATGCAGGGCTTTAAGGGTCCCCAGGAGTCTGGCTGGACATTAGGCTCAAACATGCAACCTGCTGGGTCGGTCCTATTTCCACAGACTCTCCCTTTCCCTAGACCTGAGGCTGGAAGTTTGCTTGTTCTCCCTCCCCCGTCCCCCCCTCTCTATATATGCGCACACACACATATATATTTTTAAAATCCTTACCTGAGGATATGTTTTTATTGATTTTAGGGAGGAAGGGAGAAAGAGAGAGGAATATCGATCGGTTGCCTCTCGTATGTACCCTGATGGAGGATCCAAACTCTGTGTGTCCCAACCAGGAACTGAACCTGTGACCCTTCGGTGCATGAGATGACACCCCAGCCGAGTGACACTGGCCAGGGCCTGGAAGTTTGCATTTTTAACAAATGCTCCAGATGCTGCTGTAACAGTATGACAATGATGATGACATAGCTGCTATGGGTGGAGCACGTGCTGGGGGCCTGTGCTGAGGTCACCCAGCTGGTCACTGGCTCTGCCAGGATTCATATGCCGGTGTGGGCCTGAAGCCTGTGCTGAGACTCCAGGTGAACCTGGGTTTGGAGGATGGCAATTATTCTAAGACCCTTTGTTCATGGAGAACTCGTGGTGTGCACTGAGCTCAGGCCTCCCAGGGTGTGTGTCAATCCATCTCCACATCCCCCATGAGTGTCCTCCTTGTGCTTAGAAGGCTGATGCTTTGGGAGGAGAGGGGCCCCAGAGATCTACATGGTAAGCTGGGGATTGACTCTCAGGCATACTAGACTCTAAAGCCATTCTTTTCCTTATAGCATCTGTTCAACCCAATGGCCCCCTATGCTCCCAGTGGCCTGAAGGCCCCCATCTTCCTTCTCACCTTCACCTGCCCTGCTCTACTCTGGCCACACTTGCCTCATTGTCACCTTCAGCCTCAGGACCTCTGTGTGTGTAGCTGCTGCTGCCTGGGGAAGCTCTTCCCCCTTTGCCAAGATCTCTCCTCCTTCAGAGCTCAGCCCAGCTGTTACTTCCACGCGGAAGCCCTCACTTGCATGGTCAGGTCCTCTTGCTGCACACTCTCGGGGCCCCTGACATTCTCCACAGCATTCCTGTCATTACAGACTGGAGTCTCTCCCCTGGTAGGCTGAGAACTCTGTGAGGACAGGCTTCACAGCTGTCCTTCATGGCTGGATTCCTAGCACTCAGAAGAGGGCCCTGCATATACTAAGCAAATGGTGTTTTCCTGGATGCTCACAGAGTTAAGAGGGTGTCTTGGAGATGACTGGATGAGGAGACATCATTCCTAAGGCCAAACCAGCCCCTGGCCAGAGAACAGGGCTCCACAGCCCCAAGAGTTTGACCTTCAGGTCCTTTCTGGCAGCCACCATGGGTGGGCTGTGAGCCACACCACTTCACATTATATTATCCTTGAATCCAATATACCATAAATACTAGCATCTGAGTTTTACAGACAATGCTACTGAGGTTCAGACAGGGGGAAACAACTTGCCTAAGGTAACACAGGGTGTCTGTAAGTGGTTGAGTTTGGATTTGAACCTAGGCAGCTGAGCTTCTCCCACTGCATCAGGTCTCTGCTATGAGTTAGGCTTTGGGCCAAGAGCAACAGAAATCACAGTGACAAAGGTGTACAACAGAACTTGTGAGAGGCAGCCGAAGTAGTACTCAGAGCTGATGGGAGGGGCTCCTTTGGGAGGCAGCAAGTTTGTGATTATCATGAAGACACAAAGCTATTCTTTCCTTTCCTCTCAAGGTACTAGGGAACCTCTCCAAAGAAAGTCAGTACTAAAGAGAGGCCGGGATGTACAGCTCAGGGCGGTGAGCAACGGGTTAGGACTCCTGGCTTTTCATCTCATCTTGGCTTTGCTATGTGACCACAGCTAAACCACCTTCCCCTCTCTCTGTACAATGAGGTCAGCTGATCATCTCTAAGGGCCTTTCTAGAAGGCTTCTAACCCCTGGCTCAGAGTGGCTTTTTGACAGAGGTTCAGTGGTTTGAAGATTACATTGGCAGAGGAGACCCCTACCTAGGGAACTGCTGCGTTGGGATTGCCTGTGTCTTGAAGAGAGAGAGACACCGCATGGAAGTGGCTCCCCTTCTCAAGATTTTCAGGGAGATGCCCACATGGATGACTGGGGAGAATGGCTGGGCTGCTGCTAGAGAGTAACATAGGCCTGGGCCCGGGGGACAAAAGTCCAGGGCTACAGCTGGGGCTCAGCTTGACTTGCTGTGCAACCCAGGAGAGTCTCCTTTTCTGTCTGGGCTACAGTGTCCCCCAAACAGAGGACCACCCCTCCTGCCTTTGTCCAGCTGTGTGAGGGCTCCCAATGGAATCCTGGGTAGAGTCTAGCCAAGGCAGATGGCAAGCCTGCCACCTGGTGGCCTCCAGGGGAATGGCTCTGGGCTTGGAATCTAACGGGGCTGAGTGGGCTGAGAGCTGGAGAAGAGGTGTCTAAGCTCCTTCCCCAATCCAGGTTCAGTCACTCTCTGCAAACTCCTTGCCAAGTATAGGTCACTCTCAACTTGCACAGACCTGAGGCTCTTTAGAGCAGAAAAGCAGAGATGGCTCCCCATTGGTTCTTGGTTTCCTCACCTATGGGGTGGAGGACCTTGGCACGTCTGTAAAATGATACTAGTACCTACTTCATACATACTGTAGATATGTAAATACTGTAACAACTGAACAGCGAATGAGCAAAAGGGTTTAGCACAGTGCCTGGCACAGAGTAACTGCTCAACAAGCAGTTCTTGTGATTAATTTGAAGGTGGCTCCTCTATGGCTGGTGCCCTGGGGTGGGGTGGGGAACAGCAACAATGACAGCTAATACTACTTGGGCCAGGCATGATTCTGAGCACTTTACTTATATTAACTCATTTCATCCTCAAGCAACTCCAAGGTGGCTACGATGATTATTTACCCGCATTTTCTGTTTTTATCCATCTACGAGGAAAATCAAGAGTAAGTTCAGCAACCTGCCCGGAGTCCTACAACTAGCAAATGGTGGGGTCTGGATTCCCACCAGGGCTCCCTTAGCCTCCTTTCCACACTGCCTTTCCCAGAGCCAGGGGTTCAGAGCCTGGGCTTGGTTTCCCTATGCACAGGTTTGAATCTTGGCTCCACCACATACTTGTGGTCTGGCACCTGAACTCGTTTCATCTGTTCACAATGACCCTCATGAAGTACCAGCAGAGCCTGGCACATGGAAGCACTCTTATTTCCTGTAAAGAGTAAACCTGTCTGCTTGCTTTGCCCTCCCAGCCTTCTCCAGGTCACACTGACAGTGGCTCCCAGCCCCCACCCCACTCTGGTTCACTCTGTGGCAACTCAGTACCTATCTTGGTGGGACAAGGAGGCAGAGCCTGGCCAGCTTGGGGAGTGGGGGGAAGGGCCCCCTGATACTCTATCGCTCATCTGGCAGGGCGGGCACTGGGCTGACACACCCAACACTCACCCCAACCCCATTGTTCTGTCTCCCCCACTACCGAGACTGAGAAGTTACACGCACTCTTTCTTACCATTCCCTGGGCCACTGACACTGATCTGGCCCATAAGACGTGGGCAAAAATCTGCTGAGAAGGTTCTGGGAAGGTTCTGCCCTTCTGATGAAGGCAACAGGCAGGCATGGCTGGTACCGTTTTTCCTCCTTCTTGCCATTAATGTGTGTGCTGCCTGAAGCAGAGGCGGTCATCTTGCAACAACCACGAATGAAAGGCCAAGAAAATCAGACGCTTGCTGACACCACTGGTTAACGCCTACCTCTGTATGTGACAAATACACCCTGACAGCCCTGTTTCCTGCAGTGAAGTGTTCCCGATACACTGAAGGCAGCCCTGCTCACCTGGGCGTGCTTAAAGATGTGCATGATGAAGATGGTAAGGCCCAGGCCGAAGATGTAGGCTGCGAAGCTGGTGTAGAAGTAGGTGTGGGTGTTCTTCTTCAAGCTTCAGGGAAGAGATGGGAGAAAGAGGGAGGGTTAGACGTAGCATCCCTTCTGAGAGGGGAGCTGGGAAGACTGGAGGCTGTGGGGTGGCTGAGAGCTCTGGGATAGTCCAGAGGTGGGCGTGTACTCTGGAATTGCTCCAGCTATGTGTCTTTGGACAAGTTACTTTCCTTCTCTCAGCCTCAGTTTACTCATCTGTAAAATGGGGAAACCACAAGCTATCTCCCGGGTGGTAGTGAATATCAAATGCTATAACCTATAACAGTGGCTTAAGATTCCAATCAGCACAAAAATCACCTGGAAAGCTTGTAAAAAGAGTTCTAGGCCCAATTCCCAGAGAGTCTGATCTAATAGGTATGGGGCAAGGTCCAGGAACATGCATTTTGAAAAACCTAGGGGAATCTGATACAGGTGGACCGTGCTTTTAGAGAAACTGTAAACCTATTACATTTCAGTGCAGTGCACATAATAATTCAGTCACCTGTTGTGAATGATAAATAGATGCTGACTGCATGGATAAAATGCCAGTGAATTTCTAGAGGCGATTCACCCAAGACCAGCCTCAGAACAGCTGAATCACATGCAGCCTGGCACTGCCATTACACGACTTTCCTTTACAATGACAGCACCTGGGACAACGCCGAGCAACATCTGTAGAATGAACGAGTACTCTGACCCCTTCTCTCCTTGCTCTGGCTGCTTCTAAGCCTTGAGCTGCAAGTACATCAAGAGCTACTCTGTTATGAAGCCTGGGGTGCAACTGACTCCCTTTGGGAATGTTGCACAAAATCTGGAACCAGCTCTAAAGGGCTTGCTTATCCTACAAGTCCAGGCTAGGCATAAGATTCTGCCCTAGGATGCTGGCAGCTGAATGTGTGTCTCCAGCAAACAGCCTGGGGACTTTCGTGGGTTTCTCTGTGTGTCACCTCTGAACAGCCAAGAGTAGAGCTGGCTGACATAGATGTGCCTTATCTTACAAACTGGCCAGGTCCCTTCCAAAGGCTGTCTTTAAGTCTGCATGTTCATGAGGTCCAACGTGGCACTACACAAATAGCCCAGATGTATGCGAGTGGGGAAAGGTTAAGTTTCACATGCAAACTGGATTTCAGTGATGTTGGTACTGAGTTTCTCATTACCATTGTCAACATAATTATTGCTTTTGCAATTACTGGGCATGAGGAAATGAAGAAAAGGTCATAAGCCACCTCAAAATTAAGGGGACACACAGCAAGCTCCCCACTGGGGTGACTGAATGCCACCTGTTGGCGGCAGGTCCAGCTGCCCAGGTGCATTATTAACTCAAGTGCGACCTTTCCTGTGTTTTAACTGGTGACTCAAGCTGGCCCTTCTCTCTCCCTTGTGCTCACTTTTTACACTGGACTGAAAAAAGTCTGAGTAAGGAGAGGGTGGGGAACAGCTAGAGCAGCTACAGCAGCCCCTAGGCAGATAAAAAATGATAATGACGATGACTGCAGCTGCATTTTCCTAGGAGCTACTGAGGTCAGCCAGTGCTCAGTGCTTGCAGATCTGCTTGGTAATCCTGAGGTAGGAACTCAGTTACCACTAGTATAAGGATGAAGAACCTCAGATCCAAAAGGTCAGGTCACTTGCCAAAGTCACAGAGGGAGAAAGTCCTATGGGTTTAAATCCTTCTAGGTTTAAATCCTCTGGCCTGTGATTTTTAATTTTTTAATTTTTGCCACAGGCTCTCTGAACACTTAGAACCTCAAAAAGCAAAATGCAGATAAAATCAGAATTGCTCTGCCTGCTATGGGGCTGGAGGCTCCTGAAAGCCATTGGAAAACCACTGCCAGTGGAAGGCCCCTCCCTCTTGGAGCCTGAGGGTTAGGGGTCCTAAGTAGCTTACCTGATGTCAAAACGCAGCAGCAAGGCAATGAAGATTCCTGCGTGGAGAAAGCCAGGGTTAGACAGTGGCAGGGAAGCCAGCACCTCAGAAGATGTAGCCCCCTGCCTGGGCCAGGGAGCAACAAACACACAACTGGGTCCCCAACCTGGTGTCCCCAGTCATGGAGCAATCACTGGGGCCAAGGGAGTGGGCTGCCAGTAGAAATCCCTGTATCCCTACCATCAGGCCACACAGGACCATGAGAAGGTCCCAAGATTTTGCTTTGGCCTTGGGGCCACATTAATTTGGCATCTCAAAGCACCATACTGTGTCACACTGGCTCCTCTACCCAAATGTTTATTGAGGCTGCTAATACTGGGCACCAGAGGCAATGTAGGGGTCAGCAAAACCACTGTGCTCAGAGCTCGGCCAGGGGGCACGGGGTACACATACCGCTCGAACAGAACCAAAGTCAATGTAAGATTACAACTGTGAGAGGGTGCTTCCTGCGTCAGGGGAGGGTGTATCGGGATGAGGCCCAGGCTGGGGCGAGGGAGGGCTTCTTTGAGGAAGTGACACTTGCCAGGAGTGGGAACAACATGTGCAAAGATCCTGAGGAAAGAAGGGTCAAGGGATGTGGCAAGGGGCAAGGAGAGCCAGTAAGGCTGCAGCCCAGGACAGGACATGTAGGGGACAGACCAGCCACGCAGGGTCCACAGGGCATGAGGAGCTGGGTCTCTATCCTGAGTAAGGGGACACACTGGAAGAGGTCTAAGTAGTAGAACAACTAAACATATTTCGAAAAAGACTCCCATGGTGGCTACACGGAGAAAGAGTAGGAGTAAGCAGACCATTAGGAGGCTCTGTGGGAACTCAGGAGAGGACGGTTAACTCTGGCCATCCACAGAACTTCTACTTGTACTTCAAAATCCAGCCCAGACGCCCTGAAGCCTAAGAGTCCCGAAGACACACCCTCCAGCCTCTGCATGTTGCCCACACCAGTCTGTATCTGTCTGTCTGACAGGTCTTTGGGCTCAGACAGGGCAAGGGTTGGATCTCATTTAGCTGAGAGCAAGCTGTCAGGAACCAAAACATTCTTTGCAGATCAGAAGCACCGACTGGCAACACATACTTAACTTTAAAGAGGGAAATGAGTTACTCCTCACTGTAGACTGTATGAGTAGGGAGTTGTTGGGTGGAAAGAGCAAACAAATACTGCCTTTCTAGAAACAAAGTGGGGAATATAATGCCCCCTGGTGGCTGAATTCTGCAACTGTTCTCCAACTGATTCAGGGGTCAGAGGTCTGCCAAGAGCTTTCACTATTCCTAATGCACCAGGTCCTCAAAACCATACAGCAACCCATTCTTCTTTGAAGAATATCTCTGGGGCTCTGTGAGGGTACAGTCAACTTCCATTTACTGTGATTGCCAAAAGACTTACACATCTGTGGGTATATACAGAAACGCAGAGATGTCCCTTCCAAGCAGGCCTCAAGTCCAGACTATAACCAACAAGGTCACTGGGGAAGTCGGTGTGGGTGCCTGTGACAGGCCACGCTGCGCAGTGAGCTAAATGCTTTACGGGACCTAGTTTCTTCTCTCTAATGGAGCTGCCTCTTCCTGGGGAAGCACGCCACCTGCCTCACAGCACTGCAAGTTATGCAAACACCTGGGTTCAAGACCATACCCACTATGTTCCCAAGGCCGTAGGCAGGTTTCTTTGAACCTGTTCTTCATTTATAAAGTGGAAACACTCTCTACTTCATCAGGCTGCTAGCAGTAGCAGAGCAAATGTACGAAAAGCACCGAGCACAGTGCTTGACAAATGGTAGCTGTTGTGATGATCTTACTGCTGTAATGACTATTTTAAGAGCAGTGCTGACAGTGTCACCTATTTTTGCAGTCAGACCTGGTCTCAGTCCTGGCCCTGTTCCTTACTAGTGTGTGAAGGTAGGTAAGTCCCTCACTTCTAAGCCTCAGTTTCCTCACTGGCATGCGAGAGAAAGACTCTGCTTCACCGCGAAATGTATCACAAAATGGAAGTGTAACAGCAGAAGTGCTTGTACCATCCCAGGTACTAGCACTGCTACTACTTCCTGCAGTAGAAGATAAATTGGCTTTTAATTGTTGCACACTTTCTTCTTTTAAGCAAGCACCAGGGTACTTCTAATCCTCCAGGGCTAGGGGAACAAGTATGCCCTTTGGCTGCTCACTGCCCATCACCAGGCCCAGATCTGTAGACACATACATCTTGACTGCGCCGCTACAGCTGCCCTCAGAGTGGCAGTTCAGCTTTGTCTCAGTCTCTTGACTGGTTGCTTAGGCTGATGGTGCCCCAAGGAGGCGAGGCTGTGACCCCCAAGACCGTGTGCCCATGATCAGTCTGCAGACAAGGGCACCTGTGCCCACATCCACAGTGCACTTACTAGCAACGACATGCAGATAATGAGCTCAAAGGCCAGCTCATGCAGACAAGCAGGCATGTGCACATATCCCTCAGCCAAGATGCAGACACAGGAGCCCACATCCACGGTGCCCCATGTTTACACACAGGCATGTTCTCCCCGGAGCCCTGCAGCACTGGGAGAGGAGGTCCAAGGGGACCCTGTCAGTTCTAGCGCATCTATAATACTTGCCAACACTGGCGAGGGGAGTATACTGTGTAGGTGTGTGAGGGGTCAGATTCTTTCAAGACTCATGAAATGTGTGTGCTTTTTTTTAGTGTATTTCAGTCTGTCATACACATTTATTTTTGTAGCTCTTCAGTAATGCCTGTTCACCAGGCCAGAGCTCTGTGAGGATACTCTTGCTCACTGCTGTCCCTCCAGTGCCCAGCTCAGGGCCTGGCATATGACTGGTGCTCTATCATGTGTGTTGAGGTGGATTCTTTTACTAAACCCTGGGCTAAGCCAGGAGTGAGGATGTGGAACCATCTTTCCCCTTCCCTTTACCACTGGGTAAGGCAGTCTGTTTCATAGGATTCCTCCTTGATCCAGGGAACATTCCCCCAGCCCTGGCCCAGTCACCTGGAATGACGATATCGCCGAGTCCCAGCATGGCAAAGTTGTCTGCCTCGAGGCCCTTCTCCAGCAGGTCCTGGGGAAACACCACTGCAGGGGGAGGCAGGGAGGCAAGGAGTTGGTGACAGCCCAGCTCATTTTGACTTTGCTGCCTACAATACAGGTTGAGCCCCAAGCTCTGCTGTAGGAAACTCACCCACCTGCATTTCTGGGTGGGGGGACAGGGACAAGGAGGCAAGAGGATGGTGACAGGCTGAAGGGCAATGTCTTCATCTGAAACCACAGCTGCTTAGAGCAGGGAAGGCTCTAGGATCATTTGGTCAAAGGCTTAATGCCGTTATTGAGCTATATAGCAATGGAAGCCTTTGGTTAAATGGGATCGATCCTAAAGCCAAGTAGATAAAAGGGGTAAAAGAGCCCACACAATGCTGACATCTCATAGGCTTTCTGTCTCACTATGACGGGGTATGGCAGAAAGGGGTTTTTGTTCTAAAGCAGGGGAGCCTGAGCTATAGGCTCTTTCTGTATTTCTGTAGCTAGATTTCATCCTCAGGTCCTTGAGAGTAGAACAGATAGGTGTGGGTTTCAGGGTCAGAATCCTAGCTCTAATGTCTGATGTACAGGTTACCTAACTTCTCTGTGCCTTAGTTTTCTCACCTGTGAAATGGGTATAACAACAGAACTGAGACCACAGGGTTGTGGTGAGAATTAGATGATTGGCATGTTGTTTACGGCTGCCTCATGCCTTCTTACTGACCCAGTCCCGGTTTTGTGTGGGCAGCCTTTCCAGGTGATGGATCAAGTGTGCTGTAAGCTGAGACGATCAGACAAGCCTGGTCCCTGAATTCCCCACTTCCCTTGCTTCTCAGGGCGGACATGTGACCCAGCTCTGGCCAGTGGTCCATACGCAGAGGCACACTGGTGGTTGTGGGTAAGTGTATGTGCACTTAACCACTCTGCTATACTGCCTCTGAGTGCTCCTCCTAGCAGAGGAGGGCAACTGGCTTCCCCTAGCCCGAAAACCAGATTCTGAGCACCAGAAACCAAAGATGACAGTGTCATTCCCTGTGCAGAGCCTTCCAATGGCTCACTGTCCAACCTCTCTGGCATGATATCCTTAGTTTCCCCAAATCTAGCCTCTTTCCTGCTGCTCCCCTAAACTCAGTCACACTCCCTCCGGGAGTCTCTGCTTCCAGGGCCCTCCATGCAGTGTCCTGTCTCCAGCCCTTTGCCGAAGCCATACTCACTCTACCTTTTAAATGTCCATACTGCCCCTGCATGCTTGGTAAATGCGTATTCACCCTTCATGACGCAGGAAAGCTTTTCCTGACACTTTGGCTGGGTCCATCCCTCAAAGCATGTGGGGAATTACTGTTGTTCTGCTTGCCCAGCATCTGGTCTCTTGCTCTGGGGAATTATCCTCACCTGACATCCTTGCTTCTGGGAGAATGCTAATTCAAATACTGTGCCTTCAGGCACTGGGGAGAGCAGTGACCCAAGCCTGTCCAGCCTGATTCTCCATCTCCCTGGTGGGAGTGCCTGGCCAAAGCTGGGAGAAACTTGTTTTCCTCGGGGCCACTGAGCTGGGACCATGGCATTTAGGAGCAGTGTGTGGCCACAAGTCCCTCTCCGCCTCATAGAGAAGTCCTGTCTGCAGCAGTGGAGGAGGAGACTGTGAGATAGACAGCTATCAATCAACTCTCCGAGGCCAGCTCACTCCACCTGCCGCCTGCCGTGAGCCAGTGCTTCCTGTGGGGCTCCTCGCTGTTCATATCTTCCCGATGTGACCCTCCCTTCAGCCTTGCTCTCATGCCTGTGTGGGGCAGCCTCCAATTTGGGTCTCCTGAGCCCAGGAGGTGAATCTTAAGTCATGCTTTTCCCCATCCCCCTTGCTGATGACTGCTTTGGATTTGGCCGTGACCCAATTCTGGACAGTGAAATATAAGGGAGGCTACAGGGGCACTTAGGGAAAGGCATTCCTCTTCGATGAAAGAGAGACAAAGGTTCCCTTTTCTGCCTCTGGACATGGCCATGTGAGGAATCAATGCTGGGAACTGTGGCAGCCACCTTGGGATCATGAAGGGATGAGCTTAAGGGACAGGCGGGCATGCTGAGAATGGCAGGGTGGGATGAGATCACCTTGGCTCTTAGTGATTCCACTGAGGTTCATTAAGCCAAATGAGACGCTCTACCACTGGGCTTGCTACAGAGCGTAGTAACAAAATTTCCACATTGTTTAAAGATGCTTGTAGCTGGATTTTCTATATTTATAAATGATATGTGTACATGAAGAACATGACTAGAGCAGTGTGAGGCACGTGGGACAGGTGGTGCCTGATAGCTAGGGGCTAAAGGGATCCAGTGGGGGAGCTTCAGGTCTCCTCTTCTGGAGTGCCCCTGCATGCTCTGCCACAGGTGCTCCCATTCCAGCTCACCCCATAGCACGCCGCACTGTGACCAAGTGGCTAGAGGCCAGGGATTGGGCAGAGGGTGGCTGGGTGTGAACACAGCCAGATAAATCAATGAGGACAAGGGAAGCAGGCTAGAGATACAGGAGAGCTTGGAGGAGGACCAGGTGTGTGGGGAAGAGCTAAGGGACAGGTATAATCAGAACAGGGACCACAAGGGGAAGGGCCACTGGGGTGGGGGCAAAGGGGCTCCCTATGTGGGGGTGGTCACTTACATTTTATTGGTGCCTCAAAGGACCTGGCCACTGTCACCATCACATTGGTGCCAAATACCTAGAAGGAGAAGAGAGGAGTTGAGAAAGAAGTGGGGGCTGGGTGGGACAGAATGGCTGACCTCAGGCTCCTCGATGTCCCACTGTCTGAGATCTGCAGTGAGAGGGCAGGAAGCTGGGAGGGACTCCAGAGCACATGTGAAGTTGAGAGCAGGTGGCCACCACACTGGTCATAGGGACACTTCATGGGGTCCTGGTTCTGGGCAACAAAGAGGGGCAGTTCAAAGGAGTCGGAAAAGGGCCTCCGATGGCCCCCAGCCAGGCACCCTATGTTTATCCTATGTTTTGCCCCTTCCAAGAGATGTCCCTCCAGTATCACTTAAGGGAAGAAGAGGCTGCCTGGGACTGGAGAAAGGGTGCCTGCAACAGGCCGACCACAATCCCACAGCAGTGCCTCTAGGTGTCAGTGTGGCAGGTCCCTTAGCCTAGGGCTGTGTAGCCAGAGCATGCAATCAACAGCAGCCTCTGTCTTCACAGCTTAGTGCCCATGCCAGGCCCATTAATCAGCATTAACTACCCCTGCCAGGGCCACCGTGAGAAAGAGATGAGGGTGGCTGAAGGCACCAGGTACAGGGTGAGCTCTCAGCCAGCGGGGGACACGCTCTCTCCTCTGTTTCATGGAGGAGGGCAACTGAGCACAGAGAAGACCTTCTCTGGGGCCTTGACTTCCAGGCCACGGCTACTGCCCTCCATCAGATGACTGCCGCCCAGGCAGAGAAAGGGCAGTAGGAAGAGACTCACCCAGAAGACATCGTAGATGAAGAGGCCACCCAGCAGGATGCAGCCGGTGCTGACGTTGTTCAGGTGCAGAAGCTCTACCCCGTTAAGGGAGAAGGCCAGGCCAAAGAGGTTGTTGGCAATCCAGTGCTGGGGGAAGGTGGGAGTGAGACCAGCTCACTGTGCCTCCCCTGCACTGTCCCACCCAGTGCTCCCCCTGCCCCCCACATTTCAGGCCCTGGCTACTTACCTTCCTCAGCAGGTACCAGACGCCAACGATGCTGCTCAGGCCCAGGCACACGAGGTCCTTGGTGTCAAACTCATAATTGATGATCTCTGGGCAGAGAGGCCGGGTAAGTCCACTCCCCGGGGCGGGGCTGCCCCTCCCACCTGTCAGCCCCTGGACGGAGGAGGGCATGGCTGTGGGCACTGTCAGAGGCTCACAGGCTGGGGGTGCTCAAGGGAGCCACCTCAGCCTCTCCATTTTCCTAGAGGAGGGAATGGAGGCTCAGAGGGAACACAGGCCAGGCCTGGTACAAGGTCAGGGGGAAGTGGCTGGAAGCACAGCTTTTACACTTGTAGGTGGATGACTTTGGGGGAGGCAGTTCCCTTTCTGAGCTTCAGTTTTTTTATCTGTAAAATGAGGATCGCGTCACCTCCTTGATAGGCTGCTGTGGGGAGCAAGTGAGATGGTCCTTACGTAGCGCCCAGTCCAGTGCCTGGCACACAGTAGGCACTCAATGAATGCAAGCTGCCACTGAGCCCAGGTCTCTGGCAAGCTCCCAGTTCTCTCAGGAATCTTTCTATTTTGCCACCAAAGGAATCAAGAAGGTTGTTGGCAGCCCCATGTCACTAGTAGAGGAGGAAAAAGGTAGGAGATGGCACCTGGAGCAAAAGCAGAAGGGAGTCCCTGAGCAGCTCCCATGGGGAGTTAGTCTCCACCATTTCCAAATTTCCTAATAAGAAAGCCCAGAGAGAGGTGGAGCATCCCCAGGGTCACAGAGTACAGCCATTTCTTTCAGATTCCAGAGTGTAGCAGATGCTGGTTGGCCGCAATTTCCGTTCTTTCCTCTGTGGTAATAGTACCCTAATGATTTTTATCTGGACATGAGGCCAGCTAGCTCATGGCCACAGTTTCCAGCTTCCCCTGTTGCTAAATGGGACTGTGATACAGCTGCCTCTTCTCCTGTCTGGTGGAACCATGGAGTGATGGTGCACCACCCCAGACCCAAGGGCATTGACCCAACGGCAACAGACAAATGGAGCCTGGGACCCTGAAGACTCTGTGGTGCAAGATTAGCCTTCTTTAAAAAAAAATTAAAAAAAATTCAACAATCATTTACAGATGCACCAGACATGCAAAAAAGAGTCGCATAAATTCACTGCTCTTTAAGGACAAGGCAGAACGCGCTAGGCTCCAGTAAGAGAGTACGACATTCACAAGCTCAGATTTTTACATGAGAGACAACTTCCATTTGGTCAAGCCATTTGAACCCACATCCTAACTAATGCCAAAGCGTAGGCTTTCCCCAATTCCATGTAGTTTTCATTTAAAAAAAAAAAAAAAGTTTTCACTGATTTTTTTAGAGAAAGGAAGGGAGAGGGAGAGAGAAAAACATCGATCAGTAAGCTCTGGTTGCCTCTCATATGCTCCCCGACTGGGAATTGAACCGACGACCCTTCGGTGCACAGGATGACGCTCAACCAACCAAGCCATTCCGCCCAGGACAAAATTTACACTTTTTAAAAAGCCATGGAGCCTGCTGGGTGTGGCTCAGTGGTTGAGCATCGACCTAGGATCCAGAAATCATGGTTCAATTCTCGGTCAAGCCACATGCCCAGGTTGCGGGCTTGATCTCTGGTCGGGGTGTGAGGGAGGCAACAGATAGATGTTTCTCTCTCTGTTTCCCTTCTTCTCTCTCTTAAAAAAAAAAAAAAAAAAAAAAAAAAAGCCATGGACTCTCTTTCAAAGCTTAGCTAGAAGAGCAATCATACTGAAAATAGCATGATAAAAATAGCTATGACAGCCCACTTTTACTGAGTGCTTACTACAGCCAGGCAGGGTGCTGAATGCTTTCTGTTCATCACCTACTCGTGTCCTAACAACATACCTACGTGGGAGGTAACAGATCATCACTTTTATTTTACAGAAGAAAAAAACCCAACACAACAAAAACATCCAAGGCTCAGAGAGGTAATGGCCCTCACCCGGAGTCCCCCGTGCAAGGCAGTGGCAGAGCTGGGATGTGAACCCAGGCAGTGTGACCCCAGAGCCCACCTTCTCCATCACTCGCTCTACTGAAGAGCCCCAACATCGGAGAGACAAAGGGGAGTGGAGGAGGAAGATATCCCAGGCAGGAGAAAGCGGGCAGCACTCACCTTCCTTGTTCTCCCCGGAGCCCTGTGTGAAGAGCAGCTGGTACTGTCGATTTGGGAAGTTGGCTGGAAAAAACTTACTCATGAAGGGGCTGGAAGAAAAGACAAAGGAGATTGGCAAACAGAGCCCCCGTGGGCAACCACAGCCCCAACAACCCCACAAAGCCCCCATTCACAGCTGTGATCTCTAGCAGCCTCACAGCTGTCCTGAGAGGCAGGTGTAACTGTGTCCATTTTACACATTCGGAAACAGAGGCCCTCAGAAGGTAAGTGACTGCCCAGGGTCACACAGGCAATCAGTATTTGAGCTGAGATGGGAACCTTGGTCCCTGGACTCGAGTGCTGCCATACTGCCTCTTGGTTATTACCCAAGAACACAAAGAGGCAGGCTTCTACGTAAAATGCAGTCTTGAGGAGAGCAATGGATGCCAAAGTCTGGTCCGTGCACTGTCTGTATGAAAATCCCTCGTCAAGAATGCATGCTCCTGGACTCCCTTCCTAACCTAAGTTAAACGACCTGATGGTCACCCCATTCTCTTGATTTGTGAAGCCTGAGATTTTTACAAATTCACTGGACTTGATCAGCCAGATGAATCACAGCCCCTAGGGTGGAAATACCCTCACATCAACTCCAGGATGGGCCTGGCCTCTTTTCTCATTACCCAGCATACTCTGCTTCCTGGCCAGGCAGGGAACAGAGGCTTTCTTTTCTGGGTCATTTACAGAGCAAGATTAGCATATCAGGCCTCTTGGACCAGCATGGAGTGGCTACAAGTTTGGGTGGTCCAACCCTGAAGCCTAATCTGCCACACACCAGCTGCGTGGCCCTGGGTGAGCCACTTTAGTGGCTCGTCTCCTTAGCTGTATGTGGGAATACCACCACCTGTCTTGGTAGGTGTTGCTGTGAAGATAGGAGAGGGCAGGGGAGAAGATGGCCCAGCAGTGGATTCACAGCAGGGACATAAGAACTGTGAGCTTCTCTCATCACTGGCGCTTGTCTAGAGCCGGGGCTAGAAAGCATCTGGCAACACCAGACTGACATGACTAATGAGGTGGGCAAATCCAGAGCGGTGTTCCCAAGGGCAGGTAAAGGGAGGCAGGCCAAGAGGTAACCTGGGTACAGTGGTAAAGGCAGGGGAAAGGAAGCCATCTTTCTAAGACCCTGAGCCTTGGAGAAAGATGTAGAGTTAAGAAGGATCTCGGGGCTCAGTTTCCCCATTTGCCGATCCCTCCTAGTCTGCAAGGCTATGGCATGATGAGAGGTGTGCAGGCCCAAGGATGGGATCAGGAGTGGGCTTCCAAGCATGCTCTGAGGAGGTGGGAGGTGGAAGCTGGGATGAGTGAAGCTGGAAGCTACTTTCAGCTCAGTTTGCTGAATCACTTTTGGGAAAGTCTGAAGCTAGAGTGTATGTGCAGAGGCAGAGAGAAAGCCTAAGGAACCAAGCCCTTTACTTTAGTCTGGCCTCCTCCTTAGAAGCTTGATGCTTGGCTTCTCAACCAGCAGAGTGCAGCAATTAAGAACAGGGACCCTGGGGACACACTTCCTGGGTTCAAATCCCAGCTCTGCCACTTACTGGCTGTGTAACCTTGGGAAAGTTACTTAACTGTTCTGTGCAACAGTTTGCTCATTTAGAAAACTACAATACCTCCCTCATAGTCTTATTAAGAGGATTAAACAAATGCTTGGCACCCTATAAGCTCAACTGCGTTTCAACTTCAGTGTAGGAAGTCTCCACACTGATACTTTTGTTATCCCAAGAAAAGAGGCTGCTGGATTAACACAGGGCAAGTCAAGTAACCTGGCTGGTGTGAGTATGAACTTGAGGGAAGGGTCCTGTCTCATCACCTTCACCCCACCAGTGCTAGGCCTGATGCCGGGAGGCTGCTGGCAAATGCTTGCTTGAATGCCTCCGAATGCAGACTTTTGTACCAGGCAGACTTTTTTTCTGGCTCTCAATGGGCTCATGTCAAACCTAAAGGTCACTGCTTCCTGTTGGGAAACTACATCCTGTTGCCCTCTCCCCTGGGGGTGGAAGGCACTGGTCAGAGAAATGGTGACATGGCCTCCACTTTCCAGAGTCGCAAATTTTGGGTTTCTGGGCCTTTTTCCCCCTCCAAAGGTCAGCTGGGTGGGGTGTGAGCTCACAGGTGATAAAAATAAGCTGAGGTTCCTTGGCAGACAGGATTTTGGCATGGTCTTGGTGATTGTGCAAGGTAGAGGTAGGCTGCAGGCCCTGTCTTCTCCCGAACCCTAACCTGCGGTTTCTTCCCACAGAGGCTTGAGGAAGGAATCTCACAAGCCCTGGGACTGATGAAGCTCGGGCTCAGGTCTTAGAGCCTTTCAGCATGCCACTCCTCTGCCAATCCTCAGGAGACCTCAAGCCCACTGGGAGAGGGAGGCTGGCCAACCCCTTTGAGCTCTCTTATCCTTCAGTTGTGCCCAAAATGGAAAGAATACTGACCATGGAGTCAGACAGATCTGGGCTCAAAACCTTACTTTGTTCCTACCAGCTGTGAATTTCGGTGGTCCTGAGCCTCAGTTTCCCTGTATCAAACCTTCAGATCTTGTTGGATCCTGAGGAAGGGCTGACTCTAAGTCAGCTCACCAGAATTCTAAAAACACTGTAGACTTTTCTTTGAGAAAGTATTTTGGACCAAGTAAGATCAATATCCTTCCTTTTTTTTCTTCTTTAAACTAAAATGATATTCAGCCAATTCAGTTCTTTCCCATGTGAATTTTACAATAACAAGTTCATTCACCCCCCCCCCCCCCCCGTTTCTGGCCCATATCACATTTTTCAGAGAACAGCTTTGATCTTGTATGGTGAGAACACCTCTTCTGCCCATGGCTATCCATTGTTATTTTATTTAAAAAAAATTTTTTTAAAAATTGATTTTAGAGGGAGGGGAAAGGAGAAACATCGAGTTGCTGTTCCTCCCATCCTTGCATTCATTGGTTGACTCCTGCATGTGCCCCAACCAGGGATGGAACCCACAACCCTGGCACATCGGGATGATGCTGCAACCAACTGAGCCACCCGGCCAGGGCTCCACTGCTTTTTTAAGTTCTAATCTTCCCAGGTCAAATTTTGTGCTCTAAATTTTATCAAGAAAATGGTTCTTCTGATGATTTTTAGTCACTCACAAATTTTACCATGTGCAGTTTTAGCTGCTGTTGGTTTTATCTTCTGTTGATAATTTCTATCAGCAAAAATTATGAATTTGTTAAAAGGTAGACAAACAACTGTTCCTTAGCTAATCCATGACAAATTTGGGACAGTGTTCCTCAGTTATTTTCTAAAGGGAAAAAATGTCTTTGTTGTCAAAATGATACAGGTTCAAATTATTCTGTTTGAGTAACTGGATGGAGCTCTCTTGCAGGGTTGTTGAAATAAAAGTGAAATAATCTGCATCAGCACATGGCATACCAATGGCTTTCAAAATATACTGGGTTCTCTCACTCTGTGATGGTGGTTGGGCTGTAGGGAGGGGTAAGGGTTTCAAGCCTCTCAAAGAGGCAGGGTTTGGATGGGCGAGAGCTGGAATGGGGGTTGGGGTGGGGTAAGATGCTAATCAGGATGGGAAAGGATGGGTCCCAGCACCTAGAAGTAGCTTCTCGGACCCCACCTCACCCTGGGCCATCAGGAAGGGAGAGGTCTATTTTTGAGGAAGAGTGACTGGGTCTGCCACTATCTTGCTAGGGCCAAATTGCAGAGGTGCCTTTGATTTTGTAGGATGGAGGCTGGACTAGACTTCCCCCAAGGTGGCTAGACCAAGATTTTGTGGGTGAAGGTAGGTGTAGTTGAACAACACTGAACTCAGTCAAAAGACCAGAGTTCAAGCCCTGTGGCTCAGTTGGTTGAGTATCATCCCATGCACCAAAAGGCTGCGGGTCTGATTCACAGTCATGGCACATACTGAGGTTGCGGGTTTGATTCCCAGTTGGGGTGTATGCTGCAGGCAACCGATTGATGTTTCTCTCTCTCCCTCTTCTTTCCCCTCTTCCAAATCAATGAAAACATAAAAAACAAAACAAAACAAAAAACAGAGTTCAAGTCCCAGCTGTGACCTCAGGCCAGCAGCTCACTCATGGTGCACTTGGCACTGTGTTCTAGGCACGTTACGGATCTGTGACATGCCTAGATGTGTCCCATGCCCCTACCAGGAGGTACTTGGCAGATCTCCACCTTATAGGTGAAAAAGCTGGTGCTCGGAGAGCTTGTGTAGCTTACACAAGTTATGGAGTTGGCAGAGCCAGGTCTTGGTTCCAGGGCCACCTGCCTCCTGAGCTCACACTTCTGACTAACTCTGTTCTGCCAGCGTGCCTAGAGGAATGAGGCCAAACTCACCTTGGCTTTCAATTCCTTTGCGAGCAATACTCTTTCTTTCTAGATTTCTCTCTGACTGCTCTGCGAGATTCTGATTGCCTCTTACCACGCACAGACCTTCCAGCTCCTGGCCTGGCCTCTCCCTCCTTCACACCTCTTGGAAGGGTTTCCTACCCTTCCAAGCTGAGTTCAAGTTGCGTTCCTTCCTCTTGGGAACTTTCCCTGACCTGCTGGCTGCCTCATGGTCTCTATCAGTGGTTCTCAGCTTGAGACTGTACCACTTCAAGGGGCGAGACGGAAACAGATGGGGATGCTTTCATAGTTGGGCTGGGGGCACAACTCCCATCTGGCAAGAGGACTGGGGATGCCAAATGTTTACAATGCACAGAGAACTGGCATGTCCAAAATGCCAACAGCAGCCCTACCTGAGGATCACTGGTCTAGGTCCTTCTTCCCCATTGAACTGACACAAGCATGTGAAGCTTAGCCCTACTGCTTATCAACTATGTGATCTTAGCAAATTTGTTAACCAGTCTGAGCTTCAGTTTTCAAATGTAACAGGATTAAAAGCAAAAGCTAACTTTATAAGGTTATCTAGCAGGTTAACACAATGATGATAACAAGAGCTGACCCATGAGGAAAGGTACTAGTATTTTCTTCCACATTCAGGTGAGGAAATTGAGGCTAGAGAGATTAACTAACTTGCCCAAAGTCTCAGGGCAATTAAGTGGCAGAGTCTGGATTCAAAGTCAGATAGTCAAATTCCAGAGCCTGTCCTTCTAACTTCTCACTACACTGCCCTCTCTCATAAAATAAGATCATGTGCCAGGAGCCCTGCACAGTGCTTGGTGTAGCAGGCTCTAATACCTGGTGGGGGCACCGGCATTACTCAGCTCAGTACTGTGACAAGTAACTGACATTACTGTTCACAAATATTATTTTCCCAGCAACCAGGGGACACTCCTATCACTCCCTGTAAGGACACTGTGGCCCAGAGAAATTATGGTTCTTATCCTAAGTAACCCACAGTGTCACACAGGGGAAAGATTCCCTTGGGTCTTACAGCCAGGATTCAAACCTGGCTCTGAATGACGCCAAAGGTCATGTTCTCATCCAGGACCCTGTACTGGCTCCTGAAAAAGCTGCTTCAAAGGCTGCAGAGATGCCTTCTGACCTGATGGTGTGGGACAGGGCCAGGATTCCCAGCACGAAGAAATACATGGACAGCAAGAGGTTGATGTACTCCTGGGAGAATATCTGAGGCAGAAATACAAAGAGAAACAGAAAGTCAGGGTTGCTGGTGGCTGGGAGGAAACCAGAGTCCCCGCTTCTCTTCTGGAGGTTGGTTGCACCCCTCTGGAGTTGGGAACAGTGTCCGGGAGAATCTCTGACAGCACTAGGGGCCTCCTAGTTTCTGTGGCCATGGGGAAAAAAGAGAGGACCACAGGTACACCTCCCAAAGGAGTCTGGGTTTGCACTTGGTGGCTCCATTACCCGGAGACAGGCAATATTATGTCTGTGTCCAGAGTCCTGCATGGGAATCGTGGGGGAGGAGAGTCTGAGGTTCAGAGTCCCAAGAGAGCTGTCTGGACCTAAGAACATACTCTTCAGTTTCCTTCTCCAAGGCCGGAGCATGCTGATTACGCCCTGCCTCTCTCTCCACATCACGCTCTTCTGGACAACTCCTCCCACGGTGATGACTGGGAGGTAGACAGCCAGCCCTGACAGCTGCTTCTTGGTCTTATATTGTTAGTGAAACTGAGAAATGTTCTCTCTCACAGTGATCCAAAGCCAACTGTCACATGTTGTTAATTCTAGACTTGGGGAAGGCTCTGCCATGTTCCGCCTCAGTCACTGCATCGCCTTCTGAATTTGTTATGAGGGTGTCTAACTGGGAGGCGATAATGTGCTGTTGTGTGGGCCACAGGACACTGGACACTCTCATGTAGGGCTGTTCTGGAATCGGTTTAAATCTGCCCATGTGATCACGTCACTCCCCTGCTTAAAGCCTCCCAGCAGCAGCTCCCTCTGCTCTCATGGCTGAAGGCCTCCATCCTTACCTTGGCCTCTCAGGCGCTCATGGTGACCACTGCACACCTCCTCTGTTGCAGCTCACACCATGCCTGTTCTTGCTCTACATGCTGCCCGGACACTCTCTTCTCTTCACCTAGGCCAACCCTACTCACCATTCTTCTGCTCTCAGCTGAGCAGCTTTCCTTGACATGGCAAGGAAATTCCTCATTAATTCAGCTCATGTTTACTGCCTACTGCCTACTACATGCAGGGCATCATGCTAACCACTGGGGAGTTAGCAAGGAATAAGGCAGAAAAGTCCCTGCTCCAATGGAGTTCATTTGCCAGTGAGGGAAAAAGAATCTCAAAAGAAACAAATATGCAATATATTGCCAGGTGGTGATGGGAGTCAAGAAGAAAAGCTAGCAGGGCAAGTAGATGGAGAGAGAAGTGGGGAGAGCTGCTCTTTAGACAGGTGTCCAGGGAAAGCCCCCCCAAAACAGGATGACGTTCACTTCATTTAGGATAGGACCCTTAACAAAGGGTGCAGCTGTGAGGATATTTGGGGGATGAGCATTTGAGGCAGAGGGAAGGGCGGGTGCAAAGGTCCTGAGGTGGGTACATGCTTATGTGTGCAGGGAATAGTGAGGGACTGAGTCTGGAGCTGAGAGAGCAAGGGGAGAGGGTCAAGAGATGAGGCTGGGAAGGTAGGAGGGAGACAGACCCTGCACGGCCGTGAAAAGGCTTTGGATGCATCTGGGTGAGACAGGCTGGACCTGGACGGCTATGATGTGATGGCCTGGGAGGATCCCTTTGCTGCTGTGTGGAAGACAGTACAGGGTAAAGGTGGAAGCAGAGCCCAGTGAGGAGGGCATTGCATAATCCAGTGGAAGGAGGGCAGTGCCCTGGGATGGGATGGAGGGAAGTGATGAGCAGTGGTCAGACTGCAGATTTGGTCTGGAACTGCAGATGCAAGACGTGCTCAGGGGCTAGCATAAGGCCTGAGAAGGAGCAGGGAGCAGGTTTTTTGCCTGAGCAGTGCAATGTGGATGGAGGTGCTGTTATCTAATATGGAGGGTCTGGGCAGGAGCTGGGGTTCATTCCAGGATGGTTCTTCTGTGCTTCCCTGGTGCTCCAGACCTTGCCTTCACAGCACTTCCTAGCACTGTACCTTCTCATTTACCTATGTGATCATTTAATGAGCGTCTGTCTCCACTGCTTAACAAGAAACTCCTTGAAGGCAGGGAAGGGTTGGCTGTTGTTCTTACTCTGGTGTCCCTGGCACCCAGCACAGGGCCTGGTGTGTAGTAGGCACTCAATAAACGCTTATAGAATGAGTGAATGGATGAGCAAATCAGTGGCCTATATTGTGAATGCTATGAGAAAAAGACCTATGAACATAGGCATGCAGATTGTGTCTTACTTGTGATGTGGTGTACTTCTCACACAGTGTTCTGCCAATGCGGCCCTTGGGAAAAATTTCTCTGGCTACACCTTTGAGCTTCTGGTTGGCCTGACTCTGTGGACTAGGAATTGTGCGCCAAGTCTCGCTTTCTTGGTGCCCTGGCTGCTAGAAAGTTTAATTTTCATGAGCTGCCTCAAAGCAATCAATTTTAGATGAGATGGAATTAAGTAAATTTTATGATTTTGAGAAATGTTAGAAACTCCAGTTTAGAAACACTCAGGAAAGGAGGAAAAGGGCTGTGTGACAGCTGCTGCTAAACAAACCAACTAACCAGCTGTCAGTCTGGAGCCCGGGAGGAATCCGGTGGCTGTGTTGTCCAGGAGAACTGCCTTTCAGAAATGTGGGCGTAGACATTCTGGAGACATGGGGAAGAGGTATGCTGTGTCCTCTGGCACGAGGCAGGCTGGGCTTACCTGCCAGGAGAGGAGGACAGGCCGAGCAACAGACATCCAGTGCCTTAAATAAAAATGTGCACACCCTCTGCTACCAGAAATTCCTTCCTAGGGAATTTAGCCTAAGGAAGGAATCCTAGGTACTAAATATGTTAGAAGGTCTTGAGGCAAGGGCCTGGATGTGTATTCCTGGCACTGAGCAAGGCAGAGACTTGAGAAATATCTGCTAAAAGCCAAACCAGAGGCAATGGGCTAAATGTACACAGAGCCCCAGAGAGATCTCAAAAGTACAGGGGAAAGAAAAAGGAAACAGAGGGAGATGTATTGCACAATTCTATTTACGGAAATTAGACCCTCACTCAATACACACAGATGCACCAACACCATATATTTTACAAAGAGACACATCTAAGGACATAAATCAAACCATTAGAGCAGGTACCTCTGACAGAGCGGGAAAAGGAGGTGGGAAATGAGGCGGGCATCAGGGGTATGGGGGAGGGGGGACAAGGAGTGGGACCTGGCATGAATTGATGACGCTGTGCTATAAACCAAAGCATTTGATAAACTTTTCAGCTGAGGTCCAGGAAAAAAAGGAAAAAAACAAAACCAAAACTGATCAATACCTCATATTACTTGATTCACTCTTATTTATTGATAAGAATAAAAATCAGAATGATTTTTTCTGTTTAAAGTGAGGGGGATGATGTAAGGCAACCACGGTGGATCTGCTTAGGGGGATATCCTGAAACCATTAAAAAGAGTAGTACTGATCCAACAACGAGGGAGCGATGGACCAGGAGACAGGCATTAGCAATTACATTTTACTGGTAAAAACAAAGAATCTGGATGCTACCCAATGCAGGTGAGGATACCGGGAAGCCAGCACACTTGTGACTGTTAGAGGGAATGTAAACTGGTATAATCTCTTTGGGTGGATGGGGCACTATCTGTCCAAATTACAAACAGAGACGCTATTTGACCTGGCAATCTTACTGCAGATACACTTGTAAATATGTCCAGGGGCCAAGATATGTGCACGAAGACGTTCCTGGCAGCACTGCTGTGATGCCCCAGCACTAAGTACCTCTCAGGACACAGCCATAAAACAGGCCTGCAAGTGGCTGTTAAAAAGAATGAAGCAGCCCGGCTGGGCGTGGCTCAGCGGTTGAGCATCGATCTAGGATCCAGGCGATCGGGGTTTGATTCCCGGTCAGGGCACATGCCTGGGTTGCGGGCTCGATCATCAATGACTTTCTCATCATTGATGTTTCTATGTCTCTCTCTCCCTCTCATTTCCTCTCTCTGAAATCAATAAAGATATATTTAAAAAAACAAAGCAAAAAACTCCATTAAAAAAAAAAAAAGAATGAAGCAGATTTAACTGTCTTGATACAAAAATATCTCCATGATAAAAATCACATGTTTGAAATATGTATTTTTAAATTTTACCATAAATGTAGATCTGTACATGAAAGATTCATAAGAAACTATATTGAGAAGAGGATTATGGCTCATTTACACCTTCCCTTAGATTGAAAAAAATTTAACCATGTATATGGTATTTTTAAAATGTAAATTAAAGGTTGTCCCTGAGGAATTTTCACTGACCAGGAAAAAAATGCTTGTGGTACACTATTTTAAAAAAAAGACACAACACTACTGTTACAATGATTATTATAGTTACGTTAAAAACAGGCTTATCAGAAACCTGAAAGGAGATAGGCCAAAATGTCAAAAGGGATTACTTTTGTGTATATTTCCCTCTCTTGATATTTCCCCTCCCTTTCTTTACGTTTTCTGCGTATATTACTTTTATAACTAGAAAATAAGACATGTTATATTAAAAAGTAGTTTAAAGAGAGTTTGCAGTAACATGAAAAAATGCTTATGATGTTATTAATGGGAAGGAAAAGAAGCAGCTACAAAACTGAACACACCACATGGTCACAGTGACGGCAAAACCATGCACGGGAGAAATGGTGGAAGGACACACCTCAAAAGGGAATCTGTGACTGTCTCTGGAGGAGGGGTTTTGGATGACTGCTGTTTTTCCCTTTTTATTTTTCTGTGTTTTCCAGGTTTTCAACACTGAGCCTGTGTAACTTTTATTAGGAAAATAAACCTCGATAAATTAAAAAAAAAAAAAAAGCAATTAGTATGGTAGAGGTATGTCTGAGACACAAGCTATACCCCATCCCAACATAAATAGTACCATGAAACCAAATGGGTATTACGCAAACAAAACAAGAAGCTCCACGCAGAAAAGAAGTCAAGACTGGTGGGACAGAGTCCCAAACACCAATAGCAGTTGTCTCTGGGAAGTGGGTCTAGGGGTGGATTATGATGATTTTTTCCTGCTCTTTATTTTCTATAAATAAACATGCATGCCTCCCATGATGGAAAAAACAAAATAAAATAAAGTTACTGAAACCAAATGACTAACAGAGGGCAAAGACTTACTTTGAAAAAGAGGTAGAGCCCCAAGAGCGTGCAGCTGGCGATGATGGGGAAGCGGGCGGCGTCCCGGCTGGTGATCGTCTCGGGCATGTCCGAGGCATTCTAGAGGAGAGAACAAAGGTGCCGACTGAGCAGGGGTGTGATTCTGGCCTCCAAGGGCTGGAAACTGGTGAGAATTTGATGCCCCAATAGCTCATTCATCTCCTTCCCGCTCTGCCCAGGTTCAATTTGGTGCCTCAGGGGTCGTATGTTTTCTTAACTCAAGGCTTTGTTAATGCTGTTCCCTCTGCCAGGAGTGCTGCCTAACCACCCTGGGGCAGGATGCTCTGATCCTACTATTTTGGCATTGAGGAAATCTGGACCCTGACAGGGAAAGTCCAGGGAGGATCCCATGCACATGTGGCTTACCTGGGGAGAGGAGCTATGGCAGAGGCAGTCAGAGTATGTAATAACTGGAAAAAACCCCCAAAACTCTGGAAACAGATGACAATAGTTGTCCTAGAATTCATGAGAACTATTTCCAATTTTCTTATGGATTAGCTAAGAGGTAAATATGATTAATCTTTTATCCAGTAGGTAGTGAATATTGTGTGGAAACAAACCAACAACCAACAAAACCGACAATGGTTGGACCTGCACATGGGAAGGCACTGCAGTGAGAAGCCAATCTTGACAACACTTAAAAGTTAAGAAATTTGGGAAAACCCAATCTGGTAAGAGTGAAAGCCACAACTGAATTTACCATGGCAGATGCTGTAGTTGGCAGGAATGTGATGTGGTAAAAAGCTGACAGAGGATAAATGTTTACATGAAAAATAACGGAATGCAATCAAAATAATTTTAGTATTATAAATATGGAAACAAATGGAAGTGGAGTAATACTGCAGCATAGGAATTAAACAGCTTTATAGAATTCATACCAAAAGACTTTCTAATGAAAATCCATCGATGGTCATACATTAAACACAGGGTGAAAAGTGTTCAGGACCATGATGCTCTCCATGCCCTCTGCGAGGCAAAATCCTCAGTCCCCAAGGACCCAGCAAATGTCACTGCCACGAAGCTTTTCCAGATCCCCCACTGGGATAAGCCTACTTCACAACTGCCACTCTCACTGCATATTATGTCTAATTCTACTTTATATTATAGCTACCGAAAGTCCTGGCAACACCAGATTAGACTTCTGCTCATGCCAGAGAGTTCTCTCCACAACAGCCACAGACTCATCTCAGTGCCCGAGATTCCACCATCATGTCCATCCTGTGAATAAGGCACCAGTGTCCCTAAGAGATCATGTTCAGCTGTAGTCTCATTAATATTTTGGCTCACAGCTGCCTCTTAAAAACCAACAGGCCAAAACAAGCTAAGGAGGAAGCTGCCTGGAGAGGCAGATTTTGGCCCAGGGAGGCCCTCATGCATCACAGTGGAAGCCTGCAGAAGGGGAAGGAGATGGGGGCACAGAGCAAGAAGCCCATGAAATGATCACTAGGAGATGAAGGGGTGGGGAACTGGGATGCTTATATGCCACCCGTTTGTGTACAAACTGGTCCAGCCTTTTGGGGAGTGCAGCTTGGCAGGTGCGTCAAATCATAACCTGCACATGGTCAAGATACAAAGAGAAGATTCACAGAATAGGAACTACAAATGGCTTTTAATCACAGGACAAATGTTCGTCCTCACTTTTAACAAGAGAAGCTCAAATTAAAATACCCTGAGATTCCACTTTACATCATCAGGATGGCAAAAATCCACAAATTTGATAATACGCTGAGTCGGTGAGGCTGTGGGGAAAATGGGCTGACCCACACTGGTCTTGCTGTAGAGCACGTTGGCAATAGCTGTTGAAAGCATAATGTACATATCCTTGGACCAAGCAATTCCACTTCTGGGAATTTTTCCTACAGATATAATTCACACGTGTGCAAAACGATGCATATAAAGTATAGCCAAGGTATTCATTGCTCTCTTAATGGCTTCCTGGGTGACTGAGACAAATCATTTATTCATCTGTCAAACAGGTGACAATCTCTAGTTTTACTTACCTCTAAAAGGGTCTCCTAAACCAAATGAGATATGAGATGTGAAAGATCCTGGCAAACTAAAGTGCTGTGATCATATGAGAAGCTGTGATGAGGCTCCCTTCATCAAACCCCCACAAAGGCATGGCTGAGGGGCACAGGTACAGGACTGGAAGATAGCAGCTCCCCTCTGGAGCTCCCTGAGGCAGCTGTGTGAGTCATTCTCTGGAAGCTTTGCTGGCAGGTGGCAACACTGGGGGTGGGTGAACAACACTGACACTGAGAGGCAGGGTTATCATCCCTCCCTTCTCTCTCAGCCCTTAGTTTCTGCTTTTGTCAGGAGTGTGCTGGGGGGCTTGGGTAAATTCCTCACCCCCCCCCCCCGTGTACCTCCACAAATTCTATGTTTCCTACGTTTGAGCACACACAATACAAATAAACCAACCCCCTTACCCCCCCCCCCAAAAAAAAACTAGCTCCTGACCTCAAAGAGTTCACAGGCAGGCAGGATAAGACCTTGACAGCAAACAGAATATTACAATATGCTGTGACACGTGACAAAGTAAGACATGTATACTGAAGCGATGCATGGTACAAGTGCCAAATGGTTGAGAGAGGGTTCTGATGTCAGAAAGCCCAGTCTGCCTGCTCTGCCTCCCCAGCTGTGGGACCTTGGGAGTTATTCTCTCTCAGGGCCTCAACTTCCTCAGCTGTAGTATGAGTTGTCAGGAGTCTATGAATTTTGCACTGGAAGTATTCAGTGCTGTGCCTTGAGCTTGTCACTCAAGCTGTATAAACAATTTTTGTATTATATACACAGGAATCATGAGAAAGCAAACTAGACACTACTTCTGCACGAAAGCAGGGGAATGTCAGAAGTGGTTGGAGCAGATGCCACTTAAGGAAGAACTTAAAGGCCAAGCACACAGGTGTGAAAGTACACAGTGGACTCTGGCTTCACCTACCAATCAATGTTAGGGCTCATTTCTACACATTCCATTCATTTCAGCCCAGTATCCTGGGCGGGAAGAGGCTTAATATTATTTGATGACAAACCAAGGCTGAACAGATGCTCCATCAAACAAAGGAATCAGGTCTCCTCCATGAGTGACTGTTATAAATATCCCATGCTGTAATGCTGAGTCAGGATGGGAGACTTGAAATCTGACTGAAAGTAACAGTAACAAGGATAACATTTAACAAGAGCCTTCTAGGGGTCAACCACTGTTCTAGGCATTTTACATCTTCACAAAAGCTGTATGAAGCAGGTACTTTTAGTAGCTCCATTTTATAGATGAGGCGACTGAGGGTCAGAGAGGTGAAATAACTTGCTTTAAGGTCACACAGCTGGCAAGCAGCAAAGCCAGGATTCACAATGAGGCCGTGTGGTTCCAGAGCCCAAACTCTTGGCTATTACTCCCTAGGTGCCCTCTGCCTTTCCTATCTGGAAATTTCTGCTGGAAAGTTGTGACGAGATGCTCAGGAAGCCGGGGTCCTTTCTGAGGAACAGACTCCTGGCAACAGAACAGTTAATCATCATAGTTACAAAAATAAAAAATGTTGTTAGGATTTTCTAATTCAACTTGGATTTTTTTTTTTTAACCAGACACTCCTATGTGAATGCAATAGCTTCTGACACACGAAACATAATTTGAATAGGGGGGAAAGCTGGCACAGTAGCAGAAATAAATTTAGCTTCTAGTGACATTCTGGATGTTCAGTTATCAGGGTGGAAGCAAAAGCAGTGAGGGGAGACAGATGCCCGGCTTCAAGTAATCGGTTTAGCTCAGGCTCTGGAGTACTGCTTCCAGGCCATGCCTTAGAAACACTCTGGAATTTGCTCCGGAATTTGTGGACCATCCTGTTACTCTATCACTCCAGCTGGAGATCGCAGGGTCTCCTCTCCTTACCACAATGCTCACTCACTACCCTGCCACAGTTCTGCTTCCTAAGCATTTCCTGAACTAACACCCCCCACTCCAATCCTCTGCTCCCAACCACCTCACCGGCCTCTTTCCTTTCTCCCTCCTGCCTATTACCACCCTGCCAGGAGCCCTTTCGGAAGCTGAGACCTGACTGTATCACATACCTGCTCAAAACCCTCCGGAGAATGAACTACTAAGCAGCCATTACACAGGAATCGAGGTCACTGTGGGCAGGAGTGTAAACTGATACAACCCCAATGGTGGATAATTTGGTAAAATTAAAACACTCACATTGTCTTTGACCCAGCAAATCAATTTCAAGTAATTTATCCTACAAATACACAGACAAATGTGAAATAACTGTATGAGATAAATTTCGTAACAGCAAAGGACTGGCACAACCTCAATGACCAGCAGAGGACTTTAAGTCAGGGCTCTCACACTTAGGCATACATCAGAATCACCAGGAGGGTTGTGAAAACAGACTACTGGCCCACCTAAGGTTCTCATTCCGAATCTGCATTTCTCATAAGTTCCGGGTGATGCTGCTGCTGCTGGTCCCGGAGTCACGCTTGGGGTACAGGCGGGACACCGGACAGCTATCAGATAAGAACACGACCACTCCATAAGTAGACATATTTATCGCCAATATATATTCAATGAAAAAAGGAAAGGTGCAAAGGAGTGTATATATAATAAAATATAATAGTTATGCAGCAAAAGTGGGGAAAGCATGTTTACTTATTTGTAAAGGCATAGAATCTTTTGGATGGTTATCCAAGAAACAGGGTCTGCGTCTGAGGGGAACGAGGGCCACTGGTGGGAGCCTCACTGGGCACCCCCTGCTCTGGACTCTATGCCACGGGCACGCATCACCCACCCTCCCTGCCGCAGACAACGAGGCAGATCTACGTGTACTGACATAGGAAGTGACCAAGATATTGTTAAAGAAAAAGTAAATCAAGCTGCAGAGTTTTATGCCCTATAATTCCTTTTTTTTTAATCCTCACCGGAGGATATTGTTCCTATTGCTTTTCAGAGAGTGTGGAAGAGAGAAAGAGAAACATCAATGTGAGAGAGACACATCGATTGGTTGCCCTCCAGCACCCTGACCAGGCCAGGGATCGAGCCTGCAACTGAGGTCCATGCCCTTGGCTGGAACGGAACCCGGGACCCTTCAGTCCACAGCCAACACCCTAGCCACTGAGCCAAACCGGCCAGCGCTAAATCCTCATTATTATAAAATAAACTTACATATGGGTATACACAGGCATACACGTATGTTTGTATAAACACAGAAGTTCTGGAAGGTTACACACCAAACATCCAACTGAGTTGCTTCCAAGGAGTGGTACCGAGGAGGCTTTTCCTTTTACTTCTGCATTGCTTGAATTTTTTCCCCCCCAAGTGCAAGTGTGCAGTAATTTAGTAACTATGAAGATTAACTGTTGCGTTGCCTCCAGGATTCAGTACCTCAGAAAACCCATAGGCTCCCTGAGCATCTTTCTGTCCCCCCATCCAAGCCTCACATCACACTACTCCCCACCTTGCTTGTGGTCCCAGGCCTCCCTCCTTCCTGGTCTGCCTGCTGAGCTCTCACTCGTCCATGCAAAGACAACTGCTGCCAACTCTAAGAGGCACATCAGCACTCAGTTTAGTTGTCTGGTCACACACCTGTTTCTCTTTGGTGACAGCTCTGTGAGCGCAGGGCTTGGCCTTCTTTGTCCTGGCACCCCTGGTACCCAGCCCAGGGCCTGGCATAGAGCAGGAGCCCGCTCCAGTTGGCTGAGGGCATCCTCTGAGTTACAGGCCAAGCGCCTTTGAAGCAATCTGCTGTGCAGCTATTGCTGGGCCTGGGATCTGCTCCTTTTAGGGAACACAGGTCTCTGACAGGAATGGGTACCCTCCAAGATGACTCCTCCCATGCCTACTTCTCCCTAACACACTCTTGGATCCTCCGCTTCCTTCTCCCCAATATTTCTGCCTGTTTTGGACAAGTTGGTCCCAGGGAGAATTCTGTCCTCACATGCCCTCTCTCAGCTGGCTTTGGGGTTTAACACTGGTGGGAAATCAAAACTCTTGGGCCCCCATTCTGACTTTTCTCTCTCCTTGCCAAATGACCAGGTAAGCATGACTCAGGGCCTGTCCTTTCCCTAGGCCAAAATGCCACTTGAATCAAAAAGGCTTTGTAAACTTTAGGATGTACTGGTGGTGGGGGGCTGCTGAGTAAGGATCAGGGTGTTTACAGCTTCATGCATAGTCTTCCACCCGCGCTGTCCCGCAGGAGATGCTGGGGGGAGGTGTTTAGAGGCAACGGTGGACCTAAAGCTCTCTTCTATCCAGACCCTCTGCTCCAGCCACCTCATCTGCTAAACTGCCTCACACCCTGATTACCTGGTTTCCTCATTCCCAGAATGTCTTCTCCATTAAGGCTCGAGCCCACCTTCAGCACAAAACTGCCCTGCCCCACGCCAGGTGTGCTCAGCCTTTCTCCCTAAACCCTGTATTACAATCACAGAGCTAGGTATTCCTCCCTCACCCAGACACCTAAACTCCCTGGTGACAGGGCTCTGACCCACTTATCTCTGTAGCATCCCCACACCCTAGACAATACTGGAGGTTCAGGAAGGAAACTTTGTTGCCTGGAAGGTGTTTTCTGAAGAGATTAGTGATCCATACGTGGAGAAGGTGCCCAGAATTACTCAAGATAGTTTTGGGAGCCTCTCAGCTAAACCGTCCAGCTTACATATGCTGCCCCTCACCTCCTTTGTCCTGGTCTATTTCAGAACTTCTCCCTGCACCAAGTGTCTCCCTGAAAGGTACGGGAGGGAGGCTGAAGGCCACCTGAACTCTGCTTAGACGAGGCAGAACAGAAAGGTAAATGGGGCCACCCTCCCTGACTACGCCCCCTGCATCTGACCAGCAGCTGAGTTCTTGGATCTTGAGGAAGGAAGGTGGCAGGCCTCAGCCACTGCTCAAGTTGGGTAATGTTTCGAGAGTGCGGGTTTTAGCAGTTTCAAAAGTGGCAGCTGCTTTGTGGGCCTGACCTCTTTGGGTAAGACAGCTTCCGCTTAGGCTCAGCTTCAGGTTTGTGTGGGGAGGAGCAGCAAGGAGCTGCAGATCAGGAGGCGGTGGAGGAGGGGATGGGTGCCAGGAAGTGAGAAGCCACTGGCAGAAGGGGCTAGAGAGGACTTAATATAGGGAAGAAGGGAGGGGGGAGGAAGCGGAGAGGTGGAAGGTGCTGGGGTTCTCTTTGGTATCCAATGGGACAGAGTTGAGGAAAACCAGGGATGGGGTCTGGCCCGGTCTTACCCAAGAGGCCAACAGCAGCTCAGGCGCTCAGTAGGTAGGCCCAGTTTGGTGGAGGGACTGTCTTGGGTGCATAGAGAGAAAGGCTACTTTGAGGTAGGGTCATGGCCTGGGGTGGGAACAGGGTTAGGGATTAGAACTGGGTCTGGGCTCTGGTCGGCCAAGGTTAGCTGGTTGTCAGGGAGAGGAAACCAGCAAAATAAGGTGTCTCTGTCTGGTTAAAAAGGGAGGCACCAAGGTGCCAGGGACTGAGGGGCGGGCTGGCTGGAGCTGGTTCCAGAAAGTGATGTAAAACACCGTAGGCAGGCCTGGGGCTACACTCCTGGGTTAATTTTTAGAGGCAGGGGCAAGGGCCTGATCTGGGGTTTCTGGGAGAGCACACGACAGGCCAGATTCCAGTCAGACAGGTGTCAGAGTCCGGGGATGGGCCTGGGTGCTAGAATCTGCCCTGGGATGGGGAGCGGCAGGGTTCCTCACAGAGGGATGACGCGAGGCTGTGCCCGTCAGGAATTCTCGGGGCCAGTGCCCGCCAGGTACAGGCCGGGGTTACTCCAGGGCGTGGGACGGGGTGCCTGCCTCAGAAGTTAGTGCCGGAATCGGGGAGGGTCGGCTGACAGCGTTAGAAACCAGGCCCTGCTCGAGGAAGGTGTCAGCAGCCGGTTCGCGGGTCGGTGCCCAGATGTGGCGGCGCCTAAGGCCGGGCGCGGGAAGCGGGCCCGGGGCGGGGATCGAGCCTCGGACGGGTCGGTGTCAGCTCCCTCTGCGGCGGGTCCATGCCAGCCGTGCCCCGGGTGGGAGGCGGGAAGCACCAGGTTGTGCCGCGGCCCCTACCTTGCCGCGGGCGCAGCGCACGGAGCGCAGGGCGCCGAAGAAGATGGGCAGCAGCGCCATGAGCAGGAGGCTGCCGTAGGCCAGCGCGATTCCCTCGGGCGTGGAGGGCGGCCGCGCCGTGCCGTTGGCCGGGCTGCCCGCCTGGGCGCTGCCGTTATGCGGGTCGCTGAGGGCCGAGTCCATAGCGAGGCTGCGCTCCGGGGGCGACTCCAGTTCGGCCGCTGCAGCGGAATCGCAGAAGGGAAGACGGGCACTGCGGGGAAAGCCACGTTCCCCTAAAGAAACAGGAAGTGACGTGCCCCCCGCCGGCCGGGCTGCGCACGCGTGCGCGGTCACGCCTCCCCGCCCGCGCGCCCCCTAGCGGAGGCGGAGGGCCGGGCGGCCGGTTGCTAAGCAACTGGCTAGGCGAGGGAGAGAGAGGACCCCGGCTGCCGGGGCGGGCGTCCGTCCCGAGGGAGACCCCGGCATCCTACTCTCAGGCCCAGCCCGTCGCCTCGGCCCAGGAGACCGCCCCGCAGGCCCTGATCCTCATAACTGAGAATTTGCTTACTCACGCACGCATTCATCCGGTACCCCACGGTTCCCCCCTCCCTGACCAGTTGAATAGCCCATTATATGCCCGGCGCTGTCCTAGGCTCCGGGGACACACAGCGGGAGCAATGCAGGCAAACGTCTGTCCCTGCCCCCTTTAAGCTTGCGCTTTTAGTTTGATGGAATGGGGGATGTTGGGAAGACAATAAATAAAATGAACCAAATAAATAAATATGAAGTCTATAGGGTCCTAGTGTATAGTTATATGTTATGGAGCATGTTAATGGAGATAAGTAATTGAGAGAGGCCTTCCTCTCTGGGAACCTAGCACACTTCTACATATGATTTGGGCCAGGGTGGTTCCAGACAGTTCCACAGGATGAAGTTCAGGGGGCTGTCTTTGCAGAGCAGCAGCCCTGTGGGGCTCCCAGTGCATGTGTGCCCAGGGCTGAGGAGGGGGCGTGGGCAGAGTGGCCTGGGCTTGGGTGCAGGCCCGTGCTATCTGGGGCTCCTGGCTGTGTTACTGCTGCCCTAGTTTAGAGCTGGAGTCAGTGTGTGTCCGACGAACTGGAGAAAGCTGCACCCCGCAGGCACTGAGCACTGGAGAAAGCTTGAGCCAGTGGGTAGAGAAGAAAGCATGCTTTCCAGGACCCCAGGCAGTGGGCCGCCTACAGCCAGGACGGGAAGATGGGCTCTCCTCATGTCCCTCTAGTATACTCTGCTAAAGGCTTAACATACGTCAGCTGGCAAAGGAGAAATCTTTTCAAGGCTCAGCTCCATTACCACAGAGCTGGCGTAAAGTGGACTTAGAGCTGAAAGGCAATTAATTGATAAACGGCACAGATGGTGTAAAATCACATGGCCTGATCCAAGCTTAGCAGGTGGTGAGGTGGGGCTGGAGCATGGGGTTCATGGTGAGGGGAGGCAAAGGCAAGGAGTCAGACTATAAAAGTTTGAATAGTAGAGTTGTTTGCCTAGTATATTCCAGGCACTGTACTAGTAACTTTCTGTGTGTCTTCTTGGATCCCAATAACACTAGTAAGGGATGATTGGCCTACTTTTATAGATGAGGAAACAGCCTCACAGAGGTAAACTAGCCAGCCCACATCACACAGTCAGCAGTGGGAGAGGAGAGACTTGAATTCAGGTCTGCAAGACTCCAAAAACACTACTCTTTCCAACATTCTAGCTACACAGAAGACTAAGGAGTTTGTGCCAGGGTAGCTTAGTTCTGGGCAGATGGTGTATAGTTTCAGGCTCTGTTTTTCAATACGCTGGACATACCTTAGTGAATGGGTGAAGGCAGTGTGCCTGATGGATTCATTCATCAATAATTCAGGCCACCGGATTTGCCCAGCAACTGGACCTCATGGCTCTGAGCCTCTTCATCTGAGAGCAAACAATCGGAAATCAGAGACGCCCCTGCTTTGCACTAGGCTGAGCACTTGATTTCGTTTGGCCTAGGGCAGATCTGGCCATCTCCCTTTACACTCCAGGGTGGGAAATTGTGAATATGACCCATGGGACTGATGGGTTGACCCAAGTTCAGAAAGCTCCTGTCAAGGATTGGATTTCTGTCTTGGGGTCTACCTGTCTTGATAGTTTCCAGAGATAGGGATAAGACAGTCTGAGGGTGGGTGCCTGAGCCTTTATCTAACAAAGCCTCCTGTATAAGGCTACTTTTCCAGAGGAGATCTGAGCTGATGTTAAGAATGGAGGTTGCTTAGAGCCTGGGGTAGTTAAATTACCAAATATTTGTTCCAAAGAAACATGCAGTCTTTCCCTCACCCCTTTTCCATTATTATTGTATCAGTCACTGTGAATGGATTTCCCATTTTTTCTCATATGCTCACACACATACACATACACACTTGGCACACACTATGACAAGCTTAAGTAGTTCTGAAAATAAGAAGCAAGGATCACTAATGGACACTAAAACTACTGAGAGAAAGGCTCTTAAGGAACAGGATATTCATACCATCTTAAAGTTTACCCCGCAGATTACTTATTAATAATGAAAGGAAGAAGTTTCCTTTACAATGGAGTGAACTGGTGGGCACTCCGCTAACAAATGATCAAGCTTCGCATCACCAGATAGGATGCGACAAAATGGCAAGATGCAATGCAATGTGGGGGACACATCACCTGTGTAATCTTGCCAAACATGTTTAAGCTGCATCTACTCATGAGGAAAAATCAGAAAAGTCAAGATTGTGGGGCATTCTACAAGACAGCTAGCCTGGACTCTTAAAAAATGTTGGTACCATGAAAGAAAAAAAAAACCCATGAGATTGTTGTAGATGAAAGGAGACTGAAGAGGTGAAAACCAAATGCAATGTATCATCCTTCATTGGGTCCTGGATCGCAACATTTCTGTGAAGGAAATGTTCAGACAAGTGGGGAAATTTGACTACGGATTGTTTGGATGTGATAATGCTATCGTGGCACTGCAGGCCCTTTTGAATCCAGGTGTGGTTCCCAGAACTGCAGCATCAGCATCACCTGGGAGCCTATAAGAAATGCAGGATCTCAGGCTTCCCCCAAGATCCACCAGATCTCCAGATGGTCCACATGACATTTAGCCTTAGAAGTGCTAAGGTAGGAGAACTTCCTTATTTGTAGAAGGTATATTCTAGCTCATGAGCCCAGGTGGTCCTGGGGTTTTGATCTTTGTGAGAGAATGGGATTGAAAGCAGTAAAACTCTGTATAAATGTTTACTGTTCTTATTATCTGTTGAGACCAGAGGGCCTTTAAATATATGTGCTCAATAAATATTTGTATATAGATGAGTGAATACATTGTTTCCTCCACCTAACCTTTTTCTCACCCCACAACCCTGGTTAACCCTGAATTGTCCCTCAGAATTTGAGTCAAATATCATCTCCTTAGGGAACCTCAGGGAACTGCCGTCTTTCTAGCAGGGTGGAGCCCCCACTAAGTGCCACAGGGGTTTTATTAAGATAGAAGAAACAGGGAGAAATACCGTGCCCCATACTTCCTGGCATGAAGGCTGGAATCCTCATTTGGGAAAGTTTTTTTTGGAAGCCAAAACAACTCATGTGAATTGTGTCTTTAGCTCCACAATCCTAGAGAAATTCTTGAACAGGTCTACTAGGGGGTATGTCCAAGGATTTCCCTGCAGTTTTTTGTTGTTTGTTAGCAGGAAGTTAGAGCAAGCTTAGGTGTGTGTCACTGGAAACAGTAGAAAAAATGTGCTGGATGTATACCATGGGATATGAGGCTGCGATAGGACGCAACAAGCCAAGAGCATGCTCAGCTAGTGCATGTCCTGGTCTGGGCAGGATGGCCATAGTTTCTGCCCTTTGTCCTGGCTTAATTATTAATAGAACCCCTTGCACTCTTAAAAGCGTACCAGTTTGGATGATAGTGAATGGTCACCATCCTAGGCCAGGTTCCCTAGATGCAGAGCCTGAGATAGGGATTCTTGTTTGAGTGATTTTGGGGGAAAGTGTACTTAGGAGGAAATGAATGAGGGAAGAACAGGCTAAGGAAGTAAAAGGCTAAGTGAGGAGGGGGGATCTCAGCCAGAGACGCCCTTTAGCCTGACCCCAAGGGGAGCTCTGGGGCACACACTGCAGCTTCGAGGCTAGGCCTCTTGTACCTCTGGATCTGTCAGGCATTGGCCGCAGTCTAGGGAAGGGGTGGGTGGGGTTGTGTCCCTGGCTAGTTAGCATCTGTTTGACCAAGGGCAGTTCTCCAGAGAAGGGACAGCTGTGAGTGGCTTTTAACCACCACTCATGACAGCTGGGGGTTAGGCCACAACGTCGGTAAAGGGGACCTGGGTGGGGCACTAACTTCATCCCTTACAATCCCCCTAACCCTCATCAGCATGTGTAGATCTTTAAAAGTAGAGCTGAGCATTAAGAAAAATGTGCAATATCATTTATATAAGTTAAAAGTACATATCAGGCCCTGGCCGGGTAGTTCAGTTGGTTGGAGCATCATCCCTACACCAAAAAGTTGCGGGTTCAATTCCCAGTCAGGGCACATGTGTAGGTTGAGGGTTCGATCCCTAGTCGGGGCACATATGGGAAGCAGCTGATCTATGTTTCTCTCTCACATCGATGTTTCTCTCTCTCTCTTTCCCTTTCTCTCTCTCTAAAATCAATATCCTCTCTCTCTAAAATCAATTAAAATATATCCTCGGGTAAGGATTTTTAAAAAAGTACATATCATACGGCAACATTGCAAAACCAACAAGAATATTTACATATTAAAGAATACATATCAAGTACATAAGAATGGTTGCCTATAGAGGGATCAGAATGAGCATGAAAACTGGTAATTAAAACCAAAAAATATGTACATAAGTAAGATGAAACAGGGGCCTTGCAGAAAACGGCGGTGACAGTCTACCGAGAAGGAAGGAATGTGACGGACACATCTCTCTGCTCCTGACATTCAAAAAAGAAAATAAAAGACCTTTGAAGCCTTACAAACAAAGGCATCATTTCAGAGTCCCCTTTGTTCTTTGTTGGGTTGAGGACAGGCTGGATTTGCAAAAGGAATGGCAAGTGTCATTCTGACAGTGAGGCAGGGTTCTTTGGTTCCTAAGCCCAGCTCAAAGCACTTGAGGTGGGAATGTGTAGGCTCTTGAACGCCAAGGAAGAGGTGAACAACCGAATCCCTGCAAAGGGCAGGCAGGGACAGAGCTGGGCCTCATTACCCCCAAAACCGTGGCATCTGTGCTGCCAGGATCCTCTCTCTGCTTTTCTTGGTATATCGTCTTTATTCTCCTTCACAGCTAGAAACGTGTGTATACAAATGTGTGCTACAGTCCAGCTGGGCGTGGCTCAGCAGTTGAACGTCAACCTAGGATCCAGGCGATCAGGGTTCGATTCCGGATCAGAGCACATGCTGAGGTTGCGGGCTCGATCCCCAGCAGGGGGTGTGCAGCAGGCAGCCGATCCATGACTCTCTCATCATTGATGTTTCTCTCTCTCTCCCCCTCTCCCTTCCTCTCTATCTCTGAAATCAATAAAAATATATTAAAACAAAACAAAACAAAACAACACACAAATGTGTGCTACAAATGGCAGCCTTCATGAGCTGAGTTAACATGCTATGATTTGCCTCGGGAATTAGTACACGAGCCGCCTTGGCCCAGCATGGTCAGGGTGTTCATCTCTACTGTCACAAGGCCTCTGGGCGGGGGAGGCTTCCACTATGTGCTCTGAGTCTGGAGTTAGTGGGGATTTCTGTAATCTTGGGCCAATCCATAGGATGTTGGAATGATGGAATGTTAGAGTCATAGATGTGAGCATCACAATGTACTCAAGGCTGAAAATGTTGCTGCCTTGTCGCTGGCAATTTTTCTAGGGAGGGAACTTCATATATATATATATATATATATACACACACACACACACACACATACATATATAATATATAAAAAATACATATATTTATCTCATATATATATCCACACACACACACATATATATAATGCGAGATACCTTGACAATCTATTTGAGGGGAATGTGAAACTTTAAGAGCTCTGGATGGTAGGCACCAAAGAAACAGGAATGACTAATCTGCTTTGCATTAGAAATTAAAGGGAATTTGTGGGGGTGGGAGAGTGAGACAGGCAAAACTGAAAAAGGACAGGGGAAGGAGGGGGGCAGGGAGATGGTGTGAGGCTGAGACACCACATGGAGAGGGAGTGGGGGAGGCCAAGTGCCTTGTTTGTGAGGCTCTGATGTGAGCTCTTCTGTTCTCCCGCATCTTCATAGTTTTCCACACGTGCAGAGCGCCTTGGGTGGGTGGGTCTGTGTGTACGTTTGGTCCAGCGCTGGTTGGTATGAGGAGCTATAAACAGAGGCGAAGGGCTTGTGGAGTCAGAGGATGTCATGAGCACCCTGGCTGCTGAGTGGGAATTGGATTGGCCAGGACAAGAGTAAAAGTGAATAAATAGAGCAAAGAAGAGATGGTGGTGGCTTTGGCTATTGTGGGTCCAGTGGGGATGGGGAAAAGTAGGTTAATACATATTTAGGAAATTTCCGATTTAGGATTTTATTTAGAAAATGGAATCAGCAGGGCCCCCTGATGGGGGAGTCGGGGGAGAGGAGGAACTGAGCCCTTGGCTTCTGAATTGAGCTATTGGATCAGGATGATGCCATTATCTGAGCCAGGGGAGATTGGTGGGAAGCAGGCATCCTTCTCTCTCTTTCAATCTGGGAATTGGGAGGCCAGCAGAGGGCAGCCTGGACCAGTCAACAGGCAGTCCTGGTGGTCAGTCTAAGATGGGCCCAGGGACACTGGCATTGGGACACTGGCTTTGGAAAAGCATCAAGCCTGTTCTGAGGCTTAAATCCAGCCTTTGGCTTAGAGGCCAATCAAGACACAGAAACCTGGGGCTGTCTATGTCCAAGGCTGCTGGCCAATCCAGGCCACACTGTCTCTCCTGGGCTATTTCAACAGCTTCCTAATTCATCTCCTGAAGTCATCTCCACAACACACCTCTCTGCTTGAAACCCCTCAATGGCTCCACATTGCCTTCAAGATAATTTTATGACCTTCACCATGGTCTTTGCGGCCCCGTATGTCCTGCACCTGCCTAGATGTCTAGCTCATCCATTACTGCTCACCTCTTTTGCATCAAGCTTTTTCCTGCCTCAGGCCCTTTACATAAGCTGTTGCTCCATGACTGGTCTTCTCCCTTCTCGATGCTTTTGTTAAGCTGGCTCCTTCTCATGGGTCTCAGCTTCTTTATCTCAGTTACTTAAAAAAACAAACACCCTCATAGCACATAGCACTTTAACATGCAATGCGCTACTTACCAGGATAATCTAATATATTCAATCTCATTTTTTCTCTCTATTTTCTCCTCCTCTTTTCTGTATCTATTGCCTAAGGGAGGTTTGGTCATGGAGTTCAAAGCAAAGGCTGCCTCCAAGATTCTCCTTTCGGGCTTCCACATTTGATAAGTTTCAACAGAGCAGATATTGCAAACTGCCAGTTTCGTGGGCCCAATCCTGCTCACAGATGGGCTTTGTATGACCTTCACCGTGGCTTAACAACTGTTTTCACTCAGTTGCCAAAGTAAAAAAAAAAAAAGAGCAATGTCAAAATAAAAAGTTGGCCCTGGCCGGTTTCTCAGTGGTTAGAGCAGCAGCCCTCAGACTGAAGGGTTTCGGGTCCAATTCCAGCCAAGGGCATGTACCTCGGTTGCAGGCTCGATCCCCGGTTGTAGTCAGGGCCCGTGTGGGAGGCAACCAATCCATGGGTCTCTCTCTCATTGATGTTTCTCTCTCTCTCCCTCTCCCTCCTTTCCGCTCTCTCTGAAAAACAATGGGGGGGAAAAAAAAATCCTCTGGTGAGGATTAAAAAAAAAAAAGTTGGCTATTGACCTCTTGAATATGTAGAGGACCTGGCAGTCTCAGCCCTGCCTCTTCATGTGATGGGTGCTAATGTGTATTGAGTACCTACTAATGCAGGCGCTGCTCAAAGTGCTTTCTTACATGGAGTCGTACAGATAGGCACATGTATTATTCTTTTTCATGGTTAGGGAAATGGGCACAGAGTGGTTAAGTGACTTGCCTAAGAACTCACAGACAGTAAGAGCAGCACCAGAATTTGAACCCAGGCAGCAGAGCTCTTGAACGTGGGCTTCTAACCACACCACTAGGCGACACTGCCTGATAGCATTTTGGTGAGCTGAGTTGTGCTCTCCCGTCACCAAGTCTCACACTTTTTGGTTAACTGCTTGGGTCTTGGAGACTCTGAGTTTGCCAATCCTTGGAATAGAGAGGGTGCTTATTATTTCTGAGGGAAGGACAAGGGGAGAAAAAGGAGCTCTTGGGGGTTTTGAAGGGAAGGAAGGTCGAAGGAGTCTGGGATTGGGGGGATCTTCCTGTCTCTTCCTTGGCAGTGACCCAAGAGGTGGCCAGACTCTGTGGGGATGGACGGACAGTGTACCTGGGGAGGCTGACCCAGGCTCCGTGGTCCTAGCTTCCAGCAAGACTCCCAGGCCTCTTTCTTGTGTTGGAAGCGGGGGCTACTGGACTTCAGCGGCAGTTGAAGGCTCAGACACTGTGGTTAGAGGCCTCCTATGGTCCAGTGCCAGGGAGAGACCCTGGTTCCCTCCTTGTCCCCTGGCAGGGAGTAGCTGCCAGTGAGGATGGAGGTTGAATTTCCCTCCAGTCTAGAAGGGTAGAGGATAGGAACAGGATTTAATTTGGTTTTTGAGAAAATAAAGAAATGAATGTTTTTTGCATACAAAGATTTACATTTGTAAAGATTTACATTTGAATCAACAATTTTTAATTATTTTTATTATTCCTGTTTTTTTGACTTGTCTTTTTAAGGTCCCCCCCCCCCATCAGGCTGCGAGCCCCTTGAGGGTGGAACAATGTTCATTGTTATCCAATATTCACACTGTACATGTACTGTCTGGAGAGCGTAAGGCGCACAGTAGATGCTCAACAGTCCTCATGATAATTATGATGCACATTCATGGAGTCTCAATCCCATGCACGGCACTTAACATTTACATGCTTTAATGAACTCATCTGGCCCTCACAGCACCCTATCTATCGGCGGCATCTCTTCTTCCTCACGTTACTCATGAGGAATCCGAGGTCAGAGAGGCTAGGGTCACACAGCTGGATGAGTGAGTGGCTTCTTGGCCTGCCCCACGTTTTCTCTCATCTCCACCCTGCTGTCCCTCTTCCTACACTGGTGTGCCGCAGTGTCAGGATTACACGGGTCAGACCCAGATAGGAGGCTGTCCCAGAGCCTTCGGTGAGTCCCGGAGGCCCACGGGGCCATCTCCTCACCCCGGGACTGGGTTGGTCCTCTCTTCCTCGCCTTTCTCTTCCTCCCCAGCTTTACACCCTGCACTCCAGGGCGCTGACTGCTCCAGGTTCCTAGGTTCTCCTCCCTGTTTTTGCTCGAGCTTTTCCATGTGTGGAGACCACCTTTCTAGTCCAGAGGTTCCATTATTCTACAAGGAGATACGAGCAAGGGAGGCCAGCTCTCTAACCCACGGCCATCCTTGTTTAGTAACACGAAAATGCTATTTGTACCTGGTCACCGTCAGTCAGCCTTGGGACGGTGGTGGTGAGGAGGCGATTACTGAACAGTCTTCCCATCCCTGCCTCTCTGGTGGGGATACCAAGTCCCAGGGAGAAGAAGGGGCTTGGTAAAAGCAAAACTTTTGCCCTGACCTGTGTCACTCAGTGGTTAGAGCGTCATGCCATAAACCGAAGGTGTCGCGGGTTTGATTCCCAGTCAGGGCTCATATCCCGGCTGCAGGCCAATTCCCGGCTGGGGCGCCTGCGTGAGCCAACCAGTCGATGTTGCTCTCACACAGATGTTTCTCTCTCTCTCCCCTCCCTTTCTCTCTCTCTAAAGTCAATGAAAAACATATCTTCGGGAGAGGATTAAAAAAAAACAAAACACTTTTGATCGGACTTGGTGGGGCCAGAACCTAGGCCACTGGCCCCCTAGCCCAGAGCCCTTTGCACAGTGGGCTATTTGACATTACAGAGAACAGGGCCTGACCGCCAAAAAGAGTCCCTCAGTCCTGTGCTAACAGTGCTTAAAAATCCACCACTGGAGATTATTTCCTTTGGAGGAAAAGGGTGTTGAAGGCTTTTCGGTCTTCAGGGAGCCCCAGCTGATATGAAAGCCTCTGCAAGAAGCCCTACGTTCTGCTTGAGTCAGCCGGTTCCCAGGGGGATGAACTGGCTGACAGGCAGCCAAGGGCGAGGTGCGTGGGAAGGAGATCCCGGCTGAGGGCTGGAGGAGTGTGGGGAGCACCCAGGCCTCCGAAGAATGGGGGCAGGGCGTCAGTGCAGAAAGGGTGGGGCTGCTGTGAGAGCCTTGGGCTGGGGACTCACGGGGCTGGGCTTCACCACCAACTTGCTGTGTGGTGCTGGGTGAGCCTCTTTCCTCCTGGGAGCTCTGATCTGGGTCAGTGCTATGGAACAGACTTGCTTCTGGGTTTATCTTGAGGCTTTCGGTGTCAGGAAGTTGGCACTCCCCCTCTCCCCCCAGTGGTGGTTGCCATGGCAACTATCTCTATAGAGCTAGTGACAATGGCGATTGTTGCCATGACTACAGTTACAAGGTACAAGAGCCAAGTGATTGGCTGTCAGTTCTGCATTGAGACAGGTTCCTCTCCGTCACCTCCTTCCATCACCCACTAAAGTTCAGTGTTTGTGGGGCCAGATAAGTTGACACCCAAGGGAAGTGTCAGGTGTCAAGGACCTGTGTTCTAATGTCTTTTCTTATACCGACAGGCTTTGTGACCTTGGGCAAGTCTCTGCTTTTCTCAGGGCCTTAGTTTCCTCATCCGGAAAATTAAGAGGTTGCACAAGGCCCTTTCACCTCTAAATTTCTACCAATTTGCCTTTAAACAAAAGGCAAACTTTTAAGCCAAAGTGTTGTTTCCAAGAGTAGTAGGAAAATATTATCAACTGTTCTGTCATTCACTGATCTATCCACCCAGGCAGCATACCCTGCTATGGCAGGTGTTAATCTTTTAGTGCCTATAAGTGAGGAGGTCTGAGAGGTCCCGGAGGGAGGTTCTGCAGTGGCCATTATGTTTGGAGGGTACTCGAAGGGAACTTGGGACAGGGGTTATTAACAACTAATCAAAATGTATCTAAATATTTTGACGACTGGTGTGGCCATACCTTTGCACACTGGCTGAACACCAGCCTCGTTTGTATGTATGGTGGTGGAATGACAGACACTGTGAGTAGTGAAGGGAGGTTTTCTGAGCAGAGGGGCCACACTGATATCACAGAGGTCCGGCTGCTGATGAAGCTGATTGATGGCTCTCAAGCCCAGCCCTGGTCAAGATCTCCGAGTATAGGATCAACCCTTCTTCCTGGCCACTGCACCTCCCTGAGTCAGCTGTGCACAGTCCCCAGAGGGGCAGATTTGCCAGGTCTCAATTCCAGGGTGGCTGATGCCCAGACAAGTGGGCAGGCACAGCAGGAGCTGCCAGAGCCGGGGAGCCCAAGGAGGAAGCAGGAAGCCTGGGGACGCCTGGCCTCCTCTCCCAGGAGGCCAGGCCTTGGGCAGATGCCAGATCCTCAGCCTCCCAGATCTATTCCTCTACCCCCACCTCCAGGCCCAGCACCCCCCACCCCCATTGCCTCTTTCAGCAGGACTTTGCAAACAGCTTCTCCGGATGGATGCGGCTGCCGCCTCCTCCCTGCACACTTTCCATTCCCAGCCCTGAGCCTCAGCCAGGGTTCCTCAGGAAAATTGGCTGAAAGAGACATTTTCCATGCTCTTGACTCCTCTGCTGGGTGGCTGTCCCTGCCTCCACTCCCGCAGCCTCTTCTCCAGCGGGTCACCCAGACCCAGGAGGGAAAATATTTGGTCAACTGGTTGCTGCTCACTCACCATTTAATTTTATATGTAATTTTATCTCCCTAGGCCTCAGTTTCTTAATCGATTAAATGAGCTAGCTACCCTGGGAAGCAGACATTTTTTATTTAATCTTTAGCTCTGCTGATCAGTGTGTGACTTTGGACATGATACCATCTTAGAGCCTTAGTTTTCCTCATCTGTAAGATGATGTTGTCTCTTACTATTGTGAGGATTAATGAAATAATCTGAGAAAAGGGCTTAACTCAGTGCTCTACACATCGCAAGTGCTCAGTGAGTGCCTATTTTTAAAAAATTGGTTTGTTATTAATATCTACTAGGTGCCAGATGCTAAGCTAGGTGCTTTACATACCTACTTTCTCATCCATCTAACACCTGTGCAAAATGTTTGCCATCCGTTTTGAAAAGCTGAGAGTCCAAAGATTCAGAGAGGCTAAGTAACTTGCCCTTGGTCACACAGCTGTCAAATGGTCAAGCCAGAGGGATTCCAGCTCAGGTTTGGCTGATTCCAGATTTCCTGTTCTAACCAAGGCTCTGGTTACTGGAAGAAAAAACACACCTCTCTCCTCCAGGCAGATAATGAAGAGTGTAATAGCCTAGGCTAAGAATTTAATCCAGCCCTTAGAAACTGTAATTTCAAAGCTTCACTGGAGTTTTGGGCAGCTAAGGGGTACAGTCAGTGAGAGGAATATTGCTCAACATTGTTATAATTAGGGAAATGCAAAGTAAGCAACAAGACACTTTCTTTCCCAACCTTCCCTCATTCTGTTCCCAAGAGAATATCAAATGAGAAAGGACTGGTCTTTTGGTGTGTGTGTGTGTGTGTGTGTGTGTGTACATTGCCCCACACTAACAAGCAATTCTCAGGCTATCTACTTGGAGACAGCATCAGACTCCACAGGTAAAAGGCTCAGTCCCATAAGACTGCTTTCCAATTCAGACTCCAATTGCAAGCTGAGGTTGTTATCTGTGCTTCTGACTGATCAGCTACAGACAGGAGGTTCCAATGACCCCATCCAATGCCAATTGCAAGTCCAAGTTGTTACCTGTACTTCTGGTCAACTGGCTATAAATCAGAGGTTCTCATGACCCTCTCTTTGCATTTGATTAATTTGCTAGAATGGCTCACAGAACTCAGGAAAACCCTTTACTAATGAAATAGTTGATTTATTACAAAGGATATTAAAGGATACAAATCAACAGCCAGATGAAGAGATGCATAGGGTGAGGTCCCAAACAAAGGAGCTTCTGTCCTTGTGAAGCTTGGGGCCCTGCACCTGGCTCATGGAAGTATTCTGATTCCTCAACCAGGAAGCTTCTAAATCCCTCCTTTTTGGGTTTTTGTGGAGGCTTCATTACATAGGCATGATTGATTAACTCATTGGCCGTTGGTGATGATTCACCTGAACCCCTCTCCCCTCCCCGGAAATCAGGAGGTGGGGCTGAAAGTTTCACACCTCTATTCATGGTTGGTTCCTCTGGCAGCCAGGCCCTATCCTCAGGTGCTTTCCAAAAATCACTTTCACCAACATAAATAGTTGCAGTGGAAAGGGGCTTGTTGTGAATCACAAGACACCCATTTCACCCTTGTGGCTCTGAAGGGATTTTAGGAACTGAGGACAAGAGACCAAATATTATATGAAAAGCTGCTCCCATTGCTTTATCACTCAGGAAATTTCAAGGATTTGGGGAGCTGTGAGCCAGGAATTGTGTGAATGAAGACCAAATATGTCTGAGAAACATATTTTGGTTATCTGAGAGACCAAATATGTATATTTCTTATAAACTGTAGTATTGCAACTGGTAATATCTAATGTGGGTCGTGGTGCGGGGAACTGGGCAGTGTTGGTGTGAATATAAACAAAAACGGTCCTTTTAGAGGGCAATTTGGCAGTGTCTATCAAAATGTGAATGTACATGCCCTTGGACCTAGTAATTCTGAATTTGGTAATTTCTCCTATATGTGCAAGAATATTCAGTGCCACATCGTAGGGGCAAACCACTTACAGTAACCTAAATGTCCTTCAGTGGGGGAAATAGGCATATCCATACTGAGGAGTATTTTTCAGCAATGAAAAAGGACAGGGAAAGGGAAAATGGACAGACCGAAAGGAGAAACAGACACATCACAATTATAACTGATGTCAACACTCCTTTCTCAGCAACTGGTAAGACAAGTAGGCATACAACCATTTAGTATATGAAAGACTTGAACAGCATTATCAATCACCTTGACCTGATGGACATTTTTAGAACCTACAATGGCAGAATGCATGTTATTTTCAAGCGCACATGGAACACGGATCATGATAGACCATATGTTGAACTATAAAACAAGGCTCAAATTTGCAAGAGGACTAAATTAGAAATCAAAAACAAAAAAGACATATAGAACCCCACCCCAAATATTTGGAAATTAAACAGTATATGTCTGAGCAACCTATGGGAAGAAGAAATCACAGGGGAAATTAGGATATATTTTAAACTGACTTATATAATGAAGACACAACACACCAAAATTTGTGGGATACACCTCGAGCAGTGCTTAGAGGGAAATTTAGGGCTTTATATAAATTATGTAGTTTTTTCTAATATAGAGTTAAATGTGTATATTAAAAAGAAGGAAGGTCTCAAAAGAGCTAAAAAAACCCAAAAACCAACAAAATAAATATCAAAATAGCAAGGTAAATTTGTATGTACTGGCCAGGATTGAAAATCATGATAAATTGAGTGAAAAAAAAAGCAAATTATATCTAATATTTACAGTATCATGGCAGATATATATTGCTTGCTGCCCCTCAATGTCTGTTCTATCTTTCCTTGAACATAGAATCCCTGATTTTGAGTTGGCACATGGCTATCAGAATAAAGTATCGTAGACACCTTGCAGTTAAGTGTGGCGATGTGACTGAGATGCAGGCAGCGGTAATGTGTACAGCTGCTCAGAGGAGGTGCCTTTTGGGGCTCCTCCCCTCTTCCTGCCGCCTGGAATGTGGATGTGGAGTCTGCAGTTTGAGCAGCATATTGAATGGGAGACGGTGGGCCCCAGGACAGGAGGAGCCAGGGTCCCGCGCGGCGGAACGCCTTGCCAGCCTTGGGCTGCCTGCTTCCATGAGACGGAAATATGCTTCTATCTTGTTTCCATCACTGCTATTTTGTGTTTCATCCTTTGCAACTAAATTCAGTCCCAATGCATATAACTGTGATCCCATTTATTTGGAAAAAAAAAAAGGCAAATAAACCTATATAGAGCTTTATAGGCCAGATAAATGATTTTTGACTTAGGTACAGAAATCTCCAAGATAATCTGTGTTGGAAACATATTACGTGGCAATAAGTTCCGAGGTGGGGCAGCCCCAGGGATGGTTAAGTCAGTGGCTTGACTTCATCATTAGTAACTTAGGTACTTTCCAGTTTCCACTTTGCTATCCCCTGACTAGATTCCATCATGATTTCAAGATGTTGGCTACAGTTCCAGGCATCCTACTCGTACATTTCAATGACCAGTAGAAGACAAGGGACTGTCCCTTCCTGCTGCAGTTCTTTTTTGTTTGTGTCATAGCACTTTCATGAGAGCAAAGTAACTTTTTCTAGAACCCTCTGGCCAACTTCCCTCACACTTCATCGACCATAGCTGGGTTGTAGGTCCATCTTTAAGCCAATCTCTGGTTCAGAGCAATCAGGTTTATTCTTGGCCCATGAAAAAGAGAAGAACAGCAAAATTGTAGCTCTGACTGCGTGGAAGAAAAGAAAGATAGCCAAATGTCTGCTCCAGTGTATCTGAAAGGGGGGAAAAATATCTGGAAGGATACATCCTAAAATGCTAATGGTGGGTAACGCCAGGGAGAGGAGTGGGATGGGGGGGGGGATGGAAGTTCTGTACAAATAGCAAAGTCACCTATCCAACGATCCTTACCTATTTTGTTGCTCACAAAAGGCATCTTGTTAGGGCAGCAAGGGATGAATCATAACTGGCCCAAGCCAGGTGTGGCAATCTCATTTACTTTTGCCAGATAGTTGCTTTCTCAGTCTCTCTTGCAGCTAGAGGTGGTCATGAGACTCAGTCTGGCCAGTGAGACATGAAGGGAAACTGCTGGGAGAACAATTTCCTCCTTGATAAGAAGAAAACTTCTTTCTGACCTTTCCCCTTCCATTCTTATTGGGGTACTGGTGTTAGGATGTGATGTTTGGAGTCATTGCAGCGGTATTGCAACCATGAGGGGAAAGCCTAGAGAATTATGCACGCCCAGTGTCCTGGCATTTTTCAGGCTGATGAATCAACCTTAAAATTGCCTACCTCTGGACTCTTGCTAGAAAATATCCTTATAAGGGTTTCTATCATGTGTGGCTGAGAACAGCTTAACAGACAAATGCATCTTTAGTTTTTACCATGTATTTTCCATTGTTTTGACATATAATTAAAATGTATTATTTCTGTAATTCAAAGTTCAAATTAAAAAATATACCACTGGGCACGGGCACCTTTGATATCCTAATAGGTCTGAAGAGGCACTCTTGGGAAGGGGACTGGGAGCAGTTGAACAAAAGGAACAAGCTGTTCTTTATAATATGGTACGAGGGGTGACCTTGCAGACTTGGGGGTGACTGAGAATACATTTCTCTATCACTATCTGAGTCTAGATCAGAGGTTACAAACTGTCAGCCTCTGGTCAGAATTTGGCTGGTGGACATATTTTGTTTCTCCTGTCCAGGGTTTTTAAAAATTGGAATTAGCAATAATGATTTAAGAATTGGGAAAATTGCCCTGGCTGGCATGGATCAGTGGTTAGAGCATCAGCCTACACACCAAAGGGTTGGGGTTCGATTCCTGGTCAAGGGCAAGTACCTGGATTGTGGGTTTGCTCCCTGTGCCCGGTCAGGGCGTGTGCTAGAGGCAACCAGTCAATGTGTCTCTCTCATATCGATGTTTCTCTCTCTCTCCCTCCCCTCCACTCTCTCGGAAAAGCAATGGAAAAAATATCCTCAGGTAAGGATTAACAACAACAACAAAAAATTGGGATACTTCACATAAATATCTGGCTTGCTGGCTTTTTTGGAAAAAATGAAATATTTGACACTGGGTTCATATCCTGACAGCAATAATAGGCAGCTTAGTTCTGTCGCTCCCTAATGGGCAGGACAGGTACTTCCAATTAGCCGCAGACCCTGATGCTCCATAATGGCCTTCATCTAGTCTACTTCACTGATTTATATTACCTGTCTGATACTGATACATTTGAGTTACTGTCCTCTGGTTAGGTTTTAGAAGTAATGCATGTGTGCACTTGTGTATAATATTCAACAATTACTTTCTAGATAATTGGCCATGTAAAAAGGTCACTAACCTCATTCACACAGGTGGGCAGACCTTGAAGAGAACTGGACTTGGAACACTCACTCTGGACGATTCTGTAGGACTAGAAGAACTAAGAGCACCCTTGGTTGTCCTGACGGGGCCCTTGGAGTCTTAATCGAGTCCCAATACCTCAGACTTCTGAAGATGTACTGCCGGGGAGGCCGTACTTATATAATTCAGAGGCAAGACTTACATCAGTGGGTAGGGAGTAGGGTTTTCTGAAAGGCAGGTGGAGATTTGCCCACTGGAGGTTTTTAGAAGCTGGAGCTCTTAGAGAGAAGCATGGACTTGAGGGAGAGAAGTAAGTTCAGACTCTGGGGACAGCATCCCAGAGCTCCTGACATCCCACTAGGAGGCTACCCCTTTAACTTAGGGCCTATTTATTAGAACAAGTGTGTATGTGCGGAGAGGGAGAAGACCCAGCCACGACCTTCCTCCACCCTTCACTCTCTCCTGCTATGGTAGGCAGAATAGCAGCTCCCCCAAATGTCCATGTCCTAGGATCCCCTGAGCCTGTGATTATGTGTGGTGACATGGCTCCACACATAACCATGGTCAGAAATGGAATTAAGGTTGCTAATACACTGACTTTAAAATAGGGAGCTGATCCTGAATTACCCGGGTGGGCTCAGCGTAAGGGTGGAAGGAGGGGGCAGGAGGGAGAACCAGAGAAATGGCAGCGTGAGGCCGACCTGGCCCCACGCTGTTGGCTTTGACGGTGGAGGAAGAGGTCATGAGCCAAGGAAAGTGGGGAAGGCAAGGAAATAGATTCTTCTCCAGAAAGGATGCAACCCTGTTGACACCCTGCTTTTGCCCAGCGAGACCCATGTTGGACTTCATTCTACAGAACTGTAAAATGATAAATGTGTGCTGTTTTAAGCCACTAAGTTTATGGTAATTTGTTACAGCAGCCATAGGAAACAAATATACCAGGCCACCCATGTGTAGGTGACATTCCAGCCTATTGCCAGTATCAGCCTCAGACATGTGATGGCACCAGACCTGTGAGACAATTCTAGTCACTCCAGTCTCTGAGTTGCCCAGCTGAGGCCCCAGAGAGAAGCTGTACACACTTTGCCCTGCCCAAATTCCTGACTCACAAAGTATATAAGTATAATAAAATGATTGTTTTTATGCCACTGAGCTGTGGGGTGGTTTGTTTGGCAGCACAGTAACTGGAACAGCCATCTCTTCCAGCCTTGAACTTGAACCAGATGGAACTGGGGAAAACTGCACACACTGCTGAACCCAGAGCTCCCATTCCATCATTAGTATTATTTTTAACTGAACCCTGAACTGAACAGAAGGGAACACTGCTGAAATTGAAACTGAACTTGTATATTTTTTCAAGCTGTTGAACTAGAGTAGTCAAATATTATTGAGAAAGAGACCATCAGAGAATTCTACCTTAACCCCTTCGCTCTGTGTATTTTCATTTGCCTAAGGTCATGCGCTCATGGCAGAGCTGAGAGATTCATAATCTTTATAAACAGCCAGCTATGACCCTCTCTACCCTCCTTACCTTCCTTGTCAAAGTTTGCTGAATGAAGGATTGAGCTGCCCCATGAGACATGAATTTCCCACGTCCAAGGGAATCTCAGCCTGAACCTGATTCCTTGGGGGTCCCCGAGTGGCAGCTTTGTGTCCGCGGCTGAGAAATTGGAACTTTCCATCAAGGCCAGTGATCCTCAGTATTCGAGCAGCCCGGCCGGGGTGTGTCAGGATCCAGGTGGCCTTCATCTCATCTGGATCAGGCCGGCACAGTTTGTGGCACTCCCCCAGAGCAAGGGGGGCGGGAGGCTCTGAGGAAACTTGGGGCCCCTGGGAGACGTTCATCTTTCCAGAGCTTTATCATTTTTTCCATAACACTACCCTCCCTTCAAGGTGGAAAGTCCCAGCTGTCAGCTGAGGATACTCTCAGTGTGCTTTTGTTTTCCACCCTGCCCCCAGCCCAGGCAGCAGGGTGCTGGGCAAAGGACATCTCCCTTTTTATACCAGGCTGCTCCAGACTTGCTGTACTGAAAGGCGGTGCAACAGAGATGAGCCCTTAACAGCAGGGGACTTAATTTCTCTGGTACAAATCTTGGCTCTGCTATTGGCTAACTGTGCAATCTTGGCAGGGTATTGAACCTCTCTATGCTATAGTTTCTCCATCTGAAAACTGGCATGGTCATAATATTGATCAGGTTTGAAGATTTAATATATGAAAAGCGCTTAGTACAGCACCTGATACATAGTAAGAATGATGTAACTATTTGCTGTTGTTATTATTACATGACCTTGGGCAATTCATCTCCTTTCTCTGTGCCTCAGTTTCCCCCATTGTACAATGAAGATAGCAGTTTCTCCCTGATCTGAGAGTAAATCCTGACTACCCTTTCTTGCTGTGTGGTCTTGGACACATTTCTTGGGTTCTCTTGGCCTCTATATGCTCATCTGTTAAATGGTATCTACTAAGTAGATGGTTGTGGCGATGATGAGATGAGAAAATGTGTAGCAAGCATGTAGCATGGGGCCTAGCACACAGAAAGAGCTAAAACAAAGTTAGCTTTTGTGTTTTTGGTTTGTTTTTATAGATGAGAAAGAACTTTCTAAACTATAATTGGCTGTGTCCCTGGGAGGATATTGTGGTTTTCTCACATGCTTTCCCAGCCATGCCTTATTCAGACTCCTAGAATCAGAGAGCTCAGGATTGGAAGGGCCACTTTACAGATGGGCTAATTAATCCATTCAACAAATATTTACTGATTACCTATTATGAGCCAGGCACTGTTGTAGGTGCTCAGGAGAGAGCAGCATTGAGGGCCTTGCCCTCATGGAGCTTTCATTCCTGTGGGGGAGGCAGACAGTAAACATGAGTGCATGAATATATGATATAAGTTCAGATTCAATCCCTTTATTTTACATATGGGGAAACTGAGGCTCAAGAGGGGAAGACATTTTCCTAAAGTTCTCCAGTGTCATAGCAGGGCAAAGACTTCAAGCAAGTCTTCACAGCCTCAAGATATCCTGCCCTTAACAAACCCTGGTTTCCCCAAGGTTTTACTATATAATAGCAGGAACCAACATTTAGTGAATCTTCCTAGATGTAGGAATTGTTTTAAGTACTTTACACATCATAAGTCATTTAATCCTCACATCAACCCTGAGGGAGAGAATTGTCATGAATCCTATTTTATAGACAGGGAAACTAAGGCACACAGAGGTGGAGGGGAGCAGGGTTTGAACACAGACCCCCTGGTTCAGGGCCCATAACCTCAACCATATGCTATCCTGCTGTGCTGTCTGCACCCCTCCCATCCCCACCCCCATCTACACTATTTCTTTCTTTCTTCCCTCCCCTTCCATTCCCCCAATTCTGGTCTTAGTGATTTCTTGCCCACTCTGAGGAGCCTCAGGTAAGCCCTCACCCTCTCTGGACCTTAGTTTCCCCAGCTGTGAACTGAGTGGATTGGATTGTCTTCGGAGCCCTCTATGACCACCCTGACGTTTAGCTCCGTTTAAGTTTGTAATTATTTTAGTCACTTACTTGTTTTCCAGTCCACTTTCCCCCAGTGAGCCCCAGGAATAGCGTTTTACTCATTCTGTTCACCGCGATCTCCCCAGAGCCTGGCACTGTCCTGCACTTAGTAGGCCCTTGATAAATATTTGTGGATGGAGAAGGAAATGATACGATAGTCCTCAGTTTTATCAGAAATAGCTCCTGTGCTCTCTCCCTGGCCCCTCTTCCTTTCTCAGCCTGCGGGGGGGCCCCCTCCCTCCCTCCTCTCTTCCCTCCCTCCCTCCCTCCCTCCCTCCCTCTCACCTCCCAGGGCCAACTCAGGCCCTCCATCCGGCCTGCATTTTTCCGGGTTTGATATCATTTTTTCCACTCTCCCGGCTGCTGCAGGCTGTCTCTGCCAACTTTCCACAACTATAGCCCCTCCCCCACGACCACAGGCTGAGGACAGCTTGGGGTGGGGGAAGACCCCCCCCTTCCCTTCCCCAAGCTGGAGTTGGGGTGGGGAAATAAGTGCCATCAGTGCCTGGCTGGCAAGATGGCTGGGGGGGGGGTTGTCACAGCGGGAGGCTATGGCTTGCCTGCCCTTGCTTTACTCTTCCTTGGCATGGTGTTCCTGGCGGCAGGGACAGGGCCCACGTCGGGGCTGAGGCATCTGGAAGGGCAGCCATTTGGGGGCAGTGCTGTCAGGCATCAGGGACACGATGGTCCAAACTGTTTACATCTTGTTCTCTCAAATTAGTGACACCCCTTCACCTTAGGCTGGAAACTCCTGACCTGACCCCCAGACCCCATCCCCAGCCAGCCTGGATGCCTCACTACCTCCTACTTCCTGCGCAGACATAGGAGGAGGCTGGGCCCTGGGGTCTAGTCTTCGCCGTCACTGGCTGGGTGACCCTGGGGTGTTCACTTCCCCACTCTGGGTTTCAGTTTCTACATTCAGAGAAATGAATGAGTTGGACTAAATTGGGGGTCCATCCTGGGGATAAACAGATTGAGTTTCATGAAGCCTAATTCTCCTCTTTAAATTGTATACAAAATTGTGTTTGAAAGTCAATTTCCCCGGGGACTCTATAGCTTTTTGTCACATTTTCCAAGAGGACCGCGGATAGGTTGGGTAGAGACTCTAGTCTGACAAGCCTGGATTGGAATCCTGGCAACTTCACTATGGCAGTTGTATGATCTTGAGCAGGACCCTACATTGTCCTGTGCCTCGGTTGTCTAATTATTACACAGGGGTTGTGAAGGTTAATTAACAGTTGTGACAGCTTTGTACACAGACAGCTCCCAACAAACAGCAGCTATTTTATTGCCAGGATGTGTGCTAAAATCCTTCCCAGATAATATTTCATGAACCTATCACCTAAAACATGGGCTACTGACAAAATAAGAGGTCATCACTGTGACAGCGCTCCACTGGGTCTTCCTCAAAAACTGGGGGCAGGGGTGGCGCCCAGTGGTTGGGACAAGGCCTGAACGCACAGTCGTTTCAATGATTTTATTGACCGACCCTGACCCTGACCCTGACCCTGACCCGGTCAGCAGGCCAGCCCAGTCTGTAGCCAGTGTAATGGGAGAGTAGGAGGTGGAGACGCCTGGATGAACCCCAAAGACGTCTGGGCATCCAGACGGGACAACCTTCTGGTCTGTGGGTTTTCTTGGGGCGGGGGCGAAGTGGGGGGAGTGTTTCTAAGGGTTGCCCAGAGCCCAAGGATAAAGAAAAGGTTTTTTTTTTTTTTTACAAAAATACATGAACCGCGTAAAAAAAAAAAAAAAAAAAAAATCTGTGCCCCGCTTGGGCTTCGGGCCCATAGTCTGTATGTTGCTTCCCAGGACGGAGGGGTCCCTGAAGCCGTGGCTGCGGCAGATGCGCTGGCCCTCGGGGCAGAGGTTGGGTGAGGCCCACCGTGCGCGCCCCAGGTCCCTGCGCCTCTGCTCCTCGGTGGCGTGCGTGGAGCACGGTGCACCCCAGTGTCCCCCCAGCCCGGGCGCGCGGGCGGGCGGCCTCAGAGCACGGCCAGGTTGTGGCAGGACTTGGAGCGGGCCTTGAGCGCCCGGCGGCGGGCGCCGCGGGCCGTGAGCCGCGCCAGGAAGCGCCTGGCGCGCTGGCCGAAGCTGGCGCGCCGTCGGGGCGCGGGGGCTTCCCGGGCGGGGCTGTCCCGGCGGCGCAAGCGCAGTTGGCGCACCACGCCCTCGAAGAGCTCGGCCACGTTGTGCTGCAGCGTGGCGGACGTCTCGATGAACTTGCAGTCGAACACTACGGCGCAGGCGCGGCCCTCTGAGGGGCGGGGCCAGGCGGGAGGGAGGAGGAGATAAAGGCAGGAAGGGCGGGGTCAGTCTCGACCGGAAGCAGTCTTTCCTTTCCCAAAGCTGTGTGCTGGGGGCCAGGGGCTCAGAAATAAATCGGGTCTGGCTTTGAGACATTAGTTCACGGGCCAGTGACGGATACTGGTGGCAGAATGGGGCTGGGACGACAGGGAGCCTGGGACTAGGTAGGGAAGAGCCTTGAATGCCAGGTAAGCGGTCTAATCTGTGCACCAGAACTATCCGGGGAGAGATTCCTGTTCGGTAGGTTTGGGCTGTGGTCTGGAAACCTGCATTTTAACAGAATCTCCTGGGAATTTTGGGACGGCTCTTCACAAAGCACACGGCCTTCCATCTCCGGGGTGGACCTGGGCTCTGGTTTTCAGTGGCTGATGACCCTGTGGAAGTGGCCTCCTCTCTCTGGGTCTCAGATTCCATAATTTTAGATTGTTCCCTGTAAGTAGGGCCATTTTTAGATCTTTAGGAGTCCCACCTGCTATGTCAAACCTGTTAAAATATTCCCCATCCTTCTTTAAATACAAGTTATATATAACTTTAAACATTTTGGTGTGCAGTTGCTGGATGGCACAATATCATGTTTTATAGACAATTAAAGCTTTCTGAATTCATCAACTTCTCACTCTATTTTGCAGCCAACAATTGGCTTTTTCAGGTCTCAGATGTAAGCCCTTGAAAAGCCTGTAGGACCAGGCCTATCAGGCCTGGTGGATAAAGTGTCTCTAAGGGCGTGGGGGAGGCAAAGGGGAATTTTTAAGCAAATAAGTGACAAGGTCAGATCTGGTTCTGGGAAACTCTGGCAGCTGTTGAAGAGAACTGATTGAGTGGGGATACAGAATGAGGGCGGGGGCTGGCCCAGGCTAGAGTGGAGATGGCGGGATGGGACAGAGGCTATGGGAATGGGGTGAATGGAATGCGGGGTTAAGGGGGGTGGACCTGACAGGGTTTTGGGATGGGTTTGGGGGAGTGAGGGAGGAGACAGGAATGGTTCCTAGCTGTCAGGCACAGGCAAGTAGATGCATAATGGGGCTGTAGGGTGGCACGCAGTCACAGACCAAGAGCACTAGAGGAGGAACAGTGACAGCGGGGCTGAGAGGAATATGGAGAAGGAGGGTTGACCAGCGGGCTCACCTTCCACGGAGACTTCCCGGCAGCGTGCCAGGTCCGCCTTGTTGCCCACCAGGATGATGGGCACATGGTCCGCCTGATGTGTACGCCGCAGCTGAATGCGGAGCTCAGAGGCGCTCTCGAAGCTGCCTCTGTCTGCGATGGAGTACACGATGACGTAGGCACTGCCCACCTGCAGGCATGACTCCTGGCTCCAGCTTTCGTCCTGTAGGGGAGGGAATCCAGGCCCAACCTCAGAGAATACCTAGGCCCTGGCTGAGAAAGGGGCTGGGATGGTCTAATGGGTGGGGTGGGGCTAAGGTTTATACTTTGGACAGGTTTGAGGAACAAATTCTCCCATAATTCCCTGTTCTCTCAAAGTAGTGACACTCTGATCCTCTCAGCCTGTTTCTCTGCTTGAAAGATTGGGCTAATGACACTACATCACTACATTCTCTCATTCATTGGTTCCTTTTATAGGCTGGCACTGGAGACAAAAAAAAAAAAAAAGTTGGTTCCTCTCTTTGCTAAGGAGGGTTTGCTGTTTAGATGTTCTGGCTTTGCCTGTTTAATGGGTTCAGTCATATTAGACAGTTCGTTTGGTCTTCTGCAGTCTCCTCAAAAGAGAAAAAAGGAAGGGAGAGAAGTGAGGATGGAGGCTGACTTCAAGGGAAAGCAGTTTTTCAGAATGGTTTAAAAAATATCTTTATTGATTTCAGAGAGAGGAAGGGAGAGGGAGAGAGAAACATCAATGATGAGAGAGTCATTGATCAGCTCCTTCCTGCACCCCCTCCTCCCCCACTGGGGATCAAGCCCACAACCCGGGCATGTGCCCTGACTGGGAATCGAACCACAATCTCCTGGATCCTAGGTTGATGCTCAATTGCTGAGCCATGCCTGGCCAGGCTGGGTAACAACTTTATAAGTGTTTAATAAGACACAGTTCCTGCCCTCCAAAAGCTCATGGTCTGGAAGGGAGGCTATGGAAATGGAGAGTTATAATGCACTGTGATAAGTACCCATATGCAAGTGGTTGGAGAAGCCATGGGGTTGGGGGAGGGAGGCCAGAACTCAGCCTGGCAGAGTGTGGGGGGCTTCACAGTGGACCCATGAGTGGGTTTTGAAAGGATGAGCAGGTGGAGCAGGAGAGAAGTGAGTGGGTCAAGACTGGGAAATACTGACTGTGGTGGAGGAATTGTTTGTGAGAGAGAAAGAAGCCAGAAAAGTTATCTGATAACCAAATAAGATAGATGAATAGGAAAGCATCAGATCCATGGTCAATATCACTGTTAAAGGGGGTGAGTTTTCAACAGCCATATTGATTCTTCCGCAGGCCGCATAACAGCGGGCTGAGTCAGATGGTTGAAGGTGCTCATTCTGAGATCTCAACCTTGACTATGGACAGGTTCCTTTTCCCCTCTGGGTCTCAGTTTCCTTATCTGTAGAGTGAGATGGTGGGTCTTGACCATTCATTCATTCATTATACAAATATTTATGGAGGATTTGCTATATGATTAGGATCACAAAAGCCAGTTGCTGCATGGATTGGTGGCTAAGAATCTTTTGGGGACGTGATTAAAAAGATAGATTCCAGGATTCCACTTATACAGGCTCTTACTCATTAGGTCTGGAGGGAGGCCTAAGAATTTGATTTTTAATACTCTCTCCAGGTGACCCTGATGGTCGGCCAAGCTAGGGCACTACTGAGCCAAGGGTCCACCCAGTTCTGTCAGATTCTGCCTTGCTGACATCTAACCATCTAGGCCAAGGGTGGAAGGAATGGAAGCTTATTCCAACAAGTCTGCTACTGTATGGGCGCTATTGGGAGCTGCCTTCACAGTCACCAACCAGGGAAACTGGTTCAGTTTCCTTATTTTACTTGTAGGAAAACCAAGGGCCAGAGAAGAGAAAACTTTCTCAAGGCCACAGAGCCAGTTAGACACAGAATTCCAGTTCCTGCCTTCTAGTCCAGTGTTCTGCTTCCTCTGTCTCGTGAATGGGACTCCCAGGCTGATCGCTCTTCTTAGTTCACTGGACCCTGCCCCATAGGATTCTCAACTGCATCCAAAAAGCAGCCCCTCCCTTACCAGCCTGTGAGCTCCACGGGCCATAAAACATGTCTGCCTTATTTACTGCTGGGTCTCCAGTGTTCCGGCCCGTGCTACATACCATCAAATGTTTCTTAATGAACAAATGGGTGAAGGAGTGGAACCTCAGCTGGAGGTGAGGGGATGATGCTTCCAGGGGCAGGGGGAGGGCGAAGGGGCTACCCTAGTGCATAAAAGCGCAGGCTCTGGGTTCTTACAGATCTGGGTTTGAATCTCATTTGCTGAGAACTTTGGACACATTACTTAACCTCTCTGAGTTCTGATTTCCTCACCATAGAATGGGAATCGAAAGACACTCACTGTATAGTTTTTGTCTTGGCTGAATGTCATAACATAAGTCCAGGGCTTAGCACAGGGGCTGACCCTTAGGAACAGGGTGCTCCATAAACGTCAGCTGCTGCTAAGAGAATCATCATCATCATTATGATGTTCATTTGGACCATGATTTCCTTTTATACTTGTCAAAAAGAATTGGCTACACAACTCCTTCATCCCTAGCCTCTGGGCCTGTCACTGAAGCTGCCAGTCATTTTTGTCAGTCACCCAACACTGACCTCCTAAACCTTCCTGCGGTCAGGTCCTCCCTGCGTGTTAGGGGAGGGACCTTCTCCTTAGAGAGGTGGAATCTCAGGTGGCTTTCAGATCCTTCTCTTGGTGTAGTTGTATTTCTTCAAAGTTCTATAGTGAGCATGTATTACTTGTATAGCAAGGAAAAAAGAAAATCAAACAAGGTAAGAAAAACAACAGGGACATGTCCCTGCCTGCTGCTTTCTTCCTGCTTGGGAAGGGGCTAGGGAAGGACACCCTTTGGTTTCCTTTTTCCTTAGCTACTAAGTTATGATTAATAAGAATTGTCATTATTTATGATTCTTCACCCATGTTCAGCATTTTTTTCATGCTCCCAACTGTGCTCAACTCTGTGAAATTGCATAAGAACTTTTTAAAAAACCCCAACAGTTGGTAAATAAGACAGGAATGATGGACCCATTTATCAGGTGAGAAAACTGAAGCTCAGAGCAGGTAAGTCAACTGCATGCAAACTGGTAAAAACAAAGCCACACAACTGGTAAAAAAAAGAAAGAGGGGTTGAACCTCAGACATTTTGATGCTAAATTCAGTGTCCCTTCCTCTGCACAATGTAGGTGGGTGGAGTGGGATCAGGGTGCTAATAAGAGAGGGAGGCTTGCAGGGGAAGTAGCACATCCTGGGGTGGCTATGGAGAGGAGACCAGTGGAGTGAGAAAAGGGGGTGAAGGTCATGAGGTTCTGTCTTTGGTTGGAAAGGCTGCTTAGGAGCTATGGATTTTGAAGGGATCTGGTACTAGGCTTAGCACCCGTCCCCCCACATCCTGCTTGTTGTGCCATACCAGTTTCTCCGCCTCCCAGGTGTCCATGACCAGCAGTGTGGTGTCCTCTCCATCCACTGTGAGGGTCCTCTCGTACACATCTTCTGTAACAGAGGGAAGAGCTGGATCTCAGGGAGGAAGGGCAGTCCTGGGGAGGGTATGGGCCTCCCTAGCCCCTCTTTATGGTCACTGTACCCCCTCTATTTCTCCTTGAAGTGTTCACCACACTTGTGGGATGCCTGTTTCTCCAGATAGGTCAAGAAGCTCCAGGAGGAGCCCATGTCTCCCCAGTTGCCAGCATAGTATGTGGAACACAGTAGGTTCTGAGAAAGCTTTTGTTTTTGTTGCTATTGATTGAATGAGTGTGTGTGTGTGGGGGGGGGGGGGGGGTTAAAGCTGGACTGGGAATTCTCCAGCGCTGCTCTGTCCCTGGCATAGTGTATACTTCAGGCAGGTCATGTCACCCTCTCTGGGCCTCCGCCTCCCTCTCTGTCATGCCTACAGGTGCACATATGCACACCTCTCGTATGGGTTCTCACTCTCAGAGAGACCAAGCCTGGAGAAAGGGCCTGGCTAGAGTGTCCCCGCCTTCTCTCTGCGTTTAACCAACTCCCCACTCCACTCATTCTATGTCCTCTCAGCCAGTCCTGCAAAAGCCAGTCTTCACTTTCTCTGTCCTGCCCCATTCCCCATCATCCTAGGGCCCCCCAACCCTCTCAGCTCACTGCATCTCTTGGGAATAGAGGAACTCAGGGCCTAGAACTTGGAGTGTGAGAGTCTCCATTTTGGGCAGAATCTTAGTTTTGCTGCAGGTCATGTTGGCCATGGGTGTTTGTCTATGGAGCTGGGATGATTCAAGAGTTGGGGGAGAGTTGGGGCTAGGGGTTTCTGAGGTAGGTGGAAGTCCACTATTTCTTTATACTTGAGACTGAATCCCATACCTCTCACACATGAAAACTGGCAAAATTCTCACTATCAAAGGAATTTCTCTCCCGTAGACCATTGCGCAGGCTGTGCCCTGCACAACTCTAGGGGGGCATAGTCACTTTATAGTCTATGTGAATGACGCCCCTTTGAGTTGAGCAGTGCACGAGCTGTACAACTGTTCTTGGCAGCTTTGTGTCCCTGATGACAGGGCTTTCACTCCTTTGGTCACATGCCAGCCCAGCTGACAGGGTTCCTACCTCCCAGATGTTCATGGAGCTCCCGCTCTTGCTTCCCTGCAAAGAGGCTGGCCAGGCTGGTCTTCCCTACGCCAGGATCTCCAAGCAGCACCACGCGGTAGAGGGCCTCCCAGGAGCCCTCAGAGTCGCTGGATTCAGAGGACCAGCCGCTGGGGGCAGGTGAAGGTTGCTGGGTGGGAGGGTTGAGGGAGGCTGACTGGCCCAGCCGAGGATGTCCGGATTGTGTGGAAGTGGAAGGTGCTGTGCACAGGCCAGGCTGGCGGCCCCGGGAGGACAGGGGCAGTGGAGTGCTGGCTCGCCGACGCAGGGGGGTCTTTGCTTCCTGCTGGGTGTTTAGTGTCATCCTTGGGAGGGGAACTTGGCTCCTTCCTTCCTTCCTTCTTTCTGTGAACAAGAAGGGGGAGTGGGCGGTGAGCCAGGTGCTCTGAGCCCCATCTTCTGTAGGGTCCTGATGAGTTGCTGAGTTAGCTACCTCCAGAGCCCCCCTTGTTCAAGTGGGAGGAGGAGGTGCCTCAGCTCCTTGGGGTGGGGGCTCTCCGGCTTCAGGCCCAGTCTCCCTGGGTGAGGCGGGAAGGGTGACACACACACGCATGCACACCCAGAGGCCGGCTCCCGTGCCTTGAGGATGACCCACTCCCCCAGACACGCGCACAGGCCGGAGGGGCAGCGGCGGGTGGGATGTCCACACGCGCGCACACCCTGGTGGACGCAGCCCTGCCTCTCCCGTTCGGAACACGAGACCCCCGTGCGGGAAGGCGCCTGGATTGCCCCGTGCTCGGCCCCACAGGTCTCTTCCCCACGGCGGGGAGACGGGTGCGGAGCAGGGTTAAGGGTCCCTGGGGGGGTCCCTTCGCGGCCCCATCTCAAGAGCGCTGAGGAAGAGGCAGGAGCGGGTGGGCTGGCACCTGAAGGGCGCGGGGGTCCGGGGGTTCCCTCCGCCGTAACCCGAGCGCCCGGTGCTATGGGAACGACGTGTCCGGCCCGCCCCCTACGTGAAAAATTCAGCAGCCGCTGGCACTGCCTCCAGGGGCTGCTGGGGGGCGGGGGCAGGAGGCAGCCGGCGGGTTTGGGGACAGGACAAGGTCCCGGCAGCGGGTGGGGGGGGACCTCCGGGCCCGGGAGCGCATGTGCCGCTCCCGGAGTCCGAGCCCAAACTTGCCCAACGTGAGGGTCCGGGCTGGAGTTCCCCATCCGGGTAGGTTTCGTGCCCGGGGCTGCCCCACCCCCGGGCCCCAGCTCGAAGGCCCCTCGCCCCGGGAGGCGAGTTCGAGCCCCCTGCCCTGCCCGCGCCGCAGAAGCCCCCATGCGGGCGCCGGGCGGACTCCTCCAACTTCACCAAGTTGGCGGCGGGCTGCCCGGGCCTTTACCTCGAGGCGGGAAGGGGTCCAGGGTCCCCGCCCGCAGCTGCCGGGCGCTCCAGGCCGTACCACCGCTCGCTCGCAGCCCCTCCGGCCGGTCCCGCCCCGTCGGCCCCGCGGGGGCGGAGCCGCGACCCCGCCCAGCCCCGCCCCGCCCCGGCGGGACAGCCCGGGGTCCCCGCCCCAGGCCCGCCGCGGGAGGACTGCGCACCGGGGTCAGCGGACTCGCCCCTCCGTCTAGGGCGGGGCGGCAGTGTTGGGGTGGCGGCCGGAGGAGGAAGGGGGGCCTTGGGTGCCTGGGTCTGGGTCGCCTGGGCTCCAGCGGTGGGGCGCACCGCCAGCCTTGGTCCTACAGGAACCACTTGGGGAGCCTGCTGAGTGTTCAGAAGCCCAGGCCCCACCCTCTGAGACAGGGGCAGATTCAGCAGGCCTGGGGGGGGGGGGTCCGGGCATCTGCCTTTTAAGCAAGTGCCCAAGTGATCCTGATGCAGAGCCCCGGACCCCACTGCCGGAAACTGCTTTGAACGGACGGAGAATTAACTCTGGGAGGTGGGGGGAGAGGGGGCCAGGAGGTCTGCGCTGAGTTCTGAATGTCTTGTTTTTGCATCGTTCATTCATTCACCAGATTCTAGGTGAAGCCCCCATTATTGCACCGAGGGCTGTCCTGTACCTGGGAGAACGGCTGTCCACTCTTTGATTAATATTTATTGAGCACTTGCGCTGTGCCTGGTATGGTCTGAGCTCTTTGCCTGGATTAGTAGCTCATTTAATCCCGAGACAACACTAACCCAGGCTTACCTGGGCCTGCGACTCAGGGTCTCTGCCTCTCAGTCTACTGTCCCTTTCTATCACGGTTCATGGCTTTTTAAATTTTGTATTTAAATCTTTTATTTTCCCAGGCATGTAGGAGGAGGAAAGAGACACTGTGATCTGGGTTATAGAAGAGGAGTTGGCTGCAGGGAACTGGTGAGCTTGGCCATTCATGGGACCAGGATCCAAGCTCTTGAGGAGGCTGCTTCCTTTTAGCTCATGAGGGACTGGAGCAGGTATGTATGTGAAGCCCATGGAGACTGGCTGTACCTGTGGGTGGGGCTCGTCATGGCTGAGGGGGTCCAAGTGTCCAGCTCAAAGCAACACCCACAGCAGTCTAGTCGACTGGCTGAAGCCCTTCATGCCTGGCTTCCTTCTGTGGGCCGGCCCTCTAAACTTCCCTTCCCCACCCACAAGATGGGCTGTGACTGGTGCAGTGTCATACATTGTCCGGGAGTGAGGCAACTTAGTTGAAGTCCCAGCTCTGCAACTCAATTGCTCTATGACTTTAGGCAAGTCACCTCTGTTCCTTGGATTTTAGTTTCTTTGTTTAAAACTGAAATCTGCAAATATTTGGTAATGGAAGATGATCTGACTTTGGGGGGTGGACATACAGTGTAATATACAGATCATGTATCAAAGAAATATACACTTGAAACCTATATAATCCTATTAACCAGTGTCACCCCAATACATTTAACAAAACAAACAAACAAATAAATAAATAATAAAGGGAAAAAATAAAACTGAAATCTAAACAAGTTGCACCCTTGCTACAAAACTTAAACTTGTCTACACTACAAAAGCCTGAACTCGGCATTCGAGGCCCATTGTGAATAAAAGCAGGGCAAGGGGTTAGTGTGGTGTGTGCATGTGGGGTGATGGGAGAGCTGAAAGTTCTTTGATAAGTTTTTTTTTTTTTAATTTTTATTTCAAATGTACATGGCCGTGAGAGAATAAAATATGGACCAACGCGAGCTTTTAAAAAACTTTTTATTATGTAAAAATGTAAACATGCAAAAATAGAGAAAAATGTAATGATGTGAGTTTGAAAAAGAAACTGTCCTCTGCAGGGCCATTTCCAATCTCCTCCCAACAAGTTCCTTGCTCTGGTCATGCCCCACACTTCCAGGCACATTATATTTCTTCTGCCTGGAATATTTTCCTCTACTCATCTTTCAGGATGCAACTCAGACGCTGCTGTAAGCTCTGTACACGTATGATCTCAGTGGTTCTCAAACTTTAGCAATATGTTCGAATCACTTGTAGGGCTTCTTAAACCACAGCTTGCTGGGACCCACACCTGAGTTTTTGATTCAGTAGGTTTGGACAGAGCTTGAGAATTTTCACTTTTAACAAGCCCCAGGTATTTATTGCTGCTGCTTGCTGGTCTGCGTACCACACTTTGTATTGTTTGGTTTAATCTTCTAAATGAGCTAGGTAACCATTACTCTCTGTTTGGAGGGTACTATTACTCTTCTCATTTCCTGTGTGGGCCTAAACACATGCTGTTTGAACAGGTCAATGGATTCTGGTTTCATCTCCTTGGCATCAGGAAGGGAATCCTCCATGTATTTAGCTTTGCAAGGGGGGCTTGTGCTCATTTCCTAGATGGCAGCCTGGGGCTCAGAGAAGTTAAGTGACTTGTCCAAGGTATCACAGCAATTAGAGGGAGTTGCTGGCAATGAAGCAGGCCTCTCTGAAGCCAAGACTTTCCCCACCCTCTCAGGTGGGGAAGCTGTCCAGTTTCTGACCCCAGACATTGCTTCAGGAAATTCTGTCCCCAGTTACAGAGCTCAGCAATGTCCGGAGTGTGTGCCCAACCAGTTCCCCACATAGCTGGCTGAGATCCAGCTACAGCCTTGGGACCACAAGGTCTCAGACTTCCACTTAAATCTCCTGCAGCCCACAGCCCTGTAGCTCAATAAAAGCTGGGCCCCAGGTAGCAGGGCTTGGTGTGCTGGGTCCTCTCCTCTTGTCTTCTCTCCCCAGTAGCCTCCCAGGAGCCCTGTGGCCATGACACAGCTGCTTCTCCTCATTGTGTCTCTTCTGGTCCTGGGTCATGTGCCACCAGGTAACATCACTGTGTGTGTGTGTGTGTGTGTGTGTGTGTGTGTGTAGAAACAAGGAATAGGTTCTCAGCTCCTGGGGACAGAGGAAGCCTAAACCAGTGTTTAAATTCTGGCCCCGTAACTGGCTTTCTGAGCAGCTTAGAGTGAACAGCTAAATCAGCCAGCACCTTAGTTTCCTAACCTTTAAAACAGGGTCCACTCAACACATGTTCATCTGAAAAATATTTACTGTGTGCCGGGCACTGTTACAATTGCTGGGGGCCCGGCAGTGAAAGAAAGCCAGGTCTTTGCTTTCATGGAGTTGATATTTTAGTTCGTGGAGACAGAAAATAACCAAATAAACATGTAATATTTCAGGTGGTCATAAGTGCTAAGAAGAATGAAGGGGTTAGTGTGGTGTGTGTGGGGGGGGGAGGGGGAAGAGCTGAAAGGCCTCTGGTAAGTTTTTCTTTAAAGCTTTTAACTCAAATGTACATGAAAGTAGAATAATATAAGGAATAAGGCAGGCTTTTAAAAAACCTTTTATTATGGAAAAACATAAACATGCAAAAATAGAGACAAACGTAATGATGTGAGCTTTAAAAAGAAACCTTATCTGAGACAATTTCAAACCTAAATAAAAAATATGGTATAGAAAACCCCCTGATTACCCAGCCTCACCCAGGGCCGGCTTGACCCGGTCCTGTTTTGTTACTCACTGCTCCTTTCCCCCAGTGAACCATTTTGAAGTAAATCTCCAGTATCTCACCATTTTATATAAGGCACGTTTGAGCAAAGACCTGACTACAGTGAGAATACAGCAGGTTCCCGATTCACGCCTTTTGGTTACAAGGCTGATGAGGTGCTGTAGGAACTTAACTCCTGTATATATCAATTAGCCTGTGGGAAAATTGGTTTCTTTATACATTTCACTTTAAGTCACAGAACCTATTGACGAGGCTCAGTGAGGACTTACTATGTAAGCACGGCCATTCGGGCAGAGGGGGCAGCAAGGATGAAGGAGGCAGGAGGGGGACTGATAGATTAGATAGATGGACAGATAGGCAGGCAGGCAGACAGACAGACGTTTTCAGGAGCAGCGAGGCCAGTGTGGCTGGAGTGGGAAGCACAAGAAGAAAAGTGGAGGGAGATGAAGTCAAAGGTATGAGGACAGGAAAGCAGACTATACAGGCGAGGATGACGCCTGGATCTCAGGGTTGTTGGCAGGTTGAAATGTGGTGATGTGTTAAGAGCAGTTATTGTAGGAACTGCCTTCACCTGGGAGCCGGGGCCTTGGGTTCTGGTACCAGACCTATCGCTCACTGCGTTGGAGAAGTTGACCAAGTCCTTTCCTTTCTTTATCTGCAAAATGAGAGGGTTGGCCTAGAATGAGCCCTGGTTGCTTCCACTCTCCAAGCTGTCATCCTGATAAGCTTACTTGCCATTTTTGAGTATTTACGGCCTGCCAGCCACTGTGCTAAAATGATTAAATCCCCTGTAACTTCCCTCTGAAAGAGAGCCGTGCCGGTGAGCACTCTGAGGCCCAGGCACTCGGCTGGGGAATGGCAGAGCTGGGGCTGGGACCCAGGTGGTCTGAGCTGGGTGAGCACCACAGTTAATCATACTGCATGTCCTCTGCAGAGGGGGGGTTCTCTGCCTCCTAGAGGTTTTGAGATCAGCTCTGTATCATTCTAAGATTCCCTGCCTTGGCAAGATAAAAGGATGGGCTGGTCGACAGGGCTGAATAACACCATGGGTATCATGTAAAGATTCTGTGGAATCGCCTCTAACTCAGGGAAAGGCACTCTCCCTCCACCTCCCACTCAGCCCCAGTTCTTCTGAGTTGCTGGGTCATATGTCTAGAAATATCGCTGTAACAGATAAGCCTTGTCTAAGTGGTCCCCCTTTCTCCCCACTTTCCCACACCTGCCCTAGTTGGCAATCACCACACCTTGATCATTTCCTTCAGGGCACTTACCACAACTCTACTGCCAGTGCCCCATGTTTGTTGAATGAATAAACGGAGATGCCTCCCCACCCCCATGCTGTGACCAAAGACCCTTAGAGGGGGCACAGGGCCTAGTTTCCCAAAGCCTTACCATTTTTTGTGGCCCATGGTTGGAAATTCTTTCACTAAATTTTAACATTAAACAGGTCCGTAAGTGTGTGAGGCAGTTAGTGTGAAGGTTATGAGTGTGGGTTCTGGAGCCTGACTGCCTGGGTTTGAATCCTAGCTCTGCTCCTTAATGGCCGTGTGACCTTGGGAAAAGTTGTTAATCTTTCTGTGCCTCAGTTTCCTTAACTATATGACAGGGATTGTAATAAGACCACCTATAACAATATAGTGTTGTTATGAAAAGTGCTTAGAGTGTACCTGGCATGTGGATTAACCTGGACAGGAACTTGGTTTCTAACTTATAACCAGCGGTCTAACTTGTGACCTGTAGGCTAACCTGAACTATCCGTGGTCTAAATTGTAACTAGTTGTCTCTGGTGGTCTAGTCTATTACCTCCAATCTAATCCTTGACCTGTGGTCAGAGCTCATGTCCTGTGACCTAACTTATGACCTGTGAGCTGCTCTATGACCAGTCATCTAACAAATGACTAGAAAGCGAACTGGTAGCTTATGATCTAACTTGGGCCCTGTGGACTAACTTATGGTTAGTGGTCTAACCTGTGACCTGTGGTCTCACCCTTGATCTGTGGTTAAACCTGTGACCAGTAGTCTTAACTGGAACCCATGGGCTGCTCTGTGTCTTGTGGTCCAACAAAAGACCAGAGAGCTAACGTGTGGTCAGTGGTCTAACCTATGGCCTCACCCTTGATCTGTGGTTCAACATGTTAAGAGTGGTCTAATCTGTGACCCCTCGGCTATTCTGTGACCTGTGGTCTTCCTCTGTACAGGGAGAAATGAGTTCAAACGGTGCTGGAAGGGCCAAGGCGCCTGCCGGACTTACTGCACAATGCGAGAAGCCTACATGCACCTGTGCCCGGATGCCTCCCTGTGCTGTATCCCCTATGGACTCAAGAACCAGAAGCCAGGGATCGTGTAGCTGGTTCCGGGGCTGGCACACTTGCTCTTCAATAAAATACATGCTGCCTGTTGTCTCCTCTTGCTTCTTGCCCACCACCCCTCTACCCCCACCTCCCCCAGGGCTGGGAAGAGGAGAGTGGGAAGGTCCATAATGTGGGAGAGTTGGAGGGATGTTTGGTGGAGGCAGTGAAGTACCCGAGGAGAGTGGGCATTAATGACCACTGGAAATGGTTCCAGTCTTGCCTGTATCACTTTTGCTCTGTCCAACTCCGGAAAAATTGCTCAATTTCCGTCAGCTTCCCCAGTCTTCTCATCCATAAAATGGGGATAATTATAATATCTGGAGATTAGGACTTTATAGAAGGAATGCAAGAAGAAAGGTAGAGTTAATCATAGGAGTTAATTGTAATTATGAGAATTAATAAAATGAGTTAATTATAATAAGAATGAATAATAATAGAGTTAAAACCACATTTCTGGCATTCAGAATGAGATGGTACATTGGGCTTGAAAGACAGATCCTATGAAGAATGAAAGGATTTTTCTATGTTCCTTTATCTCCTATTTTAGCATTTGAAGAGCCTGCCCAAGTGGAAAATAAGGATTTTATGAAAGCAAAGTTTTCATATAAACAGGGAGGAGTAATAGGGAAAATCTCTGCCTCTAGGTCCAAGGAACTGTGGGGACAGCAAGTGAGGGAGAAGCCATGAGCAGAGTTGGTGAGGTGGGTAGACAGACATGTGTCCTAATCGCCCTGTGTCAGGATTGTGTTCGGCTGAAAAAACAGGAAACTCAATTTTCAGGAACTTATTTTTCTCATGTAAAAAAATCTGAAGGAGGCGCCCTGGCCAGGTGGCTGTGTTGGCTGGAGTGCCATCCCCTTCACCAAAAGGTCGCTGGTTCAGTTTCCAGTCGGGGCACATACCTAGGTTGTGGGGCGATCCCCAGTCGGGGCTCCTATGGGAGGCAACCTATCTCTCTCTCTCTCTCCCTCTCCCTCTCCCTCTCCCCTTCCCTGTCCCTAAAACATATCCTCAGGTGAGGGTTAAAAAAAAAAAATCTGGAGCTTAGGTAGCAACCATGTCAGGGCCAGCATCTCTGGGGTCCTCTTGGGTCACATAACTTCAGGCTCATGCCATTGTGTAAAGCAAGAAGTGGGGAGAGGGTTGGCAAGGGTTAGTTTCTCACTTTCATCAAGAAAGGAAAAACTTCCCTGGAAGCTCCCTCAGCAGACTTCTACCTACTTTTCACGGACCAGCCCGTGTCACACTGCTGCTCCTGGTGTAGGAAGGCTGGGGAAGAGCATGTAGCTGTTCTAGCCTGTATCACAGACTTGAGCTTGGGGGGAAGGGAGTTGAGAGACCCTCAGTGCTGGTCCACCTTCACCCTGGGATTGAGCCCAGGAGGGGGCAGGCGTGTGGGATAAGCTGAGAGGAACTCTAAGGGCAGAGGGCTGTTGTCCACTGTTCTTTGAGACTTTTCGGAGAGGTTTGGAGTAGACATGGAGTAAGAAAAGGTACCCTGCATGGCCAGGCTAGGAAAGGAGTGGTGACGTTCAAAATATTTACCATCAGAAGGGACACGGAGGCTGGGGCTGGAGCGGAGTCTTGGAGGCCAGTTGCCATGCCAGGTGTTAACCCTTTAGTTTCTGGTATGAGAGGGACCCGGGGATATGCCTGAGACAGCTGGAGTGGAGGAGGGGAGACCCAAGGGGCTTAGGGTGCAGCTCTTTCCTAGCCAGGGGAAAGCATTCAATTATTTCAATAACAAAGTGTGCCAGCTGCAAATCAGCCCTGCCTTTAAACCTCCCTTAGATCCTGAAGGGGGGTCTGGACACTGACCTGAGAGCCAGGGGACCTGTTTTAGGAACCAACTTGGTGGGGGCAAGGTGGTCATGGCATCCGGAGCCTAGAAACAGGACAAGATAAGAACCCCACAGACGGCCACAGAATCACAGAGAGCTGATGTCTCCATTAGGCCTCACTGAGTCTGCAGGAGGCCAGATCAGTTCACCAGAAACCAGCCGTAACCGAAAGCCAGTGACAGGCCCAAGCCACCGAGATCCCAGCAGATGCCAGCTGCACCCGACCGCTGCGTCTTCCCACCCTTACCCCAGCCTTCATATTGAGAGGAGCAGGGGGACGAGAGAAGGAATCTGAAAGACAGAGCAATTATACCAGAGACCAAGTCTCTCTGAACTCAAGAAACCTCAAGAGAATATTTAAATTGTTGAATTAGACCAAGTTTTCAACTAGATTGAACTCAATTTAGCTCCGCACTCTGACCCCTCCTCTCATTTGTTCTACAGAGTGAAGGAGTTAGATCTTGTTTGCACAGTTTCAGGGAATTTGTGACTTTGTTGCAGGGAAGATGGTGATGATTTCTGGGAGTGAGGAGTCAGACAGATTCAAGTTCAGACTCCAGCTCTGCCACTTACAGGCCACAGGCCCTGTGATCAGGGCAAGTCACTTCCTGGGCCTGATGTCAGGATTCTTCTCTGCAAAGTGGGCCTGATGACAGCTCGTAACGGGGGAGCTGTGGGGTCAGATGAGATCATCTGGCCTTTGTAAGCGGTCACTGAAAGAAATGCTATAACCGCTACCGCCTCTACTGAGCAAGAGGACGCCAGTAGCCTTCTCCACGTGATTTCAGACGTACAGGAAATCTGTAAGACTAGTACAGAGAATTCCCGTAGACCCTTCACCCAGTTTTTTCAAATATCGACGTTTCACCACTTGTACCTTACCATTTCTCTCTCTCTTTTCTCTGCTTACTCTATTGTACAAATACAGTATAGAATACATATACATTCAAAAAATGTGTTAATTGACTGTTTTAAACTTACACACTAGTGTGTATGTATAATATATTTATATGGGTATAGGTATCTATATATTTATATATAGACATATATAGATATTTCTCTCTAGACATGTTATATATGTATAATTTATATAAATATATCTGCATTTTTCACATGTATCTAGATTCTTCTGTTGGAGTGGAGATTAGAAGCGTTTCTCATTCTGATGATCAGGTGGCTCCCTTTGGGCTACAAGATAAGGACAAGGGAGTTAGAACAAAGGCTATTGTGGGCAGTTCAAGGTAAGATATGGGGACTCCTTACTCCCTTCCCCTCCTGGTTTTTTTTTTTTTCTTTTTTGGTTAATTCTCACCCGAGGGTATTTTTTCCATTGATTTTTTTTTTTTTTTTTTTTTTTTTTAAGGGAGAGTGGAAGGGAGGGAGGAAGGGGGAGAGAGAGAAACATCGATGTGAGACTGGTTGCCTCCTGAATGCGCAGATCCAACCTGCAACCCCGATTGACTGGAATTGAAGCCATGATCCTTTGGCGCATGGGCCAATGCTCTAACCACTGAGCACATTGACCAAGGCCCCACCTGGGGTTTTAGTGGCAGAGTGTGAGTGGAATTGTTTATTTTACCAGCACTATATTTATGTTTGAGAGCCAGGCAACAATCACATGTGGCTCAAATTACCCTTGAAAATCGCTCAGGAATCTGCCTTTATGGAGACTGACATACATAGTAAGCTTTCCTCCATCAATGGAACACATTAAAGCAAAGGGGCTGATTGGTTATGTTTAGGGGCCATTTTTATGAAAAATAAATATCTCTCCGCAGTGGAATCCCACAGTGCAGTGTGATGCCCTCGGTGCCAGGTGCTTCCACTGCAACAGGAGCGGAGACACTTCCCATCTCCTCTCACTCAGGCACTGGTTCAAGGAAGGATTCCTTTGGCTTATTTGGACTACCGTTGCTCATATTTGCAAAATATATATCTGACAAAGGACTTGTTTCCAGAATGTATAAAGAACTCTTACAATCAGTAGGAAAAAGACAGTTCAATAATAGTGTGGGCACATATTTAAACAGACATTTTACAAAAGAAGGTACATAAATAGCCAATAAGCCATCTCAAAATCATTAGTCTTCAGGGAAGTGCAAATTAAAGCCACAGTGGGCACCACTACACTCCTACCAGAATGTTTAAAACAAAAAAAGGCTGCCCATAGCGAGGCCTGGTGAGGATATGGAGCGGCTGGAATGCAAATACATTGCGACAGGAAGGCAACCTGGACAACCAACCTGGAAAGCAGTTGCAGAGTTACTTATAAAATGAAATAGAAATAGGTATATACAAAGACTTCTCTTTTAATGCTCATAGCAGCTTTATTTATAATATCCCATAACTGGAAACAACTCAAAGGTCCAACAAGTGAATGGGTAAGCTGGGATACATCCATAGGGTACAGTCCTATTCAGTAAACAACAATAGCAATTTACTGATACAACGTGAGCTAGTCTAAGAAACACTGTGTTAAGCAAAAGAAGCCATATACAAAGGTGTACACGCTGAATGACTCCATTTATATAAAGTTTAAGGAAGACAACACTACCCCTGGCCGGCATGCTCAGTGGTCAGAGCGCTGGCCACTCACCTCAGGTGAGGATTCACACACAAGCAAAACAAAGCAAGGCAAAACTAACCTGACTTAAAAAGTGAGAAAAAAAGTTAAAAAAAAATCTCTGAGAAACCTTATTTCTCTTCTCTGTCTGTTTTTATGAGCACCTGTAGCTGAATTTGAGTCCGTTACCTGTGCTTGGGATGCAGCTTCACTTGTCTAGAAAGAAGAGAAAATCCAGGAAGAGGACTCTGCTAATGGGCAGCTCAAAGGAGAAATACTGCCCTCTAGAGGTTGTTTTGGGAATTTGTGGATGGCATTTTTTTAAATTGTGGAAATTGACAGGGCCCCTACTGGAATTTAGTAGGTTGGGGACCCCAGGATGCCAGGTGGCAAACAATGTGTGAGACTGTCCTGGAAAATGAAGTATGAAGTATTGATTTCCCCTCCCCCAAATTCAAATATCCTGCTAGACATTTATGTAGCTGAGAAGCTCATTTATAGTTCTCTGAGCCCAGAAATCAAAGGTGGTTTTGCAAGTATTTGTTGCACGTTGAGTTTTCCTGAAATGAAACTGTAAATCAAGGGATGATTATACTTTGCTCTGGTTAGGGCTTTGCCCAAGACGTTCACCATTTTGGAGAGCCAGGACACAGACAGCAAACGTTTTGGGCAGTATTTGAGGTGTGCACACAGCACACCCCTTTAAGCCTGCGTTGTAGCTATTACACTCATGCTGTGTATAGGTAAAAGATCTGACTATTTCATTAGGTTGTTAAGTGTACTTATATGTCAATACACATATTATTATAAAAGTTTCTTTTTTCCTCCTTTATATTATAGTTGGCTTTTAATTTGATTTTTCTTGAAATTATGTGAGTAGGTAGGTTATAATATTTATGAATCTTATTTTAAGGACAAAAAAGGGGCATTGCAAAATATTTATTATAAAAAGGAAGCATTTGGTCCAATAGGACCCAGTGAATGTCAAGCTCTCACCAACAGATTAGTAGGACCTCATGAGGAGATGGAGAGAGGGGCTGTCCCCTTCTCCAGAATTCCACCAAGAAGGCCCATATTTTATTGATGTTCATTTCCCTCTAAGCACAGGGGCTCAGGGTTTCATGAGGCAAAGAGCAGACATATTCTTTCCCATAGAAGCTCATTGCAGAGATACATGGAAAAGTGAGTACATGAGACACTGTGCATGTCCCTCCCATTTATACCCTTCTAACCCTGCGAATAGCTTTGGCTGAAATGACAAGTATATGCAGACCAGGAAACCCCTGTTCCTTATGCCCCAGACACAGTTGATTGGACAAAAGGTGAGTACTTTCCCAAACCAAGCTAATCCTGTAGGCTGGCCAGTGACCTACACACAAGATGGGTTGGTACAAAACGCTGAACTGGATCAATCAGATTCTCTGCTACTAGGATTTGAATTGGGAAATACAGAGAATAAAGTAGTGCATAATTGGAGATGCAGCTGAAAAGTTGCCTTAGTAAAAGTCAAGGTTGAAGAGTGGGGTGGGTGGTGGGAGGAGGGGTAGAGTAGAGCATAATTTGAGGAAGCAGAAGCTATTAGTAAACATAAGCAATTGGAGGTAAGGCAGACAGCGCTCTGCTTTAATATATAAAGTATTAAAGGTTTAATCCAAACATCAAAGTGTTGTGGGGCCTACCGCACTGTCTGCCTTGCAAATCTCATCTTGGATCTCTCATCTCTTGCACACCAGGCTTTAGCCACATGCCCCTCTTTCCATCTCTGGAGCAAGCCACCCTCCTCCCAAAAGGCCCATGCACATGCTATCTACCTGGAATATTCTGCAAACTCCCTCTCAACTCTTTGCAGACGTAAGTTCTCCGATGGCAGACCCCAGGTGAAATGCCACCTCCGCAGAGAGGGTTACTCTAATAGCTCACGGAGGCCCCCTCTCTCATAATCCCCCCACCCTTGTTCTCAATGACTGTACTCTTCATAGCCCTTCCATCGGATGTGATTATGAAATTATTTCTTGTTTAAGGCTTTTTCCTCCACAGCTTGTAGACGCCACAGTGGCAAAGCCCACGTCTGTTTTATTTGGCATTGTGGAGCTGGAGACTAAACACGGTGCCCGCCAAATAGGAGATGACCAATAAATATTTGTATGTGACCAAATGAGCAAGTGAATGGATGGTTTACAGGGATTGTGGTTCAGTAGGTTTAAGACATGGTAAAAAAAAGTCCTTAGCTTCACAATAGTCCCTTGCTTAAGGATGGGGTATGCTCTGAGAAACGTCTCTTTAATGCTTTCGTCATTGCGCAGACATTACCGAGCGCGGCAGGGTCAGCACAGGCCCACTGGGCTCAGGGGGAAGCCGCGGCCTGTGTCCCCGGCTGTTCCACGGTCCCCCGGGCGGCGGGTGGGCGCCCACTCGCCAGCGCTTCTTCCTCGGCAACAACTGTTAGGATCAACTGTTTTAACTTAGACATTCTGATATGTGCGCGGTAATATTTTAGTGTAATTTTAATCTGCATTTCTCTGCTATTTATAAATTTTCATGAGTTTATGTGCCACATACGTAGTTTTTTTTGGTGAAGTGTCAGTTCAACTCTTTGCTCATCAATTTGTTACTGGGTTGTTTGCTTTTTTAAAAAAATTGAGTTTTGAGAGTTCTTTACATATTTTGGAAAAAAATCCTGTAGAAGACATGTAATTGTCAAATATTTTCTTTTGTAGGCCTTTTTGACCAATTTAGCTTTTTTGTTTTTTTCTGCTATACAATCCTTAAAGTACTTAATTTTCATAGATTTTATTTCTTTTTTTTTAAAAGCTTGATTTTTATACACCAAGAAGGCAAAAATATTAGTATAAAAACAATAAGACAACAAATATCTCGAGTTCTACCATCTTGATTGAAGAAAAAGAGAATATCAGCATTACTTCTTCTAATTTCTATATTTTAGATTTAGCCATTAACTTAAATTTGTGCTTTATTGATACTTTTGTCATCTATGTCTATGTCCCTAACAAAATATTTGTTTATATGTGCACAGTTTTGGTCAAATTCTGGGAAAACTTAAACATTTTTTTTGGTTGGAATATTATTGAATCTAGGAAACAATTGATATAGAATTGGCATCTCTAAGATACTGAATCTTCCAAGTCATGAACATAGTACACCTCTCTATTGATTTAGACTTTCTGTAAGGGCTCCTAATTTTCTTCATAAAATTTTTGAATATGTTTTGTTTGAAATATTCACAGGTATTGGGACATACTTTTCCTTTGGTTTGTTAGCAGTCTAATTAAGCTCTGCTTAGATTTGATTTTCTTTGAGTCTATCCTGCTTAGAGTTCACTAAGCTTCTTGAGGCTGTGATTGATGTCTTTTTAACAATATTTATCTTTTTCTGCGCATATCCTTTTATTTTTTTAATTGGGTGCTAGAAATCGTATTTAAAGAATTGTAGAGGCTAGAATAACTATTGCTTTCACTCAGGGGGAGCATATCCTTTCCTCTGTTAGTTGGTACTGGTTGTTAACATATCTCTGCAAACTAAGACAACAAAGTATTCTTAGTTCTTGCAGTGTGTCAGCTAGGTATAAGGAAAATTTTAAAATTTCAAAGTAATAATTTATTAGATGATAATGAGGCTACACAGAGATTAATAATATAACTAAACATAGCTAGTAAGAGCACAGTAGAATTACTGAGAACAATCTGAGTTAATCTCTAAACGTGAACACATTCATACTTTCAGCCTTCTACCTTAAAAAATTCTAGAAACATAAGAATACATAAGCACAACTTTCATTGGCTGCCAGAGCAATATCATCATATGTCGCATAGAGCACAGAATATTCCACTGCACACTTGTGAGTGGTTGAGATTGAACAAGATGAATAATATTTTATTGTTATTATGAAAATAGTTCTGACATCACTGACTGCCTGACAGGGGGCCTGTGGGGTGGGGGCAGGGTAGGGCCGGGTAGACTGACAGGCTGGCACAGCAATCAGCCGGAGGCGGTCACTGATAGAACTCAGGAATCTCCAGGGGGTCAGACGCAGAATAGCTTCATCTTCATTTTTATGGCTTTAGGTTTCAGAGAACTCAGAATAACCATGCCTTCGGTTTTGGCTGGAACTTGGGCTTCACACAGCACGGTTTATTATTTATGCAGTAAACATAGATCTTTTCCTTCTTGGAGCACGTGTGACGGCATTTGCCAAGAAAGTTCCAGCATCTTTGGGTGCCACCTGACACAAAACATGAAAGAAGAATGGAGATGACGTCAGTCCTCAGAAGAGGTAGGTTCTGGGTTTGAAAGGTCTATAAAAGGATTAAAGCGGACGTGATAGGGAACTCACATCAGTTTCCCCTGCTTTCTCTTTTATTCCTTCCCTTCTTTACAAAAATTGTGGTAAAATACAAATAACATAAAATTCACCAGTCTAAGCATTAAGTACGTTCACAATGTGGTACAACCATCATCACCATCTAGTTCCAGAACTTTCAGAATCATCCCAAACAGAAACCCTGCCCCCATGTATTCTTATTTCCCCTCCCTCCAGCCCCGGGCAGCCACCAACTTGCCCTCCTTTCTATAGATTTGCCTACTCTGGATAACTTATGCCAATGGAATCATATAATAAAATATGTGGCCTTTTGTGTCTGGTTTCTTTCACTTAGCATAATATTTTTAAGGTTCATCCTGGGTTTTTAAAAACGTTTGTGTGTTTTTGGTTAACATTCCATCACTCTCTTCATAATCTTATTTTTATTTGGTTTTGTTTCTGCCAAGGCCTCTCATCAAGAAGGTGGCTGTACTTAGGGTTTTTAAAAAAAATTGTGGTAAAATACACTTAACATAAAATTTACCCTCTTAACCATTTTTAAGTGTGCAGTTTAGTGATATCAAATACATTCACACTGTTTTTCATTCACCATCCCGTCCATCCCCATAACTCTTTTCATCGTGTAAAACTGAAACTCTATATCCATTAAACATTAATTCCCCATCCTCCCTTCCCCCGAGCCCCAGGCAACATCCCATCCATCAGAAACAATGTTTTTGGTGCCTTTCCTGTCCCAGCATCTTGCCTGACCAACGGGCTGCAGGCCCTGCAGCAACAGTGTTCCAAAGACCTATTCTGAGGGTGGTGGGGGTGGGACTGCACAATTCCGTCAAGCAAGAGGCACAGGAATCCGGAATAGGACCCAGCTACTCCAACCACAAGTTTTGCAGCAGTTAAAGATGAAATCTGCTGCTTGAGCCAAACAATGACATTACCCTTCTCTTCTTCATTCTGTAAAAACTCCAAGCCTGCTCGGACTTGGGTTTTCAGGTGCTCCCTAATACCCATCAGCCGAATAAAGCCTGTAACCTCTGTTTGTCTCAGTTGAACTGTTTTCTTTAGACAGTTTGGTGTCATGACCACCCTCTATTTCATTAATTTATTCTTTGCTGTTTCCTTCTTTCTGCTGAAGATTTAGACCAGGTTTATTTTGTGATCAGGAGTAAGTTTTCTTAGAGGTGACCTTTTGACCAATGTGAGGGAAAATCTGTGCTCAGTGGAAAACTATGCGTTGTCTGGAGCAATGCTTTCAGCTGGGTGATTTTGCTCCCCAGGAGATGTTTGGCAATGAAGTGTCTGGAGACATTTTTAGTTGTCATAACTGGTGGTGGTGGTGGAAGTGGGTTTGCTATGGCAATTACTGGGTGGAGGCCAAGGATCCTTTTAAACATCCTGCCGTGCACAGGACAGTCACAACAAAGAATTATCTGGCCCAAAATGCCAATGATTGCCAATAGTGTTAACAGTCCCGGGTTTAGATAGGTCACAACCTTCAGAGCTCTCTGATTTTGATCACGTGGGAGCTATTTTACAACTCTGTGAGCTCTTGATAAATGATAGTAATGCAAAATAATTATTTTCTATATCTATGCAAGTATGTTCTGCTCCATAGAGGTTCTATAGACTTCTCCCCTTCAGCATGGGTAGAAAAGCCAGTTTTTATCTATTTGTAAATTCATTTCAACATTCCTTTACTCCATATATATATACATTTGTGCTTTGACCCAGTTATAAAATGTGCCTTGTACTGTCATTATGAGTTAAATGAAATCTTTAACACATGTTCATTTTTATATAGCCATGAGGGCCAAGGGTTTACTTTTTGGAAAAAAAAATTACCTTTTAAAACTTCTTTGGAACCTTGAGCAAACTGAAATCACAAGCACTAGATTCTGAAAAAATATATTGAGAGAAATTAGGGTGTTTACTTCAATCAGATGTATTATGAAGACACCTGGCATTTCTGGAGTGACTGAAATGGAGCTTGGTGCAAAATCTGACCCATCACAGCAAAGAACATTTAAAAACTATTCTAAGACAACCTTGGTGGAGAAGTTTTTATTTTTTGGAAGACAAACATATTTATTCCAGCCCAGGTTGGAGGAAAGCTCTAGTATTTGTCCCACCAGCCAGTTTAATGACCCTGGAAAACCAGTGAAGGTGGAACATGGAAAGGAAGCACCATCTCCCGAAAGCTCAAGGATCCGCATATGGACTTACTACTGTCTGCCTTTTCTGTGAAGGACTATTTGCTTTTCCTTGCTAGAAAGCAAAAGCATTTCCTGTGGCTAAAAAACAATCCTTGTTTGTCTTTCCTAATTCTAGAGAAGGCCAAACTAAAGTGACGGAATGCAGATTAGTGGCTGCTGGTGACTGAGGAGGTGACGATTGCAAAGGGGCAAGAGAGACCTTTTCTGGGGTGAGGTAAATGTATTATACTGATCATGGTGGCGGTTACCTGAATGCATGCATTTGTTGAAGCTGATACTGTATACTTATAATGTGGGCATTTTGTTTTCTATAAATTTGAACTCAGTAAAACTGATCAAAAAAGAAATAGTAAGAGAAAAATTTTATAGAAAGGGACAGATACTGAAGATAAGCAAAGGATTCTACACAGAGACAAGAAGAGACCTTGAGAAAAAAAAAGCAGAGCAAGATATCAGAAATAATATTTGACCATTATTCAAGATGCTCCTAAATAGCAGATGACTTGGAAAGGCTGAAAGATGGTGAGACCGTCTTTCCTCTCTCGCTCACCAACAGTTCATCTTGACACTCTTGAATTTAAAATTGAGATTTTATTGTAATGGTGGGGGGAAGGGTTGTAAAGTGCACACTGTGCACACTGAGTCACAGTATGTCAGAGTGTTGGTGTGGGAGAAGGAAAACGCAGAAGGAGCAGGGAGCAGGCTGAGCCCAAGGCCCGCAGTCCTCGCTTTGAGCAGAGTGTATGAGTGTGAATTCACGAGCTATTTTACAGACATTGAAGCGTGTTGATTCTCCCTCCGAGCTCAGGCTACTGAAAAGATGAAGAAAGGATCAGTTTAGTAGCATTGACTATCTCTAGCAACTAGGTCACAGCTCTCACATACTATTTCCCTATTTAAAAAATCAGAGTTTCTTAAAGAAATGGCTTTCATGATCTGTGGCTGGAATTGTACAAGATGAGCCTAGAATATCTTGTTACACCAGATAACCAGATACATTCTAAAGCCAGAAAGGGGTGAATATGTAACCAGTCAATTAAATAACCTTAAAGGATGTCAGATTTTAAAAGCGGACATGATAAAAGATGGGTGTCTAGGGATGCATCCTTAGCAATGAAACTATTAAGAAATGCAAAGAATTGATTGCTATAAAGGTCAAGATATTGCTTAATTTGGGGGAGGGAGACGGTTGTGATGGGGGGCGGGTGGGGTTTCTTTGGGTCAATGTTCTATTTATTGACCTGGATTGTGGTTACTAGGTTGTGTGCTTTGTAACAATTCATTAAGCTGTGCATTCGTTTTCTATGGTTTTCATAATCTGTAATTCTGTGTTTTACTTTACAACGCTTCCCCCCACCATTACAATAAAATCTCAATTTTAAATTCAAGAGTGTCAAGATGAACTGTTGGTGAGACAGAGGAAAGATGGTTTCATACCCTTTGCTTTCGCTCCTCGGAGGCTACTTAGCAATGGCTCACACATTTTAAAATTGGGCACAGAATTACCTAGCAATTTTCTTTCTAGATGTATATCCTAGAGAAATACATGTATAGACTGAGAATGTAGCTGTATTAGAGATACAACCAGAGACAAGTTAGAGATAGACACTGCCCTCAGAGAATTTCCAGTCTAGTAGGGGGGAAATAGCCATTAAAGAAATAGCTTCTCAGACATTTGATTGACTAGAGTTGGAATGAATGTTATAAAGGAAGAACTCTGGGTGCTATGAGGAGGTATACTGGAAAAGTAGATGACATGTCCCACCTAAACCTAATATTGGGTTCTCAGGCTTCATACATATGTCCAGGGTCTCCACAATTAACCTAACTTTAATAGTTTGAAAATATTAAAGTAATATATATTTCATTCCCCTTTAATTTTGGTTGCCAAAAAGCAGAATCAGGCTGTTTCTGGGCTTTAGAGAAATGGTAAAGAACAGTTAGAATGACAAAGTCATTGCTCAGCTTAAATGAGATGAGTAGTTTTAGTTCATAGCAAGACAATGATTTAAAAAACCAAAATTTATCAAGAACAATCAGGATTTCCAACTGCAAAGAGCTCCTTTACATATTGTTAGGTGAGCCTGACTGATTCAGATAATACTACCTTACCATAAGCCACAGGAGGCAAAGGCTGAGGGTCTGGCTAAAGAGACTTCCCCACGAGATCTCTGTTACCACCATCACACCACAGAAAGGAGAAGGGGAACGCTCTCCCTAGAGAAACTGGGCCCGTAAATCCACTTCCTGCAGCAACAGCAGCCGCCACAGGCCTGAGAGCTCCACCGGAACCCCATACCTCACCTCGGCCAGCCAGGGTGGTGGTGGACCCGCCAGCAAGCTAGGGACCAAGGCTCTCCGCCCCTTCCCCACTCCTGGCCTGCTGGCCGACCTAGGATGCAGCGACAACTAATGTGAGAAAAGCAGGGGCGAGAGAATCTTTTGCTACAAACACCCAAATTGGTCTGGACAAACTGCCAGCATTTACCCCTTACCTCTTGGAGCACGGCCCTTGGTTTGCTAACAGATTAGACACAGCACATCATGGTGCCACTTGGAGGAAGATTAGAAATGGCTGGGGAAGTGACTGAGCATCTCCTCTGCTCTCCTGTGGCATAAAATAGGTCGAGAAGTCCCACGGTGGAGACAGGAAAGCCAGTGAGAAGCTAAGAGCCTGGGTCTGCTTGTCAAGAATAGACCTCTATGCATAAGGCAGTGGGAAGGGGAGTGAACAGCCTAAACCTAAGGGCCGGGTGGAAGATTTGGTGAGATAAAGGGCTGGGTCAGTGGGCTCTCGACAGGACTGAGATTTCATCAGCCACGGGATCCAGTAGCAAGTGCCAGCAGGGCACTCACTGACCATAAACAATGAAGAACACTGTCCTAAGGGCCAGTGAAGGTCCAGCACAGGGCCCTATCCCAATTCCTTATGCTCCTGCCCCAGGGCCTTTGCACCTGATGTCTCCCCCCACAGCTTGAATGTTCTTCCCACAAATCCACATGGCTTATCCTCCCTCAGGTCCCCCTGAGCCATCCCATGAACACACCTTTAAAACGGCAAACCCACCCCCTCATATGTGCTTTCCCCCTTTCCTGTCTATGCTGCTCATTATGTTTATCATTTGACATTCCACATGTTTCATTTATTTTCATTTTTTTCCTGTCTCCCTCAATAGAATGTAAGCTCCAAGAGGACAGAGTTTGCTTATCTTGTTTTGTTCTGATTTGTTGACTGCTCTACCTCCTGCACCTATCACATTGCCTGGAACATGAAATCTAGTCAACCATGTTTACTGAATGAACCAATTAATGAAATCATGATATATCAAGTTACTTTCTCTTAAACCCAGATGCTATCCTGGGAAGGAGAAGGGGAGCATAAGAAAGGAAAAATGCTGAAAGACTGAATATTTATTCAGAGACAGAATGAAGTTGGTAACCATTTTAAACCAGGAAAGATGAATATTTAACTGCCACGTTCATGTGCAGCTCCTGCGCCCCCACCCCCGCCCGGGGTCCCACTCAACCGCTCACCAGCCGGATGGAAGTTGCAGGGAAAATTCAGACGAATTATACAAAATAGAGAAGCTACATTTTCTTGCACGCCAGAGCTTCAGCGTGTTCACTGTTGTTCCCTCAACCTGATATTGCTACGCACATACTATTTAGCAGCTTGAGGCACGAGGAAATTGAAACTCTGAGCAGCTGAGCTGCTTGCTGGGGGTCAGAGTTAGAAAATGCTGGGGTAGCTTCTAACCGGGCTTCTGGGGCTTTCCTCTCTACCCCAGGTGAGAGGTTTCAGGCGTTTTCCACAGGCAGGTACAAGGGCTGAGGTCAGCTTGTTGGAGGAAATTCGCACATTTCGACACCTGGGAAGGTTACACGAAAGCCTGGGGGTGGGCAGAAGCTTCTGGCAGTTGAGCAGGAGGGGCCAGGCAGCTGGCGCTGGAGTTGGTGGAATGGGCAAGTCCGATTACGGTCCTCTGCTTAAGCCTTCCCTTGGCTCCCCCCTGGCATTCGAGGCCCAGCCTCAGCCTTACCTCTCGCCACACCCCTAACCCACGCCTCATTTGTGCCAGTTCCCCGAAGGCACCATGATCTCTCCCACATCTGGACCTTTGCAGAAGCTTATTTCTGCCTGGGACACCCTTGCTATTTCCACCTCTTTTCCTTCCCCTTCTAACTTCTACACACTTTTCAGGATGGGGGTATCCCTCTGGGAGGACTCTCCTGGCCCCTGGGCCAGGCTGGTCTCCTGCATATGCATGTGGTTCCCTCTATCACAGCTCTTGTCACTCAGAGTTGTAAATGTTATCTATCATCTCCCCCAGGGCCAAGTCATTTATCTCTGTAATCCTGGCTCCCAACACAGGGTCTGGCGCAGAGAAAGCAATAGTTAAATAGGAGCTTTTCTCACTTGTTATGGTGGCTGTGACCTTTACACAGCTTAGATTATTTTGGGGGCTATTTTGCAAGAGGGTCACTGCTGTCCTCTCCTCTTCCTGCCTGTCTCGCCCACCCTGTCTGGTCTTTCTCACTGAGGCTAGGCCGCCTGGGCATGTTCCTTGGGGGAGCAGTGATGGGGTGGCTAGCCAGAAGTTCTGGATGTCCTAGTTGGTACCTGAGACCTGCACCTGCTGCTGGTGACGGTGCCCTCTCTACGAGGCTCTGAAAGGTGACCTACCTGCAGTGAGCTGGGTCAAGAGCAGCAGTGCAGTCAAAGTCAGCAAAAGGAGCTTCATGGCTGGAAGTGGCCCAAGTGAAGTGCAAGTCCGGCGGGAGGGCAAAGCGAATGCGGGAGAGCGCTGGCCTCTCTGGTTTGCGCTCCCTTTGACCAATCGGAACAGCTGCCACCCACACGTGCCCTCAGCTGCCCACAGGTACAGCCCCCGCGCCCCCCGCGCCACAGCGTGCAGCCACGCACCCTCAGCTGGCACGCCTCCCTCGGGCATTTAGGTCAGCAGGGAGAGGTCGGCAACAAGCAAGGCCCTGGACTTGCATAGGTCCTTTCACCCAGCTCTAAACGGAGGGACCACAGGGGGGCGCCACGATATGGAATCCAGGAGGGGGTGCAGGGGGCGGGGTGGCTCTGGGAGGTGGGGGTAGACTCACAGAGGAGGTGTCATTGAGCAGGCCGATGAGCCGAAATGGTGTTCCAGGCAGAGGAAAGTCTGTACAAAGGCTTATGTTGGTGTTGAAAGTGAGAAACATGACATAAGTAGAGCTAAAACTGGAAGAAAAATGATAAGAGATGAAGCTCCCAGCACCCGCCTGGCTGTGCCCTCTCAGAGGCAGCAGCAGCCGCAGCGCTGCCCTCTGAGAACTAACCATGCACTAGGCCTTACCCACAGGGTCCTGCCTCTGGGCACCAGGCTGGGCCCTTCTCAGAGATCCAAGAACCAGCTATTTGGGGTTTCTCCTCTGAACTCTTAGGTTTTGCCCTGAGGACACCTGCACACTTGATGCTTTTGATGGTCTAGAGGTGAGAGGAAGAGAATTCGAAGGCCAGGGCCCACTCTGGGTGAAGTTCAACAAGAGATTCTGCCCTCACATAAAGCTGGGACTGCAAAGGTCTGCGCATGAAGAGTAAGGGTGAGCCATGAAGAAACCTGGCTACCCCTGCTCAGATGTGTTCGTTGTTGTTAAGCAGAGCAAGACAGAAAAGTCATTAGGATGTTGTAACTACCATCTAATCTTCAAGTGTTTTTATTGTTCAAATACAGTACCAACTGAATTGTAAAACAAAACAAAACGAAAAATCCCAAGCCTTCTAGGTATGAATTTACTTGAAAATGTTCCTAAACTGCAAATGTTCCAGGCATTTGACAGAAGCAAATGTGAATGCTCGCTAAAGGAAGGCGACATCATCTAGGCCCCCAAGAAATCACAAATAAATTCAAGGACAATTAATGGTACATATTCAAAGATTATGAAGCACACAGAGAAACGAGGCACCATCAACAAAACCATACCTACAAAACTTCATTTATTAGTATTATCAGTGTGTGTGTGTGCGTGTGTGATGTTTAATATAACATTTAATCAGACGTCTAGGAGGAGAGGAGAGAAAATGGTTCCCAGGTTATTTCAGACAGTTAATGGTTGAGAATTTTCTAGAACTGATGAAATATATAAATTCACAGATTCAAAAAGCTCAGTGAATCTCAAGCAGAATAAATAAAAAGAAACCAACCTTTAGACATGTCATACTAAAATTGTAGCACACACACACACACTAAAAATATCTTAAAAGCAGCTAGAGGGAAAAGACAGATAACCCCCAGGAAGCAACAGTTATGCTGACAGTTGACTTTTTAAAAATAATAATAATGGAACACAGAAGAGAGTAGAATGATACTTTCAGTGTTCTAAGATGAAATATTTGGCCCTCTAGAGCTATATAATCAGAAAAATATAAGAATCTGGGTGAAATAAAGACATTTCTCAGCAAATAAAAATTGATCAAGACTAGTACCAACATACCTTCACTAAAAGAAACATTAAAGGATATACTTTATGAAGAAGGAAAAATAATCCTATGTGAAAGGTCTTAACTGCAAGAAGAAATGATTAGCAAATAAAGCGATATGTATAAGAGTAAACCTAAACAATATGGAAACCACCTACATGTCCATCAACAGGCAATTGGATAAAGAAGATGTGGCACATATACACAGCAGAATATTACCCGGCCGTATAAAGAATGCAAACTTGCCATTGGCACAATATGGGTGGACCTAAAGGGTATTATGCTAAGTGAAATGTCAGACAGAGAAGGACAACTACCGTATGATTTCACCTATATATGGAATCTAAAAACAAAACAAAGGAACAAGCTAAACAAAACTGAGCAGACTTGGAGAGAACAAACTGATGGTTGCCAGAAGACAAGAGGATGGGGGGAGGGTGAAAAAGGTGTGATCTTAAACACCATATTGACAAAGAAAATCCAGAAATATGTAAAAATGTTAACACTGTGACTAGATTGGGTTTCATTCAGAAATTCAGGTTTGATTTAAAATTAATAGTTTTGGGTTAAAAAACTAAATACAGAAATCAATAGCATTTTTAGGCATCAGAAATAAACAATATACTTTTTAAAAACACACTCTTGGGCTTTTGGGTAAAAATGGTGGGTTAAATACACACACCTTTAGTCATTCACTTCCCAAACCACCCTTAAACTATAGCAACTACAGAGATTAAAAAAAAATTATAACTCAATAAATTAGAGGAGAATGAGATGGAAAACATACTAACAATTTGGAATCTTGAAGCAGATAAATGGGTTGGAAATAAATCAGCAGACTAAAGAAAGCTGAATTAAAGCTGACAGTGGGAAAGAAAGCCCAAGGTGAGTAGGAGGAAGAAAATAATAAAGATCGGAGCAGAAATAAATGAAATAAAGTCTTTAAAAAACCATAAAAATCCTTAAAGAAAACATAGGTAGTAAATTCTTGGACATTTTTATAGCAATAGTTTTTCTGATATGGTTCCTCGGGCAAGGGAAACAAAAGAAGATATAAACAAATAGGACACAAATCAAACTAAAAAGGTTTTGTGCATCAAAGGAAACCATTAACAAAATGAAAAGACAACCCACTGAATGGGAGAACATATTCACCAATGATACATCTGATAAGGGGTTAATATCCAAAATTTATAAAGAACTTATACAACTCAACACCAAGAAAACAAACAATTCAATAAAAATGGGCAAAGGACCTAAATAGACACTTTTCCAAAGAAAACATAAGATGGCCAATAGAAATGCAAATTAAAACCACAATGCAGTATCACCTTACACCTGTCAGAATGGCATCATCAATAAATCAACACACAAGTGTGGTTTAAAGTGGTCTTGGTTGTAGGTCCTTATTTTTCATCTCTTTGAATATTTCATGTCAATCCCTTCTTGCCTAAAATGTTTCTGTTGAGAAATCAGTTGACAGTCTTATGGGAGCTCCCTTGTAGGTAACTAACTGTCTTTCTCTTGCTGTTTTTAAGATTTCTCTTGCTGTGTTTAACCTTTACCATTTTAACTATGAAGTGTCTTGGTGTGGGTCTCTTTTGGTTCATCTTGTTTGGGACTCTCTGTGCTTCCAGAACTTGTGCATCTGTTTCTTTCACCAAGTTAGGGAAGTTTTCAGTCATTATTTCTTCAAATAGGTCCTTGATCTCTTGATCTCTCTCTTCTCCATCTGGAATCCCTATGATGTGAATTTGTTATGCTTCATGTTGTCCCAAATGTCCCTTAAACTATCCTTATTTAAAAATTATTTTTTCATTTTGCTGCTCTGATTGGGTGTTGTCTACCAAATTGCTGACTCAATCCTCTGTTTCATCCAACCTACTGTATATTCCTTTAAGTGTATTCTTTATTTCTGACAGGTTCATCTTTATGGTTTTTATGTCCATTTTTATACTTGCTATCTCTTTGTTGAAGTTCTCACTAAGTTTCTTGAGTATCCTCATAACCATTTTTTAAAACTGGTAGATTGCTTGCCTCCATTTCATTTAGCTTTTTTTCCTGAAGATTTCTCCTGTTGTTTCACCTAAGGCATTTTTCTTTGTCTCCTCATTTTGGCTGCCTTTTTGTGTTTGTTTTTGTGTATTAGGTAGATCTGCTATGTCTCCAAGTCTTGTAGGGTGGCCTTATGTAGTAACTGTCCTGTGGGACCCAGTGGTGCAGTCTCCTTGATCACCTGGGGCTTCAGGACTGTACCTTATGTGGATTATCTGGGCCCTCCTGCTGTAATTCTGTCTTGATTTCTATTGGCCCATTCGTGTGTTGGGTCAACACTCAGGTTGACTGGCTGTGAGGATCGACTTGTACCACAGTGTAGAGCTGCTATGCAGGTGCTGACCACATGAAGCAGAATTTACCTCAGCAGGATCTAGTGCCTGCTGAGATCTCCCTTTGGATATGCTGCTTGTGAAGCTACTTGGATCCTGCTCTGATGTTGTCTAAAGCTCTTCAATGGGTGTGTTGGTCCTGGGGCTTCTTAGGAGGAATTCTGTTGCAGGCCAATGTCAGATACTGCCTGTCCTGAGCAACCTGTTTGGAGCTATAAATTGATCCACAATTTGTGGTTGCCTCTGCTGGGCCTGCGTGTGTGCAGAAAGGACCAATCTATGAACCACGGCTAGCTTTTACCAACACTGGACCCGGCGGCAGCTCAGCAAAAGTCCCAAGACACCTCAAGATCCACCTCCTTCTCCCTCTGTCTGCTGGCTGCCTGTTAGGCTCAGTCACTGAAAGAGTTTTTGGTGGCACTTGAGTTGCATGAGGTAGGTTCTCAGTGAGTTACCAGGAGGGGTGAGTGATGTTCACCACATTGATAAAGGTACAAACTCAGTGCCAGTGCTGGGTCTGAGGCCACTCAGCAAATTTCCCAGGATATGCCAAGTCTGCTACCACCTGACAGGTAATACAAACCTTTGTGGTGGGGTGGGGTCTTAGGGAGTTGTCAAAGTGAGGCCAGCAGAGTTTATCAGGCACAAATGTTTTTCAGAGTTTATCAGGATTTGGCCATGTGAAGAGAGGGTTCTGTACTGGTCAAGCATGTGAGGGAAAAATGTCCCGCATCCTAGAGCCATGCAACTCAGTCTGTCCAAGATACTGCTGGGAAGCGAAGCTCAGCAGGGCAGGGCCACCAGGAGTTGGAAGGATGGGGCTTCTGGGAGTACAGAGGGTGGGGCTAGAGGATCTCACATGAGTGGGAGATGCCAATCAGATTTACTGAAAAGTGGGGGGAATGGCCCCTGCCCCAAAGCCACACCACTAAATGACTGACATCTCCTGAGTCTGCGCAGACCTCTACACCCCAGCCCAGGCAATGGACTCCTCAGCAGGGTGTGAGTTCCACAGGGTGAGGTGACAGGGAGTCCAAAGGCTGGGACTATTGCATTCTCCCAGGCTGATGTTATAAGGAGGGGAGTGCTGCACCCAAGAAATATTGTGTCTGCAGTGTCAAAGAGGGACTCAACACAGGCATCCTGGAGACCTTCAGCCTTCTCCCCAGAGCTACCAGTCCAAGTCTCTCTTCACATGACTCTAGTCCTCTCTACCCTCCCTTTGCCTGGAGCCCAGGGGGAATGGCTGTGAATGAGATTTTGTACTTTGGCCCTTTGAGAGGACTCTTATGTTTCTAGAAGACTCCTGTCTCTTTCTGGCAGGCAGAATCCCCACTGATTTTCACAGCCAGATGTTATGTAGGTGCCTCTTCCCAGCTCTGGTGCTCTGGGCTCTGGCATGGGTTTGAGACCCCAACTCCTCAGGGAGAAACATTATAGTGGAGATATCCTCCTGGAATCTCATCTGCCTCCCATGGGAGCGGGGCCAGTCTTTTTCACATCTCCACCCTTTCTACCAGTCTCAATGTGGCTTCTTCTGTAAATCCTTGGTTATGAGACTTCTGATCAGCTAGTCGTCAGTTGGTTATGCAGGTTGATTGCTCTATATTTTAGTTGTAATTCCAGTTTGGTCCTGGGAGGAGGTGAGTGTAGCATCCACCCACTCCACTGCCATCTTGGAACCTCCTTGCCTTTAAAAACTAACAAATACATATTATCATCCAAGTCTCTCTTGTAAAAAATAGACATTGAACCAAATTGAACAAAGCACTCATGGAGTTTCTAATAAGCTTTGCAGTACACACTCAAATATGAGTACATAGTTCAGGATCATTAGTCATATGATCCTTGATTAGAGAAAAATACCTCATTTAAAACAGACCAACCAACAACATATAGGAAATAGATTATGTAGGGAGGAAAATATCATTAAAATCCTCAGAGAAATTAGAGAAGCTACTACAGCCATGAAACAAAAATAAGATGCTATAAAAGGGAAAGTTCAAGCAATAAGTAAGAACTCTTAGAAATCAAAAGCCTGATAGCATAAAATAGAAAATAAAGATAAATAGAAGGGTTGGAAGATACATTTGTTGAAATTTCTCAGAAACTAGAGGGTAAAAAATCAAAGGAATGGAAAGTAGGAAAGAAAATATTTTTTAAAATTAGAGAATCAGTCCAGGGAGCTCAACATCTGAAAAATAAAAATTCCAGAAATAAGAAACAGAAAAAGTAAGACAAAGGAGAAGAAATACTAAAGAAATTCTGTAGAACAATGGACAAAAAAAAATATAAACGGACAAATCACACCAAAAAATAATAAAGGCACTTAAACATATGAAAATATGTTCAATTTCACTCCTAACAGGAATTTTTAAAAACCATCTATTGTGGGTTGAATTATATCTTCCCCCACAAAGGTATGTTCAAATCTTAACCCCAAATAATGGTGAATGTGACTGCCTGGAAGTAGAATCTTACCATGTAAGAACAGGGTCATCTATGATTCCTCATTTTTACCCCATGGACCCTAGCCCCAAACAGCCTGGTGTGGTGAGACCCATTCAAGGATCCTGGAGAGAATATTAAGGCTTTTTAATAACCAGAGCGAATCTTTGTGAGTTGTTTATACAAGAGGCAGGCCCAGAGTGGAACTGTGGTTTGCAAACGCCATATAGCATATTGGATGTCAGTAGCAAAGGAAGAGACCTCTGACCCCAGTGTGTAAAGAGTTGGAGTCTGATGAGGGCCGCCTTGAGAATCCTTAGGTGTAAACTCAATTAGCCTGGTCTGTGTTGGTGATGAAAATGCACAGCACTCCATGTTCTGTGCCTTTTCAGCATCCAGGGAACCATAGCATACTACAGTCCATCTGTTCCAATCTGCTCACTGGTGCCGTTAACACCCAGAGGGAAAGCGACTCTCCCAGGGTCACATAGTCAGTGGCACTGGCACAGTCAGCAGAAGGAGCTGAATATTTTCAACCCTTCCCTCTCTCACTCTCAATGACAAAAATCCTTCTTGTAATTGAACATTTTAGACAGTGGGGACTTTTCTCTTAGAGAGAAAATAATCAGATAGATACATTCTTCCCAAGGTCTGAATGAGTGTCTTTCTCTGCTCTCAAAATGGAAAATTATATTTGAAAAATGAGTTTGCCTAATTTACATTAAAAACACAGTAATGGGGGATCTCTAGACTCGATAAGGTAGGGCTTTGGAGGGCGTAGTAAAGATTGTGCCCTCCCCCCAATGTGTGATGCAGAGTCTTGGAGGGTTTTGAGTTATAACAGGGGCTGACATTTATTTTTTTAAAAATCCTTCTGGCTGTTGTATGACTTCTCCTGGGCGGTCCCTAAAAGGTGAAGATGGATAGAAGGAGATGGATCAGCTCGGGGGTGTGATTGGCGGGTGCAGGGGCATTGGGATAGTGACTGAGAAGTGTGGGGGAGGCAGGCTGTTTCAGGGCAGACTGTACCCGTGGGCAGCCGAGGGCACTTGTGACCCTGTGGATAGTGTCCCAGTTGATCAGAGCAAGCAGAAGAGTCTAGAGCTCTCATCCACTTGCTTGTCACCTCGCCAGACCAAAGACTACTCCTTGGGCTACCTGAAGTCATGAAGCCTTTTTTGCTAACTTTGACTGTGCTGGTGCTCTTGTCCCAGGTCATTCCAGGTAACCTAGACCTCTTCAGGGGAGGGGTGGGGGTGGACAGTGGGTCTCGGTCAGGGAGCTCCAGGGCCTGAGAGGAAGGACTGGTAGGTGACAATGTGTAACACCACTCACCTGGGGAAGAGGGAAGAGCCCCCAGGTACTGGGTCAGACCCTGCCCCACGGTTTAAATGACTTGGCTCCAACTGCTTTCAGTTTATTGATTTATCAATTTAAAAGAATAAGTCAGTTGAGGAATCAACATGAACACCCTGGAATTTTGGTGTGTAACAAAATGTAGCTTCTTTATTTTCTAAGCCCACATAAGAAAGGATCTGGCACCCAGACAGCCCTCTTAGCCAAGAACAGGTGCCATCTCTTAGGAACCAACTGTATCCCCCAAACTTCCCTCAGCCACTCCCTCAGGCCGTGTTTCTTTGGTCAGCTCCAGGGATCAGGGACAGGAGGTCCGGTGTGCAAGGAGGAGTGGGGCCGTGCAGGGCGAGACAGGAAAGAGTGGGGGCAACAGTGACCCTTTCTGCCAATAGTCCCTGGAACTGGGTTTTGCACTGTTCACAGCTGCCTTAAGGAGACAGAATCTCACAATTTCTGCTGCCTGTCTGTACCAGTCCCTGCACCAAAGCCATGGAATAACTTTAAGTAGAGAAGGGCCCTCGTCAAACTTGCCCAGGCCGAAGTGCCAGCACCATCGCCTCCTCAGACAGGAGCTTGCCCCATGCTGCTCCAGGCATCTCTCTAACCCACCCACAAGTCAGGGTGAGTGGATTGCCTGGAAACGCGGGCCCCAGAGCTTGTGCCTGCTCATGGTAGACACAAGGATGAAGCACCATTCACCTCCAAATCCTGGGTTAGAATTCACTCCATTGTTTTTTTAAAAATTTAATCTTTATTGTTGAGAGCATTACAGATGTCTCCCCCCCTCCCCCCCAATATCCGCTCCACTCCAATCCCGCCCTGCCCCAGGCCTTCACTGCTTTATTGTCTGTGCCCGTGGGTAATACATATAGGCCTATAAGTTCTTTGGTTAATCTCTCCCTGCCTCCTCTCCTCCTTCCTCCTGAGATTCGTCAGTCTGTTCCATGTTTCCACGCCTCTGGTTCTATTTTACTCATCGGTCTCAATGTGGCTTCTTTAATTCTCTAGGTGGAGGGCTTACATTCAGCCAGATTTCAGGCAGTTCTGAATGATGGCTGTTCTGTATTTTAGTTGTAATTTTGATGTTGTTTTGGGATGAGGCGAGTACCCCATTTATCTACACTGCCATCTTGGTTGCCAATGCCTCCACTCCATCATTTTTCAGCTCTATGGCACCCAGCAAGCCGTTTGGCTGCTCTGAGTTCTAATTTCCTCATTTATCAATTTGCAATAATATGTTAGCTTGAGGAGTCAACATTGAATACACTACAATTGTTGGTGTGCAACAAATGGAGCTTCTCTATTTTCTGTAACTTTCCCAGGAATGTCCATTCTGCTGGTGGGAAAGCTGGAGGTTAGAAAGGCCACAGGGGCTATACATAAAAATCAACAGATAATTATATTAATCTTTTCTGGTTTAAAACAGTCTTTTAGATTAATTCATTTTGCTTCAGGTAAATGTTTCATTTTTCAGTGTTTTTCCTTTCACCCTTCCTTTCTCCTTCCACCGATGGCAGCTGGTTGAGAAGACAGTGGATATGTCATTGCTTAATTAAATAATTCATTTATTCAATAAATATTGTTGAGTAGATTCCATGTACCAGGCACTGTGATAAGTGCTGGAGATAGAGCAGTGAACCACCCACCCATCTACCCACCCACCCAACCAACCACTTGACCATCCAACCAACCAACCAACCAACCAACCAACCAAAACTGTGTCCTCTTGGAGCTTACATTTTAGGCAGGCAGGTAGGCAATGAGCAGAGTAGGCAGGAAAAGAAGAGCAATATCAGGGGGAGATGGGTGTGAAATTTAAAAAGAGAATAGCTCACTGAGAAGGTGACATTTGAACAGACTTGAAGGAAGTGAGGGGGTGAGCCATGCAGATATGTTGGGAGGAGCATTAATTTATCAAGCTGAACTATTTATAAAAGAGATGCTTCCCTTCACCTACTTGGTTACCTTGGGGTTTAGAGAGTTTGGAGAGGAAAGGCAGGCTAAACGCTTGACTCTACCTTTGCCTATCAGTCTGCAAGAGAATGAATTTTTTTTCTGTTCCTCTCTAAGGTGAGCAATTAGTTTTTCCTAAAGATTATTTTGAACTCATGGTTCTAAGCCAGGAGCCCAACGTGTTGCAGTCATCCCTATTGAAGTACAAGTTTCCTTGTTCTTGACCAATGGAATTCTTTAGTTAGGTTCCTGGTATGACAGAATGTTCTTAAGCTCATTTTGCAATTTCTTGTCCAAGCACTGAAATAAACCACATCTATAAGAGACCCTGGCTTCTTTTATTTTACTGGGAAATGGTATTTTAAGACTGCAGTATGGGTGCTAGGGATAGTATTTTCTGTTGATTGGTCAATGTTTCTAGGGTTTTTCAGTGATGACAGTTGGAAAAAATTCTTTATCATCTATCATCTATCTATCTATATCTATCTATCTATCTATCTATCTATCTATCTATCTATCTATCTATCTATCTATCATCTATCTATCTATCTATCTATCTATCTATCTATCTATCTATCATCTATCTATCTATCATCTATCTATCTGTCTATCTATCATCTATCTATCTATCATCTATCTATCTATCTATCTATCTATCTATCTATCTATCTATCTATCTATCATCTATCTATTATCTATCTATCTATCTATCTATCTATCTATCTATCTATCTATCTATCTATCTATCTATCATCATCTATCATCATCTATCTATTTAAAAACAAAATACCTATGCACTTCCAGTTCAAATTAAGAACTCAGATTTAGGCCTGACCAGTGTGGCTCAGTGCTTGATCTTGGTTCAATTCCTGGTCAGGGCACATGCCCGGGTTGCAGGCTCGATCCCCAGTGGGGGTCGTGCAAGAGGCGGCCGGTCGATGACTCTTTCATCACTGATGTTTGTATTTTTCTCCCTGCCTCTCTCTGAAGCCGATGAAGACATATGGGGGGGGGAGGGGGGGAGAACTTGAATTCAGAACCAAAGTTTTCTATATCACATCAGTATTTTTTTTCTCATACTGAGATCTCTGGTTCTCAAGGTCACAGAGCATGATAGAGTGAGAACATCCCATCACTGCTCATTTGAGTGATCCCTCATTACCTATATAATAGTTTCAGTATAATAATACCAGTACTTCCACAGAAACATGATTACTCAAACTAGTTCAAATAAAAATTTTATGCATATACTCTCACCATATTCTCCCATTTTCATATTGTATAGTCTTTATATTATCAGGATATATAGCCATTACATAGTCTCCTCCTTCCTTTTTAACCCTCATTTAATACTAGTCCTATAAGTAACTTTATATTTCACACGTATTACTAGTCCTATGTCAAAGCCACTCTCATTTGGTTGTCTAAAGCTCTTTCCCTAGTGGATTCCTTAGGAAAGGCTCATGGGAACATTTCTTGAGCTTCAATATGTTAATAACAGTGTGTATCTGTCCTTTGTACCTGGAAGTCAGTTTTGCTAAGTATAACCCTCTTTGCTTGCCTTTTCTTTCCTTAAGTATCTCAACGATGTGACACCATTATTTTTCTGGCATAAAGCAATTGTCAAAAATTCTAAGTATAATTTAATTTTCTTTCCCTTACACCATTTTGTGTTTTTTTGGCCTAAATGCCCAAAGCATTTTTTTTTTCTTTTTCTTTGATGTCCAGGAATTTTACTAGAATATATCTTGCTTTCGATCAATATTCTCATGTATGCTCTATACTTTCTCAGTGTGTGTTTTCAAATCATTTTCTGTTTTGGGGAAATTTAGTGAGCACAGTTTGTAGTATGCTGTTGCCTTGGTTTTATTTTCTACTTTAGTGCTTCGTATTATTTGTATGTTGAAGTTCTGCCGCTTGTCATCAATATGCAATTTTCTGTTGATTTCTTTTTACCTCTTTGTTCCTTTCTTTTCGATGAAAGTATCTTTGTGTTTCTCTTAAGCCATGATCTGTTGCATTTATTTGCTCATGTGTTCCTTCCAGTTTAGACTTTACTTATGAAATGTTTTTTTAAATTTATAATTCTTTTTTAGGTCTTGTCATGTCATATCTGAATTTATTTAATGGTTTTTAGATACCATATCATTTAATCCCTACAACAACTCTCTGAAGCAGCTGCTATATTTTCTTTTTAGAAAAGAGAAATTGATGCTCTGAGAAGGGTAATAACCTGCTAGAGGTCTTCCAGTTGGCTTGTGGTGTAGATACATTTCAAATCCAGATGTATGGGTCCCAACAGTTCATGCTCCTAGGCATTATGACTCACGGAACCTGTGAGAGAGAACATTCAGGAAGGGCTGGAATTGAAATGGGTTGTCCAGAAAGGATGTGAGACTCTACCACCACCTTATAAATCTAGAGGTGACTCCTCCTTCTTCTATGGCTCCCCTTTCAGCCCGGCTGTTAGCCTTCTCAAGCCAGGACTTAGTTCCCCTTGGGACTGACTTTGGCGCCCTTCTTTTTGTCTCTTTGTATCAGGCAGCACTGAAAAGTGCTGGAACTTGCATGGCAACTGCCGTCAGGAATGCATGGAGGATGAGAAGGTCTATGTGTTCTGCTTGAGCGGTAAACTGTGCTGTCTGAAGCCCAAGTTCCAGCCATCCCTGTTACCGAAGTCAGTTCAAAGTTGAAGCCCTAGAGCACAACCATGACAATAACCCTGCCCTGAGTCTGACCACACAGATTCCTGGGTTTTATTAAAAAACCTTCTTTGGCTGACTTCTGTGTTTGTCTCTTCTTTTTAAAAAAATATGTTTTTATTGATTTCAGAGAGAGGAAGGGGGAGGGAGAGAGAAATATCAATGATGGAAGAAAGTCATTGATTGGCTGCCTGTTGCACACCCCCTACTGGAGATGGAGCCAGAAAGCCAAGCATGTGCCCTGACTGGGAATCGAACCATCACCTCTGGTTCATGGGTTGCTGCTCACCCACCCACCCAACCATGCTGGCCAAGCCTATGTTTGTCCCTTAGTAAACCTAACTAAACTCAAGCAGAAGAGGTGTGGGTAAGGGAGTATTTATAGGAGAGGAAATTGGACCTACACATGTATTACCTCATCTATTCCTTTCAACTAACCTAGTAAGTAGATATTGTCATCACTTTTATTTTATGGCTGAGGCTTGGACTGGTGAGTCATTTTGCCCAACATCACATAACTAACCGGAGGAGGTGCTGGGATTAAATGCCAGTCTGCATATAAGCTTGCAATTAGCTTCTTGTCTCCTGGACCATTGCTAATATAAATAGATATGTGTATTGAATTCATTTGACTATTATGAAGTGAAAAGCCAGGGACAGACAGCATTACATTGAGATCCTACCTTCTGAGATTGTTGTAGAAACTGAAGAGTTAAGCAGAAAACTGTTTATCCTTATGCCTAATTCTTACTCCGTTGCTTCTCTCTATATATTACTATTTTTTTAATATTTAGTTTAAATTTTCATCAAAACAATACATCCACATGGTTTTAAAAGTAAGCTTTGAATAAGAGAGTATAATAAGTTATAGGAGTCACCCATTTCCCTTTCTCCATTTCTTGCTTTTCAAAGAAAACTATTTTCACACCTTTTGGTGTTGTTTCTTTGGATTTTACTTCTATAAGTAATATGCTAACTTATATTGTTACTTATTAATTTTTGTTTTTCAGTTTAGGTATTACCCATTAAATCCGTACTATGGAAGGTGAGAATTTGGTTCTTTCATCTCCATTGACTATGTTTAGAATCATTAGGTATTTTATCAATTTTATCTTCTTGGAGAACTCTTTCCTTTGACACTGGGACCTGCTCCACTCTGAACTCATTGTCTCTACACCTGGTGACCTGCTAGCATCCTGGATCTCCATTCACATCATCTGGGAGAATCTCTTTGATTTTCTCCTGAGATAAATGCCCTGCTTTCTGAATCCTGGGTCTTTCTTGAGATACTCCTTTATTTTTGCAGAACACCTCCTGGTAGCTTCCTGAAAATGTCTGACCTAAATATACTAATTCCTCACTTGGTTAGTAGTTTGGTTGCTCATTCCATACTGTGAATGATTTTCTCTCAGAATTTTAAGGTCATTGTTCCATTGTCTTTCAACATCTAGTGTCACTGTGGAGAAATCTAAAGTCATTCTGAATCTTGTCTCTGGGTATGTGACCTGTTCTTTCTCTCTGAAAGCTTATAAGATTTTTTTCTTTGTCTACAGAGTGTTTGAAATTTCATGATGATGTGCTTAAGTTTCCTGTAGGATTATTTTAATTTCATTGAGTACTCACTCAATGGGCCCTGTCTATCTGGAAACTCATGTCCTTCAATTCTAGGACATTTTTTCTTGATTTATTTCTTTGATGATAGATATCCTGCCCTTTCCCCCCCCCGTTTCCTATTTCTGGAATTCTTATTTTTAAGATGTTGAGTTCCCTGACAGATTCTCTTATTTTCTTATATTTTCTCCACTGCTTTTACCTTTGTCATTTTATTCTAATTTCTAGAAATTTCATCTTCGTACTTTTATTTTCTAAAGTTTTTCTCATTCCTTATCTTCTTTTCTTTTTGAAAATAGCATCCTGTTCTTGTTTCATTATTTCAATAGCTTCCCTTATTTTTCTGAGAACTTCTATGTTGAAATCCCAATTCCCAGTGTATTAGGAGGTGGGGCTTTGGGGAGGTAATTAGGTCATGAGGGTGGAGCCCTGAAGAATGGGATTAGTGCCCTTCTAAAAAAGACCCCACAGAGCTCTCTTGCCCCATCCAAAAAGTAAAGACGCAATGAGATGAACCAGTAAGTGGGCTCTCACCAGACACCGAATCTTCTGGTACCTTGATCTTGGACTTTCTGGGCTCCAGAACTGTGAGAAAAAAATGTTTATTGTGTAAGCCACCAGTCTCTGGTAGTTTGTTACAGCAGTTCAAACAGACGAAGACACATGGTATCTGTGTCTTCAGGTATTTCCTCTGAGATTGGAGTTCCCTGGGAAGAATCCTCCACAATCCTTCTTGTCACTGTCCTCAAAGCTGAGATGGGAAAGAAGGCTGGGTCTTAACATTAAGTATATGAAACTTCACTTAACTCTCCTGTGTTCAATATAATATCCCTGCTCTCAATGGCATCCTGTCCCTTGTCCTCTTATCCAGAGACTCTTTGTATTAGCCTTCTGAGACATTAAAGCTCTAGTTATAGGCTGGGATAGGAGAAGGATGGTCACTAGAATCAATGGGGGAATCTGCTGGGCCTGACTACAGAGATCAGACAGAGATGGAGGAGGGAGATGGGCTTATAGCAACAATGCTCAGATCTTGGTGGCCCACATTCCTGATTGCAACATAGCCTAGGCAGGAATTTCAGCCATCAGCTTTGCCCATCTGCAGAGCTGAGCTGGTGACCCCATCTGCCAGAGAGCTCAGCTGGCAGATTTGGGTCCCCAGACAATGAGCTGTGAAGCCCATTTTATGGCTGCCCAGGCAGGGAAGCAAATTTGCAGTCTTGCACAACTGCTGAGTATAGCCTACAGTCCTGCTGACCAGGACTCCTGATCAGAGAACCTGGGCAGCCACAGAGCTCATCCTGACAACCAAGCCAACTGCCCTGCCCAGCTGTTAAGTAGAGCCTCTGGCCCTGCATAACTGGAGAGCCTGAACAGTGATCCTGGACAGCCTTGAAATTCAGCCTGTGGTACCGTCTAACAGTGGAGCCCAGCCTACAGCGCTGCCCTGCAGCCCAGCCCAGGCTATGGCCTTGCCCAGCTGCTGAACACAGCCTGTGGTCAAGCAGAACAGACTCATGAATGAAAACAATACAAACTAGTAATGAATCAAAATAAAAATATATATTGCAGTAGAATGAAACATAGGGACACGTTTGTACATTAGGAGGTCATTAACACCTTTCATCAAATATTTCTGGCTTTCTGCCTTCTAGGCCTGTGGTAGAATTGGACTTCTTGGCCCTCTTGTGGAATGGGGCCCTGTCACTGTTGTAGCCAGTGAGTTAAGAGCTACACATCACTTTCAAGGTCAGGGCATATATAATGGCCAGCTCAAAATCCTTCAGAGCTCTCTTTTCTTCTGCTATGGTGATGAACAATTGAGGGGCCATTCAGTCAGTCTGGGTTCCAGAGAGAGAAGGTACAGAGCAGTGTCTCCAGCCAAACCTGGAATGACTATGCAGCACACGTGAAGAATAAACCTTTGCTCTTATGACCCACCCGGATTCTTTTCTTTGTTACTGCATCATAACTTGGTTTATCCTAATATAGCCGACTATTAGGGGACTGTATCCTAGAATGCTCTATATTTCTGGTGCTCGGTAGAGTACCTGAACATTGCAGATACTTAATCAAGATTTGATCTATTTGGCAAACATTTCTTGAGGGTTTTTGGAAGGATATAAAGTTTATTTAAAAATGATTGATTTTCATTTTCCTAAGGAAGCTATAAGCATTTCAAGGACAGAAACCCTTTAGACAGTTCTGCTACCATCTCCTCAGCACCTCAGGAAACTTAAAATGGCCTAGGTGGTTTTGAAAGTGGAAGGGAAGGTTAGAGAAGGGCATGCTAGGAGAGATGAAAACATGACTGACGGGGACAGAGCAAAGGCTGGTCCCTGGGAAAGTAGACACATGAAATGAAGGACTCAGGGAAAGGACAGCTTCTGAAAAGTATAAGCAACAGTAAAGGGTGAAGACATCCTGGGGAGGCACAAGGACAGCTTGGAACAGCGATAAGCTTGGAAACATGCTCCGATACAAAGTTGGGAGCCTTCTTTATCATCTCTCACCAGAGCTCAAACAGAGTTCCATTGTGTACACGCCAGACACAGGGGAGAGAGATCTGTCCTGAGCTTGGATTCTGGGTAAGCGCTCTGGGTCTCAGAATAGAGACTCAAAGTTTTGAAATTTTCTACCTTAATTTGAAGAAACACAATGAGCAGAGAAGTCTCTGAATCACTGACAATCCTTGTCCCTTTTCTTGAATGTTGACTATGTTGACATGGAAGGAGGGTCAGGAGAGCTTTAAAACAAGCTAAGAAATAACAGTAGATTGCTGGGATCTCTTAAGGTAATTTACCTGAAATGCAGTCTTACTATTGTTTCCTGATTGCAATGTGGTTTCTTTCCTTACCAAGAACATTCTAGAATTCCCAGCACTTATAAGGGGCCAAGCAAGTAAGGAACCTTGAACCTTCATGAGATTCACAGTCATTCACTCTGGTCTACACCCCACCAGCAGTACATGAATACTTCTCTATCCCCATTTTTCCCGACATTATTTAGCATTGTTCAGATTTCTAATGCTTGCCAGTCTGGATTCAGCCTGCTGCCTGATTTTGTATGGCCCAGGAGCTAAGAATGCTTTTTACATTTTTAAATAGTTGGGAAAAATAAAAAGAATAATATTTAGAGACATGTGTAAATTATATGAAATTAAAATTTCAGTGTCTATAAAAGTTTCATTGGAATACAGCCATATCCATTTGTTTACATACTGTCTACGGTGTTTTCACATTACAGATGCAGAGTTGAGTAGTTGTGACAGAGGCTGTATGGCCTACAGACCCTAAAATATTTACTATCTGGATATTTAAAGAAAAAGTTAGATGACCCCTGGTCTGGAGCATTAATTTTTCTTGGAGACAATAGTCCTTTCCCATATGAGAAAGAAGATATTCCTCCTGTTAGTATACTTTTGTTTCAGCCCGTTTTGGAATACTAGACCTTGCCATTATTGTGCTAAAAAGTACTGGGCTCTTTTCTGATCCACCTCCTGGTTTTCTGTATAAGTCAGTCATTTCCGTGTAACATTCCACTCCAAAACTCAGTGGCTTAGAACAGCAGTCTTTTATGGTTGCTCATGTGTCAGCAGGTAAACTGGAGTCTGGCTGGATTGCTTTGTTTGAGGCTGGGGTGTCAGGGGCAACTCCGTTTCTCATTGCAGACCTGCAGGTCACCTGGGATGGCTTAGCTCCAAGTATCTTGCATTGTCTTTGAACCACTGGGGCATATTCTTCTCATGGTGATGGCAGAGGCACAAAGGGCAAGTGAAACAGTCACCACCTTTTAAAGCCTGAGCTCAGAACTGGCACACTGGCACTTCTGCCCATATCTCATTGGCTAAAAAAAGTCACACAGCCGAGACAAAAGTGAAGGGACCGGGAAGTGCATTCCTCCCAGGATGAGACCGTGACAAAAATGTGGATTCAAGTAAGGGTGAAGAGCTGGGGTCAGTAAGACAGCCTACCATACCGTATATGAAATGCCACTATAGTAGTGAAGGCTTTTCCTTTGCCATCTAGGAGGATGCTATTTGTTCTTAATAAACATGAGCTGTGAAAAACGAGCTCTGTGGCCTTCCACCTCATCGGACTCTACAAATGCTGACATTTTAGTTTCCAGTGGTGACAACCATGGAGCTATCAAGGTATTTCCCTCTGCTTCTGCCCTTTAGTATTCTTAGAATGAACCACCAACATTTGGGACAATTCTAAGATGTCCTTGCTGGAAAGAACCCAAGGAACAGAGAAGCATCACCTCTCTCTCTCCCTCTCCCTCCCTCTCTCTCTCTTTCTTCTCATGTACCAGAAATGAATTAATAGTTAAAACATTTCCCCTCTTCTTGGTTCAGTAGTTGTATTATAAAACTCTTCAAAGATGAGGCCGTGTCTTCTCTTTGCGAACTTCCCTTCTTTCCACCCCCAGACTCCTCGGAAGTGCCGAAGAGGGTGAGGTATCTGGATATTAGCCATTCAACCAGTGTGGTTGATTATTTGTCTGCCCATCTGATCTAAATGACTGTTCCTCTTCTGGTTCACTGATCATGGCTCCACCATGCTCCTTGAAGCAATAAATACCAGTCTGGACTGCCCAGGATGGAGACCTCTGTCTGACTTGCCAGTCCAGAAGCCTCCTGTCTTCTCCCATCATTCATGAAGCTCATTCTTCTGGTTTTGACTGTTATCCTGCCACTGGCTCAGGTCCACAAAGGTAACCAGGATCTCTCCCAAGGGGCAGTGCCTCAGGGAACCTCATTTCTATTCGGGGAACGCTGGGGGCTCTAACAGCTTGGGCTGGGAGAAAGACCTGGCGGTCTCCACAGAGGCCTTTGGATGATCTCTCTAGCCAAGGGAAGTTTGAGTTGTCTGGTACCAAATGATCCTTCTAGTTCCATTACTTGGCCATCCTGAACCACTGTCTCTGGAAGTTGAACATGACCTGGGGAGCAGGGTACAAGGAGGAGACTTGGGCATGGAGCATAGAGAAAATGGGAGCTTTTCTGAAACATTCCTTGGGGCATTTGAATTTTGATCTCTCATTGCCTCCATGAAAATGGTTCCTGAATTTCTGATTGTTTGAGGATTCTGATCCCACTCTCTCAGGCGGCCTTAATTTATCTGGGCTCCTTTAGGTAGTAGGTTCCCCCGAACAATTGTTCCTAATTATCTTGGTTGGTTAAGACCAGCAAAAAGCTCCAAGATATTGTGGAGAAGGAAGTATGACTTGCAGATGTCCAGATGGGTGTATTTCAGATACTTGTCCCTTTTCGTTGACATGGTCAGAAAGGCACTGAGGGACAAAGGGAAAGGTAACTAATTGATACTGGGCACCTGGGTACTTTATAATATGAGTGAGATGAAACCCTGGAGATTGGGGGACCTCTTGACTCCCCCAAGGGAGATTGCCAGGGGAAGCTGCCTTGTAAGTTCCAGGCCACTGAGTGGGGAGGAATTTGAGGCTGTGACTGGGGACACAAGTGGGAAGTGATCTATAGTGTCCCCTAAACCTGAAGGATGCTTTATGAGGGTTTCTTCCCCACATATCTCCTTATTTCCCTTCTTACTCTCTTCTCTACTTTGGCTTCCCCCTTCCCCAGTGCTCTGCTTTATTTCAAGCCTCAGTTTGCCCCCTCTTTCCCTTTTAATTCCAGCCATGAAGTGTTGGAAAAAATTGGGAATGTGCAGAATCACCTGTGAAGAGAATGAAGTATTCTACATATTATGCAGCGCTGAGGCTAAGTGCTGTGTGAATCCGAAGTTCGTGTCTACCAACGTTAAATACTGAAACTCAACTGGAAGCCTGGGATAACCTTCTGCAGTCTGACAGCTCGTATCCAAACTCGAGTCTAACATCACTGGATCCCACAGCTCTATTAAATCATTCTTGGCTGTACCCTGTTTGCATCTGGCAGTTCCACTGAGTTGTACTTAGAAATAAATAGGACCCTGGCTGGTTTGGCTCAGTAGTTAGAACATCAACCCGAGGACTGAAGGGTCACAAATTTGATTCCCAATCAAGGGCTTGTACCTCTGTTGCAGGCTCGATCCCCGGCCCTGGTAGGGATGCGTGCAGGAGGCAACCAATCGATGTGTCTCTCTCACGTCCATAGTTCCTCTCTTTCTGTCTCTCCCCCTCCCTTCCTCTTTCTCTAAAGAATCAAAGGAAAAGCCCGGCCGGGCGTGGCTCAGTGGTTGAGCACCAACCTAGGACCCAGGCGATGGGGGTTCGATTCCTGGTCACAGCCCATGCCTGGGTTGCGGGCTCCATCCCCAGTCGGGGGCGTGCGGGAGGCAGCCGATCCATGACTCTCTCATCACTGATGTTTCTCTCTCTCTCTCTCTTCCTCGCTCTCTCCCCCCCCCCCTTTCCTCTCTCTGAAATCAATAAAAATATATTTAAAAAAAAGAATCAAAGGAAAAAATATCCTTAGGTGAGGATTAAAAATAAATAAATAGGAAGAAAGGTGTGTGGGGTGTTAAGGAGAACGGGACAGGCCAGTGCGGTAACAATCTCAGCCACGCACAGAGCCCTAGTCAGCTGGCCCCACAGCGGGTCCTGCGCGCCCCCTACTGGGGGTCAAGCCCAACCCCAGGCATGTGCCCCAGCTGGGAACAGAACTGGTGGCCTTTTGGTGCGTGGGGTGATATTTAACCAACTGTTCAGCCGCAGTCCAGGGCTGAACACTTTTTTTTTTAACTTGATCACTTCCAAATTCATATCTCTAACCCCAGACTTTCCCAAACCTCTAGACTGATATATCCACCTTCTTAAGTGACATTTCCATTTGGAAGCTTAATGGAACTTCTGGTGGAGACCTCACTTCCCCAAGCCTTGTTGCTACCTTATTATTTCCCTTTTCAGAAAATAGTAACAGCACACAAGCCCAGTTGCTCCAAACTTAGAAGGTAGCTTTGGTTCCTTCCTTTGCCTCACCCCATTCAATCTCTCAGCATGACCCGTGGCTCTGCTCTCAAAACACATCTCAAGACCATCCATTTCTTTCCATCTAGTTCAAGCCACTGCCATCTCAATCTGTATTCCTACAATAACCTCCTAACTTGTCTTTCTCATTTAATCTTCTAATTTTCCACGTAGCAGCTCTGTTTAACACCAAGTAATGGCTTCCTGTTTCACCAAGAGGAAAGCCTAGGCTCCTCACCACGGCCTTGAGGCCCTCCCGGCCTGGCCTTGCTTACCCCTGGGGCACCTTCCCTCTTCCTTGCGCTCGGGTCACTCTAGTCTCCTTCCTGCTCCTTCATGGCAGCACCCTCTTTCCTGCTCCTGAGCTTTGCCACACTCCGTCCCTTCTGCCTAAGAGGGCTCTTGCTCTGACGTCTGCATGGCTGTTTTGTCCCCTCCTGCAGGCCTTAGACGCCATCCTTGATGATTACATCTGAAAGAGTCCTTTATATCACTCTACCAATTTCTTTCTTAGCACTTTTCAAAACTCAGTCATTATTTCGTTTATTTACTTGCTTGTAGTGTATCTGCCCAGGAGAATCTGGATTTCAGGACAGCAGGGCCCTCGTCAGTTTTGCTCACTGTTCCCTCCCGGGTGCCTGGAACGCAGTAAGAATGTAATACAGACTTGCTAACTCGGGGGGTATTTGAAGGCCAAGAAGGCTAACTCGGGGGGTATTTGAAGGCCAAGAAGGCTGAAGACTCAAGCAGGTCTCTCCTCCCAAATGCTCCCGCTTTACCGTTGTCTGAGATGGAAGGCTTTATGAAGCTTTTCTCCTCATTTCTCATATCAAGCCAGCCGTCGAGGCCCCTTGGTTCTGCCTGTGCACTGGCTTTGTACAAACCCCACTTTTCCTCACTGTTTTCAGAGTCGCTCTCTCAGCTCAGTCCCTCGTTAGCATCCTCCCTCCTACTTTCTCATACTCCAGGCCTTTAACCCGGAGTTTGGTAGCGATCCTTTACTCTCCCTGCCAGGTCAGATTGTCCCATATTCTGACATTCACTCTTACAAGGGTTCTTTATTAAGTAGAGCAACATCCCCTCAATGATGGTGAAACACCTTACGTTTATTAATCGTGTGATGGTCAGAGTTTATCAGAGACCAAAAGGGCAGAAAGGGAATTTCCTAGGATAGAACTAACTGTAAGTCTAGACAACTGGGCTTGGAAGGAGCAAGGGGGAGTGGGCAGCAGGAATAAGCTGGGGGGGTCCACCAGGATCCCACCACCCGCATGGCCATCCTGGCACTGGACAACGGCATCACACCTGAACTCTTGCCATTGCTGCTGCCACCATGTGAATGTTTTTTTCACCTTCCCTGTGGTTTGGATTTAGTCTTTTAAGGTTCAAAGTCCTTTGTTAGAGCATCCAGTTGGCTGAGCCTGGGTCATGTGCCTGCCTGCTAATTCCCAAGGTGGCACAGAAGAATATTTGTCTTTAGTGCTTTCTGTGGTGGGAGGTCATTCCTCCTTTCCATCAAGACCCAAAATAATGGCAGATGGAAAGGGGTTCAGATGCTGAGTATCCAACAGTGCAGCAAGTGACCACTACCAGGGATGCCCCAAAGCCTTTCCCTTCACCTGGAGTGTTTTCCCTTCCACTTTGACCTTTCTGATTGCCAGGGACAGGACTAGGGTGAGGAGAGGGAGGTGTCCATGATGCAACATCTAAGGAGGCACTTACTCTTAGGGAGGTGCAGGTGTTTCCTTTAATGTTGCACCCTGGCACCTCCTTCGCCTCACCCTAGTCCTGACCCTGCCAATTGCACCCTGCACTTCTCCTTTGCATCACCCATCATACCTGTACTTACATTTGTTCAATGTCTACTTTTAGGATAGACTGTAGTGTCCATGAAGATCACAGCTGATTTATCTTCTGTTTCCCAGAATGGAAATTGGCAAACATTGGGTATTCAACCAATATTAATCAAGCAATTGTCTGACTTAATTTGAAGAGACATATGCATCCATATGTGCATCGCAGCATTATTTACAGTAGTCAAGATGTGTGATTTACAGCAGCCTAAGAGTCCATCAACAGATGAGTAGATAAAGAAGAAATGGTGCATTTTTACAGTGGAATATTACTCAGCTATAAAATGAACAAAATCTTGCCATCTGCAACAACATGGATGGACCTAGAGGGTGTTATGCTGAGTAAAGTAAGTCAGACAGAGAAAGACAGATGCCATATGATTTCATTTATAGGTGGATTCTAAAAAATGAAGTAAAGGAACAAACAAAACAGAAATAAATTCATAGATACAGAAAACATTTTGATGGTTTCCAGATATGAAGTTGTTGCAGGGATAGGTGAAAAAAGTGACCGTATTAAGAAATACAAATTAGTAGTTACAAAATAGGGGATGTAAAGTATCATATAGAGAATAGATGTAGTCAATAATATTGTAATAACAATGAATGGTGTCAGATGGGCACTAGGTTTACCTGGGTGATCACTTCGTAAGTTATATAAATGTCTAATCACTAAGCTGTACACCTGAAACTAATATAATATTAAATGTCAACTGTAATTGAAAAATAAGAAATTATTTTTAAAAAGCTATATGCATGAAATTAAATAATGTTATTAACCAATGTTTCCCCAATACGTTTTATTAAAAAAAGATAAAAAGTACCTGGCCTATGTGGGATCCATGCGGGAACCTGATAACTAGTTTCTGACCCCACTGTGGAATTCAGGCTACAGGGGGTCAGTGGCCCTTTAAAAACTTAAAAAAGCAACTGCACAGATTTCAGGGGGTGGGTGCTGCTGGTCTTAGACAACTGGCCAGGCCAGGCTGTACCCATGTGGGAGGCATTACGAAGGCAGAGGCTACAGTCTGTTCTGGCCTTGGCAGGTCCCAGGAGATAGCACACAGTAACCAGGGGACACCTTGGCTCTCAGAACAAGGCTGCCACTTTCCCTGTCTCCAGGCCTCTTCTCTCAGGGGCTTCTGCTCATTGGCTACCTTGGTCGCGCCTCCTCCCTGTCCTCCTTCAGGCACTTCCCTTAGCTTTGGCCCAGATCTACCAGCTTAACAGGAAATCACCCTGCAACTGCCATGTCCCAGAGTCATAGAGAGTAGGGCTAGAGGGGAACCAAGGAGCTGAACTGGACAGGGCTCTCGGCCATGGCATTTGATGGCCTGAGAACAAATACACCTGTAGATACGTACTCAAAAATATGCAAGCACACACCCATACACCAATGACATGTCTATACACAACTATATGCAAGTATAAACATACTTGCACATATACCTACAAAATACATACAAATAGCACATGCACACAAAATATACATAAAACACACAAAATCTGAGCATATACATATATGCAAAAATTTACACACATACACACAAGTACATGTAAACAAAATGCAATAAAAATATAAATCCAATCACCCAAACATAAATGTGCTATAGCAATTAAACCATCTTTTTAAATTTTTTCTTATCTCAGTCCAGGTCATTTCTCATTCCTTGGGCAATCTGTGTATATAAGAATTTGTAAGGGGGCTTATGAAATATTGCAAAGAGTTGTAACAAGGAAGAGCCTGACAACTCCAGGTTGGGAATTTCTGGTTTATTGCAATGATAACATGGCAGTCCCTCAGTGTCAGGTGTCGTTCTAAGTGCTTTATGTTTATTTACTCATTGGATCCTCATTAACAACCCTATGAAGTAAGCACTATTATTACCCCCATAATATACCTGAGGAAACAAGTTCAGAGTTAATGAAACTTTCCAAAGTAACACGGACAGGAGACTAACTTCAGAACACAGGCTGGCCAACATCTGCTATATTGTCTCAGTCAATGAGTCCTGCAGACACTGAAGGACCTCATCAAGGACACATGGCTCCCCCAACCCTGACCGAACCAAACACCTGGCACCTCCACTGCACTGCTGGGTACTGCTCCCCAAACTCCCTCATCCTGATCAGCAACACTGCACACAGAGCAAATCCTCGTGAACACCTTGAGTGACCTTAAACACGGAGAGGTTTACAGTGCTGCCCAGGTAGAATTCAAAATAAAACAACACTCAGCTCTGAAATAAAATTTTACTTCTGTGAAACGATAAAAAACATTCTTGTAGGCTAAAATTGAAATGGGTTTTTGAGATTTTTCTGACTTTATTTTTGACCCATGCCTTGCTGGGGTCCTGAGTACACATTCAGTTTTCCTATTGGGCCCTGCAGCCCTGATCACAGGTTTTACCTTCTCAGCTCTGTGTCTATGGGTAATTCTCTTGTGTCACCTGTAATGGCTTTTCTAGACTGTCCATTTTCTTCAAGCTCCCTCCACCCAACAGAGGAACTTAGCTCTACTTTCACTAAGACAGTAGAGGTTGAACCCACTCAAGGTTCCCATTCCCTTCTCTCACCCTTCAAAACAAAGAAATTGTAGCTAAAGTGAACTGAGCACTAACTATCTGCCTGGCACTTTGCTACACACAAGATAGACATTTTATTATCACTTAAATGTCATAAGAAATAATGAGTCCTGGCCAGTGTCACTCAGTTGGTTGAGTGTCGTCTCATGCACCAAAAGGTCACTGATTTGACTCTTGGTCAGGGCACATGCTCAGGTTGCAGGCTCAGTCCCCAGTAGGGTTCTATCTCACATCAATGTTTCTCTCTCTCTCCCCCCCAAAAAAATCAATGAAAACTATTAAAAACAGAAAGCATGAGGCAGATACTATTATTACCTCCTAAATTAAATAATTTGTCCATAGTTCACTGTATCAGTTAGAATTTTTAGCAAAGAAACCCTTTGGCTATTTGGCAGCTCAGGGAATGCATAATCAAGCTTAAAAAATAGGTTGGAAGGTGTGTAGGTAGAGCCAGGGTGAAAAATCACCCTGAGATCCAGTTCAGGGTGGACACAGCTGTCGCTGAACCCCATTGCTTGGGACTTTGAGCTCCCCTCCTGCTTGTTCTGCTTCCCTGCTGCCCCTGGATACTGGATGTCACTGTGGGCTCTTTTTTATTTTATTTTAAAAAATATGTCTTTATTGATTTCAGAGAGAGGAAGGGAGAGGGAGAGAGATAGAAACATCAATGATGAGAGAATCATTGATCGGCTGCCTCCTGCACGCTCCCTACTGGGGATGGAGCCCAAAACCCGGGCATGTGCCCTGACCAGGAATTGAACCTCCATTTCCTGGATCCCAGGTCAATGTTCAACTGCTGAGCCACACCGGCCAGGCGCTGTGGGCTCTTTTGCTGAAATAAGTCTTCCACTGTTCCTGCTTCTTGGAATCATGAGCGCCTGATTAAGAAAACAGAACGGGGGCATCTGACTGGCTGAGGCTCTGCTGTGTGCTCACATCCTAGCTGCAAGAGAGGCAGAAAACAAGTATTTGAACTTTAGGAGTCAGCACTGTCCCTCCCTAAGGCTTCGGTGGTGAGGGGGTTTCCCCAAAATGGGAAGGCGGATACCGATGGTAGACAGACAACAAGAAAAAACAAAACAAAACAAAACACAACAAAACAGATAAATATGTACAGCAGCCACATAGGTAGCAGAAGCAGGATTTGAATTCAGGTCTGTTTGACATACAAGTTTGAGGGTTGTTTTTTTAAATATGTTTTTATTGATTTTAGAGAAGAAGGGAGAGGGACAGAGAGATAGAAACATTGATGAGAGAAACATCGATTGGCTGCCTCCTGCACACTCCCTATTGGAGATCAAGCCCACAACCTGGGCATGTGCCCTGACGGGGAATTGAACTGGTGACCTCTTGGTTCATGGGTTGACACTCAACCACTGAGCCACACCAGCTGGGCCAAGTTTGAGGTTGTAAGGACAGGGCTATGCAGTCATTCTATAAAACCCCTTTGTTCTCAAAAGAAAGCTCTCTCTGTTGAAGTCCAGTGTTTCCATTTAATTCTTTGACTCCACTCCCTTCTGCTTCCCTTGGCTTTTTCTCTATCAGCAAATCCTTTTCTCTTTTATATTTTCAATACCTCTGTTACAGTGTATTTCTTCTCAGCTTAAACAATGTTACATCTCCCACAGCTTTACAAATACGTTTCCTCAGAACCTTCTCCTTGGTCTGGGCCCAGAGTCCTGCGTTTGAATCCTGGACCCCTCAGTGACCCTGGTTCAGTTATTTCATCTCTCTGAGCCACAGTTTCCTCCTTAGTCATATGTATTTCCTTGTGAGGATTAACCCCAGATAACGCCCAATACATAGTCGATGGTATTATCATAAACATTTTTCCATCACTGCTGGGGTTGGGAACGGGTAGTGACTACAAATTGGCATGAGGATATTTTTTGGGTGATGGAAATGTTCTAAGATTGGACTGTAGTGATGATAATACAGCTCTATGAATTTATAAAAACTCACTGCATTGCACACTTAATGAGTGGATTTTATGGCATGGAACATACTTCAATAAAGCTGTTATAAAATTAACAAAGGTCACAACCCAATGTTACTCCAATCTTAGTCCCCCCTCTCTCTGTAGAGACTCCTCGAGTTTTTCTAGCCAAGAATCCCTAGAGGCTCCTTTCGAACTGACTTCCCCATGGAGCTGGGGCCTCTGCTATCCCAAGTCTGAAGAAACAGGAGGGAGCAGGGTTATGAGTAGAAGCACCATACTGGGAGCCAGTCAGACCTGGGTTCAAACCCGGGATTCCTCATATGGTCACCTGGGCAAAAGTTAACTCTTCTGAACTTTAGTTTTCAAATCAGTACAGTGGGAGAAAACTCTTTCTGGTTGTGAGGATGAAAGGAGACTCTACCTGTGAAATACTTGCCACCAAACCTAGCAGAGAGTCAGCGCTCACTAGCTGGTTGCTATGGCTACTTCCACAGCTTGGGGGGGTCCCCTGCAAGCGTCCGGCTTTCAGGGATGTTTTTCTTCCTTCGCACTCTTATGTGTCTGCTCTCTCAGCTACACTGCAGGCTTTGTAATTCTCCCTCGAGAGAAACAGCCTCCTTACTAATCTTCCCTCACTCTCCTCTGCCCTGGTAATTATCTCCAGCACCGGCTGTCAGATTTTTCTAGGGGAAAAAATAAAATAAAAACCTGGCCTTGCCACCGCCATCCTCTCTACGAGCCCTTACCACTCCCAGTTGCTGAGAGGACGGACTCCGAGGCCCCCGCAAGGCGTTGGTGGCCCTCCCACGATGATTTGGCGTCTGCCTCACCTGCCTCAAGGGCTCCCCTTCCGTCACAATTGTTCACAGTTGCAGCTGTTTACCGACCACCCTCCTGACCTCCCTCTGTGGAAATCGGCTTTCTCTTGTCCATCGGTCCCCCCTCCAGGAAGGCCCTTGAGCAGCTCGCTTCACCTGACTAAGTCTCAGCTTTGTCATATGTGCGTTGAAGGGTTATGATTTCCGCTTCTGAGGGTTGTTCTGAAGGTAACAATAATAAATATGAGGATGACAATAATAACAATAATGAAAAACAACAATAATAATAGTTAATAATTATTCAGCACCAACTCTGTGTCAGCTACTAAGCAATTTAGGTAAGCTGTCCCATTTACTTAAATCAGGCACGGTTATGATTGTATTTCATCATAGGAGGCTCAGAAAATTTACCTTACTCAAGGTCAGCAGGCACTAAGTGTCAGGGCCAGCAGTCAAATCCAGATCCATTTGGTACCAAAAACCTGCTCTCTGATCCTACTATTCTAGGGTTCTAGAATTATCTTCTTTCTTCGTCTCCCTCTGCCTGAGGCCCAGCCCTTACTCAGCGTCTTAAGAAGCTCAGCTGCAGGGACAAGCTCACATGCTTTCTCTACACTCTAGAAGGACTTGGGTTGCCTCCCCGTTAGGCCACTTCTCACAGCCTAACTAATAGATGCTATTTGTTAAGTACCCGCAGTGTGCCAGGTGTGTCAGAGATTTCTAGCTGTCCATCAGCAGCTGTCTTCCCCTTCGTAGTAAGACAACCCCTGAGTGTTAGCTAGCCATGGTCGCCCAGAATAAAGAAAATATTTCCAGCCTACCTTGCAGCTAGGCGTGGCCATCTGCAGGAGCCCTGGCCAAGGGCCTGGGGTGGAAGCGATGTGTGCAGGTTCTGAGTGGGGTCCTCGGGGAGAACCTTCTTTCTCCTCTCCCTGGTGGCTACAATGGGGGCTTGCCTGTGAGAAACGCAGCGGCCTCCTGCATCAGCACATGAAGCTGCCTGTTGAGGATGGCGGAGCATCCAGCCAAAGGAATCTTGCTCCTGCTGTATTACGTGCAGGTGAAGCTATTACACTTAACTGCTTGTCCAGACTTGCATAAGAAAGAAACCAATGTCTGTCTTTTGGTATCACTGTTTGGGGAAAAATATTTGTTAAAACCGTCGAATTAATATCTTAATTATACTCTCATTACACTTAATGATACCAGCTGATGTGATGGGCATTGGGGTTCCAAGGTAAATCTCTGACATTCTAATGGGAGAGGCAGATATTAAACATGTAAAATACATTTTTAAAAACCTGATAAGTCTTTGAAGGTCACAAAACAAGTCATTATGATACCAAGTGAGTGCCGCTATCTAAGGAGACCGGAAAAAGGAGGTGACATTTGGGATGAGACTGAACGTTGAGCAGAAGCCAGCCTCGGGGAGGTCTGAAGGAGAGACTTTACAGGAAGAACGAATTCCCTGAGCCGGGAATGAGATTAGAAATTCAAGGTTCAGAAAGGATACATGTGCCTATCCTTCTGTTTAGAAAGCTGAGACAATAAAAAAATAAAAATAATAATTAATTTAAAAAAAAAAGGAAGCTGAGAATGTTTTTTTAAATGAAATGTTTCTTGCTATATGCTTATGGGTTAATGAAACAATTCCCTTGCGGGCCTCAAGAAGCCACGCGGCTTTAACCTGCCTGCCCCCTTGGCAGGAGGGAAGGCCCCTTTGGCACGGCCGCCGGCCGGCTCCCCCCAGTGCTCATCCTGTGCTTTGCTGCCGCATCTGCTACACGCTGTTCTCCGGCGGCTGATCTCACAGAAATCCTTTCCTGCCATACCTCACTGCCCACAGCACTGCCAATAAAAGCAGGCCCATCGGCGCTGCCGAGAGCTCTTTCCATCCCCGGCAACACGGCCGCTTCCTTCTCCTGTCACCTGCCACCATGAAGTCTCTGTTCCTGCTTTTTGCCGTTCTTCTGGCTCTCGAACCAGTGGTATCAGGTAACTTGGGTCCCTCTCAAGGACCTGGGATCCCGGTCATGAACTTCTTTTCTTCCCCTTCCTCCTCAGTGTGGGCAGCAGCTGAAGCTTTTCCTCATTTCATGTGACTTTGGGAGGGTTTCCCATAATCATCTCATGTCTACAGCTCTCCCTGATCTTTTCTGCCGGGGTTGTGGGATGGTAGATTTTTGGAGCATCTGGCATTTCAGGGCGGGATGGTGGGATCTTGGGAGCGGGCTCCCAAGTGAAGGGTTGGGTGGTAGGTTGAAGATTTTTGGGGGCTTTGGGAGATTAGATTGAAGGCTGGGGGTGAATTGTGATGGGGGAGAAAGACCTTAGGGTTGGAGTGAGAGAGGGGAGATTCAGATGAGCTGGAGGTGAGGACTTGGGCTTCGCTGATGGGCTGGGGTAGGCTGGAAAAGGGATGGGATTTGGGGTGAGTGGAGCTGGTGTTGGGGATTAGCCTGGGGGGTGGGCTGAGTCTGGGAGTTGGTACTGGATGGTGCAGGGTATTTATTAGAGGTTCAGCTTGGTGGGGGACTACTGCTCAGACCTGCGGTTGGTGACTTGATTAGATTTGGGCTTGGCTTGGAGTTGGGGCTCAAGGGGCACTGAACTGGGTAAGGCTGGGAGTTTTAATTAAGATTGGACTGGGTTTTGAGTTTGAACTGGCTGACTATGGGGTTAAGGAGAATTGGAGATTGGGTTATAGCTGGGGCTGGGGCTTGTCGGGCTTAAGTTAGAGAGGGACAAGCTACTGATAAACAGCCGGCTCCGTGAAATGCGGGTGGGCCACCTTCCTTCCCTAATGTTATAGGTGTTTCTGCCCTTTCCCATTATTCTAAAGCTCCATTTGGTGCAACTTTCACTGGCAGCAATTGATCCCAAAATTAGGAGTAAGAAGTTGGGGGATAGGGAAAGAGAAGGGTAGGATGTTTAAAAAAGGCTTTTAAAAATAAACCTTGGCATTCCCAGTTTTGGAACAATTGTTTCAGCTCTTTCCCTTCTCCAGGTCTCTTCTCTCCTGTCCTGGGACTGGCCCCAGCATGACTGACTCAACCCTCCCCCTCCCTCCTCCCCCGTCCTGTCCTTCTCGCTTCCTCCCGTCCCTCCTCTTGGGGGTAACTAACGCGATTGCTCCTATACCCAGTAGCAGAGTGTTGGATGAATGGACACTGCCGGTTGGTGTGTAAAGACGGTGAAGAGAATGTCATACGCTGCTCAAATCGTAAACGGTGCTGTATCCTTAGTCGTTACTTAACCCTGGAACCCATAACAATTGATGGAATACTTCCCTGGACCACTGCTCAGCCGATCAGAGAAGTAGAACATAAGCCCAGAGTCGGCAACAGAAATCGTGGATAGAAATGACTCTGCTTCAAGTTTCTTAGTTTCCACATTCCATTAAAACTCACAAATCTGTCTCTTGTGCCTGTCAATCATGAGAAAGGATGCCCCAGATGGATTGAGGGAGAGGAAACAGCAAGGTAGGGGCTAGTAAGTCTCAGGGAGACATCACGAGGCTGGGCCACAGCCGCGGAGAGGTGGTTGGAGTTCTGAAGGTGGTTTCTCACCTTCCAGCTGCAGGAGAGTCTATTGGGTCAGGAGTGGGCTGAGCAGCACGTGTGGAAACCTGAGATTGAAAGGCACAGCAGATACCTAGAGAGTGGGAGAGCCCGTGGGCTGGGACAGTTGGCCCGTTTTGGGGGTGAGTGGAATGGGGGTGGCAGGGACCTAGCCGAGCCCAAATCCTTGGATTTCTGGGTAAGTTGACTAAGAGACTTTTTGATGCTCAAGGATCCACAGCCCCAAGGATCAGAAGATTTCTAAGTACTAAAAAAAGATAAAGTACACGAATTTACTAACTTATAAATGAATTCGTTTGATAGTCTTTTTTTACATTCTTTCCTGGATTCGTTTACTCATTCACTCCCCTCCGCTCTGCCCCTCACCACTGTCAGGCTCATGCACACACCTCGCAGAATGTCGGTTTCTCCACCTGTAAAAGTGGAATAGACGCTGCCTCAGGGTGCGGGAAGAAAGTGAGAAAATGTAGGGCACCCGCCCAGTACACAGTAAGATCTCAATAAGTGCTACTTGTTCCTATTGTTCACTGATTTAAAGCATTTAAGGAATATGTGCCGTGTCTTCCAATTGTGTTAGGCTCTGAGGGACATAGAAGCTTGTCTCATTTAAACTAAGAATTTAGCCTGGGAGAAGGCTCACCCGTGGGGAAGGTTCAATAATTTTGACTGGGAATATAGAGGATTCTAGAGGTGTCTTCCCAAGCATTGTTATCGTAAATCCCATTCTCCAGGTTTCATTTATCTAACACAGAGAACAGCACAGTGTCCTGTGCAGTGGGGTCAGAGGAAGGAGTGTTCTGTAAAGCGTGGCGCAGGACATAGGGCCAGATTGAAGGAGTTCACTCTGCCCTTTGGAGACAGTTTGCTCTCAGTTCAATATTCCCACGTTCAGACTCTGCAAAGAGCGACCCCTCTCTCTCATCCTATCCCACTCTAGGCTTCCTCTGGCTAAGTCCCTTCCCTTGGGCTGAGGGGTTACTGGGGACAAGGGAGATATATCCACCTAGGAACAGTGGCCTCCCCGCGCCCCCATCGAGCTTCCTAGACTATGCTTTGAGTAGCTGGGGCCTGCAGTTTTCTGCCCGAAGAACCCTTGTGCCTGCTTCCAGGGTCTGCGTGGGCCTTTCCTTAGGTCCACCCTGCGGGATGAGGCTCACTGTGTGCGCATCCTTACACAGGAGGAGTGTCAGGGCTGTGGCAGAGCTTGGGTGTGCAGGCTGGGGTGCCCGTGTCTGTGCGTATGTCTGTCCATGTCTGAGGCCCCTCCCAGTGTAGGGCAGAGCTGGGGATGGGCGGGAAGAGAGGGGGCCTGCGGGCTGAGGCGCCCCCTCCTGCTCCCACGTTTCTGCATGGAACTCTGAACCCAAAAACTGTAAATTCACACCTAACCTTTCAGGTGATCGTGAAGGGATATTTCATAAAGGGCAATAGGATATATTTTATTTATTTTGTTAGCTTGATTCATAACTGTTAAATATTCGGGCATAGGATTTATGAGCCTCCATTTGTATTTGCGCCAGGACCCACCCATGTTAGGGTTGTGCCTGGAATTTGGGACCTGCTCTGACTCACAACCCATCTCCAAGCCCACTTCAGAGGCAAGAGATGCGTAAACTGCTTTCAGACTTTTTTTAAATCATTTTTTATTTTTCAATTACAGTTGACATACATTATCACATTACTTTCAGGTGTACACCCAGTGATTAGACATTGCACAACTTACTAAATGATCGTCCCATAAATCTCACACCCACCTGGGGCCATACAGAGTTATCAGAATATTACTGACTATGTTCCCTATGCTGTGCTTTACATCCCCGTGGCTATTCTGTAATATGTGCTTTCAGTCTTTTTTTTTTTTAATATGTCTTTATTGATTTCAGAGAGAAGAAGGGAGAGGGGGAGAGAGAGAAACATCAATGATGAGAGAGTCATTGATCGGCTGCCTCCTGCACGCCCCTCCACTGGGGATCGAGCCTGAAACCCGGGCATGTGCCCTGACCGGGAATCGAACCCAGCCCTCCTGGACCATAGGTCGATGCTCCACCACTGAGCCACACCAGCCGGGCTGTGCTTTCAGTCTTGGTGCCTGCCTGTGACTGGGGACTCTCAGGCTGTAGCTACCTGTGCCTGAGGCCCTGGGAGAGACAAAAACGCTTCCTTGATGGCCTCCCTGCCTCCGTATTTTCTTTGAGTTAGTCTCTACTATCAGAGGGGTCCATCTGGCCATGACGTCACTGTCTGCGGATCTCCCGTGGCTGCCACTCGCAGGCTGTCTCTCCGGCTACACCAGCCCTCCTCCCCCCTTCCCCCCCATGCTGCTGCTGTTCATGGCTCCCCTCCCCTTGGGCTCATCCCCAGGCTCGTCTCTGTGAGGGACTCCTCCTCACCCTTCAGAGCCCAACCGATGCCCCTACCCATGAAAACCTTCACATAAGCTCACTATTTTTAAAAATTATTTTAACTTATTTTATTTTGAAATAATTACAGATTCACCGAAAGCTGCAAAGACAGTGCAGAGTGTCCCATGTACCTTTCATGCAGTTTCCCCCAATGGTTATATTTTGCATAACTATACTACAATATACAAACCCAGAAACTGATATTAATGCAATGTGTGTGCATACTTCTATGACATTTTATAAAAAAATCTAGTAACCACCACCAATGATCAAGATTCCAAGCTATTCTATCACAGTAAAGATCTCCCTGACGCCACTCCTCTATAGTGACACAGACTCTCCTCTCTGCCCTCGCCCTCGGCCACATCCCTAACAGCTGGCAACCGCTAACCTCTACACTTTTGTCACTTTAAGACTGTTGTATAAATGGAATTATATATGATTTAAAAATATATATATCTTTATTGATTTCAGAGAGAGGAAGGGAGAGGGAGAGAGAGTTGAAACATCAATGATGAGAGAGTCATTGATCGGCTGCCTCCTGCACGCCCCTGACTGGGGATCGAGCCCGAAACCCGGGCATGTGCCCTGACCGGGAATCAAACCCTGATCGCCTGGATCATAGGTTGACACTCAACCCCTGAGCCACGCCCAGCTGGGCTATATGTGATCTTTTGAGATGCGCTTTTTTTTGGACTCAGCATTATGCTCTTGAGACCCATCCAAGTTGTGCAGATCGACAGGTTATTCCTTTTCATTCTGAGTAGTTCTAGCAAGTGCATTAAGGCAAGAAAAAGAAATAAAAGGCATACAGATTAAAAAGGAAGTAATATAACTATTTTATATAAAATCCCAAGGAATCTACAAAAAAAAATTAAGTGCTAGTAAGTTCAGCAAAGTCACATGATAAAAGGTAAACATATAAAAATCAATTGTATTTTTACATGCCATCATTGAACATGTGAACACTGAAATTAAAAATATATCACTCAGAATCATGTCAGAAATATAAAACGCTTAGGTGTATATTTAATAAAACATGTAAAGAAATTGTATGCTGAAAAATACAGAATGTTGTAAAAAACCAAAGATCTAAGTGAATGAAGAGACATGTCGTGTTTGTAGATTGTAAAATTCAACTAGCAAAGATGTCAATTCTCCTCAAATTGATAGACACACTTAACATAATTTCTATCAAAATCCCAGCAGGCTTTTTGTAGATATAGACAAGATTTCTGTCAATATCTTGTGTGCAAAGAAATCTGCAAAGAAAAGAAAATAGCTAAAACAAATTTGAAAAAGAGGAATGATATTGGAGGAATCATTCTAACAGATTTCAAGACTTATATAGCTAAAGTAATCAAGACCTTGTGGTACTGGTGGAGAAATAGACAGATCAATGGAACAGAATAGGAAACCCAGAAATAACCCCACACAAGTACAACCCACTGATTTTTTACAAGTGCACAAAGCAATTCAATGGAAGGGAGATATTCTTTTCAACAGATGGTGCTGGAGCAGTTGGAATTTGTAGGCAAAACAAAAAACTAAACACACACACACACACAAACAAAAACCCACAAACACCCCAATCTAAACCTCAAAAAGTATACAAAATATTAAATCAAAATGGATTATAGATTTAAATCTAAATGTAAAAGTATAAAACTTCTAAAAGAAAACAAAGGAAAAAACTTTCAGATGTAAGTGAAAAGTTCTTAGATATGAAAAGCACACTCCATCAAAGAAAAAAAATCAATGAACTGGTCCTAATCCAAACTTAAAGCTTTTACTCTGAGAGAGGCTCTGTGAAAAGAATAGATGAAAAGACAAATTACAGACTGGGAGAAATATTTGCAAACCATGTTTTTGACAAAGGACTTGTATCTGGACTATACAGGCAACTCTCACACCTCAACAGTAAAAACAAACAATCCAATTAGAAGAAAGTCATGAAAATATATTTAATTGAAGAAGATATACAGGTGGCAAATAAGCACATGAAAAGATGTCCAAAATCATTAGTAATTAGAGAAACACAAATTAAGGCCACATGAGATTCAACTACATATTTATTAGACTAGCTAAGATTAAAAATAGTTGCAACACTAAATGTTGGCAAGGATGCAGAGAAACTGGATCTTTTATACATTGCTGGTGAGAATATTAAATGATGCAACCACTCTGGAAAATAGATTGGCAGTTTATTTTATTTTTAAAAAAACAAAACAAAAACATACTCACCATACTACCCGCCAAATACGCTCTTGGGCATTTATTCCAGAGAAATAAAAATTTAGTTTCAAAAACTTGTGGGTGAACGTTCATAACAGCTTTATTTCTTTTTTAAGGAATTTCTTTTTCAAAAAATATTATTTTTTTAGACTGGTTTGAGGTTCACAGCAACATTGAGAAGGTACAGAGATTTCTCACACACTCTCTGCTCCTACTCACGCACAGCCTCCCCTCTTATCAGCATCTCCCACCAGAGTGTACATTTGTCACAACTGATGAACCTACATCGACGCGTCTTAATCGCCCAAAGTCCGCAGCTTACATTATGGTTCCCTCTTGGTGTTGTATACTCTGCGGGTCTGGACAAATGTGTGACGGCATGAATCCGTCATTACAGTGTCATAGTATTTTCCCCGCTACCCAAATCCTCTGGGCCCTACCTGTTCACCTCTACCCCCACCTCACCCCATGACAGCAGCTGATCTTTTTATTGTCTCCATAGTTTTGCCTTTTCTAGAATATCGCATCATCGGAATCACACAGCATGAAGCCTTCTCAGATTGACTTCTTTCTCTTAGTCATATCCGTTTAAGCCTCCTCCATGTCTGTCTCTAACTTCACAGCTCTTTCCTTTTTGGTGCTGAATAATATCCCATTGTCTGGAGGCCCCAGAGTTTATTTATTCACTTAATGAAGGGCATCTCGCTTGCTCCCAAATTTGGGGGATTACGAGTAAAGCTACTATAAACACCCGCGTGCGGATTTTTTGCGTGGGCATCAGCTTTCAAGTCCTCTGGGTAAATACCAAGGAATGCAATGGCTGGTTTGCATGGTCAAGAGTCTGTTTAGTTTTCCAAGAAACCGTCGAACTGCCTTCCAAAGGGCCTGTGCCACTTTTCCTTCCCGCCGGCCATGGATGAGAGCGGGGGCTGCCCCCGTTCTTGCCAGGATTCGGTGTTTTCAGTGTTCCAGTCGTGGTCACGCTAATAGGTGTCCCGTGGCAGCTCGCTAGCATCTCAGCCCTTTGGATTTTTACTGTGCTCCCCGGCTCATTAGAGCTATGCTACTGCTAAGTGGAAATTAACTATTTGTTCTGTTTGTTTGTTTATTTCGGCCAGGCAGACATTACATGCTTCGATGCATGGGTAACATGGGGACCTGCAGGACTTCTTGCAGAAAGGCTGAACACCCCTACCTCTATTGCAGAAATTATCAACCGTGCTGCCTCCCATCCTACATGAGGATAAACCTTTTTAAAAGGGAGAACAAAAGTGACCGGAACCATGAGAAACGCTGACCAAAACTATCTTCTTGAGCCCTGGGGGTCACCATCCTCAACCTGCTGTCACCACCCCTCATTAAAATTCATGCACCTGGTATGCTTGTCTTTCATCCACTGCAAATCACAGGGAGACTGGCTTTTGCATGGCAAGATATCTGTCCCCCCCTGGATCCAGTCCCGTGAGAGCGAAGGCTAGAAAACAAGTGACAAGAAGTGAAACGATCTAGACAGATCAGTGAAGACGGAAAGAAGGTACTGAGGCCACCGAGGGAAGGCCGAGGGCTCTGGCGGAGCCGTGACTTAATCCACGCTGTAGAATCCAGAGGGAGACAGGACTCGGGCACGTCTACAGGGCCGTGGGTGAAGGCCTTGTAGACAAACATGTCTCAGCCCGTGGAAGAGCTCCTAACCAGCTGTTGTAGTGTAGAATAAACGATCCTGTCAAGGTCTGAAGTTAGGTGATTATTGGGGAAGGGGTGGAACATGGAACACTTGTTCTTTATGATGATTGTTAAGGTCTTTTTATTTAATCCCTGAAAATCTAGGAGGCTTGTGCCCTAATTACAACCACCACTAGCTTTTTAAGGTAACATTTTAATTTTACTCTTTCTGTCTTACCTCCACTAATATCTTATTTCTTTCTCTATAGTTCCAAATTTTGTCAGAAGAAAAGTAGCTATACTTGCCAGTTATCTTTCTCTATTTCTCTGCCTCTCCGCAACCCAGGACAGTTTTTTGCCCAAAAATCGACCTTAGGGAGAAGAAGGGAGGTGAGAGAGAGAAACGTCAATGTGAGAGAGAAAGAAACCCGCCGCCTGGATGTGTGCCCTTTCGGTGCACAGGGCGACGCCCCCACCAGCCGAGCCACGCCGTCAGGGCCCGATGGGGCTCCTTTTGGAAAATGTCACGGCGATTGCTCAACTAATGCCTCACTCTGCCTCTGGGTGGCATTTCCAGCCACAGCTCATTGGGTGCTTGAGAACCTTAACTTGGTCGGCCTCGGCGACGCCTTTCTTTGCTTCCCTCCCAGCTTTCGGGCTGCTCCGACGCTGTCTTTCGGGGTTCCTCTGTCATTTGCCTCCTTACGTCCCCCTGAAGCTTCCCTTCTTTTGTGAGAATAAAAACTGTTCATAGTCCTAGAAAAAGACTGACAGTTCTAAAGCCATAAAAACGAGTAAACTCCTCGAATGGTTTTAAACCTTCCTGATCCATCAGTGGCAACCTGCTTCTGTGAACACGCTTCTGAAGGCCAAGGGATCGGCGACAGCGTTGTGCTTTGGAAGTCAGCCAGCGGCGCTGGGTTCACCTCAGTGCACGCGCTCCTGAGCTGTCATCAACCCACTGCCACACGTGTCACCAGCACCGCTCCCCTAGGACGCTTCCCCCGAACGCGATATAAACCCAGCTCTCTGCTCTGCGACTGAGCCCCTGCCTGACCAGCGCGGCTCTCTTTTTTTGCAGAAAGCAACCATTTCATCATTTTGGCTTCAGACTCAGAGGGACAACTTTATCCTTTGACAACTTTCTTTTCTTCTTTCTCTCCTCGCTTCTTTGCCGCCACCATCCTCTCACGACAACCAAGCTTGTGATCTGGGCCACAGTGTTGGTTCTGGACCTTCGTTTCTGGCAGAACAATGGTCTAAAAACCCAAACGAACCCTCCCGTTGAAATATGTCAATCTAAAATAACATTTAAATCATACAAAACAATTTTCTTTTTTTCTTTATTTTTAACCTCACCTGAGGCTATTTTTTCCATTACTTTTTCAGAGAGAGTGGAAGGGGGGGGAGAGAGAGAGAGATCGATTGGTTGCTGGGGACTGAGCCTGCAACCGAGGTAGCCTGCAGCCGAGGTGCTTGCCCTTGGCTGGAATGGAACCCGGATCCTTCAGTCCGTAGGCCGACACTAACCACCGAGCCAACCGGCCAGGGCCAAGGCAACTTCTTAGGCCTTCATGACCTTGCAAAAAGAGTAAAGAAAGATGGTTACGTGAAACCAAGTTCTTTTCTGAAGGCAGTAACTGCAGCAGCTGCTGAATCAAGTGAATTTGAGCTTTGGTTTCCCTGGCTTTGGCTGGGAGGGGGGTGGCTTGGGGGGGCAGGGGAGAGGAGACAGGGCCTAGGGTCTGAAAAGCTGCAAGTCTGAGAGGAGGGCCCTGCACAAATCTCAGACCCGAAAGGGTTACATATGCTGTGTAAGGATGAAACAGGCACAACACTCCTTCGCCCGATGTTTCAAGGACAATTGCCTGGCCTTAAACCTTTGCACTGAGGATGTAGAAAATAAAAATCTCCACTAAGAACTTACAACCGCAAGCTGGTTCTCACATAGTCTCTCAGCCTGAACTCATGGTATATGGATGGTCTGGGGGAAAAATCCAGCAGATGATTTAGGTTAAAGTTATCCCAAACTAGTAGTGTCAAAGATGTCTGACAGAAGTAAATGAAGAGATAGGTAGATCTTAAGTCAGGACTCAATTAATTTACTCAGATAAAATTCCAAGAAAAATGCATAGATCGGAGCTCCAAATCACAAACCACACAAGGCAATAAGGCACCATGAATTAAAGCCAGCAGAAACCACAGACCAGAGATTCAGACTTTCAAAGACTTCAAATATTAGAATTAGTAGGAATATTAATTGTAATAATCATTTGAAAAAATAAATTCATGAGATTGGAATTTCCCATCAGTTGACTATTACCTGACCCTGCCACGAAGCATCCCTATGTTAGATGAAAATGGTATGTTCAGGACTGAGACGTAAGACCTGGAAAGCACAGATAAGCTGCAGGGACAGGTGGCTCCGACGCCCGGGGTACCTGCTTGACTGCCTGTCCTTCGCCCTAATGATGTCACCAGGAGTCCTGACGGTTGGTGAACAAAGGAGGAAAAGGCAAGAGCAAGTCTGTGGAGTGGTTTACGTGATGCTGGCACCAGCCGGAAGGGCTGATGCAGAGGCGCCCCGAGATTTGACAGCTCATGAGGAAGCCTTTGCACAGCAGGAGAGTGGCCCGAGGCCTGGGGCCCCCGGAACTCACGGGCCGTGTAAGGGGCTGACTGGCGGGTGGCTCAGGGTCTCAGAAAGGGCGAGATAAGATTTATGGCATGAGGTGTGTGGTAGAGTTATGTAGATGGGCCTCTCGGAAAGGGCATGAGCTGTGAAGATATTTAATTTTTAAATTAAAATTTTTTTTCACCTGGCGTGGCTCAGCGGTTGAGTGTCGACCTAGGATCCAGGCGATCAGGGTTCGATTCCTGGTCAGGGCACATGCCGGGTTGCGGGCTCGATCAATGACTCTCTCATCATTGATGTTTCTGTCTCTCTTTCCCTCTCCTTTCCTCTCTCTGAAATCAATAAAGATATATTAAAATAAATAAATAAATGAAATTTTTTTCAATTACAGTTGACATTCAATATTATTTTATATTAGTTTCAGGTGTACAGTATAATAGTTAGACATTTATTTTTAAATTTTATTTTATTTTTTAAAATTCTCACCCAAGGATATTTTTTCCATTGCTTTTCAGAGAGTGTGGAAGGGGGAGAGAGGGAAATATCGATGTGAGAGAAGCACATGGAATGGTCGCCTCCTGCTTGCACCCCCGAGCCTGCAACCGAGGCACGTGCCCTTAGCTGGAATCAAACCCGGGACCTTCAGTCCGCAGGCCGATGCGCTAACCACTGAGCAAAACTGGCCAGGGCACAGACATAATTTACAAAGTGATCCTCCGATAAGTCTAGTATCCACCTGACATCTTATAAAGTTATTATAATACCATTGACTATCTTGCCTATGTTGTAGTTTACATTCCCGTGACTATCTTGTAAAAACCAATTTGTACTTGATATTTTTATGCTATAGAGAGACAAATGAAGCTCTCAGTAACCAGGTCGACACCCACAGGGAAGGGGCCTACCTTTAGATGTCCATGTGCGATCAAGGCTTGGTCAAGGAAACGTGCCTATGAGGCCTGCCTTTCAACAGTTTCTATTCCAGCCTTGAAGTAACTGGGGCAAAAAGGAGTCCTCACAGCTTAGACCTGGGCCAGACTGTCTCCTACGGGGAGTGGTGATATAGGGCTTTGGAGCCAAAGTTAGGACGCCTTCACCGGAGGTTTCCGCTGCTATAATGAAAACTTTTTGTGTTCTAGAAGCTACTCTCATAAATGCAAGGATTTAGAATTTTGATTGCGACAATGTACGCTGTCACCAAGAGGCAGGACTGACAAAAGGGAGGCCTCTGGTATCCTAAACCTCTTGTTAAGAAGGCAGAAGGACAAATGGAAAAATTAGCGTTGGAATACTTAACTGATGAGTGCCCCTTGTTTGCTATCCACAGGTCGCCCGCAAACAAGGGGCCCTAAAAATGGGTTCAAACTTGTCGTGGAAATAATTGGACATTTCAAGAAAAGCACTGAGGAGTTTATCATTGACGGTATTGGGAATTTTTGGACTTCCTTACATAGCTGTTTTTGGTTTTTTTTTTTCAAATCTAGAATTACACATTGATGGAGGGCAGAGTGTGTCACTGTGGTATTTTCAGTACTTTATCTATACGCCTTAGTCCATGGCTCTGAGGAAGGGAGTCATGAGCTTTAAAGAACTGGGGGGGTGAGAGACACCTCAGTTTCCAATACCTGGTCAGATGCTTCACTTTCTGTCTGTATGCTGTACATATCCCAGTCTTCTGAGAAGTCCTTTATTGTCACAATGTAATCTATAGGATTTGAGTTAAAAGTATATTGTGGTGTGGGGGAAGTCGGAATTGTTTCCACTTTCTTCTGGTCTTTATTTTCTGGAACGCAGCAGACTCGGTGATTGTTACAGGTTGTTTTTCTCTCTTCGTCAACTTTGCAGTTTTTCCTGCAGTGTCCCAGTTTTTGCCAGCATTTTTTTCCACCAAAGGCTGAATAATAGAAGGAAAGACCATTTTACAAGTATGACTGTATATTTGACATCCCATAACCACTTCATGGGTCATAATTAGACCATGGCTGCAAGGCTCTCAGGCTCAGGGCTGGTAAATACCATGTTTCTAAAATATCTGTTCCCAACCTTCTATCTGCCAATTTTTTTAATTGTCTGAGGTGAGATGAATCTTACCGTAAATGAAAAGAAACTTGCTAGTCACAAGGAATGGGAGCTGGTTTTAATGAAACTATGGGGCCTGTGTGAAGCTATCCATATAAAGTTCATCTTGTCACTGTGATTAAGCTATTTACACTGGTCATACCCCATGTGGTTAAATTTCCTTGAATACATTCTATTGCAAACTACATTCAAATGAGTATATAAAACATGTATGTATAGTTTTAAATAATAATTAAATTAATACCCATGTACCTGCATTCTGATTAAGAAGTAGAACATTGCTAGGTCCTAGAAACAGTTTTGCTTGCTCAGGTATTAGGCCAGTGCTGCTTAGGCCAGTAATGTGCATATGAATCAGGTAGAGGTCTTGTTAAAAATGCAGATTCTTCAGTAGGTGGGGTGGGGTCTGAGTTCCTGCTTTTCTAACAATTCTCTGGGGAATGTCAATACTTCTAGACCATGGACTACATTTTCTGTAGCAAGGTTTTAGGACATAAAAAAACCTCACTAAGTTCCATGTGTTCAAGATCGTACATTCTATGTCAAATACAATAAAATTAGAATTAAAAATTCTATGTATTTGGAAATTAAATAAGAGACTAAAAAATAAAACTTAGATTAGAAGAGTAGTAAGAAAGTCAGAAATAATGAAGTCAGAAGTAATGAAATCAGAAAACTTCTGGAAAGATTAAGAGAAAAATAAAAATGACATCCATAGTGAAATGATGAAATAAAAAAAGATATATCATATTAAAATAACAGAAGAGAGTTATCAACAACTGAACACAAATAAAAATGAAAAGCTAGATGAAATGTATAAATTCCTAAATATATTCCGGGGATGGCATAGAAAGGAAATGCAAACTTAAATAAATCAGTAAGTGTTTGGAAATTGAAATTGTAAAAAGCAAAACAAAATTAAAACAAAAACAAACAAACAAACAAAAACTCCTCTTCTTCTGGAAAGCCCCAGCCCCGGATGACTTTTTAAATTTTGGTAAAATATGTCTAACGAGTTCAGGGTATCACCCCCCACACACTGTCATGTTATCATCACCATCCTCCGTCCCCAGAACTGTTTTCATCTTGCTACACTGAGACTCCGCACCCATTAAAAAATAACCCTTCTTGCCCTGGCTCAGTGCTTAGAGAGTCAGCCGGTGCACCAAAGTCTCACGTTTGATTCTTGGTCAAGGGCACGTACCTGGGTTGCAGGTTCGATCCCCAGCCCTGGACGGGTGTGTGAGGGAGGCAACCGACCAATCGAGTTTCTCTCTGTCTCTCTGTCTCTCTGTCTCTCCCCCTCCCTCTCTCCCCCCCACTCTCTGAAAATCAGTGGAAAAAATATCCTTGGGTGAGAGTTAACAGCAACAACCACAAAATTACCTTTCTCATATCCCTGGCAATCACCAGTATACTTTATGTCTCTATGAATCTGACCACTCTAAGTGCCTCATTACTTTCACAGGAGATCATACAGAAAAATGTTCCAGAAAATAGCCCGGGGCTTTGGTGGGGGGAAGAAAGCTGCCTGGGTTATTTTTATGAGGCTAGTTTATCTTGGTTCTAAAACCAAAAAAGTATAGGTCAATTTTCTTTATAAATACAAAATTGAAATATCCTAAAATAAAGTATTAGCCAACAGAATTCAACAGTGTATTAAAATACATCACGCCCTGGCTGGTGTGCTCAGTGGTTAGTGCATCAACCCAGGCACCAAGGGTCACAGGTTCCATTCCAGGTTAAGGGCACATACCCGGCCCTGGCCCTGGCAGGTGCGGGGAGGCAACCAATTGATGTGTCTCTTTCATATTGATGTTTTTTCTCTCTCTCTCTTCCCCTCCCTCCCTCCTACTCTCTCTGAAAATCAATGGAAAAAATATTCTCAGGTAAGGATTAACAACACAAACCCCCCCACAGACACAAAAGCACACAAAACATCGTGCTCAATCAGGTTTTAACTCCGAATGTAAACTATCATCCAACATTAGAAAATCTTTTAATGAGATTTACCACCTTTATAGAATTAAGGAGATAAATAATAGAATTATGTTATTTAAAGCAGAAAAATGATTTGATAAGGTTCGATGCTTACTTATGATGAAAACTCTTAGGCAAAGCAGGAATAAAGGGAATGTCCTTAATTTGGTAAAGGTTATGTACCAGATTCTAAAGCTAACATTATTTAATGGAGAAACTAATATCCAATGAGGTCAGGAAAACAAAAATACTTTATATTATTGCTATTCTTTAAAATAATAGTGGTGGACCTGGTCAGTATTTAAAGGAAAAAAACAAAAGAAGACAGAAATATGAGGATGGGAAGGAAAGGATAACATTGCCATCCATTCTAGCTATTATGATTATAATATAAAAAAGGAACTAACAAATTATTATAATAAATATGAGTTCAGTAATTATGTCAGATGCAATATCAACTTAAAAGAATCAATAGCACTCCTTGATACCAACAATAACTAACTAGAAAATAAAATACGTAGCATAGCTATGAAGTATCTTGTTTTAAACTAAGGATATCTAAGACCTCCATGGGATAGATTTTAAAACTTTAACAGAGAAATGTGGTCTTGGATAGAATGCCTTAATTATTATAGAATCACTTTCCCCTAAGTTAATCCATAAATTTAATGCAATGCAAATCAAAATCACAGTGGGAATTTTTTGGAGACTTGATTATTTTATTTTAAAATTTATAATGAAGATAAAGACCGCTGATAGCTAAGATTACTTTTTTTAAAAAAAGCAAGAAAAAGGTTTGCCCTTGTAGACACTGACAGACCATAATGTCATGGCATTACAAAAAATAAAGCATTGTTACAAGAACAAGTAGACCAATAGAACAGAGCAGACAGCTCGAAAACATCCATACTCGCCCGGCCGGGCGTGGCTCAGCGGCTGAGCGTCGACCTAGGATCCTGGAGATCGGGGTTCGATTCCCGGTCAGGGCACATGCCCAGGTTGTGGGCTGCAGCTGATCAATGACTCTCTCATCACTGATGTTTCTCTCTCTCTCTCCCTCTCCCTTCCTCTCTCTGAAATCAATAAAGATATATTTTAAAAAAAGAAAAAAGAAATAGATCCATGCTTAAAAGGGGAACTTAATATGCAATAACAATGCCACCATGAATCAATGGAGAAAGCATCAGCTAGTTAGCACACAGTGTTGGGGAGACTGGCTCACTCCATGAGAAAAATAAAAGTGGATTTACACATTCCGGTTGGTGGCTTAAATATCTAAACACGAAAGGCAAAGCTAAAAAGTTACTGGGCCTGGCCAGGTGTGGCTCAGTGGTTGAGCGTCAGCTTAGGATCCAGGAGATCGGGGTTCGATTCCTGGTCAGGGCACATGCCCGGGTTGTGGGCTCGATCCCCAGTCAGGGGCCTGCAGGTGGCAGCAAATCAATGACTCTCTCATCACTGATGTTTCTCTCTCTCTCCCTCTCCTTCCTCTCTCTGAAATCAATAAAGATATATATCTTTTAAATTATTGCAAGAGATTGCAATATGTCAGAGATTTCCTTTGAGACATGTGAATGAGGAAGAACTTTAACAAAATCACCAAGGCAAAATATTGTTGAATTTGATTAAACCAGAATTAAGTATTTTTGTTCAATGAAGGACATATCATGAGCAAAGTTCACAGACAGTTCATGACAGATTGGGGGATAATATGCCCAGTCACTAAAGATGGCTCAGGAATAATATAAATAATAAAGAACTCTTGCCCTGGCCAGTGCGGTTCAGTTGGTTGAGCATCGCCCTGTGCACTGAAAGGTTGCGAGTTCAAATGTGGGTCAGAGCACATGCCCAGGTTGTAGGTTCGATCCCCGGTACAAAGTTTGTGATCGGAAGGGAAGTAATTAAAGAGCTTATTGCGAAGGGAGTGAGCTATGAGATCAACTGGGGGAAGAGTGTGCCAAGCAGAGAAAGCAGCAAATACCAAGACCCAGAGGCAGGATCTCTCCCAAAGTTTTTGAACAACAATAAGGTGGCTGTGGCGACTGTACAGTAGCAGGTTAGACAGAGAACAATTGGAGAAATATAATGGAGGCTGAGATCACAGAAGGTCTTGCAAGTCATCGAAAAGAAGCCATTTAGATATTTTGATCACAGGATAAGAGAAATGCAAATGAAAACAACAGTGTACTATTTTATAGCCATCGCACTGGTAAATGCTGAGCGTTGGAGGGATTATGGTGACATGGTGAGTCTCGAGCACTGCTGGTGAGAGGTATGGAGACTCCCCTGTCCTTATAAATGTCACTGATTTTTACTCTTCTTTCATAAGTGCAGGGGCTGTCCAAGATAAAACATGAAGGCCTTGTGCTTCTTTCATCATCTCAACTACCTCCTCCAAGGGGATTACCCCAAATTTATATCTCTCAGCAGAACAGGCAGACTTGAAACCCAAGCACATGTAATATTTCCTTCTCTGCCCACATGCTCTGAGTTCTATGATTCAACGATCGCTTTTACAAAAGCTTGCGCCTCTGTCTCTTTCCTGGTCTCAACACCTCCATGAGGACTGAAAGCAGACACAACTGATCCCAGGTAGACCACACAGAAGTATCCCTGTTTGTGTCTGCAATTGCAACTGAGAAATTACTCAAAACCCAGATAGCTAGCAATTTCCACTGGCAGTGTCTCGGAAGGTCTATGAAGGAGGACTTCATGGGATAAAATACTTTACACTTACCTTTAACCTGACCTTTTGACTTCAAATAATCTATTCTATATAAATCCTCCTTCAAATATGTGAAGATACTTATATAAGTATGTTCACCAATGTGTTGTTAGAAAATTCCCAAATGACTGTACATAAATTATCCTACAGTGGAATTTTACAAAGAATGAGGCAGATCTTTAGGTAGTGACATGGAAAGATGGTCACAGAATATTATTAAGTGAAAGGAGAATGCTGGATAACCGTGTATATAGAGTGTTACATTTTTATAGAACAGAAACACAGATTCATTTTTATATGACTTTGTTCATACATTGAAATTTATCTTGAGAAACATACAACATAGGAGGGAGCAGGGTACTTTGAATAAGAAACTATTCAGGTCCACTCAGCAGCAGTTTCAAAGGTCTGGCCGTGACTTTAGATACACTTTAAAAAGCAGTGATTATTAAAACCTTAGTCTTTCACTGTTACATTTCAATACAGCTCTGCAGATATTTTCTGACCTGTTTGCCAAATTCCAGAATATGAAAACAAGGGACTTCACTTAAAGCTGTAACTGGACTTTTAGGGCCAAGAAAACAGAAAAGTGGCCTTTGGGAATCATTTTCAAGAGCTGACGCAAGTTGGAAAGAGATCTGAAGCAAACTTTCATCGAGTTCCTTAGGTGGCAACTTGGAATTTAGACCAAAGACAACTCTGGATGTTGGGGTTGCCCCTATCTAGTGGGGAAGGGCTTGTCCTGCCCTTAGGTTCTACCCCTGCCAGGAACATGGTCCCAAGGGGGAACCATGGAGCTGCCCAGCTTGAGGGGTACAGTAACACATTGGAATTTCCATGGGCCAGAGCCCCTCCTACCTCCATTTCTGCAGCTCCCCGGAGTTCTTATTACCTGGGATCACTTGTGGTAGGAACAAAAGGATAGTAAGAGTCAGGAGCAGAAGTTTCATGGTCCTTGGGAAGTAGGAGGCAGTGGATCCAGGAGTCCAGAACACTTTGTACAGTGTGACTCTGAACTGGAGTTTTATTGGCCTCTCCGGAGTGGCAGATGGATAGACAGGGCACTAAACTGGACAGATATATAAAAGCTAGTTCATGCAGAACATTAGTCTATTGGCTGGCACACCGACCATCTGATACCGGGACTGAAGGTCAAGCAGATGATTTTAAGTCACGGGCTTTTAGGGTGTGTTTGGAGATAAGGAGAGGGAGTGCTTGCATGCGAGGACATCTTCCCTGGTTTCCCCGCACCTCTCCTAAGGGCCCTGCCTTCTCTGCTCACAGTCTCTCTTGCTCCAGCGTATGCCTGCTTTTAAACTGTCTATTTACCTGTGTGTTTTTCCCCACTGACTGTCTCTCTCATTTTTGAACCCTAAGGCACAAAGCACATTCTAGTGAAGGTTTGTGGAAATAAAAGGTAATGAACACATGTCAATCTATAGTCCAAATCTCTTACATATGTGCCCACCAAGGGAAGTGACTTGCCCAAGACAATAAAGCTGGCTTGCTGCAAAGTTTGGGGGCGATCATTTATAACAGGATGCAAAGAGGGATGTTACCCACTGTCATCAGAAATGCTCCCTACCCAAGGCAGCTCCACAGTAACCTGGGATGTTACTTTTGACAAGGGCACCCTGGAGGCCACAGAAGGTCTGGGACCATCTGTGAAGCCCTTGGCATTCAGATCAGCCTTTGGACTGCAGAGTCCCAGGGTGACCTCTAGAGCCAGCTTAGTCCTGCCTCGTTTCTGTCACATTTTCACCCCATACCAGCTCTTGCCTCCTCTTGTCTCCTTGACCCGAAAAGTCCCTGTAAAGATTTAGAAGAGGTTGCTGATTTTCGTCTTCTGGGACCGAGGATCCCACCTGTGAGAACAGACAGCAGGAATTACTAGGGTGGTCATGCAGACGAGGAAACTGTTCTCTCGGGATGGCCCCATGTGGAGTGTCCAGGACGGGTTATTTTCAAATTAATTTTAGATGAATACCTTCTAACAAGCAGACCTCCTTTACTGTGGAATGGCTGTTTGGGGAGGTCTGGGGTATTCTGTAACTCATTTAGTCAAGCTGAGGCTAAGTGATGAAATAAGAGGAATTTCTCCCTAGGATAAAGAATAGCTTTTCCAGTTCCATCCAGGCATAAAAATCTATATTTTAAATTTAGGAATGGTGTCTCTCCATGTCCTATGATGAGACAGATCCCTGACACTTTCTAAATGGAAGGATTTGAGAAAAACCATTTAGGGGGTCACACTACAGAAAAGCAGGGATATTTGGATTACCCCCAGCCCAATTCATAGAGCCTGCCCTAATGTCTGCGATGGTGGTGGTGGGAATGGAGAAGGGTAATTTCTAAACGAACATGTCCTAAGGGGAAAAGCCTGTTACAGGGAGAAGGTAAGTGTGTGCAGTCCGTGATAGCACAGTGAGTCCCTGGCCCAGTGCCCACTCAGCCATCCTTGTCAAGGGGTAAATTGAGGTCCTGTCCATCAAAATACACCTGCCTATTGGACTTCTATTTTGCTGAAAGCTGTCTTTTTGTTGTTGTTGTTAATCCTCACAGGAGAATATTTTTTCCTTTGATTTTTTTAGAGAGAGTGAAGGGAGAGGGAGAGACACAGAGAGAGAAACATCGACGTGAGAGAGACACATCAGTTGGTTCCTCCCGCACACTCCCCAGCCAGGGCCAGGGGCCGAGCCTGCAACCGAGGTGCGCGCCCTTGCCTGGGAATCGAACTCGAGGCTCTTCAGGCTGATACTCTAACCACTGGGCCGAACTGGCTAGGGCTGAAAGCTGTTCTTATTTTCTAACAGCTTTTTGAGGTATAATTAATAAACAATAAATTGTACATATCTAAAGTATGCAATTTGATAATTTTGACAAGTATGTACTCATGAAGCCTTCGCCACCATCAAGAGAATTAACAACATACCTGCTACTTCCCAAAGATTCTTTGTGCCTCTTTGAAATCCACCCCTCTCACCTCTTCTTGCCCTCTCCCTCCACCCCTCGGTAACCTTTGATCTGCTTTTTGAAACCATACATTAGTTTGCACTTTCCAGAATATATCCACTTAGACATTGGATTGTTTCTGGTTTTGGCTGTTCCAAATAAGGATACTATGGACATTCATGAGCAAGTCTTTGGACATATACTTTCTGTTCTTTTGGGTAAATATCTCGGAGTACAATGGCTGGATAACCTGGTAGGTGTCAGTTTAACTTATCAGGAAATTGCCACTGTGTTTTCCAAAGCGGTTGTACCATTTTGCATTCTCACCAGTAATTTATGAGGGTTTCAGTTTTCCACATCCTCAACAACACTTGGTATGATCAGTCTTTTTCATTTTAGCGATTATAATGGGTGTGCAGTGGTATCTATAAATCATGTTAACCTATAATTCCCTAATTACTAATAATGTTGAAGACATTTCCACCTGTGAAGTGGGTTTGGCTATTCTAGATCTTTTGCATTTCCATATGAATTTTAAAGTCAGTGTGTCAATTTTTACCAAAAAAATCTTCCTGATATTTTAATTGTGATTGCATTGAATCTATACATTAATTTGGACGGAAATGACATCTTAAAAGTATCAAGTTTTCCAACCCATGAACACAATATACCTTTTCACTTAATTAGGTTTTCTTGAACTGAATTCCATAATGTTTATAGCTTTTAATAAACAGTTCTTGTACAACAATCTAGTTCTCCAATCTTTCAAGAAGGGAAACAAGCTTCAAAAGCAAGTTTCCAAACACCAATTTCAGATATTGCCAAGGAGACTTATGTATAAGGATTGAGCTCCAAGAGGGTGGGTTTGGGGGCCACAGAGAACAAAAGGCAAGATAATTCATCTTTGGGCAGAATCAGGCCTCTCTCAGAATCAGCAAGGACTCTCTCCTAGGCACAGGGTGAGAGCTTCACAATTTGGGCCTAATTGCTGTGGACAAATGACTGGTCTTCTCTACATGAGAATATTTATGGTGGTTATTTTATTCCTAACTTAGCATTTTATGTGGATGAGCAGACAACTTGTCTTTTTAGTTCATAGCTTGTCAGACTGAGGAGATCCACCTCTGGACCTGTTGGTCAGGGCCAAGCATAGCTCAAGAATACTGAGCTTTAAGCTGAACTGGATTTTGAATTGTGTCTCCTGAAAAGAAATTGAATGTGTCTCCACTGAAGGAGGAAGAGATTAAGAGGATCTGACCACTTACTGGGGAGATCACTTTATCAATTATGTGAATGTCTAACCACTATGCTGTACACCTGAAACTAATGTAATATTGGATGTCAACTGTAATTGAAAAATTAAGAAACAATTAAAAAAGAGACTATTGCCATTTCAGGCTATGGTAGAATCTGCTGGCTCTCACCAAATATCTATGCCCTTCTCCTTCATTTTCCACCTTTTTTATAGCTCGGTTAGTGTCATGTGACTGAACTCTGGCCAATGGGAATAAGTACAAAAATGGTGTAAGTCTTTCTGTGTTGGCTCTTGAGGGCTCTTAGGCTGTCCAGCCCCCTTTTCTCTTGCTGGGATAGTCTTAGATGCCACACGTTTTAGATGCTGTGACCGGTTCCAAGGTGCAGAAGGCCTGAGTGACCCACACCAGCCTTTGTATAAGCAAAAATAAACCACTGTTGTTAGCCACTGAGATTTCAGGATTTGTTTCCCATTGCAATATAATCTACCCTCTCTTGACTGCATAAACCTGTCACGTATACTTTGCATTCTCTTCTTAGAATGCTGACCATTTGCTTCAGACTTTAGCCTGAATGTCACATTCTCAGGAGGGACTCCTTTGAATACTCCAACTAAAGTAGGCACTCCTATCCAAGTTGCTATTCAGTCTGGGTCCCCTTCTTGTTTCTTATAAAGTACCAATCACAAATTATTTATTTTTTCATTTGTTTATTTTCTACTTTCTTTCCTAGACAGTAAATCTCATTAGATCAGGCCACAAGCCTGTCGTGGTAGCCCCAGTGTCAACTACAATGTCTTCCAATATAATAGGTATTTAGAAAATATTTGTTGAATAAATTAATGAAATGAACCCTTTTCAGCCTCATTTTTCTCATTTATAAAATGTGATATCACACGTTGGTGGGGTTTTTTGTTGTTGTTGTTTTGGGTTTTTTTGAGTGCTGCTATTTTGAGAAGTAATTTATTCTTAGAATTCAAATTTAATTGTTGCAGTTAAATTCCCAGGAAGGGAAATACAGCTCCTGATATTCTAACATCTAAAGTTTAGGGAGAATCACTTCAGCAGGGAGTTCATAATTATTTAGTAACAAAAATTGATTGGGGGGAAAAAACACCTGGTTGGATGAGGGCTACTGGGCTAGGAACTTTTTGCAAGACTGTGGCCAGTCCTCCTGGGCTACACCTCACTTGCTTTTATAAGCTCTTCTTATTCATGACAAGATTTTTTTACAAGTCCTATAGCATGGGCTCATCACACATTAAACCAGGATGCAGAGCTCAAGGCTTCTCACCTTGTTGCATCTCCAAGAAGATGGAGGTGTGCAAACATCAAAACCAATGTGGAGGGCTCCTAAGTGAGCTCTCTCCTCCCTACAGTGCTTATGCTGGAAGAGCTTGTATTGTTTTGCTTTGTTTTGTTTTGTTACTTTTCCCTAACACACACAGCCTCAAAACAAGTATTATCACGCAGGTTCCACTACCGTCGATACAGGCCCTTGGATTGACAAATACGAGCAGAACTTGTGTCAATAAAATAAGCCCATGGGGCCTGCAAATCAGTAGGTTGTCTGTGTCGTCTAATCCTTAGCAAAGGAAGAAGAAGGGTTTCTCTGGCAGCCTCTGGCCTAGGCCCATTCTAGAGCAGGACTTCAGACAGAAGTTTGTTTGTTTATAGAAGTGTTTATTTTTAATTGAAATATATTTGACACATAACATTGTGTAAATTTAAGGTGTAAAACATGTTGATTTGATACATTTATATATTGTAATATAATTGTCATTATAGTGGAAGTTAGCACTTATATTAAGTCACATACTTTTCTTCTTTGTGGTGAGAATAATTAAGATCTAATCTCTTACCAAGTTTGATAATTATAATATAATGTTGTTCTCTATATTCACTGTACTGCACATTAGATCTCCAAGACTTACTTATCTAGTAATTGCAAGTTTGTACCCTCAAGTAACATCTCCCCTATCCTCCCATCCCCCAGCTCCTGATAGCCACCATTTTACTCTGTTTTTACAGGTTTGCCTTTTTTTGGATTGCACATATAGGTGATAGCAGACACTCTTTGTCTTTCTCCTACTTCTCTCATTTAGCACAATATCCTCAGGGTCTATTTATGTTGTTGCAAATGGCATGATTGCCTTCTTTCTCATGACTGACTAATACTTCATCGTATATTTATACCATATTTTCTTTGCCCATTAATTCTTAGATAGGTAAATAGGTTGTTTCCATATCTTGGTTATTGTGGTAGTGCAGATATCTCTTTGATATCTTGTTTTCATTTATTTTGGGTATATGCTGGGAAATATTTTTTATTTTTTGAGGACCCTTCATCTTGTTTTCCATAGTGGCTGAACCAGTTTACATTCCCGCTAACAGGCACAAGGCTTCCCTTTTCTCCACGTTCTCGACAGCCCTTGTTATTTTTTGTCTTCTTCGTGAGAGGTGGTGTCTCACTGTGGTTTTTATTTAAATTTCTCTAATGATTAGTGATGTTGAGCACCTTTTCATGGACATGTTGACTATTTGTGTATCTTTGGGAAAATGTTTATTCAAAGTCTTTGCCCATTCTTAATCAGATTATTTATTTATTTGTTATTGAATTATATGGATTCCTTATATATTTTGAGTATTGACCCAAAAACTCAAGGAGTTTTTACCCTAAACTTTCTCCTAGGAGTTTTATAGTTTTAGACCTTAAATCTAAGTCTTTAATCTGTTTTATGTTATTTTTTGTGATGTAAGGTAGGGGTCCAATTTCATTTTCCTGTGTGTAGTTATTCAGTTTTCTCAGCACCATTTGTTGAAGAGGTTTTGTTTCCCCATTGAGTGTTTTTGGCTCCTTTGTCAACTATTAGTTGAACACATATGTGGGGGGTTAATTGTGAGCTCTATATTCTGTTCTATTGGTCTGCATCAGACAGAAGTCTACAACCAAACATGAGTTCATAATAAATGTGATGCATTTAGTTGAGGCGTCTTCTGTTTTATAAAGAAAACTCCTCGTGTCCTGGTAGCTATTGGTCAAAAAGCCAAGGAGCTACTTATGTTGAATCAGAAGACAAGTATAAAACAAGGAATTTCCCGGGGCTTCTCAGACTCTTTTTAGGATAGCAAGGCCTAGATGGAGAAAATAGTGCAACTGACATGGGACACTAGCAAAACAGGTGCAAAAAAAAAAGGAAAAGTGTTTTTCTTGGGTAAAATAACTTGATACTTAATGTTAACAAAAATTTTTGAGAATGCTTTCATGGGAAACACTGGACATTTTCTAGATTTCCTTCTAACTATTTAATTAGTTTTTCATTGTTTGTTTAGAATTATATATTGGTGTGGAGGGACGCCATGGTCATTTCATGGATGCCAAGTGCTCTGGGCACCTCAAGGTCTTAATTTAGCCTTGTGAGGACAGCAGAGACAAAATTATGTGTTTTAATGAACCCATGGGAAAAAGACTGGAGTTAACAACCCCCAGACTGAGAAGATCCCAGTTTTTCTGCTTCACTCTAAATTCTTGCTGATCTCCTACTGAAGATTATTGGTATATTCCCCCAAAGATCTTCTTTTCCCAAATATTTATTAAAAGTTTGGGACTTCCTGATAGGTGCTTGGGTTGGTCTGTGTGCTTGAGGATCTGTCTTTCTTGGAATGCAGCAGTAGTCACCATTTTTACATGGCTTTTTCACCTGCTCACTAGATTTGCAGTCTTTCCTGCAGTGTCCTTTTATGAGCCAGCAAGATTTTCGGCCCCTGCAGACTGAAAAGAGTAAAGAAAGGTAATCATCTCAAGATACCGAGGCTCACAGTCGTAGCAATTAGGGTGACCCCATCTGTTACCTTCACAACAGCCCTGTGTTTATTAAGGAAGATTATGTAAGCAAAGCAAGGTTTGATATATACTGTATTTGAAAGCATCTTATCATCGATGTCAAAGGAACTTGCTAGCTAGCAGGAACTGAGGTGACAGTATTTCTTAAGAAGCCGTGTGATTATGTGACATTAGCTGAGCAGAGTGGGCTAATCTGATTTCACCTCAGCTGGGTTATTTGCATTTGTGGTACCACAGGCATAGGAACTTCAACTTGAACCGGATACACAAATGTCACAAAAATTATTGTTCTAAAACGCAATAATGAAACGAAATTGAAGTTTGAGTTGGAGTTCTCAGAAACACAGCTGCGGCAGCTTACTAGCGCCTGGCCCCTGAGCACGCCCCCGGCCAGGGGCTTGCTGGGGCACAGACTGCTGGCGGGCGGGAGGCGGCGCCGCGGAGCCCGCACCCACTAACCGCTGAAGCACCGCGCAGCCCGCTGGGAGGACCAGGGGAACACCCGAGGGGCGGAGTGCGAGTGGGGAGCACGGAAGACACATGACGGAGCCGGTAAGAGGGGGGGCGTAGGAAGGGGGAGTCCCCCTGAAGCCTGTGCTGGGCTCCCAGCCGGAGGCTTGGAGGCTGCAAAGCTCCCGCCCCTGGGGAGTGCAGACCCGCATCCAAAAGCGGGGATCCCCACCCGGAGCGCAGGAGAGGGGAAGGAGCGCCCCGTCGGGTAGAGGGCCCCAGGGGAGCACTGTGCCTGCGAGGAGGGGATGGCGCCTGCCTAGGAAACAAAGCTGCTGATGGCGGCAGGACCGGGGTCTTTCCCAGGGTGCTGGCCATAGGAAAGGCAGCCCCCCGAGTGTGGCCCCCAGTAGAAAGGGGCCGGAGGGCTGCACTGAGCAGCCGCACAGGGGGACGCTGCCCCCCTCTAAGGCAGTGTGTAGAGCCCCAGAAAGCACTGATCTGCGTGGCGCGGGGAAGGGGGAGCCCTCCCGCCCACAGAGGTGGACTGGGGCTGCCTGTGGGGCAGATCGGGTCTCCAGCTGCCTGAGCTGGGGGGGGGGGGGGCAAATCTGGGATTTTTGACCCACCCTGAGGGGTGCGGGGATAGTGCACAAGGAGCTGCCCCAGCTTTACTGAGACCAGCTGTGCAGGGGGGCTGAGTGGGCCTGACTTTGTGACCCCACCTTCTTGGTGCCTAGGCGGGGGCGGAGGGACCTTGCAGGGCGGATTCTGTGCTTGTGTGTCGCTTTGTGCATTTTGGGGTTTTTGATCACTGGATGGGCATCCACCTTCCTGGCTTGCACTGGGGACAGAGACCAGCGAAAGCTGGGATTTAGGCCTGTGTCTGCATTGGGGAGAGTTTGAAATTAGTGCGCCCCACGCAACCAGCCAACCAGAGCTGAGCAGGGAGGGGCAGAGCCCGCAGCCTGTCCTGCAGCTGGGGTCACGGCCCCCAAAGGGAAAGGGGCGGGTCCCGCCCAGATACCCCGCAGGACAGAGTCCTGAGGGGGAAGGGAGAGCAGCTCACAGGAGGACTGCCCAAGACTAATACTCTCAGGGACTGTTGTTATTGGAACTGGAGGAAACGCTGAAAACCCCTGTTGGGGGCTGGGCAGGCAAAGGGCTCACCAGAATGTGTTTTTAATCAAACCCACTGAGCCCAGGCTGCCCAAATGGCCCAGACAGAAAAGGTAGCAGGCTGAAATCAATCTGAAGCTGCAGCAGGACAGAGCCTGGGGAGCGAGAATCAGAGGACAGGGTAGGGGGCTGAGGAGCTGGCGGTGGAGCAGAGACTAACTTCCGCAGAGTGAGCGCCTGACAGCGACACCTCTAAGGGGAGTGACACCCTGGGCTACACTAGCCACCCTGCACCCTAAAGACTCAACAGAAGACTCTGGAGCAATACCAGGCAACTACAAGGTTGCAAAATAGTTGACAAGAGGAGGTGGTCCAAGGAGAGCCTCAGATCAACTGTCTACCTAAGGACACCAGAGCCAAACCTAGACGGCTCCTCACAGTGGGTGATACATAAGCACCTCCCAGGAGAACTAAAATCAGCACACAAAACAGTGACCCTCAGACAACACAAGCTGCTCAGAAGAAACTCACCTGACTGACTCTTTTTTCCCTTAGGAAAAAGAAAGAAAAGAAAAAAATTCTTCTTTTTAAATTAAAAAAAAACTAATAATTTTTTAATTAATTAAAAAATTTGTTTTGCTTTGTTTTTTTTTCTCTTTTTTTCTTTGTTTTATTTTGTCTTTTCTTCTTGACATTCTTGGCTTAATTGATGGGACATTATCATTATAACCAATAAGTTTACTGCTTTTCTCTATCGTTTCCTCCATATCTCCTACTGGACTCCCTCCCTCCCTGGCTCTATCTCTCTTTTCTCATTCCATTGGCATAACTTTTTTTTTCTTTTCTTTTTCTCCCTTCTGTCTTCCTGTCTTTTCGTTTCATTGTTTTTTTCTGTTTGTCTCTTTATTGTATTTTTATTTTTTCATTTTCAACTATTTTCCTATTCCTATGCTGTACCCTTAATTTTTTGCTGGCCCTTCTTTCAAAATCTTTTTTCTGCCCCTTTTATCTCCCAGTAGCATCTCTATTTTTTACTTTTTATTTTAGTTTATTACTATTTAAAAAAAAATTTTGTTACTATTAGCAACAATCTCTCTCTCTCTCTCTCTCTTCCTCTTTCTTTTTTTGCTTTATCATTTGCGTTCTCACTTCACACTCCCAATTCTACTTTCACTTGGGATGTTTTCATTGTGATTGTCGAACTATTTTGTAAGATACCCCTTGTTTCCTGGCAGTTTGGTTGTGTATTGTCCTGCCTTGCCAGCACCTGTACAATAGCTCACATGATGTGGTTGGGGTTGAAACACACAGTTAGCCAACCTGAGAGGAGAGTCCTCCCAAGAACAGTCAACAACAGTCTAGACCGAATCACAACAGGAGAGCCCAAAGAACTCACAAAAGGGACACCTAAAGAAGGGACAAGCCTAGAGCAAAAAGCTCAGAAGTATAAGGAAAACACACTTCTGGGCTCCACTGGACATATACTACAAAATCCCACCCCATAAGACTGGGAGACAGCAAATATATCTAATATATAGATACAAGCACTAAGAGCCACCAAAATGGGGAGACAAAGAAATAACCCCCAAACTAAAGAAAAGGAAAAGTTGCCAGAAAAAGACCTTGATGAGATGGAGTTAAGCAAGTTATCAGAAATGGAGTTCAGAGTAATGATTATAAAGATGCTCAAGGAAATTAATGAAAAGAATGATGCCCTAGATGGTAAGGTCGAGGAACTTAGTGAAAACATTAAAAAGAGCTAACTATCATAAATAAGAATCAAGCAAAAATGAAGAATACTATATCTGATATCAAGAATATGCTGGAAAGTATTAAAAGCAGGCTTAATGAAGCAGAGGATAGAATAAGTGACTTAGAAGATAAGGTAGGAAAAAAACCACTCAATCAGAGAAGTGAAAAGAAAAAGCACTTTAAAAGCATGAGGACAGTCTAAGGGAGCTTTGGGACAACAGGAAGCGGAACAACATTTGCATCATAGGGATGCCAGAGGGGGAGGAAAGAGAGCAAGGGATCGAGAACTTGGTGGAGGAAATAATGAGAGAAAACTTCCCTATGCTGGCGAGGGAGAAAGCCACACAAGTTCAGGAAGCACAGAGGGTTCCTAACAACAGGGACCAAAAGAGACCCACTCCAAGACACATCATAATTAAAATGGCAAATGTCAAAGACAAAGAGAAAATATTAAGGGCTGCAAGAGAGAGACAAGCAGTGACCTACAAGGAAACCCCCATACGGCCAACAGCAGACTTCTCAACAGAAACTCTTCAGGCCAGAAGGGAGTGGCATGAAGTTCTCAAAGTAATGAAAAACAAGAACCTGCAACCAAGACTGCTTTATCCAGCAAGGCTATCATTTAAAATTGAAGGTGAAATAAAGAGCTTCTCAGACAAAAAAAGGCTAAAGGAGTTCAGTACCACCAAATCAGCAATGCAAGAAATGCTAAAAGAACTACTTTAAGAAAAAGAAGAAATGCTGAGAGAAAGATACATCAGCATAAAGGGGGAAAGTGGCATTAAGTAAGTATATATTAGTAGTAACCTTAAATGTAAACAGAATAAATGCTCTAATCAAAAGACATAGGGTAGTTGAATGGATAAGAAAACAGGACCCAAATATACGCTGCCTGCAAGAGACCCACCTGAGAGCAAAAGATTCACACAGGCTAAAAGTGAAGGGGTGGGAAAAAATATTCCATGCAAATGGAAATGAAAGAAAAACTGGAGTAGCAATACTTATTTCCAACAAAATAGACTTAGAAATAAAGACCATAACAAGAGACAAAGATAGTCACTACATAATACTTAAAGGATCAATCCAACAGGAGGAAATAATCCTTATAAATATATATGCACCTAATATAGGAGCATCTAAATATATAAAAAATTTCTTGGTGGACTTTAAGGGGGAGATTGACAGCAACACAGTCATTGTGGGGGCTTTAACACCCCACTATCATCATCGGACAAATCATCAAAACAAAAAACAGGGAAACAGACCTTAAATGAATCACTAGATCTAATGGATTGCATTGACATTTATAGAACATTTCATCCCAAAGCAGCAGAATACACATTCTTCTCAAGTGCACATGGAACATTTTCAAAAATACACCACATGTTAGGGCACAAGGCAAGTCTCTACAAATTCAAGAAGATTGAAATCATATCAAGCATCTTCTAGGATCACAATGCCATGAAACTAGAAGTCAACCACTATAAAAAACCCTCAAAAATATTCGAACACATGGGGGCTAAATAGCATGTTATTAAACAATGAATGGGTTACCAATGAGATCAAGGAAGAAATCAAACACTTCATGGAAAAAATGAAAATGAACAGACAACCCAAAATCTATGGGACACAGTGAAAGCAGTCCTGAAAGGAAAACTCATAGCATTACAGGCCTATCTCAAGAAACAAGAAAAAGCTCTAATGAACCATCTACCACAACAACTAAAAGAACTAGAACGAGAGCAAAAAGAAAAGCCCTGAGGAAATAGAAGGAAGGAAATAATAAAGACCATAGCAGAAATTAATGATATAGAGACTAAAAACATAATACAAAAAATCAATGAAACAAAGAACTGGTTCCTTGAAAAGATAAATAAGATTGATGCACCTTTTGCCAGATTCACTAAGAAACAAAGAGAGGGGACCCAATAAATAAAATCAGAAATGAAACAAACAATATAACAACCGACCCAAAAGAAATACAAAGGATCATAAGAAAATACTACAAGCAAGTATATGCCAACAAACTGGACAACCTGGGTGAAATGGATAAATTCCTAGAAGCATACCACCTTCCAAAGCTGAATCAAGAAGAGGCAGAAAACATGAATAGGCCGATAACAACTAATGAAATTAAAGCAGTAATCAAAAAACTCCCAGAAAACAAAAGTCCTGTACCGGATGGATTTACAGGTGAGTTTTACCAAACATACAAAGAAGAATTAACACCTATTCTCCTCAAACTATTCCAGAAAATTCAAGAGGAAGGAAAGCTCCTAAACTTTTTTTATGAGGCCAGCATCATCCTAATCCCAAAGCCAGATACACTACAAAGAAACAAAATTACAGGCCAATATCCCTGTTGAACATAGATGCTAAAATCCTCAACAAAATACTAGGCAAACCAGATCCAGCAATACATTAAAAAGATCATACACCACGACCAAGTGGAATTTATTCCAGGGGTGCAAGGCTGGTATAACATCCACAAATCAATAAACGTGATACATCACATAAACAAAATGGACAAAAATCATATGATCATATCAATAGATGCAGAAAAAGCACTTGACAAAATCCAGCACCCATTTCTGATAAAAACTCTCAGCAAAGTGGGAATAGAGGGATCACACCTCAACATATCAAAGGCCATATATGACAAACCTATAACCGACATCATACTCAATAGGCAAAAACTAAAAGTGTTTCCCCTACAAACAGGAACAAGACAGGATGTCTGCTTTCACCACTCTTATCAATATAGTACTGGAAGTCCTGCCATAACGATCAGACAGGAAGAAAAAAGAAAAGACATCCAAATTGGAAAAGAGGAAGTAAAACTGTCATTATTTGCACATGACATGATATTGTACATAGAAAACCCTAAAGACTCCATCCAAGTACTACTAGATTTGGTAAATGAATTCGGCAAGGTAGCTGGATACAAAATTAACATCTGGAAATTGATATCATTTTTATACACCAACAATGAACTCCAAGAAAGAGAAACTAAAAAAAAACAATATCATTTACCATTGCAACTAAAAAAATAAGATACCTAGGAATAATCTTAACCAAGGATGTAAAAGACTTGTACTCGGAAAACTACAGGACACTGAAAAAAGAAATAGAGGAAGATATAAACAAGTGGAAGAATATACCATCTTCATGGATTGGAAGAATTAATATCATTAAAATGTCCATACTATCCAAAGCAATTTGTAGATTCAATGCAATTCCTATTAAAATACCCACAGCACATTTCACAGAGCTAGAACAAATATTCCAGAAATTTATATGGAACCAAATAAGACCCCAAATAGCCACAGCCATCTTGAGAAAGAAGAACAGACTGGGAGGGATCACTTTACTAGATATCAAAATGTACTGCAAAGCCATTGTAATCAAAACAGCCTGGTATTGGTACAACAGACATATAGACCAATGGGACAGAAGAGAGACCCCAGAAATAGACCCACACCTTTATGGTCAGTTAATATCTGACAAAGGAGGCAAAAGCATACCATGAAGTAAAGACAGTCTCTTCAATAAATGGTGCTGGGAAAATTGGACAGATACATGCAAAAAAAAAAATGAAACTAGACCACCAACTTTCACCATATACAGAAGTAAATTCAAAATGGATAAAAGACTTAAATGTAAGTTGTGAAACCATAAAAATCCTGGAAGAAAACATAGGCAGTAAAGTCACAGACATCTCATGTAGTGGAATTTTCACTGATACATCTCCTAGGGCAAGAGAAACAATAGAAAAAATAAACAAATGGGACTATATCAAACTAAAAAGCTTCTGCACAGCAAAATAAATCAGCCTCAAAATACAAAGGAACCCCACAGTATGGGAGAACATATTTGCCAAGGATGTATCTGATAAGCGGCTAATTTCCAAAGCATAAAAAGAACACATACAACTCAACATGAGGAAGACAAAGAATCCAATTAAAAAATGGGCAAAGGACATGAATAGACACTTCTCCGAAGAGGACATACAGATGGCCAAGAGACATAGGAAAACATGCTCAATGTTGCTAATCATCAGAGAAATGCAAATTAAAACCACAATGAGGTATCACTTCACACCTGTCAGAATGGCACCATCAACAAATCAACAAATGACATGTGCTAGTGAGGGTGTGGAGAAAGGGGAGCCCTGGTACACTACTGGTGGGAATGCAGACTGGTGCAGCCACTGTGGAAAGCAGTATGGATGTTCCTCAAAACATTAAAAATGAGCCCGGCCAGGCGTGGCTCAGTGGTGGAACATCAACCTAGGATCCAGGAGATAGAGGTTTGATTCTCAGTCACAGCACATGCCCGGACTGCAGGCTCCATCCCCAGCAGTCAGGGGTGTGCAGGAGGCAGCTGATCAATGACGACTCTCTCATCATTGATGTTTCTATCTCTCTCTGAAATCAATATATATTTAAAAAAAGAAAAGAAAAGAAAAGAAACTCAAGTAGATACTGTTTCTAAAAAAAAAAAAAAATTAAAAATAAAACTGGCTTTTGACCCAGTGATCCCACTTCTAGGAATAAATCCTAAGAATCCCGAAACACTAATCAGGAAGAATATATGCACCCCTATGTTCATAGCAGCACAGTTTACAATAGCTAAGACCTGGAAACAGCCCGATTGCCCATCAGTAGATGAGTGGATGAAAAAGCTGTGGGACATTCACACCATGGAATACTACGCAGCTGTAAAGAGGAAGGATCTCGTACCCTTTGGGACAGTATTGAGGGACCTGGAGAGCATTATGCTGAGTGAAATAAACCAGGCAGAGAAAGACGAACATCACATGATCTCACTTATATGTGGAATCTAAAGAACTTAATAAACTGATGAACAGAATAGACTCAGTGACATGGAAGCATGGATCAGACAGACGAATGTCAGAGGGATGGAGGAGGGCGGGTGGGAGGAGGGGGAGAGAGTAACCAAAGAATTTATATGGGTATATGCACAACCCAAGGACACGGACAATGGCGGGGAGAGGGGCTGGGGGGGGCGGGGTGGAGGGGGTCAATGGGGAGAAAAAGGGACATCTGTAATATTTTTAACAAGAAAAAAAGAAAGAAAATAAACAAAAAAACAAAGCACAGACCTGCTGGGCCCCACCTCCAGAGTTTCTGATTTAGTATGCCTGGGGCTTGAAAATTTGTATTTCTAGAAATGACGAGACTTTGATGAAAGAAACTGAGTAAGACACAAGTACATGCAGAAATACCCCGTGTTCAGAGAACAGAAGAATTAATAGTTAAAAAGTCCATGCTACCCCATGGACTATAGATTCAATGCAATTCCTATCAAGATTCCAGCGATGGTTTTCACAGAAACAGAGGAAACAGTTCCAAAATTCCCATGGAGCCACAAAACACCCCAAATAGCCAAAGCAACCTTGAAAAAGAAGAAGAAAGCTGGAGGCATCATGCTCCCTGACTTCAAATTATATCACTAAGATAAACAGTATGATATTGGCCTAAAAACAGAAACACGGGCCAGTGGAGTGCGGCACTTCAAACTCACGCTAATTGTTGACGTGCGGCTGGATGAGTCATCGTGGAGAAAACTACTCACGTAGCCAGCGCTGGAAGACCCCTTCACGTCCTCTTACAGTCACTAGCGGTGTAATCCCACCCTGACTGTAAAGAAGTCCCCGAATATCCATCCCTTTTTGGAGCCATGTCCTTTGCTGTGTAATTTTATGATGCGCTCCATTTTGGTTGAAGAGATGTGTCCCACCATCTGACTCTTGCATATCCATGTGGCTCACTTGTTGGGAAATGTGATTTCTTGTTTAGGTCAAAGTTTATTTAGCAATGTGTTATTTAGTTTCCAAATATATAAATTCTTTGATATTTTTTATAATCAATTTTGTTGATTATGTTGGAGAATATGATCTTTATGATGTTATTTAGCTTAATGTAGCTTTCTTTGCGGTCTTATTTGTGGGATATTTTTGTAAATTTTTGGTGTATGCTCAAAGAGTGCTTACTCTCTGTTGAGTATACACAAATATCCTCATATAAATCTCTCTCTCTCTCTCTCTCTCTCTCTCTCTCTAATAGCTTAAGCTTATTCAATACAAGGTCAGATCTTCAGTATGTGGTTATTAATCAAGAGTTAAAATTGGGTGAAAGATCTCCAAATACTATTGTTGACTTCACTATTTTTCTCCAAAGTACTGTCATTTGTTGTTATTAAAATTTGGAAGGTGAAAATTGTAGGTGCCAATAGGTTCTTGTAGCTCAATTATTTCTTTTACCAGTGTATAATCCATCTCTTTGTTAATTATTATATGTTTTGCCACAAATTCTTTTTTTTGGTCACATATTAAGATTGCTACTTCAGCTTTCTTTTAGCTTATATTTGCCTAGTATGGCACTTCATTATTTTAATTTTTTCATATATTTTTATATCAAGCATGTCTCTGTCTTAAAGACAACATTATTATTTGATCTTTCTCATCTGAGTGCCAAAGTCTTTATTTAGTAAGTTTAATCCATTTACATTTATTGTTATTAAAATTATATTTGGACTTATTTCTACTCTTATTTTACATTTTCTCTTTACTAATTTTAATTAGATAAATAAGGTTTTTTCATTTGGCTTAAAATGTACTCATTTTATTTTTATTCTTATGCAATTAACCCATGTCCATGATTATCTTTATTGATTTTTGAAACATCTATAATTATAGCTTACTCTTTAACAAGGCAAGTGCTCTCAGATTCCTTGGCTTTCTCTCCACTGAGCCCTGGCCATCCCCTCCCTAATCATGGTGATTATCTAAAATTTATGGAAATTATGAAATACATTTTGTCTTTGTCTGTCTCTCCCCCAGCCTAATTTCTTTTAAGTCAATTACAAAGTTATAAGTTAATTGATAATTCTTACCTCTCATATCATTTCCAACATCCTTCTGGATTTGTTTCTTTTTTTATCTGAGTTCTTCCTCCAAGAGTGTTTTCAAACTGTGTCTTTGTGTGGCAAACATTCTGAGGGCCTCTGTGCTTGAGAGTATTCTTGTCATACTCCTATATTTAAATAGCAGTGTAAATGGATATAAAATTCTAGGTTCAGAGTTCTTTTCCTTCACTATTTAAAGTTTTTTTTTTTTTTTATATCAGTGTTATAGTTGAGAAGTTGTCACAACACTGATTTTTCTGGGTTTATGTAAAAAACGTTCATTTGGGTTTTCTAAAGATTTTTTGCCCTGAAAGACAAGTGATTTCTTCTGGCTGTCTGATCCAAAGGACACATAGAGAAAATGTTCACAAAAAATCAAAATTATAAACAGTCTACCTAGCAAGTTGACTTTTAGGAACTTATTCAGAAATTTTTGTGCAAGAAAGTAAAAAAATATGTGTAAAAAGTCAGTTGCAGTTGATTTTTGGTCTTATCAAAGGTCTGGAAAGATTACATTTTACCTTTATCAGGAATTATATGTAAAAATTATGATTGATCCATGTGATCAATGGTGACTTCTAGAAGCAAGGAGGCCATTTTTTATGTGTTTGCAAGAAAGATGTCTACTATGTATTGTTGAATTAAAAAAACAGTTTAGAAGAATAGATAGTTACTTTTTTTGGTTAAAAAACTATAGGCACATAACATTTCTATGCATTTACATATGCACTGTAAAAAGGCTTCAAATATCAGGCAGATGAAGGAAATGGTATCTTGTCTCAGAAATACTCAGCCTTTCATAAACAATAGTTTCAAAGCTCTGTCCACATATTTGTAAAATCTTATTATAAATCATTAACAAAATTCTAGTCTTTTGTAGTTGGAAAGGAGCAGAAAGGACTTTGCTCTCTCCCACACGCCTGCTCTGCAGATATTCTCATCTCAGACTAGGAGGACAGGGGCTTCACATGAAGGGATCATAGAACATGCCTAAGGAAGGCTGAAGGAAGCGAGATCTGGCAGAGATGGGAAAGACAGCTGGACGCAGGCAGCTATTCAGCTGGGTCCTTGGGACACTGATTGGTGCCAAGTGCCAAAGGCACTTTGGGTGCTGAGGTTACACCTGAGTGTGAGAAAAACTTCTTGGAAGATACCCTGCCTTACTCCATGGCTCTAGGGACCCTGGCCCGAAACACCTTCCCCATGTGGGGCCTCAGGTTTGTCCTGGGAGGGGTACAGTCTGATAAGATCAAGCAGATTTCAGGCCCCCCTGGAAACCTTGTGTGAACTGACAGAAAGATATTAACCCCTCCATAGGCAGTTCCCCATCCCAGCTCTATTCCTTATTTTTTGATTCTGGTTACCTGGCAACATGTGGAACAGGATCAAAAGTAGAGTGAGGGTCAGGAGCAAGAATTTCATGGCCTTGGAGAGGACTGTGGCAGATCCAGGAGCACAGAACATTCTGAAATTGGGGCTCTGGGCTCAGGTTTTTATTTACTTCCGTGGGGTGGGGTTCAGGGGGTGGGTCATGGGCAATGAAACAAAGAGAGGTCTAAAAGAACATTAATCCTTTGACCAGTAGCATTCATTGATTACTTACCACTCAAAGCCCTGTGCTTGGTACTCTGAGGGGGGGCAGAAGAGTAGAAGAGCAGGTTAAAAGGTCGTGGAAATACAGAGAGAGGATCACGCACTAGGAAGCCTCCCCAGTCCCCTGTCCCACCCCGCTCCTGGGAGTCCCGCAGTCTGTCTGCTCACCGCCCCTCCCCCTCCAGCCTAGGCCTCAGCACACCTCCCTGGGACCAACTGCAAACTTCTTGTGGGCAGAAACTCTCTCTTTACTGTGGATCCAGGGTCAGGAGCTTAAATTAAGAAACTAACATTTTAATGAAGTGAATAAAGACATTTTTATACAATACGTAGCATCCTGGGGACTCTTAGCGTCAGGATCTTTGGAACCTTCAAGTAGGCTCAACTTCTTTATTTTGTAGATGGAACGCTGAGGTCAAGAGACAAGGGGACGCTTCACGTCCTGGGTGGCGTGGAGCAGGAGGATGTGAGACTTCATCAGGCTACTTAGAACAGCACTGCATGCAATTTAAAACTTATGAATTGTTCACTTCTAGAACTTTCCATTTAATATTTCAGACCACAGTTGACCAGGGTAACTGAAACCTGGGAAAGCAAGACCACAGATAAGGGGAGGCTACTGTGATGATTTTTTCTGTCAGTGAATTGGATTCCTTGATATGATCTGGGACAATGTCCCCTATTATATTAAGCTTTTTTACTCTCCTAATCAAATTCCAATATTCTTACTTAATTTCTACTTCCATGAACTGTGAAATACTCAGATAATTGTATTAAAATTCCTTAAGTGTGATTAAACTTTTAATCAAATTCTTCTCATATTAGATTTTACCTTATAAATTAATTTTGTTGCTTTTGTATGATGCATCAATGTTTATGACTAGCACAGATTCTCTGTAGATTGTGCCATTTACTTTTACATAATATTTCACTTTGTCTTGCCCTTGAATTCCACTTTAACCTTTGTGTTAACATAGAAATTATATACAATAATTGCCTATACAAATAATTGTCTATAAAAATTATTGGACCGCACTTCCAACCTCCAGAATTGCAGATGAGAAGTCTGATACTAGTTGGATTCTCTTTGCTTTGTTGGTACCTTGTAGCCTTTGCCTGGAAGCTTCCGACATTGCCTTTCTACCCTGGAAAAGCAGGTTAATTTGTTTTACCAGTTTATGCCAAGACATGTGTTTTCTCTCATGCATATGCCTGGGACTTGGCAAACTTTTTCAATATAGAAATTCACGTATTTCTTCAGTGCTGAGAAAATGTCTCCTATTCTGTCTCTGTAACTTCCACGAGCTCCCCTTTTGAGCTCATTGTTTGGAGAGGCACCATGGAAGTGCTCTTCAGAATACTTTTCCTACTTGGAGTGTGTAGCAGACGACTTCCCACGGGAGCAAGCGGAAAGGGCAGGAAGCATTCCCGCGGGTGACAATTTTCATTTCATCGTATTTCATTTTGCGTTGTGAAATACCTCTCCCGTGCCATCAGGTAGAGCGCCAGTTTAGCTCTCCTTGTCACTGTCCTTTGCTTACTTCGATACAACTTTAACACAATTTTTAACTGGCCATATTGCTTTGAGCTCTAGAGGTATTTTTTTGTGCTTCATTTTTATTTCCTTGAAGGTCTTCATTATGTCAAAAAATTAAATTTTATGAGAATGCAGTAGGAGTAAACTGTTTTCGTCTGCACAGCATGTCCCTTTGGGGAACTGCCTCCATTGGTGGACCCGCTAATCACAAGACCATACCCCGGTGACTGCTGGTGAGAGCACAGGGGCTGTAACGGGTGAATCGATCTTCTGTGAGTAAACACTGAGACTGGAGGTCACATGTGCTCAGCCTAGAGGGACTGAGAAGCAAAGCTGTGGCCTTCCCAGCTCCAGAGAGGGTGATGTGTTCTCTTGCCTTGTCTCATATGGTACGGAATTCCTCAAATATAAGTCAGTGCAGATCTGGGGGCATCTGAAGCAGATGAATGACCACTACTGCCCTTCAGGTAACATGTCAGGGCCATTCAGACCCAAGCCTGTCTGAGCTGGAGATTTGGGCCCTAATGAGAATGATATACGTGCTGTGAGGGACTCATCCTTGAAAAGAGAGAATGTCCTCTGTGCTGTGCAGAAGCTTTTTAGTTTGAGGTAGTCCCGCTTATTTATCCCACTGCTTTTGTTGCCTGTGCTTTTGGTAGCAATTCCAAAAAAATACTGCCAACACTAACGTCGAGAAGTCCTCCGCTCTGTTTTCTTCTCGGAGTAGCTGTCACCCCCTCCGGCCTTCACTGCCTGGATTCAGGAGAGAAGGACATTCGCGGGTCAGCCCTCCCGGGGCCTTTTCTGTGGGTGCCCCCACCCACGCCTTCGTGCCCCCTTGGAGGGGAGAGAGCCCGAGGCCTGCGTGCCCTCCCTGCTTCTCAAGGCCAGGCTGAGTGCTGAGTGCCCCTTGTTTTCCCAGGGCAGCTCCCTGACGTGTTCAAGGTCAGGGCCTCCGCTCAGTCCAGCCGGGGCGAGCGGCTGCCTGCACGTGCTCACCTGCCGCCTGCAGAGGCTTGCTCGTGCCCTCTTTGGGGGACACCCGAGACGCTGGCTATGGGGGGGCGAAATGCGGGCGGGGCACGGGAGCTAGCTGGGTGGGCTTGCAGGTGGCGTTCTGCCTGAGCTTCAGAGCAGGCCTGCTGGTGGAGCCGGTGAGGTTGGAACCCATGGCCCTCTGTTGGGTTCTGCACCCCGTGGGGCCAGCCTCACCCCTGTTCTTTGCTCTTAGCTGTCATCAGAGCAACCAGCTGTGCGGATCCCCTCGGCGTTCTGGGTGGGGCGAGAGACGAGTGGGCCTTTGGGGTGGTGCCCTGCGCAGCTGGGGCTGCTGGGCCCTCACCGGGCTCTCCCTCTCCCCAGGGAGAACCTGGGCCGTTCTGGGGAAGGGGTGATGCAGGTCATTTAAAGCTGTTCTTTTTACTCTTTTCACTATTCTCCACAATTAGCCTCTGTTTTCACTTATCCTAGGAAATTTTGGTTGCTCCCAGGTTTTGACAATTATGGATAAAGCTGCTATAAATCTTTTGCATGCAGATTTTGGTGTGGACATAATTTTCAGATTAGTGTCTAAAAATATGAGTGCAGCTGCTAAGCTGTATATATAGTAAAACTATTGATCTTTTTTAAGTTTCATCCTTACCCGAGGGTACGTTTATTGATTTGAGAGAGAGAGAGAGAGAGAGAGAGAGAGAGAGAGAGAAACATCGATGGGTTGCCTCCCTACGCGCCTCAAGCGGGGATCAAACCCACAACCTTTTGGTGTGCAGGACAACGCTCTCACCAACTGCGCACCCGACCAGGGCAAGACTTTATCATAAGTAACTGCCACACTGTTCCAAAGTGCCGGTACCATCTTTTATTCCCAATGAGGATGCTCTGCTTCCTCATCAGCATTTGGTATTGTCATCTTTTTAAGATTGTAGCCATTCTACCAGGTGTATGGAGGTATCTCATTATGGGTTTGGAACTCAGAAGTGTTTTAGATCATAATTCAGTTGAAAAGTGTTTGCTCTTCTGCTTTGGGCCTCTCCTGCACATGTTCAGCTTGGGGATGAGCGGAGGGCTCGTGCCCATTCATATACAGTCTTGGTTTATCGTCTCGTCCAAATCTCTGCTCTGCCGGATTTCCCCTTACACTGTCGGGGTCCCCAGGGGATGGTCTTCTGGCTAGAAAGGTAGGTTTCTAGCCACACGCCCGCACAGTTACGTGCCACTCAGGCCGCCTCTGGGGCAGAGCGGTCAGAGGGAAATATAACGGAGCTTCCCGTCACCCTTACTGGGCCACACGAACCCTGTCATCGTCATTTGTCCAGAAAGAAGAGCTTGTAAAACTCAGATGTTTAGGTGCATGTACTTTTATTAGCGCAACTGCACTGCAGCTCCACAGCCGGGCCTGTCCTCAGGGCAGAGCAGGAAAAGAAAAAGACACAGAGTGACCATACCCGACTCACATGCACATTCTCTGGCTCTCAGACACCCACTTTTCTGCTTCCCTGGTCAGAAAGACAGGTTCCCCCCATGGTTTTGCAGCCTGTACCTGCTGCTCAAAAGTTGGGAGATAAAAGGGAGAAAAATCCATGAGAAAAATCACCCAGTTATAGGTTATTCCTTAGATTCTGGTTCCTATCTCCAATTCACCTGCTATGTTTAACTTTTTACTTCCTTTAGGTAGTTGCTTCTGGTATTTTTTCTAGGGTTGTAAGTTTTAATCAGTGGAAGAGATGGGCTGTAGTGGACTCACTTCAACTTGGTTAGTACCTAAAGACTCTCCATCCTCAAACTGTCATCACTCTGGCCAGTGGGTGCCCTTCAAGCTGATTCCTTTTCATTTGACCCCATTAAAATTTATAAGCTCTCTTCCTAATACTTAAAATGACAATTCTGTTTTATTAATAATATAAATACTATATGTATACTATATGTATATTTTTTGTTCTACAGGAAAGAGACTAAAGGTATTTTCTTATTTTCCACATGAATGGAAGAAATAAGTACCACAATGAGTTTTCTGGTTCTTATTTCAACAAAGTTCTGAGAGGCTTTAATCCCTTAAATTAGTAACTGATGCCATGCAATACATTCACTAAACCAACAGAGAGTATGAAGCTGAGAACAATGAGATGTCGAAAGAAAGGAAAGATTTATTTTCTTTGGGGTCTTTAAAAGAGTTCTAAAGAAAAATTCCACCAATAATCTATGAAGTCATTGTGAAAACTTTTCAAATGTTGCAGTTGTAGCTGACGGTGGACTTAAGGCTTTGCCCCACGTCTGTTAGTGGACTATAGGTAGAGTTTTATTGAGACGCCATCAGGATTGTTCTCAGAGAGGGGAACCCTGTTTCTGTCCTCTTGCAATGAATGTTTGTAGGTCTGAGTGTTGATTCGTGTAGGATTTTATCTGCTTCCAGGCAAATGAGTTTTCTTCCCTTGGGAGAATGCGCTTCTACTGTTGAGGAGCAAGGACTGGAGCGCAGAAGATCCCAGACACAATCCCCTTGACTCGAAAGGTTACCGGTCGTCAGTATCGGGGAACTGCTGCTCCCTGGAGGTCAGGTTGGTTTTGAGTCACAGGAATCTCAAAGCAGCTCAGTGCGTTTTCTTTTCCAAATAGATGTTCAGTTTTCCTTGAAAAGTAAGGGTTGCTCTGCTATCTCCAGCTTGCCTGAGAGTTTATAGTTTCCTCTGTTGTTTGTGAGACTTTTTCCTATTGTGAGACAATGGGAATTGAGAGACTGGGAGTGGAGAATCCAAGTGTAACTGCACAGAAATTTCATTTCTTTAATATGACCTTTTCTCCTTTCTTTCCTTTTGAGTTAAAACTGGCCTCATCCAACACCCTCGCTCACCTGCCTCCTACTCCCTCCCACGACTGCTCTCTAGTCATTAAGTCCTCAGGACAGTGAGGTTCTGTCTTAATAAAACAATCTTAGGAACAAAGCCTCGGGTCTGTTGACCACAGAGACAGTGTTTGGATTAAACTAGAGATAACATTTGGCCTCTGTTGTGTTTCAGCTCCAGGCCCAGAAAAGCAGTGACACTGGAGGAACTGACACCACGGCTGAGGTCAGGCCGGATGCACTGATCAACCATGGTGCTGAGCAATCAGTAGGGGCACTGCCCTGGCTCCCCTAGTCACCGTGACTAATGATCTTTCCCTTTGTTGGCCTGATGAATTTCTATTAATTGTAATAATATTTAAGGATATAAAATGTAAGCTTAGGTCTTCAATTAAATAAGTCATAAGTTAAAACATTTAGTATTTATAAATTTGGTTCTTGTAAACTTCAGGTAATATTCCATTTATGTGGATTGATAGTTTCCCCGCTTATACCATCTGAGTCCTATATTACCTGGTCTCCCCTTTACTTCTTTCCTGTTAAATAATAACCAGGTTATTACAATGACATCAGTTTTATTTTTACAATGTTCAGGTAAAGAAAGCAGTTCATATGTACACTTGAAGGCCTATTGTAAATATTTAGATAGATTTTTATACATGTGAAGTAAGGTCCAGGTAGCTGTTTTCTCTTTGGGGGGATCAAAGTCTCTCTATTAGAGCAGCTTTCATCCCCTCACTTTTAAAACTAATTAATTAATTATAATAAGGTATAATTAACATAGAACATTATTTTGGAAATGGCAGCTTCTTTCAGTAGAGGGCAAATACCAGAGCTGTCGGCAGCCAGCATCCCTGGCAGCTGGAGAAATGAAGTCTTCAGTCCTGATGGGGCTCTAGGTGAGGCGCCACAGTGAGATGCATAGTTTGCAGCCTTCCTGGGCACCTCTGAATGTTGGCCTGTTAAATCTAGAGGACTCTCTGCAGACACTGTGGCTAACTAGAGTGGTCAAGACTTGTGCTGTCCAAGAGACTGGAAGAAGACTATGGGCAGAAATTGATTTGCAGAGATTAGACTCTATTTTCTTTTTAAATATATGCAATGACTTATTAAGTAGTAACTTGGCTGGACTGAGGAGGTATCAGTTTTGCCGATGAAAAATGGCTTTGAAGCCCCAGTTTACAAATCCTCACCCAGAATGGGCATCTAGAAGGAGGGTAGAGTCTTGACATTAACTGATGTCTTGTACAAAGTCATGCACAAATAAGAGACTTGCAGTGGCCCTTATTACCTGGTTAAGAGAGAATTGAGGCATTTCAGAAAGGTTTGAGTGTATCAAAGGGAAGACGAGGAGGGAAGGAAAAGTGTGAAGTGCTCCTGAAGGAGAGGGTCTGGTGACAGAAAAGTGTATATAGGAGATTCTGAGTATTTGGAGACATAGAAAAAAGGGTGTGTGTGTGTGGGGGGGGGGGGGGTTAAAAATCCAACACTTACTCAGCTTGTGTTTTCTTGTCTTTAAAGCATACAGAGTAATAATACTGTTGGGAGAAACATTTTATATTCAACAGCGACACTCTTGGAATGTTGCATAATTTGCAGCCTTAACTAAAAATGGCAAATGTTCTCACATGGATGCTGTTAAAGAACAAAACTGAATCAGGTAAATTTGAAGACCTAATTGGCTTTATTAAGTGATTCACGAATTAGGCAGCATCTCACTTAGCAACTAGAAGGGCTCTCCAAGGGGTTGAACAAAATAGAAGATTTTTATAGGAAGAAGGGTGGAGCACCTATTAACAAAAGAAAATAAAGGATTGTTTTTCCACCAGGACATCTTCTTTTGGGGGGAATGGTTTTTATCATGCAGATTACCTCTTCTTTCTATGGGGGGGGGGAATGGAGAGGATCCAAGTGCCAGATTACCTCATTGGTGTTGACCAGAAAATTTCGGACTGCCTGAGTAAGATTTGATTTCAGGGAGAAGCGGAACCAGCAACTCAGTCAGGTATTAAATCTAGATTTAGTGTCATGGGCTTTTTAGTACAAGTGGTGCCATTTTGGGCCTTGATCTTCTCTTTAATAATATTAGGGAGCAGTGTATTCTAGAAAAAGAAATCTGGAAAAAAGAAGCTAAGGGCATCTTCTGCAAATTCAAGTCTAAGGTAAAGTGTCAACGGCAACAGAGAAGGGAATTGTGAATGTAAAACATTACATTCTCTATATTTTATTTGTTAAAAATTTCCATTGTCTCTGTCTGTTTTAAACTTGCTTGTCCCTCCCCCTCTCAGTAATCTTCAGAGCCCAGCTCTTGCCCCAGAAACCATGAATTCTGCTCGGGGCTGGTGAGAGGAGAGAATGTTCCCTTCTCCCGCGTCCGCTGAGGAAGAGATAATATCCAGTTTGATACAACGATCCTCATGAAGATTGATGCTAACAAAGAAGTTTTGTAAACCACCCAGACCTCAAAATTTGTTGCTATGTCCTCTGAAATTAATCTCAACCTCCACGAGGTCTGAAATTGCAGTTGGTTGCCACATTTATAATATTTGTAATATTTTATCTTTTCTTAAGACAAAAAGCCAGAAAGGGATGGCCCGGCTCTTCCAACTCCTTTCATAAAATGGAACAAACAAGTAAAATGACTACAGGTTTCTTATCTAAACCAAAAGAAGTGACTATTTCTTAATAATGGCTATTAAGGAAAATGGACTCAACAGTATCGTCTTACTCTCGCCTGCTGTCACCCGCCTCCTCCGGCTCGGGGAGGACAATGGGCTCCGCTCAGGACCAGCTCAGCCACCTCCCATCCCTGTCCTCAGGGGCCTCGGGCCTTGGGGAAGTTAACTCCCCATTTGAAATTCCCTTTGTTGTTTAGAACAGGGCGTGGAACAAAGTGGTGCTTGATGAATGTTAATTGACCCCCGCCTCCCCTTTTTCCCTCTTTTCCTTTTTCCTCCCATTTCTATTCCCACCTCACACAGGACAAATGGGTTTTTGGGGAGTTTCCTTGTGTGTGTGTGTTTTTTAATATGTCTTTATTGAGTCAGAGAGGAAGGGAGAGAAAGAGAGAATTGAAACATCAGTGATGAGAGAGCCATTGATCGGCTGCCTCCTGCACGCCCCCGACTGGGGATCGAGCCCGCAACCCGGGCATGTGCCCTGACTGGGAATCGAACCCCAATCTCCTGGATCTTAGGTCAACGCCCAAGTCGGGCAAGCACAAATGGTTTTAATGTGCTTCTTTGCCTTACTGGGAGGGAAGTCACATTTTTGTTATGGGTGTTGGCCAGAATCCCTTTCTCCCAAAGGGTGTCTAGCCGGGATATATGTTAAGTGTTGTCTGTCTGCCAAGGCAACTTCAGATAAGTTTCCTCCCTGTACACTCCACTGACCCAAAACTATAAGCTAATAGTATCAGAGTTCAGCCCTGCTGCAAAAATTATTTCATTTTCATGGCTCAGCCACAGACTCCTGAGACCCTATAGCCACGGGGTTGCATGTCCTGATCTTCGTTATGGAAAAAAAAAACTGGTCCATGGAACTCAGATAATATAGGACTGTCAGTGCTGGGATCCTGATCTTCCTTTGGGATACTAATTTTGTGTTAGGGGGCCAGCAAGGGAAGCCTGGTTTCAGGCATCTTGATGAATTTACCCCCATGTTCATTTCGTTGGTATCTCTTCCCGGCTGTTTTCTGCCAAGATAGATGTAAGAGGCTGGCGCTGCTGCAGCGGTGGGGTGGCAGCGGGTCTGGCATGTGCCAGCTGGATTTGGCTGCGCCGGTACGTGAAGCACTCACGCAGTTGCCTCTTGTCTCTCGGCTTCCAGTTCAGGCTCCTCTACTCGTCTTTGAGCAGCGGTGCGTCCTCACTGGATGGTGCCTCTGGTGGGAATTCACGTTTTGTGGGGCTGCGGGCTGGGCTTTGTGGTTGGTCAAAGCCTCGGGCGGCGCTCTGCCGTCAGGTGACAGATGTTAAATTCATTCCATAATATACACATATATCAAATCATTACGTTGTGCACTTTGAACTAATACGGTGTTATGTGTTAATTATGTCTCAATAAAACTGGTGGTGAGGGGGGAAGAATGTGACAGCGCTAGTTTGCCAAACCCATTTTTTTTAACTCTGAGATCAAAGCTTTTTCCACTAGTTCATGCTCATAAATTGAAGACTACACTCATGAATGGAGAACTAATGCCTTTGTGATTTGTCTCTACTTAAACTTTAAGCATTTCCTTGATTTATGAATGTTGACAACAAATTTATTAATATTGGCTACTCTTCTGACTTTATCACAATAGAAATAAAAATAATTTTGTATCATATTAAAGATGTTGCATATATCTTGAGATATCATTTATGCTTACCACTAGTTTGAAATTGTACTAGTTATCAGACCTGCTTCTTAAAGTTATCACTTAAGACACTAATAAATATTTATAACTTTATTTCAATATTAAAAAAGTAATGGGGTCATGTAAAAAGACACAGGATCTAGCTTGAAGAAATTTCTATGAGCTAAAGTTATGAGAATTTGAGTATCAAAATAAAGTCAAATATAACAAATTGAAACACATTGAATGAGTGGAAAGACATGACTGTCTGATAATATCTAGAGATGGGATAACCAGAAAAACTCCTATGTCACTATTTGAGGCAGCCACTAAGCAAACTATTTCCTTTGATAACCAGTAACTGACTTGAATAAATTAAGTATTTATCCTTCCTCTCCAGTAGGAACTGTTTTTCCAGTAACTAAATATCTCTAGCTGATAAGGGAAAGTTCTATTTTCCTGAGTTGTATCCTGCAACTCCTAAAGAATTTATTGACTCAGGCAAAGACTATCATTTGTGTTAAAACCACTAAGTGTGTGACTGGCATGGTAGCAGACATTCGTATAGGCAAAGTAGCACCATGTAGATTACTTTGAACACAGAGGGGGAAACACAGCACCGCTCCATAAAAAGATCAGGCAGTCATCGCTTTAATTCAATTGTGAGTCCGAATATTAAGTGATAGCCACATATTAAGCGAGTCCTGATGGGTTGCAATATAAAGCGCACAGCATCACCTCTGATGTGATTTGGTCAAAAATAATAACCTGAATCAATAAAATCATTAGCTAACTTCCTATTTGCATGGTATATAGATGAACAAACTAAAGAGAGAACAGAGAGGGGGCCACCGTAAGAACAACTGGCCGAATGAATTCAACAAGTCCGCGTGTGACAAGTCAGTGCGTGCTTGGCTGACCGAGGCTGAAGGAGAATAAAGCCACGTGCTTTGGGCATGCGTGCTTTACAGGACATTTGGCTCTATGATGAGCAAATATACATAATAAATCTGAAAAATCCTTCAAAGCAAATCAGCCCATCCAGAGGAGCACTGGAAGCGATCCAAATCTAAGTAGATCAGCGAAGCACGAAGACATAAAATGGTACAGAGAGCCTCTCCTCCCACTGAGTCCCACGCTCACAAAGAATTAACACTGAGTTCTAGTTTGTTCTGCTTGGCATAGCCCTTGTTTTTGCTCTTTGGCCCCAGCATAATTATTAGCAACGCTCTCCTTTATTCTTGAGTGTGTCCTGTTTACATTAATTACGGATGAATTACTTGGTCACCTCAGATCTTGCAGACTTTGAGGGAACAGTTAACTCATGCCTTACACAAGTTGTTCCAGAAGAAAGGGGAAATGTAAAAGCTGCCCTGATGGTTTTAGGAGGTTATATATTATTTTGATTTCAAAAACAGATACAGTAAAGAACAGAAAACTATAGGCCATATATCCTCTGTACGTGTGTGCCAAAATTCCATATTAAATTATAAATAAATTTAATAATATGTAACATCACTAATCATCAGAGAGATGTAAATTAAAACTACAGTGAGGTATCGCCTCACAGAATGGCCATCAGTAAGTCAACAATCAAGCGCTGGCAAGGGTGGGAACGTAGACGGGGGCAGCCACTGTGGAAAACAGAGTGGAAGGTCCTCATAAAATTAAATATGGAGCTGCCATTTGACCCAGTGATCCCACTTCTGGGAATATATCCTAAGGAACCCGAAACACCCATTAGAAAGAATATATGCGCCCCTGTGTTCATAGCAGCACAGTTTACAATAGCTAAGATCTGGAAGGAGCCCAAGTGCCCATCAGTAGATGAGTGGATGAAAAAGCTGTGGGACATTCACACCATGGAATACTATGCAGCTGTAAAGAGGAAGGATCTTGTACCCTTTGGGACAGCATGGATGGAGATGATCCCAAGTGAAATAAGCCAGGCAGAGAAAGACAAATATTGTATGACCTCACGTGTATGTGGAATCTAATGAACACAATAAAAAATGAAGAATAAAATAGGACCAGAGGCATGGAAACATGGAACAGACTAGTGAATCTCAGAGGGAAGGGGGCGGGGCAGGGTGGGTGGGAAGAGATTAACCAAAGAACATATATGCATGTATGGATAACCCATGGGCACAGAAAATAGTGTGGGGAAGGCCTGGGGTGGGGTGGGGGCTGGGTTGAGGAGGGCAAAGTAGGGGAGGGAATGGGGGACATCTGTAATACTGTCAATAATAAAAATATGTTAAAAATATACTATGATCAATTCAGACATGTCTAAAAATATGATATAATATCAGAAAATCTAACAATGTAATTTTCTACATTAATAGAAAAGGAGGATTATAGAATTACCTTAAATGATCCAGAGAAAATAATTTGTAAATTTCAAAAGAAAACCCCCAGAAAATCTTCAGAAATTAGAGAAGAGAACTTACTAAACATGCTAAATATTAAATACCAAACTCTTGGGGCAAATGTTATATATTTTCAAGGAACTTTAGATACATTTCCTTTAAAATTGGAAGGAAAACAAGGATGTTTATTGTAACAATGGAGATCCTGGCCCATGCTATTAGGAAAAATAAGAATTGCAGATGACACAGTCACTTACCTAGAAGAATCAACCAAAGGACAAACTAATAACATTCGAAAGGGGGTCCTACAGGTTTTCTGGATATAAGATCAACTTCCAAGAATCAATACATTTCTCTGTGTTACCAATGATCAAGTGGAAAATACAATGTAAAACAAGATACAATTGTCATTAGCAACAAAATCTATGAAGTCTTCAGGCTTTCTTTTGATCATACGCATATGGCTTAGAGAGGAAACTTTAACATAAATAAAGGACAGATGACGAGACATTCACGCTCCAGGATAAGAGGACTGGAGACACCCAGCTCCCCCGAATGAACCTATGAATTCAATACACTCCTAACACAAATTCCAAGTTAGTTTTTCTAGGCAAACTCGACACATCTTCTCTAAGATTTTATTGAAATAGTAAAGATTCATGATTAGCTAAGTCAAACTTGAGAATGAGGAGGAAAGATGGAGTGTTGCCTTCAGAGTTTTGTTCCTGAAGCACACACGTTTTACATAAACACACATATTTTTATATAAATACATATATGCTCCTCTTTTCATTGTATCGCAAGTATTATCAAGATCTGTACCAGGCTGTGATACTGCAAATATTTAACAATAAGTATAGTAATATAAGTTAATATGTAAATCAATAGATGGATCAAATATTTTAAATATGTGCCCTTTTAGTTTCTAAATAAACTCTATAATATTCAACAGTTTACTATGTAACTTAAGAGGAAGCACAATCTTCTCATCTAATCATTCCAATAATTTCCAAATCATTCGTTAATCTTGTGACTTGCTGGCGTGGTCTTCTATTTCACGCGGCTGTGCGGGGCTGCTGTTGTCTTGGTTTGAGCCACGCTTTCGAATAAGTGCATCCAGCTCCTCTCAAAAGGCCCCGTTAGAAACGGTGCTCGCTGTGGCCGTGGTGCTTTATTCTAGCCTGCGGGTGGCTGGCTGGGGCGCTTCCGTCCGGAGATACGTTCACTTGCTACAGGCCACAGGCTTGAGAGCCCAGACCAGGCCCCTGACAAATGCCATCAACGCCCATAATACACGATCGGCGCCCTCCCCCACAGCTCCCAGAAACGAGGGTCTTCTCGGGGCAGCTGCTCAGGCCCAGGCTGCTGTGTATCGCTTCCCGGGGGCTGCTGCGTAATCTCCTACCCCCTTACTGCGTCTGCTCCCACTGATTTCTGCTGGTTCCTGTGTGAAGCCTATTATAACTTGATAGCTCAATAACAAGCGAATTTCTTTTCATCAGTTGGTGCTGAGATCTCTTAATATTTTACAACTGATGTGGCCCACCCGCCGTGCGCCAGCTGACTACCAGCCTGGCACGAGGCCCACGGGTGGTCCAAGTGCTTGAGAAATAGACGGCACTCACAATACCTTGAAATTCTGTGGCAAGTTCAAGGAAATCCTGGGTTCTCCACCTTGGACAGACTTTTTCTAAATCCATGTCCATCGAAGATCCTCTCCAAGGCCAGCGATTCATCGTCTCCAGCGCCTCGGTTTTCCGGCTCCATTTAACTTTCTGAGGAGGGGGGAGCGATCTCACACCACAGTCCACACTTTAGTTCACTTCTGAAAGTCGTTCCCTTGAAGGGAGAACAAATCTCGAGACCTAGTAGGAGCTCGTTAATTGTTAGCCACTGTCCTCATCATCCTTGTTACACCCTCACAACAAGCCGGGGAAGCAGGAATGAATTCCTCCTTACATGTCTTTGTAGGAAATTCAAAAGAATCTACCAGTCAACTGTTAGAACTGAGAAGAGAGTTTATTAGCTTTTCTGGATGCCAGGTCAACAAGAACCAGAAAATGAGCTTAGATCAAAAGTAGAAACAGAAAGTGGAGCGGCGGCTGCCAGGGGCTGCAGGGAGGTGGGGGGGGAACCGGGAAGCGCCAACCGCAGGCCGCACGTCTGGGGACCCGGTGTACAGCACGTCATTACAGCCAACAACGCCGGACTGCATACTTGAAAGCTGCTAAGGGAATAGGCCTTATCTGTTCAAAAACATCAGTAACGATGCGACCCGGTGGAGGCACTAGCTAACGCTACGATGGCAATCATTTCGCAATATATAAGTGTATCGAATCACATTTTACACTTCACACTTACACACTGTTATATGTCAATTGTATCTCAATAGAGCTGTAAGAAAGCCATCAGGACTACCTAAGATATTTTCTCCCTTTCTTAGAAAAATAATTTAAATAGATGCACAAACACAAAATTCTGCAAAAGAAAGTGAAGGTAACAGAAAAGACACATTTATAATGGAATAAAAACGTGAAATAATTAGGAATAAATCCAAGGAAAAGCAAGATATCCAGGTGGAAAACTCAAAAAGAACATTATTGAGATACAGTAAAGGAGAGACTAGGCTATATCTTCCACGTGAGGTCAATACTCTCAAAGTGGATTTGTGGATTCAGTGTTATCATAATAGGCATCCCATGCATTTTTTTTTCTTTGTGGCAATTGATGAGCTGATTCAAAGATTTATAGACATAAATGGGCAAATAATAGTCAAGACAATCTTGAAGAACAAAGTTGCAGGGTTTAAATTCTTGAGTATTAAGATTTATTAGAAAGCCACAGTAATTAGGAAAGTGTGACACTGAAGCAGAGATAAAACTAAGGGGGAAAATAGAATCCAGAAATACACTTAGTCACACATGGTTACTTTACTTGACTTATGAGAAAAGTGGCACAACAGCGTAAAAGTGGCACAAAGGAGAAAGGGTAGTATTATTGGGAGTTACTTTCTGGAGACTATAACCTTAAGCCCTTAATGGGAGTTACAACCCAGTTAGTCCCGGGTGCAGGGGAGCACGTGCCCGGCTGTGCTCTGCTTCTCCTTGACAGTGGCGTGAGTTGTCAGCAATATTTGGGAGGTCCTCCCAGCCTGACCTAAGTCCACCCTGGTGCTGGAAGACTTCCATGCAGGCGCCATCTCCTAGTCTGGCCACACGGTGGTGGAATGAGCCCGAGGAAACAGGCAAACTCTTCGTAGCTATCTGACCGCCAATGCTCAGCAAGTCAGTAAGCCCTGCATTCGCAGAGCTTCCGAGCATTAACTCAAAGGGAGAAATACCATGCTTGCTAAAGCGAGCTGACCTCAGTTTCCATAGAACCAAGGTCAGCCTGTTGGTCACTGTAAGCCAGTGGTCTGATATAATTTAGTCAAAGAATTCTTTAGGGTGAGGCTCGTTCATCCCTCTTGTCCAGAAAGCCCGTCAGCTTGCAGATATCCAGGAGTTACAACGAGGGTGATATAGCTCAGTAAGGCTTTGATCCCGGCATCTGCTTCCGCCGGTGGGAATACTTCTGGCCACGCAGACACCACACAGTATTTCTTACCTTCTGGTGGCAGAAACTCTACAATGTTCATTTGCCACCAGGTCCTAGGTAATGTGGCCCTCAGTGGGCTGTCCTAACATACTTCGTGTTCCCTGTAAGGAAATTTTCTGACAAACAGAACACATTTGTGTTATTTGGCGCTTATACTGGAGTGTTACGATTCCAAGATTTTCAGTGTATTTATTTTATTTGAAGGATATTACTGGTTAGATGGCATAAAACGCCATGTATGCATACAATTGGGGTGTAGGAATAATATCACAGTATCAGTGGGTAATCCCCACCTTCCTACGGCACTCTTTGCAGCTCCCTGAATTTTCAATCTTCCAATTTGAGGGACTTACATATTTCTGAAACTGTGCACAGGAGTCCCCGGATAAAAGTAATGGAACTTCAATTTCCGCAGTCAAAATTTAAATGAACATTCTTTGTGCAAATTCATTTCTTCTAGATGTTTCCTCTTGTTGCCCGGTGTTCTACCATGAACTACGTAAATCTGTTTGGGAATTTGCAAGGACTCCAGTAAATCAGCAGTTAGTTTCCATGTGGTATTTTAGTTCTTTTTTTGTTTGTTTATTTTGTATTTGATTTAATTTAAATTTTTAATGTGTAGTAAGGTTTAAAAAATAATTTTCATTTTCCAGTTACAGCTGCCACACAATATTATATTCGTTTCAGGTGTCCTGTTTTAGCCCGTTGACATTAGAAAGCCTCGGTCCTTCCAAGGTTGGTCTGCAGCCTGCGGGCCTCACACACGTGTTGACTGTCGGTGTAGAAACTCACTTTAGGGCTGGTGGCTAATCTCAAAGCTCTCACAGTAGCTGTGAGTGCTGGTGCTTGGCTGATTTTATATCTGGGAGGACGTAATCCTCTACAACCTCTCAGGACTGACTGTTAGACTTTTATATAACAGGCAATGTGCTTTTATATTTCCCTGTGAGCCTCTCATACAAGATCCACGCGTCAGCCCCGGGAACTGAAATATCAGATGCAGCAGACCCAGGCCAAGTGTCTTCTGTGACCGTGAGGCCATCACGTTCACTACTTATTTAGGATCTGACCACTGGGCAGCTGGATTCAAACGGTTACACTTGACTAGAATAACAGTGGTAGTCAACAAACTCTGCACCCATTAAACACTAACTTGCCTTTCCCCCTTCCTGTCCCCTCCCAGACCCTGGCCACCATCATTCTATTTTCTGTCTCTACGGGTTTGCCTATTCTAGGCGCCTGGTGTAACTGAGAGCATACATCTGTACCCTTGTCACTGGCTTATCTCACTTACCATAATCTCTTCAAGATTCGTTCCTGTTGTAGCATGTGCCAGAACTTTCTTCCTAAGGCTGAGTAATATTCCATGGCATGCACGCAGAACATATGTTTATCCCACCTTCTGACTGTTGTGATTGATGTTCCTATGAACATGGGTGTACAAATACCTGTTTGAATTCTTGCTTTCATTTTTTTATTATACAACCAAAAGTGGAATTGTTAGATCACATGGTAATTCTATATTTAATTTTTTTTAAGAACCATATTGCTTTCCATGGGGTTGCGCCATTTTACATTCCCATCAGCAGTGCACAAAGTTTCCATTTCATCACTGCCAACATTTGTTATTTATTTAATTATTTTTTAAAAAGAGCCATCTTAATGGGTGTGAAGTGGTATCTTACTGTGGTTTGCATTTCCCTAATGATCTGTGGTTCTGAGAATCTTTTCATGTGCTCGTGGCTATTTGTACACCCTCTTTGGATAAATATCCACTGACGTTCTTTGCCCATCTGTCGGGTTGTTATTTTCTTTTGTTGAGTTGTAGGAGTTTGGCGTATATTCTGACTATTAATCCCTTATGACGTATATGATTTGCAAATATTTTTTTCCATCTCATTGGTGGCTTTTCACTCTTTTAATAGTGTTTTTTGATGCAAAAAAATTTAAATTTTAATCAAGTCTTACTTATTTATTTTCTTATGTTTTCTGTCCTGTTGGTGTTATATCCAAAAAAATCATCACCAAATCTAATGTCATGAAATTTTCTTCCTCTTTACTTCTAAGAGTTTTATAGTTTTAGCTGTTATACTTAGGCATTTTTAAAAATCAAATTTGGGTTAATTTTTGCATAAGGTAGGGGTCAGCTTAATTTTTTTTGTATGCGGATACCCAGTTTCCCCAACACCATTTATTGAAAAGACTGTTCTTTCTTCCATTGAATGACCTTGACACCCTTGTGAAAATCATTTGAACATTTATGTGAGGATATATTTCCGGGCTCTCTATTCTATTCCATTGGTCTACACGTCTGTTTTTTAAAATGTATTTTTAAATTAACTTCTAATTATAGTTGACATACAATATTATATTAGTTTCAGGTGTACAACACAGTGATTTAACATTTCTATACCTCACACAAAGTGTTCACTACAATAAGTCTAGTAACCATATGTCACAGTATATGTCCGTCTTTATGCTAGTACCACACTCTTTTGATTACTGTAGCTTTGTAGTAAGTTCTAAAATCAGAAAGTATGAGTCTTCCAACTTTGTTCCTTTTCAATATTATTTTGGCTATTAAGGATCCCTTGAGAGCCATGTGAATTTTATAATGAATTTTTCTATTTTTGCCAAAAAAAATGTTGCTGGGGTTTTGATAGAGATTATATTGACATCTTAAAATATTGTCTTCCAAAATAAAGAAGATACAAATAAGTGGGAGCATATACCATGCTCAAGCATAGGAAGAATGAACATCATTAAAACGTCCATACTACCCAACGCTATCTATAGATTCAACACAATTGCTATCAAAATACCACTGATGTATTTCGCAGAAATACAAATAACCCAAAAACTTTAATGGAACCACAAAGGACCCCGGATAGCCACAGCAGTCTTGAGTGAGAAGAACAAAGTGGGAGGGATCACGCTACCTGATGTCAAACTACACTACAAGGCCAGGGTACTGGCATAAAAACTGACATGCAGATAAACGGAACAGAATAGAGCCCAGAAATAAAGTCATGCCTATATAGTCAATTAATATTTGACAGAGGAGGCGAGAACATACAGTGGGGTAAAAACAGTCAATTGAATAAATGGTATTGGGAAACTTGCACAGATGCGTGCAAAAAAATGACACTAAACCACCTTCTTACAACATATACAAGAATAAACTCAAAACGGATTAAAGACTTAAATGTAAGACCTGAAACCATAGAACTCCTAGAAAAAAACATAGGCAGTAAAATCTCTGAGATTTCTCTTAACAACATTTTTTTCTGACATGCCTCCTGGAGCAAAGGAAACAAAGGGGAAAATAAACAAATGGGACTACATCAAACTAAAGGGATTTCACACAACAAAGGAACCATCAACAGAATGAAAAGGCAAACTACGGAATGGAAGGAGAAGTTCTCCAATGATAGATTCTAATATTCAAAATTTATCAAAAACTCAGACAACTCAACACCAAAAAAACAAACAATCCAATTAAAAAGTGATCAGAGAACCTGAATAGACGTTTCTCCAAAGAGGACATACAGATGGCCAAGAGACACACGAAAAGGTGCTCAAGGCCACAAATCATCAGAGAAATGCGAATTAAAACCACAGTGAGACACCACCTCACGCCTGTCAGAATGGCACCATCACTAAATCCACAAACAGCGAGTGTCGGTGAAGAAAGGGAACCCGGTGCACTGCTGGGGGGAAGGCAGACTGGTGCGGCCACTGGCGAGACCAGTACAGGGGTCCTCAAAAACTTAAAACCGGAGCTGCCTTATGACCCAGTGATCCCACTTCTGGGAATGTACCCAAAGACACCCAGAACACTAATTGGAAAGAATATATGCGCCCCTATGCTCATTGCAGCACTATTTACAGTAGCCAAGATATGGAAGCAGCCCAAGTGCCCATCGATAGAGGAGGGGATAAAGAAGATGCGGAATATTAGTCAGCCATAAAAAAGAGAGAAACCTTACCTCTTGTGACAACATGGATGGACCTAGCAGGTATTATGATAAGTGAAATACCGCAGTCAGAGAAAGAAAAATGCCATACGACTTCACTTACATGTGGGATCTAATGAACAAAATAAACAAAACGGAAACAGACTCATAGGTACAGAGAACAGACTCATGGTTGCCAGAGGGGAGGGGGTTGGGGGACTGGGTGAAAAAGGAGAAGGGACTGAGAAATACAGATTCTCAGTTCAAAATAGCCATGGGGATGTAAAGTACGGCACAGGGAATACACTCAGTAATATTGTAATAACCATGTACGGTGCCAGAGGGGTACTGGAAATATCAGGGGGACCACTTGGTAAAGCATATGGTTGTCTAACTACTATTTTGTACACCTGCGAAGAATAGAAAATAATACTGAATGTAAACTGTAATTGAAGAAACTGTTCTTGTCGGAAAATCCTGACATCTGACTCATCTTGGCACAGTGCCGATTCGGGCCTGCTACCATGTTAAAGTTGGGTTTTTATTTATTTACCCTGCCATCTGGTTGTATGAGTTCCTTGTATGCTTTGGGTAGTAACCTCATCAGATACGTGGTTGCAAATATTTTCTCCCATTTCATAGGTTGCCTTTCACTTCTGCTCTGCCTTGAATTCAGGGTCAAGCCTCTTCACATTTCCGTTGCAGGCGCCTCAGGGGAGGGCTCGCCGGCGCCACCTGCCTTGTCGCCGCAGCCTGTGGGAAGCCTTCCTAGATCTTCCAAGGGGCCTTTTCACTGACTTCCCCACCTTCATTCGGAAGACTGGATGCCACCCACCCACCTCCTGCATAGCTCACTAGGGAAAAAGCCAATGTGGTGGCACCCTCTAAAAACCCACTTTATTCCCATTTCTCAAGGGGCCGATGCGGAATGCCTCAGACTGAGCGCGTTGTCCTGGCAGTGACCGGTTTCTGATTGTTAGCAGTGTGACTGTGGCCCCTTCCTTTCCTTTTCTGCCCCTGCGCGCACAGAGGGAATGAACCGGCCCAAGGCCTGTGCCATCGGGCAGGTGTCATCTCTAACCAGGCCCTGGGCCCTGTCGGGTGTGTGGCGCAGGCCTGCCCAGCGTCCCTCCACCCTGTCGCCCTCGCCCGGGGAGCAGGAGATGCTGCCCCGCTGCGCAGAGTGGCAGTGAGCGGTCAGTCCCCTGCATAGGGCTCAGCGGGGACACTGACACGCGGGAGGTGCACGGTCCGTGCCACCCGCGTTCTTGCCTCGCGCCCCCCCCCTGTTCCATTCACACCCCCTTCCACTCTCCTTCCCACCTGCTCTTTCATTCTCTCTCTTTCTTCCTTTTTGTTTTCGTTTTGTTTCGTTTCCTTGGTCCGTGATCCCCGGTACAGGACCACGGTCAGGAAGATAAAGACAAATGTGTTTTAAAATATTCTTTATTTCTTAAACTATGTATTAGTTTTCTCACTGTTTGACTGACTGATCGCTTGATGCATCCATTCAAATGCGTCTCCCACAGCATGTCAACTGGCCCTAACCGCTTCTCACTGGGAAGAAGGCCCTCCTGGCACGGCGCTGCTGGCAACCCTCCCCCTTAGGGCGCCCAGCTGGGGTCTAGGACACATACTGTCCCTCTGCCAGGCTGGCCCCTTTTAGTTCACTGCACACAACCCTGGCCCGTTTCCAGAACTAATTAAGGCAGGACACGTCCTGCTGCAATGATCTCTCTTCCGTCTCCTGCTACACAGCCTTCCATCACCTCAGGACATACCAGGCATGAAGCCCTATTTAATGACCATTTCCATCCTTCTGATCTTGGTCCATAAGACTCCAGGTAATTCAGGCCTCTCTCAAAAGTTCTGGGGTCTTATAGGTGCATTGGTGTATTGGTGACCTCTGAGAGAACCACACACAGTAGGCACTCCCTGAAGCTGTTTCTTGTCTCAGGGAGAGTGTGGATGTTAATCCCAAGGCCCATCTCGTGTTAAGATCTCCCTTGGTTCTGCTCGGCCAAGACAAGTTTGAGAGCTTGTCGTTCCTGGGATGGTGGAGTGTGGAAACACGAAGCATTTTAGATGGTGCTGTTATTGGGATGGAAGCCTGACTCGTGCGTCAGGTGGGAGAGAGCTGCAGGGGAAATCAACAGGAGTTTGGAGTTAGGAGAGTGAGGTGTGGTGGGGATGGCATATAACTTTAGAGTGATATTGGAAAATGAGAAGCGATGTGGAGGGGATGAGCAATTCTATTTATAAAACTGGGCTGGACTAATGTTTTCATAGAGTCTGGAGAGGGAATGGTATTTTTCGTTGAATGGAACTGAGGGAGGGGTTGGGTAGAGTGGAGTTTGTAGTTGCTCTGTGTTTCGGCTCCATGTCATGGATTAGGATTGTGCGGTTTGGCTAGTGTTATGCTTGTGTTAAGTTTTATAAGTGAACCTTAGGTGGTTACCAGGAGAGATAGGGCTGGGAGTTGGAGTAAAGTATTTGGCTCAAGCAGGTGTCCTGTTCCAGCAGGACACATGTGGGGTTTATCTGGGAAGTGGTTGGCGTAGCCTCGGTTTGGGGGTGATTACATTGGAGTAAGACAATCAGATTAGTCACAGCAGAGCTGTGGCTGCTGAGATGGGGAGAATGGGTGCTGGATGAGGAACATCCTGTAATACTTTCAACTCTTAAAGCTTCCTTAGTGATTTCAGGGGCTCTGAAGAACGATACATATAACTACAAACAGAGGGAATAAATGCTATCAGAGACCAGGCATATCCTCAACGTCTCTGTCAAACCTTGGCAAGCAGAGAGACATATGGATAGTCTCAGCCCAGCCCAATAGAAAACCAAGGTTGTCTCTCCTTTTGGGGGACTGAGTTCAGAGTTACTGTGTCTAGTGTCTTCTCCCCCCCCTTCTCTGCCCTCTCCCTTCCCCCTTTCCCACTTTCTCCTTACTCCACATACTCCTGCCCCTTATTTCTTACCCCGTTTTATCTTCTTTACTTGAGAGACAATTCTTCCCCTGTCCAGGAAAGCTCGGTTCCCACAGCAGAATAGTAATAAAAACCGCAGGTGGGTTTGCAAAAAGCTACATGGAGAGGAAGCCAGAACTCTGTGCTTCAAAGTTGTACGTAGTGTTGCTTCCTTAATAACCACTTAATACTTTCACCTGGAGGGATTTATGGGCAGGAACTGTTCCGGGCAACCTTTTCTGGGACAATCAAAGTCATTTTCCCCCAAACATATACATATAAAATTAAACCCTTTGAAAGCCAAGACTCTGCCTTTTAAATTTATGTATTCCTAGTGTTGAACTGAGTGCTTTGCACAAAGTAGGTTTTGGTAAATGTCTATTAAATGAATGAATTTACAAAGGACTTGTACCTAATAAATACACAAAGGTAGGAAGAACCTTAGAAGGAAGATGGGAAAGAACCGTCTTTAGGGTGCACAGATGGCAGAGAAATCATCTCACATTGATTTTGGTCTCTGGATGGAGCTGAGAGAGTCTAGAGCATATGTTTTGGTTTTAAATTTATTATATTTTCATTTGCTCTTAAGTCCAGTGTGGGAAAGTGAGCTGGGCAGTGCCTGTGGGTGAGCGTGAGATTAGGCAGGATTGTGCCTGTCACTTCCAGCAGAAGCCCACGAGCATTTTCTCAGAAAAGCACCCTTGCCCTGGCTTCTCCCCAGGCCTCACAAGTCAGAATCTCTAGAAACTTGATGTGAGGATACTTAAAAATCCCCCAGGTTATTACAGAGTATGACACACCTATTAACCTCCTCCTTACAAACACAACGGAGATTTTCTGCTCTGGTGCAAACACTCCCATTCCCATTTTCCCCCTCGGGGAGACTAGGTCTAGAGGGTCAGAGGCAATACTGGGATTCCAAAGTTGGTCTCCTCTGACTTCATTTTGAAGATGAGGGATCATCAAGGTGACAGTGACTTGATGTGGGTGTTACAGTTTGTCATGACACAAGGCAGTGCAGGGTTGGAACGGCTGCAGGAGTGAGAAGTCATAAATATCTATGACAAAACCCTTTTTGTTTGTTTGTTTGTTTAGCCACCTTAAGCCGAGTCCTCCTGGGATTGCCTTGACCTGCTTTCCGTGCGGAAAGAGTGAGGCAGAGGCAGCCTGCCCGGCCCTTCTCCTTGTTATCTCTGCTCCTACCCGCCTTCTGGTGGCTACAGAGAGGAAATCCTGGGTGCCTGGGCTCCCACCCGCTGTGCTGAGGAGAAAAGCTCCCCAGTTCAGGCGCTAACCAGAAGAGTGTGGGTGTCGCTCTGGGGAGGCCCCCTGCAGATCTCCCTCTCCCACAAGTAGACAGGTTCATAAGTAGCAGTTCTCAGAAAAAAAACGGGTTGCATGGTGAAGGTGAGGAGGAGTGTGGGAAAGGCAGTGGGACCAGGACGCCGGCGCAGGGATGGAGACGCGCCACTGTACTGGGTGACCAGCCGGTGGCTGCTGTGGCAGAGCTGAGCGCCTCTGGAGCAGAGTGCGGGTTTCTGGGGCAGTGCACACATACACCAGCAACTAAGTGCCATAGGGTGCCTGCTACTGAAACAGTTCTTTTCTGCCTTCTTTCCTGTCCCTTTCTCTGACTTCACTTAAGAAATTTTACTTTGTCTTGTCAAAAGATGAACAAAGTGTTTTTTCCCATGCAGGAAATAGCATCAAACTTGCTTTGTCTAGTTTTTACTAATGTGGGTGGGCGCTGAGACCTCTGCATGCTTGGCACTGAGTACATGGCCTGGCACAGAGTGAGTGCTCATAAATGGGTGTGGAATAAGAGGGTGGGTGGATGGTTGAAAAGGTTCTTGAATGCTACACTAAGAATTTTGGACTGTCTATTGAAAACTGCAGAAGGCCCAGTGCCTACAGACATTATGCAATAATATGCCACCCTCTCCTAGAAATTCCATCATAGAGAGAGGCATGTGACACAGAGAGGAAAGAGGATGGGCTTAATATCCTGTAGACCAGAACTTGAATCCTAGCTTGGTCAAGCACAAGCTATGGAAATATGGACAGAACAAGGTCTCTCTTTGAGCCTCAGTGTTTTCATCTAATGAACAGGGAGAACAGCAGGCTTTTGCAAAGGTTCAGTGAGATACTATTTGTAAAGTGCCTGCTACATAGAAGATGCCAAATATATGGTAGTGGTTGTATTATTTCCTTCCTAATGCCTCCTTTGTCTTTGAAAGTTCCTATGGTAACTACTGCTATTGATGACTAATATTTATAGAATGCTGACTGTCAGGAGCTTTGTTACTAGACTATTTTCAACTGAAGAGCCTGTATACCCATGGATATATCTGGATGACTGATACAAAGCTATTAATATTCACAAATGGGCTTTAGTCATATGTAGAAAATATGCGTACAGATTTGTACAGTGAGTGCTTATGGTAAGTGTTTGCTCAAGTGTTTCAAAGTGCAAAGGCAATGCAGGGGCTCAAATATGTGTGCCCTGCCTTACTGCAGATCCTGGCTGTCTCTGATGAGAGTTGTGTGTGAGGAGCACACAGCTGTAGGAGCACTTCGGACATGTCCAATAGGTGTTCACAGTAGCAGCCCCTGAAGCCCGGGAACCCCAGGAAAAGACTTCCATAGCAACAACACTGCCTAATATTTATTTTTTATTACTTTTCTCAGCATATTATATCTGCTAATTTTATCATCATAAAAATGTTAAGTTGGTTTAATTATTATGCCCACTGTAAAATTAATGCAATGGTGAGCCTAAGAACTGAAGTCACTTGCTTAAAGATGAAGAACCATAATGACAGAGCCCAGATATGAATTGAGGTGGTTTTGTCTTCAGATCCCGTGCTCTTAATATTCTCAGGGTTTGTTCTCTTTAAATCATGCTCCCTAGCTTCTATTTTCATTGCTGCATAGAACTAAACTGGCTATGTTTTTCCCAGGTGAGCTGTTCTTATCCTACTTTGGCAAGAGCCAGAAGCAGTGGATTCCATGCCAGCTTTACCGTGGCACGTGCACAAACACCTGCAGAAAATATGAAATTCAATACTTAACCTGCCCTAATGATCAAAAGTGTTGCCTGAAGTTTTTTGTGAAAAGAACCAGTTCTAGCAATACAAAGGAGGACTCCAACTTTGACTCCAACCTGTCAGTTTTTACAAAAACTTAAAGCTACTCTGCAATTTGAATATCACCAACCTTATCCCCTCCTGGAGCAATTCCTGTCCCATTCTGGAACACCCTCCCCATAAAAAGCATTCCTTCTCATGTGTGTGTCTTTCATCTGTGGGTAGTCATCACTGGATCATCATTGGACAGGGGAAGGTTAGGCCAAGAACTGGAGAGCCACAGAATATAGGAAAGGGCCCTGGCCCAAAAAAGGAGGCCAAGAAAGGGAGGAGATCATGTTTCTGCTCTGCTTGTGATTTATTCTGGAGACTTCAGAGAGATGATGGCAACTGGGTCGAGTCTGGATGATCCAGTGAATGTGTAGAGGAGATCACTGCGTCTTTGGACTAAACATTGTAGGATAGGGAGAGGGATATCCAGAGAGCCATCCTGGTCTGCTTGGCATGATGTATGATGTGGTGTCCTCAGGAAGAACCAGAACCAGCCAGATAGATGGATAAAACAAAGTGTAGAAATCTGTGGGACAGACGAGGGCGACATTTTCTAAGTGGTAGAGCTGTTGGAAAGTGGAATGCACAGGCCTGTTTCTGGGCATTCTTCCAGTTTTGAGACCATTTCTGGATGTGGAACAGAGATGATGGTGGTCATAGTGTTAGGGATTTACAACAGAAGCTGGGCATTGTTCTTGATAACCTCTAAGGTCCTTTCATTCCTGAGAATTGAGGAATATGGTTTTCCCACTCCAAACTTAGTCACAACTAATATAGGACATGCTATGGAATTTTCATTGTGTTACGTATGCTTCTCTTCCATGGCTAATGTCTTATCTCTCCCCTTCTTTGGATCTAAACTAATAGAACCAGTGTTCCCAAGCAAGTTCTCCAAGTTTCACATTCCTGATTTCACCTCAGCTTAGAGAAGTCTGGATTTTGTGCTGAAATGGCCCTGGCTTTGCTCGCCAATGCCTTCAATGTTGGAAAACTTGAGTATTCTTTAGGTTTTCCCATTTACTTTGCCTCTAGCTACTATTTCCCCTGCTTTGCTTTCAAGCCTTCCTTGAAACGCTTGCTTGCCTTCACTTCTGGTCTCTGGGTGTTCTTTATCAGTCCCTTTTGGGGTTTCTTCTAATGTCACCTACCCCATATTTGTCATCTCCCCTATTTCCTCTTTCTTTCCTTTTCACCATAGACATTCTGCCTGCATTTCTCATTATTAAACAAATAACAATCCCAGACCAAAACAATGGACCAATGGCCATGAACTGAATGACAGACTTACATGGTCAGATTTTAATTTTCATGGAACTTAGAAGTCTGATGGGAAAATTTAATCTTTGAGATTCACTGACACTCAGATGTGTTTGTCAGACAGTGGGTAGGAACTTAGCAGAAGCCAGGTTTGAAAGAGAGTCACAGAAATTTTCTGGCTTAAGTGATTAGAGACACACATTTTAGTATTTGGAGGAAGAGTTGGTCCTGGGTTCAGCACTGTAGTTGAAACATATAATATTTCTAGACTTTCTACTCTGGCCATATTTGTAGAGGGAAGATAGTTGTGGAATTCTACATTTAAAGCAGATTCCCACTCTTCTGGTTTCTTCATATCTTAGAGAAAGAAACACAAATAGGAGACAGAAGGTTTTGTCCCTGTCCCCACTGCTGCTCAGAAGCTGTCTGATCTTGGGCAAGCTCTGTACCTATATATTCGACCTCAGACTAGGTCCAGACTCACATTAAATTACACATTTATCACATCCTCCTAGATTTCTTAACGAATTCGCGCTCAGGATGTCCTAAATTGAATTCTAAATCTGTTTGCCTGGCTTTTCCTTCGTCTCCCCTTTTCAGTAATTGATGACTACAGTTTATCTGCTGCTCAGGTCAGAGGCTTGGGAGTGAGTCATCTTGATTGCCCCCAATTCACCTCAAGTCACCATGTCTAAGCCACTAAAATGTGCTTTTAGGTCCAACTCTTAACTCATCTCAATTTAATGATGAAATCAGCCTTTGCACAGTCCGAAGTAGAGGATTCACTGTTCTGAAAGTGAAAAAAATCTCAACTAATTAAGAAACTTAATGTTTTATTCCATTGAATGTATGTTATTACTCCTTTAGGAATCTTGGATGTCACCTTTTCTCTCAAACAATAATGTGATTTCCTCTGTTTTCAAATGCATATTTGTCTATATTTTGTTATTGGTATGCCCATTAAATAGTGTCTTTGAAGTTTGCTATTTTATAAGATCCCCCTCATTTTTGCCAACATTAGTTTTTCTCATTTTTGCCTTCTCAAGTTTCACTTTTCCCACTGCTTCCCAACGCAAATCTCATAGGGGTGTGGTGTGGTTTTTTTTAGGTATGATAAGTTATAAAAGAAAGCGTGTAATTTTGGTGTCTTAAACAATGAGGGTGAGGTGATTCCCAGCTCCTGGCTAATGGGCATTTTCCTCCTTCCTTCCTGAAAAACAGTTCTAGTGAGGAGCAAGCGCTGATTTAAAATGTTTGAGCCTGGCCATTCCTGTGCAGCAATTTGGCACAGTTTCTAAGATCCTAAGAAGAGTGGAGGTGGAGGGCAGGATGTGGACCGGTTCACACAAAGCCTTCCTTTCAGACCCTCCTCCTTCTTATCTCCCTTCCGCCGCCTAAGATGCCGTGGCTCCACACCCGAGCTCAGAAATGCTTTGTTCTTCAGGTAGGGACCATGAAAAGTGTTTTTTGCCTGTCTATTAACCTTTACTGCCTATACCTGAGAAAAATCAGCTCTCCTGTATTTTGTATTTTTTAATTTTTTTTTTTTAATGGATTTCAGAGAGAAGAAGGGAGAGGGAGAGAGAAACATCAGTGAGGAGTCACTGATCAGCTGCCTCCTGCACGTCCCCTGCTGGGGATGGAGCCCACAGCCCAGGCATGTGCCCTGACCCGAAATCAAACTGTGACCTCCCGGTTCGGTTCATAGGTCAGCGCTCAACCACTGAGCCACGCCCACTGGGTTCTCCTGTTTTTTAGGTTAGACCTCACTCTGTGGGATCTGCAGTCAAATGGTCAAGAAGAAGGTTCCACCTCTGTTTAGCTTGTTTTAAACTACTATAGTATCACTTAGTATAATTTGGAATCAGTGACCGGAGATTACCTCCAAACTAATGTTTTCCTGCTCTATTCTGAAGAAAGGATGATCCAAACAATCTAAGAGAAAAACCGGGAAAAATCCCACTTTGGCAGAAATTAGTCGTGATATTTGTGGGAAGAAAAGGCTTACAAAAGGAAATCAAAATTCTGAATTCTCTCCTTGACCCATATGTGTATGAGAGGCTGAAAAAACATTAATAAACCTCAAAGGGAAAAAAAAAAGTCCCTCAAAAGCCTTTTCAGATACACATAGATAGACCAAACCAAACAAACCCCCAAAACATTTGTATTTGTTTTCAGACTTAAAAACCAACCTATTATCAGAGTTTCTATAAGCTTCTATATTTTCTACAGAAAGATTCCAAAAACTCTATTAAATTGTCTCAATATAGCCTGGCTTGTGTGGCTCAGCAGTTGAGCATCAACCATGAACAAGGAGGTCACCGGTTCAATTCCCCATCGGAGCACATGTCTGGGTTGCAGGCTGAATCCCCAGTGGGGGGCATGCAGGAGGCAGCCTGTGTGAGTCTTTTGTTCTTAGGTGGGTCTCTTGTAGACAGCATATATTTGGGTCTTGTTTTCTTATCCATTCAGCTACCCTATGCCTTTTGATTGGAGCATTTAATCCATTTATATTTAAGGTTATTATTGATAGGTACTTTTGCCATTTTATTTCTTTATGCCTATGTTTCTCGTTCTCTCTATTTCAACTTCTTATTACAGCAGTCCCTTTAACATTTCCTGCAATGCTGGTTTGGTGGTGATAAACTTTTTTAACCTTTTTTTTTGGTCTGGGAAGCTCTTTATTTACCATCTATTTGGAGTGATAGCCTTGCTGGATAGAGTATTCTTGGTTTCATATCCTTGTTTTTCCTTACCTTGAATACTTCATGCCATTCCCTTCTGGCCTGTAGAGTTTCTGATGAGAAGTCAGCTGACAGCCTTATGGGAGCTCCTTTGTAGGTAAAAGATTGCTTTTCTCTTGCTGCCTTTATGATTCTCTTTGTCTTGAATTTTTGGCATTTTAATTATGATGTGTTTGGGCATGGGCCTCTTTGGGTTCTTTTTGCTTGGAACTCTCTGTGGCTCCTGACTTGTGTGACTTTTTCCTTGACCAGGTCATGGAAGCTTTCTGCCATTATTTCTTCAAACAGGTTCTCTAACCCTTCCTTACTTTCTACCTCTTCTAGTACTCCTATGATGCAAATATCATTATGTTGCATGTTCCACAACTCCCTTAAACTGTCCTGTTTTTCAGTTGTTGTTTCTTTTTGGTTCTCTGATTGAGTGATTTTTTTCGACCCTGTCTTCTAATTATCTGATCTGATCCTCAGCTTCCCCTAATCTGCTGTTTATTCCTTCCAATGTATTTTTTACTTCTACTATGTCATTCTTTTTTAAAATTTATCTTTATTGTTGAAAGTATTACAGGTGTCCATTCCCCCCCCCGCCAACTGATCCCCTCCACCTTGCTCCCACCCCCTCCCCAGGTCTTCACCCTGTCATTGTCTGTGTCCATGGGTTATGCATATATGCATATAACTTCTTTGGTTAATCTCTTCCCACCCTCCACCCCTCTTCCCTCTTCCCTCTTCCCTCTTCCCCCTTCTCTCTTCCCTCTTCTCTCTTCCCTCTGAAATATGATCGTCTGTTACATTCGCCAATGTTTCTGGATCTATTTAGTTCATCAGATTCTTTTGTTCATTAGCTTCTTGTTAAAGAAGACCCTTCAACATTTCCTGTAGTGCTGGTCTGGTGGTGATGAACTCCTTTAGCTTTTCCTTGTCTGAGAAGCTCTTTATCTGACCTTCAGTTCTAGATGATAGCTTTGCTGGGTAGAGTGATCTTGGTTGTAGTTCCATGTTTTTCATCACTTTGAATATTTCTTGCCACTCCCTTCTGGCCTGCAAAGTTTCTATTGAGAAATCAGCTGACAGTCATATGGGTGCTCCCTTGTAGGTAACTAATTGCTTTTCTCTTGCTGCTTTTAAGATTCTCTCTTTGTCTTTAACCTTTGGCATTTTACTTATGATGTGTCTTGCTGTGGGCCTCTTTGGGTTCCTCTTGTTTGGGACCCTCTGTGCTTCCTGGACTTGTAAGTCTATTTCTTTCCCCAGGTAGGGAAAATTATTTTTTCAAATAGGTTTTCAATTCCTTGCTCTCTTTCCTCTCCTTCTGGCACCCCAATAATACAAATGTTGGGCCTCTTGAAGTTGTCCCAGAGGTTTCTGATGCTATCTTCATATTTCTGGATTCTTTTGTCTTTTCGAGCTCCTGGTTGGGTGTTTTTTGTTTCTTCATGTTCCAAATTGCTGATTTGATTCTTCTCAGTGTCCTCTACTCTACTGTTGATTCCCTGTAAATTATTCTTCATTTCAGTTCGTGTAGCATTGATTTTCTCAATTATTTTCATCATATTCTTATTAATACCCTTGAGCATCCTTATAACCATTATTCTGAACTCTGTATCTGTTAGCTTGCTTGGATCTATTTCATTTAGTTCCTTTTCTAGAGATTTCTTCTGTTCTTTCCTTTGTGACATGTTTCTTTTCCTCCGCATTTTGGCTGCCTCCTGTTGTTTGTTTCTATGTATTAGGTAGAGCTGCTATGTCTCCTGGAATTTGTAGAGTGGCTTTGTGTATGTGTCCTGTAGGGTCCAGTGGCTCAGTCACCTGAGCTGGGCCTTCTAGGTGCTCTCCTGTATGGGCTGTGTGCACTGTCCTGTTGTAGTTGAGCCTTGGTTGCTGTTGGCGTCACTGGGAGGAACTGACCCCCAGACTAATCAGTTGTGAAGACCAGCTGCAACTACAGCCAGAGAGCTGCTGTGCTGGAGACACCCCTGTGGAGCAGGATTTACTTCAGTGGAGCTTTGGTGTTCCCCAAGTGCGCCCCTTGAGTGTGTGACTTGTGAATGTGGTAGGGTTGTAATCCAGCGTGGTCGAGTCTGACCACCAGGTGCACTGTCTGTTAGGCCTCCTGGGAGGTGCACAGTCAGCCTGTGCCAGTGCCTTGCCCAGGGCCACCCAGCGTGAGCTACACAGCAATCCGAAGATGGCTGCTACTTGTGCTGGGCTTGGCGGTATCCAGGAGAGGCCAAGCTATGAGCCAATGCAGGCTGCTGCTAGTGCCAGGCCTGGGGCCACTTATCAAGCAGTATGGGGCACGCTGCTTCCTGTTTGAGAGATTTTAGAAAAGTCCTAAGCATAAGGCTCAAGAGGCCACTTACACAGAAAAGCCCCTGGAAATGGCCTGGATGAGCCTGCAGGTGGGGAGGGGTGGGGCCTCCGGGAATCACCAGGGCGGGGCCAAAAGTGTGGGTCAGGCGCTGGCAATTCCAATATGGCTCCTGCCTGCCGGCTATGTTGGGGGAGGACTCACCAAAGCAGCAATGGCCTCTGCCAGCTCTTCTGTCTGGGAGGAAGCTGCTCCTCCACCTCTCTCCCCGATTTCAGGCAGGTTAGTTCCTCCCCAAGTGTCCTAGGTTCCTTTCCAGCTGCTGCCTGGTGCTGGGCTCAGAGGGAGAGCGTCTGAGCCCATGCACAGGCCCTTTCAGAGGAGCTGCTGGGGCGCCTGCAGCCTCTGTGACCCTCAGAGACAGTCCCCGCTAGTTTCACAGCCCAGAGTTGTGGGGACGTCTCTTCCCGGCCCTGGAGCCCTGGGCTGGGGGCCTGCTGTGGGGCTGGGGCCCCTAACTCCTCCGGGAAACCCCTACCACCAAGATTCCCTCCCAGGTTTCAACTGCAGCACCGAGTGTGGGCCCCCGGCTGCCTCTCTACGATCCAGCCCCGATCTGCCCGCATCTCTGCCCCTCCTACTGGTCTCGGTGCTTCTTCAGTTCCCTGGTTGTAGGGCTTCTGTTCAGCCAGATTTCAGGAGGCTCTGAGTGATGGTGGTTCTGTATTTTAGTTGTAATTTTGATGTGGTTGCGGGCGGCAGTGGGTGCAGCTGTTACCTTCGCTGCCATCTTGTTTCCTCTCCTCTACTATGTCATTCTTAATTTCCTTCATACTTTCCATTTCTTTTCTCATGCTTTTGAGCATCCTTATGATCAGTATTCTGAACTCTATATCTTATAGATTGCTTATTTCCACTTCATTTAGCTCATGTTCTGGAGAATTCTTTTGTTCTTTCATTTGGGGCTTGTTTTTTTGTCTCCCCATTTTGGCTGCCTGTTTGGATTTGTTTCTATGTATTAGGTAGATCTGCTAGGACTTCAAGTCTTTTGGATGGTCTCTGGCACAGGCCAATGTCAGATGCTGTTTGTGACTAGCCTTGAGTACCCTCTTTGAAGCTTTCTGCACCCCACAGCTTGTGGTTCTCTCTGCTGGGACTGGGTGCATTTGGAAAGGACCAAGATGCACACCAAGGTCTATTTTTCCAAGCCCTGGGTCCAGAAGCAGATCAGACAAAGACTCAAAGCACGCAGAGGCTGATTGTTATTCAGTCTGTTAATGAGCCTCAGGCTAGAGAAACTCCACAGGGTGAGGTGAGGTTTTCCAACAGTGTGGGGCAATTGCTTCCCCTGCCTCCCCACTCCCAGGAAAAAAAGCTGCTTGGCTGGTAAGTGTCTGCCTGAGAAAGGTATCCTCTGCCATATGGGGGAATGACTAAGCACAGGAATCCAGGTGGCTGCCCTCTGAGCTCTATCCTCAGAGCCAGCATCCCTGGACTCTCCTCACACAGCTCCAGTCTACCCTGCCCTCTCTCTGCTGGAGCCCACGATGAGTGGCTGCACATAAAACTTTGTGCATTAGACTTTTAAGAGGGGGCCTGCATTTCCAGCCACCTCTCCCTGGCAGACAGGACCCCAACTGCTTTTCACAGCCAGATGTTATGTGGGCACCTTTCTCAGTTCTGGTGCTCTGAGCTGGGGAACCCAGCTTGGGGTTTAGACCCCAGAGTTCTCAGTGGGAACCCCCTACAGCTGAGATCTCCCTCTGGAACTTCAGCTGCTGCCTGTGGGAGCCCAGCCAGCCGTCTCGCACCTCCGCACTTCCTACCAGTCTCTATGTGGTCTTCCCTTTTTGTCCTTGGTTATGATGGTGCTCTCAAGCTAGTCTTCAGTTGATTATTCAAGATAGTTTTTCTATATTTTAGTTATAATTCCAGTTTCGCCCCAGAAGTGTGTCAATGTAGCTTCCACTCAATCCACCGTCGTCTTGGAATTTTCCTGTTTTCCAGTCTTGGTAGGTTGGCTTTATGTAGTAGTTGTCCTGTGGTACGCAGTGGTGCTGTGTACTTGATCACATGAGCTGAGTGCTCCAGTAATGTCCCTTGTGTAGGTCATGTGAGCCCTCCTGTTGTAATTGAGTCTTGATTGTTATTGGCCTGTTTGTGTATGGGGTCAACCTTCAGGCTGGCTGGCTGTGGGGCTCAACCCCAACCTAGTATATGAGCTGCTATGTGGGTGCTGACCACACAAAGCAGAATTTGCCTCAGCAGGGTCTGGAGCCTGCTGAAATCTCCCTTTGGATGTGCCACTTGGATCCTACTCTGATGTTGTCTGAAGCTTTCCATTGGGTATATTGGTTCTGGGGCCTCTTAAGTGGGACTCTGGTGTAAGTCAATGTCAGATGCTGCCTGTGTCTGGCCCTGGACAACCTGTTGGGAGCTACAAAGTGATCCACAGTTTGTGGCTGCCTCTGCTGGGCCTGGGTGTGTATTGGAAGGACAAAGCTGTGCACCAAGGCTGGCTTCCACCAGCACTGAGCCTGGTGGGAAGTCTGCAAAAGGCCCAAGGCACCCGAAAAATCTCCCTCTGCCTGCCTCCACCTGCTAGGCTCAGCCACTGAAAAAACTTCTGGTGCTACTTGAGTTGCATGAGGTAGGTTCTTAGTGATTCACCAGGTAGGAGCAAGTGGTGTTCACCAGATTCATATGGGTTCAAAGCCCATGCCAGTGCTGGGTCTGAGGCCGTAAGCATTTCTTGTAAGGCAGGTCTAGTGGTGATGAACTTCCTCAATTTTTCTTTATCTGGAAAAGACTTTATCTTTCTTTCATTTTTAGAGGATAATTTTGATGGGTATAGTATTCTTGTAACAGGGTGGACTCTGGGCTGCTTTGTTACCTAGCGTTAGCATTGTTGAAGACTGTGGGGGTCTTTAGTGGGGAAAGCTTCATGTGCTTTTGGCAGTGGTGAGGGCCGTTTGGTTCCTTGGTGCCAAAAGCTTCTGGGGTTCTTTTTCTCTTTTTCCTGTGCAGACAGAAGTCACTGATGAGGGGATCCCTCTTGGTGCTGAGCTTTGCTAGGCTGGGGTGATGTTGATAAAATGCTTCCAACACTTTTCAATGCAACCAACCTTGGTTTTTGTGCTCCACTGAGTTGCTGTAGATTCGTTATTGTACTCTGGAGCTCCTCCAGAGCTATTTTCATCAGTGAATACTTTTTAAATGTTTTTTTTTTTGGGGGGGGGGGTGAGGATGAGTACTGGGATCTCTTAGTTTGCCATTTCACCAACATTACTCCCTGACTTTTGTTTTTTACCTTCCATATTTTTCTCCTTTTTCCATACCTCTTCTTTCAATTTCTCAATTTTTTCTTTTCTTTTGTCCTGATGTCTAGTACACTGCTGTATATACAGTAAGTGCTACTGATTGTGACGTACTCCCAATAGGAGTATAAAGAAATATTTTTAAGTGTCTATTTCTTATAATTACTAGGTCTTTTCATTACTGAATTGATTAACTCTTCCATTCATTCCAATTTGTCTTACACAATATACAAACTGGCTTTCATTTTACTTTGTCTCTTAGTGGGAAGGCCCACCTTGGTGTGGGTGCTGGCAAAGCTCCTGCATGCACACAGAGTGCCCAGATGACATATGTAATACATGTTATCTTTCTGCCTGGATGACCTCAGGTATGTCCCATCTTTCTTAGATCACTGCCCACAACCCCAGCCTACTTCAGAAACTAATAAAGCAGGGCACTGCCCTGCTGCAGATATCTTTATTCTGTCCCCTGTGTGTGTCTTTCATTCTCTCAGAACCTGTCAATTATGAAGCCTTATTTAATTACCATTATCATCTTTCTGATTCTGGTTCATAAGACTTCAGGTAATTCAAGGTACTCTCAAAGGTTCTGGGTTCCTGCATGTGGTTTTGCAATTTTAGTAACCTAATGTCAGACAGCTTAAGGATATAACCCCAGGTTCATAGTTTGCCAGGATCTTACTGGCCTTATACTGCTATTATCCATTTAAAATTTTGGTGTTCCTGGGTGGAGGAGTGGTAGAGAATATTGGGCATAGAGTATATTAGGGTAGCAATGTTATTGGGATGAGAGCTTGGACATGGATTATGTTTGTGGAATTAAGTCTTAATTGAGGATTTAGAAGATCAATCAAGGGGTTACTTTGGAGATTAGGAAATGAATTTGGTGTAGAGAGAATAAGACCTTTTGGTTGGGGTAATGGCAGAAAAATAAATAGTAAGTAGCTAGAAGGTAGAGATTGCATTTATGGAATTAGACTGGGCTGATGGTTTGGGATAGGCAGGGTTGGGAATATTTGTGGTTGAATGGATCTTGTAGTGAAGCTGGAAATTGGGATAGGTGGGGTTTCTATGTGGGCTTATTGTTGAGTTGAAGCTGGATATTGGGACTCGTGGCTTGATTAATGTTGTGTCTGTCTTGGGATAGGATAAGATGGAGGTAAGGTTGGGATTTGGAGTTAGATTTTGTCAGGTGTTTGTTTCAAGGAAGGTGAATGTGAGGTTGATATAGGTAGAATTTGGATTATCTTGGGGTAGAGGCTGGTTTTACTTGAATGAGACACTTGCATTTTTCTGCATGTTTTTAGATGATCTTGGTAATGAACTTCCTCAGCTTTTGTTTAGGATTGTCTCTATCTCTTCTTTATTCCTGAAAAAAAATTTGCTGGGTAAGGTATTCTTGGTTAGCAGTTTCTCCTTTATGCGCTTGAATATATCATCCATGTTGCCCTGGCCTGAAATGTGTTTATTTTTAAAAATTGTTAAGAAAATTGCTGATAGCCCTATGGGGATTGCTTTATATATGAAAAAAAAAAAAAATTCTTTTGCTGCTTTAAAATTTTTCTCTTTGTCATTGATTTTAGGCAGTTTTATTATAATGTGCTTTTTGGGTTGAACTTTTGGGTGACTTATTAATTTCATAGACTTGCATGTTTAATTCTCCCTGTATTTGGGGAGTTCTCATCCACTGTTTCTTTAAAAAAATATTTCTGTTCCTTTACCTCTCTCTTTTCCTTCTAGGGCTCCAATAATGCATAGATTATTTGTCTTACTGGTAATCCATAATTGATGCAAGCTTTCTTCACTTTTTTCATTTTTTTTTCTTTTTGCTTCTCTGGCTGGGTGATTTTAAGTGACCTATCTTATTGTTCACTAATTCTTTCTTCTCCTTGGTCAAATCTGCTGTTGTAGATCTCTACTGAATTCTTTAGTTCAGTCATTGTATTCTTCAGCTTTAGAATTTCTGCTTGTTTCTTTTTTAGTGGTTTAAATTTCTTTGTGAAATTTTTATTTTGTTCACTCATTGTTTTTCCAATTTCATTTAGTTGTCTGTGTTTTCTTACAGTTCATTGACTTTCTTAAAGAAAATTATTTAAATTATTTGTCAGACAGTTCATAGATCTCCATTTTTGGGAGTCAATCATTGGACTTCTATTAGTTTTCTATTGTGGTGTAATGTTTCCTTGATTGTTTATTATCCTTGTGTATTTTCTTTGGTGTCTGTGCATTTGAAAAGTCTTTACAGACTAACTTTGGAAGGCAAAGCCCTTCACCAGTCAATCCATCCAGAGATTCTGGGTGGGCCATATGGTAGTGTTCCCAGGAAGGCTTGATGCTAGAATTTCAGGTGGCCTGGTGCTGGGGAGAGTCAAAAGCCTGGGGTGGCAGTAGTCAGCCTGGCAGTGGTTCCCATCAGAATGCCGTGCTCACAGGTAGCCCACTGTAGCCTGGGTTTGCTAGTGTTTTGGGGGACCTTAGGGCCTCAGGAGGTGCCCACATCTGCAGGAACTAGCTGGTGCTTGGATTTGCTGAGAGAATGGCGTCACAAGAGCCATCTAGACCCACTAGAGCCAAATAGTACTGTGGTGAGATGCATGGGTTTACTGGAGCCTACCAAAATCCTGGTTCCATGGAAGTGGCCAGTGCTGGGGTGGGCTAGGAGTCTGGGTTTATCAGAGCCCACTGGGATTATGGAGACACAGGAGCTGCCTGGGGCCATGGGAGCCAGAAGGTGCTATGGTAGCTTGGGCTCCAGGGTTCATTGAGGCCCTCCAGGAAGAAGATTCCTGGAGCCAAGGAATCTTCTTGGAGATGTGGTAGTCACCTGAGCTACCATAGCTGAGCTACCTGGGGCTGTTTGGACTGATAGGCACCTGGGTTCATAGGGGCCCACAGAAAGCCTGGGACTGAGGAAGCCAGCTGGAGCCACTGGAGATGCCTAGAGTCACTGGTGTTGGTAGACGCCAGGGTGAGTTGAGCCTGGATTTGCAGGAGCCTTCTGGGAGCCTGGTGTTGTCAGAGCTGCCTGAGGCTTGGGAGCCTCCTGAAACCACTAGAGCCAGCAGGCTTCAGAGTGAGATAGGGACCTCAATTCCTGGGAGCCTGGTGCTGTGGGTGCTGCCTGAGGCCATGGAGCCTGCAGATGCTGGGGTGAGCTGGGGGCCTGGATTCGTGGAAGCCCACTGGGAACCTGGTGTCACGGATGCCACCTCGTGCAGTGGGAGCTATCTGGGGTGGTGAGAACTGTCTGTTTCCCTTCAATCTGTCGATGCTTGCTTCCCATATTTAGGAGTTCTTGCCCTGAGGCTCCCATGGGGCTAGAGTTCCCTGGAGCTCTCACAAGCTGTAGTGCCAATCACTGCTTTCAGCAGCCTCCAACCTGATGTCCAAATTATGTCCCATTTTCTTCAATTCTCTGAGTCAAACAAGGCAGAAACTAGTCCCCCAGGTGACTTAGACTAGCCAGAATATTGTAAGCAAATTCCATGTTTTTCCTTCTATCCTGCTGGAAAAGTTGAGAATTGGGTGGCTTCCTCCTGATCATTCCATACTGCACCAAAAAGTAGATGAGGCCAAAGTGAGCAAAAATGCCATAAATGTTCCTAACATTCTTGAGTGAATTTTTTTAATTAGGTGTTTGCTTGGTTAATGCAGCTTCTTAGCTAATTCTGGAGTTCCTGCCCACAAAGCTACTTTGGTCCACATGTTGTTTATTTGGTTTCTCCTGTGAGGGAAATGAGGACCTGAAAGTTTCTTGTCTACCATCTTGCTGATGATGTCACTCCAGAGTCCTGAGTCATGTAGAACAGAAACTAAATCTTGCTTCTCTCCCTTACCAATTTGGGGACCTCAGAAAAAACATGGTATCTCTTTGTGTTTTAGTTTTCTTAATTGAAAAATGGATATAAGGATAGTTTTCACTGAAGTAACATACAAAAATTCTTGACCCAAGTGGTGTTAAATGTTTGCTAGTAGTTATTATTTTCTTTCTAAATGCCTTATTTTTTGAGAAACCCAACTGTTACTACTGATTAGTGCTGGTGGAATGCTAGCTATATGTCAGGAATTGTATCACTAAAGTATTTTCAGGCAAAGGGCTTGGATACACGTGTATATCTGAATGACTGGTTTGCTTGCCTGTGCAAACACACAAGTCCATGTCCAGTTTGTGTGTGACTGTGGATCTGAGAATAAATTGAGTTGTACATGTGTCCATGCTATTGTGACCATTGATATACAGTACTGTTTATGTGGGAGGCAAGGCACAGAGGGTTTCATATGTAGTACATGTTTATTATTTCAAAACACAGAGGCACTGACAAACATGTGTATGTCCTAACTTGGAGTACACCCTGGCTATCTCAAAAAAGGTGAACATTGAGAACACATATTTGTTCAGGCAAATGGGAACTTGCCCAACCCTGTAGTCTTAAACTCTCAGAAAAATACCTTTATCTGTAATAACAACAGGAACAACAATAACAACAAAAACTAATGTTTAGTTACCTCTTAGCGTCAGATGTTACACTAAGAGCTTACATATATGAACTCATTTGATAACCACATCAACCAAAAGAAGTGGTCTCTTTTATTATTATTGCCATTGTATAGATGAGAGCAACAATGAGACAAAGAGTTGAAGTTGCTTGTCCAAAGACCAAGATCTAGTAAATAACAGAGCCCAGGTCTGAATCTAGATAATTCTGGTTCCATCTCCTCTGCACTTAACATTCCACGTCTTCTGTTATCATGGTTGCAGAGTCTAACCATAGTCATATTTTTTCCAGGAACTATGAAAAGATTATACCCCAGAATTAAGGCAGCGAAATTTGAACTTACATGTGAGGGAACAGAAGGAATGTGCAGAAAGAAATGCAAACAATCTGAAGTTAACTTTCACTACTGTGAAAACGGCAAACTATGCTGTGTGAAATCATCTTCAACCATTCTTACTAATGTCATTGTGAAGGATTTTAAATGGCCACAACTTACCACCACACATGAGCCTTTGTACTGAAGATTCTCAACCTTTTTCCCTTCTAGAAATCTTCCTGTCAAATATTTTCACTATAAAATTGCATCCCAGCCTCCTGTGTCTGTCTTTTATTCTATAAAGATTCATGATTGGAGGAGGGAAGTTGGGTGGGAGCCACAAAATTTGGTAAAAGGCTCCAGTCAAGAAAGCAAATAAAATGCTGAGATAGTTCAGTAGGTGTAGATAGTACAGAAGAAGGGAGATTCTATTTTACTTTGCTTATCACAGACAGTGAAAAAGACATGGGCAGGCACTTCACATAATTGGGTACTTACATGGCCACTAAACATGTGACTGGGTATTAGTACTCATTAGCTATCAAGGAAAAGTCCATTAAAACCTCAGTGAGATGTTGCTCAGCAGATGCCCAAATGGCTGAGCACTTGCCAGCTCCATACGGTGGAGAGGATGTGGAGGAACCGGTACCCTCATCTACTGCTGGTAGGTATATAAATGAAAAATTGAATATCTGCTTCACCAGACTCACTTTAAGCATATACATAATAGAAACGTGTATACGTATATCGCATCATCATGTTGTATATCAAATTATCATGCCTTAAATGATACAATTTTTATTTGTAAAAAAAAAAAGACAACAGAGTAAATAAAAAGGTCTCCTTGGGTGGAAAGGAGATTATCATGAAGGGAGTTTTGAAGTGATTCCTTTAATCATTACAGCTCTTGAAGGGTTTGAAAGGCAAAATTTAAATGTCAGATGGGTTTTAGATATAATCCCCTGACAACTGTACAGAAAGATTAAAGTGAGTCAGTCAAAGAGACAGAGACCAGGAGGACGCAAGTATTGCAGTGTGCGTGCATTAGTTTGCTAGGGCTCCCATAACAAAGTACAACAGACTGGGCGGTTTGAGCAACAGACATTTATTTTCCCACAATTCTGGAGGCTGAAGCTCCAAGACCAAGGTGTTGGCCGAGGTGGTTTCTTCAGAGGCCTCGCTCTTGGATTTGTAGACAGCCACCTTCTCTCCGTATCCTCACGTGCCTTCCCTCTGAGTGTATTTCTGTCTTCTTAGAGGGATGCCAGTTATTGGTTTAGGGACCACCCTAATGATGAATTTTAACACAATTACGTCTTTAGATTTGGACCTTATATCCAAATGCAGTCACATTCTTAGGTACTGGTGATTAGAACTTCAACATAGGAATTCTGAGGGGACACAGTTCCACCAATAATAATGGGCAGGTAAAGATGAGGGTTGAATTAGAATAGTAGAGGCAGAGATGGAGAATAGGGGCCTGGAGGCAGACTTAGAAAGTGTGGCTGACCTGATGGGGGGCAGGGAGGAACAAAAAGGTATCTAAGATGTATTTTAGGCTTATGGTTGGGGTACTTAGATTGAGGCCACTTTCTTGTTTCTCAGACTCTCTTCATCTTCCATGCCTTTGCTTTCTAAAGGTGGCATCTTTTAAAGTCACAGGTAGAGCCCTTGCCAGCATTGCTCAGTGATTAGAGCACCGGCCTGTGCACAGGAGGGTTATGGGTTTGATCCCTGGTCAAGGGCACATACTTGGGTTGTAGGTCCGATCCCCACCTCTCCATCGGGGCTCATGAGGGAGGCAATCAATTGATGAGTTTCTGTCACATTGATGTTTCTCTCTCTCTCTCTCTCCCCCCCTCTCACCCCTCCCTTCCATTCTCTCTAGAAAATTAATGGGGGGGAAATACCCTTGCTCCTTGGGTGAAGATTTTTAAAAATTATTAAAGTCACAGGTAGAGAGTGGATTTTCACCATAATTTCAAGAATGAAGAAGGCTTTAAAGTTTGAAAAGCAAATGGAGTTTATAACCTTGTCCAACATTTCCATTTTGGGAGTGGGCAAACTGAGACCTAGAGTAGTAAGGTGACTTAGTCACATCGTATAAGTCCATCTGGATTTCCCCTGCACCCTTTTCACTTCTTTAGGACTAAAACCTGAAGTCATGTTCCCCAACTCTCTAAGACTTCTGGGTCCATTTGTGGTCATAATTCCTCAAGCCAAAAATATATAAAAACTCTTGATACAAGAACAGGTAGCTTCTAAGGATTTTCTGCAGCCATTGGTGTGGTCTGGGTTGAAGCTGAATTATTAATTGGAATCATAGTATCTAGGTAATCTAAGATCCAGACTCTGATCCACTCTCCAGACATTCCAAGGGCATTTTTTTAGGTTTGGGACATAAATGTTACTTCATAGTTTTGCAGTGGGGGAAATGAGAGAATTGAGGTAAAAGTACTTTGAGAAATGGTTGAAGGGTAAGAAAGAAGCTGCCATTATTGTGATAATTTTTGTACCTTGTCTTTTGACTGTGTTCAACTTTAAACCTGACTGGCACTGGCCTCTGAACTAAGATTGTCGCTAAGTGGAAACAACGTCCTCCTGAACTGCAACTCAGGGTGATTTTTTTGTGCCTGGACATACCCCTGAACACTGGGTTAGTAGCTTATTTTAACCACAAGGGGGCTCACAAAGCTTTCCCTTTCAGCACACCTTCCCCAGCAAGGAAGTGGGTTCTGGGTAGGAGTAGAGGGAAGCTTTTCATTCTACAGTAATCGTTTTCCACTCTGAGGAACCATAATATCTCCTCGGGCACCGTGGGTTCAAATCCTGCCAGTGAACTAGACATCTGTGCCTTTTGGGGCAAGTCATTTAAACTCTCTGAGACTTAGTTTCCTCTCCTGGAAAAGGGACACAATGCACTATACAGGCCCACCTCAACTTCTTGTGCTTTGCTTTATTGTGCCTCACAGATACTGGGGTTTTTTTTGTTTGCAAATTGAAGGTTTGCGGCAACCACCAGTAAAACAATTATGACTTGCTGAAGGCTCAGATGATGCTTAGCATTTTTTAGTAATAAGGTATTTTTAAATTAAGGTATGTACATGGGGTTTTTTTAGACATAATGCTATTGCACAGTTAATAATCTGCAATATAGTATAAATGTAACTTTTATATGCACTGGGAAACCAAAAAAGTTGCATCGCTTAGTGCAATATTCACTTTGTTTAGGTGGTCCGGGACTGAAGCAGCAGTTGTTAGGACAAAATGAGGTTATGTATGTTAAGTATTTAGAACAAGGTCTTGCACATAGTAAGTTCTCAGTAAATGTTAAGGATTTGTGTTTTGTTTTTACTATTTTCCCCTTCTGTTTGATTGGGGTGAAAATGGTTGCCTCCTGGTCAGAGGGCACACCAATCTCTGGGCAGCAAAGTGTGATTAGGAGATCAGGGTAAGGGATAAATTCTCAGAGTAAGGCCATAAAGCAGAGACTTGGGCTAAACCTTGAGCTAAACAGCAAAAGAAGACCTTTGGATCACTCTGGCCTATCTCAACAACCCAGGATGAGACATCAGATTAAGATGTGTGGCCAAGGTGGAATCTGTATTAAGTGTGGAAAACTTCCACATTCAGGGACCTAGTAGCACCTAGTCAGATGCTTGGGAATTCAGGATCCAGATCCTATGAAATTATCTTACCATGAGAACCAATATGATCAGTCCTATTCTGGGACAACCTAGAGATGTTAGGCTACAGAGGACTAGAAAGACAAGATATAATAGCTGACACAAGCATATTGTCTTTAAGGGACCATGTGAGTACACTGCCGGTATCTAAAATCTAAGAACCATGCAGGTGCCTAGTCATTTCACTGACTCATTATAAGGTCTGTTAAAATTCTTTGGCTAGTTTCATTTGTCCTAGTCTTACATGTCATCTCTTCTTTCTCAGGAAGGCTTGATGATTTCGACTTTACCATAGGGAGGCAGCAACGTTTTCCCCCTATACATTTTCCTTTCTGCTTCTCATTTTCGTGGCAATTTGGCCTGCATTGGCCAATTCTATAAAAGCACTTTTGGAACCATCCACCTATCAAAATAAACATAAGTGATTAAACAAATACATGAAAAAGAGTAAAGACTATTCTACTAAGGATGATGGTAATTGTAGTAATAATGGTGCATGTAGAATGCCTACTGCTGGTTTTGATGCGTACTGGGTATGACTGGTTATCTCTCTTCCTCCAGTTGGACTTCATTTCTATGCTTATGTTTCCACCTCCATAATTTTTTCACATAATTTCATCAACACTGGTTCCTCCTTATCGCCAAATCCAGGTACTTGCCAGGGAGTGGGTCTCCACCTTCAATTATCTCTTTCTACCCCCCCTTCATTATTCACTCAACAGTGATTTGTTGGGCACTTACTATGTGCCAGGCACTGTTCTAATGCCCCTGATGACTTTGAGCAGGACTTTGAACACTGAATGATCAATTCATATTGCGGATCTGCTGGCTAATGTTCTGGATAGTGTAACACTGCCCTTATATGATTTACTGTTTGTGACTCAGCCTTACCTAGGTCAATAAAACAAAGTGCAGACTCAGATTCCCCGGCACATTGAGTTCAGATGAGAGGTCATAGTATCTTGGTTTAAATGACAGATTCCCTCTACTTGTTTTTTCCCCAAACACTCCTCCTGGTAGAGAATTTCCAGTTCTCTCTTTCTCACCAGGATGTTCAGACTGGAAAAATCGGAGTCAAGATGACTCTGGTTCCATAAGCCAATGTGCAGATTCATTCTCCAAAGTGTCTTTTGCATCTGCAACTCCCTCCTCTGTTTGAGTTGCCCTCGCCAGAGTTTAAGGCAGGCTGAAATCAGCTCAGAGTTAGTTCAGAATTGCCTTCCTTTGCTTCTAGAACAACTGAGAGTTTGGCAAAGACTTTCAGCTTTAAAAGCTGATCCAAGAGAAGATGCAACTTCCAGCCGCAATGGCCCAAAGGAAAACCATGGAATGAAAAATCATAAACTTTAGAATTTCCAGGAAGTCAAGTGGAAACATTTCCATTAGAAAGTTATTCACCACTTAGCCGTGAAGCCTGCTGTATTGTTAGAGAGCTCTGGCCATGTTTAATTTGGAATCCAGAATCTTCTGCCCTGACTCCAGCACCACCTTGAAACTGTAGATATTCAACATCAACCTACATGTTTTTCACTAAATATTCTAAGACAAGAGCAAGATGCCTCCTCTGATTGCTTTAAAGGAGCATTCAAAGCCAAACAATGGAGAGCTGAAGTAATGGGACTGGTTACCGCAAGAGGTAGTATCGATTAGAAGTGAAATTGAAGTGAAAGATGCCTGGGATGAGATTCTATGAACATTTGGGCCCAGGGTATTAAGAACACTAGAGATGTTGGGGTTCCTCCTGCAGATAGAAGGGACTTCATACAAGACACCCTTGCTTCTGCTGATATTCACCAGCTTCCCTAATGAGACACCATCATGGTCAAGGGTGACAGACTGCCCTTATTAATGGAGCATATTCATTATTAAGCTTTTCACCAAATCTCAGCCATCCCTGTGGGCTATCCTCACTCCTACACACGTTCAGTTTTCCAGTGATTCTATGAGTAGGACCCCATTCTTACTCCCTTTCCCCTCCTCTCCATAGTTTGGTTACCTGGGGAAGCTTGAGCCAGGACCACAAGGACAGCTAAGGCCAGGAACAAGAGTTTAATGTATCTTGAGAGGAGTGAGGAATGATCTGGCAGCATACTGAATGTGCTGGGGAAGATAGGTCTCACTCTGCATTTTATTGACTTGGGTAGGGCTGAGTCATGGACAATAAATCAGAGAAGAGCAGGATTTTCACCACCGGGAACGTCAGCCTGCAGGTCAGCTGTATAAATTGATCACCGAGTGTTTAGAGTGCTCCTCCAGACCTCTTCTGGGACAGTGGGAGGCATCAGTAGAAGCTGAACAAGTCCTACACGAGTTGTGGCATCGTGGAGAGAATGGACCCACTTTCGAAGGAGCCTTTCTGGCTCCTCTTCTTGGGTAGTTAACCCCCTCCCTTACGTTCTCACACCCTCTCTCTTTCCTTCTTGCTGTCAAAATGTTTATCATGATGAGCTGGAACTAAGTATTTCCCTCGTTCATCTCCCCTATCAGACTAACACATTGAGGGCAACTTTTAATAGACAGTGAGGCCCCTGACAGTAGGGCCCCCGAAGGCTGGGATTTCTGTATGTCCAGAGTGTGTAGTGCACATTTGTTGAAACCAATGAACAGATGGATGCATGTACGGTATTCACTCATATCTTGATAGATCTTAGAATTGGCATTTCTCGGTTGACAAAATGCAGGCCCAGACAGTACAAAAGTCTTGATTAGGGTCACACTGTGAGTAAGAAAGAAACAAAAACTGAGAGCCCTCATACCTCAAGTGCTAGTTTAGCTTTTTCCAACTCTGGATTTTCCTCCTTATTTCCTACTCTAACTCTTTAATATTAGCTGCTTCTGGGCCTTTCTTGGACTCCAGCCTCAAAGAATAGAGCAGAAACATTTCAGGTGGGATCTCCAACGAAGAGGGTAGGAAGGGGGCACTGCCTGGGCTCCATCAGGAAGTTTGTGAGGCCTCTGGATTTTCCTTTCTGGGCCCTTGGTCTGCCTTAGAGTTATTTTACACCTTCGGATGGGTCCAGTGCTCTTCTATTCTACTCTCTTCTTCCTACATTCAGCCAATATTAGGGACAGCCTGATGGGACTCAGAAAATCTGTCTTGCCCTTGATATCCTGGAAGTACCTTCTCCAGAAAAGCAGCAGGCATGAATCCAGGCACCGAACTCTCACATACACGACCCCTAGGATCCTCACAGGACCCCTGATAGGCAGATGTGATTTGCTCAGTGTGGCACAATGCTTCGGAATGAGGCCTGGATTCTGATCTGGTGTTCCTGTCCTCAGAGCACGTTCTTTCTGTCACCCCAGGGGACTATGCCTGAGTAATGATGGAAAGGGAGGCCTGTTCAGCCTGAAAGGCAATAATGGGCTGTAGAGAGTTATAGTTGCTATCTTCCAAAAGGCATTTTCTGTGCAGGTCTAGAGGATAGAATTAAAAGTCTTAGGTGGAAATTGAGGGGCGGGGGACTGGGGGGGGGTGGTATAAACTAATTGGAAAAACTCTGATGACTAGAACCATCTGGAAATGGTTGGACTGTCTGGGAGAAGTGGTGGCTCCCAGTGTCCAAATGCTACAAACTGTGCCTGCATGACCACTTCTCTTAGGCTCTTCAGGGAGGACAGCTGAATTGGCAGAATGTGGATCTATACACCAGGCACAGTTCTGGGCATAGGGTCTAAGAGGAGAAGCAAAGTCCTGCCATTCTGGTTAGGGAGGGAGACAATAAACATAGAATGCCAGGTGGTGAAAAGTGTCATAAAGAAAAATAAAAGCATGGTAAAGGATAGAGAATAGTGTGTGTGTGTGTGTGTGTGTGTGTCTATGTTGAACAGATTACTCACACACAAAAAGACTCTGAGGAAGTGACATTGAGTAACAACCTAAATGTACTGAGGAAGTTAGCCACGTAGAGATCCAGAATCCTGCAGGCAGGGAGCAGCAAGGGCAAAGGCTCGGAGGGAGGAACAGTGCTGCACCATTTACATTCTCACCAGGAATGTATGGAAGATTCTCCCCATCAACATCTGCACTGTCATGGTTTTTAGTTCTAGCTGTTCCAATAGCTATGTAGTAGCCTCTCACCTGGTCTTCATGTGCATTTCCCCAATGGCTAGTGATGCTGAACATCCCTACATGTACGTATCTGCCATCCATGTGTCCTCTTTGGTGAAATGTCGTTCATCTGCCCACTTTCTGAGTGAACTGTGTTCAACTGCTGAATCCTGAGAGTTCTGCGTAGCCTACGCTTGAGCTCAGTACGGAGTTTGTAGTAACACGCCTCAGCCTGCGTTTGCTCCTTTAATCCTCCCTTTTTTACTCGGCATCTCTTTTTGGTTCTTTCTCTGTGGTGAAAGTACTTAAGGCCCATTCCTTTACCAAATTTGTAGCATACAATACAACATTGCTAACTATAGCCATGCCGTTGCACAGCAGATCCTCGGAGCTTTTTTCCTCTTGCAGCACTGAAGCTTTACACCCCTTGGCCAACCTCCCATCTCCTCCTCCACACAGCCCCTGGTAACCACTATGTACTTTCCACCTCTATGAGTTTGATTACTGAGATTTCACATATAAATGAAATCATGCAGTATTTTTCTGTCTTCATCTGGCTTACTTCCCTTAGCATAATGAATGTCCTACAGGTTCAGACATGCTGTCCTAAGGGGCAGGACTTGCTTTTTTAAAAATGCTGTAATATCCTCCTGCATATATATGCCACATATTCTTTGTTCATTCATCTGTCAACAGACACTTAGGTTGTTTCCGTACCTTGGCTATCGTGGTAAATGCTGCAATGAACATCTGTCAACAGACACTTAGGTTGTTTCCGTACCTTGGCTATCGTGGTAAATGCTGCAATGAACATAGGAGCGCAAATGTCTCTTCAAGATAGTGATTTCATTTCATGCAGATACATGTCCAGAAGTGGGATTGCTGGATGGTACATAGTACTTCTCTTTTTAATTTATTGAGATGATTACGTGGACTGTCCTCAAATCTTTATCGAGCGTTTACCACGTACAAGGCACTGGTCTAGCAGCATGGGACATGGCCATGAGCAAGAGTAAGGTATCAGTACTATATGTAAATTATGGTGCTTATGATTGGCCGTAAATAAATAAATTACTCAATAATTCAGAAGGAGAGCAAAAAACATGCAAGAGTTTAAGTGATAGGAAGAAAATAATACAAATTAGGGTAAGGAGTGGTCTCAGGGCCAAGGATTGTTTCTAAGGATATGACATTTGAGTCAAAGATAAAAGAGTACTCTAGGCTAAGGCAGACTGGTAGTCTGGGGAGATTTTGGGAGGAAAGAATGCCTCTGTGAAGAGTTGACCTGTGACCTGTGTGATGAGGTGTCAGCTACCCAAAGAAATGGAGAAGAGCAATTTAGGCTGAGGTACACTGGGAAGATAATTCATCTGTCCCAGTTTGCTAATGACTTTCTTAATTTTGGTACCCTAATTCCCATGATCTGGAAAGATCCTCAGTCCCAGGTACACTAGGATGGCTTGTCTACCTAACGGGAGGTCTGAGATCCATTGAAATATAAGGTCTACTGAAAGATTAGTCATCTGATGGCCAATATCCAAACTACAGCCATGGTTACTGGCAGTGACCTGGACAAAATAAAAATAATTTTGATTTTGAAACGCATCTGAGACTCTGGTTCTCGGTAGCACCCCAGCCTTAGCCCAACACAATAACTAATCAACCTTAAAGTTAGTATCGTCTCTGTGATATCAGAGAGCAAACTTGCTGACCCATCAGTTGCCATACAAAATAGCACTCACATGCATATAGGCACATGAAACATAGATAACCTACACACAACTAGCATTCATGGACAAAATGAAGATCTGCTATGATATCACCATAGTTGGAAGTTGGACTTTTGAATGGAAAGAACATTGGAAAGATAAGAACTTTGTGATGCAGCTTTTAATTTTATATGATATGCTCTCAAGGCAGGTCCCACTTTTGTCTCTATCTAGTTAAATCAGTGTCTGTGCTGAATGAGATTGTTTCTAACTTTAACTGGGTTAGTTCCTAGTTGAAGCCTTAAACAAAATTTGACCTCATGATTTAGACAGAGATTTAAGTCAGAGCTTATAACCAAAGGTAGAGGAATTGGGAAGGGAGGACTTGTCTGGAACTTTTTATGTGCCTTCATAGATTCTTCCATATATCACCGTGGTAGTTCAGGCATTATTAAAATCAAAATCTTCATCTCAACAAAAAAGGCAGCTCCACACTGTTGCCTTCATTTGGGGTGGAGGGACATGAGAAAATACAGACACAGCCCGGCCGGGCGTGGCTCAGCGGTTGAGCATCAACCTGGGATCCAGGCGATCGGGGTTCGATTCCCGGTCAGGGCACATGCCCGGGTTGCGGGCTCGATCAATGACTCTCTCATCATTGATGTTTCTATCTCTCTCTCCCTCTACTTTCCTCTCTCTGAAATCAATATAGATATATTTTTTTTAAGAAAAAAAGAAAATACAGACATATAAATGTTCACTTGAGACCAAATATTAGACCATATATTTTAATACATGTGAGAAAGACAGACAAAAAATTTAAGCCCAATAAAGAAAATCCCTGTATCTTCTATACACTTCTCTTTCCACATTTTTAATTATAAGGTAACTCTCTTGGTTCTTGTCTTGGCAGTAGCATTATGTCCGTCTTCATGTCATCTAGTCCCCGGTGAAACAACATCCGTAGACTTGGCTCCCTGGATAATATTCCCAGTCATTATCTCTGATCCCTCATACCCTGAAGGAGATGTCCTGCTCTGAAGAAGATGTGTCATAGGCGGTGTAGAAACTTTCTTCTTGAAAGCTATGGTTTCAGTCATTAAGGTATCAACTGTGCTAATTGGCATCTCATCATTGGGCCCAGTTCCGGGAGTATTAGGAGAAGCACCCCAAGTAAAATAGTCGTTATCAGCTGTAGGGAGCAGGGGAGGTAGTGGCCTTTGAGTGTATTCTTCTAATTTTATGGGAGTGCAACAATTTAATTTGTTCATACAAAGAAGTTTGTATCTTTCAGTGTGAAAACATCGACTTCTGCAGTGACCTATGTCATTCTTCCAGCATCTTTGGTGCAACCAGCCAGCTGCAAGCGATAAATAAGTAGGGCAAGTTTTTAACTTTAGCAACGACATGATAAAGTATACATTAAAAACTGTGACATATGCCACCGAGGAACCAAGGAAATCAGGGTTGGAGAGAAGGAAGAGACAGTGGGGACAGGCGAGCTGGAGCTGACGTTTAAGACAAGAAGGCAGAAGGATGAAAGGAGGCAGCAAGGTGCACGGGAGACAAGGTCATTTCAGGGAAGGGCCAGCAAAGCTCAGCCCCGGTGACGAGAAGCTGCACAGCATCTTTAAGGTATTGGAGAAGGCTGATGAGTCGAAAGCATGAGGTACAAAGAGGAAAGGGGCGCAGGATGGACTGAGCTTGAAGGGACAGTGCCGTCCCACAGCCACTTCAGGCCATTATTAAGCACTTTTGTTTATTTCAAGACATAATGGGAGCTAACTTACTTTATGTTTTAGACAGTTAGTTAGGATTTCACGCGGAAATTAGATTAGAGAAAGGCGAGAATAGAATCAGGAAGACATATTAGGGGCCTTGGCCAGGTAAGACGTCATGGTGGCTGGAACTCGGGCTGTGAGAGGAGTGGAAAGAAGACGACAGATTTCAGACACTGACTGTTTGGATATAATGTCCGAGGATGGTGGAGAAATCAAAGTGCATCACTGCGTTTCTGAACTGAGGTGGGGACGTCAGTGATATGTGCCATTAACAGAATGGTAAACTGAGGAAAGAACCAGACTTGGAGGGAAGAGAGAAAGGTGGGCTCACGTGTTTGCCTTGGAGCAAGTATCATAAAATATCTGGAAAGTCAACAAAGCAGTGGGATGTGCCTGTAAGATCTCAGTAGAAAAGTTTGGATTCTAGATGTAAATTTTGGAATCACTGCTTATGGATAGTATTCAAAACTACAGTAACAGATAAAGTATATTAAGCTGGAATATGATGAGATAAAAGGGGACAGAATTAAATTCTGGTGGGTATCAACATTGAGAGTTCAGAAAGGAGGAAAAGACGTAACAGGCACAGCCGGATAAATCAGAGCAAACAGGAGACTGGGACATGAGAGAATTAGATCACTTCCCCCAAAAGCAGAACTTGGGGGGAGGGCGGACTGAATATACTAATCAAGTTGAGAGGCATTCCCCACCCCCCAAAATCACTTTGGAATGGGGAGGACAGGGAAGTGATAAAGCCAAGAGAGGTGAGATATACAGTTAGCTATCACTGTGGTCGACTAGAGCACAATCCCAGGGGGAACTCTGACAGCCAGTGTATGAAACAAGCCTTAGAGTCATCCTTCTTGAGGGTCAAAGGCGCTGGAGTATTTATCTACCATCCTGCCAGCCAGCAGTTGATAGATGATCCCAGAGAGAGCTGATAATTCCCCGTCGTTCCTGGGTTGCCTGCACAGGGACCTTTCACAAGCAATCAACCATGCTCTGGGGATACTGCCCGCTGCAGCTCAAGCTGCTGTGTAGATAGGTGGAAAGTACCAAAAGGACACAAGGAGAGTTGTCTCAGACATGACTAGATTATGCAAGAGAGGAAAATGTTTCTTAAAGAAATGAGTTGACATTTGTAGGCAAATGCTGCTGAGGGCGAGTAAGATAAGGGCTGAAGTGTCCGCTGCATTTAACGTGATGAGTGTCGCAGGGAACCCTGACAAGAGTAGTTTCAGAGTGGTAGGAAGAAAAGAAACAAAAGTGAAGCTGGTTGAAATGTCACACTGACTTCCAGTGTGAGCGGGTCATGCTCTATGCTGTCTTGCGGTGGACTGCAGGAGGCGAGGATAGGACAGAGGCCTGGGAGGGAGCCATAGCAGTAACAGGTGAGAGGTGACAGTAACTCAGATCAGAGTGGGAGCAGTGGCAATGGTGAGGTTGATTGGTTCTAGACATAAGTTGCTGGCAGATGTAACAGAGTTCCTTATAAATATCAATGGCACAGCTAAAAATATCAAAGATAATGTCAAGAATATAGCTTAAGCAATACAATGACCATGACTGGGAGTAATCTATAACTTCATGTGTTTTTAAAATAATGACAGCAGTCATTTTTGCAAAACTCCTGTATCTGGAATTATGTTGTTAGGATTTGTGGCCTCTGTCGCCAATATCTCAAAATCATAAAACTAAAATATATAAATAATAACTGTATTATTTCAGATACATAAGCCACCTATCCAAAACATTATCCCACGTGTGAATTCTCTCTAAAACATACCATATATAGAATCAATAACATCAACTTTAATATAGCTATTACGGTAGTCCATTGATGGACAACTTGGCTGGTTAAAAAGTTTCTTTACAAAACCATGAGATGCTCTCTCACTTGAAAACACACAATACTGAAGTCAAACATATTAAACAGCTAAATTTTAAAACAGAACCTATAAGGGAAACTCTTTAAACTAACAGAAATAAAAACTATGCCCTGGCCAGTGTGGCTCAGTCGTTGGAGTCAGTCTGCACACCAAAGGGTCTCAGGCTCCATTCCCGGTTAAGGGCATGTGCCTCGGATGCAGGTTCACTCCCTACTCTCTGGTTGGGGTGCATGCGGAAGGCAACCAGTTGATGTGTCTCTCTCACATCAATGTTTCTCTCACTCTCTCTCTCTCCCCCTCCCTCCCTCCCTCCCTCCTTTCTACTCTCTCTGAAAAGCAATGGAAAAAATATCCTCATGTGAGGATTAACAACACAAAAAAAGAAAGAAATAAAAGCTACCCCAAAATAGAAGGGAAAAATAGGCAGAACAAAATAATTTGTAGAAAAGTTAAAATACACAATAAATATATTTTTTAAGTTTGACTTCTCCATAGTCAAATAAATGGAAAAAATATACATTTAGATATTTTTCTTTATTTTTAAAATTTGCAATATTTGGAAATTGACAACAAACACTAAGCAGACAGGAATAAGGTGCATTTCTAGGAATTTTATGGCGAATGGTACATCTAAGAATAGTTTTATGGAATATACTTATACATGAAACATAAATATACTTATTAGCAAAAATAATAAGGACATAAATGCCCAATTATAAAATTAGATAAATAATTTACAGAGCATCCATTCCATAAAATTTTATGCAATTACTGAAAATTCAGCTTTTGAAAAATATTTACTATATGGGAGAATACTAATGATATAATAGGAAATTTCAAGATAGACTACACACTTTTCTTCCCTTGATATCCAAGGAATCTGAGAGAAAGCAATAAACCAAAATCTTATTTTTATTTCTTTAATATATCAAAACCTTACAAAATATCAGCAAATAATTCATAATCAGAATTGAGTGTAGATCTTAATCTTTCTCTCACTAAATCAATATGTCTCCATATGAATTAAGATATAAGATCATGGGCATTTTTATGTCCATTTCATGGAATTAAATACCTTTCTAAGCAAAATATAACATCTCCCAACTTTAAAAGAGTCCATTTTCTTAATACATAAAGATCTCTTAAAACCAATATGAGTTCAAAAATCCCAAAGATAGATGTTTAATCTCATTTATAGTTAAAGTGTGATAAATTTAAACAAAAAGAGACATTTTCATACATCAAAATGAAACAGTTGAAAGAACCTGATAAAAAATGTAATGATGAGTGTGAGAAGCTGACACTTACATACTAGTGATACGAGTAAAAAGTACTGTAGGCCACTTGGTGGTTTTTTTGCCAGTCGTGTGTGTGTGTATTTGTGTGTATAATCATAAATAAAAGGCTTTTATTTATAAAATTTCCTTAATGAATTGCTTCTGATAATTAAAAACTGGTCTTCCAGCAGCAGTGTATGAATTAAATTAAGTAAGGAAATTCATCCACACACACCCCTTAAGCTCAGTGTATGTGTTAATAATAATAAAGTTGGTTTTTATATTGACAAGAAATCTCTAAGACATATTGCTAGTACATTGCAAAAGAACCCACTCATTTACACTGGATTTTTTTTAATCCAAGAGATATATATCATACATATATATTTATATATATGTGTGTATATATTATGCTTATATTTATATCTTAGCTTGGTAAAAAGTTTCTTTATAAAACCATTACATGCTGTCTCACTTGGAAATGCATATATACACTTGTATCTGTACTATATATAAGTAATTGGTAAGAATGATTTATTCAGAGATTCTGAAAGAAAAGAGTAAAGAACTGTTATTCTATGGTAGGAGAGTACTTTTCCTTAAACCTATCAATTGCTTGACACTTTTTAACAATTGCAAGGATTATTTTTCAATAAAAAGTAGATAATTTTCAAAAGTAGCATTTTTCAAAAGAGGAACAAGCTCATTTATTTTGATCGAATATCAAAAGCTCTCCACTGGTCACTAGTCTTTATCTCTGTCTTAGCTTATGCCCCTTATAACTCAAACTTAGGTTGTCTCTTTCTCATGACAGCTCTGCAGAATCTACAGAATGACGAACTTGTTCATATCTCAGAACATAAAAACGAGAGATTCTTATGAGAGTATTTTCGCGAGAAAAGAGAATTCAAGAGGGTCGTAAGAGTTGAAGTAGGAGGACACAGCAATGACATAGGAACAACAATGAAACCATTCCAAGAGAAGTGAAGTGAGGCTGCATCACTGGTTAGTTATATAAAGAGACACATAGAGCTGCTCAGAAGATGTGGAGCAATGTCTCAGAAGTGACACCCCAGCTTGATAGGTGCCTCTAACAGATTCTTAGAGAGAGGGGCATGGAGCTGCCGTAAGAGCATTTCTGCTGCTCTTTATTGGCCCAAGGCTTTTCCAGTGGGCTTTCTTCCCCCTTAGTGACACCTAGGAGCTCAGTGTCAATAATTCATCCTAGTTTCTCTCTCCCTACATTCTAGGGTGGAATTACCTTTGGTCACTGAAGTTAGTAACCCACATATAATGAAGAGCAGCATCGAGAGATTCATGGCTTCTGAGAGCGAGGGAGCTCTGTATCCTGAGGAATCCAGAACACTTTGGACAGCTAGGAATCTAAGTGATCACCTTTACTGGCCTATCATGGGTGACAAGTCAGAGAAGGGGCGAATGACATGCCACTCAACATGATACCATTACCTTGCACCACTGAGTGTGCATGACAAAGTAATGCTCTGTTCTAGAAAATGTAAGAGGAAACTGAGGCCTTATGAAATGAATTATAATTCTGAGGAAGTGTACGGTCTGATGGAAATAGCTCCCAAAGGAAGGCCTCCTCAACCCTAGGTGGGGCCTTTCTGATTGCAGCACCATATATAGTTAATGATAGCAGAGTGCTACGCAAACATCCCATTTGTTTCAGACCAGTAGCTCATGGCATCCAGTGGCGTATCCTCCTTCCCATGTGAGTGATTTTGTATTAATTTTGTATAAGGTATAAAGCTGGCCTTGAGATGGGTTTTTAACAGTGGATATCTACTTTTTGCAGTAACCACTTGTTGAAAGTACTATTTTTTCCTCCATTTAACTGCTTTGGCACATTTGTCAAAAATTATTTGGCCATACTTGGCTTCCTACCCTGTTCCATCGAGGATGCGCCTCTTCTGCTGCTAATGCGACACGCTGTTGATTACTACAGCTGTGTAACGTATCCTGAGATAGTATAGCGATTTCTCCTGCTTCGTTCCTTTTAAAAATTGTTGTAGCTTTGTGTTTCAACAAAAGTTTTAGGATAACCTTGTGTATTTATACAAAAGACCTTGCTGGGATTATGATAATGGAGTTAAACATGCAGATTTGCTTGGGAAGAAATTACTTCTTTACTATCTTGGGTCTTTCAAGGCATGAACAGGTGTGTCTATGTCACTCCATTTAAGTGTTCTTAAATTTTCTTTTTTTAGTTTTTAGTTTTGAGTTTTTAGAATACAAGACCTAAAATATTTTTCCAATTTATACCTAAGTATTTTTAACTTATAAATGATTTTTATTTTATATTTTTAATATCAATATCCACATACACTTACTAGTATTTAGCAATACAATTCATTTTTATGTGATTTTGTAGCCTGGACCTTGCTTAACTCACTTTTTAGTTCCAAAAGGTTTTTTGTAGATTTCTTGGTCCTTCCTATGTAGACTAACATGTCAGCTGCAAACAAGGGCAGATTTCTTCCTTCTTTTCCAACCTGTATGCTTTTTATTTCCTTTTCTTGTCTTACTGTGCTGGGTATCATTTCCAAATATGTTACATAAGAGTGGAGAGAATGAATATCCCTGCATTTTAAAAATCTTAGATGTAAAGAATTCATTCTTTTACCATAAAGTATGAAGTTAGATGTAGGTTTTTTGTAGATGATTTTTTATCAAGTTGAGAAAGTTTCCTTCTATTCTTAGTTTTCTGAGAGTTGTTTTTTAATCATGAATGCATATAGAACTTATTCATATGTTATTTATGCATATTTGTGATATAATCATATGATTTTTCCTTTAGCCTGTCAATTTTGTGTGTTATATTTATGATTTTCAAATATCTAACTGCCTTTCAACATGCAACAAATCCCACATGGTCATTATTTTAACTCTTTTTGCATATTGCCCACCTGCATCAGCTAATAGTTTTAATGAAATTTTTAAAATTATTTAAATGAAATAATTGTAGATTCACATGTAGTTGTAAGAAATAACTTAGAGTGATCTGTGTACCCTTTATCTTATGATTCCCAATGGTAATATCTTGCAAATTTATATTACAATATCAACAACCAGAATATTAACATTAATACATCCCACCAATCTTATTCAAATTCCCCAGTTTTACTGGTTATAATTTGTGTATGCATGTGTGTATTGTGATAGTGTGTGTGTTTGTAGTTCCATACAATTTTGTCACGTGTGGGTTCATGTATCCACCACCACACTCAAGATACAAAATGGCTCCATCACCACAAGGGTCCCTCCTTTAATTTGTTTTGGACCTTGTAAAAAATCAGTTAAGCATAATTTTATGATTCATCTCTAGGCTAATTTGTTTCATTGATATGCATTTATGTGTCCACTACCACCGCCCTGCCTCGACTACTGTGCCTCGGCCTTGATATTGGATAGAATGATGTCTCCCACTTTCTTCTTCTCTGTCAAGATGGTTTTACTATTCTAGGGCCCATGTCCTTTAATATAAATTTGAAGATAAACTTGTCTTGGTATGGGTTTCTTTCAGATTATCCCATTTGAGGTTTATCCAGCTTCTTGACTCTGTAAGTTATTATCTTTTGCCACACTTGGGAGTATTTTTTTTCAATAGTACATCAGCCCAACTCTTTCTCCACTCCTTCTGGGCTCTGATGATTTAAATATTAACTCTTTTGTCAATGTCTCATAGGACAACATGCACAGAAACGGACACCTTTTTCAGTTCTAGGCTGGAATATTTTGAAGTGCCCATCTTGGGTACATGAGGCACTAAGGAAACCCAGGGAACTCAGTGCCATGTAACAGTTCAAGTCCTGAGCAGTACTGACAGTCCACCTACTCATCCCCACCCAGTTAGTTACAATAAGTCTAGAGATTTTTAGATGTAAGAGGGAGAACCTGGGAGAAACTGGCTGCTCAGTTTGGGTGGAATTGGCAGCCAAGTCTATTTCTGTTTTGCTTTTCCCTACCATTCTCTTAAGGAACACCTTTATTGAGAGAGCTCATTTTTTATATCTTTAAATTTTTCTCTCTTCTTTGGTTCCTTTAGTATATCTTCCACTCCATTCTGCCTTTTTATTCCCCATACACTCTTATTAAATGAATTTTGGAATTTCTAGGTCTGTTCCTCACGTTTTTTAACATTTCCCCCCACATTTTCTAGCCCATTTTCTTGTTTTTATCAGCAATCTATAATTTTCTATCCAGCTCTTCCAAACTATTAAATTACTCCTTAGCAGGGTTCATAACAATATTAATATAAAATGAAAAGGTTACATATCAACAGTTATATTGTCATCATTAGTATCGCCAATTATTACTTTTCATAAACAACTGTTTCATTTCATGATAATATTAATTACATGCCTGAGGGAGAGAGTGGGAGCTACTGTTGAGTTTTGCAATCTGTAGTTTTTTATTAAAAGGGACTTAGAGATAAAACCTGCTTGGTGATGTTCCTTGGGAAACTGTGTTCCTGGGCATATCAACCATCTAAGGTCCAACACAAACTGCTTCTTGGAAACAGATGCTACGTTCTCTCTGTCTAGTGTGGGGTCTAACGAAGGTGTTATGTGCTGAATCGAAATGACAGGTGCTCCTGCTGCAGTGCTCCGGTCAGTTTCCCTGTTGGCTGTCCCAGGGCATCTCCCTCTCCTGGTCCGTATAATCTCATGGATAGAGCCCTGTCCCACTTCCCACAGTGGCCCTCTCTCGTATACCTCAGAGGCTTCAGAATTTCTGTTCAATCTGACCTCATCAATGTTTCCTTCTTGGAACACATTCTATACTCCAGTGAAGTTCCTTTCCTTTCCCAAAAAGAAGAATCATAGAAGACAGCTAAAAGAAATTTAGGATCTTCACCCAAAGCACTGTTTTCACCTTAATGTAGAGCTTTTTTTTTGGCAGGGGGGTGGGGGGCGTATGCGTGGGTGTTTATGTAGAAAATGATGAACACATTCATGCATTTATTCTTCCAACAAGTATTAGTACCTGCTTTCTGCCTGTATTGGTGAAGGATCTAGAGACAGAGCAGTGAGAAAAACAGAAAGAGTCCATGGTTTCATGAAGTTTATTTATTTATTTTTTAAATATATCTTTTTTTTTTTTTATTGATTTCAGAGAGAGGAAAGGAGAGGGAGAGAGAGAGAGAGAGAGAGAGAGAAACATCAATGCTGAGAGAGTCATTGATCGAGCCCGCAACCCGGGCATGTGCACTGACCGGGAATCGAACCCTGATCGCCTGGATCCTACGTCGACGCTCAACCGCTGAGCCACGCCCGGCCGGGCGGTTTCATGAAGTTTAAACAAGCGGGTTAAACTTCCCTTTCATGACCTCAAGAAATATACTCAGGATAGACTCTAGGTACCTGATTTATGTCTTATGGGGTTTTGGTTTATTTTCAAAAATGGAGTAATGCTCTTCTTGGAGTTATTAAACTACATTTCTCTAGTCAATAACATGGTGTAACCTTCCAAATAAAGGAAATAGAATTAATTGCCCTTGTATTCAAGTGGAAACAGTAAAGAGAATGACAAATAAGAAAACGACACCTGTGTGTCATTAAGAGAGGGCCAGGTCCCTAGATCACATTCCATCTGTACCACCACCTAATAGTTAGGAAGTGCACTAGGCTAGGATGTGAAACAAAACCATAAGCAAAAAGGTGTCTTATACAACTAGGGTTTTACTCTTCTCATATGACAAGGGTGCCGTGAGAGCTGCACAAGAACAGCAGGCACCGGGCAGTGTCTTCCCTTCTTTCCCCGTATTCCCAGCATGTGCCTTTGCCCCACAGTTACAAGGTGGCTTCACGGCCTCCAGCACTAGGACCATGTTTCATGCAAAAGGAAGTGACAGGGAAAATCTAATGGGCCCGGGCCTCTTGAATCTCTGCCCTCCCTCTTGGGTATCTTACCAGGTACTCCACCAAAAATATTCTGCTTAATGTCACTGGCCGTCGTTGCATCACATTTCACACTGTGTGTTTGCAAAATTTGGAAAAGTTGTTTACATGTGGGTGTTGCTGCACCTAAACCATCCTTCAGACACAATAAAATGTCATAAGGAGCAAAGAAATGGGAATGTCCAGAGCACACTCCCTCCTCGGCAGACACTAAGTAGCACACTGAATCCCAGAGGAGGGTGGCAGGCCCGCAGGGATGGCTAATGATCCCGCTCTTGGAACATCAAGATCTAGTTGCGCCGGCAGCCTGCGGGCACACCCGTGCCCTGAGTGCTGCGGCCCTTCACCGAGGGCGGGAGGGGAACTGCACGTTCATTTTTTTTTACAAAATGCACTTATGCAGAAAAATGGAGTAATTTAAAAATAAGATGATAGCAAGGCATCCAAAATATTTATGCCAACCCAGGAGTTATATAATTCAAAAGTCTAGGATAACATATCTTTAGCATATAGAGCAAGAAACTAGTTCAGGTTCTGGAAGGATAATAAGGCCCCGAGATGCGGTATCAGTGACACGCACCCTCATTACCAGGGAAGAATGCCGTTACGTAATGGTGTCTAAAGTAGACCAATATTAAATAACAATAGTCATCCGATATTTCATTTTACCTTGTGGCACTGGTTTTCTGGCACATACATTAGATGATCTGCTTATTGTTTTTGTTTTGTTTTTACATTTTTCTTAAAGCTATCTTTGCGTGTAAATCAAAGTTATCACTTTCTGATGGTAAACTTTGGAAGCTAGTTAGCCTGGCTATATGAATTATTTTCTAAATCAAAACCAAAAAGGAACCTAGTTGATAACCGGGTGGAAGCAGTGAAGCAGTGAGCAGGGCAACAGGCAACTTGCGTGAAGATATTCTAACATTGGATACCATCTCGCCATATATTCTAACATTGGATACCATCTCGCCATATATTCTAACATTGGATACCATCTCGCCATATATTCTAACATTGGATACCATCTCGCCATATATTCTAACATTGGATACCATCTCGCCATATATTCTAACATTGGATACCATCTCGCCAGCGCCGAGTGTTTCCTGGCCATCTGTAGGGCCCGAGTGTGAGAAGCTTTCTGAGAAGCCCCTCCGCGTTCCAGGAGCTGTAGGCTGGAATCAGTTGCTAAAATTCATCAGCTGACTCAATTCATGGGCAGTGGCACTGATCACCGGCAGCAGAGCTCTTCTATCTGCCCCCGTCTAGCCTGCTCCTTTCATGTGCGGTGGTTTGAACGTGCAGTTCCCCTCCCGCCCTCGGTGAAGGGCCGCAGCACTCAGGGCACGGGTGTGCCCGCAGGCTGCCGGCGCAACTAGATCTTGATGTTCCAAGAGCGGGATCATTAGCCATCCCTGCGGGCCTGCCACCCTCCTCTGGGATTCAGTGTGCTACTTAGTGTCTGCCGAGGAGGGAGTGTGCTCTGGACATTCCCATTTCTTTGCTCCTTATGACATTTTATTGTGTCTGAAGGATGGTTTAGGTGCAGCAACACCCACATGTAAACAACTTTTCCAAATTTTGCAAACACACAGTGTGAAATGTGATGCAACGACGGCCAGTGACATTAAGCAGAATATTTTTGGTGGAGTACCTGGTAAGATACCCAAGAGGGAGGGCAGAGATTCAAGAGGCCCGGGCCCATTAGATTTTCCCTGTCACTTCCTTTTGCATGAAACATGGTCCTAGTGCTGGAGGCCGTGAAGCCACCTTGTAACTGTGGGGCAAAGGCACATGCTGGGAATACGGGGAAAGAAGGGAAGACACTGCCCGGTGCCTGCTGTTCTTGTGCAGCTCTCACGGCACCCTTGTCATATGAGAAGAGTAAAACCCTAGTTGTATAAGACACCTTTTTGCTTATGGTTTTGTTTCACATCCTAGCCTAGTGCACTTCCTAACTATTAGGTGGTGGTACAGATGGAATGTGATCTAGGGACCTGGCCCTCTCTTAATGACACACAGGTGTCGTTTTCTTATTTGTCATTCTCTTTACTGTTTCCACTTGAATACAAGGGCAATTAATTCTATTTCCTTTATTTGGAAGGTTACACCATGTTATTGACTAGAGAAATGTAGTTTAATAACTCCAAGAAGAGCATTACTCCATTTTTGAAAATAAACCAAAACCCCATAAGACATAAATCAGGTACCTAGAGTCTATCCTGAGTATATTTCTTGAGGTCATGAAAGGGAAGTTTAACCCGCTTGTTTAAACTTCATGAAACCGCCCGGCCGGGCGTGGCTCAGCGGTTGAGCGTCGACGTAGGATCCAGGCGATCAGGGTTCGATTCCCGGTCAGTGCACATGCCCGGGTTGCGGGCTCGATCAATGACTCTCTCAGCATTGATGTTTCTCTCTCTCTCTCTCTCTCTCTCTCCCTCTCCTTTCCTCTCTCTGAAATCAATAAAAAAAAAAAAAAGATATATTTAAAAAATAAATAAATAAACTTCATGAAACCATGGACTCTTTCTGTTTTTCTCACTGCTCTGTCTCTAGATCCTTCACCAATACAGGCAGAAAGCAGGTACTAATACTTGTTGGAAGAATAAATGCATGAATGTGTTCATCATTTTCTACATAAACACCCACGCATACGCCCCCCACCCCCCTGCCAAAAAAAAAGCTCTACATTAAGGTGAAAACAGTGCTTTGGGTGAAGATCCTAAATTTCTTTTAGCTGTCTTCTATGATTCTTCTTTTTGGGAAAGGAAAGGAACTTCACTGGAGTATAGAATGTGTTCCAAGAAGGAAACATTGATGAGGTCAGATTGAACAGAAATTCTGAAGCCTCTGAGGTATACGAGAGAGGGCCACTGTGGGAAGTGGGACAGGGCTCTATCCATGAGATTATACGGACCAGGAGAGGGAGATGCCCTGGGACAGCCAACAGGGAAACTGACCGGAGCACTGCAGCAGGAGCACCTGTCATTTCGATTCAGCACACAACACTTTCTTCTTTATTTTTTTATTGACTTGATTGGGGTGACATTGGTTAATAAAATTATGTAGGTTTCAGGTGTACAATTCTATAATACACCATCTGTACATTGTATTGTGAGTTCACCATCCCAAGTCAAGTCTCCTTCCATCACCATTACTCCTAACCCCCTTTCCCATTGGTAATCACCATCCTGTTGTCTGTGTCTATGAGTTTTGGGTTTTTTTTTTTGTTTTTTGCTCAACCCCTCATCTTTTTCACCCAAACCCTTAACACCCCTACTCTCTGACAGCTGTCAGTGAGTTCTCTGTATTTATGAGTCTGTTTCTATTTTGTTTGTTCATTAGATTCCACATGTAAGTAATAAAAAGTCAATCCAACTTGAGGCATAGTAATCCTAAATATGTAATCCCAAAACTATAGCCTCAAAACACATGAAACAAAATCTTACAGAGCTGGAAGCACAAACAGACAAGTGCACATCATAGTCAGGGACGTCAACATCACACTCTCAGCTGTTGATTTAAATACCACACAAAATCAGCAAGGGTGCAGAACTGAACAGCACCATTAACCAAAAATCAAACAGCACACTTCTAAATAAGCAACAGGACAAAGAGAAATTCTCAAAGAAAATAAAAATATATGTGAAGTGAATGAAAAATAAAGCCCAACTTATGAAAATATGTAGGCTGCATCTACAGTGATAATTAGAGGAAAGTTTATCGTACTTGATGCTTGTAATTAATAAGAGGAAAGATCTCAATAACCTAAGGTCCTACCTCAAAACTAGAAAGAGCAAAATAAACCCAAATCAAGAAAAATAAAGGAAATGATAAATATAAACTTATAGTGTATTTTAATTTTTCTACAAATTATGTAGTTCTATTTTTCCCCTTTATGTTTTAGAAGGGTAGTTTTTAATCCTGTTGATTTATAAATTTTTCCCTTCTAGGTTTTTGTTTTGGAATTTAACTATTTAATGTGCTTGAGATTATTCTTGTGTGTTTTCAAGTGAGACAGCATCTGGCCTTTTTATAAAGAAACTATTTACGAAGCCAAGGTGTCCATCAACAGACTGTTATCAATAGTTGTACTGAAGTTAATGCAACCGGATTCTATATACCTGGTATGTTTTAGAGAGAATTCACACATGGTATAATGCTTTGGCTAGAAGACTTATGTGCCTGAAATAATACTGTTGTTATTCACATTTTTTAGTTTTATGATTTTGAGATATTTTGACGGAGGTCACAAGACCCTCTGTGCCAGAATTCCTTTTTTAAATAAAATAATGTGATATTGCTTTTAGTTTATGAGATTAATAAAGATTTAAAAGTTCAATAATAGTAGTGGTGAGAATGTGAGAAAATAAGTGCTTTTTGTTTTCTTTATAATTCACCAGGTTGGTTGCTAGAGACCACCCTTTGGTTTCCAGAAGGTGGCGCTACAGCTTTGGTTTGTGGTGGTCCCCTTTTCTAAGAGCACTCTAATTGATGGACCCGCTGTGGCTGCTGCACTGGAGAGCCCACGCGAGGATTCCCACGCAGAAGAGGGAGAGGTGTGGGGTTAGCATTGGGGGATGTGGGTGCCTATGGACATGGTAGGGAGATCCTGGAGGGGGCTACTCCCAAAAGCTTGAGGGCAGATTTCCTGCTGAAATCCTGAAAAAGTAAGCAGGAAACACCTTATTTTAATGTCCCTCGTTAGTCTTATGTGTTTCCTTCCCTTTCTCCTCCTTCCGCACAGCTATGGGGTCCTGCCTTAGTACCCTAGCTTCTTCTGGAGGAACATGGTCTCTGGCCACAACCTGTACAAGATGGGTGGCAGGGCACTCACTCAGGAGTGAGGTCATTTGCCACCCTCACCTGCAGTTTGGCTCTAGGTGTAAGGGGTGTGGGGGCTCTGGTGGAATTCCTCCCTCTCCACTGAGTCCAAATTCATTTCCCTCCTGCTCCAATGTTGTGTTGGAATCTTCAGGCAGTCTGGACTTCTACAAATGCTCTATAGATTGGTTTGCAATTTCTAGAATGTCATGTAAATGACACTGTTTTTGGCAGTGATTTTTTTGGATATGACACCAAAAGCACAAGCAACAAAAGCAAAACATGTGAGACTTCATCAAACTTAAAAGCTTCTGAAAAGAAACCATCAGCAAAATTAAAAAGGCAACCCTCAGAATGGGAGAAGATATTTGCAAACCATATATTGATAGGGTTAATATCCAAAATATATGTAAAGAACTCACACAACTCAATAACAACAAAAATCTGATTTAAAACTGGGGAGAAGACTTGAATAGACATTTCTCCAGAAAAGACATCCAAATGGCCAACAGGTACATGAAAAGGTGCTCAATATCACTAATCATCTGAGAAATGCAAATCAGAACCACAGTGTCAGAAAGGCCGTCATCAAGAAGACAAGAAATAGTAAGTGTTGGCAAGGATGTGAAGAGAAGCCTGTGCTTTATTGGTGGGAGTGTAAATTGATACAGTCACTATGGAAAACAGTATGGAAGCTCCTCGAAAAATTAAAAATAGAACTACCATGTGATCCAGTAATTCCATCTGAGTATACACCCAAAGGACATGAGGGATACCAAAAAGATATCTGCACTCCCATATGTATGTATTAGAGCACTGCTCACAATAGCTAAGTATGGAAGCAACCTAAGTGTCCACTGACGGATGAATGGGTAGAGATGTGAGATATAATATATATCACATATATATCATATCTATATATAGTATTATTCAGCCACAAGGAAGAAGAAAAGCCTGCCATTTGTGACAACATGGATGCATTTGAAGGCACTATGTTAAGGGAGACAAGTCAGACAGAGAAAGACAAATACCGCATGATATTACTTCCATGTGAAATATTTTTTTAAAAAACACTAAGAAAGGCAGAGTTCAAAATGGTGCTTACAAGGCTCCAGTCAAGATGGAGAATAGGTGGGCACCTACTTACCAAAATTACAATAAGTTATAGGACTATCAGCCTGAATAACCACTGAAAACCAGCTGAACAAAAGTCCTATAACTGAGGACATAAAGCAGCCACGTTGAGGCAGGGATGAGGGGCGGAGACACAAAATGGGCCGGCCCCATACCCATGTGGGGTGGTTGAGAATCCGGAGGGACGTCTCAGCTGCAGGGGTCCACCCCCGAGGAATAAGGGGGTCTCAACTCCATACAGGGCTCCCCAGTGGAACACTAGTGACAGGAAGAGGATCCCAAGTAACATCTGGCTGTGTAAATCGGCGAAGATGACATCCATCTGGGTGAGAAAGAAGGCTGCTGGAAACCCAGGAGTACTCCTAAAGGTCCCATGCTCAAAATCTCGCTCCCAGGCACCCCCCTCGGTCTCCGGTGGAGGGGCAGTGGCTTAGGGGGTGCCAGAGAGATACAGGGAGAAACTGAGTTGTGTGGCTTCAGGGTGAGGGCTGGAGGGACAGCTAACATTGTCCCTGTGTTGATCCCTCCCCACACACAGCCAAATCTGAATCTGCCTAGTGAACACCAGCTCCACCCTGATGACTGCCTGAGACCCAACCCTACCCAACTTACACACAGCCCAAGACTCCTTCTGTAGCAACCAGCCTGGGCCCACCTTGCAGCCTTTCTTAAAAAACTCTCGAGGCCTGGCCAGTGTTGCTCAGTGGTTAGAGCATCGACCTGCACACCAAAGGGTCATGAGTTCAATTCCTGACCATGTTCTGGGGGGACCCACGACAGATGACCACCGGAGTTTGTGTTTGAATTTTGGAGCCTTTATTAGCTGGCCAGCGGCTACAGCTGCAGCTTCTCACCCATGTAAGAGCCGAACTGCAGCCCTGACCCTCAGTTCTCTCACTTTATGCTCAGTAACCACAAAGGCACTGCAGTAAAGGGGTTTCCAATAATTTGTCAGGCTGTCAGCTTTTGGTAGAGAAAACAAGGGGGGACCTTTAGCAACACAAAAGGAACGATTTAAACACAATGTCTTACAATGAGTAATGGGGTTATGCTTGGCCAGAGTGTGACTTGTTTGTTCTTTCAATGGGAACTCAGGGGAAGGCGGTAATTACTGGGCTAGCTTGTCGGGCCTTGTCCTGTACAGTAGGGATCTTGTCCTACCTTTACTGCTAGTTCCTTAGGTATATTCTTTTGGCCATGGTGGCCAGAACAGCCAAGGGCACATACCTGGGTTGCAGGTTTGATCCATGGATCCTGGTCAGGGTGCTTCCGGGAGGCAACCAATCAATGTGACTGTCACATCGATGTTTCTCTCTCCCACTCCCTCCCTCCCTTCCACTCTCTCTAAAAATCAATGGAAAAAATATCCTAGAGTGAGGATTAACAACAAAAACTCTCCAGTAATCGCAGTCAAGCTCAGGAGGTACCAGAGACATATAGAAAGAAACTGAGTTGTGTGGCTTCAGATTGAGGGCTGGAGAGATGGCTGCCATTGTCTCTGTGTTGAGCCCTCCCCCACACATGGACAAGCCTGATTCTCTAGCAGCCTGGTACGGAATCAGCTCCACCCTGATGACTCTCTGAGACCCCACCCCATTGCATAGGTCTTCAGGCCCAGGTGGGTGGCAAGTAACGTCAGTGTACTCTGAGACTTTTGCTGAGTGGCCTCAGGCTCAGCTGTCTGGCACCACGTCTGAATCTGTATTAACCTGGTGAACACCACTCACCTCCCCACACTGGTTACTGCCTGAGACACTCTCTCACCCAACTTGCCTACCACCCAGCAGCCTTCAGGAAGCTGCAGGTCTTAGGGTTCCTTGGACCTTTTGGAGACCTGCCTTAGGCCCAGTACCGGTGGCAGTTGGCCTCAGTTTGCAGGGTGGCCTCTCTCATGAGCATCCAGGCCCAGCATAGGAAGCTACCAACCATGGATCGCTTTGTAGCTCCTAACAGATAGTGCTGGGCCAATCACATTGACCTGTACTGGAGCCCCCCCACCAAGAGGCCCCCAAACCAACTCACTGGATGGCCAGCTTCAGACCACAATAGAGTACCACCTGATTAGCTCCACAAACAGCACATCTAAAGGGAGGCCTCAGCAGGCACCAGACCCCACTGTGGCTAATCCAGCCCCATGAGGTTAGTTCCTGCACAGCACCTCGTACCCTGTAGTCATGGCCAATCCTCACAACCAGTCAGCCTGAGGGTGAATCCCACCCACTGACATGCCAACAGCAATCAAGGCTCAGCTACAACAGGAGGGCACATATAACCCACATGAGGGACACTCCTGGAGCACCTGGCTCAGGTGATCAGGGGGACTGCACAACTGGGCTCCACAGGACAACTACTACATAAAGCCACACTGCCAAGGCTAGCATAGCTTTAAAAATGTAGCTGATACACTTAATACATAGAAATGAGCAGAGAGGCAGCCAAAATAGGGAGACAAAGAAACATGTCCCAAACGAAAGAACAGGAGACATCTCCAGAAAAGAGCTAAACGAAAAGGAGGGAAGAAATCTACCAGATGCAGAGTTCAAAACACTACTTGTAAGGATGCTCAAGAAACTGAGCACCAAAGAACAGTAGGCATAACTTCAACAAAGAACAGTAGGCATAAAAAAAGGACATAGAAACCATAAAAAAGAACCAGTCAGGAATGAAGAGTACACTAGAAAGAATCAACAGCAGGTTACACGAAGCAGAGGGTCAGCTCAGCAATCTGGAAGCAGGAAACGCCCATTCAAAGCAGCAAAGATGAAAAAATAATTTTAAAAATGAGGATAGTTTAAGAGACTTCTGGAACAACATGCAGTGTAACAACATTCACATCTTGGTCATTTTGGCTAGGTTTTATCATTTTATTGATCTTGTCAAAAACCAGTGTTTGATTTCATTGGTTAGTGTTCCATATGCAATTAAAAAGAATGTCTATTATTGAGTAGGATGATCAATAAATGTCAACTGGGGCAAATAAGCTGATAGTTTAATTATCCACCTTTCCCTCTCTTTATTTGTTCCATGAATAATTGAGAAAGGGTTCTTAAAATATCTGACTATAATTGTGTGTTTGTCTTTTTCCTCATAGATTTTATTAGGCTTTGCTTCATGTATTCTGAAGTCTTTAAACATTTAGATTGTGATGTTCTCTTCACAAATTGACACCTTAACTATTATAGGAATGGCTTGGTCATGCCTACTAATATTTTCTGCTCTGTGACTTATTTTGTCTGCTATTAATGTAGCTCTTCAAGTGCTTCATTATTCTTTACTTTGTTTAATGACTATTTCTTATGGTCAGTAAATATTCGGGCCTTGCTTTTCAATGCAACTCAACAATCTATGCCTTTTAATTGAAATGTTAAGATCGTTTACATTTTATTATTGACATACTGGGCTTAAATTTAGCATCTTGTTATTTGTTTTCTCTTTGTTCCAGTTGCTCCTTCTTTTGTTTTCCCTTTTATGGGAATAAAGTATTTTTTATTATTCTACCTCATCTGTTTTGTTGACTTATTAGTTATATCTTTTTCTTGAAATAAAATTGACATGTAACATTGTGTAAGTGTAGGGTGCACGGTATGGTGATATGATGTATATATGGCAATGTGATATCCACTGTAGCGTTACCTAACACCTCTACCACATCACATAATTATCTTTTTTTTGTGGTGAGAACATTTAAAATCTAGTTTCTTAGAACTTTAAAATGCATAACACAGTATTATTAATTATATGCACAACACTGTGCATTGTATCTTCAGAACTTACTCACCTTCTATCTGTAGGTTTTTACTCCTTGACCAACATATTTCCAATTACCCAACCTGGTGCCACCAACATTTTTTGGACACTTTTAAAAATTTTTTTCAATTACAATTGACACTCAGTATTATTTTACATTTGTTTCAGTTGTACAACATAGTGGATAGACAATTATATAATTTACAAAGTGATCTCCTCGGTAAGCCCAGTACAACCTGGCACCTTACATAGTTATTACAATATGACCGACTGCATTGCCTGTGCTGCGCTGTGTCACCATGACTGCTGTGTAACTGCTCCCTCCCTCCACCTTTCCTCCCAGCTCCCCCAGGACCCTCCCCTCAAGCAACCCCCAGTTTGTTCTCTGTATCTAAGAGTCTATTTCTGTTTCATTTTTTATTTTGTTCTTCAGGTTCCACATATAAGTGAATTCATATGGTATTTATCCTTCTATGTCTGACATTTTAGTATTTTATTTGCTAAAATGTTAAGTACTTTTGTATTCAGTCTCATTTAGGATGTTGGTCTGTGGTTTTATTATAATGCTAATGTCTGGTTTGGGGCCTCAGAGAATGAATTAGGAAATTCCTTCTTCAGCAATTTTCTAGAACAGTTTATGTAGATGTGTTAGTATTTCTTCATTAAATGTTTGGTAGAATTGACTACTGAAATAATTTAGGTCTAAAATTTTTTTGTGGAGAAATTCTTAACTACAAATTCCACTTTGTTTGATAGATACAGGTAACCCAGGTTATTTATTTCTTCCTTTCCAATAGGGAGTATTAATAGTTAGTGCTTTTCAAGATACTGGCTACTTCATCTAAGTTATTAAGTTTATTGGCACAAAGTTGTTCATAAGAACCCCCTTGTTATACTTTTAATGCCTATAGGATTTCTAGTGATGTTCCCTCTTTCATTCTGGATATTGGTAATCTCTCTTTCTTTTTGTCTTCCCAGACAAGAAAAAACTCAAGGAGTTCATCACTGCCAAACAGTGTTACAAGAAATGTTAAAGGGTCTTCTTTAAGAAGAAAAATAATGAAAGATCAAAAATATGAATAATGAAATGGCAAAAAATGCATATCTATCATGCATATGTTCATTGTAGCATTATTTACAATAGCCAAGATATGGGAGCATGAGCAATTAGAAATCATTACAGAAATTCAAGTTTACTTTAACTAGCAAAGTAATTGAACATTTTAACAGTCCAAAAAGGAAAACAATATGCTCATATCAGAAGCAGGAAAAAATTTTCAACAAAATTCTTTATTCAATCATAATTAAAATGCTCAGCAAACTAAAACAGATGGTACTTCCCCAGTATGAAAGAAAGCAACTATGTGAAACCTACAGCTAACATTCTACTGATGACAAAAAACTGAATGTTTTCCTCCTAAATTTGGCAAAAAGGCAAAGATGACCGTTCTCACCATTTCTATTCAAAACTGTACTGTGTTTTTCCCCAGTACATTAAGGTAAGAAAATTAAACACAAGGCATCCACTTGGAGAAGAAAGAAAATTCTTTGTATTCACTGGCAACATGTTCATCTGTACAGGCAAAGCCTAAGGGATCTACATAAAAACTTATAGAATGAAAATGGTGAATTTAACAAGGTTTCGATATGAAGGCCAATATACAAAAATCAACTTTCTTTCTGTATGCAATCTAATACTTGATAGTAAAACATTAATACATACATCAGCATAAGAGACGGGAAATACTTCATAATAAATATGGCAAGAGTTATGTAAAACTAAAAATAATCATTGAAAGAAATTAATCAAGACCTAAGTAAATAAACTATGCTCATGGTTTGAAATATTAACATGTCAGTTTCCCCCAAATTGATCTATAGATTGAGTAAAATCCCAACCAAAGTCCTAGCACGCCTCTTTGTAAAAGTTCACTAACTGATTTTAAAATTTATATGGAAATACAAATGACCTAAAATTGCCAAATACTTTGTAAAAGAAGAACATAGTTAAAAAACTTACACTACCTGAATACGAGAATTATTGCAAAACACCAGTAATTAAGAAGTTAATGTTGGCGTAATGATAGACATATAGATCAGAATACAGAGTCTAGAAAGGCCTGGGCATTCAGTAGTGAAAAGGTAACAGCATAATAATCTCTAAGTCCATCCATGACGGCGCAAATGGTAAGATTTCATTTTTTATAGCTGAGTAATATTCTATTGTATATATGCACCATATCTTCTTTATCCAGTTGTCTATTGATGGGCACTTGGGTTGCGTCTGTATTGCAGCTATTATAACTAACGCTGCAATAAACATAGGGGTGCGTATATCCTTTTGAATTGGTGTTTTGATTTCTTTGGATAAATATGCAGAAGTGGTATTGCTGTGTCATAAGGTAGTTTATTTTTAATTTTTTGAGGAACTTCCATACTGTTTTCCACAGTGGCTGCACCAATTTGCAATCCCACCAACAGTGCATGAGGGCTCCCTTTTCCCCCATCCTTGCCAACACTTGTTTGTTGATTTATTGATGATAGACATTCCAACAAGTGTGAGGTGATACCGCATTGTGGCTTTGATTTCCATTCCTCTGATGATTAGTGACTCCGAGCATCTTTTCATATGTCTATTGGCCATGTATGTCCTCTTTGGAGAAGTGTCTATTCAGGGCTTCTGCCCATTTTTAAATTGGATTGTTAGCTTTTTTGGTGGAGTTGTATGAGTTCTTTATCAATTTTGGATAGTAACTCCTTATCGGATGTATGATTGGCAAATACTTTCATTCAGTAGGTTCTTTTGAACTAGAAAATCATTTTGTTTATGCTGCAGTGTATCCAGTGCACTCTTTTTAGCAGATGCATAGTATTAAATCATGTAGATACACTTCATTTAATGATATTCTATTGTTGGACTCCAAAGGGGATTTGAAGACATTTTTGCACACACACACACACACATATATATATATTTAAATATATCTTTATTGATTTCAGAGAGGGAGGGAGACGGAGAAGGAGAGATAGAAACATCAATGATGAGAGAGTCATTGATCAGCTGCCTCCTGCACACCCCCGACTGAAGATCGAGCCCGCAACCTGGGCATGTGCCCTGACCACATATATCTTTGATCACGGATTTATTTCTTCAAAAAAGACTTTTAAAGTATCTATTATCAAAAAAAAGAATTAATTTGTTCACCCAACAAATAATTATGTAGGTACTTCTCTGTTCCCAGTTCAGGTAAACAGAAAAGAATCCTATGTGATCAGTGTCTTAAAGGACATCTCATTTTAGGGGAAGAGACAGACAGATAAACAGACTGTCATTAGCAGTAAGATAAATACAGACAGAGCCAACACAAAAGGCCTGGGACAAAAACAGGTAGGAGTACCCAGCCTTGGGGGATCAGAATAAATTACTCTTGTCTCTGTCCTTTCTCTCCAAATGACCATACCATTCTTATGCCTCCTCTTTGGTCTTTTACATTCCCCCAAGGCATGCTTAGTTGAAGACTCTGAACAGCGCGCCTCCATTAATGCTGCTGGCCAATGGACTGAAGCCATGTTTGGCACAGTGTCCTGTATCCTTCGGGGTCACTGGCCGAGCCCAACCCCACCTAGGGAGGACAATAAAGACCTGTGTTCAGAGCCCCACTGAATAGAGAGCTCTGGACTCCATAGAACCCACTACCTGCCTACTGTCTCTTAGGAGCCATGAAGTACCTATTACTCACCCTTGCAATTTTTTTGCTCCTGGCCCAGTTGGTCTCAGGTAAATAGAATCTTGGGGAAGAAGAAATACCAACTTAGAACAGGGTCCTGCACATGGAGTCCCTGTTCTCAAACTGGCCATGGGAGTGGGGCAGGGCTCTCACAGGAGGGGGGCTGAGGTTTGCCTTACTTCTTCAAAACACCTCTAAGAGACCTACCTCAAGGCTCTCCCAGTACAGCCGTGTCCATGGCTGGATTGGAGGGAGGATCATGAGAAGCCAAGCAGAGAGCTGATCATGACAACCTAATATTATATTTTCTAAGTTTTGACCAAGTTATAGGCATGTTTCTAAACTGATTTTTTTAACTTAACGTTTTATTTTTTAAAAATGCAGATCTTTAAATATTCCTTGAAAATACAATTTTAAATAGATGTTTGTTATTCTTATTTTTAACTTCGTTTTTGTTGAATTTATTGGGGGACACTGGTTAACATTATACAGGTTTCAGGTGCACAATTCTATAACACATCATCTGTATATTGTGTGTTCACCACCCCAAGTCAAGTCTCCTTCCATCACCTTTTAACCCCTCGTCTTACCCCTTTTTACCTCTCCCAAGCCCCCTTTCCCACTAGTAATCACCATCCTGTTGTCTGTGTCTGAGTTTTGGGTGTTTTTTTCTTAATCCCTCACCTTTTTCACCCAGCCCCCAACCTCCCTGCCCTCTGACAGCTGTCAGTCTGTTCTCTGTGTCCAGGAGTGTTTCTAGTTTGTTGGTTTACTCTGCTCCTTAGATTCCACGTGTGAGATCATATGGCATTTGCCTTCCTATGACTGGCTTATCTCACTTAGCATAATACTCTCCAGGTCCACTCATGCTGTTGTAAAGGGTACGATTTTCTTCTTTTTTTATGGCCACTTTTTTTAGTACATTTATTGTGTAAGTATACCACAGTTTTTTAAATCCAATTCATCTACTGTTGGGAATGCAGATTGGTGCAGCCACTGTGGAAAGCAGAATGGAGTTACCTCAAAAGATTAAAAATGGAGCTGCCTTATGACCCAGCAATTTCACTTCTGGGACTACATCCAAAGAAACCCAAAACACTGATGTTTCTGTGTGTGTGTGTGTGTGTGTGTGTGTGTGTGTGTCTTTTTTTCTCTCTCTCTTCCTTCCTCTCTCTAAGCATGTCCTCAGGTGAGGATTTAAAAACATGCAACTGATTTCTGCATATTTATGTTGTATCCTGCTACTCTAATGAATTCATTTTTAGTTCTAGCAGTTTTTCAGTGGAATCTTTAGGGTTCTCTATATACAGTATCATGTCATCTGCTATTCTATTTTTGTACCAATATTGACTTAGAAAGACCTCTACTTTGTCATTTAATTCCCCCCCCCCAATGTGTCAGTATTATAGTGTTATAATCTAGTTCATAAATCATTGTGGGATTTCTGACATATAAACAAATTTTAGAGGCTCCATTTCCAGATTGCAGCATGTTATTTATTTTAAGGGAACTGCCATATGTTTTCAAATGGTTACTCTTTGCTAGTTTTTTCTTACTAATTTGTTTTACCTGGTAAGTGTATTTGATATTACTGTAAATATTGTGTGCTGGTATTAATACCTTTACTGATATATAAATTTGTATCTGTCATAAGGTGTTATTTTTTTTAAAGGAACTGGCATACATTTTCAAATGGTTACTCTTAGTACATTAGTGCTTTCTTACTAAGTTGTTACTTTCACATGACATGTTAACTTCGGCATTTTGTATATTGTAAATTATGTTGATTATTTTAACACCTTTATTGATACAGAATTTACCTACCATATAGTTCATCTATTAAAATATAGAAACCAATGCCTTTTAGTATATTTAGAAAGTTGTGCAACCATCCCATAATCCAAATTTAGAACCTCTTCATCATTCGAAAAAGAAACCTTGTACCCATTAGCAGTTACTCCTCACTTGGCCCCACCAGCCCAAGGCAAATCATTTTTTTTCCCCAAAGCAAATCACTTTTGATCACCTTGTAAATTTTTTTATTAACTGAGGCATGAAATTTTCATTTTCATATCAAATCTACTGATATATTTTCTTTGCATTCTCTAATAGCTTAGAATGTTTCTCCCCATGTTGAGAGATTATTCATACATGCTTTATACTTCCTATGGTTCAATTTTTTTACACTGGACTATATCTCATCTGTGATTTTTTAATATATGAAACAAAGTGACAAACTAATTAAAAAAATATATATTTGTATTTTCATAATTTTTAAGTATGTTTTGATTTGAGAGAGAGAAGAAGGGGGGGAGAGAGAGAGAGAAACATGGATGGGACATATAAGACCAGACATGAAAGATAGAAAGGACCCAGCTGTGTGACGAGCTAGAAGATTGTTAAAAGGAAGGGGAACAGCATATGCAAAGCCGTGAGCTTGTGAAGAGCTCTATGTATCTGTGGAACTTCTGCTGTTTCCATGATTCTTCTTCCTCCTTGCAGTCTTCTGAATGCCTCAGGGACTCTCCACAATGGTACTTGGACTTACACTTCATTCCCACCTACTCCAACTCTTTCATGTCTGGTCTTACATGTCACTTCTTCAGAGAGAATTTCCTAAATTGCCCTGTCAGTAGTAGCTCTATCCAGTTTTTTCTATTACATCACATTCTTTCTTTCCTTAATTAACCTTGTATCAATCTGCAGTCACTTGTTTCCTCTCTTTCTCTTCTTTCATGTAGCCCCTAACCCTGTCTGTCCTGTCTGGTAGGCATTGATTATATATTTTGGTTGAACAAAAAAGTAAATGACTCAACATAGCGCAAGCTGGGGAAGAGTTGCAGCATCTGTTCAAGGTCTTCTATATATGATGGGAGACTTTACAAAGGTATATAATATGTATGTATATACAGGCACATCCTGAGAATATCTCTCTGATTAATATAATCTTAGTAAAATGCCTCTTCTAGATTTTATTCCTAAAATTACCAAAAAGTGCAAATATCTCAACGTGTTATATATATATATATATATATATATATATATATATATATATATATATAGTCAATGTTTATATATAAGGTTTATAGGTACTTCTCTATAACTCAATACAACATTTTGAACAATACAATTTGTAAGGCAAACATAGAGTTACATTCCAAATATAATTTGTAAAACCTCAGAAACATAGAAGGACATTTTGAAAATCTCAACAAAAGCCATGTGTGTTTTGGGTAATGCTGAGAAGCATTACAAAACTAATATAAGCATTTCACATTTGAAAATTATTATTAGTTTTATTTAGATGTTTAAGTGAGTTTTAGTTACATTTTAAGAAATTGGTTGGGGGTTTTGTATTGACATGTTATATTTTTTCACATTTAAAAAAAATGAGCACTAAGATTCCAGTGAAAGTTTGCATACAGAATTCTGACTTCAAGAATGGTTAGTCCAATGGAAGCATGGGTCAGACTGACGAATGTCAGAGGGATGGAGGAGGGCGGTGGGTGGAGGGGAAGAGAGTAACCAAAGAACTTATATGCATATATGCACAACCCAAGGACGCGGACAGTGGTGGGGAGAGGGACTGGGGAGGGGGATGGGATGGGGTGGAACGGGTCACTGGGGAGAAAAAAGGACATCTGTAATATTTGAAACAAAAATAAAATTTTAAAAAACAACTAAAAAAAATGGTCAGTCCATACATATATCTATAAATCTTTATGTTTATATATGTATAAAACCTCGTTTATTCCACAGAAGTGGTTTTGTCTATTAGGACAAATATATCAAAGCAACTGGTAAAGACTTGAATAGTGAATGCTCAAACACTGGCTGTTTAAAATGTATTGTGATAAATATCTTTGGTTTAATGATCTACGTAATTCCTTTATGCAGGTACTCTGTTTTTGAAAAAGTGTGATTCTGAAAATGGATACTGCAAGAGGAACTGCAAAAGTGGAGAGTTTCCAAAATATCGTTCAAAATGGAAATGTGACAGAAATTTGCTGTGCTGTGCTCCACACGCAGTCAACAAACCCTTAAGTTCCAGTACTTAAATCTCTCTGCCAGCTGCTGAGAATTGACAACTGTCAGCTTCTAAGAAACTAAAAACTATAGTGATAGTGACCACTGCTGCTACTGCTTGAGCATTCCAGCCTGTCTCCTGGCACAGGAGCCCTCGTTCATTAAAGCAAAGGGGCCTATTCTGGGTCAGTCTTCTCTCTTTACCGCCCTTCCCACTCTCCCTCCACCCAACAGTGTTTGGAAGGGCGTCACATCTCCACAGCGCACACAGTTCTGGGGGGATGCAAATCAGGTAACGGCCACACAAAGTGAGGGTTAGTCCAAAGCACCCATGAAGGACTGATGGACAGAAGTGGTGTCATCACGGAAAATATTTCCCAGTCCACACGCCCATAATCTCCCTGTAGCCACGGTGCTCAAACTTGAATCTGCATCAGAAACGTCTACAGGGACTGCTGAAACACAGGTTTCCGGTTCTCATCCAGGTACAGTCTCAGGGTTAGCACGACGCACAGGTTCCCAGGTGATGCTGGTGCTGGTGAAAGCAGCGCACCTCGGGAGCCGGTGGGCAGAGCCCACGGGAAATGTCCCTTTCTGCTCCTAATCCAGGAATCAGCAACCTGCTACCTCAGTTCCTATGATGTGAGTAAATTTGAAGATGCCCCTCAATATGGCATGACCAAAGGCCTCCTCCTTCAGACTGAAGGCATTTACTATGTATTTTTGAAGTGGTTATTGATACAAAAGCATTCCTGCAGAGCACTTCATATTCATTTTCTTATCCGATTTCCTACAACTGTAGGATGTAGGTATTGTGACCTCACTTCAGAGAAGAGAAATACTGATTTGTAGGCGTTAGAACTGAGACAGACTTAATTGACTATTTAGAGCTCTCAGTCAATACGCTGTGATATTCTCCAATTCTTTTCTCTACCTAGAAATCTACATTCACATAAATTGCCAACTTAGAGATGTTAGAAGGGAGATCAAGGGCTCTGGAGTGTGACCTAAACTATGGGATAGGCGCTCGTGGTCAGCCATAGGGTTTTCCCTTCAGAGCTCTGCCCACACAGGTGAGAGAAGATAATTGAAATAATACAGCACCTTCATTTACTCTACCTTCACCAGGAGACAGGCCTCTGCTCCTTCAAAAGGCACATCTGTGATCTACGTCACTATCTAGTAGAAGAGGTGTGAGGGGCGGGTAGACCCAACCAGTAGGACACTGTTGCCTTTTATACGCACGGCTATCACTGTGGGTGGATCTCGTGAACTCACACAGGAAGGTGGAAGGACAGAGCTGGACACTTCGGCACAGAAAGACAGTAGAAAGAGTCATAAACTCTGAGTCAGATATAAGTGAGGTCATTCACGGTCCCACCAAGTATTCGGCCTTAGAAGGAGGACAGTTGATTTCCCATCTCTGAGCCTAAGTTTCTGAACTGGAAGAATAAAGAAAATATTTACTCCCATTCAGGCTGCTCTGAGGGCTGCTGGAGCAGTATCTTCAGATTTACTCACATCATAGGGACTTAGCTGCAGGTTGCTGATTCCCGGACGTAGAGCGGGAAGGTACATTTCCCAAGGGCCCTGCCCACTGGACCGAGTCTGCTCTGCAAGGCTACAGGTGATTATAAGCCATGCTTCACCTCAGGGGGAAAGCTCATTACTATGCAGAGAAGCGTGTGACAGGGGTTAGGATGATAGAATCTCTTTGAACAGCCAGATGGAGTTTTAAAGGCTCCTGGTAGAACTCACTGTGCTTTCTCCTCAGTGATCACCTTGATCACCACCTTGAACACACCTCAGAGCCATGAGCACTGCATTACAGATGAGGAATAGCATCTCAGTGCTGTGGCCTCCTGCCTTCTTACCTTATATCCATTCCTTCTTTATCCCGCGCTTGAACTTAGGTGGACAATAACCTCTCCCTGCTTTGAGGTTTGGGGGAGAAAAGGGACCTTCACTGTATGAGAACCCATAGTGGCCACGCACACTGCTGCACGATTTCATGAAACAGAAGCAGCAGGTAATAGTTACAACAGCATGGTTAAAGCTGAGGAGACTGGGACAAAACATATCTAGGTTCTTCCTTTACTACTTTTACTTATCATGTGGTCTCTACTGAAATTTCTTCATTGATAAGACAAATATAATCACACACCTACCTCCTAGAAGTCGTCTAAAAATTAAAATAGGTAAGGCATATGGGACACCAGTCTCTCGAACCCATAGAACTCTAAGGCATGTAGGCTTAGTGAGGTGTAAGTTAGTCCCACTTACCATATGAAAAATTAAATAAAGTAAGGCACATTGAACACGAAGCACCATCTCTGGCACCCATGAAATGCTTAGAAAGAAGGGAATCTTACCTTTTGTGACAGCTGGATGGACCTGGAGAGTATTATGCTAAGTGAAATAAGCCAGGCAGAGAAAGACAAGTACCATATGGTTTCACTTAAATATGCAATCTAAGGAACAAAATAAACAAAATAGAAACAGACTCATAGGTAGAGAACAGACTGAGTGCTGTCAGAGGGGAGGGTGTTGGGGGCCTGGGTGAAAAAGGTGAAGGAATTAAGCATAGAAAAAATACTCATAGACACAGATAACAGTAAGGTGATTACCAGAGGGAAGGGGGTTGGGCGAGGTGAAGGAGGGTAAGGGGGAAAAATGGTGATGGAAGGAGATTTGAGTTGGGGTGATAAACACACAATAGTGTACAGATGGTGTGTTGTAGAATTGTGTCCCTGAAACCTGGATAATTTTGTTAACCAGTGTCACCCAATAAATTTAATAAAAGGGGGGGGGATATGCTAATAAAGTAGATTGTGAGTGTTCCCACCATACACACACATACACACACACACACACACACACACACACACACATGCTGTAATTATGTGAAATGATAGATGTTAATTACTTTTATTTTGCTAATCATTTCACAATGTTTACATATATCAAAACACCATGTTGTATACCAAAAATACAGGCAATTTCTTTTAATTCTCACCAGAGGATATTTTTTCCATTGCTTTTCAGAGAGAGTGGAAGGGAGAGAGAGAGAGAAAAAAATATTGATGTGAGGGAAACACATTGACTGGTTGCCTCCTGAATGTGCCCACAATGGGGCCAGGATGGAGCCTGCAACAGAGGTACATGCCTTTGGCCAGAACTGAACCCAGGATCCTTCAGTCCAAGGGCCAACGCTCTAACCACTGAACCAAACTGGGTAGGGCAATATATGCAATTTTTATTTATCAATCATATCTCAATAAAACTGAAAAAAGTAAAATATTCTGAACTAAATTATATTAGAGATGTAACATGTCAACTAAATAGTTCTTAGAGGGAAATGTATGTCATTTGACCCATATATTAGAAAAGGAGATAAATTAAAAATACATTATGAGACATTCATATTAAAACAGAAAAGAAAGGTTAACACATCAGATTCAAAATGCATCAAATGAGATAAATAATAAACACGAAGAGAAGAAATTCATGAAACACAAAACAAATATTTATTTCAATTACAACTGACATTCAATAATATTTTGTATTAGTTTTGGGTGTAAAAAGTAGTGGTTATGTTACCAGACAGGGACCTGGCCGAGAGCAGGTCTGCCTTGAGCTGATTTGTAGAGTGTGGGTTCCTGACTTTGCGCGGGGAAGGGTTCACAATAGGAGTCCAGGTGATTTTGAGAGTACCTTTATTAAAGCTGGGACAGTGAAACAAAAGAAGGGCTTAGGGTAGAAGACGCAACAGGAGAGAGCCTAAGCAGGGCTGCTTTGGCTCTCTACAACGTTACAGGAAAGAAGGGAGCCATGCTGGGCTGCATGAATTCACTGAGAGGTAGAAGTCACAGTGAGAGAAGTGAGCTGAGGTGGGGCTGCTCTCAGCTCACTGGAAAAGAGAAAAGGGAAACATTGGAGACAGGTTCAGGGGGTTAGCCAGGGACGAGCTGTCCTTGCCCCCTGCTCCCCTGGTTGTAAGTCTCGTGGGGACACTTAAAGTTTAGGAGAAAGAAAGTAAAAAGTCATGCCAGAGAAAAGGGGTTGGTGTGCTCCAGAGAGAGCCTGTGCTGGGTCCTTTGTCTTGAGGCTTTTATTTGTGTGTGTGTTGGGGGGGGAACCCTAGGGGAGGTCTTAGTGGAGGGTCTTAACAGAATATTTATTCATTTTCCAGGTATGTCCATCAATATGTAGATTCATCAGAATGAATGTATAGAGGGGTGTCATTCTTTGGTTAGTTTCATCTTTAAAGAAAGTCATTCTTGTATATGGTGTAAGTTGGTGGTTTAGTTTTATTTTTTATTTTTGCATGTACCTGTCCGATTTTCCCAACACCGTTTATTGAAGAGACTGTCTTTAGTCTATTGTATGCTCTTGCCTCTTTTGTCAAATAGTCATTGACCATACTGGCATGGGTTGATTTCTGGGGTCTCCGTTCTGTTCCACTGATCTATATGCCTGTTCTTGTGCCAGTACCAGCCTGATTTGATTACAATGGCTTTGTAGTATAGTTTGATATCCAGTATTGTGATCCCTATGACTTCGTTCTTCTTTCTCAAGATTGCTGAGGCTATTCAGGGTCTTTTTTTGTTCCATATAATTTTTGGAATATTTGTTCTAGGTCTGTGAAGTATGCTGTTGGTATTTTAATAGGAATTGCACTGAATCTATAGATTGCTTTATGTAGTATGAACATTTTAATGATGTTAATTCTTCTAATCCATGAACATGGAATATACTTCCACTTGTTCGGATCTTTATTTCCTTTTTTGATGTCCTATAGTTTTCCAAGTACAAGTATTTTACCTCCTTGGTTTTTTCCCCAGTATCTTATTTTTTGTTGTTGCAATGGTAACTGGGATTGTTTTTTCAGTTTCTCTTTCTGAGAGTTCATTATTGGTGTTAATTTTGTATCCTGCTACATTGCTGAATTAATTTATTAAATCTTGCAGTTTTTTAGTAGAGTCTTTAGGGTTTTCTATGTACAACATCATATCATCTGTGAATAATGGCAGTTTTACTTCCTCCTTTCCAATTTGGATGTCTTTTCTTTTTTCTTCCTGTCTGTTCATTATAGCAGGACTTCCAGTACTATATTGATAAGAGTGGTGAAAACGGACATCCTGTCTTCTTCCTGTTTGTAGGAGATAGGCTTTTAGTTTTTGCCCATTGAGTATGATGTTGGCTGTAGATTTGTCATATACGGCCTTTAACATGTTGAGGTATGATCCCTCTATCCCCACTTTGCTGAGAGTCCTCATCAAAAGTGGGTGTTGGATTTTGTCAAATGCTTTTTCTGAGTATTGATATGATCATGTGATTTTTGTCTTTCAATTTGTTTATGTGATATATCACGTTTGTGACTATTGTACAAGCCTTGCATCCCTGGAATAAATCTCACTTGGTCATGGTGTATGATCTTTTTAATATATTGCTGGATCTGACGTGCTAATATTTTGTTGAGGACTTTGGCATCTATATTCATCAGGGATATTGGCCTGTAATTTTCTCTTTGTAGTATCTTTATCTGGTTTTGGAATTAGGATAATGCTGGCCTCATAAAAAGAGTTTGGAAGTGTTCCTTCCTCTTGAAATTTTGGAATAGTTTGAAGAGGATAGGTGTTAGCTCTTCTTTGAATGTTTGGTAAAACTCCCCTGTGAAGTTGTCCAGACCAGGACTTTTGTTTGCTGGGAGTTTATTGATTATTGCTTCCATTTCATTAGTTGCTATTGGTCTGTTCAGGTTTTCTGAATCTTCCTGGTTGAGTTTTGGAAGATTGTATGATTCTAGAAATTTGTCCATTTCATCCAGGTTGTCCAGTTTGCTGGCATCTAGTTGTTCATGGTATTTTCTTACAATCCTTTGTATTTCTGTGGTGTAAATTGTTACTTCACCTTTCATTTCTGATTTTGTTTATTTGGATCCTCTCTTTGTTTCTTAATAAGTCTGGCTAAAGGTTCATCAATTTTGTTTATCTTTTCAAAGAACCAGCTCTTCATTTCTTGATAGTTTGTATTATTTTTTTAGACTCTATGTCATTTATTTCCACTCTGGTCTTTATTATTTCCTTCCTTCTACTTACACAACTGTTCTTGTTGTTCTCTAATTCTTTCAGTTGTAGGGTTAGATTGTTTATTTGAGCTTTTTCTTGTTTTCTTGAGGTAGGCTTGTAATGCCATGAACTTCCCTCTCAGGACTTTCACTGTGTCCCACTGATTTGGGGTTATGTGTTCATTTTTTTGTTTTGAGGAAGTTTATTTCTTCCTTGATCTCATTGGTAATCCATTCATTGTTTAATAACATGCTATTTAGCCTCCATGTGTTTGAATGTTTTTGAGGTGTTTTTTTAATTGTAGTTGATTTCTAATTTCATGCCATTGTGATCCAAGAAGATATTTCAATCTTCTTGAATTTGTTAAGACTTATTTTGTGTCCTAACATGTGGTCTTTGAGAATGTTCCATGTGCACTTGAGAGGAATGTGTATTCTGTAGCTTTGGGATGAAATGTTCTGTAAACATCTATTAAATCCATGTGACACACTATGTGATCTAGTGTGTCATTTAAGGTCTGTGTTTCCTTGTTGATTTTCTGACTGGAAGATCTATCCACTGATATCATGGGGGGGGGGGGGTGTTAAAGTCCCCTACTATTACTGTATTGCTATTGATCTCTCCCTTAAAATCCACTAAGAGGTTTTTTCCTTATATATATTTAGGTGCTCCTATGTTGGGTGGGTATATGTTTACAAGGGTTATATTTTCTTGTTGGATCAATTCCTTAAGTATTATGTAGTGACTGTCTTTGTCTCTTGATATGGCCTTTGTTTTGAAGTCTATTTTGTCTAAGTATTGCTACCCCAGCTTTTTTTTTTTTTTTCCATTTCCATTTGCATGAAATATTTTTTCTGTCCCTTCACTTTCAGTCTGTGTGAATCTTTTGTTCTGAGGTGGGTCTCTATAGTAGACAGCATATATATGGGTCATGTTTTCTTATCCATTCATTTCTTACCCTACGTCTTTTGAATGGAGCATTTAGTCTATTTATGTTTAAGGTTATTAGTGATAGGCAATTATTTATTGCCACTTTTTCTTTATACATATGTTCCTCTCTCTATTTCTTCTTCAAGCAGTCCCTTAGCATTTCTTGAAGTGCTGGTTTCGTGGTAATGAACTCCTTTAGCCTTTTTTTGTCTGCAAAGCTTTTTATTTCACCTTCAATTTTAAATTATAGCCTTGCTGGATAGAGTACTCTACAATTCAAGTGCTTGCTTTTCATTACTTTGAATACTTCCTGCCAATTCCTTCTGGCCTGAAGTGTTTCTGATAAAAAAATCACCTGACAGTCTAATGGGAACTTCCTTGTAGTTAACTTTGTCTCTTTCTAGCTGCTTTTAAGGTTCTTTCTTTGTGTTTAATGTCTGTCATTTTAATTATGATGTGTATTGGTGTGGGTCTCTTTGGGTTCATCTCGATTGGGACTCTGTGCTTCCTGAACTTGTGTGACTTTTTCCTTCACCAGGTTAGGGAAGTTTTCTGTCATTATTTCTTTAAAGAGGTTCTCTATTCCTTGCTCACTTTCTTCTCCTTCTTGTACCCCTATGATGTATATGTTGTGATGTTTCATGTTGTCCCAAAGTTCCCTTAAACTATCTTCCAGCTTTTTAATTTTTTTTCCTTTTGCTGCTCTAACTTGATGTTTTTTCTACTGTTGTCTTCCAAATTACTGATTTGATCCTCTGCTTCATTCCACCTACTTTTTATTCCTTCCAGTTTATTCTTGATGTCAGATACGGTATTCTTCATTTCCAACTGGCTCTTGTTCATGGTGCCTGTTCCTTTTTTATCCTGTTGTAGTTCCCACTAAGTTTCTTGTAATTTTAAGTTCCTTGAGCATTCTTATAACCAATATTTTGAATTCTATATCTGATAAATTTCTTTGCTCTACTTTTGTTCTTTTTCTGGAGCTTCTTCTTTTTCTTTCATTTGAAGGTTGTTTCTTTGTCTCCCCATTTTTGCTGGTCCTTTGTGTTTGTTTCTATGTATTAGAACTTCTATGCCTCCTAGTCTTTGTGGGGTGGCTTTATGTAATAAGTGTCCTGTGGGACCCAGTTGTGCAGTCTCTTTGATCTCCTGAGCTGGATGCTCTAGGAATGTCCCTTGTGTGGGTTATTTGGGATCTTCTGTTGTAATTGAATCTTGATTATTGCTGTCCCATTTTGGGGTGAGATCTCCCTTCAGGCTCACTGACTGTGAGGCTCAACCCTGACTACATCATGCGAGCTATGGTGCAGTTGCGGTCTTGAGGTGGTTTCTGCCTTTCCTGTTAAAAGTCTCCTCCTCAGCTAGTCTTCAGTTGGTAATTCATGGTGAATGTTCCCCAATTTAGTTTTATTTCCAGTTTAGTTCTGGGAGGAGGTACAAGAAAGATCCACCTACTCCCCCGCCATCTGGTAGCTCAGAAGTTCACCCACATCCATGGTTCCAGACCCAGATAACACCAGTAACTCTGGTTCATTCCCTCAACTCCCTTAAAGACATTTAGTACATAGATCTTGGAGAATTGATTTGTTTCTTTAAAACAATACTTTCTAAATTGCCATATTATCAGCAAAGTATTTTTTTTTTCATTCAACAAACAATTCTTTAGGTACTCCTCCATGCACAGAACTAATATTTTAAAAAGGAATAGTATGTAGTCAGTGTTCAGGAAATACATTCTATTTTAAGGGGAGAGAGAGATGAACAGACTGTCACAATGCAGTAAGATAAATACCCTGATAGAAGCACCAACACAGGCGACCGTGGGAAAAAGGTAGGAGTACCCAGCATTGGGGAAATCAGCATAAATGCTTCTTGAGTATTTGTTTCTAAATTGCCATACACTTCAGCAGGTCTTGCACCTTCTCTTCTCTTTCTCTTTCCCCCAAGGCATGCCTAGAACAGGGCTCGTGAGTAGTGATGCCCCAATTAGAGCCAATGGACTGAAGCCATGTTTGGCAAAGTGTCCTATAATCCTTTTGGTTCACTGGCTGAGCCCAACCCCACCTAGGGAGGACAATAAAGACCTGTGTTCAGAGCCCCACTGAATAGAGAGCTCTGGACTCCATAGAACCCACTACCTGCCTACTGTCTCTTAGGAGCCATGAAGTACCTATTACTCACCCTTGCAATTTTTTTGCTCCTGGCCCAGTTGGTCTCAGGTAAATAGAATCTTGGGGAAGAAGAAACACCAACTTAGAACAGGGTCCTGCACATGGAGTCCCTGTTCTCAAACTGGCCATGGGAGTGGGGCAGGGCTCTCACAGGAGGGGGGCTGAGGTTTGCCTTACTTCTTCAAAACACCTCTAAGAGACCTACCTCAAGGCTCTCCCAGTACAGCCGTGTCCATGGCTGGATTGGAGGGAGGATCATGAGAAGCCAAGGAGAGAGCTGATCATCATGAAAACCCAAGCTTCCCTCTGTGCTATCACTTACGGCCAGTTCAGTCCAGCCCTGCCTCGTTTCACTTTGTACAGCAACAATTCTAAAATATTATTCTCCCAGTTTTCTTGATCTTACAGAGAAGATTTTGCATTTTAAAAATTTTGGATCATATTAATAGACCCATAAGGTGGAAAAGGGAAAAATATTCTGAATGAATGGGGGTTGGAGGGGAATTCAAGCCTCTTGGAAGTCCTATGTCAGATTTCAGTTCTTCTTGTGTAAGCATTCCTTATTTTTAATTAATTCCATAGTTTATATTTACAAAATTAAGACAGGAACTCTGAAAGTGTTTTAGAAATAAAGAAATTGGCCACCATGTCATATAAAATCCTTACATTTTAAAAATTGTGACCAACTGGTGAACAAGTTTATAATCTGCATTTTTAAACTTAAGAATGTATGTGGAAATTTTCCCAGGTCTTTAAATATTCCTTAAACATACAATTTGCAATAGATGCTTATTATTTTGTCACATTTTTGTGCCAATATTAACTTGGAGAGCACCTTATTGTGTATCATTTGGGTTGTTTTTTTCCAGTGTGTCACTATTATAAATAACATTGTACAACCTTGTTAATATATCATTGTAAGATTATCTGCTTATATAGTTAGATTTTAGAAATTCCACTGCTTTGTTAAGGAAGCTAGCATATATCGCCAAGCGATACTATTAGTGTGTTACTATTTTCAAACTTTATATTTCATATTTCTTGTAAATATCTTCTAATATATTGGTTACATCTTTAAAAAATATTGATTTTAGACACAAAAATGTTATTTTCATGTTTGCAAATCTGATGGTATTTTGTTTGCAGTCTTCCACTAACTTAGAAAGTTCTCCATGCTAACAGTTTATTCACCATGCTTACAGATTTTTTTGTTTTGTTTTTTAAATAGCTTATTTTGTTTTTAAATAGCTTATTTATAATTTTACTTTCCTAGCTTTAATGAAAGAAAATTCATCAATATTTTCAAAACCTATTTCTTTGCTTATCTCACTTTTAATTGAGAGAATTGCCACTTTTGACAATTTCTCTTGAATAAATAATAGCTTAAATAATTTTAATTAACTTCAGCTTACTGAAACTTCTTTTAAAGGTTTTATTATTCTGTTTTTTACATTGGACTCAAACCCATATTTTACATATGGCACAAAGTGAGAAACAAACTTTTTTGAGGTATACAATTTCTTAACTGGTAGAAACTGTATAATAATTTTACAGTTGCCTCTGCAGATAGTACTTAATGTTCTCTAGAATTTGCAGAACTGTTTAAGAGGAAATTAATAACAGTATGAGGGTTGCCTTAGAAAATGTTTCAGATCTATTGCATTCTTGAAATTCTGTGAGTTTAGATTGCATGATTTCTTCCTCTGTCTCTAGGAATTGATGACATACATCACACACTCTCATGGTGTCCCTTTTCTAAACCAAAGGGCCTGAGAAAACCCCTTAGTTACCATTCTAGACAAACACAAGCAATTCAGGATTATCCTGTAAGAATATTTAAGTCTAACCCAAGGTCTAGAGGCATTAGAAATGCAACCCTTAGAAAGGACATTTGGAAAGAAGAATCAATACAATGCCAGAGCCCACAGAAGATCAGGATGGAAAGGAAGGAAACTTGACCTGTGGTTTCCATTCACAGAGCTCAGCTGAAGAATGCTTAAGAGAAACATTTGAATGTTATCTTCATGGAGATATTTGGGATCTTGAGAAAAAAGGGGATCATGGAAGGAGTTCAGAGAACACTGGAGGCCAAGGACCATTGTAGAAAGCCCTTACAGACACAAACAGAGAAGAGGGGGATATAGAGTAAGAAAAATCATGAAAACAAAGAAGTGAAGCAACCTTTCTGTTCCTCAGAAGTATGAAGCTCTTCCCCTGTTCAAGGCCTTTGCACATGCTATTCCTTCCTCTTTGAACACTCTTCTGGACTGCCACATAGCTGGATCCCTTTGATCCCTTACATCTAGGGTTGAACATCGTTTCCTGAGGGATAATTTCCTCAATGGCCCCATGTGGAATTCTGATTTTAGGACTGAGAGGCCCAGGCATACATCTATAAATCTATGTGTGCAAATGTATGCATGTAAATATTATGTATGCAAAATCTCATTTAACCCTCAGAGGAGAACTGAGCAGTTGATAAGGGATAATAGTAGTGGTAATAGTCAGAACTCAAAAATGATTACTCTCTGCTATATCACATTATTTTTTAATTTTTTGCACTTACCATAAACTTTAGTTACTTTGGTTATTCATTACTTGTTTCTTTTTTTTCTCCCCTCCCCCAATGTAAGCTTCTCAGACCTTGTCTTTCTGTTCACTGTTTGTTCCCATCATCCTGCAGAGTTCTTGACACAGTAGGCACTCATTATACATTTGTTGGTTGAACAGAGAGGAATGAATTAAGCAACATAGAACAAGGTAATATAGAGTTCCAGCATCTCTTCAGGACCTTCTGTGTGTTATATATCATGTGCTGAGAGCATTTACTAGATATGTCTATAGTATGTACATATATACATCCATATCCTACAGAATGGCTCCCTAATGAATATATAATGAATATATTGCTAGTAGACTGGCTTTTGGGGTTTTATTTCCAAAATTTTACAGAATATATTTATACCTCAATAATATATAGTTATAGATATATATGAAAAAATTATATTTATATTTAACAAGACAATATATAAGACAAATCTAGAGTTACATGTCAAATACAATTTATAGAACCTCAGACACATGTAGAGACATTTTGAAAATCTCACCAAGCAACAACAAAAGCCATGTGTGTTTGAGTAACAGGCTAAAGCATTATAGTAATAATTTGAGAATTTTATATTTTAAAATTATAGTTTTTGTACTTCTATTTAGGTGTTAATGTGTGTCTTAGTTATATTTTCTGAAATTGATTAGGGGTTTTATATTCATAAGTAATCATATGTTATATATTTTTCCATGTAAAATAATGGGAAATAAACACCAGGCATGTGTTTATATGCAGAATTTTGGTTTCAGAAAGGGTCACCCATATATAAAAATTTCTACATGTGTATATATTTATAAAATCTCATTTAATCATCAGAGAAGGTCTTCTTGATTAGGAAAAGTATAACACAGCAGCTGGTAAGGGACCTGAATAATCAGTGTTCAAAAAACTATTGTTATTTTACCTTTCATGATAGGTCTCTGATTTACATGATCTATATAATCCCTTTATGCAGGTAATTGGTATGTGAGAAAGTGTGCAAACAGAATTGGAAATTGCAGGAGCAGCTGCAGAATTGGAGAGTTACAGGTACACCCTGCTACTGGGATGTGCAGCAAGGAAAAATTGTGCTGTGTTCTGAATGGCAGGGAGCTTAATCCCCTTCTCTGTGGTGGCACCACAAAGACTACAACCACAAAGAACACAGCCACACCACCAGGAACTATGGTACAGACTGCAGTGACTACGGTGATGCAGATGCAAAGTACTGCTGAACCTTGAGCATTCCAGCCTCTGTCTCCTGACACAAGATCCCTGGTTCATTAAAGCAAAGGGCCTTATTTTGGTGTCAGTCTTCTCACTACTTCACACCCTGCCTCCACTCAACAGTGTTTGGAAGGGAATCACATCTTCGTAGCACCCGTAATTCTAGGGTAGGAATATAAATAAGATAGAGGGCAGGCACAAGTGAGGATTAGTCCAAAACACACATTAAAGACAGGGGACAGAAACGATGTCATCCTTAAAGACAGTTCCCAGGCCACAGATCCACAGTCTGCCTGTGGCTATGATTATCCAACTGTAAAGTGTATCAGGAACACCCGGAGGGAACACAGATTTCTGGACCTCATCTCCAATTTCTGATTCTGTGATAGAGCCTGAGAATTAGCATTGCTCACAAGTTCCAGGTGATGCTGATGTTTTTGCTAGGGGCCACACTTTGAAAACCACCGGCCTATAATATGGAATGATTGAATACCTCCTTCTACCTAGGAAATGCCTAGGTTGAAGGCATTTCCTATGCATTTCTTTATGTGAAATATTTGATGTATTTTTTGCTAGTGAAACAAAAGCATTCCTACAGAGTGCTTAGTCATTTTCTTATTAGATTTCCTACAGCAACTTCAAAAATGTACATATTACGACCTCACTTCAGAGAAGAGGAAACTTGATATATAAGCATTAGAACAGAAACAGATTTAATTGACTACTGAGAACATTCTGCATTACACCTTGATTGTCCAGTTTTTTCCTCTCCCTGGCAATCCTCAACACAGACTCCAACTTAGATAGGATGGAAGATCGAGATCTCCATAGTGTGACCTGAAGACTGGGATAGACACTCACCTTCAGCCATAAGATTTTTCCCTTAAGAGCTCTTCCTGCACCAGTAAGAGAATATGGCATATCACAGTCATCCATCTATGCCTCAGGTCTACTTCCTTGATACTTGGATTTTGAGAACAGGACACACAGCTCCTGTCACTTTCTGGATACCTATGGTAGCCATGTTTTTGTCAGTCTCAGTTTTCCTGCTTAGGGAATGATAGGGTTGGACCAAATGTCTTTTTTTTTTTCTTTTAAATATATCTTTATTGATTTCAGAGAGAGAAAAGGAGAGGGAGAGAGAGAGATAGAAACATCAATGATGAGAGAGTCATTGATTGAGCCCACAACCTGGGCATGTGCCTTGACCAGGAATCGAACCCCGATCACCTGGATCCTAGGTCGATGCTCAACCGCTGAGCCACGCCTGGCCGGGGGGACGGAATGTCTTTCTCCTCACCCCTGTCATGATGTTATCCTTCTAATTCTAAAAATATGAGCTTAGCTTATGCCTTGTGGGGTCAACTTCACTTTTGACCTCATTAGAGGCCAAAGATTTAGTGCAGAGAAAACACTAAAAATACTGGGAGAATATACTGATGGAGGGTCATCTCCGTTATAAAGCAAGCCCACGAGTGCCATCACGAAATCCTTTTCCTTCTCCACTTGATACTAATTAGCAACATCAGTTACTAAGAGGTCCATGTGCACCTACCGCCTCTAACATGTGGCATCACTTCCTTTCCATTGATAGTGTCCAGATTCAGCCGTTACGACTCACCATGGGGTTACTGCAATAGCCTTCCATTGATGGGTGGGTAGACCCAACCAGTAGGACACTGTTGCCTTTTATACGCACGGCTATCACTGTGGGTGGATCTCGTGAACTCACACAGGAAGGTGGAAGGACAGAGCTGGACACTTCGGCACAGAAAGACAGTAGAAAGAGTCATAAACTCTGAGTCAGATATAAGTGAGGTCATTCACGGTCCCACCAAGTATTCGGTCTTAGAAGGAGAACAATTGATTTCCCATCTCTGAGCCTAAGTTTCTGAACTGGAAGAATAAAGAAAATATTTACTCCCATTCAGGCTGCTCTGAGGGCTGCTGGAGCAGTATCTTCAGATTTACTCACATCATAGGGACTTAGCTGCAGGTTGCTGATTCCCGGACGTAGAGCGGGAAGGTACATTTCCCAAGGGCCCTGCCCACTGGACCGAGTCTGCTCTGCAAGGCTACAGGTGATTATAAGCCATGCTTCACCTCAGGGGGAAAGCTCATTACTATGCAGAGAAGCGTGTGACAGGGGTTAGGATGATAGAATCTCTTTGAACAGCCAGATGGAGTTTTAAAGGCTCCTGGTAGAACTCACTGTGCTTTCTCCTCAGTGATCACCTTGATCACCACCTTGAACACACCTCAGAGCCATGAGCACTGCATTACAGATGAGGAATAGCATCTCAGTGCTGTGGCCTCCTGCCTTCTTACCTTATATCCATTCCTTCTTTATCCCGCGCTTGAACTTAGGTGGACAATAACCTCTCCCTGCTTTGAGGTTTGGGGGAGAAAAGGGACCTTCACTGTATGAGAACCCATAGTGGCCACGCACACTGCTGCACGATTTCATGAAACAGAAGCAGCAGGTAATAGTTACAACAGCATGGTTAAAGCTGAGGAGACTGGAACAAAACATATCTAGGTTCTTCCTTTACTACTTTTACTTATCATGTGGTCTCTACTGAAATTTCTTCATTGATAAGACAAATATAATCACACACCTACCTCCTAGAAGTCATCTAAAAATTAAAATAGGTAAGGCATATGGGATATCACAGTCCCTGCAACCCATGAAACAGTAAGGCATGTAGGCTTAGTGAGGTATAAATTATTCCCACTTAAAATATAAATAATCTGAGATTCATGGAGAAGAGGATCTTGCATAAACACAATCACTTATCAAAGGCAGTTCTGCCTGCTTCCAAGGCCATAACCTCTCTAACCCATCTCATGCTAATCCTGAAGATATCCTCATAATCATATAGTCCTCAAGAATGAGCTCTGCAAACCATGCAGAACAATCTGGATTCCAGAAGGAGAAGAGAGGGAGAAGGAGACAGGAAGTTTATTTAAGGAAATAATAGCTGAGAACTTCCCAAACCTGGGGAGAAACTTGGACAACAAGTTCATAGAGCTAACAGGTCACCCTAATACTCCATGGAAAAATACCTTCTCCAAGATACATGATAATAAAATCATCAAAAATTAAATATAAAGAAAGAATCTTATAGTACCAAACCTTAATATACAATGTTTTTCCTCTCCATAGATACATATGATAAAGTTTAATGTATAAATTAAGCACAGTAAGAGATTAACAATAACTAATAATAAAATAGAACAATTATAGCATTATATTGTAATAAAAGTATGTAAATGGGGCGGGGGGAGAATCCTAGAGGCACCCAGGAGAAAAAAAGAGTATAACTTACAAGGAAACCTTCATTAGGCTATGAGATTTCTTAGCAGAAACCCTACGGGCTAGGAGATGGTGGAATGGAGTGTTGAAAGGTAAAAACTGCCAGCCAATAATACTCTATCCAGCAGAATTATCCCTCAGATATGAAGGAGGAATACTGACTTTCCCACAGAAACAAAAGCTGAGGGAGTTTATCACCACTTGGCCTGCCTTGCAAGAAATGCTGATAGGAATTCTTCAAGCTGAAATGAAAGGAAGCTAAATGCAACATGAAAATATATAAAAGTACACAACACAATGCTAAAGGTAAAAAATATATAGTCAGACTTAGAAAACTAATTCCGTAATAGGATGGTGTGTTAAAACTTAACTATAGGATAAGAGTTAAAGGAAAAGAGTATTAAAATAACTACAGCACCCCGGCCAGTATGGGTCAGTTAGTTGAGAGCCGTCCTGTGAACCAAAAGGTTGCCTGTTCGATTCCTAGTCAGGGCACATGCCTGGGTTGTGGGCTTGATCCCCCAGTGGGGGCATGCAGAAGGCAGTCGATTGATGTTCCACTCTCACACTGATGTCTCTCTCTGTGCCCCTCCCTTCCTCTCTCTCTAAAAATCAATAAAGATATTTTTAATGTATTAAAATAACTATAGCTTCTATAATTGTTAATGAATACACAGCATAAAAAGAGGTAAGTTGTGACAATAAAAATATAAAAGAGGTGAAGAAAAACGGTGGAGGCTTTACAAGCAGAGATAAATTGCTATCAGCATAAAATGGACTGTTTTGTCTATGAGATGTTTTATGTAAGCCTCATGATAACCACAAGGCAAAAATGTAAGATAGATTTACAAAATATTTTTTTAAAAAGAGAAACAGAGTACACCACCAAGAAATCATCAATTTACAAAGGTAGGTAGAAACAGAGGGGGAAAGAAACAATAGAAATACAAATCAATCAATAAAACGACAGTAGTAAGTCCTTACATCACAATGGCTCCTTTAAAAGCAAATGGATTGCATTCACCAAAGGTACAGAGTGGCTAATGGATTTAAAATAATAAGAAGAAGAATTGTCAGAGATCATAGAAATAAGGAGACTTTTTAAGAGTACAAGCTTATTAGTACAACTAGTAGATAAATAAATCCCGGAGATCTAGTGCACAGTATTGTGATCATAGATAACAATTGTATTACAGACATCAAACTTGTTAAGAGAGTACATCCTAATTATCCTCACCAGGAAAAAGGAATGATAATTAGGTGGTGTGATAGAGGTGCTAGCTAATCCTATTATTGCAACATATTAATGTGTTAATCAACATGGCAATCATATTACAACATATAAATGTATTAATCAACATGTTGTATGCTTTACAGTGTTACATGTCAAATATGTTTCAATTTTAAAAACAGTTTAAAATAAACCATCCAATTAGAAAATAGTCTCAGACATGAGATGTTTCTCCAAAGAGAATATTCCGATGCCAAATAAGTACATGACAACACATTCAACATCACTAGCAAATAGGGAAATGCAAATTAAGATCACTATGATATATCATTATATGCCTATCAAAATAGCAAAAATGAAATATAGTGACAACCTGGAGTACTGGCAAGGATGAGAAAAAACTGAATCTTTCATACATTGCTGGTAGTGACATAAAATGGTATAGCCACTCTGGAAAATAGTCTGGTAGTTTCCCAAACTAAAAAAATGTACACTTATTTCATAACCCAGAAATCATCCTCCTGAGCATTTAATCCCAGAGAAATGAAAACATGTCCACCCAAAAAACTGTCCATCATTATTCATAGCAGTTCTATATATAATAGCTAAAAACTGGAAAAAACAAAACAAAATGTCCTATAGTAGGTAAATGTTTAAGCAATGTACAGACATGCCAAGAATACTACTCAGTAATAAAAAGGAACAAACAATTGATACATATACATATGATAACTACTGGTATATTAGAACTTTCTCCTGTCCTCCGGTTATGTCCCATTTATTTCTCCTATCTTAGTTTTCATAAGGTAGATCTCCTGCTGGTATAAATATTCTACATTTTGTTTTTAAGTATCTATATTTTATACATTAGTGATTTGTCTTCACTATTTTTTTTTTTAAATATATCTTTATTGATTTCAGAGAGAGGAACGGAGAGGGAGAGAGAGAGACAGAAACATCAATATGAGAGAGTCATTGATCAAGCCCACAACCGGGCATGTGCCCCGACCAGGAATCGAACTCCGATCGCCTGGATCCCAGGTCGACACTCAACCGCTGATCCACGCCTGGCCGGGCTGTCTTCACTATTAAGACCCATGCACATGCTTATCATTATTAACTTACCAACAGCCTTCAGAAATAAAATTTAAACAATGCAAAGTCTTATATTCTTCTCCTGGCTGCTCAGCCTTAGCTCTTTATTTGATGCTTATAGGTGACTCCACAGCAAGTCACATACAAAAGAAATGCATGTCTACAGGAAGACTATAAATAATAAAATCAATTCCCTGACTAGGGCTTGAACTGTGTAAAGGCCCATGGCAAAGGTGAAGAGAGGTGATCCTTGGGACCTCAGAGATAACTCACCTTAAACTTACATTTGCCTCCAATAAAGATTTCTTCCATGTCACTTTCTTTTGATGTAAAAGATATTCCTATGATAAACTACTATATGACCTGAATGATGAAGCTAGTGCCCATCCAAGCCAATTGCCTTATTAATTAATTAACTTATTTATTTACTTACTTTTGGTATGTATATCAATGGTTCACAGGGTTGAAATTTTTTTAAAAATGAAATCAATGGTCTAAGGATAATCTAGTTAAATATCTCCCCCTAGTGGAGACTTTTGATTTAGTGAAAGTCAGATACCTTAGTTACCCGAGATACACACACACACACACACACACTCACTCAAGCACAAATGCATGCATGCATACACATCTAAATAATAATAGAATAAATAGAATAACAAAGATAAAGTAATGTTAAATATGTTAAAAGAAAATTAAATGATCAAAATAATTTTCTCAAAGACAAGGTACATCTGATTTTTTTAAAAACACCCTCTTGCACCTCTTTTCAAAATGTGGTAAAATATTTATAACACAAAATTGCCATTTTAACCATTTTTAAGAGTACAATCCAGTGACATTAAATAAATTCACCATGTGCAACCATCACCACTATCTGTTCTAAGCCCCTTTCATCACCCCAAACCGAAACTCTGTAATCATTAAACAATAACTCCCCATTTTCCACTCATCTCAGGTCTTGGTAACTTCTAAAATTTTCAGTTGTTCTGAATATGCCTGTTTTAGATGTTTTATATCAGTAAAGTCTTATATTATTTGTCCTTTTGTGTCTGGCTTCTTTTGCTTAACAGAGCATTTTCAAGATTTGTCCATGTTAGAGCAAGAAATCAGAACTTCATTTCTCTTTATGGCTGAATAATATTCCATTGTATGTTTATATCACATTTTGTTTATCCATTCTTTTGTTGATGGAAATTTGGCCCATTTCCACTTTTGGGCTATTGTAAATTTCTGCTGCTATGCACATTCACGTACAAGTATCAGCTTGCAATCCTGGTTTCAATTTTTTTAGGTACATGCCTAAATTTTAGATACATACCCAGTGGAATTGCTGGGTCATATGGTGACTGTATGTTTAACTTTCTGAGGAAGTGCCAACTGTTTTCAATAGTGGCTGCACAGTTTTACATTCCAATCAACAGTGCATGAGGGTTCTGATTTCTCCACATCCTCACCAACATTTGTTATTTTCCTGTCTTTAATTTTTTTTTTAAACATATCTTTATTGATCTCAGAGAGAGGAAAGGAGAGGGAGAGAGAAAGATAGAAACATCAATGATGAGAGAGTCACTGATCAGCTGCCTCCTGCATGCCCCCGACTGGGGATAGAGCCCACAACCCGGGCATGTGCCCTGACTGGGAATCGGACCCCGATAGCCTAGATCCTAGGTCGACGCTCAACCGCTGAGCTACGCCCAGCTGGGCTCCTGTCTTTAATTTTAGCCATACTAGTAGATGTGAAGTGTTATCTCAATTTGATTTTGATTTCCATTTGTTATAGCTTTGTGATGAATTAACTCTTATTAATGGATAATGTCTCACTGTCTCATAACAGTTTTTTACTTATTTTGTCATACATTAGTACAGCCACACCAGCTCTTTGTATGGAAAATCTTTTTCCATTTCTTTACTTCCCACCTCTTTGCATCTTAGGTCTAAAGTGAGTCTCTCTTAAGCAACATATAGTTGAATTGGGCTTGGGGTTTTTAATCAGTTTTGCCAATGTCTATTATTCAATTGATTAGAGAGTTTAATCCATTTACATTTAAAGTAATTTCTGATAGGGGAGACCAATGGCAGTGTGCAGGACTAGAGCGAGGGTGAGAGTGTGGGTGGGTGGGAATGAGGGAGAGGATGCATGGTGTGCGTGTGAGTGGGCATCTGTGGTCAGTGCAGGAACTCTGGCAGGCAGTTTGGGTGCTCCTGACAGAGGAGCTGCCAGCCACTGCCATGTGCAGCTCCACAGGCCCTTCTCTTCTCTGGAGATTGAAGAGTGCACCATTTTGGAGGAGGCTGTGGAAGCAGCCCTGCCCTAGTGCCCCTAGGCCGCAGACAGGCCCGGAGGGCCCCAGCTCTGGGACCTCTGGCCCCTGGACCCAGAGAACTGCCATAGCAACCCAGTGCGCCTGAACAATAGCCCCCTGCCCCATCATCTTGGCCTGCCCCATCAAAATGAAACCAAAAAAGGACCCCAAATAGCTGCAGCAATCTTGAGACAGAAGAACAAAGTTGGAGGGATCACAATACCAGATATCAAGTTATACCAGTAAGCCACTGTAATCAAAACAGCCTGGTACTGGCGCAAGAACAGGCATCTAGATCAATGGAACAAAACAGAGAATCCAGAAACCAACCCAAGCCATTACGCTCAATATATGACAAAGGAGGCCAGAGCATACAATGAAGTAAAGATAATCTCTTCAATAAATGGTGCTGGGATAACTGGACAGATACATGCAAAAAAATGAAACACCACCAACAACTTATACTGTACACAAGAATAAACTAAAAATGGATAAAAGACTTAAATGTAAGTCATGAAACCATACAAATCCTAGAAGAAAACATAGAAAGCAAAATATCAAACATCCCATGTAGCAGAATTTTCACTGATACAACACCTGGGGCAAGAGATGCAGGCAGATGAGGGCCAGAATAGGTCTCTCTAGGGCTCAAGACCCAGGGCAGGCAAGCCCTCTGCTCGGGCATAAGTGCAATACTTGCCTAAGCTACAAGAAAATTAATCTACCTGATGAAAGGGGCAGCACTTACGGGTCTTTCATAATTAGTCCTTATTCGTGAGAACACCTTACCCAAGTTTGAGAAATCATCCCAATAAACTCCTAGTTCTGAATGTTGCTGCCTCAGAATCAGATCGGGCATACATAAAATTGTTGTTATGAAGAACCAATGAGGTTGAGACCCACTCATGTCCTTTGACAGGAGCACTCCACCTGATTATCTGAACCAATTTAGCCATTAAAACCTGCCCTAGAAAAGTCTAAAAGGAAAAGGAAATGATGATGTCTACTGTTGGCAAGGAGGCTAAGAAAACACGCTCTCCTCAACTACAAAATGTGCACAACCATTTTGAAAACCAAATTGACAATATTTACTAAAAGTCTTAGGAAAGTCCTGTTTCATGAATCCGCCTAATCACCTCTAGGGATTAAAGCCAAGGAAATACTTATGTAGCCAGTAGACACTAAAAACTATTCCATAATATATAAAAGAGCTTGGGGGCAATTTTGAAAAGAAAGTTTGAGTGAAGGGGATGGAAAAGGAAAAACAATTTTAAAAGCCAATGAGCTAATGAGAAGATTAGGTGAAGCCGAGCGAACTCACCATTACTGGGACGAAGGCATTTCACTTAAGATCACTGATGTCTTCTAGTCATTTTGAAATTTGATTGTGTTACTCCAGGTAATCGCCTTCTCAGTAATCCACCTTCCCAAACTCTTGCATAAGTTCTGATAAACTCCAAAATTCTTAGTATGTGTGATTTTATTTTTGCTGGAATTCAAGGGAGAGTTTTGCACCTGGAAGAATGGGTATGGTACAAGTTGGTTAGCACATGAAGACGGAATTCTGGAAGCCAGTGTATCCCTGAGAATGTAAACATTTCTGAAGATAGCAGAGGTCTGACGGATGCTAGACTTTCAAAAGCCATGCAGTTGGTGGAAGTGTGAGACAGTTTAACTACATCTTTCCTGTTAATCAGGAAAATTCCATAAACTGATATTTGCGTTACACAACAAAGCCATTTTCATTCTATTAAAGAAAAATTTTAGAATGCTATGCAACACGTTTCCAGATGTTTTCTTTAAATAGTAGTAATGCTGCTGGCTATTGCCTTTTTCTCTGTTTTTATATTTCCTGATTCTTCTCAATAAAGTACATGTTACACAATAAAACTATTTTTAAATATTGTTTTTAATAGACATAAAAAGAAAAATGAAACAAAAATCTTTCAAACAAACACAACTTCCCTGACTGACCCATTTAAATAATCCAACACCTAGTTATAGGTGGATTTTCGACTGTGGGAGGTTGGCAACCCTAACCTCCGCATTGTTCAATGGTCAACTATTATTTGCTCTCCTACCTCCTGAACTCCATGGAGCTTGGTGGGTGAATTATCCAGAAATTTATTATACTTATGTCCTTTTATAAGTAGTACACTAAAACAATTTGTACTTTTAAAAGTCCCAAATTTTTGAGGCCCTTAGATGTAACAGTAAGTACTAACTGGTGATTTCTTCCTTATTAAGAAACATCGTGTTCTGTACTCATCCCATCATGCTCATGGGAACACCTACTGTTCAAGCTCTAAGAAGATTTTGGGGGAAAGAAGACTCTCATGGGATCAATCTCGGAGATCTAGCCTCATAGATTCTCTGACAATGGGACAGAAAAACAGACACACATGCACACACACACATGAGAGCACACACACATTACTGAAGTGGGAGTAGAGAGACCCCATTTTTTCTAAGATGCAGCCTTAATGTTACCTGTGGGACAAAGGAATGCGAGTTTTCTAATCAAGGAGTACAGAATGTTCTTCTCTCAGGTTAGGTACAGAATGTCCTCTCCATCACAAGGGCAATACATTTTGTTAGTATAAATAAAGTCACCTTCAAAACTCAAAGATCAATTTATCAGCCCTGCCCTGTTTATATTTCTCTCCTTATCAAGAACAGAGTCCATGATTTACTTCCTAACTCTATAGCCAATAACTAGGACTCCTTTGTTTCTCTTCTTTTGGTCATTTGGTTCCTTGGGCACACCACAACCCTGTATTAACCCAACTCTCTTCTGCATTTAGAAAGATGAGTGTTGCTGGTGGCCTTACACAAAAGCATACATCAATTCCAGTATAAATGCATGGTTATCAATCTCAATTAGTTCACCTACACTATCCAGAAGCTATTGTGTTGAACTACGTGCAGTCAGAGCCTGAGTGAGAGGCTGTTAAGCTAAGGGCTGCTATAGAGATGGTAAAATCTCCGAAAGTTTATCGATACCAGTGCCCTGGTTGGGATCTCAGATAAACTGTCATGATTCAAAGGATTTATGGGTGGGTCTTAGACATGAAGATGACTGAGAACAACTTGAAAGAAAGTCTGTTAATCTTTCAAAAGAGTTATAATGACACAGAAATCAAAGCCTGGGTAACAAATTCATTCATACCGTTTCCTAAACCTGTACTAGTAGGAAACATGTTGCCAAAGTAGCAGAATCCCCAGAAGAATCACCCCAGCCCAGTCTCCAAGGTATGGCCACTGAGGTCAATGAACAAGGGAAACCTTCACAGAGATCAGAACAGAACGAATAAAAATTGACTAAAGAATTCTCTACACTGATGGGTAATTTTCAACCATGGCAGGCACACCAGTGTGCCACAAGAATTTTTAAAACATACAGTACCTGACTATTTCTGCATGTTCATTAGGACAATGTTTTATGCTGTTATCTCTGTCTTTTCTCCATTTTTTGCTGTTTCTAAATGAAATTTGTATTGGAGTCATCCTATTATTCCTCCATCATTGTATATTGCTTGTCTGTATATAATTAATCTAGGATGTGGAAATAAAAATTGGCTTCCATTTGGATTGACTAAAGTGATAGACACAACACCCAGAGATCCTAGACTAAGCTGAATGCAGTAAATGGAATAGGCTTCATTATTTATATTAACTCATTCATTCTTAAAAGTGAGTACATGTCTACGTTGGTCTATCTGGGCAGACAGCCAAAGTAGAGAAAGCACAGGTTCTTCTTACCAGTAGTCCATAGCCCACAGAATAGCATCAGGTGTGGTGGAATAGAACATGCTGTCTGATGCCATGTAGGGGTAGAGTGGGTGGCCTCAAATTTCCAGTGCCTGCCCACATGATACAAAGTCCACAGATCATAAGTTTGGGGATACCCTTCGTATCATACCATCTGTTCTGGTTCAGCGCATAAGAATCCAAGCCTCTGAGGAAGGTGACATGGTGTGCAACTCATTGGACCAAGAGCTTTGGCTGCCACCTCCTTTGGGAAGCCTGGCCATGAGGTTCCTCCTGATCATTGCAATTCTGCTGTTCCAGAAGCCCACAGGTAACCCAGAGTTTTCCAGGGGCTCACACAAATCAAAAATGGGATGGAGCATTTCTAAGAACCCAAGGTAATTTTATAATTCACAATAGAAGGAAGTAGGTCCCCTATGGATGGCTGAAGCCCACCCAACATCATCAGAAATTCTCTCTTCCTGAGGCCTTCTACCATGGTACGGTTCTTAAGAAAGAGTACTCAGAGCTGAAAAGAGACCATCATTTCCTCTGGGAAGGTCTCATTGTAGAAAACAGTGAGTCCAATATCTAGGGAAGCCCTTATTTCTTTGGATACAGTTTTTACTCTGGGTATGCAACCATACTGTCAGACAGACAGAGATATTAGTCTGTTATACTACAGTGTGTGAATAGTGGAAAAAGCACAAACTTTGGAGTCAGGTTTGAGAAACAGGCCTTCAATGTCTACTACTAGTTTGTCGACTTTGGATAAACAGTGAAAACTCTCTATGCCTCAGTTTCCTCAATGGAGGAGATAATGACACCTGACTCGTGAGGGCCTTATTAAATAATATGACATTTGTGAAGCACCTAGCATACGGTTTGCCACATACTAAGAGCTTAAAATTAGTTTTTTCTTTTCTCTTTCAAAACCTTATCTATTACAACTGTCTCTTATGATAGTAATAGTAATGGTCTGTCCCCTGCCCCTTACATTCCCAAAAATCTAAGGAGTTCTAGAACCTGGGGTTGGAAGCAGCATCTTTGTTCTCAGCCTTCATCCTCTGGGGCCTATTTCAGGAGACTGTGCCAGCCCAGAAACCAAAATTTGAACATCCTAACTCTTAGATGATTGAAAGTATTTAGGATCACTAAAGGAAAGGATATATATCAAGGTGAGCAAAGGTCTGGGGCTGAACACTGGAGGGATTCTTGCGACTGGAGGTAGAGGAAGGAGAAGGAATCACAGAGGGATAAGACGGGCCCAAGATTACTGCAGTGACACAGGAGCCAAAGGAAGGTAGGCAGTGGCCAAATGGACAGTGCTGGAACTAACAGGGGAGGAAGGTTACTGAGGGGAAAAAACACCTGACTGGACAAGAAAGTCATTCTTGACCATGGAAGTGAGTATGAACCCAAGAGCATAGTTTGACCCAGACATAGATACACAGTAAAAAGTTATTATACTCTGGGTATTAGAGGTGGAGCAGTGATAAAAAATTAATGCCCGGGAACGTTCAAACAGAGGAAGGTTTGCGGAGATTCCCTGATGGAGCATAGTGCCATACCCTGAAGTCAAGGATTCAGCTCCTATATTTTCCCAAACAAGATCTGATGTTCTTGGTGGAGTAATCAGATATTGGCTGGAAGCCCAAAACCTTGGAGGGCTAAATAGGAGTGATCACAAGGACAGATACACTGAGGTTTACCCTCTCAGGGCACACTCTGTGGGACATCACAGGTATCTGCCTTGTGAATCTCCCCATACACCTAATCCCTACAAGCATCCTCTACCCTCCCCATGTTCCACAGTTGCCTTTCAGTCTCAAACACTGACCTTGGCCTATTGTTCTTCATGTGCACAGTAACTGAACAACTTAAGAAATGCTGGGATCAATATATACAAGGACACTGCAGGAAAATATGCAAAATAACTGAAGTACGGGAAGTATTATGTGAAAATGGGAGATATTGTTGCCTTAGTGTCGTGGAACTGGAAGCACGTAAAAGAATTACACAGACACCTCGTCCAAAGCTAATGACATACGCACTAACCTTTCCTCAAGATTACAATGGATAGCCCGGCCAGGCATGGCTCAGAGGTTGAGCATCGACCTAGGATCCAGGAGATCACGGTCCAATTCCTGGTCAGGGCACATGGCCGGGTTGAGGCTCTATCCCCAGTCGGGGGCATGAAGGAGGCAGCGGACCAATGACGACCCTCTCATCACTGATGTTTCTATCTCTCTCTGAAATCAATAAAGATGTATTTAAAAAAAAAAAAAAAAGATTATGATACATACATAGAAAGTTCTTTAGTCCCCGATAAATTAAGTACAATTCTCCATTTATTTATTTCTTAACCTATTCCAATATCCTAAGGTGAAGAAATCCATGTCTTTTCCCATCTGGTTCCTTAATCCTCAGAAAACCTTAAAGCAGATTCTAATAAAGTTCATTGCCAGTTTTCTGACTTATTTCTTCTTTAACCCATGACTGAACACTCAATATACCAAGTGATGAGCTGACAAGGACAACTCAGAACCTCCCCCTTGAAAAGGTGATATAACCAGTACACTAAAAAAATAATAATAAATCTATGATATGGAAAACTAAAACAAGAAACTCAGGAAAGTAGACATGTAATCAGGAGAGGGGATGGAGAAGCCGAGTATTCAGGAGAAATTCATGAGTGAGTTTAAAGTGCTGCCTTGTGAAATGTGTCAGATTTCAATAGGTGACCGATAGTAGAGAAGGTGATCCGAGTGAACAGATTGAAATCAACAAATGGAAGAAAACCAGAAAAGACAGGACATTTCAGGAGAATATACATGCACTTTGGTTTATGAACAGAACATCCGAAGTTGAACTATGGGTAGTCTGATTTCTTTAGTTCCTGTGTAAAATCAGTGAACTGGGCAGAGAGAGATGAGAAGATGCCATTAAGGTGGAGCTCACTGTGTAAGGTGGAGGTAGGCATAAATATATAATTCCAAAACAGAGCAGTTTCCTTGTTGTTTGCTTTTTTAACTTTATTTTTATTGTTGACACTATTACAGATGTCCCCATTCCCAGCCCCTTTGCCCACCTCCACCCAGCCCCTGCCACCCCTTCCCTCTGGCCATCACCACGCTGTGGTCTGTGTCTGTGGGTTATGCACACCTGTTCTTTGGCTGATCCCTTCACCTTCTTTCATCCAGTCTCCCTCTCCCCTCTCCCTTCTGACAGCTGTGAGTCTCTTCCATGTATCCATGCCTCTATTGTTGTTTTGTGTGTTACCACTAGTAATGCATCCTTTTGGTGCCTGGGGACATTTGGAGTTTGGAGAAAATGTAAAGGACCTAGGAATTGGTCTGAATTGCAGTATTAGGCCCAAAATCCAGAAAAAGTATTACACTTGAGTGTAATACTTGAGTGTTATGCTGGCAAGAATGTGGAATACAGCTCTCATTCACTGCAAGATGGGACATGCCACTTTGAAAGACATTTTGGCAGTTTCTTACAAAACTAAACACACTTTACCATACAATCCAGTAACTGCAGTCCTTGGTGTTTACCCAAATGAGCTAAAAACTCTCCACACAAAACCTGCACACAGGTGTTTATAGCAGCTTTATTCATAATTGCCAAAACTTGGAGGAAACCAAGATGCCCTGCAGTAAATGAATGGAAAAATAAACTGTGGTAACTCCAGACAATGGAATATTATTCACTGCTAAAGAGAAATGAGTTATCAAGTCATGAACAGACAGGAAGGAACCTTAAATGCACATTACTAAGTGAAAGGAGTCAATCTAAAAAGGCTACATTCTGCATGATTCCAACTATACAACATTCTGGAAAAGGCAAAACTATGGAGACAGTAAAGAGTTCAGGGAGGGAAGAACAGGTGAACCACAGAGAAATTTCAGGGCAATAAAATGATTCTATACTGTAGATACTGTAATGATTTTGCCAAAACCCATAGAATGTGCCACACTAAGAGTGAACACAAAAGTAACTCCGGACTTTGAGTGATGATGTGCCAGTGAAGATTCATCAATGCCAGATGTTGACAGGAGGCTGGGGGGTGGGGGTATATGGGAACTCCCTGTACCTTCCACTCAATTTTGCTATGAACCTAAAACTGCTCTAGAAATAGAGTCTATTAAAAATATATAAAATATATATATACCATTAAAACTCAACAGTTACTGCAGCAATTGTTTAGAACTTAAACCAACAAAAGTTTTTTATGGAGGAGTATTTTAATCAGACATAGTTTAGAACTGCCAGCACATGGTGATAATAAAAAGCAGACTTAGCTGGTTTTAGTATTGTTGTTTTTTTAAAAAATATATCTTTATTGATTTCAGAGAGAGAAAAGGAGAGGGAGAGACAGAGATAGAAACATCAATGATAAGAGAGTCATTGATCAGCTGCCTCCTGCATGCCCCCGACTGGGGATCAAGCCCGCAATCCAGGCCTGTGCCCTGACCGGGAATCGAACCCCAATTGCCTGGATCCTAGGTCAAAACTCAACCGCTGAGGCACGCCCGGCCGGGCTTTAGTATTGTTCTTAAACTTATTACAGACAATGTATCTCCTTACTGCCTGCACCAAGGCTGACCACTCTGTCCAACAGTTTCCCTACTGGCTAATAAAGTGAACTAGGAAAAAAGTCACCTTCCGTCAAGGTTTTAAAAAACAAAACAGCTGTTAGGGCGTGACTGTACAATCTGAACAACTGTGAGCTGATAAAGCAGCTCTCAGGGTGGGGAAAGGACCTGATTTCCTGATTTAAAGCATTTGCTCACTTCCTTGGTGTAAACTCTCCGACACAGCTTATTTCCCCAATGTGAAGTGGCTGAAAGTGGAGCTGGGAAGAGATGTTCACAGTGGGCTCCATCTAGCTGGTCCAAGCCCCACCAGCACACCACTCCTGGGTATGCTGATGTGGTAATCAAAGCATATGTTATTAAGAGTCATGCAGCTGCTGCGTAACATGCCCTCCTGGCTCTTCTGACTGAAGGAGCGTCCCAGAGCCAAGCAGACAGCAGCCCTGGCTGCACTCACACACAGCCTGGATGCTGGGATGCACACCCTGTGGGCAGCACACACCATCCTCAGTCACTCCCACCCTCCAGGCGAGGCAATCGCAGCAGCTTCCAAATCTAGAGGGGATGTTGGAAATCAAGCCACAGAAAAACAGTGAGCGAATGAAAGAAGTGACCTCAGAAGATCCTGAGACAGGGGTCTGAGGTTGGCCTGTGTGTGTCAGTGAATATGTGTAAGTCCTCCTGAATGTGTGTGATCTTGTGAACAAGGATGGGTTTAAAACAACCAACCGTATGAGGCAGTCTTAGAGGGGAACGTGCCTTAGAGTCAGAAGATGCCCCTTCTTCCATTTCAAGCCACTGAAGTCACAGTTCTAACCTGCATTAGAGAGGTAGGAAGATAAGACCTTTGAACTGGATACAAGGCTGGAATTTTTAAACAGAAAAAAGTAGACAAGAATTTCTTGACTCTGACCAGGGTAGAAGTCCTTGATTCTTGACTCTTACTGAGTAGTGTCATTAGGAAACACTACTCAGCAAGAAAGGAGAAAAGCAAGCTCAGTTGGGAGGAAATCATATAATGATTTATAAAAACGTAAGGAACTTTAATAAACTACCTGTATTTTGCCATGGCCCACTCATCATACCTTCCAATAACGTAGTGTCAACTGCTATTAATATTTTCTTTGCTTCATAAAATCTAGCCAGCAACTGACTACCCAAACTCTTTCCTGCTTGCTACTCAAGGAGCAATTGACACATGCTTGAACTGACCAAATAAATGAAAGTTGAGCTAATGCTAAATAATGAGTAGATGTTGTTTTTTCAAAAAAGAACCGGTGGGGAAGGGATACAGAAAGAGAACGCAATGCATAGAAAACACCGTATGCCAGGGCCTTGGAGTTAGAGGAATGTGGCATACTTGAAGAAACAGGGCTCCTGGGAGAGAGCAGGAGAAAGGATAATGTTGCAGTTGGGCAGAGACCAGCTAGACTTATTAGGGCTGATCGGCCGTGTTAAAGATTTTGATCTTTAACTAAAGAGGAACAGGAAGCCATTAAATATTTTAAGCAGGGAATGATGTGGTCAGGTCTGCAGTTTTTAATCACTCTGTATTGAATGCAAAAAATGTAACTGGGAGTAGATATGGAAAGATTAAAAGATTATTACAATTGGCCAGGTGAGAGGTGGTTTGGACCACAGTCAAGGTAGTGAGGGGGAAAAGTGCGTAGATTAGCCCAGCCTGTGTGGCTCAGTGGTTGAGCATCGACCCATGAACCTGGAGGTCATGGTTCGGTTTCCAGTCAGGGCACATGCCCAGGTTTCAGGCTCAACACCCAGTAGGGGGCGTGCAGGAGGCAGCCAGTCAATGGTTCTCTCTCATCATTTATGTTCCTATCTCTCTCTCCCTCTCCCTCCGTCTCTCTGAAATCAATAAAAACATACTTTTTAAAAGAACAAAGTGGGTAGATTAGAGAGCTAACTGTTCTGTTTGCCTCCAGAACTCTTCTTTCATTCGGCCTGGCCCCTACACTGTTCTCTGAACTACATTTCTATAATAAAATTTTATGATATTTTCATTCTATCTCAAACCTTTCAAGTACCTCTGTTTCCTACAAGGTCAAGTTCCAAAGATTTTAAAGATAAATCTGCAGTTTCACTTTTCATTGTTTTCTCAAACCTGAACATATTAGCCTATATTCCTTTTCTAATTGGGCAGCTCTCCCCTTAGTGGTATTTCTAAGATTAGCCCAATTACTCTGAATCTGTCCCTGAAAAGCTATTCTTGTTCCAGCCACATTAAAAGAGAGGTTCTCTGCTCCTGAACTCTTATTTCCAAGCTGGTGTGTTGAACATCTGTCAGGCAATTCACTTCCCAGCACTTTTTCTTTTATTTTGGTGGTAGGAATGAGTTTGTACATTTCCAAAGCTCTAGGGTACAGGCCTGTGACCTAGGCTATTATGAATAACGGTGCTATGAACATTTGTGTGCAAGTCTTTGGATGGACTATGTTTTTATTTTCTTGCATATATAATTAGGAGTGTAATTGTCAGATCATATGGTAAATCTGTTTACCATCTGAGGAACTGCCAGACTGTTTTCCACCGTGGCTACACCATTTTGCATCCCACCTGCAGGGTACAGAGGGTTGGAGGTTCTCCACGTGCACACCAAAACGTATGTCTTTTTGATAACAGCAGTCCTCGTGAGTATGAAGTGGTAAATCACTGTGGTTTTGATTTGCATTTATCTGGCCGCTAATGTTGCATATTTTTTGCTTATTGGTCATTTATATGTCTCCTTTGGAGAAATATCTATTCAGATCTTTTGTCCACTTTTTTCTTGTATGCAGTATATATTTTATTAGTTTATACGAATATAGTCTCATTACAAAGGCAATGTAATGGAAGAACCTTTTGATATCTGAATCATCTGAAATAATACAAACAGAACCATACATTTTTTTTAAATCCTCTGAATACACACATAAAAAAAATTCAACAAAATTCCTTTCCTACAGTTGGGCCTTAGAGTGGACCTAATTTGGTTTTCTTTTTTAAAGCCTCCAAAGACAGAAGTAGCTTAAAATTCAATTAAAATAATTTTTTTTTTAAATGTGTTTACTAAACTTCTGTCTCCAGCACCATTTTCTGGTTTCTGTTGTGTTGATACAGGTTCTCCTTTGTTTCTCCCCTTTGCTCTTTTTTTCTGGTCCAGTTGTACCATTTTTGTAGCTTTCATCATCACTATCAAATTTAGTTCTCTTGTCCTAAAACTGTACTTTTCCTTCAGCTGACCCAGCCTGGGCAGCTTTATTTCCCTTTCTTTTTTTTTAAATCTGTGACCTACTGATTTCCATTTGTTAGGGATTCTTGAGGTTCTTCTGTGATCTGTTCCAGTGCTTCATGTTCCACGTCTCTCTCTAGTGCTTCCCACATCACTTTATTCCTTAACTGTAAGTTAACATGGTTTTTTGCATCTTCAGCTTTATCTAATGCTTCCTTAGCTTTTTCTTTAAATAGAATTATTCTTCTGCTGCTGCTCTGACAAGATCTATCCATTTCATTTCACCATGACTTGAGGAAAGGATGTGTAAATCTTCTCTGCAGGTTGGACCATCTAAGTTCCCCCAAAATTTCAGTAAACCATCCAATCTTTTCTTTTACAGATTTCATTTCAGCATTTTCTGCTAACTTTTTTTTTTTTTCTTGCTCTTGTTTAGCTTTCACTTTATTTTGCTTTCTTTCTTTTCTTTTCCTAAAGTAATCTTTGAAAAGCAAGGTCCCTATCTTTGTTCTTCTGGCCAGGTGTTCTTGAAAAACTCCTTAGCAGATTTAATGGTATAAAGCACAGCAAATGTTGGCTCCTCAAGTGCTTTGCACAATGTTCTTCTCATCTGAATATTCAGTACCTGACTTTTATCTTCTAACCACTCTTTTATGTCAACAAGAGTGGCATCAGTTGGGAAGCTTTTAATATAAACAGATGCTTTTTACATCATTTTTATACATCATCAGTCAGTTGAAGGAGGGGTTTGCTTAGAGATCTGATTTTAGTTTTAGCTTCACTTATTTCCGTAAATTCTGCCTTTGATTTGCTCAGTGCTTCTATTGTTACATTGAAGTCTGTTAGATGGTTTAACCTGTTGAATTTCACCATTACCTCCAAAGGTACCCAGCCTTCACCCAGTTAGATCTGTTCCTTTAAAATTTTGTCCCGTGGAAATTGCAGTGACCAAAACAACACTCAATTTGATGACAGCTTCTGGCCTCCAGAGCAGCCATTTTTTATCATCACCATTGTCACCCATTCTGGTTATCTTTAAGGCCCTGGTCCCACAGAGCCAAGTCACAGGATCACTAACAGTGACAGCAGCCCCGGCTGGTGCTGCTCAGTGGTTAGAGCGTTGGCCCTAGCGTGGAAGGGTCTTGGGTTCAATTCCCGGTCAAGGGCACGTACATGGGTTGCAGGTTCCCTCCCTGCCCCCAGTTCTGGCGGGTGCGGGAGGCAACCAGTGGATGTGTCTCTCTTCTCTCCCCTCCCTCCTTCCTTTCCTCCCTCTCTTCTGAAAAGCAATGGGAACAATACCTTTGGATGAGGATCACCAATGATAAAGTAGACAAATAAACACACATCCAACAGCACCGCCCACACCCCTCCTCCTACGCCTATGGAGGGTATAGGAGGACAGCCGGGAAAATCAAAGCAAAGTTTGCATCCACCCAAGGAATTCAAGGCTTGATTTTCTGTTCAGTTCACTATGCCCCTCTCTCCCAACACAGGAGACACTTCACGGGGTGATCTGACACTAACCACGCCAGAGGATTCTTGTGCCTAAGTGGTCGATGGACTGAAGTAGAATACAGGACACACACAGATTAAAGAAATTGGGCAAGACCCATCTTCACGGTGCAGTGACTAAATGGACCCACTCTAAAATTGGCCCTGGTTATCTACAGTGATGGAAGACTGAAAAACACAGGAGCCTGTGAAATGCTGCAGTAAAGAAAGTCCTTTCTATCTAAGCCTTTTTTTAAAACCCTCTAATAATTAGGTTGAAATAGTTACCTATTAGCTTCCATGATGCTGAAATCATCAACAAAAAATATTGAAAATTCTGCACTCCAGACCAGTCCTTGTTTCCTATACATTTCTCCAGAATTCTCAAAAGCCTCAGCTACTAGAAGGCAGGTCCTTGTAGGCTCTGACGACGTTTACATATTCACCTAAATACACGCTCCCAGTGAAACAAGAGGGAGAGCTGCGCGTGGAGGAACAGGCACATTGATTCCATCTCTCCCAGATGAGTAAATGTTAGCTCCATGAAAGCTTCCTAACCTGTACTTGAACCAAGCAACATCAATGGATGTACTACAAAATGTTCTGTTCTGTTCTGTTCTGTTCGCCTGGAGAGCATTTCCTACCATCACGACTTACTGAAACTGTATTTAGCTCAAGAAGAGCTTCTTAAATATGTCCTCCTTATTTATAAGGCTTTAAATTTCACACTATTTTAAATTTATTTTTAATTTCAGCTTTATTAGGGTATGATTGACTTACAAAATTGTAAGATATTTAAAGTGTACATCATTGTGATCTGATATATGTATATATTGTGAAAAGACTGCCCCATCTAGTTAATTAACACAATCATCACCACACATATGTATTTATCTTTCTGTCTCTTTTGGGGGGTGGGGCGGGGGGGCGGAGACATTTAAGTTCTACCCTCCTAGCCAATTTTAATTATACAACACAGAGTTATCAACTATAATCACCATATTTTACATTAGATGCTCAGACCTTATTAATCTTAGAGCAGAAAGTTTGTGAATTTCACAAGCTTGAAACAGAATATACAATGTTTTCAAAGATTCTAAGAGTAATATATCTCTAAAAATTGTGTCAACTGGATGTTTTAATTGCTACTAAAAAAGGAAATGGAGCATGCACATTAAATGAGCTTCAAATGATGCAGTGGAATTATCACTAGCTGTCACTTCTGCCCATTAGACCTGCCCCAATAAATGTTATGAAAATGTGCAAATATCTTGCCTTCCTCTAAAGAATTCTTGGCTGTTAGAAAAACCCTCTGTACTCATCCCTACACACACAAGGTTGAGACATTCAGAACTGCTTAGACATAAGAAACTTCCTTAAAAAGAGGAGTAATACCTGAAATGCTATGAAAATGGAGAAGCTAACTTCTACATCTACCAACATATTCGCTTCATCTCTGTAACACCCATCTTACTAGCCTAATGCCTGGAACATAATAATTACTCATTTATATTTGAAGTGTTCAATAAAGTGAGTGAATACATTAATAAATAAATCCAGGGGAAAGAACAAGACTTTATTATGTGGAGAATCAAGTTCACAGGAAGAAACAGATAAATCTCTTGCCCCAGAGTGTTGAATTAGGTGGCACTTTTGATTTAGAAAGAGTAGAGACCAGGGGAGCAAGCACTCGATCTATAGTTGGATTGTAACAAATGTAACAGTGGGTAAAATGGAATAGTCCCACTTCTGATTATTCTTCAGTGAAAGCTGAAGTAACTCTTCCTTCTTCTGGTAATTTTTGTTTTCTTCTTCATTAATACAACATAATTTCTTATTTAGACATAACATTTCCTGTATTTCTCCCACTCTGCATTTTTTCCTGCAGTAGCCTGCTACATTACCATAGCATTTTTGGAGTTGTGTGGCATCTGTGAACAGGAAACAACATTAAACCAAGATAAGCTGCTGAGGCAGAGTGAAAGAGGTATGTGGTTTCCCGCAAGCTATAGCCTCCCATGGTCCCAAAGTGAACCTCATCATACTGATACAAGAAAACTCAGAGCCTCCTCCTTGAAAATCACCCCAAATTAAAGACATCCAAACTCCCAGCTCCTAGCCAATACTCAATTGGCTCTGAGAACATTAGAACTTATGTGACAATAGAGAAGAGAGAACACAATTTATGGTTATTGACTGAAGCTAGTCCCACCCCTAGGACCCCGACAAATCCGACTCTTTCATTCTCCAAAGTCAGCACTACACCAGTTCAGTGTCTCTAGAGAGTACCAACTTGTCGCCATGGTACAATTCAGAGCCAAGTTAACTTTTAAAAGAATATCAAAGATACGACTTTTTAAGTCAACAGTATAACTGGGTATCACGCTTATTCATGTGGGCAGCAGAAATCTCCCTCTGCCAAGACCGCATAGGTCTCAGCAATAAATACCATTGAAAACGCCTTCCCTTGTTTAGTTTCTATGGCTTCTCCATAACATGCTTGCTCACACTCTCTCTCTCTCCATCTCTCTCTCTCTCCCCCTTTCGATCTCAGATAAATGTGTTACCCAGGGATCAAATTCAATTCCATGTATACCGGTCTCCCTAGAGATCCAAACTGTCACCTATTCAAACATTGCACTGAGATCCTAAATCCCCTGTTTCCAGATCTTTATTTGCCCCTGTACACAAATTTGGACAAGCCCATGTAATAAAGATGAAGAACAAAGACACGGTTCTCCCCACCCTAAATTTCAGAACCAGGGAGCATCTCTGAAGATAAGAAAGGTCTTTTTAGAGCCACAAAAAGGCCAGATGCCTTCCTACAGCAGCAAGGGAGAACATGGTACTTCATATCTATAAGATCATGAAATACAATTATTACGAAACAGAGTCATTATACTCACTTAACCGGTGAGAAAACTGAGGTTCAAAGTGAGTATTCACTCAATTCATACAACAGTCAATGGTGAAGACATATTCTACCTCATAGCTACATGACTCCAAAGCTTGTGCTGTTCGCATTGCTGTTGTAGTATGGGCTGAACATGAACTTGGATAGAAAAAGAGATGGCAAGGCTCCTAGGTGAAAGCTTTGTTTTACATTATAAAGATAATTCTAGACGATGAGCTCATTCCTACCTTGGGAGAGGATTCTAAGAGTATGACCCTGATCTCGTTACCTCTCTAGATGTTCTCTTCTAAGACACAGACTCAAGTCAGGAACCCAGGACAGTGGGTACTTTTGATCATACTGGCAAGATACCAATAATTTTAAAGCCCTGACCCCACTCCTATGGAAAATAATATCTCCTAGGATATCATGGTACATTTGGACAAGTTACCTGTGGGCACCTCAAACAGCAAAATAATGAGAACCAGAAACAGCTTCATGTTTACAGACTTCCCAAGAGAAATAGGCAGCAGGACCTCTTTGTTCAGTGATCTGTGTCACACAGGGTCTTTCAAGATGAGCCAGAGTTTTGGGTGCTATCAGCTTTCTGAGCTCTCATTTTAACCCACATGGATTAACAGGAAATCCAAGCCCACCCCCACCTACATTCCCAAATATGGAGTTCTCAGTCACAGAACGTTCCATCACATCACACCCACTTCTCCTTCCTCGGGATGTGAGCTCCCAGAGAGCAGGAACAATGAGTTCTTCACCTGGGCCATCAGCTCATTTGGGTCAAAGTTGGTTGGTCCTATGTCTGGTTCATGTGGGACATTCCTAGTTTATTCCTATTGTTCCAATGTCCCATCCAGCTAGTGCCACCTTTCACTCATAAAAGTAACCAGGTTTAGAAGATTAATAAAATCATTAACTAATCAAGGTAGATGCATAAGCACATCCAATAATAATTTTTAATGTATGAAATGTCCAGAAAATCACCTAGGAATAAGATTGCTTTTAGCGCCCTGACCAGTGTGGCTTAGTGGTAGAGTGTTGGCTTGGGCATGTGCAGGAGACAACCAATTGATATGTCTCTCTCTCTCCCTCTGTCTCTCTCTCTCCCTCCTCCCTCCTTTCCACTCTCTCTAAAAATCAATGTAAAAATATCCTCAGATGAGGATTAACAAACAAAAAACAAAACAAAAAAAGATATTGCTTTTAGCTTTGGTTAGTTAAATTAATATTATTTCAGAATTTCCCATGAAGTTTTGCCCATCCAGTACAACTCAATCCTACAACTGAAGCCTTTAATAAGGTCACATTTCTTTAGCACAGTGTTCAACTCATGAACTGCTGGTAACTGCTCACCTCTCCCAGGCCATTTTATGGAACCACTTATGTTTCTGCCAAATTAGTGCCTGTGCCCCTACCCAACTTGTGACTCACATAACCTTTTTCTTTGCACATTTAAATCCCTCTTCACACATTATGTTATGCTCACCCATCCCATCCACCTAACTGGCCCTGTTGAGCTCCTAATTTTCCTTCAAAACCAAGCTCAATCACCTCCATATCTGTGAAAGTTTCCCTGAAAATTCCCTTCTTTCTGTTACCACTGTATCTTGTACATATTTTTGTTGGTGGTCACACCATGTCATGTTCCAAATATTTGTTTATTTGGAATAATCTATGAGCCCCTCAAGGCAGGCCACTGGTTTTTTTCAGTTTGGAGTTCTTCGTGCACAACACAAAACTCGTGCTATATCCGTAATATATAATTACAAAATTCACTGAACAAATTACTGCTAAATAAAATACCCCAAGACAGTAATTAAGTTAATTAAAACGTAGCCTAAAGAATTCTATCTCCCACATTTTACAATTTCTGGACACCAGAACGTTGAATTTGGAGTAATCAGGTCCCATCCAAATTTTCTGTGACAGCACCTGGAAGGAAATGGAATTTGGGAAGGCCGGCTAAATACTTGTTGATGATTGAACTCATATCACAACATACAGCTGGGGTTAGGGTTAGGGTTAGGGTTAGGAATGAGTTTTCCAGTAACCAGAGTGAATTAAGTTTGCCAAGGAGAAGGGATATGACATGCTGCTGATATATCAAGATGAGGAATGAGATTTGGCCAGTGGCCCCCCCAGACATGCACTAGCCCCCCGGGTATCCCACTTGGTCTCAGCTCATTCCTCAGCTCTGTGGCCTCTTAATGTGTACCTACTAGATGACAAATGCATTACATATTTTTACATTTATAGTACTTAAATCCTCACAAAAGCACTATGAAGTAGAAATTAATACCACTCTTTTTCAAATTGGAAAACCACAATTTAAGGAACTGGTCATGTGCCCAATGTAAAGAATGAACTAGGATCAACACAGGTCCACATGAACTGAAAAGTAAAGGCCTTAACCACTGCGCAATCTGCCTCCTCAGCTGCCTTCTTCGGGTCAATCTTTGGGAGACGGATGACAATATATTTAAATACATGATTTTGTTTTGCTCACAAAATTTATTGGTCATCAACTTGGCTGGACATCTTCCCCCACCCACCTGCTTACAGCCTACTCACCACTCAGAGAGCAACCTATATTGAGAAAGCAACCTGTATTGACAGAATTCATATTTCTGATTTCCACAGATGACATTATTACATCCTGGAAGTCATATTGCCTGCCTACTTCAATAGATTCCTAAGTGTGATTGTTTATGTTTATCTGTGTCAACTCCGAGAGCCTTTATGCAGTCTTGACTAGGTACAAGTAAGCACTCAATGTTCTCATTTTCGAAGCCCTCCTTGACTAAGCAATAGATTTCCGCTTGAGTAGGCTGGGATGGATAATAAAATGTTGCTTTTTAGCCATGGTCACTTAAAAAAAAAATCACCCATGCACCTCCCACTGTGGTCCATAATACAAACAAGTTCTAATAGCTTACTTATAAATGAACTTTAAATGTTTCATTCTTAGAAATATTCTCTGAATTCTATTAAATATTCTCTGAATTCTAATTAAGATGTTATCTTTCCAGACTATTGGACAGGCTGAATCTAGGCAAGAGGTAGGATTATTAATTCCCTTTTACAAAGACTGCGGTTCAAGGCAAGATTCTTTTGTTGTTCTTTGTTTTGGGAATGAGAGACAGTTGAATTAACATTTCTAGCTAGAAAAAAATCAGACGCACAGATAAACAAAAATGAGAAAATAGAAACCACTCATAGTCTCACCTCCCTCTGTTAACATTTTGGTGTGTAGCCTTCTAAATATTCTGCTCTAAAAATAATTTATTTTGGAAATTGGGTAAGAGGTAAGATAAAGCAAAGTGAGCTTACTTGCTTTTCAAAGTACACTCAGTTTAAAATAAAGTCTGTTAGTCAACAAACACTCCCTGAGCATACACACTCATACACACACAGTCTGTGCTCATCCCTCCAATTCAAGAAAGAGGCCTACTGGCAAAACAAGCCCGTACCAATGCAGAGGAGCCCCGTATCAGCTGCATTTATTGACCTTCCTTTATGCCTAAATACATATACCACCAGGTAGTTTCAGGAAAATAAGCAATATAAAAGAGAAGAACTTAAATGAGCAATAGGAATAAGTGACCTCAAAGGAAATAAGATAATACTGACAAGAAGAAAATTATTAAATTTTATAAAAGTGACAGATTTGACTATACAAAATGCACATCTTCTTAACAAAATTCATGCAGAAGGTGCAAACCAGTATACGATTAAAAGACAAAGTACAATAAAATTTGAAAATGCATTATATACCATTAAAAAATTGATATCCATGATATATAATGTTTACAAATTAGTAAGAAAATGAAAGATGAGGGAGAGAGAAACAAGATGGCGTAGGTAACAGCTGCACTCGCCGCCGCCCGCAACCACATCAAAATTACAACTAAAATACAGAACAACCATCCCTCAGAGCCTCCTGAAATCTGGCTGAACAGAAGCCCTATAACCAGGGAACTAAAGAAGCACCGAGACCAGTAGGAGGGGCGCAGACGCGGGAGGATCAGGGTTGAATCCTGGAGACGCGGCAGCGGGCCTATACCGGGGGCCCCGGTTGAAACCCGGGAGGGAATCTCGGTGGTGGAGGTTTCCCGGAGGAGGGAGGGGTCCCAGCCCAGGGCTCCAGGGCAGGGAAGAGACATCCTCACAACTCCGGGCTGTGAAACCAGCAGGGACTGTGGCTGAGGGTTGCGGAGGCTGCGGGAGCCCCAGCAGCTCCTCCTGAAGGGCCCGCGCACGGCCTCAGACATGCTCCCTCTGAGCCCAGCGCCCGGCAGCAGCTTGAAAGGACCTGGGACACTCAGGGAGGAACTAACCTGCCTGAAGTCGGGGCGAGAGGCGGAGGGGCGGCTTCCTCCCAGGCAGAAGAGCTGGCGGAGGCCGTTGCTCCTGTGGCGAGTCCTCCTGGCACACAGCCCGCAGGCAGGCGCCATATTTTGAGTCGCCAGCACCTGACTCACACCTTTGGCCCCGCCCCATGATTCCCGGAGGCCCCGCCCCTCCCTACTTGCAGGCTCATCCAAGCCATTTCCAGGGGCTTTTCTGTGCAAGTGGCCTCTCGAGCCTCATGCTTAGGATTTCCTAAAATCTCTCAAACAAGCAGCAGAGTGCCCCATACGGCTTGATAAGTGGCCCCAGGCCTGGCACTAGCGGCAGCTGCATTGGCTCATAGCTTGGCCCCTCCTGGACACCTCCAAGCCCAGAACAAGTAGCAGCCAACTACGGTTTGCTGTGTAGCTCATGCTGGGTGGCCCTGGGCAAGGCACTGGCACAGGCTGACTTTGCACCTCCAGGGAGGCTCTAGAGACAATATACCCGATGGTCAGACTTGACCACGCTGGATTACAACCCTACCACATCCACGAGTAACACTCAAGGGAAGCACTTGGTGAACCAAAGCTCCACAGAAGTAAATCCTGCTCCATAGGGGTGTCTCCAGCACAGCAGCTCTTCGGCTGTAGTTGCAGCTGGTCCTCACAGCCAGTTGGCCTGGGGGTCAATTCCTCCCAGTGACAGCAATAACAACCAGGGCTCAACTACAAGAGGACAGTGCACACAGCCCACACAGGGGAGCACCTAGAAGGCCCAGCTCAGGTGACTGGGGAGGCTGAGCCACTGGACCCTACAGGACACCTACTACACAAAGCCACTTGACAAATTCCAGGAGACATAGCAGCTCTACCTAATACATAGAAACAAACACCTGGAAGCAGCCAAAATGTGGAGGAAAAGAAACATGTCACAAAAGAAAGAACAGAAGAAATCTCTAGAAGAGGAACCAAATGAAATAGATCCAAGCAAGCTAACAGATAGAGAGTTCAGAATTCTGTTTATAAAGATGCTCAAGGATATTAGTAAGAGTATGACGAAAATAATTGAGAAAATCGATGACATACTAAAGTACCAATTTGAAATAAAAGCTACACGAACTGAAGTGAAGAATAATTTACATGGAATCAACAGTAGAGTAGAGGACGCTGAGAATCAAATCAGCAATTTGGAATATGAGGAAACAAAAAACACGCAACCAGAATCGCAAAAAGAAAAAAGAATCCAGAAATATGAAGAGAGCATAAGGAGCCTCTGGGACAACTTCAAGAGGCCCAACATTTGTATTATTGGGATGCCAGAAGGAGAGGAAAGAGAGCAAGAAACTGAAAACCTACTTGAAAAAATAATTACAGAAAACTTCCCCTACCTGGGGAAAGAAATAGACTTACAAGTCCAGGAAGCACAGAGGGTCCCAAACAAGAGGAACCCAAAGAGGCCCATAGCAAGACACATCATAAGTAAAATGCCAAAGGTTAAAGACAAAGAGAGAATCTTAAAAGCAGCAAGAAAAAAGCAGTTAGTTACCTACAAGGGAGCACCCATATGACTGTCAGCTGATTTATCAACAGAAACCTTGCAGGCCAGAAGGGTGTGGCAAGAAATATTCTGTCAGGAGCCAGCCTGAGAAACAAACAAACCTGAGTTCGAGTGGTGGGAATGAAAGAGACAAAGTTATGGGATCGGGAGGACTGTCCTCTGATGAGGAGCAGTGCCAAATGGCTTCAATGCCTTTATTATATAGCAAGTAACAAACAATTAGTAATGAGGTGAGGGAGATACAAAGTAGTTCCTTCAAGGCTGCATAAACAAACACACTCTTTCAGAGTAAATATCCTGCCTCCTGCATGAGCCCAGACCTTGGTGATATCTTTATCTCGGCTCCTCATGGGAACTTGTGGGGAGGGTCAAGCCCTTGACTCCAGACCCTCAGACTAAGTGGACCATGTCCAGACATGTCACCAGCTCCCAACAATATTCAAAGTGATGAAAAACATGGAACTACAACCAAGATTACTCTACCCAGCAAAGCTATCATTTAGAACTGAAGGTCAGATAAAGAGCTTCTCAGACAAGGAAAAGCTAAACAAGTTCATCACCACCAAACCAGCACTACAGGAAATGTTGAAGGGTCTTCTTTAACAAGAAGCTAATGAACAAAAGAATCTGATGAACTAAATAGATCCAGAGACTTTGATGTATGTAACAGAAGATCATATTTCAGAGGGAAGAGGAAAGGGGGGTGGAGGGTGGGAGGAGATTAACCAAAGAAGTTATATGCATCTATGCATAACCCATGGACACAGACAATGACAGAGTGAAGGCCTGGGGAGGGGGTGGGAGCGAGGTAGAGGGGGTCAATGGGGGGGGGGGAATGGGACACCTGTAATACTTTTAACAATAAAGATAATTTTTTTTAAAAAATGACCTCGTAGAAAATAGGCAAATGATATCACAGTAACAAAACATGTAAGCACTTCTTTCAGAGGTTGATATAAATTCAGAAATATGTTTCTTTTGAATCTACTTTTCATCCAATTTGGGTTGCAATTTGCTATGCATTATTGTTCCTTCTCATTCCACTGCATTCCTGAGACCCAGTATACTAGGAATGTCTTATATTTTAGGGAACACACATTTGGACCTCTATTCTTGTGTTTGGACAATAACTGTAAAACACTACACAAAAACATTAAAATGTCTAGAGTGTGAATTAATATGGGCTCATAAATTGTATTTGCTTAAACAATAAAGATGTAAGTGAATTAGCTTTAAGTATGCCATTTGACTATTACTCTCTTCCCCCCCCCAGAGCTGTTAAAAGATTAAAGTATTTGAAATAAGCAATGTATGGTTTTGTCTCTCTGCTGCAGTGTGTTCAGATCATTTTATAAAATCAAAATGAATCCAAAGTTTTAATTCTTTTTATCATTTTTTGATAGTTAGATAATACCATGAGAAATGGATCTAAAATAGAAGAATAGCATCTGTGGCCTCAGTACATGCCAAAATGAGAATTTTCTCCAGGGCTCAGTAGTATACAAGATAAAAAAGAAAGATCATCTGTTAGTAATGAGAAATAAATGGTTAATTCATAATTAGTGAACGTGGTTTCAGCAGGCTGGCCTTAGAGGTGGTCGGCACAGGTCTCTAGAAATAATTCAGGATTGGAAAACTTAAAGTCATTTTTTTAAAGTTAAACTCAAAGGGTCTTAGATGACTTAGATGGGCTCTGTTTCTGGTATGACTTGAAGAGAAAATCATGTAAGGGCTCATGATGGGTGGGCTGTGCTTAGGGTTAGATGAGCTAAATATCCTTGTACTTTGCACTCTAGTTAAAGATAAATATGAAAGAACCGTACTGTCAATCAGCAAATGACATGCCAGACGCCTTCGTGTTTCAGCTTCTATATATCTTAACCCAAATTGATCTCAGCTAAATATTTCTCTTCTCCTCCCTCAACATAAAAAATTTACAACAGTAACAACAAACGTGTTATATGTACAATGTTGAGCCAGTTCTAAAAGTAGAAAAAACAAAGTGTGTTAATAATATTTATGGTAAGCAGAATAACAGTCCCCTAAAAATGTACACACTCTAACCCCTAGAGCCTTAGTTAATGTTATATTACAGGACAAAGGGAGAATCAAGGTTGTAGATGGAATTAAGGTTGCTAACCAGATGACCTTAAAATTAGGAGATTATTTTGGATTATCTGGGTGGGCCCAATGTAACAACGTGGATCGTTTAAATGTGGAAGGGGTGGGTAGGAGAGTCGGTGTCAGAGAAAGATTTGGCCATGCTACATGGCTAGCTTTAGAGATGGAGGAAAGGACCGTGAACCAAAGAATTCAGTCCTCTAGAAGCTGGAAAAGACAAGAAACGATTTTCCCCTCGTACCTCCAAAGGGAACACAGCCACGCTGACACCTTGCTTTTAGCCCAGTAAGATGGATTTTATAACCTTCAGAACTGTAAGATGGTAAATTTGGGTTGTTTTAAGCCACTAAATTTGTTGTAATTTGTAATAACAGCAATAGGAAACTAATACGATATTCAGCCTCATGTCAAGATGCCGGCACCCCTTACAGTGATCTAGAACTCCATGCTGAGCCACGTGGTCACAATAAAGCAGGCGCTGTCAGAAAGGACAGACTTTGCCTACAAGCTTCCAACCCTGAACTGAGACTCAGCTCAAACGGGATGACTGACATCCTCTAGCCCAGAAAGTAAACCCTGTGATGACTCAGCTACAGGGATTTTTCTCTGAGAGTTTCCCAAGGTTTTAAAATCTAAACCAGAGATACATTCATCCTTTGATGGGACATCCCAGGAAGATCAAAGGGATCTCTAAGCCAACATACAGCCAGTAACCAAGTGAGGAAAACTTGTGTTCCCAGAAGTACTCTACATACACCTTCAAATGTTCAGAAAAATGAAGAAAAAATTTTTTCTATCAAAATAATTTTGATGTAAAAATGTTATTCTGAAAACACATATATAGATTGAGAGAAAACTATATGGAACTAAAGGCGCAACAAAATACTTACCTCATCTAGAATTACTTCTGATTATTTTAGATCTAAAACAATAGTTACAGATAACTGTAAAATTGTTGTAACAATAAAATTGATATACCTCAGAAAGTATGGATAAACTTTCAGGTTATACAAAATTGCATTCTTAATTCACTCCGTTCCTATCAAACCAAGAGACAACAGAATATGACAGGAATTCTTTTCCCAACTGAATATTCTGTTCCAAATTCCTGCAGCCCTTGCAAAACCCATTGCAGTCATGCTCATTTCCCCTTTCCTTCAATCATAAACCCCTTGAATGGCTAGCCCCAGTTTTCATTGTCTTACATTCAAGTGTCAAATTCAGCTTTTGTGGATTTCAAGTACCACCTAGTGGCCAAAGCAAGTCCACTTACTAGCTATCCAAACATTCCAAAACTTCAAGATAGCTCCCCAGAAATTAACATCACCCTTCTGTAATTGTTCTGCATGGTCCATGGACACCCAGAGGTTTCAAAATATTAACAAAAGAATTCTCTAATATCAGGGAAACCTTTAAAAATTCAAAAGGACTGAGGCTACTATAGTTTTTACCTTGTGTAGGTAACTCAATAAATTATATTCTGAAATTAAAAATCACTTCAATGAAGAGGGAAATTGTACCAACCACACCTGTGTCAATCAAATGTTAAGAGAAAGTCCTAAATTGACTGGTCCTGGAGTGAATCTTAGTTTGAACAAGTAGTTGTAAAACAACACTTTGGGACAACTGATATTTGAAAATGGACTTAGTAGTAAATGCTTTTAAAGAAATGTTATTAATTTTATTAAGGTGATTATATTGTATTGGTTATGTTCAAAAATACTCTCATTTTTCAAAAATGTTTACTAGGGATATACAGGAATGAAATATCATGAGGTTTGTAGTTTACCTTAAAATGTTTCAGAAAAAAACATGAGGCAAGTTCTAAAAAGAAGAGTGGGAAAATAAAGAAAATATTCCAAAGAGCTGAACTCTTTTAAAATATTGGGCCACCATTTATTAAGAATATTAGTCTTTTACTGAAATCTTACCTATCATAACCCTATAAGTGTTACAAATAATAGACTATTTATTGGACACCATGTATGTACCACGGTTACATTAGATATTATATGTCCATATTAGAGACATTTTACTTGAAGATAAGAAATACACATCTTATAACAAATAAACTAAGCAGCTTAAAATTCACAACAAAAAAAAAATACTTTTAAAGGATTTGTTAGAGGGAAAGTAATATAAATGGAAACAAAATAGAGAAGAAAGCTGGCCTAACTACAAACAGACATTGAAGATGCCTCTCAGAAAATCTTAATACACTAAGTTCTGTTTGTTGTTGCTGCTGGTAGTGGTTAGTGGTCTGTTTTATTTTTTTTTTTAAAGAGCTTCATTAAAACCCAACTAATATACAATAAATTGTACTTATTTGAAATATACAAAGTTATAAGTATGACACATGTATACATCTATAAAACCGTCACCACAATCAAGGTAAGGAACATATCCATCATCCTGAAACATCTCCCCCTGCCGCTTGGTAATTCCTCTCTCCTGACCCTCCTCACCTCCCAGCCACTCAACCACTGTCCTTCCTGTCATTATATTTAGTTTGCAATTTATAAAATTTTACATAAATAAAATTGTACAGTATATACTCCTTTTTTTAGTATGGTTTCTTTAACTCTGCATAATTATTTTGACTCATCCTTTTTTAATACTTTTTTATTTTCCAATTACAGTTGACATACAATATTATATTAGTTTCAGATATACACCCCAGTGATTAGACATTATATAACCTACTAAGTGTTCATCCTGGTAAATCTCGTACCCATCTGACACCATGCATAGTTACAGAATAGTATTCCCTATGCTGTACTTTACATGCCGATGACTATTCTGTAACTACCAATTTGTGCTCCTTAATCCCCTCACCTTTTTCACCCAGCCCCCCAACACCCCTCCCATCTGGCAACCATCAAAATGTTCTCTGTATCTGAATCAGTTTCTGTTCTGTTGTGATGAATCTATGTTGTGTGTCAATAATTCATTCCCTTTTATTACTCAGTAGTAAATTTATTTCTCCATTCACCCGCAATGGACATTAAAGAGAAAGAAGGGGAAGGAGAAAGAGAAGGAGAAGAGCTGAGACAACACTGGAGATGCAGCACAAGAAACAGCGCTTGTGGCTGAAGTCCAGCCAGGAAAATTACTGTGAAATAAAGGGAAAATACTCACTGGAGAAAAATAACAATGCAAAATATCCACAATTTACACCCATAATGTGCAGAATACAATTTAAAATTTCACAGCATATGAAGAATTTTTAAAATGGAACACATTCTCAAGAGAAAATAAACTCAACTGAACCAACCATGAGAAAACCAGACATTAGAACTAATAGACAAGGAGTTTGAAGCAATTATTATAACTAACTGTAATGAGGCTAAACAAAATATGTTTTCAATGAATAAAAATCTCAGCCAAGAAATGGGAAGTCTCAACAGAAAAAATTAGAAACAATCAAAAAAGAACCAAATGGAATATTACAATTAAAAATTCAGTTTCTGTCCTGCTAGCGTAGCTCAGTGGTTGAGCATCGACCTATGATTCAGGAGATCGAGGTTCGATTCCCAGTCAGGGCAAACGCCCAGGTTGCAGGCTCAGTCCCCAGTGGGGAGTGTGCAGGAGGCAGCTTATCAATGACTCTTTCATCATTGACGTTTCTACCTCTCTCTCTCCCTCTCCCTTCCTCTCTCTGAAATCAACAAAGACATTTTTTTAAAAAAAAATTCAATTTCTGTCCTGGCCGATGTAGCTCAGTGGTTGAGCGTCAACCCAGGGACCAAGAGGTCACCATTTGATTCTGGGTCAGGGTATATGCCCAGGTTGTGGGATCGATCTCTGGTAGGGAGCATGCAGGAGGCAGCTGATCAGTGATGTTCCTCTCTCACTGATGGTCCTCTCTATCTCTCTCTAAAAAGAAATCAATAAAAACATATTTTTTTTAAAAATTCAATTTCTGAAATTAAAAAATTCCCTGGATGACTCTAGCAGCTGTATAGACATGAGAGAGAAAGAGAGGTGAACTTGAAGGCAGATCAATAGAAATTATCCAAGGTGAAAAACAGAAAAATATTTTTTAAAAATGAACAAGCTTATGGACCTGTTAGAAGATACCAAATAGTAAAGCATATATGTAATTGGAATGCCAGAAGTAGGAGAAAGAAAGAGTGAGGCAGAAAAAAACTTTAAGATATAATGGCTGAAATTTTCCTAATTTGATGAAAGATAAAAATTTGCATACACAAGACTCTAATCAAACACCAAGCAGAATAAACACAAGCCCACACCAGGCACGCTGTCGTCAAAATGTTGTGATCTAATGATAAAGAGAAAGTTTTGAAACCATCAAGAAAAGAAAATAACATATCACATATAGGGAATAACAATTTGATTAGTGGCTAAATTCTCTTCAGAATCCTTGGAGACCAGAAGAGAGTGGAACAATATATTTAAAGTGTTGAAAGAAAAAAATGACAGTCAACTCAGAATCTATATCCAGTAAAAATATCATTCAAGAATGAAACTGAAATACATTCTCAGATTTAAAAAAAAAAAAAAAAGCAAGAACAGTCATCACCAGCAGATGTATGCTACAAAAAATGTTAAAGGAAGCTCTTTAGGCTAAAGGGATATGATGTCAGATGGAAAGACAGCTCCTCCCAAAAGAAGGAAGAGCACCATAAATTATAACTGGGAGGGGGGTGCAGATTGTGTCCCTACCATGTACACTGGTGTCTGAACCAGATATCTAGAAGTTTCATTTTCAGCTTTTCCCTCTCCTGGCCACCCCCAAATTTTCCAACACATGCCCCACTCTCCACCTCCACCTCTCTGGTTCATCTTTCATCACCTCCTGCCTGTTTGCAGTCCCCTCTTCCCTGGCCTTCCCAGTTGTGTACTACAACAACCAAAGTGGTATTTTTTACAGTTTTATATAGAAACTATTTTGTGCCCTGGCCAGTTTTGTTCAATGGTTAGATCGTCCGCCTGCTTACTGAAGGGTCCCGGGTTTGACTCCACCCAAGGGCACATGCCTCAGTTGCAGGCTCAGTTGCAGGCTCGATCCCCAGCCCTGGTTGGGGCATGTGCGGAGGTAACAAATGGATGTGTCTCTTTCACATCTCTCTCTCTCTCTCTCTCTTTCTCCCCCCCTCCCCCTTCCACTCTCTCTGAAAAGCAATGGGGAAAAAATCCTCTGGTGACGATTAAAAAATAATATTACAGAGGAAAAACAAGATGGCGACGTAGGTAACAGCTGCACCCGCTGCCTCCCGCAACCATATCAAACTTACAACTAAAATACAGAACCACTGTCACTCAGAGCCTCCTGAGATCCAGCTGAACAGAAGCCCCACAACCAGGGAGCTGAAGAAGCACCGAGACCGGGAGGAGGGGCGGAGACGCGGGCGGATCGGGGCTGAATTGCAGAGACGCGGCCGCGGGCCCACACCCAGTGCCTCGGGGTAAACCCGGGAGGGAATCTCGGCGGCGGAGGTTTCCCAGAGGAGGGAGGGGTCCCAGCCCCACAGCAGCCCCCAGCCCAGGGCTCCAGGGCCGGGAAGAGACGTCCACACAACTCCAGGCTGTGAAACCAGCGGGGACTGTCCCTGAGGGTCGCGGAGGCCGCGGGAGCCCCAACAGCTCCTCTCAAAGGGCCCGGCACGGACTCACTCGGACGCTCCCTCTGAGCCCAGCGCTGGGCAGCAGCCTGAAAGGACCTGGGACACTCGGGGAGGAACTAACCTGCCTGAGATCCGGGCGAGAGGTGGAGGGGCGGCTTCCTCCCAGGCAGAAGGGCTCCTGTGGCGAGTCCTCCGGGCACACAGCCGGCGGGCAGGCGCCATGTTTGAATCCCCAGCACTTGACTCTCACCTTTGGCCCCGCCCCGTGATTCCCGGAGGCCCCACCCCTCCCCACCTGCAGCTCATCCAGGCCATTTCCAGGGGCTTTTCTGTGCAAGTGGCCTCTCGAGCCTCATGCTTAGGATTTCCTAAAATCTCTCAAACAAGCAGCAGCAGGCCCCATACAGCTTGATAAGTGGTCCCAGGCCTGGCACTAGCGGCAGCTGCATTGGCTCATAGCTTGGCCTCTCCTGGACACCTCCAAGCCCAGCACAAGTAGCAGCCAGCTACAGTTTGCTGTGTAGCTCATGCTGGGTGGCCCTGGTGAAGGCACTGGCACAGGCTGACTTTGCACCTCCTGGGAGGCCCCAGAGACAGTGCACCTGGTGGTCAGACTTGACCACGCTGGATTACAACCCTACCACATCCATGAGTAACACTCAAGGGAAGCACTTGGTGAACACCAAAGCTCTACTGAAGTAAATCCTGCTCCACAGGGGTGTCTCCAGCACAGCAGCTCTTTGGCTGTAGCTGCAGCTGGTCCTCACAGCTGATTGGCCTGGGGGTCAGTTCCTCCCAGGGACACCAACAGCAACCAAGGCTCAACTACAACAGGACAGTGCACACAGCCCACACAGGGGAGCACCTAGAAGGCCCAGCTCAGGTGACTGGGGAGGCTGAGCCACTGGGCCCTACAGGACACCTACTACACAAAGCCACTCTACAGATTCCAGGAGACATAGCAGCTCTACCTAACACATAGAAACAAACACCTGGAAGCAGCCAAAATGTGGAGGCAAAGAAACATGTCACAAAGGAAAGAACAGAAGAAATCTCTAGAAGAGGAACTAAATGAAATAGATCCAAGCAAGCTAACAGAGAGTTCAGAATTTTGGTTATAAGGATGTTTAAACAGATGGTTAGGGAAATAACTAAGAAAATCAATAACATAATAAAGTACCAATTTGAAATGAAGGCTACAGGAACTGAAGTGAAGAATAATTTACATGGAATCAACAGTAGAGTAGAGGATGCTGAGAATCAAATCAGCAATTTGGAACATGAGGAAACAAAAAACACCCAACCAGAAGAGCAAAAAGAAAAAAGAATCCAGAAATATGAAAATAGTATAAGGAGCCTCTGGGACAACTTCAAGAGGCCCAACATTCGTATTATTGAGGTGCCAGAAGAGGCAGAAAGAGACCAAGGAATTGAAAACCTATTTGAAAAAATAATGACAGAAAACTTCCCCTACCTGCAGAAATAAATCGACTTACAAGTCCCGGAAGCACAGAGGGTCCCAAACAAGAGGAACCCAAAGAGGCCCACAGCAAGACACATCATAATTAAAATGCCAAAGGTTAAAGACAAAGAGAGAATCTTAAAAGCAGCAAGAGAAAAGCAATTAGTTACCTACAAGGGAGCACCCATACGACTGTCAGCTGATTTCTCAACAGAAACCTTGCAGACCAGAAGGGAGTGGCAAGAAATATTCAAAGGGATGAAAAACATGGAACTACAACCAAGATTGCTCTACCCAGCAAAGCTATCATTTAGAATTGAAGGTCAGATAAAGAGCTTCACAGGTAAGAAAAAGATAAAGGAGTTCATCACCACCAGACCAGCACTACAGGAAATGTTGAAGGGTCTTCTTTAACAAGAAGCTAATGAACAAAAGAATCTGATGAACTAAATAGATCCAGAGACATTGACGCATGCAACAGACGATCATATTTCAGAGGAAAGAGGGAAGGGGGGTGGAGGGTGGGAAGAGATTAACCAAAGAAGTTATATGCATATATGCATAACCCATGGACACAGTCAATAACAGGGTGAAGGCCTGGGGAGGGGGTGGGAGCGAAGTGGAGGGGTCAGTTGCAGGGGGAAATGGTGTACCGGTAATACTCTCAACAATAAAGATAAATTTAAAAAGTAAGAAAAAATAATAATAATAAATTAATTAATAAATAATCTATTTTGTTTTTTAAACAGCAAAGTACTATATAATTTTATATAAAAATTAAACTAAACTAATCTAGAAATAAACAACTCGGAAAGTGAAAGCCAAACACGCTACCTATAGCACTTAGGAAAATAAGATCTACAGTAAAGAGAAGATGGATTCATCTTACAAAAAACAGGGCAGCCCCTGCCAGCATGGTTCAGGGGATGAGTGTCAACCCATGAACCAGGAGGTCACAGTTCGATTCCCAGTCAGGGCACATGCCTAGGTTTTGGGCTTGATCCCCAGCAGGGGACATGCAGGAAGCAGCTGATCAATTGATGTTTCCATCATTGATGTTTCCATCTCTCTCTCCCTCTCCCTTCTCTCTCTGAAATCAATAAAAAAATAAAAAATAAAAGAAACAGGGTTAAACAGCCTGTGACTCCTCTAGAGGGTGCTCTAGGACATTCATGTGCTCCCTGATGTGCTGGTAGATTATTGCAAAGCATTATGTTCCTGTAAAATGCATATGCCACTCTATTACCTAGTACAAGAGTCTCTGCTGACCTCTCCTGACAAGGATGGTTACCATGTGCAGCAGCACAGGGACTGGGTTCACATTAGCTACATTGTAGAAAAGCATAAGAATCTCGCTTTGTAGAGGCCACCATCATATATGTCCAAGCCTTCCGACCTGGATCTACATCTCCCACTGCAAGGAGACCTTAATCCTGATCATTTAACAACTTCATACACTTGTTTTATGTTTTTCTCATAAACAGATCAATGAGGTTCAGAATGTTGGTGCAAATATATGGAAACGTAAGGAAATCATACCATTATTAAAAGCCTCTTCCCAGAAGTGACAATCATTTCACCTCACATTCCATTGGTAAAAATAAATCATATGACCATAGTTAGACACAAGGGGGATGGGATGTGACAATTATATACTATGGAAGGGGGGCATGTATTTGAGGGGAAAGTTTCCATAGTTGCCACAAGTGTAGAATTCTGAAAACAAAGAGGGAGTTGAAAGGTGCTAGGCAGCTAAATGAAAGTATCAGTGTCTATTAAAGAAGGGAACAGGCACCAAAAGGTATGTAAGAGTAAAAAGTCTTTTGTTGTTTCACAAATAATTACCAAGAAAGAAAGCACAGTATTCACTGAGAAAAGATATGTTTGTACCAAAGTGATTCAAGATTCTAAATGCAAAAGTAATTGTGTGGCTAGGCAATCAGGACTCCAACTGGTTTGGGACTACACAATTAAAGTGCCAATGTGTATTATACTGTACTAAAATGTTGTTTTCTTTCTATTTGCTATTGCAATGCAAAAAAAAAACACTGTTCAAAATAAACAGAACTGTTACTTGTATTCAACTGTTAATGTTACTATTACATAGTTTTCTAAATTTATCTTGTTTCTCACACGCATGGTTTTCTCATCTGGGGAGTTACAGGAGCATATTACTTTGCAGCCACCCCACAATTACTTGTGCATATTCTCAGTAACAAGCATAAGACAGATTGCACTGTCTTTGCTGGAGGGGTTAGGGGAAATCTCTTTTAGGGCTTTGCTCTCTGGACCATGGCAGAAGTGCATGAACATGAGTGGTTGCATATCAAGCTGTGCCTGAGGCGAGGGCCCATTAGTAGGAGATAAGTCACAGGCACAAGGAGTTTGGGATCTGTCTGACCAGGCGAGGGTTATTAGAAGCTCCCTAAAGAGTTCACTGTACTTTCCACACTGGACTACCTTGATCACTGAAATCACCCTAGAGTCATACAATCTAGATGAAAGACTGACATTGCTGCTAAGCCTTCCTTCGAAGGTCTTTTATCTTCTAGTCCCTTAAGCTGTCTTTTCCAGGACAATTTTTCTATTCCTTTTTTTCCCCATTGGATGATAACCCTGCTAGGACTCTAACAATAGGAACAGGAGAAAGGAAGGGAATAAAAGCGGAAGGCAAGGTGCCATCAGAGGGAGGTGAGCGAACATTCTGTGGGCACCAACCGTGTGCTGAGTGCTTCCACTTAAGTTATCACACTTAAAACCCATAACGCTTTGGGTTTGGTGTCAATACCGGCACTTTTTTTGGACTTAAAAATATCTACTTTATTCGGGTATAATTTATGTACAATAAACTGCAATTTAAAGTGTACAATTTGATGAGTTTGGCAGTTGTATACACACATAAAACCACCACAGCAATCAAGATAGAGAACATTTCCACATCTCTGAAAATATTCCTCATGCACCTTTGCAGTCTGCACCCCACTAGAGATTAGTCTGCATTTTCTAGAGTTTTATATACATGGAATCACACAGTTGTACTCTCTTCTGTATGGCTTCTTTCATCAGCATCATTACTTTGAGGCTCTTCCCTGTATCAGTAGTTCCTCTTTTCATTGTTGATTAGTACTCCATTTGTTTGGATGTGCCACGGTTTTGTTTGCCAGCATTTTTCAAATTAGGAAAGTTAGGCTCAGAGTATGAAATGACTTTTCCAAGGGTCTCATTAATGCATCAGCTGAACCCAACCCATTCTGCCTGACTGCACCTTCTCTGATCACACCCATCAGCTCCATTTTGTTATTACAGAACTTCTCTTTGAATTCATCAAAACCTAGACTCCCTTGGCTCAAACACATCCATGTGTCAGTCAGATTCTTCCCTCTTCACTCTTCTTTATCAGCCTAAGCTCCATGATTCATTACTTCAACTACTCTCTTTTAAACATCTTAACAACCCAAACACTTATGTTTTATGCACTCATCTGTATGGAAAAAGGCCAACCCCAATGCTGGAGAACATCACACAATTGTGCAGACTGGTAGCATCTAAATTTGTTATTTCTGCCCGGCCGGGCGTGGCTCAGCGGTTGAGCATCAACCCAGCATCCAGGTGATCGGGGTTCGATTCCCAGTCAGGGCACATGCCCAGGTTGCGGGCTCGATCCCCAGTCAGGGGCGTGCAGGAGGCAGCTGATCCATGACTCTCTCATCACTGATGTTTCTATCTCTCCCTCTCCTTTCCTCTCTATGAAATCAATAAAGATATATTTTTTAAAAAATAAAATAAATAAATTTATTTCCAATTTTTACAGAGCCTTCAGCAGCAACCATTTGATTCCCTATATGCCTCCTTCAACCAAAAGCTCAACAAGGATAAGAATGACATGTGGTTTCCTCATTTTCTAAAACCACTTAATGTAAAAGCTCCACCACGGCAAGAACTGCCTGTGATACACATGCCCATATTACCAGCCCCTGAGACAGTTTCTAGAACATCATACATGCTCAGTAAATATCTAATGAATGAAACAAATGAGTAAGAGCTTAAAATAAAGGGATCAATGGTAGTCCAGAGTTTAAAGAACCTTGCTTTGAAAGTACAGCTGAACAAAGACTTGAAAGATAAGTAAGAGTTAGCTCACAACAGGAGCTGGGAAGGAGAGGATTAAAGGAAAGCTGAACGCCACTTCTCTGACCCTTCCTTCGTATCTTATATACAATGTTCTGAAGTCTCTCCACTCAGAGCTCTTCCATCTTCTCCAGCCCCTATGAACCCACTCCTATGAACCCACTCAGATTCAGTCTCTACATGGCAACCATAGCGATGGCCCCAAAATGCACTTCTGCTGTTGAAGGAAGCAAGATGGAGAAATAGAGGGCCCCTGGATCTGGTCCTCCTCAAGGAAATACAAATTAGCAACTATCCACAGAGAAGATACCTTTATGAAAACTCCAGAACCTTGGGGTAAGGCTGAAGACCCTCCTTGGAGCCTGCACACACGCGCATGCGTGCACACACACACACCAAGAAAATCTGCATTTGAAGGGTAAATGGGGCAGGTTCACTTTGACCACAATGCCCCTTTCCCAGGCCAGCATAGCACCACACCAAGAGTGATCCCCTGGGCCTACAATTTCTCCAGCAGAGAAAAGAGAACCTGAGGCAGACATTCAGCTTCCCCAGCATTTCTTGGGCACTCCCTGGAGGCCCACCTCTGTCTTGAAGAACCCATAGGAAATGACAAGCCCAGACCCCCGGGGAGGCACCTGGAACAAAGAAAGGAGCAGAGCTCACAGTAACAGGTGAGTTGATCTTGGCAGTGGAGCTATATCCCAGTCAATGACCTTGCTCAGAGAGGCCGCTTAGTGGCTCCTCCACCTGAGAAACAAAGTCAGCAGTCCCTACAGTCAAGCACGGTAAGGACAGGAAAAAGGCCTCTCTCTTTTTGCTGTGGCCTTCCACAGTTAATAAGAAGCACCTGGTAATTAAACTCCAAAATTGTTGGCTTCTCTGTTCAAACTGTGGGGCAAGATAAGCTACTCTTAAGGCTATATTCCTGCATCCCCTCCTCCCTGCTATTTTGACAACTGAGGGACAATTCGCACCAAGGAGTCTCTAGATAGTAGGAAGTTCCCTTCCCCCTCCCCTTAAACCAGCCTCTTGAACTCCTCATAACTTTTGCTCTGAGCATGTTTTACAGGCTTGGGAAAAACACTGATAAGACACCTCCCTAGGACACCTACTGCACTGTCTCCTGAAAAACAAACTGTAACTTTTCAAGACAGCCTCCCTGGTATCTGCTCAACTTCAAGATAACTCAAACCACTCCCTTCCTCGTTGCCTAATAACAGCCCCTGCTTAAAAGAGCAGACCCCCTTTTGTTTCCCGGCCCACAGGTGTATTGATTAGGAGTACACCAGCCCTTTCCCCTTGGGGAATGTAAAATAAACTCCCTCTCTGCATCTATCTCTTCTCTCAGTTGTGAATTCTTTCACATCCCGTGTCCTGAGCCACACCCTAACAGGCAGCACAGGCAGCATTTCTATCTGTCTGGGGTCCTCAATCAATGGTCCAGCCCAGTTGTCGAGGACAGATTGTGGTCCTGCCTGATCATGGAACACAGTCAGTGACCCTGTCCAACCACAGAGCACAGCCAGTGACTCCAGCAGGGAGCAAAGTCAGCAGCCCCAACTAAACACAGAGCCCAGCCTGCAGCTCTAACCAACTGCAGAGCCCAGTCAGTGGCTCCACCAAACCATGAAGCACAGCCTGTAGCCTCGCTTAAACATAGAATCTAGCAAGAAGCACCACCTGACCAGGGGGCACAGATTACAACCCCACCCAATCAGGGCTGATTGCAGAGACTAGCCAACATCCCTGTACAATTATGGAGTCCAACTAGCAGCACTGCCCTGCCAGGAAGCCCAGGCTGTATTCACACCCAGCCAGTGAGCCCAGCAACTGGCCCTGCCTGACCACGGACCCCAACCAGCAACCATGGTCTATTGTAGAGCCCAGTCAATAGCCCCAGTTGACTGCAGAGTCCACTCAGCAGCCATATTGACCATGAAGCCCACCCAACGAGAAGCCCATCCAGAAGCATTACCCAAGATCACAACACAGGCAACAGCCCCACCCAACCAGAGACCCCTCCGCAAGCAGCACCTGCCGGTGAATGGTACAAGCTAGCCCATCTAGAACCCCAGGCTAGGCTGACCTATAGAGGTCTTTTCATGCCAGTGAACCTATAAAGACAAGAAGAGGTGATGGCTCCCTCAAATGCACAGACACCAATACAAAAAGACAAGGATCACAAAGAATCAGGGAAACATAACACCCTCAAAAGAAACTAATAAAGCTCCAATAACTGACCCTAAAAAATGGAGCTCTGTGAACTGACTGACAAAGATTTCAGAATAATCCTTTTCAAGTTCAGTGAACTACAAGAAAACACAGATAGGCAACTAAACAAAATCAAGATAACAATACATGAACAAAATAAGTTCAAAAAATAAATTAAAATCACATTTTTAAAAATCAAAAATCCCAGTGCTGAAGAATTTCATGACTGACCAAAAGGCATGATCCATGATAGAGATAATTGATACGTGAACTTCTCTGTAAAAGGCACTGCCCAGAGGATAAGAAGACAAGCCACCTGCTGGGGGAGAATATTTTCAAACAACATATCCGCCCGGCCAGGCGTGGCTCAGCGGTTGAGCATCAACCTAGGATCCAGGCGATCAGGGTTCGATTCCTGGTCAGGGCATATGCCCGGGTTGCGGGCTGCAGCCAATCAATGACTCTCTCATCATTGATGTTTCTATCTCTCTCTCTCTCCTTTCCTCTCTCTGAAATCAATAAAGATATATTCAAACGACATATCCACTAAACGACTATCATCCAAAATATACAAAGAACTCATAAAAATCAACAATAAAAATAAACAACCTGAGTACAAATGGACCAAATGCATTAACAGACACCTCACCAAAGAAGATACACAGATCGCAAATAAGTATATAAAAAGATACTACGTATCATATATCATGAGGGAAATGCAAGTTAAAACAACGAGATATCATTACACACCTATTAGAATGGTCAAAATCCAAACACTGGCAGCACCAGATACTGGCAAGGACATGGCGCAACAGGAACTCTCATTTACTGCTGGTAGGAATGCTAAATGATACAGCCAATTTTGAAGATGTCTTGGTGGTTTCTTACAAAACTAAACATACTTTGATCATATGATTGAATGACTGCACTCCTCAGTATTTACATAAAGGGGTTGAAAACTTATGTCCACACAAAAAGCTGCAAACAGAAGTTTAAAGCAGGTTTATTTGTAATTGCCAAAATGTGCAACCAAGATGTACTTCATTAGGTAAGTGAATAACTTACCTGTGGTACCTCCAGACAATGGGATATCATTCAGTGCTAAAAAGAAATGAGCTATCAAGCAATTAAAAGATGTGAAGAAAATGTAAATGCTACTAAGTGAAAAAATCCCATCTCAAAAAACAAACAAACTGCATGACTAAAGTTTATGACGTTTACTAAAAGGAAAAACTATGGAGACAATAAAAAGGTTAGTGTTGCCTGACTGGTGTGGCTCAGTGGTTGAGCGTCCACCCATGAACCTGCAGGTCACGGTTTGATTCCTGGTCAGGGCTCCCAGAAGGGAGCATGCAGGAGGCAGCCAATCAATGATTCTCTCTCATCAGTGATGTTTCTATCTCCCTCTCCCTCTCCCTTCCTCTCTCTGAAATCAATAAAAACATGTAAAAAGAAGAAAAAAAGTTAGTGTTGTCAGGGATTGGAGTGGAAGGATGAATTAATAGGTAGAACACAGTGGATATTTCTATGACACCACAATGATGGGTCCATGTCATAATACATCTGTCCAAACTCATAGAAAGTACACCAAAAAGGAACCATTATGCAAAGTATGAATTTTGGGTGATTATAAACGTCAACGTAGGTTCTTCAACTGTATCAAGAGAACCCTCTGGTAGAGCAGGTCAATAACGGTGAAGGCTGTGCATGTGCAGGGGCAGGGAGAATATGGCAGTTCTCTGTTTCTCCTCCCATAATTTTGCTGTGAACTTAAAATTGTATTAAAAAAATAAAGTGTTAATTTTTTTTAAATGATTAAAGTGAAAAATTCAGTAGACAGCTTTAACAGCAGACTTTATCAAGCAGAGGAAAGAGTTAGCACACTCAGATACAGATATTTGAAATTATCTAGTCAAAGAAACAAACATTTTTTTAAAGAATCTTAAAAAGTGAAGAAAGCCTATGGGACTTCTGAGACATCATCATATGACACAATATATGTCACTTTAATTCAAAATAATATTGAAAGTCCTAGCCAGAGCAATTAGGCAAGAAAAAGAAATAAAAGGCATCCATATCAGAAAGGAAGACATAAAATAGTCACTATTTGCAGATGATATGATACTATACGTAGAAAACCCTAAAGACTTCACCAAAAAACTGATGGAACTTATAAACAAATCCAATAAAGTTACAAGACAAAGTCAATATACAAAAATCAGTTGCATTTCTATACACTAATAATAAACTGTTGGGAAGAGGAGTTAAGAAAAGAACCCCACTTTAAATTGCATCACAAAGAATAAAATGCCCAGGAATAAATTTAACCAAAGAAGTAACCTATACATTTGGGACCTATACTGAACACTATAAGACACTGATGAAAGAAATTGAAAAACACACAAATAAATGGAAAGATATTCCATTACCATGGATTAGAAGATTCAATATTGTTAAAAAGTCCATACTACTGAAAGGAAGCTACAGATTTAATGCAATCCTTATCAAGATTCCAACTTTTCACAGAAATAGAAAAAAACAATCTTAAAACATGTATGGAACCACACAAAAAAGACCCCAAATAGCCAAAGGAATCCTGAGAGAAAAAACAAAGTTCTAGGCATCATGCTTTCTGACTTCAAACTATATTACAAAGCTATAGTAAACAAAGCAATATGGTTTAGGCATAAAAGCGGGCACACAGACTAATAAAATAGAATAAAGAGCTTAGAAATAAACCCATGCATATATGGTCAATTCATTTAAGACAAAAAAGCCAAGAATATACAATGTGGAATAAATAGTCTCTTCAATAAATGGTGTTGGAAAAACTGGACAGCCACATGCAAAATAATGAAATTGGATCACCACCTTACACTGTACACAAAAACTAACTCAAAATGGATTAAAGACTTAAACATAAGACCTGAAACCATAAAACTCCTAGAAGAAAACAGGTGGTAAGCCTTGTCATCTGTCTTGGCAATGATTTTTTGGATTTGAAACCAAAATCAAAGGCAATAAAAATAAATAAACAAATGGAACTACATCAAACTAAGTAGCTTCTACACAGCAAAGGAAACTATCAACAAAATGAAAAGGCAGCCTACCGAATGGGAGAAAATATTTGCAAATCACATATCTGATAAGATGTTAATATCTAATATATATAAAGAACTCATACAACTCAATAGCAAAAAGAAAAATCTGATAAAAATGGACAGAAGACCTAAATAGACATTTTTCCAAAGAAGACATACAGATGGCCAAGAGGTACGTGAAAGGGTGCTCAACATCACTAATTATCAGGGAAATGCAAATCAAAAACACAATGAAATATTACCTCACACCTGTTAAAATGGCTATAATCAAAAAGACAAAAAGCAACAAGTGTTGGCAAGGATGTGGAGAAAAGGAGCCCTTATGCACTGTTGATGGGAATGTTACTGGAGCAGCCACTTACAAAACAGTATGGAGGTTCCTCAAAAAATTACAAATAAAACTGTATAATCCAGAAATTCCACTTCTGGGTCTTTTTCTGAACAAAACAAAAACACTACCTCAAAAAGATATCTGCACTCCCATGTTCATTTCATCATTACTTAAAACAGCCAAACATCAAAGTAACCTAAGTGTCCATTGATGGATGAATAGATAAAGAAAATGTGATATATATGTGATAATGGAATATTATTCAGCCATAAAAAAGAAAGAAATGGCGTTATTTGCAACAACATGGATGAGCCTTAAGAGTATTATGCTAGATGATCTAAGTCAGACAAAGACAAATACCATATGATCTCACTTATATGTGGAACCTAAAAACAAAACAAAACAAAAAAACTCATAGATACAGAGAAAAGATTGGTGGTTGCCAAAGGTGAGGGGCAAAATGGGTGAAGGTGGTCAAGAGACACAAATGACCAGTTATAACATAAGTAAGTTCGGTGGATGTAATGTACAGCAGGGTGGCTATAGTTGATAATATTGTATTGTTTATTTGAAAGTTGCTAAGAGAGTACATCCTAAAAGTTCTCATCACAGGAAAAACAATTATAACTATGTGTGGTAATGGATGTTAACTAGACATTGTGATCATTCTGCAATATATAAAATATTGAATCATTATTTTGTACACTTGAAATTAGTATAATGTTACATGTCAATTATATCTCAATAAAAAAATAAGTTAAAGTTATGCCAAGAGATGCTTCCCACAAACTCATTTAACAAGCATGTACTGAGTTCTTATGTTGATTTAGTAGCCATGCTGGCCACTGGAGACATCAGTACAAAAAAGATAGTCTCTACCCGCCAGGAGTCCATGGTTATAGGAATTTCTGCTCTTCTGACTCTTACACACTGAGTGCCTTAGGCATAATTAGCTGACAACAGTGACGCATACATGATTCTCCCCCTGCTCAAACTTTAAGAAAGAGATGCAAAGAGCCTGCACTTCTTTCATATCTTATGTCTACTATTCCCCCCAGGATCAAGAGCAGGAAATGTGTTACAGAAAGTGTTCAGGAAAGGTTGTTCTCAAACAATCAGAGAAAACACTTCTGTGAGCTTTGGATGCACTTCGCTGCTCATGGCCTAAGGCCATGAAGAGGCCAATAAAGGCTGGACCTCAAAATCATCAACCCAGATCCAAGCTTCTTCTCTGGTACCCAAACATGAAGCTCCTCGTGCCTATCTTTGCCAGCCTCATGCTACATTGCCAGGTGAACGCAGGTATGGAATCCTGGGTTTTAGAGGGGTTGGGGTGAGGAAGCAGGGACTTGGTTGTCCATGACAATGGGAACCCCAAGAGATGGTGAAAGATGAGTTGCCCAAAAAGATGGTTGAAGAGTCTGTCCCTCACATCAGTTATGTGTCATCACCCACACATCTCCATAGGCCCCAACCCCAGACTGTGTCTGATAGGAACACACCAGGAGCTAGCTACAGTAAAAGCAGGCTGTTTTTTGTGTACTCAGAAACTATCCAATATATAAAGCTGCCTTCCCACCCTCTACAGAGCTATTATCTGGGACTCAGACCAAGTCTCCCTCATCTTTGCTCTAGTTCTAATTTAAACCATCTCTTAAAGCAAAGGTTCCTATCAGTTTTTACTGTGGTATAATAAGGAGGAATTCCTTACCCTTATATTCAAAAAATAAAATCTCCTTTAGGATCCAGTAAACAGGTCTGTTCTCCATCTCAATTTCTTCAGATTTTTACAGAGTTTCATCCCTTCTCTCAGCCTTTTTAAAAATATATATATCTTTGTTGATTTCAGAGAGAAGAAGGGAGAGGAAGAGAGAGAGAGGAACTTCAATGACAGAGAGAGTCATTGATCGGCTGCCTCCTGCACGCCCCCTACTGGGGATCGAGCCCACAACCCGGGCAGGTGCCCTGACCGGGAATCAAACCATAATTTCCTGGATCCTCGGTCGATGCTCAACCGCTGAGCCATGCTGGCCCTGCCTCTCAGCCTTTTTTGTCTTGGAAACCCACAAATTACCCATAAGAGCATCTCGGAATATACTGCGGCAAAAGGCTGAAACAGAGGATTGGCCATTGTTACTTGAAAAGGAGAGCAAAGCACTGAGATGTGTTTCAAAAATACAAGAATCAACCAGATATTTGGAATAATTGGCAATGGGTCAGGGAAGGGAAAGTAAAAGTCAAGATGTTTCTAATGTTTTTATCTTGCGACCCTAAGAGAAGGGTAGTAACATAAGCAAGTGTGACTGTCATCTTGGGTAAAGTCACTTAGCCACTTGGAGTCTCAAATTCCACGTGAGTTTGTAATGGGGTTAATTAGCGTAGCTGCTTGAAATACAAGAATTTCACTGTTTTGTCTTTGATGAGGAGCAACATTGAAATGTATGTGAACATTATGAGTTGAATTGTTAAGATGAGTGAGAAAGAACTTTCTTGATTCAGAAATAAGAAGGTGAGACACTGGGACGGAAGGAAAAATCATCCAGCAGATGAAGATGAGGTACTGAACTGAGTAGGAAATTTAGAGCTACAGATAACAATGTGATTATCTTGATAGAGATGAGGTTATGATAATGAATAATACGTCTGAGGAACAGAGTGTCCAGAGGCTGAAAATGATAGAACACCACGCCCCAGGAAACACAGGTCAAGCAGTTGTCAAGGAGGGTAAGGTCATAAACCACTGTGTTTGGCAAGACACCAAAACACCTGAAAGTCCTATTGATTCTCTCTTTTTTAAAAAAAAAAAAAAAAGTCTTTTTTTCAGAGAGAGTGGAAGGGAGAGAGAGAGAGAAACATCAATATGAGAGACACAACAACGTGGCCAGTTGCCTCCCGCACATGCCCTGACCTGGGCCAGGGATCAAGCCTGCAACCGCATGCGCCCTTGACTGGAATCAAACCTGAGACCCTTCAGTCTGCGGGCCGACACTCTAACTACTGAGCAAAACTGGCCAAGGCCTATTGATTCTCTTCTGAAATTCTTTCTTGGATTAGTTTTATGGCAGATTCTACTCTTGTCGGTATTTCCTAGGATCATGGGGAGAAATAGTGATACCTTCCCTATGAGTGTCTAAGATGCTAAGCTGGAGGTTGAAAATCCTATCCAGAAGTACTTGGATTCCCTTTTCTTCTTTCCTGTGTGCCCTAGATTTTTAAAGTAACTCAATGAGGGGAGACGAGAGAGATTTATTTTAGCCCAATGGTTTTCTCTTTTCTTTGTGCAGAATACTTTGGCTCGAGAAAATGTTTAATGAGTTTGGGGAGATGCAAAGACCACTGCGCTGTGGATGAAAAAGAGGTACAGAAATGCAAGAAGAAAAAATGTTGCATTGGACCAAAGGTGGTTCAAATGATAAAAAACTACCTGCAAAATGCAATGCCCCATACACCTGAAGAGGATTTCCAAAAATGGCCAAAAACTACCACCAAGAATTCTAGGGCTACGAAACAAACAAAATATCATATTTTATCTCTCTCCCCCAATACCAAAAGCCCTTTTGCTGACATCAACACCATCATCATCTCAAATGCCAGCACTGTGAACTCTGCCACCGCCAATGCCACGACCTCAGGAAAGATTACATACCCTGCTACTTCTACGAAGAGTGACACCAAAAAAAGCAGAGGTTCAGCCACTGACTTCCCCTCACCATCACCACCACCATGGACACTGCGGACACCATAAACGGAGCTGGAGGAAACAGATGAGCAGGGATATGGGTCTTTCCCTGAAAACACCAGGTTCCTCTCCATCTTTGTTTTCTATTAAATAAGACAGAACTGTTTCCTCTGTCATGAGTCATTCAATAGATACTGTGTAAGTGCCTACAGTTTACAAAATCTTACCATTCTCACAGGAGGCTCCCAGAGGTGACAGAGCTGGAGAGGGATGGAATTTTAGTTTGCATGCCTAGGAGAAGGCAAGCACCAGAAGTGGTGACTACACATTGAATGTGACCCACGGATGACCCAGGTTAGGCCTCTGTAACAAGGATTTCTGATTCTCATATGGTGTCCTTTTCTTAGCGCAGCGGGAAGGAAACTACCAAGAGACATATTTTCTTTTTTCATAGATCTTGGGGGGCAGAGGCCCATATGCAACATAGAATGTGGACGGGTCAAGTCTCTTCTACACATCAGACCCGTAACTTAGTTAGAAGCCGGTTAACATAAGAATGTTGAGGAATGGAGGGAGGAGGGGACACAGGATTCAGGAGAAGGTGAGCAGAGCAGCACTTCCAACAGATGCAGAACGCAGACTACAAATGCAAACCAACTTTGAATTTTCCAGTAGCCACATTTTGAAAAGTAAAAAGACATAGGTGGAATGCATATTAAAAATACATATTATTCAATGTGGTAAATCCAAAACATTATCATTTCCACAGGTAATCAATATAAAAAATATTTGAGATTGTCACATTCTTTTTTTGCACTAAGACTTTGAAATATCATGTCTATTATTGTTACAGCGCACTTCATTCATACTTGCCACATTTTAAGTGCTCAATAGTCCCATGTGGCTAGTGGCTACCATATTGGACAGCACCAGGCTAGAGAGTTCTGAGGGTACAGTGGCTATAGGATTGCTAGGTAGAGGGGATCATCCTAATCTAGGGAAGGTAGCCATATTTCTGAGGGCTGTAGTATAGAATTAAGAGTAGAGAAATTCAGGTCTCATATTTCTGGGCTAGTATTTTGGTTCTGGAACTTTTTAACTATGAGGCCTTGAACAAATCATTTATCCATATATGAGCATCCACTTATTCATTTATAAAATAGAAATGTAAACATATTATACCCCAGAATCTATTTCCTTATATCTCAGGTCACACTTCCTTTTATTGCCCAAATTATAATAGCACAGACCCCTATTCCAGTTTTTTAATATACTAACCTCTGCTACATATCACCTCCATCAATTTAAAGATCATCTTTCCTTACTCTACTTGTTCTTTACTAAGTGTCACCCTAAGAAAAGCAAAGATTTTTCCCACAATGCCCTACAGTGATACTAATGTGCAACTTTTAAAATTATGTCCCTGGAAGTTTTTGTACAACAGAAAAAAGTTGCTACACAAAGAATAACTTCAACTCCAGGTACATGTGTGTTCCCTGAAGAACCCAAGCACATCTTCGGGGCACTAGGTTTCCTCCCTGCTACAGCTCTTTGCCACACTTTTTTTTAAATCCTCACCCACGGATATGTTTTTATTGATTTCACAGAGAAGATGGGATGGGGAAGAGGGGGAGAGAGAGAGAAACATCGATGTGAGAGAGAAACATCTACGGGTTGCCTCCTGTATGTTCCCTGACCTGGGATTGAACCCACAACGTAGGTATGTGCCCTGATGAATTGAACCTGCAACCTTTTGGTGTAGGGATGATGCTCCAACCAAATGGGCCACCCGGCCAGGGCAGCTATTTGCCAAACTCTTGAAAGTCCAGCCCACTTTCCCACAGTTGGAGTGCTTTCTTCATGGTCTCCCCACAGAAAGAGAAAGTGCCTTTCTCACCTAAGTTTAAGGTCTTCTTCTGAATCCTCATTTCCTGTCATAGAACTTACCCACCATCTCTTCTCAGGGTGATTGGTTCTGGGAATACCCTTTTCCTCACTCACTGTAACAAATACGGTAAGTCTCCAATATCTGCTCTCCTCTTTCACTACAGTAACAGGATCCTCCTAATGTCAGCTTGGCCCAAGGCCAGTCAGAGTAAAAGCTACATTTCCCAGATGGAACTGGCCATACTTCAACGCGGAGTCCAGAACTGGCCACCCTTGAAATTATGCATTAATATTATTGGTAAAAACATCAGAGTTTCCATTTTAAAGGAAAAAAGCCTTTTTCTAAGCATTGGGAACCCCACAGTGACTGTAAATTCGCCCTTGGGATTCATGCTGGCACATCCTAGTGCAATCCCCAGGCTCTGCCACTCAGGGTCTGTGAGGTTGGGATTCACCCTGGCACATCCTAGTGCAACCCCCAGGCTCTGCCACTCAGGGTCTGTGAGGTTGGGATTCATGCTGGCACATCCAGTGCTGCCCCCAAATAGCACCATTGAGAAGCTGTGAGACTCTGAATTTTTCAAATTCTCAGAGCCAATATTTGAACCCAGAATAATCAAATTAGACATCCGTGAGCATTCCCCTAACCAGCACTGCTTCTACAGAGCACTTCACAGTGAGTCATCCATAAATAAATAAATACACAAATAAACTAGCTGCTACCCTCCCCAGAACTATGTATGAAGCTGAATCCTCCCTACTTTTGACAGGTAGTAGGTTAATCCCATACATAATGATGCTGCTGCTGACATGACGGGAGAAAGGAGCAGGCTGGTGAAGAGAAGAGCATTTGAGGGGGGCCCTAACTTATTAGAAGGCGTTCCCTTTACTATCCACATTACTTAAAATGGCCTGATTCCAGTTTAGAACTACTTTAAAGTGTTATGAACATGAATTGTCACATACAAATTGTAAAGTTTGAGCCCAATGAGCACAAATAAAGTTGGCCTGTAAATAACATAAGATGATGGAGGGAAGGGCACTAATTAAAACTATAGATTAAAAGTTGGGAGCTGCAGATAAGGTCCAGGGAAAATGTTAACTTTAAAAAAGTAAAGGCCATCTGTCAATAGCTGAGGCTCAGAAAGTAAATGGAGTATGGGGGCGGGTCCTGGAGGACAAAGGAGGAACACAGCAGCTGGCACGGCTTGTCCAGCCTGTACCCAACTGAGTGAGTGGGTAAGAATTTGAGCAAGAAACAGCATCACGTTGGCTTCCCTGCTCTCTGCTCATCTATTCAGAGAGCCAGAGACTGTTTTGGCCTGGCCTGTTCCTGTGGACAACACCCTAAATGAGCCCTGGGCCATGTTATGAATTGTGTCCCTCAAAAAAATTATGTATTGAAGCCCTCCGTGTAGCTCTATTTGAAGCTAAGGCCTTCAAAGAACCAATTAAAGTTTAATGAGGTAAACAGGTGGGCCCCAGTCCAATACCACTGGTTTCCTTGTAAGAGGAGGAGACACTGGGGTGCACACATATGGAGGAAAGACCACATGAGGACATAGAGAGAAGACAGCTATCTACAAGCCAAGGAGGCCCCAGGAGAAACCAACCCTGCCGACACCTTGATCTAAACTTCCAGCCTCCAGAACTGTAAGAAAATACATTTCTGATGTTCAAGCCCTAGCAGACTGATACAGGCCATGAAAGAGAGGATATCTTTTCCCTCCTCCTCGCTGAGCTCTGGTAAGATGAAAGAACAACAGGTGATTCCTAAATCACCCTGAGCCTCTGCCTTCATTCTGGGTTTGCCAGTCACTGGCCCTGCGCAAAGCTGAGCAACCTTAGTAGGATTTTTACACTCAAGCCAAGGATATTAGTTTTGAAATCAGAAAGTGAAAGCTCTCCCACTTTGTTCTATTTTAAAATTTGTTTTTATTATTTCTTGCCTTGTTATATAAATGACAAGATCGAAAAGTCCTGCTCGGATTTTGATAGGGATTGTTTTGACTCTATGGGCAACAAAGCATAAGGAGAGATGCTCAAATTCACTGGTAATCAGAGAAAAGCAACTCACTCCAATAATAGTATTGGTAAAATTAGAAAGTTGCAAGGGGGTTTGGGGAGCTAGATGAAAGGGTGAAGGGATTTAGTAAAGAAAAAAAGAAAAAACCTCAGACACAGACAACAATATGGTGACTACCAGAGGGAAAGGGGGACAGGGGAGGTAGAAGAAGGTAAAGGAGACTTGACTTGGGGTGGTGAGCACATAATACAATATACAGATGATGTATCATAGAACTGTACACCTGAAACCTACATAATTTTATTAACCAATGTCACCTCAATAAATTCAATAAAAATTAAATAACAATAATAATAATAAAGAAAGCTTCATAATGGCATGTGTTAGGGAAGATGTATGAATATAGGAACCTTTCTAATATGCTGTAGAAGTATAAACAGTTCCTATTTCTTAAGAACAACCTGCTACTACTTAGTCAAATTCACTAGACACTTATCTTGTGACCCAAGGACTCTCCTCCTAAATATATCCCAGATATTCTTACCCAATTGGTAAAACCAATACCAGTCTAAGGCAATCTGGACAGCCATTCTGGAGGACTGGATCAGTAAAATTATATGGACTCACACTTTAGAATACCACACGTAAGTTAGGAGCAAGGGTCAACATACACATAGCTACGTGAATGGATCTTCACTACTATAGCTCTGAGTGACAAAGAAAAAGCAGATCTACAATACCATTTATATAAACTAAAAATACATGCAGAAAGTATACATTTAAAAGAACATGTAAAAGATACTCATCAAACTCTTTAGAATGAGAGGCAGGGGAGTAGAGTCGGGGCTACAGTTAGAGAAGTGAGTGGGCGAAACGATGGAGGAGAATGATCAGTTCAACAGCCAAGGTCAAAAAATCAGGAGGAGCGAGAGCGCGGCTTGGGCTGCAGCCTGGGCCCGCCGCAGAGCTTCTGCGTGCGCTCGGCCCCAGTAAAATCTTGAAGGCACAGGCCAGAGAACACTCTCATATGCCTCAAAAATTCAAAAAGGCACAGCTGGCATCCAAGTGTACAGGAGGAGGGAACTGTTTCCCTCCGGACCCTAGACTCTGGATCTCCAGCTCTGCTGAAATGGAAGCTGCTCGTAACTCCACTGTTTTCCCGGAGTTTCTGCTGTATCCTCAGGCCCACGCATAGCAGCTGTCAGGGCACCAGCAGCTCTCCCTTCACCAGGCCTTCACTGTGGACCTGCGGGATGCTCTGCGGGCTGATGAGATCATCAAGCTTCCTGTGGATCCAAATTATGGAAAAAATATTAGATGAGATGATGAGAATATACTACAGTGTCTAGCACGTGAAAACAAGCTGCTCAAGAGCTGCATGCCGGGTAATTGACACTGCTGGCTGCTGCTTCCTCTCTTCAGTGGGTCTGGGCAAAGGAAGGAAACGGGACTCACTGTGCTTCCTGACCTCTGTCCTCCATCTCAGCTTTTGAGCACAATCCCAAAAACTAACAAATGATCATAATGTAAGTACCATTTGAAGCTGATGGGAAAATGACCTAGGTTCTAGAGGTTCTATGCGTCAGGAACAAGGAACCTCTTATAACTGGATTTCACATATCCAAGGCTCATCGCTGACGCATTCTAACTCTCAGAGAGCCTGAGAATCGAAAACGATCCTGGTGAAGATCAGTAAATAGAAACTCAATTCAGAAGCAACGCAATGAATTAATAAGTGATCCATGACAATACCAAAGGGTATTAAAGAAAGAATAGCAACCTGGAGGAAGATCTATAAAAAAGCAATATTAATAATGCCAAAATTTAAGAGTGACAGAGCTTTTTTAAGTGCCAGGTACAGTACTGAGGGCTTTGAATGTATTACCTCATTTAGTCTTATAACAATCCTTTACACATTATATAAATAATACAACTGAAGTTTAAGTTGAACAGCTGAAGGTCACAGAGAAGCAGAACCAGGACTTGAATCCATGTCTTTCTAACACCAGAGCCCCTTAGTTTCTATCCTACCTTGACACCCAGTGGCAACAGCTTTGGAGCATGTGCCCAGTGCCAGCTATAAAATAAGACTATGTGGATAACCTTATTTCATACTTTTAGCAATGGCTTGGAAGAAGCTCTAGAAGACTTGATTCTTCATGTAAGGAGGAGAAGGACTACATATGACTATCTTAAAGGACTTAGACAACTCCTGCAATTGCCAAAATTAGGTGACCTGGTTAGGTGACACTTGGATTACTGCCATTACTTCTGACCACCACATTGTAAAAGGAATTTAGGAGAGATGGAATTAGAGTACAGAATAGAACCATGATAATGAAAATACTAGAAAGTTAAGAAACGCACACTCTTTATAAGTGAAAAATTCAGTGATAATAGTTCTCAATGCTTTCATTTTAAGATGTGGGAAAGAAAAGGTTAACAACAGTCCCTGCACTCAGTTCTTGCCGTTTACCAGGGTTGCTCCTGAAAGGAAAGAAAAGAACAAAGTTGACCCCGTCAGATCCCCTTTCTAAGCATGCTAAGGACAGACCTCCTGGAGAACTCACTAACGCTCTTCACCAGACCGTAGTCTCTATCAGCAGAATGCATCTGCTCCATCCAGAATTGTTTCTGGCAAACAAACCTGGAAACTATGGATTGGTTTCCATGGTTCCTTGGAAAATGTCATGCATTTATCATGCTACGTAATTTTCAGAGAATAAAAAGGAGATATTTCTCATTGAAGTAGCCCATTTTTGTAAGTGATGTGCTTGCATGTGTCACTTAGAGATCTAACGTTAAATCCAACCCACAGCTCATTCCAAAGAGACGATGAAGGGCCGAGGAAGTGGTAGGGGCACCCAGACTAGTGCATGTTTTACCTGTGATTCATACTTACTTGTATCCTTGAAATTATTACTAAAGCTAAATATGGGAAAGATCTCTGATTCCTGTGGATCTGATTGGAATCCAATCTTCTCTGTTAATCAGGAAAAGAAAGCAAGTCTTTTTCTGTGTGTATATTCATCTCAAAACTTTCAAATAAGATGTTTTCCCTACATGATATCTCAATTGGCCTTTTAATTATGAAGTTGTATGTAGTCATTTTATAACATTCAGATGAAACATAAAATTATGAAAGATAAAATAAAAATCACAGCCCTGGCCGGGTGCCTCAGTTGGTTGGAACGTCGTCCCATACACCAAAAGGTTTCAGGTTTGATTCCAAGTTAGGGCACATACCTAGGTTTCGTCTTCAATCCCCAGTCGGGATGCATACAGGAGGCAACTGAGAGATGTTTCTCTCTCTCTCTCTCTCAAAAATAAAAATAAGTAAAAACATATCCTCAGGTAAGGATAAAAAATACATATAAAAACTTGAAAAAATCAAAATCACAAATAATCTTTCTCAAAGATTAAAAACGCTTAAAATGTTTAGTATCTATCCTACCAAATATTTTATACACATACATACACATGTAACAAAGACTAGATCATACAATGCATAATTTTCCTTTTACACTTAGTACATCATTGATGGCTTTTTATGTCATAAACCCTCAATTATCATTTAAAGCTAGATGGAATGCTAATATTATGTACCATAAATTAGGAAATTCTCTACTGATGAACATTTAAGATTTTCAAATCCTTATTATAAGTAATGCTAAGAAGAACTATAGTACTTATATCCTTTTGAACTTATACATTTTTTTCTGTGTGTGTTAATTCTGGGTCAAAGAGCAAGCATAGCTTTATTTTGTTTAATTTTGTTTTAGACTTTGCATATATTTGTACCAAAATATTAAAATCACAGGAACAGTATAAAATTGTCCCTCTTTTGCCTCACCCTTGCCAACAATAGCTAGAAAGCTTATTTTCAAAGAGTGGGTGCTGGACTTTCAGGTATTCTATGAGTACTCAGTCAATTTATGCAGTAGTCTATTAGACACTCTGACCAAATCTGTCTGCCCAATGGCACACATCCTGCTTTATCACTGGCTCATTGCCCAACTTTTTATCTCTTATGAAGTCTAATAAAAGTTGGAGCTCCAGGCAAGTGACACAGGTAGCTCTGTCCCACCCACCCACTGCACTCTCCCCAGGCATGTCTCTGTCCTACAGGCATCAAGTTCTTGCCCCTGGCTTTTGCTGCTCTTCTATTTCTGGCTTCAATGACCTTTAGTAACCTGGAATTCTCCGTACTGAGAAGAGAGTAATGGAGGGGACAGGAGACAGAAACAAAAGCATTACATACATCTATTTTAAAAGGAAAGGACAATTTTTAATGGACATCTATAAGAGGGGGAGAATTAAAAACTACCATTTGAAGTCTCTGGAAATTAACCTAAGTATATACACAAATCAAGAAGCATTTATTTAAGAAAATATACTATATCTCAATAAGATTGTGGAAATCTGTGGCATCAGGGCCAGAACTTGCTCTCAATGTTGAAGTGACAAGACAAGGATAGGAACACTGGGAGACATGAGTCAATGAAGACCATCCAACAGTCTGCAATCTTCTAGCCCCAAATAATTCACATCTTATCTACATACAAAATATACTCCCTCCCATGACTCTTCTCATATTATGACGTTGGGCTTAGGTTTGAAGACTAAGATCCCATCACCTAAGTTGGGTCCAAATATAGATGAAACTCCTTTAACTTGATCCTCTTGATCCAGAGACCTGTGAACTAAAAAAGTAAGTTACCTGCCCACCCCCACCCCCCACATCTCACCCAAAGTACAAGGGAGACATGGGGATGGAATAGCAAAAATTAACACTCCTGTTCAAAAGGGGAAGGTTGGGGGCAGGAGGGGACATACATAACAGTCGCCGGTCGAAAACAATTCTTAAATCCAATCAGGCACACATAGACAGTTCCCTGTGCTCTGGGGAGAGAATGTTCTCTGATTAGTAAGCATTTCTGTGCCCTAGGAATAATTCCTTCATTCACTTTTTCACTTCTGCTCTTGGCTTCACCCTGGGCACTTAATTAACTCCACCATGTGAGATATAAGAAATGGCCTGTGTTTGCAGCTGCTAATCTTGCTTCCTGCCTGTAGGGCATTGGAATACTTGAGGAATATTTTCATTTTGAACTCTCTCAAGTCTCTTTTACTCCTAATTGGTGTTTTTTGCTTGTACGATTATCTTTAAAACTTGGTGGACTTGATGAGCATTGACGTCATGACCCAAAACGTATGTTTGTAATACTTTTCAAGACAGACCTCTGCTTTATGAATCAAAAATTCTCTAAATCTAGTTTGGAAACTCCTGGGTGTTCCAAAAACACTTTCAAGGGGTCCATGAAATCAAAACTATTTTCATAAGAATACTAAAACATTACTTGCCATTTTTACTCTCACTCTCTCCCAGTGCATTCTCCAGGGGCTGCATGACATGTGATGTCACAACCAATTATAGTGCAAAAGTGTATATGAGGATCCGGATGTCTTTTATTTAGCTAGGTTTTTTTGGTTGATTTTTTAATCCTCACCTGAGGATATGTTTTTATTGATTTTAGAGAGAGTGGAAGAGAAAGAGAAAGAGAAACATCTATGTGAGAGAGAAGTGTCGATGGATTGCCTCCCACCCCCGACCCAGGGATTGAACCTGAAACCTGGGTATGTGCCCTGACTGGGAATTGAGCCTGAAACCTTTTGGTCTATAGGATGACGCTCTAGCCAACTGAGCCAGGGCTATTAAGCCAGGTTTTTAAAGAGATTAGAGAAAATGTAAAATAATGTCACTATTCTCAATAAATTTTCTGTTTTGGAAAACAGTTACTTTCATTAAAGTTACATTATTGATCTTACCCATATAAGGGGTCTTTTTTTCTTTTTTTAAAAATTCTGGACAATTTTAACCTTTCTTTAGAAGTTTCTTCTTTAAACGAGAAATTCAATTCCCTGCCTAAATTCAAATTCTAATATTTTGTGCAATAAGCACCTAATTGTTATTTAATGGCTGCATACAGGGTCGAGTTGGTATTATCCTGAATTTGAAAATAAACAGTGACCATGCCTCACGAATGTTCTAAGAAATGGCTAGTACACATTGTAATCTCTCAATTATTTTAATTAGTTGCTATTTTTACCCAATTAATAATTTTTTTAATTTCTCAGTTTTAAATTCTAAACAATACTCTATGGAGATCTCAATATGTAAGTTCTCCCATATATATATATATATGTCACTTTTTATTACTGTTTTGGAAGAAGCAAGAATAAGCATGATTATAAATTTTTTTAAAAATATATCTTTATTGATTTTAGAGAGAGGAAGGAAGAGGGAGAGACAGAGAAACCTCAATGATGAGAGAGAGAGATTGATCGGCTGCCTCCTGCACGCCCCTGACTGGGGATCGAGCCCGCAACCTGGGCCTGTGCCCTGACCGGGAATCAAACCATGACCTCCTGGTTCATGGGTTGATGCTCAACTAATGAGCCATGCTGGCCAGGCAACGCAGGCACTTTTTAAGACATCTGATGTATATTGTCAAATTGCTCTCCAAAAGTAAAACTGTCATCAATTAACACTCCCAGCAACAGTGCAAGAGAACACTAGATTCCCCACATCCTCACCAACACTGGCTGAAAAGCATAGTTTTAAAGATGGGGAAATATGAACTGATGTCTTTGTTCTGCCTCTCTCCCTTTTGACAGCCTAGAATACAGGTGCCCGATAAATCATCCCGGACTGCAGACTAGTAGACATTCTGGCCTAACCTGACTGATCTAGGAGGCAGAGGCCTCTCCCTCTGGTTCACTGCCAAGTACACTGGCATCATGTGGGTCATATAAAGGCAGCAGGTCCAAGCACAGTACACAAAGGTCTCTGACTCCGTTAAAACTCCACCTGCTCTCCAGGCCGCCCCTTCGGCCATGAAGCTCCTGCTCCTGGTCTTTGCAGCCCTCGGATTCCTGGTGACTCCAGGTAAACTGAGTGGAGGAGGGCGAAGGAGAGCTGGGGGCCAGAAACACTAGCAGATGCCGCCGCTCTAGTAACAGACAGCGAGGGTGGGAGAGGCAGGGCTCACCCCAGTGAGTTTCAGCTTAAGGTAGGGATCTCCCCACATCTACCACTGGCTTCATACCCCACACCCAGCCACCACCCTATAAAACCTTGTACAAAAAAGAAACAAAAAACAGTTCCCAAACTATTTTCCTGTTCTGAAATGAGTCAGCCTCAAACTGATCCGAAAACTCTTTCCTCACTTCACCCTCCCTATATGCAAGCTCTGAGACGCCGAGAGGGCATCTCTCTTCACAGCTTTCATCCTCTGAGGTCAGCTCTGGGCAGTGCTCAGAGGTGAGGAAAAGCCGGGAGAAAGGGACTTAGGGCCCCATCGCCATGGCAACAGAGGGCTGGCAGGCCAGGCGATGAGAACTCCTGGGGGGCAAGTGGGACGGCAAACAAGGTACTCAGCTCAGACGGGGGACAGGGGAGAGGGAAAACCAGAGAGAAAGAGACCAGGGAGCCAGGCAACGGGTGCGAAGGCAGCCAGAGGAGGGTGCCCAGAAGGTGCCGGTGCTGTCAGCCGATGGCACACGGCCGAGATAAAGGCCCAGATTTAACCAGAAGGTGGCCTCTGGTACTGGGCAGTGTCTGGACACAAAAACAAAAACAAAAAACCTGCTGGTAGCAACCATTAGTGGCCCTTTAATGCTCTTGGGGAATGATGTGACTTTTTTTTTGCCGGGATTGACTGATATTTACAGCTTTATATCCCCTGAGAACAAATGAAGCAGAAATGCCATAAAAGGGGAGGCTGTGGGGTAAGAATAGCCCCAATTCCCCCTATTTTATGTTCTAGCACCTCCCTGACAACGATGACCTGGCTCTCCCCACCTCCCCATTTTCACCTGTACATTCTGCAGTACCAACTATAGCAAAATTTTATTTTATTTTTTTTAATACATCTCTACTGATTTCAGAGAGAGGAAGGGAGAGGGAGAGAGAGAGAGAAACATCAAGGATGAGAGAGTCATTCATCGGCTGCCTCCTGCACACCCCTGACTGAGGATCAAGCCCGCAACTGGGGCATGTGCCCTGACCGGGAATCGAACCACAGTCTCCTGGATCCTAGGTTGACGCTCAACCGCTGAGCCACGCCCGGCCGGGCTATAGCAAAATTATAGGCCTTCACTAGCTACAAAGCTGCAGATATTGGCAAAGAGAAAGAGCTCCTCAGAGTTCCCAGAGGCCATCAATCAAGGGAGACTGTGTCTGCCCTTCACAGCCCTTCCCAAGTCTCCTTCACCGGATACCTGTAAGCATACATCTCAAAATAAAAAGAGAGATGCCCCCACCTGGCCCTCACTCCTTAGCAGTTCCTACGCTGCTTCTAACTTGACTTCTCTGGTCTTTTTCTCTCCCTGCAGCCAGTGGGGGCGGGACAAGATGTGGGCGTAAGCTCCCCGGACACTGCAGGCTGCACTGTCAGTCCTCTGAAAAACCTATGTTCATGTGTAACGGGTACAAACAATGTTGTGTCAAGCACCTGTGGATACCAGAGCCCATCCTGTCACCACCTTTCCATAAACATAAACCATGCAGAAAAACCACAAAAAGCCAAAACAAGAAGCAAGGAATGCATATAACACCAAAACCACTAACACCTCTCATGACTTAGCAAACTATCACCTACCTGTAAATTGTTGGGTCTTCCTCCTTCTGTGGCTTCAACTTATGATCAACCTCAAAGTTCCTGTCTTCTGCATCAGTCTGCCATTCACTTAAAAAATAATTTGGAGTTTGTATCAGCCCTACAGGAATTACTGCCATGTGGATTCATCCACAGGGTATGTCAGTTTGGGTCCTCCACGGGCCATGCCAAGACAGAATCAGACATGAAAAGACTTACTGAGGAGAAACACTGGTGACAGACAAAGGTGAGAGGGAGGCGTAGGCAAGTAGAGCCTTCAGACTGCAGTGGTGGTCTGACACTTGCACAGAGAGAGGACAGAAGGGAGACTGGCTAGAAGGAGCCTGAGACAGCATATTTAAGGAAGTC